>NW_026947508.1:26364729-27614729 GCF_034190915.1 Cavia porcellus
GGGCAAATCCATGTCTCAGGCCCACCTAGGACTTAGGAACAAACAGCACCTGGTTCTCCCTGTACATATGCCCACCATACAGAACCACACAGTCGGTGTCTGATGCATGTGCAGCTCCACATGGCACCTGTCCATTTCTGCCCAGTTTTGTATCCCTCCCTCTCCTACTTTCCCACTTTCCACATCCCCACTATTGCTTCAGTTTTGCTAAATATTACTAAGAACTGCCATTAGTACATATGCTCACTTCATCTTCCAACTATGCTATGTGACAGAATATGACAATTCCACAGCATAGGTGAGGAAATGGAGGTAAAGGGAGGTTAAATGACTTGCCCATGGTGACACATTCAGGTAACAGTAGAAGTACCTGGTGAGAAATGAATTATGCTTGACCCAAATTTAAAGGGCTGCCTGCTCTTTTAGAAGTGGACAGAGGTCTTACTTTGTTCTGTTTTGATTTTGCAATAAACAAACAGATGAGTGCATCCTATAATTACTTTCTCTGTCTTGTTCTTTCCAGGAGGGTGCACAGATCAGATTCTGGTCTCTACCCTGGTTCCAAGTATTAATTTCATCATCCCAGTTCAGAGGGAGATTGACTACCACCAGGAGTCACAGGGGCTGAGGGCAGTGAGGCTGAAGACCCTCTGAGCTCCACCCATGGTATCAAGCCCTAGCTTCCCTATGAGGTGGCACAGACTGGGGCTTCCCAGGCCACTACCACAAGCTGCTCACTCCCTTCTGGGCACAAAAATGTCCTGATCTTCAAATGGGCCAAAGCCAAAGCCTCCAACCAGAGGGCTCTATCTCAACATAGCATTGTACCTCTCACTTTGCATACCCTCCTCTCTCAACCCCTAGCCCTTGTTCAATGGAGATAAAGGTTCAGGCTCCTCCAAAACATCTCTGTGCACTCATTGAGACTGCTTAAACCATGAGCTAGCTGGGTCCAGACATTCCCAAGTTCAGCTCAAAGGAGAACCCCCAACTTCCCATGAACCACAAATTCTCCAGGTACAGAACAGCTGCCCTTCTACCTGGCCCATATAAACAGCATGGTTTGCATGTCCATCTAATGATGAGACAGCCTGCAGGTGACTTGGCCTGTAAGAAGGAAGAGCCATAGAATGTAGGAGAGCTCACACCCGGAATGCAAACGCTGAATGTCAGGCCTCTAGAGCCCACAGCCCTGGTCCAGCCCTCCAGTGAGATAAGGGAGATGAGTGCCAATATAGCCCCATTTTGCTGAGCAACTTTATCGGCTTAGTTTTAGCCCAATAAAGCCTCCACAGTCACACTTATCATGTGACATGTAGAATTCACCCCAGTTCCTAGGAGACAACAATTGGCACCTAGAGACCTATTGTGATTTTTCCTTCCTCTGTCATCCCTCTTCCCAGTAAAGATGTCCTCTAATACCTCCCTGCTCTCACCTCTCAGCTCCTGTGATGGTGAATTTTGTGCATCAACTTGCCTGTGCTAAGGGATGTCCCTAACAACATAAGCCCTAGTGTTGTGAGTGTGTGTCTGGATGAGACTAGCATCTGAAGCAAGACACTGATGAAAGGAGACTCCCAAGCCTCATCAAAATGGGCAGCCTTATCTACCTACTGAGGGCCCTAATACAAAAAAGGGGGAAATTCACCCTCTCTCCTTGAGTTGGAAAGTTCCTCTGCATTGAACATCAAAGCTCTGAGTGTCAGAGCCTTCTCACTGCAGGTCTGATGTTGGTGTCCCCACATTCACCACGTCCCCATTCTCAGACTCAGACTGAATTATATCACTGGCTTTCTTGAGTGTCCACCTTGCAGGTGGCATCTCAGGGAACTTCTCAGCCTTCACAACTGCATAAGCTAGTCCTATTAATAATAGCTCCCCAGTTATATATATCTACACACTTTATGTCCTTTGGCTTATGCAGAGAACACAAACTCATAAAATCATTTGTTCAATCATCAGTCTTGATTATGCATGTTAGTATCAGGTCCTGTGCAGGGTCCTGGGACAGAATGATGGACAGGATAAGGTCACTGCTTTTGTGTGGCCTGGCATCTTCTATTCTTACCTGCCTCTTGTTAAAGATGTCACTAGTTTCCCCATCTGAGGGTGTCTACCAGGCTTCTTTCTCTCCTGACCATGCCCTTGGGAAAGGAAGTGTGGGCCCACAAAGCCCACACAGCTCTGGCAGTCAGACCTGCAGAAAGGGAGTGTCAGGTGGTGGGGGCTTTGATTCCCACAGTGTCTCCTGCTTGAGGCCTTTCTGGTTCTCTCTGTGCCTCTATCACTTCTGAAACATCTGTTTGCCTGAAAACAGCCTGCTTGCTTTGCCCTCAAACTTTAAATTTTTTGAAAAATCTCAACTCATGACAGCAATAGCCTGCTGAGGAAGAAATTATCCAATGGGAACTTCTTTTCAGACCCAAGAGATAAAGAGCTGCACATTTCCCTTCCAGTTAATACAGAAATGTGACAGCTCACACACTCATTTTCAATTAAGTAATTACTATATTGTCATAGTAACTTTTGCTGCTCCATTACAGCTTAACAGTAAAAAGAAGAAGCTTAGGACATATTCATTGTTAACTTTTACTAATCTTAAAGTGAGAAATCATTCTGTAAATAGGACATAAAACTGGAAAACCAAAATATTGACAAGTATGATTACGTAAGTATGTACGGTCTGTATATGTGCAAAACTAAAATAAAATGAAGAAACCACAGGGTCTAAAGACAGCAACCAAATTGTGAAAAGGATCAGCCACACTTCTGCTACAGATACGAGCATATCTCCCATATGCAAAGAGCCTTTGCATACAAATAAATAATGAAAATATAAATACAATAAATAGTGACATAGAAAATGATCAAAACACCAAAATAATTTGCAGAAAAAGAGATAGAGATAACCACAAAATAAGAAAAGATTCTCAGTTTTTGGTTATACATAATTAAATGAGTACAATAATGAGATATCTCATTGGAAAAGCATAGAGCACTGGTTCCTCAATTAGTACAACAGTGTCACCTGGGAACTTGGAAGAAATACATATTCTCAGATCCTGTTCCATGCCTACTCTACTGCTGGTCTATTCAACCTCAGATACTGAGTTTGATACACTTAGGACCAGGAATTCTATATTTTAATAAGCCTCTCAGATGGTTCTGATGCACTCTAAAATAGAGACTTACCAAAAACTGTTACTATCAGAAATAATTAAATTAATGAAATTTGGCCTTTTATCAGCAAAAACACTTATAGCTATGGAGACAAGTCTATACTTTTAGGCATGCTTGCTTCTGTGAAAATCAGTCACATATTCACAGGCATGCACATACACATTTAGATTGTTGTGATACTGTTTAGGGCACCCCAAAACTAGAAAAACCTAAATAATAAAAAACTGATTGACTAATTTATGGTAATTTATGAATGCTATGCACCCATTAAAAAGAATGGAATGAATCTACATATGCCTAACTTGGAAAGATGTATAAGAGACATTGCTAAGAGAAAAAAGCACACTGAAGAATACTACCTATGACATATATAGAATGCTCTTCTTTTGTGAAATGTAAAGAATCTGGGTATATTTCTACCTTCTTACATGTTGTGAAAATTTCTGGAATAATCAGAAGAAACTATTAATAAGTGGAACTGGGAATTTGCGGGGGGAGAAGGGATTTTTTCACCATATGCTCTTCTGTGTTGTCTGAATTTTTGCCCTGGGCAAGTATCACTTTTATAGTAATTAAAAGTAGTTATAACTAATTAAACTTACAGGAAAAAGAAAGAGCAAGCAAAAGATGGAAACACGGCTAGAAGGGGAAGAAAATTAGGTCATTTGGATAATTGCAACCTGGAGACTCTTCAAGCCCGAGCTAGAGCCTTAGGAATGCCCCTGTTTTATCCTTAGTCACACAGGTAGCATAGCAAAGCAAAGCGTAGCAAAGAAAACTCAAAACTAAACATGTGGCTTTCAAAAATAAATTACTTGCTTCACAAAAAAAGAAACCTCCACATTCATTAAACAAGACCAGGTCCTCTGAACCTATTTTCTTCCTGTTGTTGGTTCATCCCATCCCACTGACTGTGCTCTGTACTCAGGGTGGCCACTGCATTTTAAGCAGAGTGCAAACAGGCTTTCTCGGTGACTTATCTTATGTGAGCACAAGCATCACTGGGGACACATCACGTATCTGCATGTAAGAGTTAATAAAAGCTACGCCTGTGCATTAGGATGGACACAGTGTGTTTTCACAGAGCTATGAGAACAAGGTCTTTTTTCTAGACCTGATTTACCAAGAGTTTTCATTAAAGGTGTCACAGGAATTAATGAAAGAATAATATAGAGTCCAAGTTCCTATTCCCAGGGAGCACCTTTAAGTAGGTAATGTATTTTACTCACCAGTTTAGGTTTAATCACTTTTGTGTAGTTAGTCCACAAATGGATTTGTTTGAGCAATAAATTATAAAAACACTGATCCACACACTATCCAATCATCTGCAAGTCTATGGGTCTTGTCTTTATGCATTCATCTGTTCAAACACCAAAAGTCTACTCATTCCATGAACCTACTCATTGTGCATTCCATTAATCTTTTTATTCTATTTCATCTCTATAATATCCACAAGCCAACTCTTCCATCTTCTCATTCACCCTTCCACTCCCTTTCCATTTTTCTTCCATTCTGTCTATCCATCCTACCTATTCCATCTACTCCTCCATTTTACCAGCTCACCGGCCAACCACATCTTTCCAGCCTACTCATCCATGCATTCATCCATCCTCCCATGTTATAGCCCATCCGTTCACTCACCCGTCCCAAACATTGGTCAATCCTATCCATTCTCCCACCCACCCACTCACCAGTTCCATCTCTTTAGCTTGCCTAAAAACCTGGACTTCATTATGCCTCTGACAGTAAAAGAACTAAGGCAACCAAATAATGCTTCATACGGAAAAAAAAGTGACTAAAGCCCAACTATTTTGTTTAAGTTCCACTAAACCCCCCTTATGTAGGACATACTCGAGCACTCTTAGCAGCAAGTCTTTATCCAAACTTCAAGTCCCTTTTCCTCTTTCCATGCCCAGCCTCTTCCACTGATCTCTGCCCAGGTGACATCTCTATGTCCCCCCAAAAGAAAACATATCAAGATCAAAACTAGCCCATAACCTCCAGTGTCTATCCTGGGCCCAGGTAACTGGGTGCTCCTTTCCTTCCTTCACCCCCACCTCCACTTTGAACTCTAGCTTGAGGAGAAGTACTAACCATGATGTCTGTGACCCTGGTCTATTCTATACCCTGATCCAACCTGACCTAAAACAATCCAGTGCCTTTGTGCAGGATTTAACCAAGAAATGTGCCTTCCAATTGGGAAAGCAGAAACCTAACATGCAATAAACCCCTACAACAAGACAGGGATTATATTAGGTGCTCTCTATCTGACATCCAACTTCATCTTCACCTCAATTCTCTAACAGACAAAAAGGTTCAGAGAAAATAAGCAATCTGTTGAAAATCACACAGCAGCTAAGAATTCTAGAATTTAAACTCAGACCTGCCTCCAAAGCTTCAGCTCTTTCTACTCCAAAATGCTTGAGGACAATTTCCAAGCTAACCCAGAGGAAAGAAATGAAAATGATAAGAAAAAAACCACCCAATTTTCCTAGTGAGTCTCCAACCAAGGAAAAAAAGAGTCCCATGAACTATAAGTTACAGCACTTACAGTGCAGTGTCAAGGGTTGGCTAACCACTTTCCACAAGCCATTTTACTACAAAGAAACATCACTTAGATGATCCTGCAGAGGGTATCTTCACACACTGTGGTTGGGCAAGACCCTGAACATGAGTCCAATGATTTGGGGCTAGGAATACAGCTCAGCAGTATGAGGGCCTGCCTGGCAAGTACAAGGTCCTGAGTTCAATTCCTGCTACCAAAAAGAAAAAAATCCAAGAATTTTGGCCACAGATATTGTCCTTTGGAACTGTAGGACATGAACAACACATTTGCCTTGAGTGCAAGTTTAAAGCAAGATGAAGTGCTCATGTTTTTGTAGATATGTAGAGGTTGTAATCCTGCTACACTTGTGGTGTTACTGCGGTCAACTTTCTTCTCCTCAATCCTGTTTCCTTCCAGTGGGAAATAGAGATAATATTGCATTTATTTACTGTCATGGGACTTTATTTATGATGTAATAGTTTGTTTAACCTTTCCTTTGTTGTCAGCAATTTAATCTCCATTTCCCCCTGTGTTATAAAGAATTCTATGCATCTTATCCATAAGTGCTTGACTACATCTCTGATTATTTATTTTGACTACACCTCTGATTATTTATTTCTTCAGGATAAATTCTTTCAAATGGGTTACTGAGTCCAAATATATGAATATTCGAAAAGATGCTGACAACATGCTGCCAAGCTGCTTTCCAGAAAGTCTGTAACAATTTCCGTCCCCACAGTTTATGAAAGTGCCCATCACTGGCACCCGTGCCAACTTAGAGTCCTTTCTTTCTGGATGACTTTTATATTTCTTTCTACGCACACATTCATGTATAATTTGCATGAATTCATAACTATGATCTTCTCCTGCAAACCAGGATTTAGTGCAATTTACTTATTTATTTGTTTAACTTGAGATCAAACCGAAGGCAGGTGCTCACCCCTAATCTTTTTTATTTTTTATATTGAGGCAGGATCTAACTAAGTTGCCCAGAATGGCCTCCAATTTGCAACTCTCCTACATCACTTTCCCTACGAGCTGAGGTTATAGCTGTGTTCCACCACACCTGCCTTATTTATCCTTTTCACATACTTGCCCTTCCCTCTCTTCCGGGCTCCCCTACCCACACTGCATACTCACCAACACACATTCCTGGGGGCCCACATTAAAATCTAGTTTGCTTCATTTCCTGTTTTTCTTCTTGCTCATAAAACTATATGCAAACATAAACATACATATCCCAAGCCGGGCGTGGTGGCTCACACCTATAATCCCAGCACTCAGGAGGCTGAGGTGGAAGGATTGTTTCGAGTTCAAGAGCAGCCTGGGCTACAAAGTGAGCTCAAGGCCAGCCTGAACTGCATAATGAGACCCCATCTCAAAAAAGACAAAAAAAAAACCTTACACATCCCATATACATATTTACATACACAGCAAGAGTTTGGTGCTGTTTATCTTTTTAAAATTGGACTGTGTTATACATACACCTCAGCATCTTACTTTGCTCACTCAATAATAATGACGTTTCAATTAAATGAAGTAATGTCTACAGAATGCATGGACTAGAGTGCTAAGTATGTGTTATTTATTATTGGTGTTGTCATTATAAATCAAAAGGAACTGGCGTCCCTCCTAAAGCTGTGAGGTTCACAGTTAAGGTGGGCCCCTCAGTCCTTGCAGTCTAGTTTAGAAAGAATAAGACACAGCAAGGTGACTACATTCAAGCCTGTCATTTCCATTTTCCCTGAGACATATTAGCATTTGCCAGAGTCTCTCTGTGGCTCCAAGATAGGAGTAAAAGCAAAATTTAGACACAGTCCCTGCCCTCCCAAAGTTTTCAGTCTAAGGAAGGAGATCCATAATAATAATAAATGAATGATTTTGATCAGTGTATATATAGTCATCAAGGGAGGTCAGTTACTCAAGGGCAGGAAACATTAAGTCTCTGAGTAGGCTCCAGACCTTGGAGTACAGGAGGATTTTTTTGATGTGTTAAAGAACTTCAGCCACAGTTAATGAAATACAAAAGAGACAGGAATTTTCCAGATAGAAGAATCAGCACATGCAAAGGTCCAGAGGCAGGCAAGGGGGAACATGGCCCTCTGAGGGCCAGAGGGAAGGCAGCTGGCTTTCTGAGCAAAGGGCTGGCCCCTCGCCCATGATGGCCATGAACACCTGTAATCTCGCCAAGAGCTTAAGAAACAAGCTTTCTCCCATTGTCACTGATCCTATACAATTTAACAGGCCTCGTCACCGTCACCGTGGCAACCCTGACTGAGTGCTAGGCCAGCCTAGGTAAGCACTTCTGGCACATCACAGCAGCCTTGCAAAGACTTTTTGAATTACAAAGTATCATCAGGAAATGAGATGTAAGGAGATAGGAAGTCTCCTTTCTCATACAGGCTGGTACAGGGCAGGGCCAAGTCATCCATCTGGTATCTCTGAAGCTCCCTGCTTTTAAGGACACCAAACACTACCCCAAGAGGTCTTCAGTCTTGATCTCCCAGCTACGTCCAGTGGTGCCTCATGGAACTTTGGTGCAGGGTGAGGTCCAGAGTCAATTCATGAGTACCCATACTCTTCCCCTCCTCTGCTACCTGCTCCTGCTCTAAAGCCATTGCCTCCATCCCAGCCACAGCACACAGGGTGCACTCCAACAACAAAACTTAGCTGTCCTGCAGATGGTACCTGGGGAGCTCTCCCCAGGGTACCTTCCGTTCCTTCCAGCCCCTGGGAGCTGCCTGAAGCACCTTTAATTCCCAGTTCTAATGTCCCTGCACCCACCATGATCCCCCCACACTTCCTCCTCCTGTGCTGTCTGTTCCCTAGTCTGGGCTTCCTTGAGGCTTGGTCCTCTCCATCTCTCCCTTAGTTCAGCAACCCATAAATATTCATGAGGCCCCTACCACATGTAAGACAGGATGGAAGGAGTTGGATATACCACAGAGAACAAGACAGACAAGCTCCTTGATCTCACGGGACTCACTTGAGAAGACAGACAGTAAATGAAAAGGAAGTGCATATATAATTTGTTAGGTGGGTAAAAGGATATGAAGGCACCTAGTACAGAGAAGGTAGAAGATATAGAGGGGAAATAGGCCTGTGAGCAGGTGACATCTGTCAGAGAGAGACTTAATGAAAGGAGTGCATTGAGCCCTGTGGCTTACCAAAAGACAGCAACCCCAAATCATTAGGGATTCCACCTGTGTGTGTTAGTGCAATAACAGAGAAGCCCCTGGTTAGGCAAGAGAAAACTAGTACAAGTATGAAAACATGGACAAGACCTTGGCATACGCTGAATGAGACAAGAGCCACTTTTGAATAGAGCAATGAGCAACCTGCCTTACACTATCTAAAGCTCTCCAGCTACTGAGCTGAAAGAAAAACACTGAGAGGCAACATTGGAAGGAGGACAATGAGGGAAAAGCTTCTGCAGGGGTCAGGCAAAAGAAGATGATGACTCAGACTCCACAGGTGTGAAGGCCTTGGACGCTGGGCAGATTTTGAAGGTAGAATCGACAGGATCTACTCAGGGTTTAATGTGGAGAAAGAGGAAGAGGTGTTGAAGCGATGGCCTGGTTCCCAGGCCCCACACTGCATGGTGACTATTCCACGTGTGCCATCTCCATAGCAACTTAATGCCCTCCAGGCAGTGACTGTGGTTGTCGCCTGTGTGGTCTGGAACAGAGCTATTCCCATAGACCTCTGCTGAGTGGGTGAGTCATGGGTGTCCCCGTGCATCTTCTGTGAGCTTTCCCTTTGCTGCAGTGGTCTTCAGAGAAAAGTCAGGGGTCACTCTGTCCCCACAGCCCACTTTGTCTCCAAATAGGTTCATATTTTTCCACATCTGGAAGCCATAAGTTAATGGTGTACTCATCCAAGAGGCAAAGGATCTGCACAATAGGATTAGACACTTGCCTCTGGAATCCAGGCCCAGAAGAGCCATTTCGGGTCCCAGTCTCTAGGCAGCCTCGGGATCCTTGGGAGATAGCAGTCCTCAAGTTTAGCAGCAAACACTTCGCAAGCCCAATGGAAAGGGCCTTTGTGAGGCCCTGGTGAATCTGCCTCTACCCCTGTTCAAGACAGGTAGCAATGACTTGCCCTTTAACACTGATGAGAAAGTAAGTCTGGAAAGTGGCAGGAGTGAATGATATAAAATGTAGCTGTCCCTTGTGTGGGATGAAGTAATTAATAATCTTCTCAGTAGCATGAGCTTTGAAGTAATACAGCTCTGGATATAGTTCCAACACTGACCCTCCATGTGTGACCTTGAGTTAATACCATGGAGCCTCAGTCTCCCCATCAGCAAAATGAGGGTAGTATACCATCCGTCTTACAGATTGTTCTAAGACATTAATTAAATGATATGTATGAGATTCTTGGTATAGAAACTTGTGGGGGATGAGGTGTCACTTTGTAGGCCCAACCCCCTCTAACCTGCAATTTACAATAGCCGCCCTGGTATGCGAGAAGGAGGTAGAACGGGAATGCCTGTTCTCAGTGAGCCCTCACCCTCTGGAATCCATACTGTGAGCTGGCTTTGTTTTGCAGAAGTCTTGAGGAAGTGGCTGGCCACCCTTTGTGACACTAACAGCAGACAAATTAACAACATTCTTGAGCTAATGAATTTCTTCCTGGGCTAGAGAAGTTGTGAGAACTGGTTGTGATTATTTACTTCACTTAGATAGTTTTAGAATAAACATTGTAGTCTGTCACGTTGTAGCTTGCCACAAAGAATGCCTTTTCACTACTTAATTATCTGGGCTCTGTGAATTGATCGGGTTTACTATATATGAATCCTAAAATAAAGATTGTGCGTACAGTGCAGTGCAGTGCAGTGTAACGCGGTGCAGACAGCAAAGGTGTCTCTCCTGTCTTTCTTTTCCAAGCGCTGTACCCCCCGTGTCCCGACAAGGCGTGCGTGTTTACCTTGCCCGGAGTTCAGAGTGCTCTAGACACTCACGACAAGTGGCGCCCGAATTCAGGGACTCCGAAGGTCGCTTAGGAAGGTAAGTATAATTTTATTACGGGGAAATGGGACAATCTGCTTCCTCTCCTTTCTTAAAAATTCTTAAACATTTATTATCTATATATGGCATATCGCTCAGGTCAGCTGACTTGGATATGTGTATTGATACAATTAAAGAATATAATCCTTGGTTTCCAGATGAAGGAACTTTGGATGTAGAAGTATGGAGGAAGGCAAGGGTTAGTATAGAAAGGGCTATGCAACAGGAGGAGAAGATTCCTTTACGTTTTTGGGCTATTTGGTCGGTTGTGTACTCTTTATTAAAAGCTATGGAAGATGAACATATTGTAGAAAATCTTCAACTAGAAATTAAGCCAGTTATTCAGGAATTGCCCCTCACAGAGGAGGAGCAGAATGTAGTTCAAAATGACGCTATCGCTTTAAGTAGTGAAAAGGCGTCCAAACTAAAAGTAAAATCCACTACAGCCGACTCAGCTTTAGCTGCCGCAGCAATATCAAATTATGACAATCGCCCAATTTTACAGGCTATACAGCATTTAACACAAGAGGTGAAACAACTCTCCGTTAAGCAAAACCCGCCTATAGTTCCCTCTGCACCTCCTCCATCTAACCCTAATTGGAGTAAAGCCAAGCTAGCTTTGGCTGATTTACCAAAATTAGGGGATTCTGATGAGGAAAAGCCTGCCTTTGCTTTCCCTGTAATCAGACCTCAGCCAATAGATGGAGAGGCAGTTCCCCCTAGATGGGAAGCATTTAATATGGATGATTTAGCAAAATTAAAAAAGGCTGTAACCCTTTATGGCCCTCAGGCTCATTACACTAGAGAATTAATAACATCAGTAGCAGATCAGTATGGTAATCTTGCTCCTTATGATTGGAAAGCCTTGGCCAAAATTCTTTTAAAGGAGCCAGAATATTTACAGTGGCACATGTGGTTTATGGAAGGTTGTGCGAAAAAGGCAAGACAAAAATGCTAATATAGTGATAGAAATGTTTTAAAAGATATTTTAAAAACTTTACCTCAATATTTTTCTCCGTTTGGACTTGTAATAGCACAGGATAAAATTCAAAAGGAAGAAGTTAGTCATTATTTGGGATATATTCTTACTAGACAAAAGGTGATTCCACAAAAAATGTCTATTAGGAGAGATAAGTTATCCACTTTAAATGATTTTCAAAAATTATTAGGGGATATTAATTGGCTTCGTCCCACACTAGGTATTCCTACCCATGCATTACAGCATTTGTTTGCTACTCTACAGGGCTCTTCAGATCCATCCAGCCCTCGTTCTTTAACAACAAAAGCAGAGCAAGAATTACAGTTTGTAGAACAACGAATTAAGGATGCATTTTTAATTAGGATTGATCCTAAATTGCCTCTAACTTTATATATTATTAATACTTTTCAATATCCCTCTGCAGTTTTAGGTCAAAATGCTATGCCAGTAGAATGGGTATTCACTAAAACTAAGCAATCTAAAAATGTTATGCCTTATATTGACATGGTTGCAGCTTTAATTATGAATGGTAGAGCTCGTTCTATAACTTTGATAGGAGAAGATATAAACAATATAGTTATCCCTTTAACTAAGGAACAATGGAAATATTTGTTGTCAATTACTGAAACCTTACAAATTGCTTTAGCAGATTTCATGGGAACTTTTTCATATCATTTTCCTAAAAGTAAATTATGGGATTTTTTTAGACGTCAACAATTTGTGGTTAATACCTTATTAGCTGTACAGCCAATTCCACAAGCTTTGACTATATTTACAGATGGATCTAAAAATAAAGCTGCATATTGGACTCAAAAATCTTACTGGGTACGTCAGACAAATTTTAACTCTGTACAACAAAATGAACTTTTTGCTATATTACAAGTGTTTTTAGATTTTCATAACCAACCTATTAATATTATAGCCGATTCGGCCTATTCTGTTGGAGTAGTGACAAATATCTATTCAGCTGTGTTATATTCTAATAAGCCTGCTTTATTGTCTTTATTTCAAAATTTACAAATACATGTTCAAAAAAGAAATCATTCTTATTTTATTACTCATTTACGTTCTCATTCTCAGTTACCCGGACCATTAGTATCAGGTAACAATGCAGTGGATTCCTTAGTTATGTTCACCACACCCGTTGAAGAACATCAATTTAATCATGCAAATGCAGGACATTTGCATCTTAAATATAAGATACCTTTTACAAAAGCTAAACAGATTGTAAAAGCCTGCCCTATTTGTAGACCATTACATTTAAGAATTATTCCCGCAGGTGTCAACCCTCGAGGAACTCAACCTAATGAATTATGGCAAATGGATATTACACATGTACCTTCTTTTGGTCGGCTTTCTTATGTACATGTAGTTATTGATACCTATTCTTCATTTCTATGGGCTACTGCTCAACAGGGAGAATCCACTAAAAATGTTATTGTACATTTATTGGAGACTTTTGCAGTTATGGGAATTCCTTCTAAAATCAAAACAGATAATGGACCTGCTTATACTAGCAGAACATTTAAACAATTTTGTGATCTCCATAATATTATTCATATTACAGGGATTGAATATAACCCCCAGGGTCAAGCTATTGTTGAAAGAGCACATGGCACTCTTAAGTTGCAAATTAAAAAATTAAAAAGGAGGAGTCAGGAGGATATTCAGATACCAATACTGTTTAAATTGCAAAACAGTCCAAAAACATTACTGCATCAAGCATTGTTTATTTTAAATTTTCTCAATTTACCACAAGGTGAAATATTAACAAGAGCTGAAAAACATTTTGAACAGCAACAACAGCCTTTTGTGATTAATGAACCTATTTGGACTAAAACAGCTCCAGAGGCTGAATGGGAGAGGGGCACATTGCTCTATAGGGGGAAAGGTTTTGGTTATATCTCCACAGAAAATGGAATTCAGCAGTGGGTCCCTGGACGATGGATCAGGACCCGCGTCTCCAGATCCTGTTCACCAGCCCCGGAGACAACTCCCCAAGGAACCGGAACCGTGCCTTCAGAAGCGAGCGCGAAACCAGCTAGAAGCTGAGGATGCTGAGTTTGTTCCTATCGCAGCCATGGCCAGATTACAGCTAAGAAAATCCCGCCGCTCACAGCGACCAAATTTAAATCCCCTCCCTACATGGGGACAATTAAAGAAATTGACCATAGAAGGGCAACGGCTTGTCCTTCAAGCAGGAAAGCCTTTAAACCCTGAAAACTTGTTTTTAGCTTTATGTGCCTTGCTCACCGTTGCATCGGGGACTGAGGTACCTCCGCATTCGTACTGGGCATATATTCCAAACCCCCCTTTATTAGAACCTGTAAAATGGGGAACTAGTGATATTTTACTTTATACCACACCTAGAGAAATTTTGTCAGCACCGTGGGCTGATTTAACCCCCCACAATCAAGATGATGGGACACTATTCAATTTTACTTATTATGGTAATCAAAGGCCTATTTGCATTGGGGAACCGCCTTGCATCCCTCTGGGATGGCAGTATTGGATTCAACATGGAATAAAAGCAGGCAACAAAAGGACAAGGCTTCAAGCCTTGGCTGCTCAAACCTTTAATGTTACCTGGAAAAATTTAACAGCACCTGATACAAATACATTTCCTGTATGCCCTGAATTCACTTATAAAAATATTTCTTATAATCCCATAATTTGGCAACTATGTATGGGAAAATTTGCTAAAAATATTGATGGGTATATTATTTGGGGACCATTTGGAAAATTCGTTAATGGATGTGCTGAATGGAATGAGACAAGATGTAATCTCTCTGTTGTGTATAGTCTTCCAGATCCAAAGAAAATAACTGACGGAGCTCCTATATTTCAACAAAAGACGGCTCTCTTGTGGTGGGGAGATGATGGAATCGCTAACCCTGCTGTTGCAGCCGAAGAATACCCTCATCACCTTCAAAATCATATTTGGAAGATCCCAGCCGCTATGCAACCTGTAACCTTGTACAATGTTTCATATTCAGGGACTAGTCGATCTGTATCTACTACTTATAATTTTACTAGGTTTAAAATGTATAATATTACTGTTTGTGCACCTCTACCTTATGTCTTTTTAGTGGGAACTTTTAATTTTACACATTTTTCTTGTACTTGTTTAAATTGTCAATTGTTTACATGCTTAAATAGCACACTAAATTTCACTAAGCCTTATACAGTTATGCTGTTACAACAAAAAACTCATATTTGGTTGCCTGTAAATTTAACTCGACCTTGGTCTCAAGACCCGGTAATTTCTGTTACTACTGAATTTTTTAAACATCTGTTAAAACGTACAAAAAGATTTATTGGAATAGTGGTTGCTGTACTGTTAAGTCTGATAACTGTAGCCTCTCTAGCAGCAGTCTCAGGAGTAGCTTTACATACCTCTTTGCAAGAAAAACATGTTGTCGAATTATGGCATGAGAATTCTCATGAACTTTGGTTAACTCAGTGGCAAATAAACGCCAAACTACAACAACAAATAGACCTCCTTAAACAAACAGTTGAATGGATGGGTAGAAAAATATTGGCTCTTCAGCATCAAGTGTTTTTAAAATGTGATTGGAATTCAACTACTTTCTGTATAACCCAACGACCTTATAATCAGACAGAACATGAATGGGAAATGATTAGAATGTATTTAAATGGAAACACCTCTGCCCAGGAGGAAATAAAATCTTTGCATAATCAAATTGACAAGGATTTTGCAAAGCAAAATGATGATGAATCTCTAGCACAATTCGCGCAATTGCTTGCTCAATCTTTGAAAGGATTAGATTCCAAAGGAATCTGACAGAGCATTACCCACACTTTTAGTGGCATGGGACTTAGTTTAATTATAGTTCTCATTGCCATAGTTCTTGTGTATTTTTACTGCATAAGACGAAATGCTATTAATAACCTGATCTTATAAAAATTATTGTTAAAAAATAAAAAGGAAGGAAGTGTGGGGGATGAGGTGTCACTTTGTAGGCCCAACCCCCTCTAACCTGCAATTTACAATAGCCGCCCTGGTATGCGAGAAGGAGGTAGAACGGGAATGCCTGTTCTCAGTGAGCCCTCACCCTCTGGAATCCATACTGTGAGCTGGCTTTGTTTTGCAGAAGTCTTGAGGAAGTGGCTGGCCACCCTTTGTGACACTAACAGCAGACAAATTAACAACATTCTTGAGCTAATGAATTTCTTCCTGGGCTAGAGAAGTTGTGAGAACTGGTTGTGATTATTTACTTCACTTAGATAGTTTTAGAATAAACATTGTAGTCTGTCACGTTGTAGCTTGCCACAAAGAATGCCTTTTCACTACTTAATTATCTGGGCTCTGTGAATTGATCGGGTTTACTATATATGAATCCTAAAATAAAGATTGTGCGTACAGTGCAGTGCAGTGCAGTGTAACGCGGTGCAGACAGCAAAGGTGTCTCTCCTGTCTTTCTTTTCCAAGCGCTGTACCCCCCGTGTCCCGACAAGGCGTGCGTGTTTACCTTGCCCGGAGTTCAGAGTGCTCTAGACACTCACGACAGAAACTCATACTAGGAACTCCATGCACAAGGAAAATGTTTTTGCTGTTATTATCATAGAAATAGTGTATAATCCAGCAAGTGCTGCACTCCACCCAGGGCTATGATGCAATCACCATCAGAAGACTCCACTTGATTAGAAGTGATAGCTCTGACTCCATTTCTTCCCTGACTCCATTTCATCCCAAAGGATGACCTTTGGGCAAGTCACTACATTCCTCTAAACCTCAGTCTATGAATGTAAAATAAGAATGACTCTGCAGCCTCCCTTAGTGGAATCCATGGTCCATTGAGAATGATCACACATATGACATACCTAGAAACAGTGCCTGGGTAAAGCAACGGGCTCAGTGTTGTCAGAGTCAGACAGGTGCCCACAAGTTCCAGTGCACATTTGCCACAGAGCAATGCCATTACTAGCAACAGCTTTCTGTGAAAGAAGCCCTCGTTGACTTTTTTCTGTCATATCCAGAGTAACATTCACCAGACCCTCCGGTCTCGGGTGCACCTGGTCATCTTGGGGAAGTCATCCTTGATGCCCACCCACCCCACACCAGTTTCCTGCCCATCTTCTCTGCTCCCTAACAGCCTTCCCAGTTCCACACTAAGTTCTACTGCAATTTTCACTGCACTGTGTTTAAATTATCTGTTTAATTATCTGCCTGCCCCAGAGGTAATACATTAGAATAAAGGAAAGCTTACAGGGTGGCAGTGGAGGGACAGAAATCACATGTGCCATCCACTCTATATGCCAGAACGTGACACAGTGTAGGATGCAAAGTAGGGCTTGATGAAACTAGGTTAAATGGAAATACTGATGGCTGGAGAAAAGAAGGAAGGAAAGGAGAAAAGGAGGGAGAGAAGAAGAAAGAGACTGGAAAGACAGAAAAGCTTTTAGCACTGCTGTTGCCATCTACTAGAAACTTTCACTGTCTCCCTGGCTGATTCCTCTTGTCTTGGACTTATTCCACTCAATTTTGTCCCTTCATCTGCAAAGCAAATGTATGGTGCCTGGCCCTGATCTGACATCAGTTTCTATCAAGGAGTTAACCAAGGTGAATCAGAACTGACTTCAGCACCAATGCACTTTAAACACTGGTCCCATTTTCTTACAATTCACCTGGATGAAGCATATTCTCCACTCACTCTTCCAGGGAGCAATGAAGAGAGAAAGAAAAATGAACGATTTACTTTCTTGTTTAAATATGTCACAGACATAAGCGAGCCAGATGATCAATGTCTTAGTCAACATCTCTCAGTAAGGAGAAGGGCTTGGAGGGACTTCCCAAGCTATCTGGTATCTACAGGGGAGCCCCATCGGGCAAGGTCCTTTTTTCTCTCCAGCAGGTGGAATAGGTCCTTCCGGCTCTAGCCATCCTCAATTGCAGGCCATGCTGACCTTCATGGGCCCATATCCACCATACAATGCAAGTCCACATGTCCTGTCCCCAAAAGAGGAGAGATTCCCATTTCAACCCCAGAGGGTACAGTACCAGTGGCACACATATCCTTCCAGATCTCTAGTCTCCCCCTATCCTGCAGACCAAAACAAAAGAACTTGGCATGCTGAGCTCAGCCCAGCTTGCCTTGCACCTCTCTGTACTTCCCCAGTAGCTTTGTCGTGTAAGGGAAGCCTGAGAACCTCCCCTTCATTGGAGAACAGGTGCAGAGGTCTCTAATTCAAGAACAATGTATTACAAAGCCAATATATCCAAAGCCATGTTCTCCAATCAGGTTTATTGGTTAGAAAGCCTGCATTCTTATCTGTCCATCTGACTCCTCTTGTATTTTTCTCTCACTTGATTCCAAACTTGACAGGAAAAGAAATGCATGGTTGTAGTGGTGGTTAGGGAGGAGGAACTGGACAAGATTGGTATTCCCTGCCTGGGGTTTCCCAGACCCCCAAGGGTCTTCAAAAGCAGTAATGAGAGTTTGGGAGCTATTTGCAATATTTCTAAGAGCCTAACAGAAACTGCATTTACCCACAATCAAAATGCACTGGCCAAATAAATGCCAAGCGTCTGCTTCAGGCTGGAACAATTCCCAATCAGTGAGGTCACACTGCCCTTTGTCCATTCTGATTGGTGGGACTGAGCTGTGGCCCTACAGGGACCCCAGTGGCTTGACAATTAAGGGATGTTGGTTTCCCCAGCCCCTCTGCTTGACTGCATGAGAAACTTTAGCCCCTTGGCAAAGCTCACTGCTGCTTTGAAAGGCGAAATTGAAATGAGGTACATTGAGGGAATGAATGGAGAAGGCTCAATCTTAGATAAAGGCACTAAGAATGGGGTCCTAAGAAGGCACCTTTCCCAGAGTGAAGGAACATACCCACCCAAATTAGGAAAGGCCACGGTTCACTGCTAAAGGCAAGCATGTGCAAGACATAGAAGAAGGGTGGGAAGGAGCTGGGGCTCAGGAACAGGACGGTCAAAATGCTGACCGAACAGCCGCAAGGTGCTTCCCCAAGCAGTATTGTCCTCGCATCTTCCTCCCATGAACACGCCTTTGCCCACACACTGCCTCTAATGGACCTAAAGAACCTCGGGGAGCTCTAATGACCCCTCTCCCCACCTCTTGGCAGAGAGGTCCCCCTGTAAAGGTAGCAGAGAGGTTGGGATCTGGGGAGAGAGTTGATCTGTGTTAACAGATCTGCAAACACAGGAATAAAAATGGGGGAAAGAGTCCATGTACCTCTTAATAAATGTGGTCTATGTAAAGAGTGCTTTGACATATAGGATTCCTGGGAACACTCAGAGAATGCAAGAGCATCTCCGCCGTAACAAACAGGTTGTGGGGATGTAGGAGAGACTCTTGGAGTTTTGCCCTACCTCTATCCCTATGGCAACCTCAGCACACAAAAGAAAGGGCACCTCTTTTCACCTGTGTCAGTAGATCTCAGAAGGCATTTTTGCCTCCTTCTCTCACCTTTTCTCCAAACACTCTTATTCTACCCACATCTGCTGGATACAGCAAGCCTGTCGTCCTCATACTGGGGGTGGCCTAGAAAAGCAAACACTGACTGTGTAAAGAGTTCTCATTCTACAAAGGTTCCAAGTGCTTAGTTCCCAAGTTTAGATTCCCAGTGGAAAGAGGAAAAGCACCATTCAACCTCAGGGAGAGTGATGTTCTCTAACATGGTGCACTAGAAGACCTGCGTGGGTGTGTGTGTGTGTAGGAGGCAGGGGTCAGGCACATGGCCAGACATTAATTGACAAGCCAGTACCTTCCTTTCCATTTTTTTTTCCTTTTTTTTTTCTTCCTTTCCATTTGACTATTATTCTTTGCCCTTACCCCAATCATTCAGCACCCTACAAGGGACAGGGTGTTAGTGACCTACCAGTTAAAACACCTTCTAAGGTCACTTGGAAGCCTGCAGTTTCAGATTCATTGCCAATTCTTCAAGGAGCACCAATTCTAATTAGAGTTTTGTCTTGTCTCAACTTTTGCATCCCAAAGAGCTTAGCTACTCCTCTGTTCCTTTCTGGCTGACTGGATCACCAAGAGACAATGGGGACTCAGTGCTGTAGCCACAAAAGCTAGAGTTATGTTCTAACTGTCCAGGAAAAAGGGAGATCAGTCCTGAACCTAGGAAGCACCCATAATGAGGCAAGAGAAGGCTGGAGACTTGTTTGGGAGGTAAAAACCTACATGGTTTGGTTAGTGTATGGGGATTGGTGGGGGCAAATTCTAGGATGTTTCCTGTTTCTAGTTTAGGAAGATGCCTGGTTGCTGAAAAGATTCATGAAGGTAGGACAAAAAAAATGTTTAGGATGGTAAAATTTCAGGGGATGGGAGACTCCCATAGGTAGCAACAGAAAGAAAAACTATTTGTGGCATGCTAAGTGTGGTCCTGTGGACCACCGGGTGGTATGTGGGTCTGGAGTTCAGGTGGGAAGTCTTCATCAGAGTCCTAAATATGGAGTTCATCAGCATTTGGAAAGTGGCATGAAAGCAACAGCAAGGAATGAAGTGGAAAATATAAAAAGAGGGCTGAGGCCAAAGACCTGGCAGCACTGACAGAGGAGAAGGAGCAATGAGCAGTGTCAGATGCTGAAAAGGGGAAGGAAGGGAGAAGGACAGTCAGAAGGTCAAGGAGCAGGCTGCAGCCAGACTGTGGAGCGTCCAGAAGCCAAGAGAAGTGCTTGGAGTTGGTAAATAGGAAGTCATGTGGCGTCCTGGGGCTGGAGCACTTCCCCTGGAGTGCGGAGGGTGAAAGCCAGATGACAGGCACTGAGAAATGACTTGGCAGACACTCTCACAGGAAGCATGGCTGGGGCGGGAAGGAGAGAGACAGGGTGAGAGCCAAAAGGGGTGCAGAGTCAGGGAAGGGGTGTTTTTGGGTGTATTTTTAAAATGCAAATAGATCGTGTTCATGGGATAAAGGAAGCAGAGAAGTGAGAGAAAAGGGGTAGGGTGGGGATGCCAAGTCTGGCAGCCATGATCCTGCTAACACAGGGCACAGGGCTCTCAGCACTTCCATACGCAAATCCAGCCACAAGATTCACACAGATGTTTTGATGAATGTCAGATTTTTTATGATGTAGGAGATAGAGTTGCTCAGGAGAGGCAGTGGATGAGGCTGCCCCAGTGAAAAGCTAATCCCAGAGGGAAGCCTGTGGTCTGGAGTGCCCGAGAGTTAGGGTAGGGT
Source organism: Cavia porcellus (assembly GCF_034190915.1). Lineage (NCBI taxonomy): Eukaryota > Metazoa > Chordata > Mammalia > Rodentia > Caviidae > Cavia > Cavia porcellus. Next base: position 26,385,620 of record NW_026947508.1, read on the forward strand.
ACATCAGGCACAGAGTTGAGTGGCAGGTGCAAAAATCTGAGGCCTGGGAACATTGGGTGGGTTCAGATCCACACAAGCCTTCTCTTTTTCTGCTCTACCTGGTCCTACCTTTCCAAGCCAATGAGTTTATTCTTACTGAGATGTTCATGAAAAACATTCCCCATAATTTTTAACTGTAACATTGGCTTTCAAACCAAAGATTTCTGCAATACTCAAATCTTCCTGATACTCAGGCTGTCTGTCACAAAGCAGCTCTGTATCAAAAAGTTTTACCATCCCCTCATCTACCCTCTCAGTGATCCTTCATCTTGGGAAATTTGCCATAAACTGGTACAGCAAGCACACACACACACACACACACGCACACACACACACACAGAGAGAGAGAGAGAGAGAGAGAGAGAGAGAGAGAGAGAGAGAGAGAGACAGAGACAGAGACAGACAGAGACAGACAGAGACAGAGACAGACACAGACAGAGACAGAGACCGTGACAGAGACAGACAGAGACAGACAGAGACAGACAGAGAGAGAAACAGAAAGCAAAGCTTCACTGTGGCTTTGTACCTTCCAATAGTAGCTTCCGGAATGTTCAGGTTGACCTGAAAATCATTGATGAGCATTCATTCATTCATTCATTCATGCATTCACAATACTTTCTAAGCACCTAGCAGGATGTAGGCACTATCCTAGGTGCTAGGGACACAGTAAGAACAAAAGGGCCAAACCCTCTCCCTCAGTGGGGTATGGATGACTCACTGGGACACAGGAGCCACAAGGCAGTGAGCTCTGAGTTGGGCACTTTGAAAGCATGGAGCTTTAGAACATGACTGCAAGGACAGGATTTTACTCCATTTTCCTAACTGGCAACTGAGACCTGTAATGAGGTAAACCCAGGATTCACTCCCGCGCTGGCCTTACTCTGCTGTGTGCTCAGCAAACACATCACCTCGTGCTCTCAGATTCTCACAGGCATACGAATCACCTGAGGATCTTGCTAAAATGTAGATTGATTCCATAATTTGGAGGTGGAGGCTAGGAGCTGTACCTCGAAGAAACTTCCTAGAGTCACCTTGGACCACACACTGGAAAACAGCCCAGTATTTCCCAAACTTATCTGGTCATGAACCCCTCATCTCTGGGGTACTCGTTAGTAGTTCTTTCCTTACTTGCTACATGAATTAATGGATGACGGGATGGATAGGTAGATGGATGGATGGTTGCCATCCATGGGCCTCCTCTCCTACCTTAGATTCCCTTTTGAATAACTGACCTAGCCCTGGTGAGCTTATGGTTCCTCATTGAGACTGCAGACTCTTTAAATGCCCCTTTACTGGACAAGGGCCCCACTACCATACAACCTCCCTCCCCAGGGCTGAGTCGTACTCCAGCCAGCACTAAGACAAGGGCTGAAACCTGGGTTCACTCTTTGCCCTCTTCCATGGCTTCCTCCCAGAACCTGCTCTCAACCCCAGGCTAGCAGGCCAGGCCTCTGTCTGTTGGCTCTTCTGTCCTAAACTGCCAGCAAGCTCACAGAAAATGGCATGCTGGCGCTTTGTGCCTGCTCCTCAGTGAGTATTAAATATAGAATAATGGGAATTAGTGTGCAGATGAAGCTGGAGCTAAGACTCCTGAGTTTTCTGACTTCTCACCTAACAAATATAGGCTGGGGAAGGATGCAGCAATTCAGGAGCTATGAGCTGTCAGCCAGGCCCTTACTCAAGGTCTTTTGTGAATTGTGCTAAGCAGTTTAAGAATGCTAATGCTTGTCCATGCTTCTCTGGGGCACCTCCCTAATCTCATTGCCACAAACATGGTCACCCTGATCATCACCTCTGGGTGCTGCAGTCCCTGGGGACAGATCCTGGTACACTACTGCTGGGCTGATAATAAAAAAAAAGAGGGAGGAGTAAGGAAGATTGCTGCAAACAGCAGCCCAGTTATGGGCTAACAGGTGGAGGAGTCCTTGGCTGCAAAACCACACAGCATCACAAGCCTTTCTCTGTTCATTCTTGGGCAGGTGGATGACAAGGATGGCAGGAGAGTCTCCTAAACAATACAGGTTCTCCCTCATCCTGCTTCTAGGTGCTCTCCTTCTGAAATTAAGCACGTGGCCTTGCAAGCTTGTACTTTAAGTAGGAACCCCACATGATGCATAAACCTGTGGGTTTTTAAATCCAGGCTGCCTCTCCTAAGCTGTGTGGTCTTGGACAAGTAATTCAATCTCTTTAAATTTCAATTCCTGCAACTGAAAAGTGACAGGCTTTTTAGGAGTGCTGTAAGGTGTAAGAGACTCTCAGCATAGAGTCAGAGTGTCCAAGAAAGGCCAGCTTCCAGGATGAAGGCAAGAATGCTGGGGCTGGAGGTTTAACTCAGCGGCATAAGCGCCTGCCTTGCAAGCAGGCAGTTGTGAGTTCGATCCCTGGTACCAATAAAAAGGAAAAAGACAAAAACAAACAAACAAACAAAGAATGCTGTGGGAGGAAGAAATACAAACCTGACTTGCTCCAAACACAGCTTCTGCTCTCAGCCTCCTCTAACTGCTCCCTCTGCCTAAGCTCCCCATGTCATCTCTGTGCAACCAGATCTGCTCAGGTTTGAAGATCCTGCTGAAGAAAGCCATCCCGGGATCCTCCCTCCACCTCCATATGCCTGGTGCTTCATGGGCCCTTGGTAGTCTACAACTGTGCTTGGAGGAGGGAACTTGGTTTTCAATGGTACTTGCATTCAGGACCTCCAGCTCGAGGCCACTACATTAGGTAATCAGTTAATGTTCCTGTGGGTTCTAAGCATGTGGAAGCAGGGAAGGCAGACTGAAGTCTGGCTAAAAGAAAGGGAGGGTGTAGTGAGAGAGGAGGTGCCAAGAGGAAGTTCACAAAGAGTTGTAACTAGCAGTGAGGTTGGGGTGGAGGAGGATAACTCTACAAAGAAGGTGCACTTTGGTGTCCAGGGCAGTGGCAGGACTCGGGGAGAGGAAAGATCAGAAAGGAAAGGGGGAGGGAAATAGACTAAGGAGTTTGGTAAGGAAGAAGAGGGAGTGGAGAGGCAGAAAGGCCAAACTCTTGACAGCACACACGGCTGGGCCAAGGTAGAACACAGGTGCCCCAGGAGATGGGATAACAAAGTGACCTGCTGAGTCAGCCCCAAGCAGGTAGATTTTCTATTTTCACTTTCTTTCCTGATGAAATCTTTGTGATATTTGCACCAAGGCAGAATGAACAGAACTGTGATTCAGCATCTGTGACTGATGGAGTGGGTTTTGTGAATTCTTGACAGTTCCCTCAGCCCTAGGAAGACAGGACACAGGGCAAAGCAAATGTAGAACAGGGTTCCCTGACCCCCTTTTGGTTTACATTTCCTCACCCCAAGACCTGCCTTCCCCAGGAGTACCCTGTCCTCATCATCTTTTTGTTCCTTCAGAGACTTGTGGTTGCCACACAGCCACTCCCCTGCTCCAAACCCTCCAAACGTCACACTTCCCTTCAGTGAGCAGCTCCTCTCAGACCCTGAACACAGCTTGCTCCCATATAGCCAGTGCCTATGCAGGGGAGCTTCCTCTATGGGAACGTCTGCTGCTCACCATCTTCACTGGTTCAATATTGATCTTACAGGTGTCGGCTTAACACAGATTGCCTAGGCGCTTTCCCTGGCCCCTTCAGTCTAGCCAGTTGCCTCTTTCCATCTTTTATTTTTATTGTGATAAAACACACACAACAAACGATTGACCATCTCCACTATTTCTAATTGTATCATTAAGTGGGATTAAGTACATTTATGTTCCTGAGCTAATATCATCAGCATCCATCCACAGAACCCGGCAACTTGCAAAACTGAAACTATGCCCATTAAGCATAAATTTCTCCTTCCATCCTCCTGGCCCCTGCCAGCCATCATTTTACTGTCTCCAGGAATGCAAGTACTTTACCTCATGGTAATGGAATCACACAGTGTTGCCCTATTGTGCCTTAGTTATTTTGTTCAACATAATGTTCTCCAGGTTCATTCACACTGTAGCAAGCATCTGAATTTCCTTCCTTTTTAAGCTGGAAAGATACCCCATTGTATGGCTATACTACATTTACTTATTCACCCACCTATCCATGGTCGTTTGAGTTACTTCCACATTTTACAGTGAATAAAGCTGCTGAGAACACTGTCTGATTGCCCTTCTTACACATATATAGCACAGCAACTTGTCCACATCTGCAGTGTTTTCTGAGCATTCTGCAATGGCACAGGCCCTCAACAGATGCCTACTAAAAGACTAAGTAATCCTCACATTCTCCAAGTGTAGCATCCATTGATTTGTTAAGCTGAATTTTTAACTAGGGCCTTTAGGAAATGCAGGATCTGGAGTCAAAAGGGAGATCTTCATTAGGATTTGGGAGCCCAGGTTGGACAGGAAGGTTCTGGAATTTCCCCAGGCTCTCCATGCAAAGAGATAACTCTGCAAGAGAGTGAACCCAGGACAGTAGAAGGACCCACCCTTCAGTTAGCTTAGCAGCACTTCCTCTAATGTATCAGCTCCCTCATATTTCTCAGGTTTTGTCTCCCCCAAAACATTGATTGTTCTGACTGTATCAAAGCAAGGCATTTTTATCCAGAGAAAGATAACATAAGCAAAACAGACAGATGAGAGATTTGGAGAAGTTATCTGTAACCTCTAAAATTGACCAAGTATATTATCTGGGAAGTAATTAAAATTTCTGCAAATAAACAAAATAATTTTTAAATGAAGACAGAGAATTAATTTTTTATAATGGGCAAAGGATATGAACAAGCAATTCTCAAAAAGGGAAACTCAAACAGCTAACAAGCATATTTTAAGCTTACTGGTAATAAGAGCAATAAACATTAAACAATGAGGTGTCTCTTGTATCTCCTAAGAATAGCAAAATTAGTCTACAGCCATACTACCCTGAATGCGCCCAATCTCGTCTGATCTTGGAAGCTTAAGCAGGTCGGGCCTGGTTAGTAGTGGGATGGGAGAACAGCAAAATTAGAAAGATGAATATTATTAGGTGTTGATGAGGATATGGAAAGAGAGATAAAGGGTTAATACTGAGACCTGGCATAGCAGTTCTGGAAAATATTATGGCAAAATAGAGGAAATTGATAGACTAACTCAGGGATCTCAATCACTCATGGACAGAGTCTTTCCCCAGCAGGGTCCTAAGACAGCAGGTACACGTATATTCTTCAGAACTCCATTCATGAGGGAAAAGTTGACAGAGGGACAGGTATATAAAATGAAATGGATGTGTAACTCATAATGTAATGCAGCAATTAGAAATTCCAAACTACAAGCACAAGGAGCTGGGGCAGATCTCTAAAGTATAGTATTGAGCAAATAAAATAAGAAAATAGGTGAGATTTACAGCTCAATTATCATTACTAGAAATTAAAAAAATATATACATACAAATAACCTTATATATTTGATGAGGTGCTGTGCATTTCAAGATACATCAAATATATCACGCTACTTATATATTAAAGGAGGACAACAATAATTTTAGGACTGGGGATGAAGGGAGGAAATTTTAAATGAAATAAGAGAGGCTCTTGCACAGACAAATGACCACATTAAGTGTGGTGAAAGGTAGGAGAAATTCAGTGTTATGCTCCTGACATTGAATGAAGAGAAAAGAGAACAGAAAACAAAATAAAACAAAATATAAAACAATATTAACTGTGCCTTCCGTATGACTCAGGAAAGTTATTCCTTTCATATTTTCCTCTATATTCCTTAGAACAAAATATCACAGGAGATGAGCGTCCAGTGGTTCCTAAGTGTAGTGGCTTTTCATTCTGCTACAGTTAAAAGGCCTACACTCAGATCTTGTCTCCAGATGGATATGTTTGTAAAGGTAAAACAGTTACCTCTCCCAGATTTAATTTAACACTGCTGTTGCCCATGGCATGGCAGGTTGGCTGACTTGTCCAGGGTTGTGAATGAGGGTGGTTTGTCTCCTCCCTTTCAAGTTACAGGAGCAGCCGCACAGATGCCTGAAGGGTAAGACTGGATTGGAACCAAAAGCTCAGCAAGTCCACCCTCTTTCACCCACTGCCCTTGAGCCCGGCGGCACTGGCAGACAGGCTGTTGGCAGAGGTAGTGAGCTTGCTGCCCTTGGAAAGCCAAACCAGCCTGACCACTGGGCAAGATTTCCTATTGGATGGGGCTTGAACTAGTGACCTTTTGGTCCTCTTCCAATAATTCTGGCTTCTTTCTGTTTTGCTGATGAAAAAGCTTCCCAACATATTACAAAAATGGGGGTGAATATTAATATTTCCATTTTACAGAGGAGCAAATGGAAGGTGAAATGATTCACTCAGGGCCACAAAGGTAGGCAGGTTCAGGTGCAAGGCTGGACCAAACAACGCCTTTCTCCCAGCCACTCTGCTGCGGATCAGCCTTCTGGTCCTGCACATGTGACAAAAGCAGCAGGGCAAGACCACACAGGTCCCTGGATGGCGGAGATGCTTGGATGGCGGAGATGCTATCACGGAAGTGGCTATTTTCATGCTAAGAATATATTAGCATGGGTAGAAAATAAACCATTAAACTTTCACCTCCTCCTTACTGCCTAGTAAGATATCATATGCCCACATTTCAAAACCAAGCTTCACCACTCGCCATGCTTGACCCCACTCTTGGTATGGTGACAGAGGAATTAAGCACCAGCAGAAAGACAACCCTGCCTCAGGCCTGAGTCAACTCTACCACACTTGCTCATCTCACAAAAGGCCATCAACCACTTGCACAAACTGCCTGCACATTCTCTGATAATGCACTTGTATTTCAAATGGTCTAAATTTCCAAGTCTCTGCTTTCTCCCTTTAAAGTCACAACCGTCACACTTGCTTACTTTCAATCAATAAATAGATGTAGCTACTTAATAATGGGCCTTATTCTGTTTTCTATTTGAAAACCTAGAAGATGGACACAATTTTTTTGAAGTTTCTGGATTATAATTGCACTTAATTGAGTACAAATGAGATAGTGGAAGAGAGGAAGCCTATTTGTGTTGTAATAGGAGCCCTCATTTTCTGTTCTAGGCCATACAGGACATTCTCAAATAAATTTCAAGAGGTATTTGGTGCTCTTCGTAATTTAACCATATACACATTATTTTTAGCACCACAATAGTAGCTTATAATGAAGATTTTCAAGGATAGGACTGGCATCATCTCAGAGACCAATTCCATTTAAAAATCGCCAAAAATACAGAGACAAATAGGTGGAAGTATAAATGACTTTTCAGTCAAAGGTTCTCCAAAAGAAGGCAATCATGAATGTAAACCCCCATTCCACCCAGGCTCTTGCTCCATGTGGGTGCAACCACCCCATTAGCTCTAGGGTAGGCATATTCCTTTCTCTGTTAGACTTTCCATGAGCTGTGCTGGTGTTTCTGGGCACCTGGTGTTACTTATCTGACACATCTCTCTAATAGGACTCTTGTGGTAGCCAAACAGAACTCCCAATATCTCCTTGAAGAGTAAGCGCTTAGAGCTGGAGGGGAGCTTCCAGCATTTTGAGATCCATGCATGTGGGAGCAAAGGTTGATGGAGACTTTCTATTGCTAGAAATTTCAATTTGGGCCAGAACAAAACTGCCTGACATTCAAGAAGTCCTGAGGAAGAAGGTGAAAATGCTACAATATGTAGTATGTGAAGTTCTGAGAGCCTGCACCAGAGTTCCACTTAGATGGGCATTTGAGGCTGGAGACCAGGGATGACTTTGCCATGACCCCTAAGGAACTTGTGTTCGTTTGGATGGATGATGGCAGCTTAAGGATTTGAAGTTTAGAAGCCAGGCCTCAAGTACAAAAGCAGCACAGCCTAACAGGATTCTAAAAGGGAGGTACCCACTGAGTGCCCTGGAAGTCACCCAGCAGTGTGGTTACCAGTAAGGGATATGAAGTCAGGCAGACCTGGATGTAAACTATACCTTAGCCTCTGTGCCTTAGCTGCTTACTTTTTATGATAATCCACTTATGTGGATGTGCCCTCTCTAAATCCATTTCCTGTGTATCAAGTGGGGCCAGTGATACTGCCACCCCAACTATGTTGTTGTGAGGATCAAGTTAACTCTGGCAAGTGTTAGTGAGCACTCAGTGAGTATTCTCTACCACTGTCACTACCCTGGGTGAGGTATCAGATGCCCACATATCACTAGAGCAGTTTTCTGAGCATGGTACGTGGGGAGGACATGATGACGGCAGCCAGACTTCCTCACTGAGTCCTTTGTCCTCAGGGTCACTGTTCAGCCCACCTCCCATCAACAGGCACATTCCACAAGGCAGGTACGGTGCTGGGCCTGCCACTGGAATCCTACCTGCAGCAAATACATTCTTTGTTTCTTTGAGGTAGAGATCTCAAACCTTAGAGAGATCTGAAGATCAGCTAGATCTCCAACATGGAATGTGTGGCTCAACTAGCAAACTCCCTGAATCTTGTTGACATTGACCATAAAACAGACAGGCTAGGACAGGTGATGCTGCTGAAGCCACCTGCTGGACTCTTCCGGACAAACTGAAACCTTGAAGCATCTAAGACCCTGCAATCTGGTGCTCCAGGCCCCCTGCCCATGATTCTAGCTTCCCCCTCAACAAAGTCACACAGTCACCAGTCATAGATATGACCAGCTTATCTTTTTAAACCATGAGCTCACAGTTCGACTGTAAACAGAAATATATATGTTGGTGACTGAGCTGTTAGATGCTTTTCCTTGGCATTCTGCTATTGGGGGATGGGCTGCTAAGATCTATTCTACATCTCTAAAATCTAGGAAGCCGTTCCACTAATCTGTGATGTTTAGTTGTGGACAGAAGGCAACTGGAAATTAGGTGTCTTTGTCACTGAGTTACCTCTGCAAACCAGCTGGTTCCTTGCCTCCTAACACTCCTAAATTAGCCTTATCAGTCCCTGAAAAACTGTTCAAAAAAAAAAAAATATCAACACCATCTGCTGATGTAACATCTACTCATCAAACATACATTCTAGGGCAGGTTCTGAGGTGGACTCTGGGGAAATAAACCATTGTCCCTGTCTTCAGGAACTGCACAGTTTAATAGGTAAAGCCAATAAATACTTTTAATACCATTCAATCTGCACTACCACAGAACACTGTGTACAGTTGGTGCTCCAGTCTGCAAGAGACAGGCTAAAAACAAGCCCTCAAGTAACCAGAAAAGCAGAAGAAATGTTTAAAAAATTAATTTGATGTTTGGTTTTACTTAAGGTGGCCTGGTAGTGTTGGGGAAAATAATCCAGGACTTTGTCAGAATTCCTTATAACTTAATATTGCTTCTATTTGCAATTACTTATTAAGGGGTTGGGGAGTCTTTTTAATTCTGAGAGCTCCTTAATCCAGAGAAAAGTAGCTGTTCCTGTCAGTAACTGAGGGCATAAAACAGAAAGAAGATGACGGCCACCTGATGAAGAAGTACCTGAGGATTTTCTTAAGGTTCTGGGCTGGGTAACTGAGGAATGAGCTTAAGGGAGAATGAGCTTGCTTTGGAAAGGAAATATCAAGGGAACGTGTGGGAATCAGCAGGATACATGGGTAGTCTGAACCTAGAGTATCAGTGGGCTAGGACATTGTAGATATCTATCAGGAAATGCCTTGGCAAGACAGATCTGTCTGGGAGTTTCAGAATGTGTACTGGAAGGGAGAGGCATGGATAAGGTCACTAAGGAGTGGTGAAAGGGAATATGTTTTAAAAAGGACATAGAATTGAATGCTGCAGGACTCTGTACTTCAGGAAGGAGAATAAGGCTTAATAAGAGACTAAGAAGGAACACTCAAGAGATAGGGAAAAAATCAGAGTCCCAGGAGCCTGATTAAGAGAAAGCCACAGAGAAGAAGATGATAAAGACAGAGAAAATACAATGGTCTTGGCAATGATGATGGCATCAGTGATCTCTTCTAGAACATTCCTGAAGATTCCTGGGGGGCAAAAGCTGGAGTAACCCAGAGAGCAATAGGTAGCTGAGAAAGTAAGTGACAACTCTTTTGAATAGACTGATAGTAATAGGCAAAGAGGAATGGGATAGTGGCTTAAAGAGTTCAGCAGGACTAAGACACCATCTTGACATGTTTTATGGTAAAGATGCACCTAGATATCATACCCAAGGGGAAAGCTGTTACCAGGTGAGCAAGACTGATGGACCGACAGGAGAGTAGGTCTTCAAGGAGGTGGAGTATGAGGCACATTGGGATGGAAAGGGTTGAGGAAGCAGGCAAAAGTGCGCAAGGTTCCCACTACCAAATCCTCATAGTCTTTCTAGCCAGTGATAAGCAAGCCAAAGAAGGGAGCTGGCTCAGTCCTGAGCATTAGGGCAGTGTGAAGAAGCCCCTCTCCTGTCCCCAAGTCCATTTCTAAATCTCTGCTGCCTGCAAAAGGAGACAGCACATGTAAGTGGAAGCCAGAGCAGGGCCTGCCAGACAGCAGCTACCCTTCCTCAATCAACACACACACTTGCACACACGCACACGCCCCAACTTCTCCATAGATCAAAGCTGTCAGCATACGGATCTCTGTAAGGCAGGATTCCAGCACCGCGGAGCACAGTGCAAGCTCCATGAGTCGGCCTTTTTCTCTCCCCAGGGGGCAGGGGCAAATTCAGCCAGAATAATAATCCTTTCAGACCTACAGTGATTCTCTAGCTGGTTAAGCCGGGAGACGGGGTTCGTCTGGACAAACGTTCGAGACCTGATGGTCGGTAACAGCAGCCACCCTATAGCCCAAAAAGCAAGACTGGGTGACCAGCAGCAACCGTGTGAGCAGCCTCCTGTTGGTGGGTGTGGGTGTGCGAGAGGCCAGAAGTGCCAGGCGCGCGCACCGCGGGCGCCCCTGTCTGGGTGTCTGCGGCTATGACTCTTAGGAAAATCAGAGAAAGTCCGGTCAAGTAGGGATGAAAGAGCCAGGACTGCCTTGGAGGTTCCTGACTCAGGACCCCAACATCCTGCGACTAAGAAATAGGCAACACAATGTGGGGGGGACTGTTTCACAAGCTGCTGGAGCCAACAGTAGGTCAGGGAGCTGGGCATGTATTGGCCTGCCAGGGGAGGGGCGCGCTTTCCAAAAGGGTCACTGGGGCTCTTGGGTGGCTGAGGCCAACCTTCAGAGGTTCGATCAGTGGTTTAAAAACAATCAACAAGCAAACACAGAGTGCTCTGGGCAGCAGGTGTTTGGGGGTTTCCTCTCCAGCGGTTTTCAGCCTGTGGACTAAGGAAAATGTGGCTTCAGTCATCCAGGTTTGGACCTGTCCCCACACAGAACTTTCTAGGCTGCGGCTAGAGTTGAGCTTCAGGGGGTTCCATGGGTAAAGTGGGAGGGGACCCGTTGAGACCAGTGGCCTCCATAGGAGAACTGGGTTCACTCCAAGGTTCGCATGCTTCCTCTGTGAGCTACAAAATGCAGCCAGACATCGCGAAGTTCCGGAACTCTCAGCACTGGCCAGGTCTACCCACCTCCCGAACTTGGTTATCCAGAGTGGGTCCCGCCGCCCCCGCGGCTGCTGCCGCAGCCGGGGCGCTCGGCTGCAGCAGGGCGCGGGAAAGGGCACTTTGGCGCGGAGTGAGAACCGAGGGGAACGTGTCGGCGCGGAGCCTGGCAGCGACACTCCCTCCCCCGCCCCCGGGTACAATCACACACACACACACACACATCACCTTTCCCACCCCCCTGCCACTGTCTCCCTCGGTTCAACACCCTCCAACCTCCATCTGAGCTCCCCTAAAAAAAACGCGCGGGACCCCCAACCTGGACGCACGCCCACCTGCACCCACCCCCGGCACCGAGTGCTGAGGGAGAAGGCATTTGGGGAAGGGGGGTGGCGGCCGCAGTCTCCGGGTGGCTCCGACCGGGGCAAGGGCTTCAGTCGGAGAAAATGGGCGGGGGCAGGGAAGGACAGACCCTGCAGACGCGGAAACGCGGAGGGGGCGCGCCGTCCCTCTCAGCCCCCCGGACGGGCGGGCCAAGCAGAATCGGGAGCCGGGGGGAGGAGGGCTCCGGGAAAGTTTATCGGGGAAAAGCCTGGCACCTTGGGAGGATGGAGAAACTGAAGGCACGGTTCGGGTGCCCCGCAGCCGCGGGCAGGGATGCCTGCTCCCAGGCCCTCACACCGGCCGAATCCAGCCAAGTTGCGGTTGGGGTTGGGCAGAGCAATAAGGGCGAGGGTGGAGGTGAGGAGGTGGTTGAGGGTGGGGTGGAGGATGGGGGCAGAGGCGAAGGCGCCGAGGAGGGTGGGCAGTGGGGGGTGAGGCGGGTGGGGGCGGGGGAGGGAGCGAGACAGGGTCCAGGCCGGGTGGGCTCCCGGCTCGGGTGGGGCGCACGGCAGCCGCCGGCTTCCCGGCGCGGACGCACTTACCCGCGGCTGCCGAGGAGCTGAGCAGCCCCCAGCCCAGCAGGAGCAGCAGCGGCGGCGACGTTGGCGGCGGCGGGCGGCCCCAGCGGCACTCCGCGCCCGGCACGAGCGCCGAAATCCCGGCTTCGCCGCCAGCCCTCCCCGCGGGGCAGCCGCAGCGCCCCAGCTCCCGTCCCCGCGAGCGCGGCATGGCGCGGCCGGCAGCGCCGAGGGAGAGGCTCCGCTCGCCGCTGAGGAGAAAGGAGGTCAGGAGAGCTCGGGAGCTTTTTTCTGCTCGGAAAAAAATCCCGGTACGCGGGAGCCCTGAGCTTCTGCGGCTGGAATGAACCAAGTGTCCGCCCGGCCGGGGAGAGGCGCGCTGCGCTCTCGGAAATGACTCGCTCCAATCCCGCTTCGCGGGGTTCGCGCCGGGGGGTGGGGGGTGAATTATCCCCGGATTAATCACTCCGGAGCCGCTTCTCCGCCGCTCCAAAGGCTGGAAGTGGAGGCGCAGCCAAGGAAAAAATATTGGGAGGTGGGGGGATCTTTCAGCGCCACCTCCATCTCCAGATAAACCACAAATTACATCTAAAGGGCTGTTTATTCCTGTTTGTTTTACAATTGACCAGTTTCTTTTAAGTTAAGTCCTCCAGTTTTCATGCATAAGATCGCCCATTAATACACTCCCCATACACACACAGTGAGAGACACACGCACTCACACAGGCACATACACACCAGCCTCTGCCACGTTTGGAGACGGGAATACTGTCTGGGGAAAGGTAACCAAAGAAGGACGGTGATTCCCCACATCTTGAGTCTTGTGAGCTGATCTTGGGTGATGGCTTTGAACTTGCAAATCTTGGGCTGCAGGATGCTTAGGAGCCCTCTTCATAATAGTCACCCACCCCATCCCAGGAGAGGGGTGTGAGTACTGGACCGAGGCAGGGTTAATAATTAGAAGGCTGGCGGGTGGAAGTGGGGCGGAGGGTGGGATTTCATTTGACCCAGGGCGGCCCTACCCCTAGTTTAAGCCAAAATCTCGGGATAGTGGAAAGACTCCTGTGTGCTCCAGCATGGGGGTAGGGAATGAGCTTGGTGGAAAGACAGTGCAAGAGTTACTTATATAATTTATCTTCAAATTTAAATAACCGGACGCTTCTTCTGCCTCTTCCCCTCCCCCTTCCAGCACATCCGTAAAGCAGGCGAGTGTAGGCTGTGAGCAGCTCCCCGCCTTTCTGGAACACCCTCTGCCTCCGGGCCCCAAGGGCTCAGCGTAGGTCTCCACCCCATCCCCCACAGCGACTCCGCGGCCGTCTCTGTCTGGTCTATCCTAGGCTCCTCCGCCAGTCACGATGGCTCCTTAGCTGTCTACGCCGAACTCTGCTCGAGAGGAGAGACACGCTTAGCGAGGTGTAGGGAGGCTGGAGGGGATAGGGAGGGGCAAGGCGCAGGGAAGAGGCCCCAGCCTGGCACGCAGGTAGCAGAAAGGCACCTGCTGAGGGGCGTCTCCACCCACCTTTGCAAGAAGCCCCCAGAGAAGCTATAGTTGGGGTTCGGGGAACCAGGGAGCCGCGAGATTCGGCCACCCCCGAGCTCTGGCGTCTGCGTGGCCTTCAGGGGCAGTGCCTGGCAAGCGAAGGGGCCTGAGAATTTCCCTGGAAGAGCAAAGAGGAGTTGGGGTTGGCTTTCTGGATTACTGAGGAGAGGGGCAGGGGTTGGCTAGCCAGCTTGGCTGACGGTCGGTGAACCTGGGAATTTCCAGGGAAGGCCTTGCAGAGGGGCTACGGATTTACAGATCCAAACGGGAGACCCGGATTGGACAGAAGGGTGCAGGACCACAAGAGTGGATGCCTATCTATTCCTCACAAATAAAATTTGCTCCCCAGAGCCACATTTTTGCAGCCTGCTAAATGCCATTCCTCTCCCCTCCTCCCTACCCCAAGTTATTCCGGTTTCCCTGCATGAGCTCATCCCACAGCTGGGGAGCTGGCCCGGTGGTCCTGGGAGGGCTAGCCCCCTCCATATCGCCGGCCCATCCCCACCCCCAACACACTTGCTTTCCCTGTCCCTCCTCTCTGGGTGCCAAGAGCCAACCAAAGCAGCCAGAACTCCTCAGTGAATGGCCTGCTTTATGTCCCTGGGGCGGCGAGGAGGGGGCTTTTCGCTTCGCATTGTCCAGGCGGGCTCCCGAAAGAGAGCTCAGTGGAGGCGACTGGCCAGGCCTTCCCACCATGCCTGGAGAGGAGGGAAGGGACAGACCTTGCGGTGAGAGGGTGGCTGTCTAGGGGATTGTTAGCTGTGCTCCTGGCTCCTAATCTTGGACCTTCTTCCTGGCATGGGGGCTGAGCTGCCCTCCAGAGAAAGGAACTGACTGTGATGCCTGGACTTCTCTGCAGCCCCTCAGCTGGGCAGAAGAGACGGGCTGGGCTGTTTTGCAGTTCTGGAGCTCCAAGTCAATAAAGGACATTTCCTCACCCCAGAACTTTGCTCTGCGTTTACAAATGACAGATGAGATTTACCCTAAAGCCCTCCCTGGTGAAAAACATTGTCATCCTTCTTCCTGGGGGCTGTAGAAGGGAGGGACACCCTTTTAACTCTTAAAGGACCAGCTAACATCTTGCACCATTGGTGTTGTCTCTGTACTATTTGGGTCCACACATATTAACTGAGCACCTCCTGCCTTCCTGCATTTTGGGTGGAGGGAGGCTGTGCTGGACTCACACAGGGATGCACAGTGTGAGGTCTTCCTTTGGGAGGAGGTTGGATGGAGGTGGAAACTAACACTCAGCTGATACAGCAAACAGCGATAACCACCATGACTGGAGAAGATGCATATTACATAGAGGCATATCAAGACAGTAAGCTTTTCTGAGACTTAGAATATCAGAAGGCTAATTTATGGAAGGAAGTAAGATTTTGGCTGAACCCTGATACCTGGGTAAAGACTTTAACCAGGTGAAGTTTCATTTATTCTACAAATATTTATTAAGCATCATTACATAGCCTGTGACTGTGCTCAATAAGAAATACACACCACAGTCCAGAACTTTATGAAGGCAAGCAATAAACAGATAAATATGCATAAAGTTCCTAATTAAGGATACAGAAAGAAAAAGTGCACAGTGCAATGAAAAGATTATTGGTCCAGTTTAAACAGAGGGTCTGGGAAGAATCTTTGAGGTGGTAACCTTGAAGATGGGATCTAAAATTAAGCAAGAAGCCAGGCATGGTGATGCACAACTGTCATCCCAAGCACTCTGGGAAGCTGAAGTAAGAGGAGTGCAAGTTCAAGTCCCACTGGGGCAACTTAGTGAGACTCTGTCTCAAAAAAAAATTTTAGAAGGTTAGAAGTGTAGCTCAGTACAAAGATTCTGAGTTCAATCCCTAGTTCAATAAACAAAGTAAGGTAGCTATGCAAAGAGTTGGAAACAGGTAAGACCTTAAACTGGGAAAGAGACTACGGGAAGGAGAGTGGGGCAGGATTCAGATGAACAAGAGGAAATCCCCAGGAGATGGGGGTGGAAGTGGGGACAGATTTCATCCAGGGTCTTTAAGAAATGATAAAAAATCTGGATTTAACTCTCTGGCAGTGGGAAATAAAAGACACATGGTTTTTTAAGGGGTATCACAGCAAAGTACCGCAGGTCATGTACCTGAAGGACACAAATTTACTTCCTCTCATTTCCATAAGCTAGAAGTTCAAGATCAAGGAGCCTGTAAGACTGGCCTTTTTTCCTTGGCTTGTCAGATGGCTATCTTTCCCATGTATTTTTCCCTTGATCTTCCTTCTATGCATGTCTGTGTCCTAATTTCTTCTTCATATGAGGTTACCAGTCATCTTGGGTTAGGATTCTACCCTAATCTAATTTTAACTCTTTATCTCTTTAAAGATCTTATCTCCAAATAAAGTCATGTTTAAAGTGCCTGGGGGTTAGAACTTCAAGATACAAGAGGGGCACTTTTATCCCATAACAGGAGGGGAGAATTTTCCAGATAGAGGATAAGAGCTAGCAGGTGCATGAATGTCAAATATGTCTATTTAACCTGTGGATAGCATGACTGCTTTAGTAGCAGACAGTGGAAAGATGGACATGGCTCTGGTATTAAAAAGTGAACTTTCAGGGCTGGGGATTTAGCTCAGCGGCATAAGCACCTGCCTTGCAAGCAGGTGGTTGTGAGTTCAACCCAGTACCGATAAAAAAAAAAAAAAAAAAAAAGAATGTTACAACAGGGTGGCGAATCTAGGCAAAAAGAAAAAGTGAACTTTCATTTCTAGGCAATGAAAGTCAAGTGGCATAAACTGGCATGGACTCTAGCAACTCTGTGGAGAATGGAGAAGAAGGGAAGCGGCAGAAAAACACAACAAAAAACAAAACAAAAAACACAACTAATTGGGAAGCTACTGCAACGGAATGAACTGCAGTACTGTATTCTTTTTTTTTTTTTGTATTTTTCCTTTTTATCGGTACCAGGGATCGAACTCATGACTGCCTACTTGCAAGGCAGACACTTATGCCGCTGAGCTAAATCCCCAGCCCCTTAGTACTGTATTCTGAGTCATATGAGCGAAGGCAGGGATGGAGGCCATGGAAGCTCTTGCAGGCCGTAGAGAACAAGGAATCTAAGAGGCACTCACATCCCTTTCCTTCTGGCCTGGCTTTCAATCCAGCAGCCCCTAGAGCTGACTCTTGCCTCCCTCTTTCTTTCTCCAGATGAGAAACAGGCAGCCGTGGTTGAAGGTCTCTTCATACTATCACCCTGCAAACAAAAAAGCCCAACTACAGTAGAGTGACTTGCTAAGATTAACCTGATATCCAGACATCATCAGTTTATTTTGGAGAGAAAACAAAGCCTGATGCTCTGGAGAACTCAGCCTGATACAAGTAAGGACTCAATACCCTAAAATTTTCATTCTGACTTAAGAAAAATCAAAGAGCCTGCTGAAGCCCAGAAAGAGAAAGCAGTGGGATGCTCTAGCAATGTGAGGGCAGAAATGGAGATTGAGACATAAGCACAACTGCAGAGGAGAGCCAGTGAGTGAGGCAGGGCCTCAGAGGGAGAACCCGGGATCTGAGTTAGGGGCAGGGACTTCTAAATGCTGAGTGGGGTCAGACAGAAGCAAGTAAATGCCAAGGACTGTTCTTGTAGAGATGGGAGTGATCTGTCTCCTGAGTAAGGGTAACAGAAGGGGTTCATGAAGGCATAGTCCAGAAAGAACCATGCTGAGCTTATAGGCCTCCACAACCAGGAGGGAGAAGCCAGGAGTCCCCAGTGTGGCCTCTCTCCAATGCTACCAAATGCAGGATCACAGAAAAATCTTCCAAATGCAAAACAAGGAAAAGGGCAGAACTCACAGCAGTGACATCACAGAGGTCAGTGATTTCCTCTGCATGTCACAGGGCACAATCCATAGGAAAGGGGCTGTTCCAAGCTATTATCTCTCCTGGAAGTTCCGCCTGTCAGCTGTGCTTCATGCCTCCCAGCTTTGCTCATGCTGTCTCATCTGTCTGCAACACCATTCCCTCTTCTTCTAATTCCTGGTCACCACTCAGCTCCACTGTTACCTACATCAGGTAGCCTTTCCTCCTTGTTCCTTCCTGGTTTGGTGACTCTTTCAGTGTGGGCAGCCAGTTGGACATCACAGATTCCTGCTTTCTCCTCCACAGTGTAGAGCTATGGTTCTCAGCTGAGGACCATTTTTCCCTCCAGCACAAATTTAGCAATGTCTGCAGACATTTTTAGTTTTGTCACAACTGACAGGTGCTACTGAAATCTAGGAGGTAAAACCAGGGTTGCTAGTAAACATCCTAAAATACATAGGGAGGACCTTCACACTATTCCAAAGAATTATGTGGCCCAAAATGAGAATCATGTTAGGCTGCCTTTAAGATGTGCATGTTTAGTAAGGACTACAACTCCCAGCTATACTTGCAGTTGCGTGTACTCAGTATACAAGGTTCTAGCCAATAGAATGTAAGTTCAAGGCTTACCCTATAACACTCTCCAAGGGTTACTCTTCTGTTTATTGGATACAGAGCACTAGAATCCTGGATGATGGCAGAGCCACAAAACCAAACCTGCATCTCCAAGTAACTATAGGAAGGAAAGCCAGCAACACCTGCATTAAGCTATTATATGAAAAATGTCCTTCAACAATGCTAAGCTATTGAAATACTGGGGTTTGTTGAAACAGCTAGTAATACCCTTTTATATTCTTCCTCATTCTTCCTCTGGTATCCTGTGTCGTTTACTTCTCTTCACTCATTGATTTATTTGTTCATACCACAAGCGTCAATCTCTATGCCAGGCTCTGGGCTAGATGCTGAGAAACAAAAACAGAGAATAACACATTCCCATAGTCCCTATCCTCACGGGTCTGATAGTTATTGAGTAAATTTAAACAACAAAGCATGATTGATTATACTCAGAGTCATACAGGTGTGTTGTAAACAATAAAAGGAGCTCCTAGTTTAGCCTAAGGAGGAGGTGAGAAGTAAAACTTTTTGGAAAAAAATCACAGTCAGTGATGGGAGCTGGACAGAGTGTGAAGAATCTGCAGTAAACCAGAAACCTAGGATCCCAGGGTAGAGCTCAAGAGGGAACCAAACATTGTTCTGAGATTCTCCTGGCTCAGTAATTGTCAGTTTTCTTAATAGACCTCCATCATAGTGTACCTGCAGCTACTTATGGTGAAAAACTTAAGGTCCCCACTGCCTGTCCTGTGCTTAGTATTCTCTCGTCTTCATTGACCACCTAGCCCCTGACCTTCAGCCTGCTCAGAAGTGAACTTGCCTATTTCCAATCTGTGTTCAGTTCTCTAGCTCAGGAATCAGTTTCCACATCTGCCCAGGTTCCTGAGCCAAAAACCTGGGAGTCACACTGGACGCTCCTCTCAGTCCCCACATCAGGGCAACGGAGAGCCTTCTAAATTCTGCTTTTGTGTCACTTCCAAAATCCTAGCCAAGACCTCCATTATCTGTCTTTCAGGTTACTTATGGCAGCTAAGTAACAGGTCACCTCCGCTCTTACCCAGTCCAGTGTCTTTCTTTCTGCCTCCAGTTACCTTTTTAAAACTCTAACCTGGCTTTACAGCTTCCCTGCCTTTCCTGGACTTACCCTATGACCTACAAAGAAAAACCCAAGCTCCTGCTAGATCCTCCCTGCAAAAGGATCCATGATCTGACCTGCCTGCCCCTCCGACCTCAGGTTTCCTCCTTCCTGAACCCTCATATTGCAGCCATTTATACTCCTGCAAGAAGGCATGCTTTTCTCCACCCTTCCCTTGGGAGTCTTGTGTGTGCTGACTCCACTGCCTGGAGTGCCCCGCCTCTCTTTTTCCTCCTCCTCTCCCTGTTCCTCTTCTTTCTCCTTATCCTTCTCCTATCCCTGACCTTCTACCATTTGCCCTTCAAAATTCAAAATCCAGTGAATAACAGCTCCAAAGATAATACATACTGAATCAACAATTATAATGATTCAAACTAACCTGTTTCAAAATGTGGTTTCATTGTTCTGTTTAATCTTTCTTTCTTGTTTCTCTTTTCTTCACTTCTTTAAAATTAAAAAAAAAAAAAAAAAAAAAAAACAACAACTCAAAATTCAGGTGTCGGTCCTTACAAGCAATCTTTGTCACCGCCCAAACAGTGCCTGGTACATGACAGTTATCCTGTGAACCTTGCATAGATGACCAGTGGATGGGTGATCGGCAGATGAGTGGGTGAGTGAATAGATGCATGGATGGATGGATGGATGGATGGATGGATGGATGGGCAGATAGATGGATGCATGTGTGGAAGAATGCTTGAGTAAGTGCTCAGTAATGTTTGTAGAAAGGAATCAAAGTTATCTCTGCTAGACTTCATTGTCTCAGTTCCCTAAAGAAATGCCTTCACTGAGTTATGATATAATATTATGTTCTCTGTCTTCAGAGAACCCTGATGTGAGAAACTGACCAACTTAATGGCATTTCTGTCTTTTATGAAAACAGAATTGAATATATTATCCACTATGTCACTCAGTGTCCTTTATACAAGGACTCATGATAAATTCATGCTTGGGGTTATTTCCAGGAAACATTTTGTCTCTGTGGATGAAGATGTGTATTTTCTGCTGTCAGAAAATAAAAACTCTGCCACCCAACATGTTTCCATTTTTACTTTAGCTGACAAATAGGGATACACAATTTTATTACCTTATTACCTTCATACAGTCCGACCAATTCAGTTTCCTGAAAGGAGCAACTCTTTTTGCCTTCTTTGGATGACTCAGTTCTTGCTGTATTCTTTGATGCCAAATTTCATACTTTTTAAGCTATAAACTGCCTCAAACTCACTCAGCAGTAGGCTGGTAGAGGTTTTAAATAAATGTGTATTGATGACCAGTGATCCAGAGTGGAATTAAAGAAAGCGAGAAAACTTCTAATTGAGAAACATCCTATACAGCGGCTCCCCAGGAGTCTTGGGGTGCTCACCATTGGGTTGGGAGAAAAGATGAAAACAGAAAGCAACAGCCTGAGTGAATTGTGACTTTGTTGCTACTTTGTTGAAACATCCTTTCTATACCTTCTTTCCATCTGTAAACTAGAGACTTCCCTCTTTCCAACCGAAAATGGAGATTTTTCAAGCTCCTGTTTTATATTGTGAGGTTATTAATAATAAACTAACATAAAAATAACAATCAGTTTCTTTTATGGAGGGCACACTGTGTGGTGGGCACTGGGCTGAGAACTTTGCAGGCATTTTTTTCTGTTTGAACTTCCCCTATACCACAAGTCTGTGCATTGTTTTATCATTTTGCTGATGAAGAAATGCCAGAGAAATGAAGCATGTACAGAATTACCTGTTTTTTTGTACCAGCATCGAATTCAGGACCTCGTGCTTGCCAGGCAGATGCTGTGCTGCTAAGCCATATCCCCAGCCCCAGAGGTACCTATTAGCAAGCAACAGAGCGAGAATTCAAATTCAAGTGTGTCAGTTACCACTGTCTAAGATCTTAACTACCTCCTTACAGGTGAGCAAGGAAAGAGGCAAGAACAAGGGATAGCTGGCCCCTTGCTGGGAAGGATTGAGATTCCTGATGATATTGCCAGGGGAGAAAACCCACTAAGTCACAGCTTTTCTTCCAGAGCACAGCAAGTTCCATTGCAGAGTCTTCAAAAGCTATTTCAGCCAGTTGCTCTGCAGTCCTGTTCCATGCTCAGACAACACCTGAGGAAAGCCAGTCTGGTGGCATGGCTGCAACTTCCTTTTCCTCCAGCTCTGGTGGTTGGCTTCTCAAGGAATTTGCCTGGGACCTCCCTGTACATGTGCCCTGTCTCGGCAGTTTTGCCCACTGGCAAAACTAATAGGCAGTGGGAGTCTCTATGGTTTTTAGGGGCCTACAGAAAAATTTGAGCCCTGAAATCTGTATTATTAGTCCCATAATACAAAGAAGAAAAGCACAACATTGAAATTAGTAACTGTTTAATTAAATGCAAAGTGTAGCATTATGTCAGCTTCATTAACTTTTGAATACAGTATTCATAAAATTTGCATTACGTTTCATAATGATTTGTAGGTTGGAGTTTTTCTCACCGTGCAAGATTCTCCAAGTAGGCACCCCAAGAGTGGTGAGAAATCATAGCCTATTATAAATTAAATAAATTGCTCATGCCAAAAACTTTCAAAAGGAAAATGGCAAAAGTTCTCACAATGTTTTTTATTTCTGAAAAGTTATAGTGTCAGAGATTGGGGTGGGTGATAAAATGCGTTTGGTGAAGAATAGAGCCTGCAGAATAAATAGTTGGGGCCTATCAAGATTATAAAAGAGCCTATGCCAGCCCACTTTTCTGAGTTTTTCAACATGGCCATGTTTGTAAAGAGATGGAAGAAGAAAGTGAATAAAGGCTTCGACTGGAGAATAGGAAGGAAACATTGCCTCCCCGTGAAGTTTTGCTGGCTCCCGATTGGAAAGCAAGAATCCCAGAATCCTATATCATGATAGTTAGCATTCACTGGAGAGGTAAGATGTGCCAGCCAAACTTTTAAATTCTTTACATGTGCTACCTCAATTGTCACAAAACAACCCTCCAAGGTCAGTATTTTATGATCTCTTTTGTAGAAAAGCTACCCAAGCACAAAGAGGTTAAACAATCATCCCAGGGTAACAACGCTAGTAAGGGGAAATTAAAGAATGTTTCCAAGCTAAGAATAATTTGTAAAAGTGAAATAGTGTCTGTGACCATTAAATGCCTTACTTTGAGCTCTAAAAGCGACAGGAATTCAGCCTGTCTTCTACTGTATCTTCAGCATCTGCAACAGCGCTGGGCTCACACATACCTGTGCTAGAGGAATATGCTAGGTAAGCTCAGTTTACACCACATCTGCTCCAGGGGCTCAGTGGAACACTTTGCCTCCTGCACTAGGCTGTGACTCTGTCTAGGGTTGAGGACTTTTTCACCTCAAATCCTTTTTTCTTGCACAGTTGTGGCCCATGATAGGTGATCAAAAACGGAGTCCAGAAAGGCTTATTGTGATGATGATTTGAGTTTATCACAGAATAATTTCCCCAGTACATACAGCTAAAATTCTTCCTCCTTCCACACAGCACAGAAGCTGTTGTTCAGCAACTCCAAAGGCATACATTTCAGTATAATCAACAAGCAGGCCAATGCATAGCACTTTAATATGCCTCTTCAGTGCCAGGTGTTGTTCTAGCAATCACTATGTGTGAAGCAATTACTTAGTAATAGAGTATCTACCACAATTGTACAAACCAAGTGTTCTTTATCATCATCTTGTTCTACAGATGAGGAAACCAAGTGTTTTGGGTTGAATTATATCCTCCTAATATTTGCATGTTAACATCTGGATGCTTAGTCCTTCGGAATGTGGCTTATTTACTGATAAGGCCTTCAAAGAGGAGATAAGATAAAATGAAACCATCAGGGTAGGCCCCCAACCCCATATAACTGGTTTCCTTTTAAGAAGAGAACAGGATAGGAAAACCATGTGAAGACACAGGGAGAAGACAGACAGACTCATCTACACACCATACCTCAGAAGGAAACCAACCCCAGTGACACTTTGCCCTTAAATTTCTAGCCTCCAGAACTGTGAGGATATAAATTTCTATGTGTTAACTCTGGTAGTCTGTGGTACTTTGTTGTGGTAGTTACAGCAGACTAATACACCAAGCCACAGGGTAATGTGGCTCAATCTACAATACCAGAAAACTCAGAATTTGATGAACTTTACATCTGAGCCGAGGTAGTCTGATTCCATGCACTGTTCAGTATGACAGTCACTAGGCACATATAGTTATGAAGCACTTGAAATGTAGTGAATGCAAGGGAGAAGTTAAGCTGTTAATTTACATTAAAATACAATTAAAATAATCTCATATGGTTATAGTGGCAACCATATCCCATGTAGCTTTATACAGATTGTAAGTACAAAGCACGAGGTTTTTGCAAAATCTGCTAGGAGGGCTGGGGACTTAGCTCAGTGGCATAAGCACCTGCCTTGCAAGCAGGCGGTCGTGAGTTCGATCCCCAGTACTGGTAAAAATGAAAAAGACAAAAAACCAATCTGCTAGGCGCCTCATTTCTCTGTGAAACCCCCCCCCCAAATCCCTATTTTATTTTTGTGATATTTTCCAACTTTGCCCCAACTGCCTGGTTTCCAGCTAAGGCAGGAAGGTGGGAGGAGTGAGCTGGCTGATTTCTAGAATCCTGTGGCCTGGGCAGTCAGGGTCTTCGGTGCTCCTCTCTAAGCATGGGTGTTAGCCAACCAAATGCCAAGCAGCACAAACACTGAGTGACATTTTCAGAACTATTAATATTTCATCAGAAATGATCACTTTTCCTTTAAATACACTATCTTAAAAGGTTTTCTACATTCTTAACTATAATTTTATTCAGTCTAGGTCCTCAGAATTTTCCCCAAAGGAGCACATCTTCAAATTTATAATGAAAATCAAAGGGGAATGGAACTCGGATTTCAAAACAGAGTCAACATTTCCAGGAATTGAGCCCCTCTGTAAAGAGCATGGTTGTTATATTGGACACCTACTGTATGTCTGGACTTTACATATTGTATACCATTACTTCACTACATATATTTTTTGCATGCCTACTATGTGCCAAAAAGGCAAACTGTGTAAAAAACTTAAAACCATTCTTTAGAAAAGGCTTTCCTTCCATCTTCCCATTTCATCCCAAACACTGACTCTTCAAAGATCCATGGGTAGACTACCACTAATGTTGGATCCCTCCCTCCTCCCTGCCACCTTACTTTATCAGTTCCTTTTCAGAGAGCCTTGGTTTCATTTGTTTTTTTAATTTAAAGAGAAACAAACAAACAAACAAAAAAAATACATGGAGATAAAAAAAAGGGTAGAAATAATACAGAATTATAGAAAAATAAATGGTAAGAAATTGCCAGTTGATAAGTTACATATTGTCATCTTAGAAATAGCTGTTCAGGTTACAAAATTAAAGTATGTAAAATGATATTCAAATAGTGACACTGTCAACAGCTCTGCTCAATGATCTAACAAAAACTTAGTAATATGGTTATCAGTCCTACACACTTGTTTATATCTTAAAGAGGGTAAGATTAAACATATCAAAACAGTTTAAAAAAAAAACAATTTAAAGAAATACAGATTTCAAAGCAAGTCCACTGGAGATCTTCACTGTTTATCTAATTGTCTCTAGTTTCTTCCAAATAGTTGTCCGCATCTTCATGCACATTAAATACATACTGCATGTTATAGAACTAATCAAATCATTACAGGATGATGAAGGCTTTTTAGGTCTTCAAGATCTGACATTGGGGAGGGAAGACAATAATAACTACCATAGTGTCTCTCATTCTCTCCGTAGTAGCTGTCCTTATCTTTACATATGCTGAAATTGAACTTAAGAGACTAGACTAATATCACTCTGATCAGTGAATAATAGTATTGCTAGATTTTATATCATAATGCTACAAAATTAGCATTGGGTTTCTTAGTGTCTCTTCTTCAGAGTAGATGTTCATTACATCTTGCATTATATAATCTGTTCCTGTAAATAGTTTTTCTAAAAAATCTTCTCATGTGTGAATTTCTACATGTATATCTATCCTCTCTGTATTATAGAGAAAAACAAATCATAATCAGGATTTAAAAGACACAGTAGTCTTATCGCCCTGTTTAGTTTGAATTTAATTTGTTCTGTCTGTCCACTCATATCAGATTCGCAGGCACAGACATCTGACCCCAAAATAGCAGGTTATACCATAGTAACTATCCTTAATTTCCTATTAACTTAAACTGAAATCCTGTATTACTTACATTGTCTTACTATGACTGATCTTATTTGAATCCAATTCATAAGACCGCGGTTATGCCTCCAACCCTACAGAGAGTGCTGAAGGATATTCCAGAAAAAGAGAGGAAGGGATACCAGGATTCCAGCAACAGTGGCAGAGAGGCCTCAATGAACAGGGCAGACAATGGAATGAGGGAGTAAGGTGGACAAATTATAGCAGTAAAGTAGAGTAGCAGACATGAGGCAGAGACGGTAAGCTATAGTCTTTAGCATAGGTTTCATTTGTAATCACTGCTTTTTCACTCACTTTATTGGTGAACTGTCTCCCTCCAACAGAATATGGGCCCCAGGAGAGCAGAAACTGCCACCATAGCTCCCCCCTCGCTTCTCCTGTGCCCAGTAACTCACCTAGTACAGAGGAAGGGGTCAATAGACATTGGGAGAATGGAGGAAGAATGTTTCAGGGTCACAGGACTGGGAGTGACAGTGTCAGAATCAAGGCAGCCCCACCTCCGCCCTTCTTTCTCAGCCTCCTCTGATCTGTGCCAGAGAATCACCGAAGGAATATCCACAGACAACACCACACAGAGGGACTGTACCAGCTCTCAGCTGAAGAGAGCTGCCTCCCTGAGAGGAGGAGTCTCTTGCTCAGCTAATAGCTAACTGGAGCCTTTTTCACAGAGGCACCTTCCTGTCCCTCAATCCTAGGACCCACTGGAGCCCACCCATCCTGTGAGTCTGGTGGCTAGGAGCACAGCATCAGGCCTAAAGTCTTGGAGCTTGAATCCCAGCTTTCCTCTTCTTAGTGGGCCTTGGACAATCTTTCATAACTTTGAGACTCAGTTTCTTCCATTGTTGAGAGGATTATGAAAAGTGATATTTATTTCAGTGAGATTGATCAGGATTGAATATGAACCCAGGGCTTGATAGAAAACCAGCAGGGCAGAGTGGACCTTAGGGGTCAAAGGGACTGATAAAAGGGCAACCCCATCCTGCACTCTTGGAGCTTTGCTCCGGGGCTGCCTGCCTTTGACTTCTGGGGGGAAAGCGCCTTGGGCTCCCGTTGCCCACCACCCCCCATCTGCGGGCCTTGGGCTCGAACCCCAGCGGCCCGCGCTCCTGAGCCGTTGAGGTTGAACCCACGGAAAGAATTCCAGCGCTGGACGGCAAGGGGCTGGGAGTTACTTGGCACGGAAATTGGTTAAAGCCCTCGGGAGCGCCAGGCCCGCCCTGCGGAGACTGCGCCCTTTTAAGGACTGGGTTCCTTCCCTCTGAGGATCACACACCGGCCAGGGCAGCGGCTGGCTTCTGCTGGGGTCCGAGGCTAGGCTAGGTCGCTGCGAGCCCGTCGGCTCATTGGAGACAGCTTACCTGAGTGCAGAGCGGCGGTGGAAGGGGGAGACAGGAGCTGGTAGAGGGGAGATCGAAAGCAGGGACTCTGGGGGTGGGAGGGGGCCGTTGGTCCTGGGCGTGCTCGTGCTCCTTGGAAAGGACCCAGTCAGAACCTTATGAGGGGTTCCTAACCCCGCTGAGCCCAGCCCTGCGCCACCTTGCAGTCTGCATCTCAAAGGCTTGACTGAAAATGGGCTGAACCCCAGGCCCCGAAAAGGGGAGTGCCAGGGACTGTGGGGAGAACCAGTCCTTCCTTCTAGCCTCCCAGATGTCATTCTGCCTGTCCAGGCACCTGAGTCCTGAGCTCCAGGGGATTCCATGGTTTCTAAGCTACTGGGTTTTGTTGACCTTTAAATATTTTCTTTTAAGGGGGCAGGGGGCAAGAGGCAGGAAAGAGCAAATAAAAACAAATCAAAACAAGTCCCCCTCCCCTAAAGAAGGCGGTGCCCCCACGCTCCACTCCCACACAAAGCGAAGCCCTCTGAAGGTGGCCACCTGGCAGGAGACGGCCAGACTGAACAGCCCACCGCCAAGCAGGTCCTCAGTACCCTTTCTGGTGAATGCAAAGCAGCGGTGGGTGGCCCCTCTTTCCTCAAGATCTGAGACAAAAGGGCTTCCAGAAAGAAAGAAGGATGGCCAGTGGGAATGGGCTCCCTACATCCTCGGCCCTGGTGGCCAAGCGTCCCTCCGCCCTGGGCCCATTTCCTAGATTTGTCTGGATTCATCAGGACACCCCACAAGACAGCCTAGACAAGACTTGCCATGAAATCTGGAAAAAAGTTCAAGACCTGCCAGAGGCCCTGCAGCCCAGGACCTCCGTGGAGCAGCTCTCTGCCCCCATAGCTGGGACTCCAAGAGACTATGGTCTCAACTTCCAAGAAGAGTGAGTACCCTGTGTTTGGTTGGCAGCAAGGGAGAAGGGAGGTGAAGTCTGACCTTGGGGGGAAAATGATCTGACTCAGCATTCGGTCTGCTTAAATCCTCAATGCTATATTCTTTTCCTCTTCTCCCATAAACCCAAATCCAGTCTTTACACAAGGTCAAGGTTCTGAAGTTTCCAGGGGTAAGGGACCGACCAAGATTGTATTCTAGGCTGCCTCTTCACC
This sequence comes from Cavia porcellus, assembly GCF_034190915.1. Lineage (NCBI taxonomy): Eukaryota > Metazoa > Chordata > Mammalia > Rodentia > Caviidae > Cavia > Cavia porcellus. The sequence goes on from NW_026947508.1 coordinate 26,413,765, forward strand.
AGTACTAAGGTGACATTGCTCATTGTAAAGACACAGGCAACTCAGATTTGGGTAAGGGTCTTAGGAAAGCACCCTAGCCCAGGCTGGAGGTTAAATAGCTCATGACTGTTCCCAGAGGCAACTGGGAGCTCCTGCCTCTCTCCCACGTGAAGGCTAGGCATTCACACAGACTACTAGTCTGGCAGTTTTAAGCCACATCTGGAATTCCCTAATACAGGGAGCAGCTGTCCCATTCAGCCTCCACAGAAGCTACTGCAAGAGCGCACATCAAAATATTTACTGAGAAGGCATTGACATATTCAGAGGACATAATAGAAAATTAAAGTGCAGGAAGATGGCTGTAAATAGCCTGTTCCCTGGTTGGGAAATCCTGTATCTGGGAAACACAGAGCTAAGTGTTTTTCCACCAGGGCAAAGTTGAGCAGATAATTTTGGGGATAGATATTTTCAAGGAATCAAGAGAGGGGGAAAAGGGACCTCATTAGGAAAAGAAAATAAATCAGCAGCCGTTATTAATGCCACTGTCAAGCACTTCTTCAACGCTTCCTATCTTCAAAGTGGGCTACAAACATTAATTAATCCTCCTAGAGTCTCTGTGAAGCAGGTATTAGTGTCCCCATTTTACAGATGTATTAAGTGTTAATAATTAAGTGCTAATTAAAGACTAAGTGATAATTAAGTGTTTGTGCCAACACATGCTCCAGCTCAGTTCAGAGCTGCTCCAGGAGTGGGGAAACCATCTAGGCATTTATCAGCTGCTTCTAGTTTTAGGATTAGCAAGAGTTCAGAGGAAAAGCAAAGGGTAGCTGATACCCAGGTCTGTACTATTGCTATCCTTATGTGAGTTTCTTTGCTTGCTGCTGTTGAAGATGGAAGGCACTTTGGCTGTTCTTGCCTGCCCTGCCCTGTGCTCAGCATGACATGGCTCAAATGGGAATAGTTTGACTACAGCCAAACTCCTACTGTAAGGCCTTTTGGAGGCACTAAGCTCTTCTCCTCCTCCCATTGCCATTTGATCTGGGACAGGGCCTTGGGAAGGGGGTGGGGATCGGCTCATTGCTCAGTTCTCCACAGCCAGAGAGCTGATTGTCCACTTTTTGGACCAAGGGTCAGTAGCAATTTCCAGTAGATGGCACCCTCTCTGCCAGGTCACACTGAATTAATAGAGACAGACTCTACTTCCAGTCTGTACTTGGCTGAAAATTGAACTGGCATAACTTCGGCCAGTTGTTTAGCTCCATTTGGCCTTGATTTCTTCATCTGCAAATTGAAGATGATGTGCCCTGCCTTGTCCACCTGAGTTGATAATGAGGATCAAGTGTGAGGGAAGACAAGAAAATGAAAGATGCATTATACAAACGAGGCTGCTTAATATGTGATTCATGGAATTTGGGGTAGAGGTGGGGGTTGCTATTGTCGGCTTTGATCTGGACTCCTCCCACCCTGCCCCATAGACCCCAGGGCACTTCAGCAACCACGCTGGAATCAAGAGGGCTGGTTGCTGGGTTCCAGTCCCCACTTCAGCCAGAGCTGTTCAGTTTTTGCCAGTTTGACTTACTGGAGTTCTGAGTCAGGTTGCATTCAAAAGAGTTCTGCTGTTGAGTAAAAGATCTGGAGAACCACTGACTTCGATGAGTAAATGATATCATAATCGTGTAGATATAAACCAAGCAGGCCACAATGAGCTCTTGCAATAAAAGGCAGCTATGCTGGTGGAGTTAAGTGACTCTGGTTTCAGATCACATTTCAGCCATGTGCCAGCTAAATTAACTGGGCTTTGTTTGGTCTCCTCATCTGCCAAATGGAGATGATTACTGTACATTTTGTAGGGCTGCTGGGTGACTAAATAAGACAGAGAAACAGTTCTGATCATAATTGGGATTCATGAAAATTCCTTATAATGATGATGGTAATCATTTCCTTAAGCCCTGCAATTATTACATGAGGTAGGCAGTATTTAAACTCCCCATCTTTTTTTCCCCCTAGTTTTTACTATGTAGATTTTTCAAACATAAAACAGGATAGTATAGTCAATGACCATGTGTTTAATGCTGAGTTTTAGTAATTATTAGATTGTGTCATTTAGGTTTCAAATGTACCCTTCCCCATTTTAAAAATGAAACTCTTAACTGGGCACAGCAGCACACACCGATATTTCTAGCATTCTGGAAGACTTAAGCAGGAGGATCCCAGCCCGCATAACTTAGCAAGACCTTGTTTCACTAAAACAAAAATAGTAATAAAATAATTAACAATATTGCTCATTACAGAAGCCCTCGGTTTAATCTTCAGTACTGCATAAAAGAGAAAGAAAGAAACAGAGACAGAGACAGAGAGAAAGAGGGAGAAAGAGAGAGGGAGAGGGAGGAGGAAAGAAGGAGTGGAAGGGGGAGAGAAAGGGGGGTATTTGTTAGAAATGAGGCACCTGAGGTTTAAAGGAAGTGGTAGAGTTTCAGAAATGAAATCTAGGGCCATCTTAGATTATGGTATGTTAATGCTGGCTGTCTTCCCCTGGAGTATAAATCATTTTCCATAGTTAAGGTGTTTGAGAGTCCATGTTTTGAATGCCATGTAGATTCCAGATCCAGGGACCTAGTGGTAATTATGCCTGGGACACTTTCAGACCTAAAAGACCCAGCTAGTCTTTCCACCACTTAATTTGTAGGCTTCATTTTGGGAATGTTCTCTTCTTCTGTTGGGGTAGCAAGGTAACTAAGTTCTGGAATTATTGGCTGAAAATTGCTTCAGTCTTGTCCCTATATATCAGTGATGGTGAATCTTTTAGAGACTAAGTGCCCAAACTGCAGCCCAAAATCCACTTAGGATCCATCCAGCCTGTTTCCAGGATCCCTCCTTCATTGCTGTGCTTTTTTTGAGACAGGGTCTCTCTATGCAGTTCAGGCTGGCCTTGAGCTCACTTTATAGCCCAGCCTGGTCTCAAACTTGCTACAATTCTCCTGCCTCAGCCTCCCTAGTGCTAGGATTACAGGTGTGCGCCACCGTGCCCAGCTTCCTCAATGCTCTTGACAAGTGGCTATCCACCATATCTTTTCTTCCACTTCTAACACGGCTCCTTCTTGTGCTATGAACTTTCTCAAAAGGCCTTTTTTTTTTTTCTGCAATAGAAATCTGTGTTTATCAAACTAATACCTGTGAATCTGGGTTCCAGAGCTAATCTGTCCTCTCTCCTCTCAATATCACTTAAGATAGTAAAATATTCCAAGAATTCTTTTTTTTTTTTTTTTTGTGGTACCAGAGATTGAACTGATAACCTTGCACTTGCCAGGCAGGAGCTTATGCCACTGAACCAAATCCCTGGCCAGGAATTCTTGTCTCTACAAACTAAAAGCCTCTGCATCTTAAGTTTCCTTAACCATGCCTACTTCTTCAATTTCCGGTCTACACTGCTGGTCCTTGTGGCAATGTAGTTTCTAGAACCAAGTACAATAATGCAGATATGATCCAATCTATTAGTACCACATTCATTTTCTCTCCACAAACATTTTGCTCTATGAACACATGTTTAGTTCATTCATTCATTTTTATTTATTTATTTTTTATTTAAAGAGAAAAAAAACCAAAGCAGTAAAAGGGTACAAGTAATACAGAATTTCAAGAAAAAAATATACAATAAGAAATCATTAGTTAATAGATTACATATTGTCATCTTAGAAACAGTTGTCCAAATTACAAAATTAAAGCATACAAAGTGGACATTCATACAGTGAGAATGCAGACAGTTCTGTTCAGTGATCCAACAAAAACTCGGCAATATGGTTATCTATCTTACACACTTAAACATACATGCAGTTATATCCTTTAGACCACTTTCTTTTCCTCACTTTTTCACAATAACAATTACACTTTTTGGGTTTTATTACTCCCACAGTTCTTATTACTTTTTTTCTGAAGAAAAAAAAGAAGAACAAAAAAAAAAATAAATGTGATAAAGCAAAGAGTCAGTTAGAACAGAAGGATGGGCATAGTACATGATGCAAAAAAAAGAATACCAGTGATCAAAAATGGTTACCACTATGCCTCTTGCTATCTTAAAAAGAGTTGCCTATATCATCAGGTATAATAGAATTGAACAAAACAGTGCCGAACAAAACCAATAAAACCTACATTGGAGACCTTACAGAACTTCAAAAAAAGATAATAGTCAAACCATAATGGGCATCATAGTAAATCTTACTGCCTTCAAAGTGGTTGCCTATACCCTCAAACTTGATACTATCAAACAAAACGGAATATAGTAAAATCAGTCAGAACAAGATGGGGAGAGCAATACTGGGGTTCAAATCAGGATAATAGGAAAACAAAAAGTTACTATAATATATCCCACTATTTTTTTTTTTTTTTGTCTTTTTTGTTTTTATCAGTACCAGGGATCGAACTCACGACTGCCTCTTTGCAAGGCAGGTGCTTATGCCGCTGAGCTAAATCCCCAGCCCCTATCCCACTATTTTTAAATTTAGTTTTCCTTTAATTAAAAAAAAAAGAAAAAAGAAATTAATTTTTTTTAAAAAGGGGGAGATTGAGATAAAAGAGGACATAGTAACAGATCAACACAGGTCAGAAACGAACAATTTAAACATCATTGTGTTTTACCACAAGATAACCTGACATAATAGTAGTCACCATAGGGCCTCCTTCCTTGAATTATTTGAGTATAACTTCATATACTATAGCATCAAACATATCAAGACAGTGTGAAGCCACATTCATTCATTTTTAGTTCAGTTCAACAAATACTTCTTAAGCATCTACTGCCTGCCTGGCACTGTGCTAAGAGATAGAAAGACAGACCTGTGAATAAGATAAGGCATCATAAAACAAGTTAATAGTAATAATAATGACAATAATGGTAATAAAACCACAATGACTTCAGAGTATGAAAAGAATTGATATTTTCCTTGGGAAAGACTGATAAGATATGCACATAAAAATAAATAAGATAGTTTTAGATCGTGTGAGTACAGTGATGGAAATAAAAGAGTAAAGTAGCAGCAGAGCTCCTTAGACGTAGTGTCAGGTCGCTTGAGTTGAGTCGTGGATGCCAAGTGCAAGCCTATGATGAAATGTCCTTCTAACATGTGTCCAGGCAGAAGGGAAAGCCAGGCACAGACCCCTGAGATCTGTGTGAATTTTGAGAAGGGCAGCACAGCAGGAATACAGTGAGGGGTGGATACATGGAGCGAGCCCTATGGCAAGGACTTAGAGGCTTGGCATATCACTGAAGGGGGCTTGGTTTCATTCTGCATGCTGTAGGATACCTGTAGAGGTTTTCAAGAAGGCAGCACAACACAGTGAGATAACTGTTATGCTTTTACTAAGAAGTGTCCAGCTTCTGTGCAGAGATGGGTATGTGGGAGAAGTCAAGAGACCTCTGGAAAGACACTGCAGTAGTATGGGGCGGGGGGCTGAGAGGGAGTGCCCCACAGATGGAAGAAGTGGGAGAGTCAGTGTATCATTTACGAAGAGCCTTCAGACCTGCCGAAGGCTTGGGGGGCATGAAAAGGGACATCAGTGCTAAACCTAGGTTTTGGCTGGAGTCCCTGCTTGGACAATGCTGCCATTTGTAAAGGTGGGAAAGAAATGGAGAGAAATGGATTTGGGTGTGAAATCAATAGGTTTTCTAGTATCAACTAAACTCCAGAATCTTGTTCAGTCATCTTTAATTCACCTTAAATTTGAGCTTAGAGAACTGTGGCAAGCTGCTTACTGACTCATCTTCAAGGATTACTTATTCATTTATTTCACTTATTCAAATATTTTACAGCCTCAGAGAGGCCATGACTTTTCTATTGACTCCATTGCCCTGATAATGGAAGAACACTTGTTAATTTCTTCATTTTTGGATTTCTTCAACAAACACTTGCCAGTGTCTTCTGGGCACCAGGCCTTGTGTTGGGTCTTGGGGATGCAGGGACAGAAACTCTTCCCTCAAAGAATCCCTGTTCAGCTGGGCATGGTGGCACACTTCTGTTATCCCAGCACTAGGGAGGCTGAGGCAGGAAGATCGTCACAAGTTTGAGAACAGTGTGGGCTACAAAGTGAGCTCAAGGCCAACCTGAACCCTAGAGAGAGACCCTGTCTCAAAAAGACAAAAAAAAAAAAAAAAAAAGAAAAAGAAAAAAAAAGAAAGAAAGAAAGAATCCCTGTTTAGTGGATGGAATGGACACATACTCATCTGGCAACCGCAAGAGCTAGCAAACATTTATTGTACACATATCACTTGCCAGATAATTTCTGAAAAAAAAAATACAGTGATGATCATGAAGATTTCCTAGTTGAAGGTTTTACATGAGCTGGATCTGGAGAAAAAAGAAGAAACTGGCAAGAATCCAGCAGGTGGAGGAAAGAGAAATTCCCTAAAGTGCAGCACCTATGAGGGAAAATGGTAGGAAGTGGCCAGGAGCTGGCTAGGTGAGGTTAGACCCCCTGGTTGCTTCCAGAGCCCTTGTTGAGTGCCTGGGACCTTCCCATCAACCCAAGTCAGACAGAACTTTGTTTGCAGATACAAAAGGCTCTGGTGAGCATCATTCCCAGACAGCTCCTAGTAGAAAGGTAGAAAGGTAAATCCATAGAAAGAAAAGTACTGTCTTGAGACATTGAAAACAAAAAACCGGAAGTGATTTCCTGACAGCTTTGGGGAAAGTCAGGAGATGGAGGAGGCCTGTTTTGCAGTGACCTGAGTAATCCTGGCTTCCAGTTCTCTGCAGCCAATCTTCCCCGTGGGTGGAGCCAGCGAGACCTGGGAACCCAAGGCACAGTCTTATTTGAATCGCTGTCCTTGTGTTAGTGTTTTTTATACAAGTAAATGAACTTGACTAACCTAGAATGTTTTCTTGGAGTATGTATCTTATCTCATGCTGGGGATGATGGTGATTTTAAAAGCTTGAAACCTGGTGATTGGAGTGAAAGAAGACTTACACATAGAAACTCAGTCTGAGGACCCACAGCAGGAGCCTCCACTGAAGATCTTTGGAATCTCAAGGTCTAGGCTAGTGCTTGCTCCCAGTCTAGGAATGAAACACCTCTGCAAGTCTGAGGAAGGCTAGTGGGCTCCTTTTTGTCTTAAATGCATCCCCTCAACTCTCAGTATTTTGAAAATGATTACAGAGTCCCTTGGCCCACAGGTTTGAATCCTTTGCCCTGAGATCGAATACCAAAGCAAGTGTCTCCTCCCTTGAGCCTGCTGGTAGGGCCTCAGCACCCCATAATAGTAGCATCGGGGCACTTTATCCTTGCTTGTGACCAGTGTGGTAGCATACTGCTGGCAGACAGAGACTCAGATCTCTGGCCCTGCCCTCCTGTATCTCCCTTGCACATCCTGTCAGTCTCCTATTATCAAAGCTTTTGACTCCTTGGCATTTGCCTGTTCCTTTTCTGACATTGTCTCATCCTGAAACATTTGGTCCCTTTCTCTCCATGATGTTCTCCACTTTATGACCTTATGAGTCAGTTTCATCTTCCTGAAGCATATCAATAGTACTCAGACATCTTCCCTGGCTCTCCATCATCCTCTGACACCTTGGTCTGATCTTCAAGAGTCTCTGGACTGGCCCTGCATATCTCTTTAAATGCTCAACTAACTGGGATGATTCTGTGAACCAAAATGAGCTACCCCCCCCCCACACACACAGTCCTGCTTTTTCTCAGGTTAGTGGACTACTTTCTCTTTAACTTTATTGAATTCCTAGCTATTCTGATTTAGTGTGATGCTTTCTGAATGTTTCACTGCTCTCTCCATCTTCTTTTTAAATTTAAATAAGCAATGATGTTCCACCTCTTTTAACATCAATTCAGATAACAAAAAATAAGGAAACAGGTAAATTCTAATTTTGGCACATTGCCTAGCTGTAACCAAGTTTCTCAATTGTCTACATACAATTTCCCTCATCCAAAAAGTAGAAAAAGTCAGAGTGACACAGTAGCCCTTTACTGAGATAATGCACAGCAAGCCCACACAGCACTTAGGATAAGATCAACCCATATGTACGATCATCATTATCACCATCACCATCATCATGATTACCACTGTCACCATCATCACCATCATTGCTATCATCATCACCATCACTGCCGCCACCATCATCATAACCATGATCACCATTGCCACCAACACCATCACCAGCATCATCACCACTGTCACCACTGTTACCATCAACATCACCATAGTTACCACCACCACCATCATCATCACTACAATCACCACCTCCACTATCATCAGTGAACAATATCATCACCAAATTCACCACCATCACCATCATTACCATCATCGTCATCATAACCACTACCACCATCATCATCACTATCTTATCATCAGTATAATAATTGTTATTACCAAGGGAACAACAACAGAACAGGAATGATATGGGGAGAGAAGACTTTATATATCAGAAATCATAGGTTATGGAAAACAGTAGGAATATTACATTAAGGACAGCCTTTTGCTTTGAGATCCTTGGCATCCAGGGAAAAGAGAAAATATAACAGTTGTTTTCCATAACTCATATAATAAGCAGAGAAAGGAGAACACAGTGTCATGGCAGGCAAATGCTTTCCTGGCTCTGAGGACCACCCATCATGGGTCTTTACATGACAGTGACAGTTGGATTGAAATGAACATTTAATTGCCATTGGGCAGTGGGGAAGCTACAACAGCCCAGAACACCTGCCAAATCCTGTGGGTCTGGGAATGCTGCAGAGGTGGTGGTCGTCTGGCACACAGTGGCCATTGCCATGTGACAACATTTTGCCTCTCCTGCCAGAACTGCACCTCCTTAAGGGCAAGGACTGTGTCTTACTCATCATTGTCTCCCCAGTGTCTGGCTGAGTTCCTGGCACTTGGTGACTCTGCAGTGTGTATGAATGAACGAGGAAGTGAATGATGGATGAGCCATTAAAATGCCACCGCGAGGAGGCTGAGGCCCAGAGGTGGCCAGGATCCAAGCAAAGGGTCACAGCCATCAGAGAAAGCACCGAAGGACATAGGGGCAGAATATCAATAAGCCAAGACATGGCAGGGCTTTTTCCTTCTTAAGCTGTAGAGAAGGTAGCTAACATTTTCTTGAACAGCTTGTATGTGCCAGGCTCTATATTTTAATTTTTCTGTCTTATTGTCTTAGCAACCCTACCCAGAAGATGGTCAATATTGTTACTATTTTATACATGAGGAAGGGGAGGCTTAGTGAAGGGAGACAACTTGATCAGTGCCACTCAGTGAGAGACAGAGCTAGGAGGAGAGTCCCACAGGGCTCCAAGGCCTCAGCACTGCAGGACACCAGGAGCCCTTTAGAATAGCCTCTATGTCTACTTAACACTAGGTGCCGTGAGTGGTGAACATGAATCATGATTAACATCCTACTTCCCATGTTCCCCTTTGTAATTTAATTTTATGATTTTGGGAGCTGTGTCGCAGGTTGTAGGAACCTACAGGGATGGGCCACCAGTGGTTTGGATTAATCCCCTTTTTAATATCTTTGTTGCAACGTTGTTTCCAATTCAGCTCCCAAGTCACATTAAAAAAATACCTCTTCCTTGGGGTAAGCCTTCCCTTATTAAACAGATTCAAATGAAAAGTTTTAAAGATAATTTGAACAATAAGAATCACTCTGCAGCTCCCAGCCGAAGCTCCTTTATTGCTGTTTATTCCCCAGTATTTCCTGTCTCATTCCCCAGCTCACTGAATCCCTCAACCCCCTCTTTCCCCATATCCAACCCTCTCAGTCTTGGCTCCGCTCAGGATTTGCTCCCCTGGGGGAATCAATCAGGTGGAGGAAGGCTTAGGAGGGGGCATCTCACAAATGCCAATGTGCCTTCTAAGGCTGTCCCACCATTCCAGGCAGAGAATTGCTGCCTGGGCCAGCAGACAGAGAACTGTTCTCCTACTGGGGAGCCTCCAAGTCCAACAGGGCAATGGCAAGAACTTGGACAGGTACTGGGAGGCAGGAGGAGGGGCAAGCAGGGAGAAACTGGCCAAAGTGGGCCCCATCTTTTTCCGTGGATGTTCAGGAATCTGCATTTGAAACAAGCACATAGACCACTCTTACCCATCTGTGTGGACGCTTCCCCTGATTTACAGGTCAAAGATGTGAGAAATCTAGAACCTGAAAGGCAAATGTGGGGCACATCTTTGAGAGGGGTGTGTTTCAAAGAAAAACAAGGAAAGAAAAAAGGAAGGAAGGAGATGGACCTTTAATGAGTTCTAAGTGTATGTCTGGAATATTTTAAAATGGAATCTGTTATGTGTGAAGAGCTTTGCTAAGATATTAGATGAACACAAAGTCCAGCTTGGCATTGTGGGAACTGAGCCATCTCACAGGGTTGCTTCCTTTAACCTGGGATGAGTATCACCAGCTTATGCCAGTTTAGCAGATGAAAAGACCCAGGTCACAGCGACTTGCCCAACTTCACACCTTTAGAAAGCAGGACTCTGAGCTCTGAACTGCACCGGCCAGCAGGACTGCAAAACCTACAGCCAGGCTGGCTCTCCTGCAGGATGCTAACATTTGCATAGCGCTCCTTACAATTTACCAAACGCTTTCACATTCATCTTCTCACTTAATCCTCACAGAGGCCTGGAGAGGGCAGGAGGGCAGGGGGCGGGGAGGCGGAAGCTTTCCCAAGGCTCTTCTAAGAGAGCCCTGTGCTCCTCATCAGAGAACTCCCAGCCAACAGAGCTCAGGCTATTTCCAGGTACCTTTGGGATGCAGCTTCCATGATGGCTGCAGAATCTGCAGCTTTTCTCAATAGCTCCCTCAGTCTCCAGACTGAGAGAAATGGTCCAGGCCCCTCAGGTGGTGATGGATGGAGGCCATCTCCATCTCCTGTCGTTTTTCTCTTCTGCTGGTTTTCCAAGCAAGAAGGCTATGGTGGTGAGTGTGTGTGCATAGGTGTGCACATAGGCATGTGTGTATGTATGCAGGGCTGGGTGTTTTTATGAATGTGGGCTTTTGTTTACAAGGTCTCATGTATTCTATACTGGCCTTAAACTCACTGTAAAGCTCAGGCCGGTCTCAAATGCATGGCGATCCTCTCTGGTCTCCTGCGTGCTAGGGTTCCAACTGTGTGCCACCACCATGCTTGGCAATTGTGGGGTTTGTGGATATGAATGTCTGTATCCAAGGCTGTGTGTGTTCATGTGTGTGCACTGCTGGGTGTGTGCATGTTTTCATGAGTATGTGTGGATGATTGAAGTGTGTGTGTGTGTGTGTGTGTGTGTGTGTGTATGTGTGTGTGTGTGTGTGATTATTGTGTTATCCATGGTTGCATAGCCATGGGATTCGTGTGCATGGCTGCAGTGTACATGAGAAGAAGAAACTCTAGCAGTTCAATGTGTGCTAGACCCGGGTCTGAGGGAAGGCAGAAGAAAACATGAGGCAGCTTCGACAGAGCTGGTTGCCCTCTTCCCTTCCACAGTGGTACTGGTCACCCTGGGGGTTGTGACATATGCACCAGGGGAATAGCAAGTAGGCTCCTGATTCTTGTGTAGGCAAAAAGACCTAGAAATTTCCACTACACTGAGCCTAAGTCAGGGTGAGAGGGTCCTTGGGGAAGATGCAGGCTGTAAACCAGAGCCTCTGCCTCCACTGGGAGAGCCTCTCTCTTTGCCTCCATGAGAAGGACCATAAAAAGAACCTCTTTGGCTCTGGGCCTTTGATGTCCTTTTCCTCAGTCACTGTTATGACCCTGCTTTCTGCACTGGACACCTGCTTGTCCTCTGAGCTTTGCCTTGTGCTGTTTTTACCAGAGTCAGAACACAAACCTGGTAGCTGGATACCAAGGTGATTCAGGGAAGATATAGCCCTACACTGGTACTTGATTATTTTTATTTTATTTTATTTTTTGTTTGTTTGTTTGTTTTTTTGGTACCAGGAATCAAAACAAGGGCCTTGTGCTTGCCAGATAGGTGCTGGACCATTGGGCTATATCCTTAGCCCCTTTACAATAAAATTCCTTGGCATAACCTTCAAAGTCTGGAAGATTCTCCTGTCTTTTATGATTTATTGCAGACTCTACCCATCAAAACATAGTTACCATCAATGCTCTGAGCTCTTTCCCATCTCAAGGTCTTTGTATATGCAGTCCTCATGTTTGGAAACCTCCTCCTCACATCCTTGACCTAGCTAAATGCTTATGATCCTTTAGCATTTCATCCTTATTTTGTGAGCAGAATATTTCAGTGGTTAAGAGAGTGACATCTGAGCTAGATTGTCTCAGTTTACCTGCTTTGTCCCTTTGTCACCTTTTAACCTTAGGGAAATTACATAACTTCTCTGTCCTTTGATGCTTCCCTTTTGAAACTTGGAATGATTACTTCTACATATGTTAGCATTTGATATATAACACATCACTCTGATGCTTTATTGGCTCAAAAGTAAACTCTGTACTTGGCCCTCATATTGTTAACAAGGTGATTTGAGTTGGGTTCAGCTGGGTGGTTCTGGTGTGGACTGGGTTTTGTTAAATGTGGCTCATGCTCACTTGCACATCTGCAATCAACTATTGGCAGTCACCTTGGAGCTTTTCTTCATCAGTGTGTCATCCTCCAACAGGCTAGGTTGGGCTGGCTCACGTGGAGACTCCTGGTCCCAAAAGAGATAAAAGGTTAAGTGCCAGCTCCTCAGCACATTTCAAGTCTCTGCTCTTAACTGAATCAAGAAGAGAGGTAACTACCCAAGGGTAAGCAGACAGGAAGATGTGATTCAGATGAGAGTTTTGCATGTAAAGGGCTTGTTAACATGCATTCAGTAAATGCTCTTATTACTACTATTTTGCAGAATAGAGCCCAAGTTTTAGAGTGGGTTTTAGCTGCTTGCTAAAGGTCTGGCCTTCATTACATGGTGGGGCTTTCAATCTATTTCCTGCTTCTTTCTAGAAACTGACCTCTTGACTATACTATGTTGTCCCAACCCTACAGACACATGGAAAAGTCAGGCTCTAACCCAAAGTCCTAAGATCAGTCTGCAGATGGATCACATTTCAAGCCAGGGTCTGTGTGACTCTGAGGCTTTCACCTTGCTTCAACCACGTGGCCAGAAAACTCAGCCTTGTACTGTGTTTGTAACTAGTCTGAAATAACCTAGCTGGAAGAAAATACTTGTTTTGGTATCCTCCTCCACCACTCACAATATTCTGTTTGCATTTTTTCTGTTGTTTGGCTCAAATGAAGAGCAGTTTTCATCTTTGCTCTGTGTTATCATGTACACAGAACTGTTGCTGAGGAGCTAACAGCATGCTTACTTCGGCTTTATTCTGGGAAGGGGTGCCAGCCAGTCAATGGCCTTCATTTTTCTTTTTTTACATAACACTGTATACTGCAAATGAAGAAATAATGCACAGCATTTGAGTACAAAACCACTGTCAGACACCTATCATTTCTGGAGGTGGGTGAAGCAGAGGTGGCAGCGTGGAAATGGAGCCAGTGATTCTGACTTGCTTCCTTTGTCAGGAGCTCAGGAGCTGGATTGTACCCTCATTGGATAGCACTGGATGGATTTTATGGTTTTTACCAACTCAAAGGAAAAAGCAAACAGCACAGGAAAGGTGCCAGGACCAGGAAAATGTCTCAGAAAAAAAAAAAAAAAACTGTTAAAGAGAAATCCCAGGAGATGCAGGCTTCATATTGAACTCATCAAAGCTGTGGGGTTGCATGGGAATCTTGCTGTGAGCCCCAAAGTGACTGCTCAGAGTCAATGTGAGTTTTAAGTGGAGTCTGCCATAGGACTGCCTTGCAAAGACTGAGAGTTCTGAGGACCAGGCCAAGTAGGATGGCTAGGGTCATCTGATCAACCCCCAGGGATGCCAGGCCAGAGGTGGGACAGGAGGTGGAAAGTCAGTAAATGGAACCAAGGCCAGATAGGTTGCAGCCAGCGGGAGGAATTGGAGAAGTCTTTGGCCTGGGAGGGGAACAGGAATATTCATCAGGGTGATGGACAAAGGTAGAGGCAAGTGAGGTCATTCATTTGTTGATTCAGCAAACACTGTTGAGCTGGAGTTAGGTGCCAAGATCTGTTGCAGGCTGAGAGGCCTCTGGTGAACAAGGTAAAATCCCTACCTTGCCGGTCTGTATGTTGTTGTTGGGAACAAAGACACAAAAAAGATACATTACTCTATGATAATGAATACTATGAAGAAAATAAACATACTGACAGAACTTGGTAAGTAGGAGAGGGACATTTTTTTTTAAATGGGTGAGAAAGAACTCTTTGAGAATATGACATTTGACCCAAGGCCTAAATGATAAGCCAGCCCATCATGGGACAATATGAGGGAGGAGCTGAGAAGGATTTCATAGAAAGTACAAAGGTCCTGGGGCTGGGATAATCTTGGCATTTCAAGGAGTAGTTGAAAACTGTGTGACTAGAAGAGGGAAGTGGGCCCAGATTGTGTAGTGTCCAGGGATCATAAAGGAGTAGGGTTTTATTCTGTGCATAATGAGAACCCACAAAAAGATTTTAAATAGGGGAATGGTTTGATCTGAGTTCTGACAGTGTCTTAGCTCTGTGAGCATGTAGTTTTCTGAAACAAATAAGAACAAGCAGTATTTATTTCTTTGGGGATGGAGGGGACAAAGCAGTGGATCAGGAATTTCTAACTACATGGTGAATCTTGGTTGGGTGTTTGATAAAGGCTGTCATGGAAGAATGGAGAAGGGATTTTTACCAACTCAAAGGAAAAAGCTGGACTTAGATGGACTTATGTCTCCAAAGCATTGACCCAGGATTACCGTCAGGCTGGGAGGAGGGTCTCCAGCACTGTCCTCATGGCACTGCCCCAGACTCTCTCCTCTTCAGAAGTCATGCTCATCAGACATGCAGCTGACACGGAGCTGTCAGAGGACAGCTAACACCTTGGGTGACAGGCTCAGGATTCTCTGCGATGATCCTCCACTGGCTAGAGAGCAGCAGTATCCCTGATTGCATTGAGATGGGGAACAAAGCCCCTTCAGAGTGCAGGAGAACTTCCTAGGGTACACTTTCCAGAAAAGGGGACCTGGGGTGGGGCCAGAGGAGTGAAGGAGAAGATCTGGACCAGCCCTGACACCAGCCTCCTCTCTAGCATGGTGACAAGGCCTTTGGCCTTTCCGGATCACTCTTCCTCTCTGTAAAATGGAGATGATACTGCCTGCTGCCCAGGGGTGTGGAGAGGATTGAATGTGAGTGTGGATGTGGGTGCCTGGCTTCTGTTCAGTCCACGGGGGATTCACAACAAAGGGTGTCCTGAGCTGGGTTTCTAGGGGCACATGGAGGACTCACAGCCAGGGCACTGCTTCTAGAAAAAACTAGCTTTCTAAGAGGGCCTGTGACGTGTTCAGAGAAGGGTGACCAAGATGGTTGGAAGCATGGCTTCTGTGAGTCACTGTGCAGTCAGAATAGAGAGAAGGAGGTGATTGCAGCTGGGAGGACAAGAGTGCTTTCTGGGATGCTGTAGGGGCTGAGGGTGGGAGCAGAGGAGATGCCTTCACTGCTCAAGATGCCAGCAGTGGTGCTGTGAGGGGGGATGTGCAGAGGTGATACAGCATGTCATAGCTGAGATCTAAGCACCGATAATAACATTATAGTAATTATGCCGTGAATGCTTCTCAAGAGTTTACTATGAGCCAGGCTTGTGCTAAGTATTTTGCATAATTTATCTCAGGGCAACCTCATAGTCTCACCTTGAGAGGTAGCTATTATTACCACTTGACATGTGAGAAATACAAAGCCTAGATGGCAGCTATTGGGGGCAGCAACTGTATTGAAACTCAGCACCCACTGGATTTTCTGCCTGGTTCCTGGATTCAAAGTGGTAGAGGCTGAGAAGAGACATGCCTGGGGTGTCTCTAGTAGAGGGAACACAAGGTCCGATGAATATTTTAGAAGCTGCTTTTCTACTCTTTGGAGCTGGTACTTTAAAAGATTTAGCTGTGAACACTGTGTGTGTGTGTGTGTGTGTGTGTGTGTGTGTGTGTGTGTGTGCGTGCATGCATGCTTGTGTGTGTGCAACATTTTTATCAAAAAAAAATAAATAAATAAAAGAGCCAGGCATAATGGCATAGGCCTGTAATGCAAGCTGCTTCAGAGGCTGAGGCAGGAGGATCACAAATTCAAGGCCAGCATGTATAGTTTAACAAGAAACTGTCTCAAAAAAAAAAAACAAAAAACAAAAAACAACAACAACAACAACAAAACAAAGGTAAGAATCTTACACAGTAGTAGAATACTTGCCTAACATGTTTTAGGTCATGAGTCCAATTCCCAGTACTCTAAACAAAACAAAACAGTAACAACAAAATCCAATCAACCAACCAAACAGAAACCAAATGTAGACAAAAGCAAGGTGAATAGTGTACAATGATCACGTATGTCTATCTCCAGTCTTTACTATGATCTTCATATGCAACATACAAAGAATCTTAGTTCAGCTGTCAGATGCCCTTCCCTTTTCTCCTGTTGCTGAATTAATTCTAAAGGAAACTCCAGACATAATTTTATCTGTAAATACTTTGGTGTGTGTCTCTGAAAGATAAGGACTCCCTTTAGCTGTTGTTGGAAAATAACCATAGTATTATTATTACAGGTTTTAAAAATTAACATAATTGTAGTGAGTCTTTCTAATTCAGAAACTTAATTGGCACCTAGCTTGCTTTGCAAGGTCTTGGGGGTGAGAGGGAAAGCAGAAATTAGTTTCCTGGGACTGAGACTCACCTGTTCCCTTTGAGGATGAGGAAGGGAAGGGAAGAAAGCGATCTGAAACTTGGGGCAATGGGTTGTCAACTTCTTTGTCCTGTTTGTTCCCACTGTGCAGCAGTGGGGGTGGGGGGAGGCTGTTTATAGCCCTAAATCTGACAACCAAAGAAGGTAAAAGGAGGGGCTGGGGCGGAGAGGAAGGAAAGTGAGAAGGAAGAACAAGACCAGGCCCTGTATCATACATAGGCTGGTGTGGGGGAGGCTCTGGAAGCCTGGCCCCCAGCCACATCAGCTAATGCTACAGCCCACAGTGAGCTCACGTGTAGCTTACATCCCACGTTCTCCCAGCCACCTCACAGGCAGTGCTGATATGTGTCATACCCCTGTCCCATGAAGGACCCTGAGGTACTAGGGCCTGGCATGACATGAGAAGTGTTGCCCCAGCTTCAAGCCCAGTCTGTTTGGCTAGAGCCAGCTTGTTCCTGGCAGCACTCTGCCTACATAACGGAGAGGTTGACACAGGGCAGTAGCCAGGAGGTTCTGTTGCCTTGGGCGTGAGACTATGGACCCATACTTTATGTATTACTGGCGCAGAATTCTGTACCAGCCTGTGCCCTCGGACCCCTGAGCTTCAGCAGAACCCAGCCGCCAAAAGGCTCACTTGGGGACAGAAGGAAGACTTCCAGTTTGTAACTATGCCTATTCTGATGAATTGTCAGTTGTGGGCGGCTAACCCTTTGGTTCTGTGTGGCAACAGGTGACTCATGTGCCTTCCTGTTTCTGTCCAGGTGTGTGTGCCTCAAAATACATACATAGGGTACTGTCATGCCCCGTGGGGTAGCGTTGAGCCCCCTTGGGAGTTCACATAATGATTGTTTTTGCATCCTCAAAGGAAGTGACAGGACTTTCTTATCAGAAAAGTAGTTTTCATTAGGCATGTGTCCACTGGCCCCTGGGGTAAGTGTCCTGCAGTAGAGCCCCCAGGGTGTAGGCACTAACACTGCTTGTCTCTCTAACTTGTTTGCAGAGCACTGGAGCTCAGCAGAGGCAGAGATGAGATTTCTCTCCTGGTGGAACAGGAATTCTTGAGCCTCACCAAGGAGCACCTCATCCTGGTCCAAGAGAGACCAGAGGAGCTGGAGGATGTTGGTGATGATCCCCAGGGGACCAGAGAGCTGGCTCCTTGTGTTCTTGCACCTTTCCTGATGACAAGCAACAGTGAATGCCCAGGAGCCTCTCTCACTGCTGGTGACAGGCTTCAGGAGCAGAGGGTGGCCATGTCCATTACTGGCAGCCGTCAGGACTGCGATTCTGCCCTGCCTACAGTAACAGGCATCCTGCGTGCTGCCAAGATCAGGAGTGCCAAGGGGGCAGAGGATGGGGTCCCCAGTCTGGCTGACTGCAACTCAGAGATCAGCAAGCTCTTGGCCCAATTTCCACTGAAGACCACAGAAATGTCCAAAGCCCCTGACAACAAGATGTTGTTAGAGGAGACAAGGGTCATCAAGGACTTTCTGCAGAACAGCATTTTCAGTGGCTCTGGACCCAGAGAGCCCACGGGGCTAGGCCCCTTCATGCTCCTGCCTCCTCCACCACCTCCTGCACATCTGGACAAGCTCTCTGAGCTCCCTGGCCAGAAGAGACAGCTCCCAGTGTTTGCCAACATCTGTTCCAAGGCTGAAGCTGACCCCGCCACAGAGGGGCATCACTTGATGGGTGAGTGGGGCTAGGATCCCATAGAGAGTGTCCTACAAGGAGAAAAGTCTCCCAGGAAGCCAGGCAGGGCTCCAGTGCGTGGACAAAGTATCCTTGTGCAAAGCAAGACAAAATACCCTCTCTGGTGGGACCAGGCTCCCAGGTGCAGGGTGGCTTTGGCCTCCTGTCTTGGGCATGCACAGGCAGGGCATGGTTGTGGGGCAAGCATAGAGGCACCAATCCCAGCCCACTTTGTGAGGAGAGATAAGCACCCTGCAGTGGAGCCTGTAGTGACTGGTTCAGCTTTTGATTCCACCAGGTATCCAGAGCAAATTGGAGGCTCTGGGTGACACTGAAGCATGAGAACTTTCAGAAGGCCAGGAGAAGGATTTGATTGACTTTGATGGAGGTATCTGCTCTGGCTGACAGGCCTGTCCTCTCCAGAGCAAGGGAATGCATAAGTTATCCAGGCACAGGGACTCAGAAAAGTACCTTCCCATCCCCTAATTGAGAAGTCCATATCCTCAGGAAATGAAATCACCCCCCCCAACCTCAAACCAATCCCTACCACCACCCCAGGATTCTTCTTTTGTTTTGATCTCACCACTCAGACTGAATGGTTCTAGGGAGACAAATGGATAGCAAGTGGCATTCGCCCAGGGGCGGCCGTCACTAAGAGAGTAGATCATGCTCATGCCAACCAAAAGAAGAATCACTTTCAGACTGTGTGCATGGATGGGTAGCTGAGAGATACTTGTATCCAAAAGGTCCAAATCCATCTCTCTGAGAAAGCAAGATCACCTTCAAGAACATCCTATATTCTGGAGCACTGTAGGGAGCCCAGGAAATTGGAGTCAGGGACAGCAAGCGGGAGCTAGTGGCAGGCAGGCCTAACAGAGCCATCTGGGATGATGGGTTGACAGTGGGAGGGGACTCAGCCCTTCCCTAGGGGATGGGGACCTTTCTCCTACTCCTTCTGCTGGAGGGACCCATAGAGGACTCATGGATACCTCTATGCTGGGTGGGGCTACCAAATTGGACATGGTCCTTCCCACCCAGCCTCTCCATCATTTGTGTCTGTGCACAAATGTATGAGCAAAGGTGTGCCAAAGGAAACACTGCCAGTGTGAGTGTATTTGTTAGAAAATGCAGGAGTGGTACATCCACGTGTGTCTGTGTGTATGTTTGTTTGCCCATGTATCTGTTATGGGTATGATTTTGTGAATGAGGGAAAGGAGAGACTGGCAAGGGTGTGTGTGTGTGTGTGTGTGTGTGTGTGTGTGTGTGTGTTTACACTCCCATGCCCTGGACTCAGAGGAAGCAACCTTATAGATGTTTAAAGAACTGTAGATATGTGAGAGAGGTTGCCGGTGTGTATGTCTCTGGGGAATGGACTATTATTAGTTGCTATGTTATTTCAGTACACTAGCTAGGGGCTAAACTCAGCAACTAGAGAAACTCTTGGATGAGACTCCAGGGACATGTTTTGCTAAAATGTCATTGTATCCTGTATTGGCCCAGGCTGAAACATCACTTTCCTGTGTTGATAGTGCCAGGCCGGGCCCAGTCCTAGGCAGACTGTATCCCCAAAGTCCTCACAATTGGGAGCCCAAGAATTGGTGTGATAAAGTATACTCCAAGCAGGTAGCACTAAGGAACAAATCCTCTGATTTGGCCATGACTGGAATCCTCAGGTGCCTAAATTGTGTTCAATATAGTGTAGATGACTTTCATGGCCAACCTCTGTGGAAACTTCATAGCCACCACATAGGGAAAGGAGAGAAGAAGAGGAGGAGGAAGAAGAAGAAAGAAGGAGAAGGAGAAGAAGGAGTGAAGGGGGATGACAGTTCAGGGCCTTCAACCAGGGGGAGATATATATATATATACATATACATATACATATACATATACATATATCCCCTCAGATACCAAAGCGGCGGGTGCTCAGGTCCTTATGTAAAATGGCAAATAACCAGAGCACATCCTCCTACATACTTACCCTCCTTTATAGTTTAAATCATCTCTAGATTAGTTATGATACCTAATACAATGTAAATGTTATATAAATAGTTGTTTTACTGTATTGTTTAGGAATAATGACAAGAAAAATGTCTGTGCGTGTTCAGTAAAGGTACAATTTTTCAGGATATTTTTCATTCATTCTTACATAGACACATTTAATTCTGTTTGAAACCTTTCCAGTGCTAAAAGGACATGTGGGTGGAAGCACGGCTGAGGAGGACCCCATCATGGTGCAGGCAGTATTCCTACACTTGGGGATGAACGTACAATCTATTTGGACAAGACCAGAGCCTGGCACCAGTTGGGTCCCTCCAGAACACTCCAATGATGCTTCCCAGCCTGTTGCACCTTCCTCTCCAACCACCTTACGTGCAACCACTTGCTGAAACCCTATTTCCTTCTGAGAAGAAAGGACCTTCTCAGCCAGCATCTTCTCTTGCTTTGTCCCTTTGTCACCTCATGTTGCCCATCTGCCTTGTCTTGGAGCTATTTCCAGCATGTCTCTCTCTTCTTGGTTGTTGTGAGCTCCTGCAGGGCAGAGTCTGGCTCTGACTCATCACTGTGTCCCCAGCACTCAGGGCAGGGCCTGGAAATGACAAGTGAGCTGAATTGCCTCTGAGCAATACAGCAGAGTTAAGAGTCCATGGTGAAGGACCAAGCCGTGTGGCTCTGACTGCATGTTCTGTTGAGATGTGTCTTCTCCATAAGTCATATGATCCCTGGTGGGAAGAACTGTGTTCAGGTTATCCTTATGTCCCCAGCCTGACACTTGGAAGGCTAGAAGGAAGTGAAGAGACAAGGAAGGACAGAGAGCGGAGGGATGGAGCAAGGAAAAAAGAAAGAAATGAAGTTGGGGAAAGGGAAGGACAAAGATAAATATGGATGGATAGATGGATGGGTGGATGGATGGATGGATGGATGGATGGGTGGATGGATGGATGCATGAAACAGTAAGGCCAAACTAGGCACTGATTAAGGAAAACTTTAGGGAGATACTTGGGGCTGTACTTGGCTGAATGAGAATCCCCAGACTCAAGTGAGCCCCAGATGGGTGTTGCAGGGAAGCCACCATTTAGTCCAGAAGAAGGCGGCCCACTGTGTCTAGCACTTGGCCTTCCGGAGGCTTTGACTCAGTTTTCTTCCTGCCGTAGAATGGAACCCTGGCATGAAGGAGCTGACCAAGAATCAAGAAAGCCTCTTTCTCAACCAGTGGCCTCAGAATCAAAAGGACACTTGTGGAGAAGAGAGTCACAGTGACCCAGTGGGCACCATGTCCACCAAGAAGCCTGCATGGCCAGCTGAAAAGAACCTGCTGTATGAGTTCCTTGGGACTACCAAGAACTCAAGTGGACAACTGAAGCTCTGCAGCAAAGTGGACGTGGATGGGCTGGAGCTAAAGCGTAAGTTTACCGTACCCAGAGTGGGGCTGTGGAGGAAAGGGTTCCCGAGACTCAGACCCAGCGGCTGTGTCTTATCCAGAGTCAAGGTTTTCCTTGGGTGTCAGTATTTTTAAATCCTTAAAATGGGGAAATAACTTTCCCCCCATATCCTTTATTAGGAATATAATTTCTAGAGAATTGTAGTTTGTTTGCAAAAAGTCCTGACCTAGGTTACATATCAATAGCTTCTCAGATTTCCCAAGTCAAAAAAAATCATGATGTAGATTATGATTATTTCTACACTGAGATTATTCATGTCCCTTTTGTCTCTCACTTGCCTTCCTATATCTTTTTTAATCAAAGTTCTTTTCCAAGAAAGATGCCAATACAAGGGAAACTGAGGACCCATTTGTGATTGCACAAACCCACAGGACATCTTTCAGAGGAGGAGAATCTGGGGTTCATATCTGGAAATGACTCAATGTCATTTATTCTTTTTTTTTTGTCTTTTTAGTTTTTATCCGTACCAGGAATGGAACTCATAACCACACACTTGCAAGGCAGGCGCTTATGCCTGCTAAATCCCCAGCCCCACAATGCCACTTATTATTTTAGGCTAATTTTGAGTCAGCCCAAATTGAATTATTTGAATGTGTTAGAATGTTAAAAAAGAAAAATATTCTCAATCAGACATAATGGTTCATCCCTGTATTGTCAGTACTTGGGAGACTGAGGCAAGAGGATCTAAAATTTAAGGTCAGCCTAAGAAATTTAGAGAGATTCTGTAACCAAAAAAGTTACCAGTATAGATGCAACAGCCAGTGCAATATTCTCAGTTCTGAGTGTATGGCACTGCTTGGGGGCTGCCTTAATCATTTGAATCCCAAATGGCATAGAATTTGTTTGTATAAAGACAAATTTTTCTAAAGCATTGGAAAGAATTTGATTTTATAAATGCTCTAGGTGAAATCTAGCCAGAGCAACCTGGTTATTGTTTCCTTTGATATCCTGCCTCCTTCACTAAGAATGGTGGAAAGAGAGGCTCTAAGCCAGACAACAATGCTAGGGTTTTCATTCCTTCAAAACAGGCCAGGTGTGATCTAATGATGTTTCTTATAGTTGAGACTCACCACGACTTTGAAGAACCTCTTGGAGTTGAGATGACTAGACCCCTGAGAACAGAGCTCTCCAGTGATGGCCCTGGAGGCATCCTGTCCTCTCTCTGCCTCAATCATTGAACAGATTTCCCTCTCCTGTGACTTACAGTTAACCCGCCGGTAACAGCTGCAGAGAAGAACAATCTTAAGTACACAGGGAATGTTTTCACCCCACGCTTTGCCACAGCTTTGACCTCACCCTCCATGAACCAGCCGTTCTGGCTCAATTTGAACTGCCCACCTCCACAGGTGTTCGGCAATCACTCTGCCTTCCCACAGTATCAGGTGAGTGGTGGCTGTGGCCCTCCTGGCCATGGTAGAGTATCCATATCTATATGGTTTCTGGGTGATAAGAGAGGTGTGGTATACAGGAAGCCAGCTGCTGGAAAATCCTGACTTCCTTTGAACACCATCTATATACTCCAGAGACCTTATGGGGACAACAGTAAGACACTATCAGTGTGGTGTCTCATCCATTATTGCTTTCATTGTGACCACATCAAACCAACCAGTAGGTATACACACAGGCGTGCATATATCTTTCTAATTTTCTACTACTTGAATTCTAGTTCACATTGTGTTATTTATTTCAGCACTCTTTGCTATCTTTGGCTCGTTAAGTGCTTGTCTCCCAAGATAGGAGGGATGTCATGGTCCTTGTTTCTCACCTGCTTCCTGTAGCTTCTGTGGCATATATATTAGATTACTTAGGACAATTCCAGCTTAGGTCTTTTGTCTGAGAGTAATTATTTATGGCACCCTCTCAAGTGTCATAGTTTGGATGACAGATAATGACCACCTTATTTAAACCATACCCAGAAAGTCTGGATTTAGACCAGCCAAGGTGTCCAGGCACATGTTCTTGGTCTTTGGCTCCTGGCAAAGAAGGAATTAGTGGCCAGACATAAAAGGATGGTGAAACACTTGTAGCAGGGCTTGAAATTTTACACACAGAATTTACTTATGCAGGGAAAATGTAGTTTCTTTATTTTGTCCATTTAACTTGATATCCCTTAAGAGATGCAGCCCACTCAGCAGAAGGAGAAAAGAATCAAATAAATGTCCATTCTGGTTTAAGCTTTGTTCAATCCAATAACTTAAATAGTCCCTTTAGATAGTGCTCAGTTTTTTCAGGAAAGATGTTCATGTAAGATTTCTCAGTTTTCTGCTCCCCTTCCTGGCTCCTCTTCAGGATGGCATGCAGTTGGGTGGGGAAAGTATAAGAACTTGGGCTTGTGTGTCCAATACTTTGGCCATCTGCTGCCCCACCCTGGCCTGGCAATGCCTGGAAAGAGGAAACAGGGAAGCAAATATGCTGGTATTTGGACGGTCTTTCTCCATGTCCTTTCCCCACTCACTACCCCTTTGTACCTTGCATCATTTCCTCTACTACAAGAGCAACAGACTTATATTTTAGATGCCCTGTGCAGAAGGGGAAATTTTCTCTATTGCATATAAAGACTCTGTGAGCTGGTCCACTGGTGTAACTTCTGAATCATAAAGGAATTTAGCAAAGTCTAATTTTTCAGTTTTATATTTAAACTTGTTTGTTTACCAAAGAGAACAAGTACCACTCTCTGGCCAGGTACGAAAACCCTCATGCCTGCAATTGAAGTGAAGGATTGCAATGAAAAGTCATCTGTAAAGGGGAAAGTAGTGGGTCAGTTTCACATTAGTGATATCATCTTTACACAAGTCTTGAGAGAAGCGTTCTGTTAATTGATTTACAGATTCTGTCCTTGTTCCATTTCTTCCCTTGATCTTTGGAGTTTGCTTATCCACTGTTTGTCTATTTACATCTTCACTGATTTGATAATTTCTATTTATTTAGTCATTGGCTTACATAATTTCAGAAGCCTTTGTTTCATGCTTACTGTTACCTTAGCGTTATGTTAAGTGAGGATATTCAAAGATGACAAAGAGTCTTGGAGTGTAGTGCAAGTTAGGAATAAATGAAAGACCCACGGGGTGCACTTCAACCTTTAAAAAAAGAAACGGGTGAATAATTTTATTTAGTGTAAATGCATTCAGTCTAAAAAACACTCATAGAGCTCACATGTAAAGCTAACGGTTTCCTGTACAAAGTGCGGAAGGTATCTCCTTGCTATCTTAATTCCTTCTTAGTTGACTTGTTGAAGGGAGTGAGATTGGACACATTTTCTGAGCACGAAGGTCCGCTGTTTTCAGAGACACTGGTGTTTGCATTGCAGGGTGCCTACAATGAGGCTCCCTAGCTGTGGACACAAGCCGAATAAGGGCCTGGCAGAAGGACCTAGGGGCTCTATAATGGACATCACTGAACTCAGCTGTAAAAGGAATTGAGTCTCCCAAGTAGTAACACAAGATACTCTCACACAGCTTCTTAGTACCATAATGCTACCTAGCTTCAAGACAACTGATCAAGGGCTCTGGGACAATAGAGAGAAGGCAGATTTTGAAATCTGTAGACTTGGGTATAAGGGCTCTGCTGCTTCCAAGTTGTGTGACCTAAGGCAAGTTAGTCAGCTGCTCTGAGTCCTGGCTTCCTGTTTGTGAAATGAGTGCATTGTAATTATAGCAGAAGCAGCGCAGGATGTTTTGGTTGTAAGAATTAATTGAGTCTATGGATGGAAAAGTACGATATAGATGTGCGATTTTTATTATTATTTGGCTGTGAACTTCCAAGAAAGCAGGACCTTGAGGAAGCAGAGAGGAGAACTGGGCCTGATCTTTCCTGGTCTCTTCCCTGTTTGGCGTTAGAAATAAGAAAAATATAAAGTCCTAAATTTAGTTTGCTTGGATCTCTGTGGTAGAGAGACTCAGAAACAGAAAGATAAAGTCCCCAATACCCAGGTGCTCTAGCAGCTCCAGGTATGCTTGGCATAAAAGGACACTGCTCCCCATTAAGGAGAGATGCTGTGTGGGAAAGAGCTTTAGCCTCAAGCCAAAAAGAGCGAATGTTTATTTACTCTTGCTTGGGATTTTGCAAAACTACAATTCTAACAACTGGAAATGTCCTTAAAGCTGAATGGTGTGGCTCATACTGATGTTTGAGGCAATGTCTCCTTCAAGGATGGAGCAGGGATGGGCATTGTGCATCTCCCCACCCTGATCCTGTGGTGGCCTGGCACAGGACATGTGTGGGCCATGGAGGCCTCTATGCTGCTCTCTGGCCCTGGGAAAGTGGCTCAGTAGGCAGAGTTAAGTGCTAATAGGATCAGAAAGGGGTAAAATTAGGGGAACGCTCATCAAACTGCCCAGTGGCCTTGTAGCCTACTTAGTGCTAGAAATGGACAGAGCCACTCCTCTGTGTGTCCTCCTTATCCAGGCTCTGAACAAGGCCAGTGTCACAGCGAACAGAGGGGTCATGATGGTGAGTGAGGCCGCCCTGGCTGCAGGGCCTGGAGGAAAGGGAACAGGGGGCTGATTTCAGGTGAAAGTCTCATGGAAGTAAGATGCACTAGGCACTGAAATGTCTGAAGTGACACAGACCCTGGAGCAGACAGCAGAGAGGCGCTTGCCTGGAGATTGTTCTGTCTTGGGTATCTGAAGGGTGGACCACTAGGAAAGTTAGGGGGAGCCTGCAAGTCAGAGGCTCTGAAGCCTTTCAAAAGGACCCCATGGACTTTGGGGATGTCTTTTTCTTTTTCTTAGAGAAAAAAGCAAAACAGAAAAAAGGGTGGAAATAACAGAATTTTAAAAAAAACAGTAAGAAATCACTAGTTGATAAATTACATATTATTATTTTAGAAGTAGTTGCTCAAGTCACAAAATCAAAGCATAAAAAGTAGACAGTCAGGGGGCTGAGGATTTAGCTCAGCGGCATAAGCGCCTGCCTTGCAAGCAGGCAGTTGTGAGTTCGATCCCCGGAACGATAAAAAAAAAAAAAAGTAGAGAGTCAAATAATGACAGCACAAACCATTCAGTTTGATGAACTAACAAAAACTTAGTATGGTTATCTATCTTGTGCCCTTATACATACAGTTATATCCTTTAGAGCACTTTCTTTTCTTTTCATTATTAAAATATCTATTATACATTTTGGATCTTATTAATCTTTCAGCTTTTATTATTATTTTTATGCTAGAGAGACAATGTGATATTTACAAATGTGAGTCTGATTTGTTTCACTTATGAGGATAGTCTCAAATTGCCTCCAGTTACCTATAAAAGCCTCAAGATCATCCTTCTTTATAGCTGAATATTATTCCACTGTATAAAAATACCACATCTTTTTCATGTATTCTGCGGTTGGTGGGCATTTTGCTTGTTTCCAAGATTTAACTATTACAAATTGCTTGAGGGAGTTCTTAAGAGCATAGTAAAAGCTGTCACTACATTGGTCGTTGGCAGAAGTCATACCCAAAAGGGGAGCAGCGCATCAATAGGGTAAAAAACGCTCTGAGAAGATGTCCTGTCCTGGGCTGACAGCCGCATTGGCCTCTGAGCCTCTTTGTAGGGGAAACTCTGGCTTGGCAGCTAGAGGCACAGTCTGAGACTAGAGTGGTCATCGGTTGGCTCAGCCTCAAGAGTTTAGGAGTGTGTGTGCCTTGTGCTTGTGTGTGGACAAATGCATGCCCCACATTCTCCCAGACAGAGCTGTGAATACTCCTTCCACTTCCCATGTGACTGAGCTGCCTGCCACAGCGCCTTTTCAAGGGAGGGTGCAGGGGGAGATGATGGACAGACTTAACATTTACAGAGCCCTTACTGTGCGCCGGATACTGTTCTCAGTGCCGTACATGCATTAACTCATTTTCTCACCCTGTCCCTCCCTGAAAGCTACAGCATCAGGAGTGTGGCAGACATACACATGCAGAGCAGCAGAAGCTCAGGCTAACACGCCTAAGGTCAAAGCTGCACCCTTGTGTGCAGAAAACACAGACATACGGACACAGTCACAAACATGCATGTAGGTGGACTTAAATAGCGTGAGTGTACACACACACACACGCACACACACTCAGATGAGACAGATAGAGGCAAGACATTCACGAAAGTTGGGCAGACAGCACCTAAGATAATGTTGCTGTCTTCACAGGCTTTGCAGGCCTGAATACACAGGGCTGCAGATGAGAAAAAAGGGGCAGAGAGGTGAGTCACAGAGCCACTCAGGGAAGATCTGGAAACCAAGGGGTAGTCAGACTCCTGAAGCTATTATTTCAGTCACTCCAAGGAGGCTTGAAGCTTAGCAAATGAGGTGTGCTGTGAAGCATGAAGCATACTTGTCCCAGCCTGACTCCAGCGGTGGCCACAACTGTGAGGGGCTAAACTCAACCCTGACTGCAGACCCAGCTTGTGGGCCCGAGAGATGAAGCTGCACAGCTCAGCCTCTGACGGGGAGCCCTTGCCCAGCAGCACTGAGCCTCTGTGTCTTCTCCTAGGGCGGTGTGTACCCACAGAGGTCACCCAGGATGCCCTATCAGCAGACTGTGCCTCCTCAGCTAGGCTGCTACTCCAGACAGGTGAGTAGGTGACCTCTCTCCTCTGTCTCAGTTCCATGAAGGCCTTTGGGTTACAGGGCTTCTTCATCTTTGTCCAGCTGGTCATCTTCTGTACTTCTGGCCCATTATTGGCTCTAGTGTGCAGATACACATAGAGACCTGGGTGGGGAAACACAAACCAAGGCCCACTGTGATGGTAACAGCAGCCTTTCTGTGTACCAGGTCCTCCTCTAAGGGCTCCACCTGCACTAAATGAACCTTCAAAACCAGTCTGCAAGTAGATTATAGACGAGGAAACCGAGAAATATAGCGATTAAGTAATTTGTTTGAGGTCATACAGTTAACAAAATTTTACTTTGGCAATAAATGCCCTCAATGTTTCAGGGGCTTCTAACAATGAACATTCAATTCTCATTCAAGAGTCTAAAGGTTGGCTCACCTGGGCTGAGGATCAGAGCTGGACTGAAGATGCAGGAGCTCTTGTTATTCCAAT
Source organism: Cavia porcellus (assembly GCF_034190915.1). Lineage (NCBI taxonomy): Eukaryota > Metazoa > Chordata > Mammalia > Rodentia > Caviidae > Cavia > Cavia porcellus. The sequence goes on from NW_026947508.1 coordinate 26,442,613, forward strand.
AAGGACAGGAGTGCTGGGGGCTCTGAGGACACTTACGGTGCTTCCACAAGCTTCAGCACAGAAGTGATACTTGGAAATGTACCCGTTTTCCACTGGCCAGAGCAAATCACATGGCTCTGGCCATATTCCTGTGCTGGAGAGTACAGACCTCCTGTTCGATTTGAATTTTAGATCAACAATAAATAAAGTTTTAGTATAAATACTCATGTCTGAAATACTGGATGAGGACATATTTATGCTAAAAGATTTTTCATTGTTTATCTAAATATCAATTCAGTTGTGTATACTGCAGTTTTATTTGGTAGATCTGGCAACATCTTGTTTGCAGGTAGGTTGGAAATGAAAATTTGACGTCTGACCATGCAGCCTGGCACTCCCAATCACTATGCTTTGTCACCTTTTGTACACAGTTGCATTAAAACACAGTATTAGAATACAGCAGTGAGAGCAGCAGTGCAAACACACACACTCAGCAGCAGGTGGGAACGCAGACATGGTTAACACACGGACCAAGCAGCCTCAACCCACACGTACAAACACATACACATAGTACATGATCAGAGAGTAGTGAGTCTGCTGCCGGGTTGGGATATGAGGAAGATTGCTGGGAATGCAGGGCATAGAGGGCTCAGGAGATCAGGTTGCCATATCCCCAGGCTGGTGTTGCCCTCACACACGTAGATGGACACTCCCATGCCCAAACTCTATGTTCTTCTGCTTCACTTCTTTCTCCAGGGAGCTCTGCCTTTTCTCTACAGACTGCATCTCTGACCTGAAATATGCTAGAACGTTTGGGAAGGTAGAGATGGGCCCATAGGTGTAAACCACTCTATTATGTGAGCTGAGACTGCTTTGTCTGCAGTGAGGCAGGGATGAGAGAGTCTGCCATGGGAAACCCCAGCCACATCCCTTTCACCCCAACAGTGAAATTTCTACCTGCTTCAAAGAAAAGATTTTTAGACAATTATGCGTGTGCACATATGTGCATATATTTCAAGATAGAAATATAAAAGCATAGCAGAAGATTAAAAACCTAGAGGCAGTCATTGTTTACTGATTTCTGACATAGTCTTTAAGTGATGTCTATTCAGATAAACATTTCTGTAAAAATGAAGCTTTCCAAGTATGCTGTTCTGCTGCTTTCTGGAGATGGTTTCAGAGCAGTGGACAGAGCCTTGGTGATGGCTTTTATCCATCCCATGGAATCATGGTACATTTTCAAACAACTCGTCTGTACTCAGAGAGTCACCTTTTCCATTCAAGTCTCTTCTAGGATCAGGCTTTTCCTCCAGTCACAAAGAAGGGAGAGTTCCCTCCTCGGGCTCCACAGGGACCTGCCTTAGGAAGTGGCCTTCTGTGTCTGTTTGATGAGCTCCTGGCATGTTCGCCCTTGGTCCCCTGGGTTTCTGTGCCTGTGTCCATCATCACCAGACCTTGCATCGTCACTGTGGGAATAATGGCAAAGGCCAGGGAGGGGCTCAGCTTTTAGAGATGGCACAGTAAGCAAAGCTAGAAAGGGGTACAGGCTCTGGGCATGGCCTGTGGGTGGCTTAGTTTAGTTTAGTTTTGTTTGACTGGGGATTGCACTATACTACATCCTCAGCCCTTTCTTAATTTTTAAATTTTGAGGCAGAGTCTTGCTTATTTGGTTGGGTTTGAATTTGAGATCTTCCTGCCTCAATTTCCCAGATTGCTGGGATTTCAAATGAGTGCCATTACATCCACCTCCCACTGAGGTTCTAACTGCAGTTTAAAACTGATGACACCCACTGAAAAAGTCACTTGACTTGTCCAAACCTCAGTTTCCTCATCTCCAAAATGGGAATAATAATGGCCCTACCTCACTGGGCTGCTTGAAGTTTCAATGAGAGAATCTATGTGAAGGTCTGGCACTCACTGAGCATTCAAACGTGCTGAGCTGAGTGAGTTGTTATTGGCTTGGGGTACTTAGAGGCTCTCCTAGTGCCATTCTCCTGAGCATCAAGACTCCAGAATCTTGGTGGTAGTGTGGAAATTCAGAAGCTTTGCCATGTTTTGGCTGAAACTGCCCTCAGCACACAAAAGATGGATAGATATTGGCTCCATAGGAGACAACATTTCTGATTTTGTCAGCAGTAGGATATAGTGCTCAGGAGGTAATGAACTCCCTGTCGTTTCAGGTATTTAAACAGATATTGGTGTGCCTTCTCTCCTCCCTGGCAGTCATTCACTGGGCATGTGTTTATTGAGCAGTCACTGTGTACTAGGCACTATCTTGAAGCTGGGAGATGTCAGCCAATAAGGCAGAGGGTATTCATGCCTTGTCAGGAGAACCAGAGCTCAGTTCTTGATGAGAGTTTCTTCAAGGCAGTCTCAGAATCCCCCTAAATTCTTGTCTTTCCTTTGGGCTTGAGCTGAGCCCTGTTGTCCACTCGGCCTTTCTGCTAGTTTCACATTGTCAGATTAGGTAGCAACTAGTCACGTGTGGTTCTGTAAATTTAAATGAACTTAAATGTAAAATTAAATGACATCCCCAATTCTGTTCCTCACTTCCACAAGCCGGATCTCAAGGGCCCAGGGGAGACTTATGTGGCTACCATGCTGGACAGCATGGACAGACCACTTCCACCCCCGAAGGAATTTCCCCTGGGCAGGGTTGTCTTCAGCTCGGAATCTGCCAAGATGGTGAGATAGAAGCCAGGGCTATGTAAATCACAGCAGATTTGCTTGGGATAATAAACGCTTTAAAAATGAACAAGGAGCTTTGGGGATGGTTATTGACAGAGGGAAAGAAAGAAAGACAGAGAAGAGAATGGAAATAATGTTGGATTGCTATTTATTTTGTGCCTGTCTCTTTACTTACATCAAGTAACATGATCCCCTCACGCTGTAGATAGTGTTTGTCTACTTTACAGATGAGGCAATTGAGACTAAGATAAATTAGGTAACTTGCCAGCCTCACTTAGCCCTGGGCTTTTTCCATCCCTACATAGAGACTGAGCTGTGGCAGCTGGGTAATTTAGGGGTAAAGCTGGGAGATGATGACCTTACCCTCTCTCCTCTCTGACCCTCAGGTGACACTCTACAATCCACAGCAGATGGGACAGCAGATCTTCCGCTCTTCCTACACCCCCCTGCTGAGCTACATCCCTTTTGTCCAGCCCAACTACCCATATCCACAGAGGACACCTCAAAAGCTGCCCACCAATCCCAGAGACCCTTCTCCTATGGCAGGAGATGGGCCACAGTACCTCTTCCCCCAAGGATATGGGTGAGTTCTACAACTACACTGGAGAAACCAGCTTGTATTTGGAGAGCTTCTAAAGAGGGGAGGAGAATGAGTTGGGGTCCCTGGACCCTTGCTTGGTCTCTGTAGCTCATGGCGGTGAGAAGGTAGAGTCTTCTATTGTGACCAGGCTGGCGTGGAGGTGAACATGCTCCAGAGGTATGATTTAGGCTGCAACTCTACAGTCTGGCTGCCATGTCAGAAGCAAAGACACCCAACTCCATGGGCAGTGGCAGGCAGTGGGGCATGACACAGTGTGCTTGCCCGTTTGCTTGGTTTACAATAGGACATGGCCAGGTAATCCGCTTATGACTTTCTTCCCCACTGGCTGCACCCTGAAGTTCTTGCCAAGCAAATCTCCTGAATACCCCCTTGACATCCCACATGGCATCATTCTTCTGGGTCTAAATTTCCAAGACATACCATGGGATGTATGTGCCCCAGGTTGAGAAATTCAGTTTCTAAGGATTAGGACCAAATTACTCAACCTGACATTGATTCCCATCTAGCTACTTTCTCTGCGGTGTCTGCCACACATCCCCAAACTAACATCCTTTCAATCAGCATTTTTTCAATATCTTGTTAAAAGGGGTAATTGCTAGAAAGAGGTTTCAGTAGTCAGACCTGTTTGGGAAAAGCTGTGAGAAACAAAGATAAATAGATTCCTTAACTGTTGGAATTCCTGGATCATTTAATTTCCTAGGGTGTGTGGGGAACATTTGAGAAGGTGGTCGATAATGTTATTTGAACATGATAGCCACAACCCCAGTCAACTATTTCTCCCGACTCCCATTCCTTTTTCCCTGCCTCCCCACCCCTTGTTTTTATAGAATACATTGTGGTGTATTTCACCCAACACACCCTAGGAAGTACTGTGTTAATTTCTGTAGTTAATTTGAATTTAGCCTGCAGGGGACCCACAGATGAATAGGACCCACTTCCTCTCTTCAGAGAGAAGAGAGCAGATGAAAGGTGGGCACAACATGTTATTGCCCTGGCAAAAAAAAAAAAAAAAAAAAAAGCAACCAAAGAGGTAGCCCTGAGGCCAGAGGAGGAACCCCGCAGTGAGCCATGAGCGTGGAAGGTTCAACAGACAAGGGATCCGGGACCTCAGACGGGAAGGTGCGCAGTGAGCTGGAAGCCTGGGAATCGGGGCTTCTGGCTGAAGTATTAGATTTATTTCTGAAAGAGGCGGAAAATAGGATTGGAAAGGGGAGGTTAGCATTGGATTATTACAGGCTTTTTTGCAGCTAACCCTGGGGAGCCAAGAATTTGTGCACTCAGAGTGAGTTGATGGGGGAAGAAGAAGAAAAGGGGAAGAAAGAGAATGGAGGAAGAAGAGAAAAGATACAGTCTGGAGTCGGCCTTGGGGATCCAAACAAGAGGTTATTCCTCAGAATCACCCTCTCACGTGTAGGCCAGGAAATAGCCCGTATTCCAGGCTGTGACTGTGGACTCAGGAGGTTTGTCCTGGGGAGGGAGGGTGGCCCGAGGTCTTGGTCAGGTATAGAAAGCACTGGCCAGAACAGTAGGAGTGGAAGAAGATGAGATGGTGTTTGCATGTCTGCAGAGGTGCAGGAGATGGGGAAGAAGGAGTGGAAAGGAGACTGAGGAAGGACTGTTTGAGAAGTAGGAGGGAGGGGGGGGGCCAGAGTCACTGGGGGCAAAGAGAAGGGTGATGAGTGAGGAGCAGCGGTCAGCAGGGGGAATGGCACCCTGAGGGGGTGGGGAAGCCAGGACAGCAGGGAATCGGTTTGCATCACTCTCAAAACGATGATGTGTGTTGTATCCCAAGAAGACTGAGTCAGTGTCTTCTGGTGCCTGTCACTGGAGATTTAGAGTAAACAAGTCAGAGTATTTCTTCCTCTTCAGGAATTCCATCTAGTGGGGAACTAAACAACAAGGAGATGAGCAAGAAAACATGCGACACCAGGTGCTGGGGAAAAGGGGAGGAAGAACAGAGGGAGGTTTCTCAAGAGAAGAGCTGAATGAAATGAGAGCCTGAACCACGCATATAAAAGGGGAAAAAGAACTTAGGGTAGAGAGAATAGAAAGTGCAATGCATCCAGATAGTAACATCTGGATGGCTCACAATGAAAGAGAGAGTGAGAGTGGGCAGAATTGAAATCAGAGATAAGACTTGGTAAGCATGGTGAGTTTTCTTTTAAAAGCAGGAAGAAGCCATGAAGGCTTTTAAACTGCTGAGAATGTGGTCTAACTTTCTCTATGAAACAGATCATGTTTGCTAACGTATGAAGAATGGACTATACAGGGGTGAGCCGATGCAGGGAGCACAGCAGGAGCCTTGAGTACTGTTCAGGAAAGAGATGCTATGGACTTGATGAGGTGGTGAGTGTAGGAAAGGAGAAAAATGAAGTCATCTGGGATGTTCATTTTCCTGACAGAGTTGATGGTACTTGATGACAGTTGCATGTGAAATGTGGAAAGAGAAGAGCCAGGGTGGTTTGTAGGTTTAGATTTGTATAAATAAATGAGTGTCAAAATGCTAAGGTCAAGATGATTGGAGCAAGGATCTGTTTGTTGAGTTCAGTCTTGGACATGTGAACTTGGAGAAGCTTGTTAGACAAATGGGTGATTGACAAGGGAGGCTAAAAGTCAGGGGATAAATTTGGGAGTCATTAGCAAATACATGATTCTTAAAGATGGGGCCTTAGGATGGGATGCGATGGCTAAGTAGTGTGTAGTATAGAGAAGAAACCCGAGGGCTGAGCCCTGAGACAGCCAGCAGGCAGTAAGGCTGGAAGATGTAAAGGAACCAGCACAGAATCTAAAAAGACCTCCATTGAGAGGGGAGGCACACTACAGACTCAGGAAGGGAGCTGGAAGCCAAGCGCAGGAAGTGCTTTCTGGCAGAGAGAGGGAAAGATGGGAGAGTAATGGAAACTCACGCTCCACAGGAGGGAGCATGGGAAGCGCTAGAATGGTGATGGAGCTTAAGAGGGCTCCTGAGAGCAGCACAGCATGGCGCAGGTGAGGCTGCGTAGGCAGGAGACAGGTACTGCCAGAGCCTTTGTGGAGGATTTGGCCTAGAACACAGTCTAGGGTGTCCATAGAAGACAGAAGGCAGGAGACAAAACTGTGTGAAGTGGGAGAAGGAAAAGCAAGGGGCTTCCGCCGGGTCTTGGGGAAGAATGAGCAGAGGCGTTATTCTGCACATCTTCCTCAGGGCGGGATATCATGCAGTGTATCTTCTGAGCAATAATACATTTTAGATTTAAAAGGGCATGGGTAATAATTACACTGAAAAAAGCATGGTAGGTGCCCTGGACCACCCTCACCTCCTCCTTCTCCTTTGTCTCTTCCTCTTCCTTATCCCCTCTTCCTCCTCCTCTTCCTCATCCTTTGCTTCCTCCTTTCCCTCTGCCTCCTCCAGGGAGCATCTTTTGATAGCAGTAGTCCACATGTATCACTCCTTGTCATGGCCCTCTAGCTTACTTCCTATCCAGGCCAGGCCCTTGGTCCTTGATTCCCATCAGAAGTTCCCAAAGTGAAGCAGCTAGCTGCATGAGGTGTGGTAATCAGGACGTTTGTCACAAGAAATTTCTTCCTACAATTGTTACCACCTTTATTTTGTATAACAGTGAAATTTGGGGTTATCCTTGTAACAGTATCACTTTAATCATTCGTTATCCAAAATGACTTTTGAAAGAGAGAAAAAGTGTGTTTTACACCCTTGTCTAGTAGCACCAACTTCATGGTAGGGGCCAGAGGAGGTGCTGCGTATAAAATGGTCAATTGCCCAGGTGTTTTTCATGCTCTTGAAGAACTTATTTTAGTGTGAAGTGACTGAAACGTAACCAAAGCCTAGCTGGTCCAGGGATATTCCTAGAGAGAGACAGATACTGTTGGTTACCAACTGAGGCGTTCCAAATTAATGCAGTGTTTTGTTTCCATTACTTCTTCCTTCCTCTCCCCTGTCCTCCACCCACCCCGCCTTTGTTGTTTTATCAATTCACGAGAGGCTGCCTGGGACGTGAATCTGTTCTGCAATATGCATCTGCCCAGCTAAAAACTGATTGAGAATCCCTGGATTAGACTAAATCTAACTGTGCCATTTGCTCAGTTGCAATTTGTACTGAGCTCTGTTCTCATTCATTCAAAGCATTCCGGCAGATGGGTGAAGAAATTGTAATGGGATCCCAGGGGTGGGAGTACATCATCCCATCTGGAGAGTTCAGGGAAGGCTTCACATAGGAGATGGCTTTTGAGCCCAATGTTGAGGTATGAATAGGAGTGTCTCAAGAGAAAGGGCAGAGGTGTGCGTATTTCTTCTCTTCGAAAGTGGGCCGCCATCTTCTTGGCTCTTCTTTCTCTCAGGGCCTAGTGATACCACGGTGTTTACTTCTCTTAGTTATGTTGCAATGAGGGGCCTGGTTTTTAGGCAGTTGCTGGTCATGTAGAAAGTCTCCTGGAATTGTCTGAACCCTCAACTTTAATGCCTGGGCCTACTGCTATATTATCTGATGCTGTGGATACACCTAGTCCTCTAAGGCAAGTAGTGTGATCACGGGCATATAGGCGAGCTGCTCAGCTCCATAAAGACTTCTTTCTCTGTGTTTCTGGCATGGAGAGAGTTTAGGTCCCATAGAAGCAACTCTTACAGGCTTGCGGCAGTTTCCTGGTCCAAGTTAATGACACTAGAATTTATTGGCCTCTAATTGTGTCATTTTAATATTTTATTTTCCCAGAGCCAAAGTTTTTATTATGCTAAAGCTTTTAGCCTCCAAGCCTGTCACAGTTCTCACAGTCTTCAACTGCCACAGAATTAATTTTTTTCTAACTTCTCCAGTAACATCAGGAATTTAATCATGACAGCTATCCTTTCTCTCTTTCAGGTTCAACTCAACATCTGGCGGGACCCCGATGAACAGCCCTTATTTTTCGTCCAGTGGGAATGGGATCAATTTTTAGACTTCTTTTTTTTCCCCCTCCTCCCCTATAGCCCTTTGATCTAGGCTAAGAGCGCTAGCATTCTGGACTGTGTAATAGCTTGTTGTGAAGTTTCGAAAGCCAAGACTCAGACCAGGTCGTGGCCAGAAAACAGCAAGACCAGATTCACTGATTGACCATTTATGTTTGTAACGCACACACAGCCCCCTTCCACACAGCACAAGCCAACACATACCCTCCTGTTCACACTCACTTGGTCAACTACACAGGCACCTGTATTTCGCTAATATGAGTGAGTTTTATTTCTGTTGTTGTTAAAATAGGAGTAAGGCATTTACTTTTAGGAAGTTTGTATTTTATGATAAAACTCTGAACTGCATGAAACACATATGCTTGCTTATTTTTGTTATGATCTGTGTAATCTTTACTGCTCATTTTTCTCTGTGGAACTTTACATTTCCTCCAAACATGAAAGGATACCACAGGCTGGAGTCATCGGAGTACCGTCATCTGTAGATGTGGTACCCTAGGAATCAAGGTTGGGGACTTAACTCTTTTCTCCTGTGATCTACTTACTTCTCAACATCCCACTGTACGCATCCTGCTTTCTGGACATCATGAATGGAGTGAGCTCACCCATGTTTATTCCAAGTGGAGGTTTTACAGAAAGTCCCTTTTAGACACAAGATGGAAAACAAATGTGGTCTGACAAACATCAAAGTGAACCCTAAATGACGAACTGTATCTAATGATTTATGTCAGTTTCAACCCAGAAGTCAACCTCAGCATTAATAGTGCTGCCTTGATCTGTCTTGTCCAGCTCTTATTAACAACACTGACAGCACCCTGATCACCTTTCTGGAGGATATGCACATCTGGATACATTGTGATAACACACATTCTCCAACTCTCTTAGTCTAGGCCCTCCCCAGGGCTTGAACTTAGAGAGAGCCACAGATGCATTCTCTGTAGGCACTCCAGGCACCCCTCACTGCCCAGAGTTGGTCTGTGAAATGAAATCCATGTGCTTTTCATTACAAACACTAACAAGATACAATTAAACAGGAGTTACGGTAAGGATATACTCTCCGTGTATAAAATGAACTATGCATGTATGCAACAGACTGACACCAGTTCTAATCTGTCTTGCTAGGCCTTTTGGTCACCTGAAAACTCAACTCCACTGTGACAGCAACATCTGGTGACACTAGGAGCCCTGCTTCTGGTAGAAATTAGAGGCTAGAAGGTTGAAAGTCATCCAACATCTTGGGATGACTTCAAGCCCATGCCCACAAAAACGTTTCTCTGAACCTTATCATGTGACACATTGGCCTCAATGGCATTTCTTTCTGGATCCCTTGAAACTACTTCTCCTAAGTTCCCTGAGGACTGATGGCTTCTTCTGTTGACCATGATTTGGAAGTCATCATGATCCTTTTGCCTTTACTTTCAGTATTTCTGGTTTCCTCAGTTCTTGAGTTCTATTAATGGTACTAGTAAGAGTTGTGAGTATTGACGGTGGGGCTGGAGAAAGGTGAAATCAAGGGGTTGATGTACTGAATATCTCCTATCTGGCCCCACAAAGCCGGGAGCCACAGGTAGCTCTACAGAAACAGGAGATGTTCCTCGGAAGAAACTTATAGAGCATGCGTAAGAATTGCGGATCTGAGGACTCTAGGGAAAAGTGAGGATTAAGTGAGACCTACATGCACACCATGTAGCCAGGAAGCTGGAGGCTCGGGGCTCGGACCAGGAAGCAGGTGAAAGGTCCTCTGGAGAAAGAGAATTATCTCAAAGGCCTTCTGAGGTACCAATGGGAATTAACCTGCAATTAACGCCCTTGTACAAAGAATTTCCAATCAGCTTTTAGGACTTGATGCTGAATAGGAATCGTCTGTTCCTATCCAGTGGAAGAAAGATTAAAACAAAGGTAAAAAGAAACTAAGAGAGACAATAATATTCTAAAAGACATAAGAAAGAATCATGCATTTAAAAAATAAAGACAATATATACATATTTAAAATGCAAGAAAACTTTTGGAGAAAGTAAAAAAATACACTTGATTTAATTTTATTTCAGAGAAAGGTTGGAAGTTATTATCAGAGGAAACTTGTGAAAAGAAGAAAAGAAATGATATGCAATGTATTCTAAAAGATACATCCAGGAGAGCCAATATCTGGACAACAAGAACTCTGGGCTGCAGAGTAAAAACGGAGGGACAAGCATCTCCTGATGAAATTTCAGAGTATCGGGGAGACAGATAAGATAGAACAATTTTCAGAGACACATTAAATGATAAAAGGTTGGGATGGCATCATATTTCTCAACATTAATACTGGAACCTAGACACAGAGACAAAGGATTTATTTAGAGAAGAAAGCAAAACAAAGTGCAGAAATAACACAGAATTTTAAAAAAAAGTAAGAAATCACTAGCTGATAAATTACATATTGTTATCCTAGAAGTAGCTGTTCAAGTTACAAAATCAAAGCATAAAGTGGACAGTCAATCAAACAATGACAGTACAAACTATTCTGTTTGATAAACTAAGAAAAACTCAGTAGTATGGTTATCTATCTTGCACATCTAAACATATAAACAGTTATATCGTTTAGAGCACTTTCTTTTCCTTTCATTATTATATCTAGTATACATTTTGGATTTTATTATTCTTTTATTTTATTATTTTTAATACTAAAGAAACATATTTACATTTACAAATATGAGTCTGATTTCACTTATGAGGATAGTCTCAAGTTGCCTCCATTTACCTATAAAAGCCTCAAGATCATCCTTTTTATAGCTGAATAATATTCCATTATATAAAAATACCACATCTTTTTCATCCATTCTGGGTTTGATGGGCCTATTGGTTTTTTTCAAGGTTTAGCTATTACAAATTGTGATGCTATAAACATGGGTGCACATAAATCACTGTGACATGACCTTTTCCATTTTTCTGGGAAAATACTCAGGAGGGGAATAGTTCGATTGAATAGAACTTCCAATCCTAGTTTTTTGAGGAATTTCCATAATGGCTGTGCCAGTCTACACTCCCACCAACAGTGGAGAAGTGTTCCTTTTTCCCCACAGCCTCGCTAACATTTATTATCAGTTGATTTCTTGATTAGAGACAAAGGATTTGAGAAAAATTTTGAGTGAAAATTATTTTAATTACAAACAATCAGTGAAGGCAGGGAATGTTTTCAGATACTCAAGAGTCTCAAAACATTTAGCTCCTGTTAAGGGACAGGCTAAAATATGAAGTTCAACCAATGTGAACTCTGGAAAAACAGGTAACTAGTGCTGGAGAGAAATTCAGGAGATCCTTGAGGTGACAAATAAGGAAGAACTTACATTATGAGCCATCCTCTCACTGGGGTAGTGGTGTGAGTCAGGAATCCCAGCATTCTTGTAGACTGAGGCAGGAGAGCTTCAAATTCCGGCCCAGCCAGAACAAATTAGCAACTTAATGAAACCCCGCCTCAAAAAAAAAAAAGTTTGGAATGTAGCTCAGTGTGAAAGTCCTGGGTTCTTTTGCAACCTCTTATGCTGATGGAGCTGAAGAGGCTGAAGAAAAGGCAAATAGTAAGTTTTCCAAGGAGCTGAGTCTGGAAAACTGTACAGTGAGATGTTTTATAGCACTTGGTAGATGTGTGGGAAGATTTAGCTATAAATTGAAATTAAAAAATGAAGCAATTGTTATTAGCTCAATGATGAATAATATTTACATGGCCCTAATAGTAAAAAGCTCAAATATGGATTTAGGCAGAAATGGTGACGTAGCTAGCGTGGGAAGATGGAGGGGAGAAGAAAGGTGTGACTAAATCCCCAGGCCTGGGGATTTAGCTCAGTGGCATAAGCACCTGCCTTGCAAGCAGGCGGTCGTGAGTTCGATCCCTGGTACCGATAAAAAGGAAAAAGACAAAAAAAAAAAAAAAAAGAAGAAAGGTGTGACTAGAGATGGAATTCTCGTTCATCATAATAGGAAGTCAGGAGGTAACACCTAACACAGATGATGCGAGGGACAGTGGAGCTCACAGAATCATCTAAAAATCTGGAGGTAAACACCAGAACTCAGAACTAAGAGAACTGAAGGGGCTGCCTGTGAGACCTATAGGATGGTCTGTGGGGGATGATGGTACAGGAATGCTGTCTAGTTTCTGAGCATTTTAAGCATTATTTGCTTTTTAAACCATATGCATATATGACTTTCACGCAAATAAGTGTTTACTTTAAAAATTACATGTGGAAACCGCATGGTGGGTGTCAAAACCCCCCCAAAACACTCATTGAATTGTACTGAGCTGCTATCCACACAGCGGGGGCCGAGTGCCCACACCCTCATCTCAGGCTCTCGGGTGAATCAGATATTCTAAAGCCCTTAATTTTGTTCCCTTAAAGAAATTCTTAAGAGGAAACAGCTAAGGGAAAACTTGGTGCCAATGCTCAACACCTTTCCCCACTCTGTTCTGCTTTCAGGAAATTCCAAGGATACTTGTGCAACAGCACAAAGAGGCACCTTGAATGATTTTCCTTCTGCAGGATCCTGAGATCTGGCTGGGACTGCAAACCCTGTCCCCACCTTAGTCATTCAGTAAAAATTCACTGAAAACTTATTCTTTGGGATACACCAGCAGGCATGTCATATGCATTGCCTGCCTCCATTAATTGTTAAGCCTGGCCATTAAATGATAGTCACTATGGAAATCGATGAGGTTACATATGGAGCCATAAGAGCACACACTAGGGGTACCAAACCCAGTTTGGAGAGTGAGACAAGTGACATCTGCTCTTGGAACCTTTTTGTAAGTCTCAAGCATCCTCCAGACTCCTTCCTCAGACAACTCCATTGGAAAATCTTAAAAATAATGATAGTCCACGTGTGGTTTTAGCAACAAGGTTGAAACATAGCCTGTTTCTGTGAATTCTAGAAACTCTTCATGAACTAATATTGGTTATGAATCATTGAACTTACAATAGAAAGGATGCAGAGTTATATGCATCACTTTCATCATTTAATGTTCATAATAGCATTGTGTGAGGTACATTTTGGCATATGTAAAAATTAAGGTTCAGACTGATTCAACAGGTCAGACAGACAGTGAGGGACCTCACTTCAATATTTTCTCATCCACTTTTCCTCCTGCTTTCCTGTTTCTAGTAACATAGTCCTGTGTGAATGAACTTTGTTGGAACTCTTATCAGAAGGTCAACAGCAAATTTTCAGATGGCTAAGTAAGACTTCTAACTCATTTTCCAGGATTAAGCCACTGACACCAGAAGTGGAGGCCAAGGACTGAGGACTGAAGGGGAGAGGTGGTGGACTCTTTCATGGGGAAAGAAGAGTTACCTAAAACAAATTGTTAACTCTCAGACTTGGAATTCTTGGCAGGACTTCAGATATTCCATATCTCTTTTTGGGAAGACATCCTTGATGTTGTGTTATTCCTTAGAAAGATGAGTATGCCATTGATATCAAATATGTATTTACCCATTTTTCTTTAGTAACAGAATCCCACTTACAGTTTAACATGAGACCATTTAGAATATGTAACTTGGTTCTACCAAAGGGGTTGTAGGAAGGAAGTGCTGTGTGTGACTGCCGGAGGTATAAGATATATGGTGAGGTTAGCAGAGCCATGCAAGGGAGGTATCTGACCCCCTCAGGACATTTTTGGACTGTAGTAGTGTCAGACAAGCCCTTGAGTGTCTACTTCTAAGCATTGTTTGCATGAAAGGCAAGTGAACTTCTATTAAAACCTGTTGTTATTTGGGGCTTTAATCATACATAGCCAATCACACACTCTTAATGAACATATTAAAAATGAAGTAATACCATTATTCAAGCAGACTTTCTTTCCACTACTAGATATTCTTGACATCAGAAATATCTATTCATCCATCCATTCTTTCACCCAGCCATCTTTCTACTTACTGAGTTATGTAGTAGACATTTATTGAACATTTTCTTTGTACGAGGCTTGCTAGGTGCTGAATGACACAGGCAGACAATCCTATTTCCTCCCCATACAAAGCTAAGTAACTGAAAAGAGGAAGAATTTTCAATAAGTAAGGTTTCCCTTGCCACAGCCAAACTTCCCAGACACTACCAAAAGGAAAAGGTGAAAATAGGCATCAGTCTGATAAATGAAACATTTACCCCTGGCTTCTCTTTACAAAGAGCCTTGGAGAATGCCAAAGTGGCTTATACATACTTTCTATGATTGTGCCTTTCGAATAAGTGGAGACAAGTTCATACTATCAGTCAGAACTCGGATAGGAGACAGACATGACTTCTTTTATTTTAATATAACAACTTAAACATTTACCAAAAAATTGAAAAGCCATAAAAACCTCAAAAGTAATGCAGAAGCAGCAAATTCAAGGAGCAGCTACCACACAGAGGAATAGGGCGGAATTATTGACGTGTAGAAGGCAGGAGGAGCAACTTGGGGAGTCAAAACCTAGACACATAAAGGTGGGGGGCAGGACTGTTTAGGTGGTGCTGGATTCTGGGCTTAGAGGAAGGCCCTGTGAGGAAGGGATTCATACTTCTGGAGAGGAGAGCTCTGTCTTGGGAAAATTGCCATTACTCAGTTAGTGCTGACTACAACAGGAGCCAAAGAGTGGCGAGCTGTTTCTCTTCCTCCTCCAGCCCTGACTCTCCTTCTAGTGTGCCATGTTGGCAGAGCCTAACAGGGAAGCAGCAGGCACAGTAGAGATGGTTTGTAGAGTTTCATGATCATTAAGAATGGATTTGAAGCCAAGTAACAGACCCAATAACTGGAACACCTGTTACAGACTGAGTATTTGTTATCTCTCAAAGCCCTAACCTCAGTGTGGTGGAAGTGTTTGAGACAGGACCTCTGGGAGGTAATTAGGGTTGGATGGAGTTATGAGAGTGGGACTTTCATGATGGGTTAGTGACTTCATAAAACACACCAGAGAGCTTACTTTCTTTCCCAAAGAAAAGGTCATGAGAGCACACAGTGAAATGGTGGTTACCTGCAAGCCAAGAGAAGAGATCTCAGAATGAAACCTCTTCCCTGGCACCTTTATCTTGATCTTCCCAATCATTAGAACTCCGGAAAATAATTTTCTACTACTTAACTCACTGAGTCTATAGAATTTTGCTATAGCAGCTTGAGCAGAGTAAGATGTCCCTCAAAGACCTTGTCATGAAAACTTGTAATGTTGCTAAAATGCCCCAAACTCGTTACATAGAGAAATCATCATCCAGAAAGTGTCTTCTGAGAGTCACTTGAACCAATCATTAGCATCCCAAGTCACAGAGAAAAGTATAGGTACATTCTCAGACACTAAAATCTTTGGGTAACACATGTTGCACAATGATCTTCATTCTTCAGAATTGCCTATTGTCCTTCAGAAATCAGCCCAGGAAGCAGGGAGGTTGGGTGAGGGACGATCAGAAACTATTAATCAACAGACAAGTCTTCTTGCTGCATCATAAAGTCTTAAGGCTTAGCTTCAGCAGTTTATTAAATTACCAGAACACCAAGAAAAATAGCTTTAATAACACATTTCTGCCTATCTATTATATTTTATAACCCAGACTGGAGAATTAAAAGGCTCCCTACCATTTAAAATAGCATTTTTAAAATTAAAATGAACATGTTAGAGGGAATTTTTTTAAAACTCAAAAAAGAATCCATTGATTCAGGATGTGATTACTCTAAAGCCAAAATTTTATGGCTAAATTTTTTGTGTGGTGTAAAGGAAGGAGGAGAAATGGTTTTCCTTGAAAGGTTTTGAAGTGTATTAATTAGAACAGGTGGATGGGCAGGTCACTTTGTACTCTCGTGTGATTTAGTGTTCCAAACATTATTTTCAAGAATTATAATGTTGGAGATGCTGAGATAGAGATATTATCAAAGAGACCAGCTGGCCACCCAGATGGGGCCTCATGGGGAGCAGAGCTATGGCGAAGGGCTCACAGTGCAGGTTCTGCTTCTGCGCTGTGCAAATTCAAGAACTTTATCATGTCCTTAGAAATGGCTACATTCATAGGCTAATGTGTAAATCAAACTATAAATTTATTTCTTTTTTTAATTAATTAATTTTCTTGGTATATTTTAGATGCATATGATGATCACATTCATCATAGGGAATTTGTCCCTGTACATATTTCCCATTTCCCTCCCCTCCCTTCAATCTCTCCTCCCTTCCTTACTTACAAAGACTTTGTTTCCTTTTTTCTTTTTTTCTCCTGTTTTCCTTCCTTACTTTCCCCCCTCCTCCACTTCCCATTTGCACATTTTATTCCTATTTTATAGTATATACAATGTGTGTCGGTCCTTATTTTCATGTTCTGTTTCTCACACCAAAGAAACCATGCAATATTTGAACATGTGTATCCCATTTATTTCACTTAAGAGTAAGGTTTCAAGGTGCATTCATTTACCTAGAAATGTCTCAAGTTTACCTGCCCATATGGCAGAGTAGTTTTCTACTGTATTAAAAAAAAAAGCCTGCATCTTCTTTATTCATTCATCAGTTAATGGTATTTGGATACTATACCAAGCTTTAGATATTACAAATGTGCCACTATAAACATGGATGTGCATATATTGTTGTGGTAGCATGCTTTTAATTCTCTTGGGAAAATACCAAGAAGGGGAACAGCTGAATCAAATGAAACCTCTAATTTTACTTTTTTAGGGAATCTCCACACTGATTTCCACAATGGTTGCATCAGTCTATACTCTCACTAACAGTGGAGAACGATTTCCATTTTTCCCCCAAAGCCTACCAGCAATTTTTATTGGTTGCTTTCTTGATAATAGCCATTCTTTCTGGGGTGAGATGGAATCTTAGCATTGTTTTAATTTGCATCTCTGAAATGACCAGTGATATTGAACATTTTTTCATATATTTATTTGCCATTTGTACTTCTTCATCTAAGAAAGGTCTATTCATTTTAGATGCCCATTTTTGGACTGAGTCTTTAAATTTGGAGAATCTGATTTTTTAGTTATTTATATATTCTAGATATTAAGTTTCTATCTGGGGAACAGCTGACATTTTTTTCCACTCTATGAGTTGACTCTTCAATCTGTCAGTAATTTATTTTGACGTGCAAAAGCTTTTTCATGAGATCTCAATTGCTGATTCATTGTGTTATTTCCTATGCAATTGGAGTTTTGTTTATAAAGTCTTTGCCTGCAACTATGTACTCAAGAGTTCTACTTACTCTCTGCCAGCAGATTTAACATTTCTGTTTCCATATCTAGACCTTTGATTCACTTTGATTCTACTTTAGTGGATGGGAAGAGATATGGAATTAGTTTTAATCTTTGGCACATGGAAAACCTATTTTTCCAGCACCCACCGTTTATTGAGACTATCTTTCTTTCAGTGAAGGCATCTGGTCCTCTTGTCAAAGATAATAAGGTGATTAAGTGTGTTTGGAGTTGTTTCCACATCTTCTAATCTATTCCATTGATCCTCACATCTGGTTTTGTTTTGTTGCAAGTACCATGCTGCTTTTATCATAGTAGCTTTGTAATATAATTTCAAGTCAGGGATTGTCATGCCCCTGACTTGCCTTTGTTGCCAGAATTGCTTTTGACATTCTAGGCCTTTTCTGGTTCCAAATGAATTTTAGGATTGTTTTGCCTAATTCTGTTATATATGCTATTGGTATTTTGATTGAAATTGCATTAAATCTGTATAACAATTTTAGGAATATGGCCATTTTCACTATATTGGTTCTTCCTACCCAAGAACAAGTGATATCTTTCCATATTTGGATATTCTCTTCAATCTCCTTTTTCAGAGTAGTGTAGTCTTTAATGCAAAGCTCTTTTACTTCCTTCAGATTGATTCATTTTTTTCAATGTCATTGCAAAAAGTGCTTTTTCCCCTAATGTTTCTCTTAGTGAGTTTATTGTTTGTGTACAGAAATGCTATTGAATTTTGAGCATTGGTTTTTTATCTAGCTACATGAATGAATTTGGTTATTAAACTAGAAGTTTTTGGTGGAGTTTTTAGGGTCTTCTATGTAGAGTACCATGTCATCAACAAATAGTGATAGATTTACTTCTTCCTTTCCTTTCCTTTTCTTATGATTTTTAATTCATTTCTCTTGTCTAATTGCTCTGACTAACATTTCCACAATTATATCCAATAGGAGTGGTGATAGTGGGCATCTTTTTCTTATTCCTGATTTTAGACTAAAAGCTCCAGTGTTGGCCATTTAGTATGATATTGGCTGTTTGTTTGTCATAGATAGCTTTTATTAGATTGAGATAAAGACCATCTATTCCAATTTTCCCTAGGATTTCTATCATAAATGCATGTTAGACTTTATCAAATGTTTTTCAGCCTCTGTCAACATGATCATGTGATTTTTGTCATTGGTTCTGTCAAAATGGTGTATTACATTTATTAATTTGTATATTTTCAACTGTCCCTGCATCACTGTGATGACTCCTACTTGGTTCTGGTGTATAATTTTCTTGATGATCTGCTGCATTCTGTTTGCTAGTATCTTACAGAGGATTTTTGCATTTATGTTCATTAGGAAGATTGGCCTGTAGCTCTCTTTTCTGATTGGATCCTTCTCTGCTTTTAATAACAAGATAAAATTTGCTTCTGGGAAATGACTTTGGGAGCATTGCTTCTTTTTCAATTTAATTAAAGAGTTTCCTCAGTAGTGGCATCACATCTTGGGTTATTTCAAATTTTTATATAGGGTTATTTTTAGATGTTGTTGGTTCAGCTTTTGTAAATCACATGTATCTAGGAATCTGTCCATTGCTTTTGTGTTTTCTATCCTATTTGAGTACGGTTTTTTATAGTAGATATTGATGATTTTCTGGATTTCTACAGCATCTGTTGTGATTTCATAATTTTCATGTTTAATTGCATTCTGAATCTTAGAAAAACACAAGTTTTTTATTTTCCTTCTTTAATAAGATTGACGAAGGGGTTTGTCAATTTCATTTGATCAATGAAAGTACCAACACTTCAATTCATTGATTATCTGTATTGTTTTCTTAGTCACAATTACATCAATTTCTGGTCTGATATTTATAATTTTTCCCTCATACCAACTTTGGGCTTGACTGGTTCACTGAAGTTCAATCTTAAGCTGTTTATTTGAGCTTGCTCTGTTTACATACTGTGGGAATTAACTGCTGTAAATGTTCTTCATAGGACTGCTTTCATTGTGTTGCATAAGTTCTTATATACTGCTTTGGCATTATCATTTAATTGTAGAAACTGTATAGTTTCTTCTCTAATTTCATCTGTGACCCTTTGGTTATTCAGTAGGGTGTTATTTTATTTCCATGTGTTTATGTAGTTTTTGTGATTTCTTTTTGCCATTGGTTTCCAATTTCATTGCACTATTGTCTAATAGTATGCGTGGAATAATTTTGATTGTTTTATATTTACTTTAGCATGTTCTATGAGGTAGTATGTAGTCTGTTTTGGAGGATGCCCTGTGTGCAGCTGAGAAGAATGTGTATTCTAATGTTGTGGGGTAGACCACCTTGTAGACATCTGCTAAGTCCATTTGTTCACAGGTTTGGTTTAATTCTGATAGTTCTTTGCTGATAATTTGTAGTTTAGTTGATCTGTCTATTTGTGACAGTGGTTTAGTTCTGATAGTTATTTGCTGATATTTTTTTCATTTTAGTTGATTTATTTGTGACAGTGTGGTGCTGAGGTCCCCCATTACAATTATGTTAGTACTTATTTGGCTTTTAGTGTCCATTAGTATTTATTTTACACAGTTGAGTGCACCAAAATTTGGTGCGTATGTGTTAATGATTGCTACTTTTCTTCCTGAAGTTTTCTCTTGCATACAGTGACCTTTTTTGTCTCATCTGATCAGTCATGACTTTATGTTCACTTTGCAAATAAAAGAACTACCATTGCTTTTTTTCTGCGTTCCTGTTAACATGAAGTATTATTTTACATTCTTTGACTTTCAGTCTATGAATTTTTTTTGAGCTAAATATGTTTCTCATAAGCAGTGTGTTGTTAAATCTTGCTTCTTGATCTACTCTGCATATTTCTTTAGACTAGTGAATCAAGAACAATTACATTGATCATTATAACTGATATGTATTGACTTACCTTTGCTATATTATTTTCTTGTTGGTTCCCTGTATTTCCTCTTTATTTAACTGATTGCTTTTCCTGGTGGATTCTTTCCATTGATGTTCATATACTGTAGTTTTCCTTCACTTTCTAGAATACGCTTCAGAACATTTTGCTGATTTGATGGTTATGAATCTCTTTAATTGCTCTGTCATGAAAATATATCTATTTCTCCATTGATTTTGAAAGATAGTTTTGTGGGATATACCAATTTGAGTTGGAAGTTTTTTCTTGTAGGACTTGAAATACTTCACTCCAAACTTTCCTTGACATCAGTGTTTAAGAAATCTGCCGTGATTACAACAGGCTTTCTTTTTTGAGGGGTTGTTTCTTTTCTATTAACAGCTTTATTATTCTTGTCTTGAGCTAAATCTCTGAAATCTTGACAATAGTTTGCCATGGTGCAGATTTATTTTGGTCTTGGCTATTGGAATTATATATGCCTCACTTATCTGCATGAAAAATTATTTATCCATGCTTGGAAACTTTTCTGTCATTACTTCTACAAACAGTTTTTTTTTTTTTTTCATTTGCACTGTGTCTTGTTTCTTCATGGTCTCTAATCAGCTTTATGCTGTTCTTCTTTGTATCATCTTGCAGCTGTTGGATTGATTTTTTTTTTCTAGTGGAACCAGTGATTGAACTCATGACATTGCGCTTGCCAAGTAGGTGTATATGCCACTGAGCTAAATCCCCAGCCCCTAGATTAATTATCTTATGGTCCCTCACTTTCTTTTCATGACTGCACACTGCAATCCTATCTTCTAGAGGTGATATTCTTCCCTCAAATTGGCTCATTCTGTTGCATATACTTTCAATAGATTTTTTTAAAATCTCCTGGATATTTGTTTAAATCTGTTTAATGGATTCAATTTCTTTCTGATGCTTGGAACTTATGATTTCCATCATTTTCCTAAGCTCCCCTATTTTTCATGTGGGTCTACTCTAAATTCACTGAGCATGTCCCTTGCTATTATCATAGCTCCCTTAACCTGGGAGATTATTTCTGATCTGTTTTTCCCTACAGCCTTGTTCATCTCTTTTGCTACCTCTGCTGCTACTATTTCAGAAAATTCAGGTGGGTGGCTTCTGATTTCTTCTATTTCATTGTACCTTGGACTTGTCCTGGGTGGGCTGAAAATCTGGGATTGCATTTTGCTTTTTGTCTTGTTTTTTGGAATTTTTTGAAAAACATTCTTAAAAAGAAATTGCATTCTGCATTTTGTCTTGTTTTTTGGATTTTTTTTAACAAATTGTTTTCAGTGTTGAGGCCTGTAAATTGTTCATTGTAAATAGCTTTATAACTATTTGAGGCCTCCCTAGGAAGTGACTATTCCTCAGAGATGTCTTTTAGGTATTTCTGGCTCTTAGCCTTCGATTCTTATATTCCCAATTTATTAGGCATGAGAAGGGACGAGGGATTTATTAGGGATGAGAAGATGCTATCTATTTGGTCTAGCACCCCAGTTTTAGTCCATTGATTTTGAAAGATAGTTTTGTGGGGTATACCAATTTGAGTTGGAAGTTTTTTCTTTTAGTACTGGTCTATGATAATGATTACAGCCTGAGACAATTACAGTGTTATCATACCAGGGAGACAAACGATTACAACAAGTATTATCTCTTTGTTAAGTTAATCAATTAGCAACAACAATAGCATTAATCAGTGTCTAGAAATGGACAAACTGTGGTAACCATTAATTTTGACCTTTAACTATAAAATGAAAATCTACAGTTATATAACAAAAATTAATCATAAACCAGGAATTTGTATGCAGTAAGTTTCCTTTAGAAGAGTAAATTTACCCTATGTGGGGAGAAATATAAGGTTACGGGAGAAAATCAAGAAATAAATGATGATAAACATATTAGAAAAAGAGGCTGAAGAACAAAAAAAAAAGATTACTCAAGCTTTGAGAAACTAGAGAAGACAAAAGAGAAAGAATGAAGGAGAAAGTAAAAGAATATCAAAGCAAAACCAAAGAATTAGGCACAATGTTCACTCATATGAAAAAGTTTTAAAAAACTCACCTATTTCAACAAGCATTTATTGAGTTCCAATATGAGATACGCACCATCCTATGATAAAATGACAAGCAAATCACAATCTAGGCCTACAGTGTTTTCCACGTGGGTGATGGGAAGAATGGAAGACACAGATAAATATATATACAAAGTGTTTCTGCTTTGTAGGAAAGTACAGCAGCTGTGGAGGCACAGAGGGTTGTAGCATTAATTATGCATTTCTGGTAACAAATTTCTTCAAGATGACAGGCTTAAAACAACACATTATCTGACAGTGTACACGTGTTAGGAACTTGACATGGCTGATCTGGGTCTTCTTCCACAGGTTTTCTCACAGGCTGTAATGCAAGTGCCTGCTGAGACTATACCCTCATTGGCAGACTTGCCTTTGGAAGGTTTGTTGCCAAAGTGAGGACTTGTGTTTGCTGAGAGGATTTTATTCCTCACATACCACTGGTCAGAGGCCTCCTTTGGCTTCTTGACACATGAGCATCTCCATAGAGCACCTCACAACGTGGCAGTAAGCAAGCAAGAAAAAGTGCCAGCAAGAGTCTGCTCACTAGATGGAAACTAGTCTTTTGGAGCTAACCTAATCAAGGAAGTGATATTCTTTTGTGTTTGCCATATTTGATTTGTTAGAAGTGCATTGCAAGGTCTAGCTTATGTTGGCAGGACCCAGAGGCATAAATCTCAGAAGGTGGGGATTACTGAAAATCATGTCAGAAGCTGTCTACCACAGTTGCCTTTGTATGACTGCCTTCCTGGAAAAGGAGAGGCAGCGGAACATAGTAGTAGCCTGGATCTATCAAACCCTGGGTCCATCATCTGCAATTTTTCCTAAATCTCCTCTATGAAGTGAAGTTATATGTTTTATTCAGCATTTATTTATTGAGTGCCTACTATTTGCTTGATACTGGAGATGATGCTGAGTACTCAGCACTGAGCAAAGTCCCCATTCTCAAGTTCTCAGTCTAGTCAAGGAAGAAATTAACACTGGCACGCTTATAAATCAGATCTCTGAAAGGTGTGGTGTGAATGTGAAAGTTAAATAAAATATACACTATAGCCAGTGGCAATAAGGAACACACAGAAAAGTAAAGCAGAGTAAGTATAGCTGAAGAATGAAGCAGTGAGCTATTCTTATTACCTTTTCTTTGCTTTTTTTGGCCAAATCTTATTTTGAAATAATTTCACATAAACAGAAAAATTGCAAGAGTTCTCATGTATCACTTATGCAGCTTCCTCAACTTATCATTTTGCTGTTTGCTTTATCATTCTTTCTTTCATATTATTATTGTCTGAACCACTAACAGCAAGTTGCCGATATGCTATCCTTTATCCCTGAATACTTTAACATGCATTTCTTAAATGCAAGATTTTTTGCACTGTTACCATATAAATATAAAAATTAGGAAACATTGATGTTATTATATAATCTACATCTTATTGAAATGATAGTAGTTGTACCAATAAGGTTCTTTATTCAAAAATATAAAAAGCTATTGCTTGCCCTTGTCTAGGAACCATTGAGAACCACACATTCCATTTTGTTGTCTCTTCTTTTTGAGCTCCTTAAATCTGGACTAGTTGTTCAGCTCTTCATCACCTTGAAATTTTTGAAAACTACAGGCTAGCTATTTTGTAGAGTGGTCTTTCAGTATACATATCTGATGTGCATGAAAACTACAGAAGTGATGCATCCTCCTTAGCACATCCTAATAAGAGGCTCATGAGACAGTTTTATCCCATTACTGGTGACAACAACTCTGATCATTTAGTTAAGGTAGCATTGCTAGCTTTCTCCACACAAAGGCACTACTTTTTTCATTTATAATTAATGAGTATTTGAGAGGAAGATATCTTTAGCTTATATAATTATCCTCTTTTCAAAGTTTTGCTTCCATTGGCAATTCTTGCCTGAATCATTTACTAACATAGTGGTTACCAAATGGTGATTTTCTAAGTTCCTCCTAATAGTTATTCCTCCTGTTAGTTAATCATTCCTTCTATTAGTTATTATTCCACTATGAGCTATTCTCAGATAAGGTTGTCAGGAAAGGCTTCTCTGTGAAAGTGACATTTGCATGGTGAAAATAGTGAGGGAATTAACCTGAAGATTATCTATGAGAAGAATTCTAGGCAGAAGAAACTCAAGTCCAAAGAATAAAAATATCTACCTTACAAGGTTGTTATGAAAAGTAAATGCAATATTATATGTAAAGCATGGAGTGTTGATTGTAATACACATAAATTATAATTGTTATTGAGTTGGTTCATCTAATCTGGGATCTAAAAGGCAGGAGAATTGAGATAGTAAATTTGAAGAATGGGAGATCCACATAAAATGATCTTCAAGGATCCACACCTTCTATAAGGGACTTCTGTTTTGGATTGGGAGGAACCTATAGATATGATATCATTCTATGATTAACTGATATTATATGACATATCTGATAACCTAATCACAGGAGCCATAGAAAGGGACAAAGTCTTTCCTAGAGAAGGAGATTCAGAGTCAGAGAGATTCAAAGCATGAAAGGGTATGAAATGTAGGGTACCATACATTGTTGGCTTTGAATGTAGAGTCATCCATGTGACGGGGACAGGTAAATGGCCTCGAGGAGCTGCACACAGTCCCTGTGGACAAACAGAAAGAAACTGAATTTTGCCAATAGCCTAAATCGGTTTGGGAGAGGACCCTGAGCTCCATCTAAAAACACAGTCAGCTGACACATTGGTTTTAGGCTTGGGAGATGCTGAACAGGAAGAGCCACATGGTGCTTGGATTTCTGACTTACAGGAATTGTGAGATAACAAACAGGTAATGTGTTTGTAGTACTTTGCTGCACATCAATAGAAATTGAATACACTCAGGAAATGTCTAAGTTACTGGTCTCATGTTGCTGAGACAAAGTACCCAACACCCAAAGTTAAAGGGAAAAGTTTATTTAACTCACAGTTTATTATAGAGCTTTCAGTCCATAATCAGCTTCAAGGAAGGGGTAGCTCATAGTACAAGAGCAAAACTTTACGATAGCAGAATACAGCAAAGCAACAAGAGAGAGTGAGACACGTCTCTTTCTGTCTCTCATATTGTTTCCAATCTACTGGAATTAGGGCTGTGTCAATCAAATCAGTGGATTGAAACAGCAATCACCCACCCTTAATCCCAACACCCTTAATCCCAGCGTTGCACTATGAATCAAACACACACTGTATATTCAGCCACCTCCAAAAAACCCTATGACCACACAAGGCATTGGGAGGACATCTAGACACAAACCATAATATAGAACAATATTGAGAAAGTTCTCAAAGAGGGCAGGAGAACAAGCAGCATGGCTGAAGCACTGTGTATCAGAGCAGGGAAATGGGAAAGGTGCCTATGATGGTTAATCCTGACTGTCAATTTAACTGGATCGAGAAACACCTGGGAAATTAGTAAAGCACAATTCTGGGGTGAAAGTGGCTGTGAGGGCATTTCCAGAGATGACTGGCATGTGGAACAGCAAACTTAATGGGAGTGAAATCAAAGTTATCAGTGATGTGAGTGACTGCTTTGCTGAGCCAGATAATGCTTTCCAAATACTGGAAGACTTTCCTCAATTTTTGTGTCATTCACCATGTAACATTTACAGGCAGGATAGGCTTTTAAGTTTAATCTACATTATTAACATTTTCTCCATCATTTTCTTAAGTCTAGACAATCAATAAAAGAAGTCCTGATTTGCAGCATTTTCTGATTTCCATGGTATAAATGCTTCCACGTTATCCAATTTCAAGGTATCAACATGATATCACTGAACAGAGCTGGGAAGAGATGTGCAGTAGCATACTGTGTTGTATTTCCATAATATAAATATAATAGATGCAAATAGTCTCAAGAGGATAGGACATAGTGAGCTATACAATAATTAGGATGATTTCTGAGTACATTCTATGTTTGTTTTTAAAAAATAATTGTAGATTTGGAGAATTTAACTTTTAATAATGTCTATACTTAATAATCAGGTCACAAAATTCTGGAAAATGTAACAATAGATTTTTGCAAGCAAATTTAAGCTGGCTCCAGTATACCACTAACTTACCCAGTTGGAATTTTGTGTTAATGGTCAAACGTATTCTCTAGTTGGCACATTTAATAGATACACTGCCTAAGAGTTATCTTAGTTGGAAGTTCTTGGAGTTGTATGCTGAATGTACACATGAAAGCATTGCCTGTCTACACACTATGTCTCCATGCTGTACTGGTCATACTAATGTAATTGGAAGATGATACATGGTTTTTAAAATTTAGTGGAGAATGACTTTTTCTTAGCCTCCTCCGTGGTGATGAGCAGGATGGGAGAAAATGCAGATTTCATTAATCTTTAGTTGATTAACATTGGCTACCAAATGCTTGCAAGAAAAACTTGCAGCTTGGTCCAGTACTCAAGATAAGCACACAAGCCCACTTTATCCTTTTATTAATCACCCTTCAGTGTCAGTCCCATATATCACATTTTAACCTCTTCTGAAGCCCTTTCTCTTTCTACCCAATGCCTCTCTGAGTGGGAGCTGGCTTTAGTACCAGCCCTATTTGCAAGTAGATTTCCATTCTGTCATAGTTAGTAGGAGGAGCAACGTAAGTGAAGTGGTGGTCAAAGAATGCCTTGGGTTCTCTTGTTTTGCTTATTTGGCATCCATCTATGTCCATGGTTCATCTCACTCCTATGGTCTCAGCGCCCTTAGCTTATCTTGCATATTTTTTCCAGTGTTTTAATTAGCTCTTTATGTTTTCCTGAATAACCCATCTTAAAAGATCTTTATTTACAACAACTAAGCATGAAACACCAATCATCCGTAAATATATTTAAGCTACATAATTAAACCTTATCTACTACCAAACCTCTTACAAAATGCACTTAATGCTTAACCTACAATTTCTCTTCTTCTATGGCAACACATTTCCTCTAAGCCAATTTAGACATTAAGGAGATTACTTGCTTTATATAAAGTATTTTTTATGCTTTTGAACAAATATGAATGAATCCTGGTTCCAGACTAATAATTGGGGAATGTATCAATGAATAAATAAAACATTTTCCCTCCTGGAAAAGGGCTTTTTGTCTGATTGGGAGAAAAAACACATGCACAAATACACAGTTCAAAATAATTGCAATCACTAGAAAAGCAAAGAATAGAATTCCTACAGTGAATGGATATGCTTTGAACAGAGAGCTAGGGAGGGTATTATTGGAGTAATATTTGAATTAAGGGTGATAAGGAAGGACCTGATAAAAAGTAAGATCAGAGTATAGGGAGAGGATTCTAGGGAGAAGAGAGGTCCTTCTTCACCCCAGAGATGGAAGAGTTGGGTATTATGCAGAGGTATGAGACAAGAGAAAGTCCAGATGACACGGGTAGGTCTTGCTATAGTTTTTGTACTAACTTTAGTGAAGCATAGTTGCAGTCAATGCAAAAAAGTGAATGTTCCAATTCACTTTCTGAAAAGGTCATTTTGGATGATAGGTGGAGAGTGAATGGAGAAATTAGGTCAAACGGGGAAGAAGGATGACAGGAGATAATGCTGCTGTGAACTACAGCAGATGGCAGTGGAGAGGGATAGAAATGGACAGATTAAACAGTTGGGAGATGGAAGTGAGTCAAGGTGCCAGAGAACACGTCCAGATAAAAGGGATGAATGAAAAGCTATACTCCAAGGTAGAGCTTGGGTTTCTGGGTGGGCAGAAGGAAGGGCCATTCTTTGGAAGACTGTAGGTAACAGCTGAAAACAGTATCTGACGCAGAGGAGGACATTTCCTCAGAAAGGTAGGAAGAGAAACTGGATGACTTTTACCACTTTTTTTTCCACTTAAAAGGTGAATTAGACCTAAATTTTTATTGATAAAATGTGATTTTCCCCCTGATTCTCTCTAACTAACACCTGATCCTCACTCAGTCCTTTGTGTCTTCAGCCAAGGAGTCAACAGTTTTGACCAAGTTCACATGCTCCGAGACAACGTTTGTTACTGTGTTGGGAAGGTAGCACCAGTGGTACACTAAATGCTTGCAAGTGGCATAAAAAATGACTTCTCAATGCTATGTGAATATGGCACCACATCACATTGAATCACATAGTGAGAAAGTAATTTCCTTTTCAATTCTTTCTTAGCCTTCTGATTACATCAGGGAGAAAGGCTTAGTTTTGTGTTAGTACGCCTTTGCACCTCTCTAACACTTGATAATCTCTCTTTTTAACAAGGAGAGAACAAGTCCACAGTTTCAGGTTGTTTTTAGCAGGCCGCCATCTCTAGGGTAAATTTAGTAGCATGTTTTTGTTTTCACTGTAAAAGAAATTAAGATTGCTTCCTATTTATGACAAGTAATATTGATTTTTCATTTACAGCTATATTAGAAATAAATGTGTTTAAAAATTAAGCTGTAAATACAAAAAGGGAACTTGAATAATACTAATTAAAGTTGCTACACTTGGTAAATGAGCACAGTGAGTGTCCTGGAGGAAGATCATATGATCAAAGTCCAGAAAACATAGTATGACATTGAGGTAACTATTTGTCATGCCTGCATGCTCAGTCCTTTTTGATATGCTTGATGAATCATTTCTTTCTGAATGCATTTCCCAAAAAGTCGGTTTCCTTCATGAGTCTTAGAGGGCAACACTGGAATTTTGGCTAAACTAATCAGCATATTCCATCAGCTTGACTTGTGACAGGCTTATGCATTGGAACCTGATCCAAATGGGTCACATCAGGTCCAGAAAGGTCCTGGGATTCGAATCCCCTGTAGCATTAGAGACAATACAGAAAACCACTATGTTCTCCTACTTTTCTTATTCTACAACTTTTCAGTTGAGATCTGAATTAAAGCAGAAGCAGAAGAGGTGGTATAATGAGGTTACAGAAGTGGCCAGGGGCAGAACATGTGGGGCCTCCTACGCCGTGGTAAGAGCTCCACTTAAAGTTCTATGCCAAGAACAATGGGAAACCTGGAATAGTTTTTACCTGGACATGAATATATTCATATTTTTAAAAGCTACCTTGGTGTATGGAGCACTTAGTAGGGCAAAAATGCGAGCATTAAATTGGAGAATGCCAAGTATTTGCAGGGTACAGAATTGGGCCTCCTTAAGTATGAATATACACTTTTCACTTATTCCCGAAGCTGCGTCTCTCAGAAAGAGCATCTCAGCGCCTTCATGAAAAGTAGTTTTAAGTAGAACAGAGCTTTGCCCAAGGGCACTAAAGTTTAGATGGTACCTGTCAGCTGAGGGCAAAGGCAGGAAGCAAAGGTGAGTGCTTCTGCAATTTTTAAACTTTACTATCACTCAATGAGAAAGGAAAACAATCAAGACTCTGGAGAGAAGAGTTAATGAGGCAAATGGAAATGAAAAAGTAACAGCAGAGAGAAGGTACGGGAGAAGGGTTGGCTTAACAGGGGATCGGCGGAGACAGAGGCACGTTCCCTTTCTGGGTCAAGGCCAACAGGCAGACACCATGTTTAGCCTACAGGAAACAAGGCTTGTCTGCACTCAGTCCCCGTTTGCAAGTGGGAATGAATGCACAGCTACAGGAGGAAGATGAGAGTATAATTTGAAGATAGAAGCAGTCAAAGGAATTCAACTGAGAAATAACATCCTGGCACAAACTTAAGACATAAAAATAAAAATCAATTTCACAAGACCCAGAAAGCCTGACTGTTCTTGTCAAGTGCCTCAGTAGAATCCCAACGTTTCCCTAGCCCCTCCCACCACCGTGCCTTAGCTTCAGCCCTGATAGAATTCTGCAGTCCCTCAGTCTCTCACCTGCCTCTGCCCAGAGAAGGGTGCAATCATCAGTCCTGTCCTGTGCCTCCTTACTCCAAGCTTCTTTTATCCAGATGCCCACTCGGACCCACCTCACTCTGAGCCAGGACACCTTCTTGGTGCCATGTACCCCACCTGCCCTGGCTTGGATCAGCTTCACCATTTCCCTTGACAGCTGGGTTCTCACCTATGTCAGGATAGTATGGCTCAGTAGATACTAAAGTCGCTGCATTGGGACATGGATTTGAGGTATTGATCTATAGAGAGAGAAGTGCCAGAATGCTGGGGCTTAAATTCGTAGTTTCTTCTCTTACTACATCTTCTCCTTTGGATAGATTATTTAACCTCTGTATCTGCCTCAGTTTTCTCACCCACAAAATGGGGCTAATGATACTACTTATCTGTTGGAGCTAGGAGGTTGATTAAGTGAATTCATACATATTATGTCCTGCGAACAAATTTAGATGCCTCATATGTGCTCCATGGATGTTAGATATTATTTGGATCTTTTCCCTACCATTTACAAATTGTGAAACCTTGTACAAGTGATTTAGTTGCAGCCTTGGATTCAAAAATACCCTCCTTGTGGTGTAGATGGAAACTGATGATGTAACCTCAGTAATGGTCAGAGCAACAAACCCATAATCATCCAGGGCCTCTTCCCCTTCACTGCCTATATCCCTTATTACTAAGTTCCACCAGCTCTACCTTTTCAATACCTCTGGATATGCCTCTCCATCTTTGCTACTGCCTTTTAACTGAGGTCAACCTTCCCTCTCCTCTCCATCCATGAAAGAGTCTGCAGACTGGTGATTCTTTCCCCTGAGACATATCCCTTCTATAATCCACCTTGTCCATCTTGTGGACAATGTGACTTTGTCAGAACAGAAATGTGACCTGTCCTGGCCCTGTTTAAATTTGTCTCATTTTCCATATTTCCTCATAGAATGCCCAGATTCATTTAGGAGGAGCGGCAGCCTCCACACTTAGCAACACAATATTTTACCCAGCTCCCTTTACCCAAACCTTTGATAGCAGTATGAGTTTAGGAATTACTCACTGGGAAAGAAGAACATGATGCCTGAAAATACTATGACTTTTAAATGCATCTGAATTTTAAAAATCATGGAAATATTTATTTACATTTAAAAATAGCAACATACGTTTGCAATATTTATACATGCAACAGGAAATGCTCAGTGCAAGTAAGAATTTGAGGATTTGTTTCAAATGGCTTCATATCCCCAACAATGTCTTCAGGAACCCACAGGCTAAGAAAAGTTGGCCTGGAATTTTAACTATTAATTTTCTGTGATTTCCAGGGCTCCTACAGACTTTTGTAGACACCACCTTTCTATGTAGCTCAAATCTCCAGCCATGAGGAGCTTGTTTTCTTTCACTGGAGAACACCAACACCTTTCACATCTTTCAGAAGCATCTGTCTCTTCCCTTGGCCAGCCTCATTTCAGATGTCACCACCTCTGATGAGCTCAGAAGTTTGCTACTTTGTCCTTTGTACAAAACTCAATTAATATCAAAGTCAATGTGGTGCAATTATATATCATTTTTTTTATCTCCCTTTAAAAGCTTATGCAAAAATACATTGGCTGTTTTGTCATCTTTGTGCCCCATCCACTATGACAATGTCTGAAATTAGTAGGTTCTTAATAAGTGGATAAATAAATAGAATCCAAAGAGATTCGACCTCAAGAGTATGAATGCACTAATAGCAGAGGACCTATATGCTGTTCAAGGAAAAAAAAAAGTTCCTTCTAATGTAGTGCAGGGAAAGGGACAACTGCCAGGTCCATAGGCATTTCAACTGGGAAGAAAGTGGCATGAAGGCAGTCCTTTGCAGGGAACTTCATGAAACTACCCTTTCTACTCTGCTTGCAGTTAGGGAGTGGAGCCCAAAACTGTTTTTCCCTCTTTATGTCCTTAAATCTGAGGTCCCAATTGCTTCAAGATAGAATGAACCTGTACTGGAAACCAGTAACCTCATTATTTATTACTATCACTAGGAAGAAAGATAGGAGAAAATCGTCCCCAGTGATCTTACCTAATCCATACAGGACCTAATCTGCAGTCCAATGCTCCAGTGCTAAATGGAGCTATTGAATGGAGAGAAGAGACAGATGGCACTCACTACACCCATGGTTGATAGTGATAGCAGGATGAAGGCTGGCCCCCAGACATCTGCTGCACCACCTGTGTTCCCAGACTTTCAACTTCAATCTTCTGGCAAGGTGAGAAGTCTGACTTCTCTCCTCTGTGCACAGGGTTCCTAAACTGTGGGCATTCTGGGTTCCAAAGGATCAGCTTCAGGTTCTAGTTTCAGTATCAAAATGCTGCTTATTTAAAATATTTACACTCTTCTAAAAGTTTATATCCATATAAAAACAATTATAAAGTATATTTATAAAGAACAGAAACTTTTACTGCCATGGTTCAATGTAAGAGAAAATATTACTGACACCATTGCTCTCTCCTGCGTGCCCCACTGTAAACCCATATTCCTTCCTAACCACAGTGACCACCATACTACATTTGTTTTTCATTCTCTTATTTTTTTCTGCCCCCAACATGTATAAAACATAAATGATCTGTATTTATAAACTCTATATATGCACCCCAACCTGTTATATTTTTCCATGATTTGCTATTAGTAAAAACATTGAGATTTGTTTATGGTGATATGTTTAATAATCACTCATTTCACTACTGTGTAATATTACCCTAAATAAACATACTGCAATTTCCCTAAAGTTAGATACTTAAATTGTTTCTCATTAATGACTACCATGGGTAAAACTAATATAAGCTTTTAAGTGCTAGTCTTTGTATGGACAAATGTGTTCATTTCTCTTGAGTAAACACTTGGAAATGGAATTAGTGTGTTGCAAGGTAAGTGAGATTTAATGTTATAAGAGACTATCAAACTGAGGACTTCCAGGAAAACATGGTGGATAGATAGCAGTAGCTATGGAGGCTCTGTGAGATACCCCACTTAAAATCCAGGAATGGTGCGGGGCAAGAAGTCCTAAGCAAGGCGAGATATACTCTGCTGACCCAGGAATGAACTAAACTAGGAGAAACCAACTGGAAACGCAATCCTGGTGCTATGAAAGGAACAGATAAGGTCTCAGCGCAGAAGCTGGAGCCCGCACCACTGGAAGCCGTGAATTGAATTTCCTGCAACTGCTGCTGCATCCCAATTGGCATGGCAAGGAGAGAGGCATGAAAGCTCTGACAGTGGAAAGCAATGAATGGAGTTGAGAGTGGGACTGGCCGGGAGCTCTGCATTGACTTGCGGTGAGTGAGCAGATTGGGGACCCTTCCATAGAGTAGGAGCCTTCAGCAAAGGACATACTGGGACTGGGCAGACTAGCCGGAACAGGACGCTGCAGTGTCCTTAGTTGCATATTCTCCTCTCAAGCGGGATTGGTGGGGAGTGCCTGGCCTGGGTGTCGCTGCTGACTTAAGACCCGGTAGGCTAGCCCAAACCAGGTCCCAGTGCCTGGAGGTGCACCCTAGCGGTGAAGCCTTTGGTAGGTTGACCTGGAGGGGCAGGCCCAGCAGAGGCTGCCCAGGTCTGTGTCTCCCTAGTACACTGCAGTGGGCAGGAACACCTAGCTGGCGCAATTCAAACAAACTGTAACCGACAAAGAAAGAAACTGGGCCTCCTATATATGCTTGTATGGAAGGAACAAAAAATATGGGAAGAGGGAGCAACAAGAAAGGGTCCTCAACCCCCAATCCTGAGAAACATGCAATATCAGGCACGGCACCAATAGACATAAAGCGATATCTCCAGAGCCTCATAGACCAGTTCAAAAATGAAGTTATTAACGACCTAAAGCAAGATATAAGTAGAATAGTTAAAGAAATGCTAAGCACCACCCAAGAAAAAACAGATGGTGAAATGGAAGAACAGAAAAAAAGGGAAGAATTGTTTGATGGGGAAAATAGAGAAAACATAGAAGCAGGTTCAAAGAGATTACCAGGAAACTAAAAACTCCATTGAAAACTGGCATAACAGCTTGAAAGAAACTAAGAATAGATTATCTGAACTGGAGGGCAGATTTGTTATATGCAAGCATGAAATGAAAAACTTCTTAAAAACTAACAAAAAAACAAACAGCAACAATACAAAAGCTAGAAGTTGATAAGAGGATCTATAACTTAAGAATTAAGAACATAAAAGAAGAAGGAGGGACACAAACACATGGACTACAAAAGCTATTCACAGAAATAATTCAAGAGAATTTCCCTAATTTAGCAAAAGGTAAAGATACTCAGATGTATGAGGCATACAGGACCCCAGCCACCTACAGCCCAAACAGAGCTACACCCAGGCATATAATAATCAAAATTTCAGAAATCCAATATAAGAACAGAATATTAAAAGCCATCAGACACAAGAAACAGATCACTTACAAGGGAACACCCATCAGAATTACAGCAGACTTCTCGGCACAAACCATCAAATCATGAAGAGTGTGGGGGGAAATAATTCAAGCTTTGAAAGATAATAAACTCCAGCCAACATTGATATATCCTGCACAACTATCCCTGGAAACTGATGGGAAAAAAAAAAGTGCTTCCAGGTTAAAGAGGAACTAGGGGAATTTGCAACCACCAATTCAACTCTATAGAGAATACTGCAGGATATTCTAAAAAAGGAAAATACCAAGACTTCAGAAACAGTGGCAGAGAGGTCACAATGAATGGAGCAGAAAGCGAAGTGAAGAAGACAAACTAACAACAAACGACAGAAAAAGAGCTCAATAGAAATGAGGCAGAGAAGATTGGATGGTAGGAACAGCTATTTTGGAGAAAACAAGACATCATAATAGCTAGTGCTGATTTAGTATTATCTTGTTTTGAAGTCCCATCAAGCTTTTATTCTTCTGTCTCCATCGGTTTTAACAGGTTGTATCTTATTGGATTTTATTATATGTGATAACATAAACAAAAACTTTTATAGACAAGATTATACAGAAACCATTGTTCATTTTCTGTTAGTTGGCTCTAAATGCCCTGTAATAATGTCATTCTCTTGAATGGTTTTACATTGTCTTGATATGTTTGATGCTACAGTATACGAAGTTATACCCAAAGATTTTAAGGGAAGAGACACTATGGTAACTACTTTTATGTCAGGATATCTTGTGGTGAAACACTATTTTGCTTAAATGGCTATGTTTTGACCTGCCTTGTTTTGTTGTTATGCCCTCTTTTATCTCAATCTCCTTTTTTAAATTATTTACTTTTTTACTTTTATCTTTTTAATTAAGGGAAAAATAAATTAAAAAAAATAGCAGGATGCATTATAGTAACCTACTTTGATTTCCTATTAACTTGATTTGATATCCTATATTGCCCTCACCATCTTGCTTTGACTGATTTTCCTCTATTCTGCTTAGCTTAATAGTACTAAGTTCAAAAGTATAGGCAACAACTGTGAAGACAGTAAGATTCATTATGACGCCCATTCTGGTTGACTATTATCTTCTTTTAAAGTCCTGTAATGTCTCTAATGATTTGGTTTTATTCTTTATTGCTTTGTTCAATTTTATTATAACTGATGATATAGGCAATTCTTAAGATAGCAAGAGGCAGTATGGTAACCATTTTTGATCACCTTGTCTTTTGCTTTTACATTATCTATTATGTCCATCCTTTTGATTTGACTGACTCTGTTCTGATATGTTGCATTTGGTTTTACTCTCTTCAAAAAAAGTAGTAAAAACTGTGGGAGTAATAAAACCCAAAATGTGTAGATGTCATTATACAAAAGAAAAGAAAAGAAAGTGCTCTAAAGGTTATGACTGCACATATGTTTAAGTGTATAAGATAGATAACCAAATTACTGAGTTTTGTTGGATCATTGAACAAAACTGTTTGCAGTCTCACTGTTTGAAAGTCCACTTTATATGCTTTCATTTTGTAACTTGAACAACTATTTCTAAGATGAGAATATGTAATCTATTAATTAGTGATTTCTTACTGTTTATTTTTTAAATTTTGTATTACTTGTACCTTTTTTCTGTTTTTTTTTTCTTTTTCTCCTTAAATAAAATTTAAAAAAGAAACTATCAAACTTTTCCAAAGTGGTTGTATCATTTTACATTCTCACCAAGCCTAAATGAGAGTTTCATTGTTCCATATCCTTGTCAGTACTTGATACTTCAATCTTGTTAATTTTTTCCATTCTACTGGGTTTATAGAGGTCTCTCACTATGATTTTCATTTTCCTAAGGAACAATGATGCTAAGCATTTTTTGTGTACCTATTTTCTGGTTCTATCATGTTTGAAGAAGTGACTGTTCAACTTTTTGCCCTTGTAAAACTTACTATTTTGTCCCGTCATTGTGTTTTAAGAATTATTTATATATTTAGATAAATCCTTTAAAAACATATATACATGAATAGTTTTTTTCAAGTCTGAGACATGTGGGACTCTGGAGAACATGGCGGACAGACAACAGCAACTACTGAACGCTCTCTAAAGGCTCGGCTCAGAGGCCAGGAATGATGCGGACTAAGGAGATACGAACCAGTAGAGATATGCTCTGCTGACTCAGGAACGAACTGGGCTGAGAGAATCCAACTTGGAATACAGTCCTGGCGCTAAAATAGGAACAGAAAAATCTCGGTGTGGAGGCTCGACTCCGTGCCATTGGAAACCGCGGTTTGGATTTCCCGCCGCGCGGCGGCCGGCTACCTCCACAGCGGCTCAGCAAGGAGAGACGCGACCGCCGAGCTCTGGGAACGGGCGTCTGGGAATGGAGTCGGAAACGCGACGGACAGGAAGGAAGGCTGACTGGTGGCGAGGTGAGCGAGGAACTGACTCCCTACCGCAGTCTGACTCCAGCGGAGGATTTTCTGGGCGCGGGCAGTCCTGTAAGAGCAGGGCGCGGTGGCAACTGCAGCCGCGCATTTCCCTCTCGGACGGGATTGGTGAAAGGTGCCTGGCCGGAGGGACGCTGCTCGCGGACCCCCTAGGCTGGCCTAGCCCAGATCCCAGAGCCTGACGGTGGCCCGGAGGAGCGACCGACTTCCGCGTAGGCTGCCTCCTCCGCAACTCCCTGGGGCGCAGCGGTGAGCTGGAACAACTAGCCAGCGCAATTCGATCAAGCTGTAGCTGACAGGCAGGGAAGCCGGGCCTCCTGTGTAAGATTACATTTTATAAGGAACAGAAAATATGGGGAAGGGAAGCAACAAAAAAGGCTCCTCGACCCCCAATCCTGAGAATCAGGCAATAGTGGACACTGTACCAACATACATTAAGCGCCATTTAGAGAGCCTCATAGACCAATTCAGGAATGAAGTTATCAATGACCTGAAGCTAGAAGTATGCAGAATAGTTAGAGAAATGCTAAGCACCACCCAGGAAAAAGCAGATGGTGGAGTGGAAGAACAGAAAAAGAGGGGAGAATTGCTTGATGGAGAAAACAGAGAAAGCATTGAGTATGTGAAGCAGGTGCAAAGGGACTATCAAGAAATCAAGAAGTCTACCCAAGACTGGCATAACAGCTTGAAAGAAACTAAGGACAGACTATCTGAATTGGAGGGCAGACTTGAAACATGGGAGAATGAAATGAAAAACTTCTTAAAAATAACAAAGAAACACACAGCAATAATACAAAGACAAGAAGATGATAAGAGGAGCCATAACTTAAGGATTAAGAACATAAAAGAAGAAGTAGGGATGCAAACAAGTGAACTACAAAAGCTACTCACAGAAATAATCCAGGAGAATTTTCCTAATTTAGCAAAACGTAAAGATACTCAAATGTATGAGGCATACAGGACCCCAGCTACCTACAACCCTAACAGAGAAACACCCAGGCATATAATAATAAAAATTCCAGAAATTCAATACAAGAACAGAATATTAAAAGCTGTAAGAGACAAGAAACAGATCACTTACAAGGGAAGACCCATCAAAATTACAGCAGATTTCTCTTCACAAACCATCAAATCACGAAGAGCATGGGGAGAAATAATTCAAGCTTTGAAAGATAATAATCTACAGCCAAGATTGAGATATCCTGCACAACTGTCCCTGGAAATTGATGGAAAAACGAGGTGCTTCCAAGATAAAGAGGAACTGGGGGAATTTGCAACCACCAATTCAACCCTACAGAAAGTATTGCAGGATATTCTAAAAAAAGAAAAATACAAAGAACCCAGAAATAGGGGCGGGGAGGCCACAACGAATAGAGCAGAGAACAAAACGAAGAAGACAAACTGACAGCTACTGACAGAAAAAGAGTTCAACAGAAATGAGACAGAGAAGATTGGATGATAGGAACAGCTTTTTTTGGAGAAAATGACATCTTAATAGGTAATGCTGATTTAGTACCATCTTGTTTTGAAGTCTCATCTAGCTTTTGTTCTTCTGTCTCCAATGGTCTAAACAGGTTGTATCTTATTGGATTTTACTATGTACGATAGTATAAGAAAAAACCTTTTAAAGACAAGGAGATTATACAGAGACCATTGTTCATTTTCTGTTAGTCGATTCTAAATACTCTATAATGCTGTCATTCTCTTAAATGGATTTACATTGTTTTGATATACTTAATGCTACAGTATATGAAGTTGTACTCAAGGACTTCAGGGAGGGAGTCAATATGGTAACTATTTTTGGGTCAGGATTAGCTGGTGGTGAAACACTATTCTGCTTAAATGGTTATGTTTTGATCTGCCCTGTTTCGCTGTTATGCCCTCTTTTTTTCTCAATCTCCACTCCATTATTTACTTTTTTATTTTTATCCATTTAATTACAGGGAAAAATATAGCAGGATATAATATAGTAACCCACTTTGACTTTCTATTATCTCTATTTGAAGCCCTGTATTACTCTCACCATCTTGTTTTTGACTGTGGTTCCTCTATTCTGTTTTGCTGGATAGTATCAGGTTCGAAAGCTTAGGCATCAGCTGAGAAGATAATGAGATTCATTATAACGCCCATTCTCGTTGACTTTTATCTACTTTTGAAGACCTACAATGTCTCCAATGTTTTGGTTTTGTCGGTTTTATTCTTTACGGTTTTGTTCAATTGTATTACAACTAATGATATAGGCAATTCTATTAGAAATAGCGGGAGGCATTAGGGTAACCATTGTTGATCACCTTGTATTATGTTTTTATATTATCTATTATGTCCACCCTTTTGACTTGACCGATTCTGTTCTGTTATGTCACATTTGGTTTTACTCTCTTCCAAAAAAGCAACAAGAACCGTGGGAGCAATGAAACCCAAAATGTGTAATAGTCACTGTACAAAAGAGAGGAAAAGAAAGTGCTCTAAACTATATAACTGCATGTATATTTAAAAGTATAAGATAGAAAATTATATCACAGAGTTTTATTGGATCATTGAACAGAACTGTTTGCAGTATCATTGGTGGAATGTCCACTCTACAAGCTTTAATTTTGTGACTTGAACAATTATTTCTAAGATGGCAATATGTAATCCATTAACTAGTGATTTCCTACTGCGCATTTTTTTATTCTGTAAATCTGTATAACTTGTACCCCTTCACTGTTTTTTTTCTTTCTTTCCTTTTCTCCTTAAATAAAAATTAAAAAAAAAGTCTGAGACATGTTTTTTCATTTTGAAAAAATACCATCAAAGATTTTATCTTTGACAAATGTGAATTTACGACTTTTTTCCTCTAAAGGTTTTATCTTTGTGTGCTAAGAAATCTTTGCCTTTGTTTAAGTCATAAAGATTTTCTATAAGTGGTATTGTTCAGTTTTTATATTTAAAACTATGATCCTTATCAACATCATTTTATGGGTTTTTCCATGTGTACATCATGGCCAGCTCCCTATGGCCAGCTCCACCATGAACTGTTTCTCCTCTGCCAGTTGTATCAGCATCATTTTATGAAAAGCCAATCATTTCCTCATGGAATTACCAGGCCTCTGTGGGAGACAACATTGTCCTCAGCCCTCACAAAGATGTTAATATGTATATAGATGTCTGCCCAAAGCGTCACGTGCTTATAGGTGGGGCTTTGAGGATGTGGCTGGATTGTACATGTGCGGTACTGGGATTAAACTGGTTCACTGATTGGTTTAGCATAGTTATGGGTTTGAATAATGAGAAGTCCACCTGGATGTAAGTGGAATGAACCAACAGGCTTGTAGCTTATATGGAATAAAAAGAAAGAGAGACTGTGCTGCTCCTTTACTGCCTCCTGCCAGCTCTGCCATGGACTGTTTCTCCTCTGCCACAACATCCTGCCTTTGAGACAGCTTGGCTACAGACTGAAACTTCTATAACCTATAAGCCAAATAAACTTCTCCTCCTTTAACTTGTGGGTATTGGATATTTTGTCCTAACAATGAGAACGTAACCAAGAAACGCGTCTATGTCCAAACCTAACATGGGAATATGCTTGGTGACATAGAAGAGGGGAATTAATGTTATAGATGGAATTCTTGGTACAGATAATCTGACGTTAAAATAGGGAGATTTTCCTGGATGGTCTAGGCTGCACTGATGTGACTATGAATGTCCTTAAAAATGGAAGGGAAAATCAAAATAGAAAGTAGTGTGATGCAATGTGAGAAGGACTTGACTCACTATTGCTGAGTCTGAAGATGGAGGAAAGGGCCACAAGCCAAGAACTGGGGCAGAGTGTAGGAGCTGGAAAAGGCTAGGAAATAGATCATCCCCTACACCCTCTCCAAGGAACACAGCCTTCCTGGTGCCTTGGCTTTAGCCCAAGAAGACTAATGTTGGACTAATAACTTACAGAATTGTAAGTAAAAAGTGAGTGCTGTTTTAAGCCAGTAAATTGGTGGTAATTTGTTATAGCAGCCGTGGAACACTAATGCAGGTTTAGCTTGGAGACAGAACAGGTTCAGTACACTGGCCACTGCAATAAAGCAAATGTTGACATTTGCTTGAGGGATGATTTTTCAGTTTCCCAGTGCACATGAAAATCATGTTTATATTACAGTACAGCCTATCATGTGTGCAATAACATTCTGTCTAAAAGAATATGAATGTACCTTAATTAAAAATAGTTTATTACTTAAAAATACTATTGATCGTCTGAGGATTCAGCCAGTCATAATCTTTTTGCTGATGGAGGATCTTGCCTCCATGCTGATGGCTGTAGTGGTGGCAGTGGTGGCTGCAGAATTGTGGGGTGGCTATGGAAACGTCTTTCTTTTTTTTCACATGAGAAAATACACTGAAATTTATTCTTGTAAATTTACTTCTTAAACAGTCCTTGCAAGTTAATATTAGTTTTTTTTATTTTAAAGTGAAAAACAAAAATGATAATACTGAACTTCAAAACAACATAGTAGGATGTTAATAATGGTTAATATATTGCATGTTGTTATCTCCAAAGCAGTTGCTCAGATTTCTTAAAATAAATCACTTGAAGTTTTCCACAGCAGTTGATTCAGCCTCAAACAAAAGACTTTTTTGCGGCATGTGATGCTCTCTGATAGTATTTTACCCACAGAAGAACTTCTTTCAAAATTGGATTCAATGTTCTCAAACCTTACCATGCTTTTAACAACCATGTTTATGCAATATTCTAAATCCTTTATTGTCATCATTTCAACAATGTTCACAGCATCTTCATCTTGGACAGACTTCACCTCTTGAGATCACTTTCTGTGTTTACTCATTAGAAACAATTCATCATATATTGGTTTTATCATGAGACTGTAGAAATTCAGTTGCCTTTGCAGGTTTGGTTTCTATTTTTTTGCTATTTCTACCATATCTTCAGTGTTACTTCTTCCACTGAAATCTTCAACTCCTGGAAGTCATCCATAAGCACAGAATCAACTTTTTGCTAACTCTTGTTAATGTCGGTATTATGACTTCCATACATGAAAGCTTGTTCATAATGGCATCTAGAATGGTGAATCTTTTCTAGAAGGTTTTCAATTTATGTTGCCAAGATCCAATTAGATGAATCACTATTGCACCAGCTATGTCCTCACAAAATGTATTTGTCAAATAATAACACTTAAAAATCAATATTACTCCTTGATCCATGCAATTCAGAATGAATATTGTGTAGGGAGCCATGAAAATGACATGAATCTCATTGTACATCTCCATCAGAGCTCTTTAGTTACCAGGTGCTCTGTAAAGGAGCAGTAATATTTTGTAAGGCATTGCCCTGCTAGACTGAGTAGCAGTTCTCAACAGTGGCCTTAAAATATCTGGTAATCCATGCTATACACAGGTGTACTGTCATTTTGGCTTTGTTGTTCCATTTATACAGCATGAACCAAGCAGGTCTGGTATAATTCTTTAAGGTCTCAGGATTTTTCAGATTGGTATGAGCACTAACTTCAAGTTAAAGTCGTCTGCCCTGTTAGCTGTCAATAAAAGAATCAGCTTATTCTCTGAAGCCTTGAAGTCAGGTAATGACTTCTTATCCTTAGCTATGAGAGTCCTGTGTGATATTTTCAAATATAAAACTGTTCCACCTACAATGAAATGCTGTGGTTGTAACAACTTCCATCAATTATCTTAGCTAGATCTTCTACATGTTTTGCTGAAACATCTCCATCATTACTTTCTGTGTCATCTTGCGCTTTTGTATTATAGAGATGACTTCTTTGCTTAAACCCCATGATCCATCCATCTGTAACCTTCTCATCTCTCTCAGCCTTCATAGAATTACAGAACTAGGGCCTTGCTTTGGATTAGGCTTGGTTTAAGGATATGTTGTTGCTGGTTTGTTTTCTCTCGACCACTAAAATTTCCTCTGTATCAGTAACAAAACCCTTTTACTTCTTTAATGTATTCACTGAAATACAAGTTTAGTTTCGTTCAAGACTTTTCCTCTGAATTTGCAATAAGGATGTTTGGCACATTAGGTCAAACTTTGGCCTGTCTTGGCTTTTGACTTGTCTTTCTAAGTTTAATTATGTCTAACTTTTGATTTAAAACGAAAGATATACAACTCTGCCTTTCACTTAAACATTTAGAGTCATTGTAGGGTTATTCATTGGTTCAATTTCAGTACTGTTGTGTCTCCAGGAAAGAGAAGATCCAAATAGAGAGAAAGGGTCAAGGGAATAAGTCATCAATAGAGCAGTCAGAGCATACATAATATTTATTGATTAAGTTTCCTGTCATAGAGGGGCATGGTGCCCAAAGCAATTACAGTAGTAACATCAAAGATCACTGATCACAGATCACCAGAACAAAAACTTTGAAATATTGGGAGAATTATCAAAATATAACACAATGAGACATGAGCACATGTCATTGGAAAAACGGTGCCTATATATTTGCTTGATGCAGGGTCACTGTAAGACTTCAATTTGTACAAACTGCATCTATGAAACATGAGAAAATAAAGTGCAATAAAACGATACATCCTGTACAGTACCTTTGTTTAAAACAAACTGGTCATATATGTGTGCATTTAATCCGTACGTTTCTATTTATATATCTGCCCCATGCCAGTGTTGTATTGTATTGTAACCCTTTATGTAGCTTTATGGTAAATCCTTAAATCAGATACTGTAAATCTTCTATTTTGTTCTTCTTTTTGAAAATATCCTTTATTATTCTAGTTCTTTTATACTTTCATGTAAATATTAGAATCACCTTTTCAATGTCTATACAAAAGTCACTAGGGTTGTGCGTGGAATTGAATTGAGTCTACATGCAGTTTGAGAGAAAACTGAAAAATATCATAACGATGTGGCATTCTGATTGATGAATATGATACAGCTCTCCAGTTTTAGCTCTTTATGTTCCTTTTTGTAGTTTTGTTTTGCAAGTCTGTAACATATTTAATTGAATTTATCCATAAGTATTTCATG
Source organism: Cavia porcellus (assembly GCF_034190915.1). NCBI lineage: Eukaryota > Metazoa > Chordata > Mammalia > Rodentia > Caviidae > Cavia > Cavia porcellus. The sequence continues at coordinate 26,486,588 of NW_026947508.1, forward strand.
CTTTGGGATGCTACTATAAATGGAAAGGTTTTCTTATTCCAATTAATTATAGGTGGTTTGTAGAAGTGTAGTCTGTTTAGTACTCTGACCTTACCTAACTCATTTATTAGTGCTCACTGCTTTTTTGTTCACTGCATAGGATTTTCTACTTAGCTATCATGTCAACTTATGCCTTTTATATCTTTGTCTTGTCATTTTGTGCTGCCTAGGACATTGAGTACATTGCTGAATAGAAGTGTTGAGAGCAGACAGCTTTGTCTTGTCTGAATTTAGGGGCAAAGCATTTAGTCTTTCACCACTAAGTATAATGCTAGCTTTAGAGGATTTTTTTTTTTTTGGTAGATGTCCATTATCAGGTTGAGAAAGTTCCTTTTTATTCTTAGATGGCGGAGAGATTATATCATGAATAGGTCTTGAAATTTTCAAATGCTTTTTCTGTCTCTATTGAAGTGATCATAGACTTTCTCTTTTATTCTGCGACTATGCTGAGTTACATTGATTGATTTTTCAATGTTTAACTAATGCTGCTGTCCCAATTAGTCAAGATGTATTATCTTTTTGTGCATTGCTGAATTCAATATGCTAACCTTTTGTGAAGGTGTTTGTGCCTATGTTCACAAAAAGGTATGAGGCTATAGATTGCTGTTTTTGTAATGTCTTTATCTAGTTTTAGTATCATAATGCTGGTCTCATGAAATTATTTGGAAAATGTTTCTCTTATTCTATTTTATAAAGATTATGTGTGAAAGTGGTACTGTTGTTACTTTGCTTTAGTATTGTATAGAACACACCAGCACAGCTACCTGAACCATGTGTTTTCTTTATTAGAAAGATTTAAAATAAGAATTATCTTCATTAACAGATAAAGGACTGCTTTTATTCCTTGTTTCTTTTTAAGTGAGCTAATTTTACCTTTCACAGAATGTGGCCATTTTTTTCTCCAGGTATTGAATATATTGCATAAAGATATTCATAATATATTCAACATATGTAGTGATGGTCCTGCTTTCTTTTTGTTATTTGTGTCTCTCTATTTCTTAAACAAGTTACTCTCTCCAGGTGTATTAAATTGTGCTTATTTTTTTCAAAAGTAACATTTTTATTTTATTGATTTTTCTCAATTTTTATTTCCTATTGTATTAATTTCTGTTCTTATACTTATTATTTCTTTCCTTCTGCTTATTTTGATCTTAAATGTTTTTAGTTTTGTATTTTTTTCAGATGGAAACTTAAAAACTGACCTTAGACCTTTATTCTTTTTTAATATAAGGATATAAAGCTCTACATTTTTCTCAAAGCACTCCCTTAGTTTCATCCCACTGGTTTCAATATGTTTTGTTTTTGCTTTTATTTAAGGCTCATATTTTCTAATTTCCCTTGTGATTTCTTCTTTGCTGTGAGTTAGAAATATTTCATTCTGTTTTCAAATATCTAGGGATTTTCCAGGTGCATTTTTGTTGGTAATTTCTAATTTAATTTCCCTGTATTCAGAAAAGATGCTTTCTATGATCTTAGCTCTTTTAAATTTGTGAAGATTTGTTTTATATCCCAGCATCTGGTTTGTCTTGGTAAATGTTACATGTTTACTTGAAAAGAATCTGTCATCAACTGTTATCAGAATAGTATGAAAAAATGTCAGATACTTTCTGTGTTTCGATAGTTCAAATATTCTATATTTTTACTGATTTTTCTATTTGTTGTACTAATTACAAAGAAAGGGCTGTGGCAATCTCCAACTCTAATTATGAGTTTGTCTATTTCTCCTCTGTCCTGTCAGTTTTTATTTCATGCATTTTGAAATTCTGCTATTGTGTATATGCACACTAAAGATTACCATATCTCTTTGATTAATGAAAACTTCATCTTTTTGAAGAGATTCTCTTTATACCTGGTAATCTTTTTGGATCAAGGCTTACTTTGTCTTATATCAGTACAATTTATACCACATTTCCTATGACTAGTGTTCATGTTGTGTATTCTTTTTTTTTTTTTTTACCATTTTACATTGACCAATATCTGTGTCAATATATTTATAATGTATCTTTATAGACAGGATATATGAGGTTGCTTTATAAATCCAGTCTGACAATTCTAGACTATTTACACATAATACAATATCAGTGTGATGAGGTTTAAAATTACAACCACATAATTTATTCCCTTCTTTCCCTCCTCCTTTTTCTCCTCCTCCATCTTTTCTTCTTCTCCTTCATTATCTTTCTGTTCCATTTTATTCCTATATTGCCTTATCAAGTATACTTCTTTTTGTGTATGCTTTGGGACTTACAATAAGCTCCTCTAACTTATTAAGACCATACAGTGTATGATTCCACCACCAGTGATGTGAATTAAGTTAGAACATAGGGTACATTAGGCTGGACAGAATATTGTTGGTAAAATGAAGACACTAAAGGAGATTCTAGTGAGGGATCAGAAAGAAAATAGAACAGCAGGAAAGTGTTGCTGATGGTCTTAGAATCAGATATGAATATCAAAGATGGTGAAATTTCAGACATAAATGAAAAATATGCTATCATAAACTGGAGGGAAAATCATCCTGGTCATAAACTGGCAGAGTATTTGGGTGAATTATGTTATGGCGGACGGAAAATGGAACTTATAAGATATGTATGTGGGTATTTAGCTGAAGAGATTTCTAAATAAAGAGTTAAAGTTGTGATTTGGTGGTTCTTTGTTTAAAGATAAGAGAAATAAATCAAAGCAGGAATTGCTAAGGAAAAAGAAACCAGCATTTGATACTCAGAAGATTCTTTGCCTACCCAGATAATGTATTTTGGAAACTTGTTCAATGGTGTGACCATTAAAGAGATTAAATGTGTATCTCATAAACCTGATCAACTATTTCGATAGAAATCAGTAATAAAGATGTGATTACTCAAAAAGGGCATGTAGAGATTCCTCTTGTTTGATGCCATTGACCCTCATGGAGCTCACATATAAACTACAAGAGTTTGGAAATTTTATGTCAGCAGAAACATTTCCATTCTGGACTTAAAGGGGGAGAGTTGGGATAAAATGAAGGAGGAATGTTACTAAAGGAAACCCACATGTGCAGAGACTACTCAAGCTGTCACTTGAGTGACAGCTCCATAGCATACACACCCAGAGAGCAGGCTTCTGCCCAGAGCCATGGGGACAGAATCTTCATTCCTGAAATCCTAGAGGGCAAAACACCAAGCCAAGGACTATTCTCAGGTCATAAAACTTAACAGAATTTTCCTTATTGCTTTGGATGCACTCAGTACTTGAGACTCCTTTTGTCCTTGCATTCTCACCCTTTAGAATGAACTTTAGTCTATGCCTTTCCCATTGTTATATTTTCAAAGCAGGCAACAGGTTCACAGATAGAGAGGACATTTTTCCGAAGATAAATCACATCCAAATCTCACTAGTATCTAATTTAGGTGTTATTTTGGATTTAAAGTTGATGCTGAAATGGGTCAAGACTCTTGGAGTTTTTGGGATTCGTGATGAGGAAGACATGAATTGGTGGAAGCCAGAAGACAGCAGGTTATGGGTTGAAGTGTGCTACTTCCTACCCTCTCTTTCTCTATCAGGTTTATCTGCTGAAACCTTAAACTCCGGTATCTCAGGATATGGATTGGACAATAAAGTTGTGGGAGGCATAATTAATAATTTGGATGAGGTTGTGAGTAGAATGGGCTTCTAATTCAGTGTGACTTATATCCTTATATGAAAAGGAAGTCAGACACAGAGATTAAGTGAAAGTTGGATGATGTTTCTACAAGCCAAGGAATGCCAGTGGATGCCCACGAATCACCAGAGTCTGGGGGAGCAGCATGAGATAGATTTACTCTTGCAACTTTCAAAAGAAACCAAATTTGTGTGTGTCTTGATTTCAGATTTCTAACTTCCACACCTGAAGGCCATACATTTCTGTTGGTTAAGCCATCCAGTCTGTTATACACTACTAGGCAAGGTAATATAAACAGAGCACTTCTCTTCCTCTCTTTCCATCATTTTTGCCTTTTTTTCTTCTTTGTTTTCTAAGACAAAGCCTTACTCTCTATTTAAGGCTGAACTTGAACTGCCTTTGTACCTCAGGTTGGTTTCAAATTTGCAATCCTCCTAGTTTCAGCCTTCAGAGTGTTGGAATTACAGGTATGTGCCACCATAGTTGGCTTTCATTTGTGCTACATCTGTTGTACTGTTATGATTTGTGTTTGGCTGGCCCTTCCAAGCCTCAGGTAATCATGGACATGGTTGAGTCTGGTGTTTGTGATTGGTTCCTTGTCTGGATCTAGCATTGGTGGTGTGAGTGCTATATCCACTCAGGAATGGAGCCAGTATACAATGTAACGGCAGGAGGAAGGCTTGTCTTTCCTCTCCTTTTGTCCTTTTCACTCTTGCTATTTGTGGTGGCCTTGAATGGCTACCCCTCAGCCATGCCATCCTGCCTTGGAGCCAATTGAGTATGGACTGAAACCTGCAAAATGTAAGAAATAAATCTTCCCTGGTTTCACTTTGGGCATCGGGTATTTTGTCTCAGCAATGAGAGAAAAGTAACTATAAGACATGTACCTTTCATTTTTATGTATGTTTAAAGCTCCATAACATATTATTAATTTTCCATTAGTCAATTATCTTCTAAATAAATTAAATTGAAATCTTGACAATCTTGTGGTGTAAGATAATGCACTGTGGTTTTAATTAGCATGTTTTTCTGATTTATATTGAAGCTGAACATGCTACCTTATATAGGTCATTTTTATTTTCATATCTGTTGATAACTGACTTTTCATGCCTCTTTTACTGAATTTTTACTCTTTTACTGAATTTTTCTAGAGCTTTTTCCTTATTGATGTATGAGAGTATCATGTATTTTCTGAATACTACTCCTTTGAGATTTTCTCTATTAATGGTTGTTTCCCGTTCCTTTATTTGCTCTCACAATGAAAAACACTTAACTTCAGTGAAGCTGAATTTATCTATAGTTTGCTTTGTAATATACTTTTGGAGTCTTATTTGGGAAATCCTTTCTTACACTGAGCTCTTAAGGACATACATTTGTATTATTTTTAGTATTTTGCAGTCTGTCCTTTCACGTGAAATATTTCATATATCCAGAAGTGATTTTTTGTGTATTATTTCAGACAAGATTGTAGTTTATTATTGTCCTGCAAGATTCCCAATTTTTCAAGGAAGATTTAAGCAGAGAATCCTTTCCTGCATATCTGTAATAATAGCTATTACATATGAAGTTTCCAAATATTAGTGGGTCTGCTTTTGGCCTCTCCAATTTATTTGATTGGGCCATCCCATAGGTTTGTTTCTGCAACAAAAGAACACAGTGATAATTATTATAATTTTATAATATATTTTAAAATTTGATACAGGTCTTTCACACTAATATTCTTTTTCAGGGGTGTCCTTTACTTTTTCATATGATTTTATGGCCCACTCATCAGGTTTGATTAGAAAAAACCTTATTGAAATTGGTACACAAATTGCAAAACACCAATATTGTTATAGCTTTGAGATTTATTTGTGAATAAGTGAGTTGCTCCACTTATTTACTTCTTCCTTAATATCTTTGCATATTCTGGTAAAATTTTCTTCCATGTCTTGTGTATCTTTTATTAGATTTCTTTTACATTTCCCTTACATTTAGCTCTGTAGTATAGACGCAAAATTGCCAACATACATATTGACTTTGGTCTCCAGAAACTTTATTAAGTTATCTTAATTTGAATAATCTGTAGGTCTCTCTCTCTCTTTTTTTTTTTTTTTTTTTTTTTTTTGGTGCCAGGGATCAAACTCATGACTACAGGTCCCTTTGAATACTCTTCAAAAACAATTATAACACTCACAAATAATGATAATTTTATATATTCATTTGCAATCTTTATGATGTCTACTTTTTTTTATTGTATAACTCCACTGGTTAGGACCAGAATATAATGTTGAACACAAGCAGTAAAAACAGACATTCTTAACTTATTCTTAAATTTAAATAGAATTTTAACCATCTTACAGTGTTCAGTAAGTTCTTAGAAATGAGGTTGTTTTAGATACTCTATGTCAGTTGTAGAGTTTCCGTCTTAGCTTATAATAATATATTTTAAGAAAAATAATCAATGGATATTAAATTTTATTGAATGCATTTCTAAAACTCCTGAGTTAATCATATACTATTTCTCCTTTAATTTGCATATAAAGTAAGTTACAGTTATTGATACATTTATGTATTTTGTCATTCATTTGCTAATTTTTAAAAAAAATTTTGTATCAGTGCTGAAAAGTAAGATTTCATGGAATTTTCTTTTATTTGTTCATCTTTTTAGGCTTAGCTGTGAAATTGTACTGGTCTCATAAAGTCACTTGGGGTTTTTCCCTTTCTGTAGTCTCTGAAATAACTTGTACAATCTTGGAATGGCTTGCTTATTAAATGTTTGTTATAATTGATGAGTATAATCTTCTAGACTCTATATTTTCTAAATGGGATAATTTTACATTACTGGCTCAGTTTTTTTTAATTGTCGCAGAACTGTTCCTATTTTCTATTTTATTTTTGACTAGTTTTGGCATGTTTTAGAGGAGTTTTTTCATTTTATGTGCCCCCAATCTTACTATAACTTTGTTGATAAAAGTTTACCATTATCTTTTTATTCTGTTATATTTTTATTGTGTCCTATTTGCATGCTTAATGTTTTAAAATTTTCTACATAGCTCATCAGATATTTGGCTATTTGTTGGTCTTTTTGAAATATTTACTCATGACTTTCCTTATCCTATGATACATATTTCTAATTTCCTTAACTTTGCTCTCATTCTTATTTGCTTCCTTTTAGTGTCATTGATTAATTCCATTTTTCCTGTTTCTAAGATAAAGTAAGCTTTGTTCTGTATTTGTAATCTTTATAAATACAATTATTTCAGTCTTTAAAATTTTCTGTAGCATATTAGTTTCATTCCACAGTTTCATATGCATTATTTTCAGTATTGTTTAGTTTTAAACATTTTCTAACCTGCATTACATTCTCTTTTTTGATATATGAGCTATTTAGAAGTTTGATTTATTTTCAGTGTCTGTGTGTATATATGTGTGCACGTGCATGTTACTGGAGGTTGAATCCAGGCACACAGAGATACTGGATATGTGCTCTACTTCTGTGATACATCCCTGGCCTTTCTTTTTTCTTTTCTTTTTTTTTTTTTTTAAATTTTGAAACAGTCTCATTATGCTGCCTTGTTTGGGTTCAAACCCATTATCTTCCTACCTCAGCCTTCAGAATAGCAAAGATTACAAGCCTGTGCATTCACACATGATATTTTTCTAGTTTTTCATTTGTCATTGTTATCTAACCAAATTGTGTTATGATCATTAGCCACAGTCTTTATAATACAGATTATTTGAAAATTGTTTAGGCTTTGTTTAATGTTCCTTATTAACACAAGAAAAATGTTATTCTCTAGCTGATGCTCCAGGGTTCAATTAAATCTAGCTTTTAAATTGTGTATTGAATCTGAGAAGTCCTGGAGTCTATCCCTAGCACTGCAAAAAAGAAAAAGAAAATATTCATATTTTATATGTTCCTACTGACTTTTTTGCCTAGTGTATTTATTACTACACTCTAAGAATGTTTAAAAACCCCCCATTGTGAAGTTAGATTTACCAATTTTCTGTGGGGTTCTACCTTTGTTTTATTTATTTTAAAGCAATATCATTATACACGCAAGTTTAAAACTGTTATATTTTTCTAGTGAATGAAACTTTTACAATATGTAATGACTCTTGTTACCTGAGGTAATGCTTTGTGTTTTTAAGTCTATTTAATCAGGTAACACTAGTAGAGATATGTCATCCCTCTTTTATTTAGTACCCAGCTGACAGACCTTTTCCATCTTCATACTTTAATCTTTCTGTTTGATTCTGACTACTTTCCATCTTATATACAGCATATTTTTATCTTGACATTTTTCTTTAACGAGAGAATTTATTCACTTTATATTTGTTGTGATCACTGGTAGAGTTGCATCTTGTTCTACCATTTTGTTTTGTACTTTCTATAGGTGTTACACTTTTATTTTTTCCACCCTCTTTTACTTCTTTGTCTTTTATGGATTGATTAATTTTCCTCCTAAAGTTATCCATTACCCTTCAAATATGATAGAGATCAGTCATTCTATTTCTACTATTTTATTGTTGCCTTAGAAATTTTGTCATAAACATTTAACAAAATAAATATATATTCTACCCAGCATTCAAGGAATTTAGGACTCTAGCTGCAATTATCTTTTCCCTGACTAAAGGCTATTACAGTTTAGTGAGAAGAGATGAGAGAGACTTGAGTTGTTGCCCAAAAAAAAAAAATGTCCTGTGCTTCCAAGTTGCCAGATTTTGTCCCATTGGGACTCACAAATTTTAATTGCTCAACAAAGATGACTTGGTGAAGGAGGGATAGCTTTCAAGCAAGGGTACTGACTAAAATGCCTGAGTCTTGTTTTCTGTATTAATGAGACAGGACATCTGACTAACAAAAAGTCATAAAGTGTATTGGGAAGAAACAAAACTATAGACAAACAAAAATAAGAGAACACCTTCTTAGCCCCCAACAGAACTAACCTTTCCATAGGAAGCTACATCATACGATTTGCTGTTTATAAGAAATAACATGTTTATTTCCTACAGCACAGGGGACTCGGGTTACTGTTTTCCAATGTTCCACTGAGAGACTTCTAACTTCCTCTTTTGGTCATATCTGTTAGCTGTCTCATGCCGTATAATTATCACTATATTGAGATTTTGTATTTTGCAAGATTGTAAGTGGATGGGATGTTTAAAGACAGCTGACATTTAGTATATATTTTATAATATGTGGTCTCCTTTTTTACATACTTGAACATGTGCATTACATTTACATACAACACAACCCTAATTATATGCTTATTTTAAAAATGAGAAACCTGAGGTCTAGAGAACTGATATGACTTGGAACTGGAATTGGAATCCTGATTAGTTTGATTGAAAACCCATATTCCTTCAAACTTATCATCATCTTAGATGTAGGAAATGAGACCTACATCTCATTGAAGACACATAATTAGCACTGTTCCAGAAGTGAGTGATGCCAATGGTCTACACAAGACCACTTTTTAGACAGTAGAAGAGCCACTCACTCTGGCTCCAAAGCCATCAGGTGTGAAGTTTGGGCAGAAAAAGACACTGAATGAGACTGGGTAGCTCCTAGAACACAATAGCACTTAATATATAGGGAGTCAAAAGCTACAAGCACCATAAGGCCAGGTGGCACCATAAATGACGAAGCAAGCTAGATGTGGTTGTACATTCAGACACTAGTGTCCATCTACAGACTAAAGTTCATGTCTCAATTATCAGGCAAGGGCATCACTTTCCTTCACTACACTCAGCACTGGCCACTGTTACTTTGTGAGGCTAATTTTGCTTTAGCTTCCATGTTTTAGGCTCCAGAAATCGAGATTTTTGAGTGATATTTGTAGATAATTTTCCCCACGTTGCCTGTTTGCAAACTGGCACCTGTCCCACTCCTTGGGGAGTTCTTGAGGAATGGAAATGGTACCCAGATGTCATATGGGCTGCAGACAGACAAAACAGGGAAACAGGAGAGAAATCCAGGCTTGTGTTCTAGAGAAGATATGAAATCTCTTAACTGTTGTTATGGTCATGATGTTGGCTTGAGTTAAAGGCTCAATTTGACTCTGCCTTACATTGTCTGATATTTTGGAGCTCACAAATCTATACATAGGGAAAAGATTGAGCCCGTGCTTTACATATTCCTATGATTATGTTTATAACTGTGTTTTGAAGGCATGGTTCCTAGAGGAAAAAGAAAATTTATGAGGCATTGAAACAACAGGACTGTTAAAGTGCATGGAATCAGTCACAGAAGTCACACAACTTAAATTTTGTGTGGTAATGTAAACACTGCAAATGTTTCATCAAGATGGAAAGTAAACACAGCTTTTTCAGGAAGGCGGCCCTATGATTCTTTACCATCAGCCTCCTTTTCAACATCTAGGTCTTTCTCAGCTCCTCAGAGTAGACAAGAGAAAGCTTCTAAACTAGAAAGACAGGCGCAAAGGAAAGACGAGTAACTGAAGTTGGCTTGCTGTGATAAACTGTTTCATTCTTGGTATTCATGACAGAGGACCGTATCTTCCCACTCCACTGACTTTGGGCTTTGCCATGTTCCTTACTTTGGCCAGTGGAAGATTAACCTATGTATATGATGATGTCTGAGAAAAGGCTTCAAGTGTATCATTTGTCTTCCTCTCCTGTTCTTCCTTGCATTTCTGAGAATGGACAACCCTAAAATGCAAAGTCACATTGTTGTATCCAGAGATCGCATAACCACAAATTAAAAGTATATTGTTATCAGCCTTGAGATTAGGGAGTCATTTATTATACTTCAAAATTGATTAATACACTCAGCTTTGCTACCTCTGATTGCGTGGTCTTCAGAAACTTGGTTCATTGATTCAAACCCAACATTTGCTGATGCTTGCCATTGGATAGGTCCTCTCTAGAAACTGGTGGCCACAGAGGAATAAATTCCTGCCATAGGGAATCACTAGCATAGTAGGGAAGATAATGAGTTGTGTTAATGGCCAAAGCAAAGATCAGAGACCTCTGGCTCAGTCAGTGAGTTCAAGGAAGACTTCCAGGTCGTATCCATGTTAAATCTCTTTTCTTTTTTTCTTTAAGACAAGGTCTTGCTGTGTAGTTCAGGCTGACCTTCAACTTTTCACAATCCTCCTGCCTCAGCTTCCTGAGTGCTGGGATTGCAGATATGAACCACCATGCCTGGATCCTTGATAAATCTTGAAGGATAAAGAAGCCAAAATATGGGGGAAGGGATAGTTTTTCTTACAGAAGAAATGGCTCAGATGAGATTTAAACTGAGGACTACTTAAGCCAAAACTAAGGGGCCCCTGAGACACTGCTTCCTTCCTGCTCAATTCCAGTCCCTGAGCACTCGAAACACTGAACCTTGCAAAGGAACCTCAGATTCGCAACTAGCCAGTAGAAGCCTCTCTGACTAGGCACTGAATAATTATCATGCATCGCTTTGCTTTGGCTGCTGACTTAGCAGGAAACTGACAGCTCTCAGAACAGCCCCAGTCAGACTAGCCTTGCTACCATTAGTCCTAGGCACCAGGGCCAGGAGGAGAAGGGACGCAAACTCAAATCCTAGCTGCTGCATCCCCACCACAATCTACAGAGAGTGGCTTGCTCTGGGTAAGCAATTTGCTTGTGTTTCCACACACATCGGTCCAAATGAAGAGTTCCCTCCTCTGAACAGAATGGATTGCCCAAGTTCCTCCCAGAGTCTGTTGGGGTTAAGTGAAGCATGGAAGAAAAGTAATATGTAATACTTGTTGCTAGGAAATCTATCAAGTCTAAACATGAAAAAGATGAGAAAGGGGTAAAATAACAGCCCAGAAGAACAAGGTTTCCAGGTGCTAAATCCTGTAGTTAACTGGCAAACAGTTCCAAAATATGTCATTCTAGTCCTTGGCCTAGCCAGTCACACTTTGATTCTTTGGTCTTTGTTTACTAATTTACTTATTTTTTATTTACACCTATGCACAACATTTTCAGTGGTGTAAATTCAGACTATTTTCTTGATTCCTATGTCTGTCATATTTGACTAATAATAAGTAAGAAAAGGTGGCATTTGCTGAATGACTTATCTCAAGTCTTGACAGCCTACGATATATCACTTGCCTAGTGATATATCACCCCGGGAACAGAGCAGTGATCAAATATCTGCTTCATGGAGCTTCCATTCTTCTGCAGAGGCTTTGATGTTCCCCTGTGATGTGACATTGTCAGCATACCCAGCAAGGCAGCACCAAAAAGCCCAACCCTGCTCCAGGTTTCTGTGATTCCTCTGGGAAAGTAGCTTCATTCGTGTGCTCTCATTGGTTGGCAGTAACTCTGGGAAGTGGATGTTGCTGATCCCATCTCAGAGTGAAGAGACTGAAACTTAGAGTCCTGGGGACTCCTGCTGCCCCAGCTCCCTGAGCCACACATCCTTACTCGCCTCCCTCATGATCTTGATTGGGAGGCAAAGTTAATGTGGGATCTTCAGCACACTTTAAAAAGAATCCTTTTTCAGTCTCATCAGGAGACTTATGGGTGAACTCTAAGAACATGCTAAGTGAACTAAGCCAGTCACAGAAAGACATATGTTGTATGATTCTACTTACATGATGTACCTAAAATCCACAGATGCACAAAGTAGACTGGTGGTTGCCACAAAATCAAGGAAAGGGGTACAGGGAATTTGCTGTTCGATGTGTAGCATTTCATTTATGCAAGATGAATAAGCTTTAGAGATCTGATGTATCTTATTGTGCTCATATTTAATAATACTATGCTACAGAATAGAAAGATTTGTTAGGAGAGGAATCTTGTATTATCTCATGTTACAGTAGTAGTAGCAGCAGCAGCAACAGCAATAGTAGTAGTAGTAGTAGTAATAATAGTAACAATAGATGGTAATAATAGTAACAATAGATCCTTAATCTCTCTTTAAAAAAATGGGAGTGCCAGACAAGTGTTCTGGGAAGGGAGGAGAAGAAAGGGAGGACCTGTGGAATGTTTCTCTATATGTTGTAAATGAGCTTGCTTAGTCAATGAACAAGTATTTACAATGTAGTTCTATGTCAGGTATTCTTCTAGGAACTGGGGAAACAGCAGCAGACAAAACACATAAAATTGATGTCCTAATGGAGATTAGATTCCTATGGTAGAATCAACATTAATAAACAAATATCCCCTAAAATTATTTCAGACTATTATTTCAGGCATGGCTCTGGATTAAACAGGGGAAGGGTATGATTGTCCGTGGGGCTAGGTTTTAGCTATTGTGATTTCAGTGAGAGAGCTGCAATTGGACTGAGACCTAAGAACAAGAATAAGCTAACCATGCAGAGAACTAGGGATAAGGACAGCAATGATTCCTGGGACTTCGGCCTGAGTACTCCAGTAATTGAAGGTTATATTTTCATGATAAGGAAAAGCTGGGAAAAAAACACACTTGGAGCTCATGGGTAGTAGAAATCAAAGGATGACAATACACATGCAAGTGCGGGCAGTTGCCTAACTGTTCCTGGAGGTCAGTTAAGAGCTTTCGAAACCATATAGTACAGCATGTCTGGGAACAGTGACAGATACAAAAATGGTTAGGCATTGTAAGATACCTACTTTTTACATGAGCAAGAGGATTTTTTTTAACTATGGGAGGAGTCATAAAAGTAAGTTCTTGTTTTGGCAGATGGCATTTTCATGAAATAGTCTCTGTCTTCCCACATCTTAAGAAATTGCGCTCATCCAGAAGGCAGAAAAATTACAAGGACAGAAAGGGCTTAGGAACCTGGCTCTCCATCATCCCTATGTCTTATTATCATCAGGTTGTCTCAGGAATCCAGGAGCCATCAGAATTCCAGGATGCAAAGTGGCTGGAGACTAATGCCATTGCTTTCCAAACCAATCTTTCTACTACTATGATCCAGTACTGATGTGTAACGGGAGTGTTCAGTAAGCTGCAGGTACCCCATCCTTGAGACGCGTCAGGACAGATTGCTCCCACATCAGCTCCTAGGCAAAATTTCTTGTCTTTTCAGTAGACTCAAGATTGTAAGAATGACTCTAAAGAGAAAACATCAAGCAGCTTATCCTGCAATGTATCCCAAAGCTAGGTGAACTTGATGTATACCTGATGGCCAAATCCTAGAGCCAGCAGACCACAGGCTAAAGGTCAAATGTACCTATCTTTTGTTTTGCGAAATTTTCTTGCACAAAGCTTCATCTCTTCATATACACACCATTCGTGACTGTTTACAAGCCACGGGTTCAGTCACTATGATAAAAATTATATGACTCTCAAATACTAAAAGGAGTCATGTGGCCCTTTATAGAATAAGATTACTAACATACTAATCAGTTAGATTTAGAACCATGCCAGAACTTTGTAGCCACCTTCTTGTTTTGTTGCTTTGGCATCCTAGACCAGCTCCCAGGCAAAACATCTTGTCTTTTCAGTAGACTCAAGGTTGTAAAAATGACTCTAAAGAGAAAACCTCAAGCAAGCAAGTTATCCTGTGAGGTGTTCCACAGCCAGGTGATCTTGAGATTGACATTGAGAGATAGCTTGGGACCTAGAAAATTCTTCAGTGTCCAACACTTCTTAGCCACTGAGTCATAGTAGCTCTGCCTCTCCATTCCCAGAAGCTAAAGAATGTTCAGTACTATAGTAATCACAATCTGACTTCAGTATTTCCCTGTGTGTCTTCATGCTTCCTTTTCTATTTGCTGCCCAATCTTTGTCTCATGTTAATACCCCTTCAGTTAGTCTTGCAAAATAACACTGTTGTTTGGAGTAGCGATTCCTGGGCAGACTAAATCAGATATCACCACCAAGACTGTCTTAGTTACCTTTCTCATTGCTGGGGCAATATACCTGACACTCAAAGTTGAAGGAGGTAAGCTTTATTTCAGCTCAAAATTTGTAGAAGTTTCAGTCCACAGTTGACTGGCTCTAAAGCAGGGCAGCATGACACAGGAGCATCATAGAGGAGAAACAGTCCATGGTGTGGCAGGGCAGGCAGAAGGCAGCAAGCACCAGCAACAGCAACCCCTGCAAACCTGCCATCTATCCCTCTCTCCCTTTATGATCTGTAAACCTATTGATTGGTGCCACCCAAGCCCAGATTAGGGCTTCCATCATCCACTCTCTTAATTACAGCATCACATCCTTAATCCATTCACACACCCTAATTCAGCCACCCGCCAAATTCACCACCTATAACTGTATTGAGGCTTTTAGGGGACATGTAGACAGAAGCCACCACAAAGCGTGTAACTTGCCCTTGAGTTATATGCCCTCCCAGGGTTCATCAACTGAAATCTCAGTAGAAGGTGTCACATAATTCCAGCCTAACCACTTTCATGGAAGCTTTCTATTGTAATGGATGAATGGGAATGTCAGCGTTCTGAGGCTGGATAGCTCTGTATTTTGATGACAAAGCATTGTTTACTTTGGGTGGGTTAAGAAAGTCCTCAGTGCTTCCCAAATGCAGAGATGGGATCTGCTGAGCCTGACAAGATGGTACCTGCCCCACAAACTTTAGCATCATTGGCTAAGGTCCATTCTCCAGTGACCATGCTTCTTTCCAGGATCCAAAGTAGTGTCTGCTCAGGAGAATGTCTTGCATTTGATATGTTTGGAAGACTGCTTACTTTCCCTAGGAATTTTTCTCAGTAGAACATGGAATTCCACAGCATTTCTATCAAACTAGGCTTTTCCACAAAGTTCACAAGCTACTCAGAGAACTCTGTTTTGCTCACTCCCCAAAATTGTCAGCAAAACTTGATAAACTCAGTCATTTGGCTCATTTAGGTGAGATGTCAGATATTGGCCAAGAGTTATATGATGCTGATGGATGGCACTTTTTAACTTTCTACCCACATGATCGACATTATACAGATGCAGACTTAAGGAAAAGAAAGATTGGTTTGTTTTATTAATGAAGGAGTCGTGAAATAACACTGGAGAAACTTGACAAGTCCCACATGTACCATTTCTTTTTTTTTTTTTTAATTTTATTTAAGGAGAAAAGAAAAAAAAAAGCAGGGAAAGGGTACAAGTTATACAGATTTACAGAAAAAAAATGAACAGTAGGAAATCACTAGTTAATGGATTACATATTGTCATCTTAGAAATAATTGTTCAAGTCACAAAATTAAAGCTTGTAAAGTGGACATTCCATCAATGATACTGCAAACAGTTCTGTTCATTGATCCAATAAAACTCTGTGATATCATTTTCTATCTTATACACTTAAATATACATGCAGTTATATAGTTTAGAGCACTTTCTTTTCCTCTCTTTTGTACCATGACTATTACACATTTTGGGTTTCATTGCTCCCACGGTTCTTATTACTTTTTTGGAAGAGAGTAAAACCAAATGTGACATAACAGAACAGAATCGGTCAAGTCAAAAGGATGGACATAATAGATAATGTAAAAACATAATACAGGTGATCAACAATGGTTACCATAATGTCTCCCGCTATCTCTAATAGAATTGCCTATATCATTAGTTATAATACAATTGAACAAAACAGTAAAGAATAAAACCGACAAAACCAAAACATTGGAGACATTGTAGGTCTTCAAAAGTAGCTAAAAGTCAACAAGAATGGGCGTCATAATGAATCTCATTATCTTCACAGCTGATGCCTAAACTTTCGAACCTGATACTATCCAGCAAAACAGAATAGGGGAACATCAGTTAAAAACCAGATGGTGAGAGTAATACAGGGCTTTAAATCAAGGTAATGAAAAGTCAAAATGGGTTACTATAATATATCCTGCTATTTTTTTCCTTTAATTAAAAGGATAAAGATAAAAAAGTAAATAATGGAGTGGAGATTGAGATAAAAGAGGGCATAACAACGAAACAGCGCAGATCAAAACATAACCATTTAAGCAGAATAGTGTTTCACCACCAGATAATCCTAACCTAAAAGTAGTTACCATATTGTTTCTTTCTTTGAAATCCTTGAGTACAACTTCGTATACTGTAGCATTAAGTATATCAAAACAATGTAAAACCATTCAAGAGAATGACAGCATTACAGAGTATTTAGAATCGACTAACAGAAAATGAACAATGGTTTCTGTATAATCTCCTTGTCTTTAAAAGGTTTTTGCTTATACTATCGTACATAATAAAATCCAATAAGATACAGCCTATTTAGACCATTGGAGACAGAAGGACAAAAGCTAGATGAGACTTCAAAACAAGATGATACTAAATCAGTATTACCTATTAAGATGTCATTTTCTCCAAAATAGCTGTTCCTATCATCCAATCTTCTCTGCCTCATTTCTGTTAAGCTCTTTTTCTGTCAGTAGCTGTCAGTTTGTCTTCTTCATTTTGTTCTCTGCTCCATTTGTTGTGGCCTCCCCGCCACTATTTCTGGGTTCTTTGTATTTTTCTTTTTTTAGAATATCCTGCAATACTTTCTGTAGAGTTGAATTGGTGGTTGCAAATTCCCCCAGTTCCTCTTTATCCTGGAAGCACCTTGTTTTTCCATCAATTTCCAGGGACAGTTGTGCAGGATATCTCAATCTTGGCTGGAGATTATTATCTTTCAATGCTTGAATTATTTCCCCCCACGCTCTTCGTGATTTGATGGTTTGTGCAGAGAAATCTGCTGTAATTCTGATGGGTGTTCCCTTGTAAGTGGTCTGTTTCTTGTCTCTTACAGCTTTTAATATTCTGTTCTTGTATTGAATTTCTGGAATTTTTATTATTATATGCCTGGGTGTTGCTCTGTTTGGGTTGTAGGTAGCTGGGGTCCTGTATGCCTCATACATCTGAGTATCTTTACCTTTTGCTAAATTAGGAAAATTCTCCTGGATTATTTCTGTGAGTAGCTTTTGTAGTTCACTTGTTTGCATCCCTACTTCTTCTTTTATGTTCTTAATCCTTAAGTTATGGATCCTCTTATCATCTTCTTGTCTTTGTATTATTGCTGTTTGTTTCTTTGTTATTTTTAAGAAGTTTTTCATTTCGTTCTCCCATATTACAAGTCTGCCCTCCAGTTCAGATAGTCTGTCCTTAGTTTCTTTCAAGCTGTTATGCCAGTCTTCGATAGACTTCTTAGTATCTTGGTAGTCCCTTTGAACCTGCTTCACGTATTCTATGCTTTCTCTGTTTTCTCCATCAAACAATTCTCCCCTTTTTTTCTGTTTTTCCATTCCACCACCTGTTTTTTCTTGGGTGGTGCTTAGCATTTCTCTAACTATTCTGCATACTTCTAGCTTCAGGTCGTTGATAACTTCATTCCTGAATTGGTCTATGAGGCTCTCTATATGGTGCCTTATGTGTATTGGTGCGGTGTCTGCTATTGCCTGTTTCTCAGAATTGGGGGCTGAGGAGCCTTTCTTGTTGCTGCCTCTTCCCATGCTGCCTCTTCTTCTCTGTTCTTTATATATGCAAGCTTATATAAGAGGCCCAGCTTCTCTCCCAGTCAGCCACAGCCTGATCGAATTGCGCCAGTTAGGTGTTCCCGCTCACCGCTGCGCACCAGGGAGTTACGGACCAGGCAGCCTACGTGTCTCCCCTCCCGGCCACCGTCAGGCTCTGGGATCTGGGTTGGGACAGTCTACCAGGTCCGCCGGCAGTGTCACGCAGGCCAGGCACTTTTCACCAATCCCGCCCGAGAGGGGGATGTGTGGCTGGAGTCGCCACCGCGCCCTGCTCCCGCAGGACTGCTCGGGCCCAGAAAGTCCTCTGCTGGAGTCAAACTGTGGTAGAGTGTCAGTTTCTCTCACTCACCTCACCATAAGTCAGTGCACGCCTCCCTGCCGTTCGCAGATTGCCGTTCTCAGAGCTTCTGCACGTCTCTCCCCTTGCCGAGCCGCTGTAGAGGCAGCCAGCCGCTGCGTGGCGGGAAACCCAAATCGCGGCTTACAATGGCGCGGTTCCAGCCTCCACACCGAGTCTTTTCTGTTCCTGTTTTAGCACCAGGACTGCATTCCAAGTTGGCTTCTCTCAGCCCAGTTCATTCCTGAGTCAGCAGAGCATATCTCCACCTGCTTATGTCTCCTTAGTCCGCACCATTCCTGGCTTCTGAGCCAAGTCTTTCAGAGAGCCGCTGGGAGTTGCTGTTATCTGTCCGCCATGTTCTCCCGGAAGAGTCAAATGGCAACTTAATTGTGTGTACTGAGCAATTGGCTAGATCTTACATCTTTGACATCCTCCATAATATATTAAAAGATCCTAGAATCGCGTCAGCACAGTGACCGTGAGAGGGGGTGCGGATGTTATCTCTGCCATGCAAAATGGTACTACATCCAGATTTGTTGGTGACTCAACTCTGAAGGTCCCCACTCGTCTCCCTGAGAGACTTTCTCCTGCTTCTTACAATACCACTGTGTGTCTTTCCGGTCTGCAAGAGTCCTTCCATGAGGCCTGTAGGCCGTAGAAGTCTCAGTAAGCAGTCTAGCCGGGACAGAAATTCTCAGCACTACGTTGTGGTCAGGGCAGCCATGACACCGGAAGTCCACATGTACCATTTCTACTTTTACATATTTCCTTCCTGGTTTTGCTCAGCTTAGATACTGTCTTAACCAATTTCCTGTTGCTATAACAGAATACTTAAGATTGAATAATTTATAAATAAAATGAGTTTACATTTTAGAGTGTGGAAAGTAGAAGAGCGTGGCCCCAGCATCTGCTCAGCCTCTGGTGATATTCTTGCATTACTCATAATACAATGGAAAAATGAAAGCTCAAGTGGACATGTGCAAAGAGAAAATCATGAGAGGTGAACTTGGTCTCTAAAAGTCCACTTTCACAGTAGCTAACCCGGTTCCAAAAGAACTGCATTAATCTCTCTTAATGACCCAATCACCTCTTAATAGTTCTTCTACCTCAGAACATTGCTACTGAGCAATGTGGAGCAAATTCCAGCATGAGTTTTGGAGGGGACAAGCCAGAATCAAACCATAATAGACACATATTGTTCCTACCACTTAGGAATGCCACTTCTTTCATCTATTATTTCATCAGACATATTCAACTGTTGTTCACATTACCTTTGATCTTAGTGACTTCCTGATAATCCTGTGAAATGGATATGCTGTTTCTTGAGTATAGTGATTAAGGGCGTGGCCTTCAGCGTTCACTAGTCTCATTTAACACCTAATCATCCCCTAAAGGTCAGTTTCTACATCTATCAATAAAATAAGCCAATAATGATTACTCATAGGAAAGTTGTCAGGGTTAAAAATGAAATAATATTATTTAATATGTCAATTAGGAAAATTTCTTGTGGCAACAAACAACTCTTCAAGTCTAAGTAGTTTAAGAAACAGATCTATTTTTTTAACAGGTCCATTTTGTCTTCATGTTACATGTGCATTGTGGGTTAGTTAGTAGTAGGGTGGGAGTATTGTCGTGATTCTGCACAGTGTAGTCATTTCGTAACGCAGGCTGGAAAAGCAACCATATGTCACTTCTGTTTACAACTCACTTGGTGGAGTGACATAGTCTCTCTCATATACATAGAGAACTAAATACAATTTCATTCAGTATTCTGGAAAAGGAGAACTAGAAAAGTTCAATAATCCATATCATAAAGTTGGGGGGCTACATATTATTATAATTAATTCTATGACATGTACAGTTGTACCTCAGAAATTGCGGAGGATTGATTTTAAGACATCCTTCTCCAAAGGATACCAAAAATCCATGGATGCTCAGGACCCTTATATAAAATGGCATAGTATTTGCAAATAACCTCCATACATCCTCCCATATACTTTAAATTATCTCTAAATTATTTATTTACATTATCTAACCATTATGAATGCTATGAAAATAATTGTTATACTGCACTGGTAGAAAACAATCACAAAAGATCTGTACATGTTGATAGACATGAATGCTTTTTGGGGAATATTTGATTATGTTTGGTTGTATTGTGGATGTGCAACCCCCAGATATTGATGGAATGATACATGTAAAGTTGTCAGCATAGTGTCCCAGGATACAGGAGTATACAGTAAAGGGCACACACTATTGTCATTATTTTTTTGCTATCTTGTTTTTTCAGCTGTTTTTACTATTATAAATAGTGTGTTGATGAGTAATCTCAGGGAGTGTCTCATTTCTATTGCTTGCTGATGATTATTCTTCAAGAATAGACCTAAATATCCAGGATTTGGAATCAGATAGAGGAGGATTCAAATTTTTACCAATAAAATGAAACTTAATGGATGAGAAACCAAGGCTAGCAGTTATACTTGTGGTGGTAAAACCTAACTTACATTTTTAGGTACTGACTAGTAAGGAATTTCTTCTGTTTCTGATGCCACACCTTATACAGTTACAGTTTAACTTCTGTCTTGTAAGGCTGGTGTAGACAAATTACTTCTTGTCTCTGAACGGTATATGATTTTGGCCTTGCTGAATTCTCATCAGTTGAATGCACTTGAGGTCTGTTAGCTGATGATGTCATTCACAAGAAGTGAGATAGAGCTTAAATAATTGCTTTTGTTGAGATGGTAATTGTGTGCATATTTTACACAGCATGTGGTATCATATTTTAGCTCCAGACATAAGGTCTAGCCTGAGACCCCAGGTTAGAACTTACATAGTTTTTTTTCCACTTGTTTTGCTTCAGTATTTAATCAAGCTACTTAATGTTTTCCGTGCCTTCATTTATTCTTTGGTAAAACAGACACAATAGCATCTTGGCATCTAATGGGTGCAACCTAAACTTGATATTCCTTCTTTTGCACAAAAGCAAAATATCTTTATGGCTTTTCCAATAAGCACAGTCATTTTGCCAAAAGGACGTCTGTGGGTTAGTCCATTAAATATTTAGATTAATGATTTATAATCTTCAGTGTGTAGCAGAACCACATGGGAGAACTTACAAACACTGAAGTCTGACCCCCAGCCTGGGAGATTATTTAATTGGGTTGGACTGTGGGCTAACCATTGAAAGTTTCAAAAGCTCCCCAAGTGACTCTAATATTTAGCCAAGTTTGAGAACTTGTGACTAATAGTGATCCTTGAATGTGATCATGCTGTGGAATATCTCAGAGGGCTTGTTAAAACCAGATGGCAGAGACTCACCTCTGGAATTTTCCAAATTCAGTACTCAGTAGACATGAGGTGGGGGCCTAGGAGGTGGCACTTCCTGGAAGTTCTCTGGTGATGCTGGTGGTCCAGGGTCCTCATACTGAGAGCTACTGGCAGAGAATAAGGGATGATGCCATAACTCCCTGTGCACCAGGGGGTGAAGGGCTTTCAAAAGAGCAAGTTGGACCAGGTCTGAGGGAGGCAGGAGAATTACAGAATGTCCTTAGTTCTTTCCCTGTCCCAAGAACTGAGAGTTTTTCCTTAGATACTGTCACTACAGGCAGATCCTCCAGACTCCAGACTCCGGTCTCAGCCATTTTATTCACTTTTTTATGTCAGAAGTCAGCAGGCAGCTGAAACATTCAAACTGGGCCCAACTTAGAGAGCTTGTGCCCCAGCGCTCCTGTAAACCAGAGACATCAGTCTCTCTCTTCCATTCCCTCCATTAGCGTGGTTATTTGTAGCAATTCCTCATCCTGGCTGCTCAGGATACAAATTGCTGACTGTGAAGCTGCACGTGATGTCTGAAACTTCCAGAACAGAAAGCAGGGATCTGATTCTCTCTGACAAGGTAGCCAGAGCAGCATGAGGCAAGGTGGGAGATGTGACATACAAGCAGCCGAGGAGTGTGAGCAGAGGAGGAGCAGCCAGAGTCAGGCTGGGCCCAAATACACCAAATGAAGTTAACTGGCCTTAAGGTACCTGAGCAATTTGGGGACAAAGCAAGGATGTTTTTCCTCTATTATTACCCAGATAAATGCAATTATGTGGAGGTGGTATGTTTGGCACCAGGGAAGAGATACAAGATTTTTGTATACTGTCTGAATGACTGGCTGTGCATTCTATGACATGGCAGGGAGGTAATTTAAGCATCTTGAGTTTACAAAAGGAAAACATTCAGTCCTATAGACCTGCTTTGGCTGATGAAAGCATCTCAGAATTAACAATGAAAGCAAGAGTAATAGCTAACGTACAGCGCTGACTCTATGCCACACAGCATACTAACAGCTGCTACAAACTATACGAAGCTTAAGTGACTTGCTCAAGGTTTCACATCTAAGCACTTTGGTCTCCAAATTCTTGCTTTCAGTCCTAGAGGATTGCTTGTGCAGAAGTTTGGCAGCAGCCAGGATGTGAATTTATGTTCTTTCCAAATCCATGATCACATGGTAGTCCCGTTTAATTGTGCCAAGTTGATAGGCTTAGAGCCACTCAGGTGGGTCTCAGAAGCATGACATTGGAGACTGAATCTGGTCCCTTATTTTCTGGCATTGCTCTTGTGCTCAGCTTCCAAGACATAAACTAAGCAAATTTGCTCCACCATGCCCTTCCACCATGATGTTCCATGCATGATGTCTCCTTGCACTCCAACTATGGACTAAGACCTCTAAAGTCATGAGCCAAATTAAGCTTCTCCTCCTTTGTAGGTGTTGAGTATTGGGTATTGGGTTCTAGAGGTAGGAAAGATGACTAATTCAGTCAGGTTCTGTGGACTGGAAGCTGGACCATGGTTCCTTGCTGGCGCAAGCATTGTGGGTTATGTGTGAAGCCTGAAGATCTCTCCCTTTTAGAGTTACCTCTTCCCAAAGCTCCCTCATGCAAAGTGTGCCTGGCTGTCTTAGGTAAGAGAGCCACTCTCCTATGAATAAGTAGAGCTGACCTCACAATAATCCTCTTCTGTGTCCAGATCAACACCTCAATGCCCTGGTGGTGGCTAATCTCTCCCACCCCATGTCTTCCTAGAAGTGCCTCCCAAACCTGTCTCTTTTTTTGTCTTTTTGCTTCTTATTGGTACCAGGGATCGAACTCACGACTGCCTGCTTATAAGGCAGGCACTTATGCCGCTGAGCTAAATCCCCAGCCCCGCCAAACCTGTCTTAAAGTAGTACCCTTTGCAGTTTCATAGGCATCACACACTCCTCCTTTTTTCTTCCCATCACTTTTTTATTCCTCTCTTCTCTTACCATGACCCTCTTCCACCTAGGGAATTCAAGAGGAAAAGTGCCAGGAATTGCTCAAGCTAAGGTTTGCCTCAAGCTAAGGCTTTCCCCAGTGTCCCCATGTGACAGTTTTAAAAAATCATAGCATTGTTAGTGTTTATGAGCAATGACGGTGGCATCAAGTGGGCCAGGCTCACATCCTGGCACTGTTACTTCTGGATCTGAGGAAGTGACAGAATCTCTCTGGATCTCTAGTCCAGATCTGTAAAATGGGGACAGTAATTGTGATGTTATCCAGTTACTGAGAGAACCAGTTGACCACAAGCCAGTGAGGAACTTTGCACAATGTCTGGCACAGAGAACAAGAATTCAATTAAGGTTAATTACAACAGCTGTTATTATGATGACTCCTCTTCCTGGCCTCAGTTTCCCTGGAGGTGAGGTTGCCTGATTCTGAGGTCCCTTCCAGTTCCAACGTCTGCTGACTCACTGGCATCCTTCTCATTTCAGAGGTTTTTATTATTAGATTTTCACAACTGACTCATCTTTCACTATATCTCTCCCTTATCATCACCATCCATGAAAAATATACCTTCTTTCCTTTTGTACTCAGACCATTGCCCCATCAGCTTGGCCCTTGGGGGCTAAATAATCCCAGTCAACCACCTCGCTGTGTGCAACCATCATTTTGAGTCAGATTCCGTCGGATTTATAAGGCACCAGAGGAGTAGGTAGTCTATATGAATAACCATTACTTTGGGGAGGGATTTTTTCTTCTTTCTCTGACTGATGACAGCTAAATTACTGCTAAATATAGGACCTGAATTTGCATGAATCTGCAGCTTGCCACAGCCAGGCTGGGGGTTTTATTGACAGCTGAGGCGCCGGAGGCAGGCAGGCACCTGCTCCGTACACCTCTTCCTGAGGAAGCGTGGAGTCAGGCAGAGTACACCCCTTCCTCACCTCCTCTCCATGCACTGTGCATTCCAGGCTGCCAGCTCTGATGGTGCTGAGAAAAAATCTTAAGACTGTGGGTCTGAATCCTAGCTGTGCCTCTAGTTGTGTGATCCTGAACAAATTGCATATTCACTGCCCTCTCCTCCGCCTCCTCTTCCTCTTCTCCCAGCCTCAGTTTCCTTATTGGTATAATGAGGGGTAATACTAGCATAAAATAGCTAATATAAAGAGAAGTTCTGGGCCAGGATGCACCAAATTTGTATCTTATTGCACTAGCACATTTTTTTTTTGTCCCTAGATTATTGCTTCGAAATCCCAAAATGGTAGCTCTGGGCATCAAATCATATCACAATCAAATTTAGGGCAGGAAAAAAGAGGTGGTTTTCCTTGTCATATACTTCCATTTTTATCAAAATGTATAATCTTTCATTGATGTTACCAGGAGACTCCTGCTTTATAGCTCAAACAATAATAATAACAACAATAGTAACATTTATTGAGCACTTACCACATGACAGGTAACATTCTGTGTTCTTTACATGGGATAATTTAATACTCACAACAATCTCCAAATAGAAGCTGTTTCTAAACTGCAGAGACATTAAAAAGCTTGCCCAAAGATACTCAAAAGGTAACTGTGTATACCAAGATTTGAACCTACATAACTCAGTTACGGCCCTCAGGTTCTGTAACAGGAATTTGAATGATGATTACATTCACTTGTTTGAGTTTAGATTATGGCTGGTGAAAGATAGGGCCATCAGGCTGGTGAAAGCAACAACCTTTCCAAGCACATGGGAATTTGTAAACTAAGGACAAAGGACAAATGACCTGGGAGAAACGAGATTTGCCTATGCCATTCCCTCACTGGATTGTTGGAGAGTTTAGAAGACAAAGAGTTCCTGTCCCATTCTCTTCAGGCTGCGTTATAAAACACCAGACACTGGGTGACTAAAACAACAGAAATTTATTCTTCTTATTCTTAACATGGAGGCTGAAAGCCCAAGACTGAGATGCTCGCAAAGAAAGTTTCATTTGGAGGTCTCTTAGTCTATAAGTGTATACCATCTCACCATGTACTCACAAGATCTCTTTTATAGAAAGAGAAAGAGAACATGATAGTGCTCTCCAATGCCTCTTATAAGGACACAATTCCCATTGCCAAGGCCCCACCCTTATGACCTTATCTAACCTTAATTTCTTCCCAAACTTCCCATCTCCAAATTCTGTCAAATGAATCAACATACGAATGGTGGGGCGCTCAGTTCAGTCAAAGCAATCCTGAGAACATTTCTGGAAGTAGGTATCCAATAAATGAGTGTCCCTTCTCCTCCTCTTCAACCTACTCATTCTCCTGCAATTATTGATTCAATTAGTTATTTTAGATGCAACTATGTGACTAACCTCAAGACATTAGTCTAGTTGGGGAAAGAAGATAAGAAACAGTTAAGTCACGAATCACAGTGGCATTTATTTAAGGGCCAAATGCCTGAGCTTGTTCGGGAATGTGCCAGATGGAGCAGTGGGTCCTGCTTTTCCTGTCGATCATGGTGGCCAATCTGCTGAACATCCAGATCTATCCTGGGCTACGATGCATCAGAGCAGATCCAAGTTAACTTGGCGACAGGTTTTTGGACATCCTGAGCTCGACCACTGAGGATAGAAAAATCTCAGCTGGCAGAACCAGTTTTGGAGAGAGATGATTTTATGCAGCTAGGGAAAGCTGGACTAAATGTGGATAAAGCTCAGGCTTAAAGATTGTGACATCATCAGCAAACACTGAAGGAGAGATCTGGGTGAGGGGAAACAATGTGCCTGGCCTCAGGCCCAGCCTCAGGGGCTGTCAGAGCTATTGGTGAGCATCATATACTTGAGTTAGGACCGGGCACAGGGACTAAACCACTGCAAAGTCTGGGGAAACATTACTAAGGAAGGAGTACTGGCATTAAGAAACATGGCTTGGAGGTACTAGTTGCCATGTGGTAGAAGCCAGAGTGAGAGTGGAAAATGTGTCCCAGCTGCCTCAAACTAAGGTTGCCAACCAACAAGCCAGCCAGCGAGGGACAACCAGAACTCAGTCCAGGTCCTCACCAAGAAGGAGTGTTGTGGTGGTGCTTATGGAAATACATTAAAGGCCACAAAAGGACACTTGTGTGAGCTAGTGGAGTTTCCAATAGAGGACAAGTGACAAGGAGGCCAAGCGCCCAATGGCGTAGCTGCCAAATTGACCTGGTCCAAATTCCAGCTCTCCTATTACTAATTTCTGATCTTGGCCAATGACTGAATCCTCCCAAATCTCATTTCTTTTCCACCTGACTAATGAAGACAGTGGTCCCTGAGGATTATGGAAGATGGGTAGGCAAACTGGTACAAGTGCCTGCTACACACTGGGAGGGGGACCGTGGGCTCTGTCTTTTTAAAATTAATGGACCACTGCATGGAGGCAGTTTGTTTCTGCTCTCTGTGCACTCCTGCTACTAAGAGCAGTTACTCAAGGCTTTCGTGATGAAAGCCCAGTGTTGGGAAGAATGTCACGCTGGGAGCACTCTTTGAACCCCTCCTTGATGGAAGATGAATCAATGGTCAGCTTCGTTTCAGAGACAGACCCTCTAATTCCAACTTTTCATCTGCTTTTTTGCCCTCTCCACGGTCTCTTCAGCCAAGACACAGATCCTTTGTTTTCCAAGATGAATCCCTCAGAGATCAATGCTTGAAGGTCTATCTGCACCCCTCCCAGACTCAGATGACCCTGCCTGACCCCAGGGCTTAGCTTCTAACAACCTTTAGGAGAGCTCTGTGCCGTGCTCACGATTCATACATCTTCAGTTGCCCCTTCACTCATTGTTCATCTGTGGCCAGCGCTAATCTGCCACAGAGACCAGTGGCAGGTGGTTCTGTACCAAAAACATCAGTGGGATAGAAACATGTTTGACTGCTCTGTATAGAGCAAAATGTAGAGACGTGCTGGCCAGAGATGGGATAGCTGCCTGGTTTACCTCTGACTGGCTTCCTGGTTATGTTATGTATTTTTGCATACCTCCTACTCCATCTAATCCCCCAAGAGATTGAAGGTCCCTTGCTTTATGCCTGGGCTCTCATCCCCCACTGCCTTTCCATGGTGAGCCCAATTTGGTTTCCTTTTTAGGTCTTATTCTCCCCCAGTACTGCATTTTGACAACATTTTTCTTTTTTCATCCTGCCAGAGGCACTGATTACCCCTTGGACCATGAGCTGATGATCCCATACTCTCTAAGAGCTTGGATTCTGTCACCATGGCTGGCTTCCCATGACACCAGTTTTGTCTGTAGTTATTCTGAATCCTGCTAGCTTCCACTCTGTGTCCCTGGATGGGTCTGCCATCTCCTTAGCATAGCCAGCCACCAGCCAATTTATGCTCAGCTATGAAGCCATGGCAGCTAATAGAATGGATGCATGGGGATTAAAAAGTTCCCCTGTGAACTTCAGATTTAGATATAAAATATTTCATGAGCATGCAGGTCCAAAGCTTTATCCAAGTGGTTCATAATCCTCCAGAATGTTTTAACACAGTGGGTGAGAGTCCTTTTTAATACCCTTGATCTTAAACACACCCTTTTGGTCAAAAGGGAGGCTAATGTCTTGTTCATCTTTGTGTCAATTGTTCCTAGCACATTGCCTAACACACAGTAGGTGCTCAAAAAGCATTCTCCGGATGAATAAATGAGCAGTGAATATAAAGACTAAGATGAGATACATCCTGTATCTAGTGGAGCAAGGAAGGAACTTGCTATCCAAAGACCCAGGAAGATGAACCTGTTTCTATGCACTGATACTTTCCATGATGGGGATCATCCTCTCACGTAAGCTGCCCATTGTACTGATTTTCTTAGGCAAAAATCAGTTCTGTCCTTCTTCAACTGTTACCCTCTGGCTCAAACTTTGGCCTGAAAGGTTGTCCACTGATGAGCCACTTCAAGGTGGCACGGGAGTG
Source organism: Cavia porcellus (assembly GCF_034190915.1). Classification (NCBI taxonomy): domain Eukaryota; kingdom Metazoa; phylum Chordata; class Mammalia; order Rodentia; family Caviidae; genus Cavia; species Cavia porcellus. The sequence continues at coordinate 26,515,153 of NW_026947508.1, forward strand.
TGGGTGGATATTTCCCAACTTCTGTAAGGTGTCAGCTTCAGACAAATCAACCTTTTATGAAGGATCTTCCTGGAGCCATAATGCTCTGGACAGAACAAAGAGCATCAGAACTAAACAGAGTTTTAGAGAGGAACTGATCGACTTAATTTACAGATGAGCTGATTAATGCCCAGAGAGAAGAAATGTTCATCCTCAGGTTATGCATCTGGAACCAGAACCTAGCTCCCCTGGTCCTCAGCCAATGCTCCTCTTCCTGGGCTCTACAGCCTCCTTCCTTCAGTCCTTGGCATGACAGGCAGGAGTGACTAAGAGTCCTGTACTTCCTGATAGTTCCAAATATCAGCTCCCCTTAGGTGGCTGGACTCTCATCTGCCAGGGATTGAAATTCCTTCCTGCTCTGCTGAGAGTAGGAGGGCTGAGGGTTCAAGCCTTAACTTTTGTGCATGAGCTCTGGATTAGCAATATTTCAAATACGCCAATTTCTCATGCAGTATAGGGCAATGATTGCAGCATGGTCTCTGGAGCCAGATAGTCTGGAGTTCAAATCTTAGCTCTGCCACTTTCCAGCTGTGTGACTTCAGGAAAATGATTTGACTTGTCTGTGAGTCAGTTTCCTATTCTACAAAATGAGACAACAGGACTGTTTGACGCTTGAATGAGGGCAGGTATTAGCTATTATGACTGCTGATTCTCATTCTGGTTTCTCTACTTGCTGGAGCCAGCTCGCCTGAACCACCGACCACTCCAGCAGAGACTTTGGCCCAATTACCCTCTGTGACATAGGAAGAGCTGCTGGCATACTTGAAAGGGAGCTCAGCAGAATTCAGCGTTTCTAAGGAAACATGATCTCCACAAATGCATCCAGCAAACCAATCCAAGGAGGTTGATTCTACAAGGCAGTGGTCAGAGCAGTCATGGCAAACCTGTGGCATGCATGCCACAGTGGACATATAGAACCCTCTCTGCTGGCATGCAAGTCAAGTCTCTCTAGCAGCAAAGCATGGAATAATTGTTGATTTTTCTAAGCTGAAACCTCACTGTTCAGTTTTAATTGCAGTGCTGGTACTTAGCAACAAATACAGTAAGTGAGTTTTGGTTGCAAGTTGGGCACTCAGTCCCTGAAAGGTTTGCCATCACTGAGTTAGAGCCAAGGTGGCTCCAGCAGTGGTTCACTCAGTTCCTCAATATCAAGTTAATTTGCCTCTCTTTGACTGTATTTCCTTACAGCAAAAAGCGAGATGATACTTGCCCTGAGCCTTGCCCTGTGAGAATGAAGTACAGGATGTAAGGGATGGTATCTGAAGTCCAGTACATTATTGTTAACAGTGATGTTAGCTAATATTTATTGAGCACTTAGTATATGCTAGGCACTGTTTCAAGTGCTTTCAGATGTATTAATTCACTGAATCTGTACAATAACTTTATGAAATAAATAGAATTTTTACCATCTTTTTCCAGTGCAAAAATGAAGGCATGAAGAAGGTAAAAAGTGACTTGCTTGTGACTAAGATTTGCAGCCAGATGTTCGCATACTTATAAACCACCTGACACTGGGGAGGTGTCACACATGATAGTAGTTGCTGCTGAAGCTTTCTGCTTGGTAGTAGAATTTGCCATCTATCTCAAGAAGGCATGAAGCTTTCTGGAGCCATCTTTTTCCAGAAAGCTTGGGCCAGCACCAAGGATACAGCTTAGCATGATACAGCAAGAAAAAGAAATTGATGCCTGGCAGAGCTTAACTGCTGAATTTTCCATGCAGCAATCACTGACAATGTGCCTAGGCTTAAACCCAGAAGCCAAACAGCTATCTCCTTGGAGCACCTGGCAAAGGGATCTGCTTTTTAGACTTTAAGTAGTGTCAGTAGGGTGAGCAATGCAGAGACCAACTCAAGGAGAAGACAAGGTTTGGGTATCATGGCATAGCCTGGGCTTTCTGATCTACCCTCTTACCCACAGGAAACATCTGGGGTTTCCTGATCTACTCTGAGATTAACTGGGCACACACTGGATTCCCATCTATCAGCATTCATTACCAATCTCAAATCCCCTGGCCTCTCCTAAAATGAAGTGAATCCATCTTTCTAACTCTCAGCTTTCTGGGAGCTTCGCCAACCAAGATCTTTATGCTGACTGCTAAACTCAGTCCAAGAACCTTGGAAAACTATTAGACCACCTTAAATCCATCTAAGAAATATCTGGGGTAAGGAAGCAGGTCCTGTTTTGGTTACTACTACCAACTCTACCAGACTGTTAACATACCCAGTGCAAAATAGGTGTCAAGGTACCCATCTGTCCAGCACACGGTGCCTGTCAAAGTTACTGCCATGCCAAGCACACAGTAGTTATCAAGACTGCCTCTATGATCCACACATAATAGTTGCCAAGGTTACTACCATGTCCAGCACATGGTAGATAGTCAAGACCCAACACATACATACTAGGCGACAAAGCTGCTTCTGTGTGTAGTGGACAGCAAGCATTAAATGAATATATCACTTCTGTTTCAGGGTACAGCTAACTTGGGAAGTTGATACTCAACAAGAGAACAGACAGGTACTAAAAATATCTGGGCAGAGACAGTAGTCAGCATGAATGGTTCATGAGCAAGCAGTGCTGATGATGGCAGTGATCAGAGAGCATTTTAAATGATCAGTACTCCAAATGACAGTGCTCAAAACCCTTGACCCACTCAGCCCTGCAGCCCTCACTTGTACCATTCAGCACTCACAGGCCTTTGCTAGTTCCTATAGGTAGCAAGTGCTCAGAATGGAATTGTAGCGAAGTCCAGGTAAACAGCTCCTTGTGCTCCTGACAGCCAACCTGCTCTCCAGGCAGAGAGGGACTCCAGGTCAGAGCTTATGCCTCCAGAGTAGTACACGGTTTTTCCCAGGGCAGAGCCCAGCACACACTTGTGCATCCAGACGGCATTATAGACTTTCCAGGGGCATTGCTGAGGACTCCAAGAACCAGTGCTTGTCAGGAGATAGGAGACAGCACTGAGACTCCACACAGATTGTATTTCATACCTAGGAGCAACTGGCAATGGGGACACTAATCCCGAGCTATGGTTTCTGTTGTCCTGGCTAAAAGTCTGCAGGCAGATGTTTTGTCTTGGCCAGAAAACATCAGCCCCAACCCATCATTGATGGGTCCCATTTAATCAAGCAGATTTTGGGTGACAACCTTAAGTAACAGTGTGATTTGGACCACTGAGTTGGGAGGACAATATGCTAGAATAGCCTCACCTTTCAGGGAATGGATATTCCTAGTTAGGCTGGGGCTGGTCTACAGCGGGATGGGAAAATATTTATTTTATACCTTCCATATTGACAGCTTTTCTTCTAGAAATAGTTTACACATACCTAATCCTTTTGCATCAAATACCTTGGCTTTTAAAGATTAATATATCTTGGATCTGTCATAGCATCTGCCTTATCTTTCCATTCCATGATGTCCTATAATTTGTCTAATTACCTCTCTATTGCCTGACATTTATTTTATATTTTGCTATTTTAAACAATTATATTAACTTACGTGCCTTTGACACATGTAAGAGGATATCTGAAGTTTCAGAAGAATATAGATTACTGCATTGAAACATATACACACTTTAATATTTCTTTAAGGAAGATTTTGGAGAGGATTTGTGGAAGAAATGTGGACACATGCAAAGAACATGTGGTGGATATTTTGGCGCAGTGTATGGAAAGGGTAAAGATAACCTGAAGGTATGCCTCACACACTGGGAATCCACTCCTGTCATTATGAAGCCAGCCATGAGTTTAGTTCCCACTGTATCTGTGGCACAGGTTGTGCTCATCAAATAGATCATCTGGCATGCCATGCTTGCAGGCCCCACACTGTGGAAACTGGTTTCACAGTGGAGGATCTGGTTCCACGGTCCCTCTAACCTATGATGGATCACATCTGCTCATTTAGGAGATGAATTTGCAAAGTGGGAACTAATTGAGTAGACACACACAGTTGGTGCAGTTCTCACGATGACCACTTCACTCACATTCTGCCCATTCACTGTAGTATCTATTTCCTGTTTGCTGTGGACTATTTCCAGAAGGAAGACTGACCAGCCTATAGCTCTGAAGTTTCATTGATCTTAGCCTCTTTGTCTCTTTCGAGGATTTGAGAAGAAAATGCTTGACAGAGTTATTCACAGCTGTATATGCCAATAAAAGTAGGCAGTGGGTGAGGAGGCATCGAGCTCCAGTTGGCCAGGTGTTGAGAGAGGTCTCTAGAGCTGGTGGTAGTAGAAAGGGTACCTGGGATTCTGGTAGTTAGCTGAGGGCTGGTGGACTTGGGGCCTGAAGGGCTGGCCAGGGTGAGTGCTGTTCAACCCAAGAACTACTGAAGCAGGAAGTGTCTCCACTGAACATCTGGTCCACTCTTGTCATTTTTGACAGATTCTCCTGCAAAGAGCCTTCCCAATTTGTTCTACAAACACTATATAAGAATGCCTATTTCTTTACCTCTATGTTACCACCATGTCTTATTAAACTTCTGAATTTTTCCAATCAGTGGAAAATAATGCCTCATTTCAAACGTAATTTTCTTATGGTATCCATTGCTGATTCTGTATCGGCATGCTGTGAAATCCAGTAATGCTTCTATTTTTGGTTCAGAGTGGTTTCAGTCTGTTTTGTATTGCTTAATTTCAACAGACATGAAGGTATAGACAACTGTTTGAAAAGAACAAGAGACATTATGGGAGCCATTGTTAATTTTCCTATTGTCTGATTTTGAAGTCCTATAACACCTTCATTACTCTGTTCTGATCAGTTTTATATTATTTTGCTTTGTATGAATGTGTGCAAAGATACAGGCAACTGTTTAGAAGAAAACAAGAGACATCATGGTAGCCACTGTAGGTTTCCTGTTGTCTTACTTTGAAATCTGTGTCGCTTACATTGTTTTGCTTCTGATCTGCTTTGTTGTGTTTTGTTATGTTTATTTTTACCCTTTTTAAAAGAAAAAAGTGAAAAAAATGTAATTTTCTTGAAATATGATATTATACTTATTTTAAAAAATATTAGTAGCCATTTGTAAATATTTTTTGAGTTATTTGTTTATAAGTTTTCTTTTGTTTGTGCCCATTGCTTTTTCCTGTTGGTTTATCATTTTTGTACCAATTTACAAGGGTTTTTGACATGTTAGGTAAACTAGATATTTGTCATGAGTTGCAGATATTTTTCCCCAGTTTGTTTGTTGATTTTTAAGTTTATTATACTCTTTGAAGTTCACAAAATTCAATTTTTCCACTCAAATGAGTTAATTATTTACCTTTTCAGTTTAGAATCTGTAGCTTGCTTAGAAAAGCTGTCTCCACTCCATAATCATAAAAATGTTCTTCATGTCTCTTTCTTATAGCTTTATTGCATTATTTTTTATGTTGAAAACTTTGCTCCATCTGGAATTTGCTTTGGTGTGAAAAGTGAAGACAAAATCCAGCCTTCCTTTTCCAGAGGGCCAGTTGCTTTTCTCAATATACCTTGTTGGATAATTCTTTTTAACTGATTTGAAATACCATATTCATCATATGCTAAGTTCCTGTATGTTCTTGGATGTCTATCTGAATTCTATTTTCATTTATCCACCTGGCTTCTCTTCATACTACTTTTAAGTGTTATAGATTTTTATTATGCTCTGATGTCTGACAAAACTTGTTTTCTTATTCCTTTTTAAATTTTAGACTTTTTCTGGCTAGTGTCATGTTTGTTTTTTTCACATAAATTTTAAATTAGCTCATCTGACCCTCTGCACCTCCCAAATTCTGCAGATATGTTCATAGAATCACTACGACTATATCTCTCTTCCAGGGAGAGGCAAAGATTCCTTATTCTAAGAGGTTCTTTGGATAGGGGTCTGTCCATGTGTTTAGAAAACAATGTAATCAGTCCAACTTCTTGGCAGGCATTCCCCACATGTGATGTTCTCTGGTGCTATAATTAAGAGGGTGCAGTGGTTAAGTTTGAGAAATCTTGTGTTAAAAAAGTTAAATAATGTCTCCTTGATCACTCATTATGCAGATATATTAGGCACCTGCCTCATACCAAGTGTCCCGCAGGGCCAGGAATACCAAGGGAAGGAATCAGATGCAGATCTGGCTCTCATCAGGCTTATGGTCTAGCTAGATAAAAATGAATTTCAATTATGAATTTACTCAGGCTTGTAACTTAGGTGCCAAGAAGAAAACCCAGGAAGGGTTCTGTGCAGAAGACTCACTGGCCCAAGGACCTACCCTTCTCTAAGTGAGGAAAATCTTGCTGAGGAAGTGATGTGTAAGCCAAATGTAGTCCTGGTAGAGCCCTCAAGGCACAGCGTTTCCCCAATGTTCTGACTATGAAAGGCTTTCCAGATGGGCTTTCTGGGACCATTTCTGCTGAACGTTCTTTGGGAAATACTAACATTTTATTCCCACTCTAAGAGGGTCTGTAACCTTGACCTGTCTCTAAAGAATCAGGTATCTCTAGAGAGTTTGCTTGACCTCTCTGAGATTTATTTTCCTAATTCATGAAATGGTGCATTCATTTTCCAGAATGACCACAATAACTTACCACAAAGTTGGTGGCTTAAATAACAAATTTATTCTCTCACAGTTCTGTATGGCAGAAGTCCAAATCCAAAGTGTCAGCAGGCCCACACTGCTGTGAAAGCTGTAGGGTGAGTCCTTCCTAGTTATCTTCTCACTTCTGCTGGCTTCAGCCATTCCTTGGCTTGTGGGTGTATCATTCCATCCTCTGCTTCTGTCTTCATATGGTCTCCTCCTCCTCTTCTCTCCCTGTCTTGCCCTCTTCTGTCTCTCATAAGGACATTTGTCATTGGACCGAGGGCTCACTAGGATAATCTAAGATGATCTCGTTTTCAGACCCTTAAGTCAATTACATCTGCAAAATTATATCTTTCCCAAATAGTATCATATTGACAGGTTTCTGGATGTATCTTTGAGGAGAGGGAAAGCTGATCCACAGAAATGGGAATCAGAGCTTGTTTCAGAGAGGTGTTGGGCAGTTTCCATGCAGCAGGTATATGAAGTTGTCTGGGCCAGAGTCAGCTGCTGCTGCTCCTCCCCTAATTCTTTGGCTTCAGTTTTTTTACTTCTGCAGAGGCATTTGTATACTAATTCACCATGAAGTGGGGGTGGGGAGTAAGGGTTTCTTCTCTCCCCTTCCTCCATTGGAGAGGATTTCATTTTAAGTGAGGAATAAGAAGAGCGCCATCATTTTTGCTTTTTCTTAGTCTCCCCCTTTCTGAGTTCTGGTCACTACAGGAGTCATTTATTTATTGTCTCTTCTCCAGGAGTTCAGTTACTGCCCTGCACTTGTGGTCTCCAATCTGAACCTGTCCCTACCAATCATCAGCACATATGTGCCTGGAACCTGAGTGTGGGGAAGCGGGCAGCAGCCCACCCCCAGCCGTCTCCCACTCTGACAGCTCCTGAGGGACTTCCATCTTCAAAGAACGCCTGGATGCTTTCCTCATCATCTCCTGGGTTTTTGTTGCAAAACAAAAACAACCTCTCCGACCTCTTTCCTCTCCTCACTTTGCTTGTTGAGATGTGCTTGTCAAACTGATATTGAGGAGCATCAACTCCAGATACTACTGGGGGCAGGGGAGAGGGAAAAATAAGCAAACCAAGAAGAAACTTAAAGGTCCTTATGCCTCTAGAATGTATTCATGTCTTGTCCTGAACTCTGACTACTCCAACCACTTCATCTCCCCTCATTCCGTGTGCCTCAGACCCCTCTCTATGCCTTTTGGGCATGGAGTTCCTATGTCCCCAGAGATCTCTGCACCTCTGCCTCTTGTCTTCATGCCCTTCCTTCCACTGTTTCCCATTCCCCCTTCGTAATGACAAATCGATGGTAATTGCTTAAGTGCAGCTGTTCAATTCTCAGACTGTTGAGAGGGAACTTAATGTCCAAAGAAGTCCCCAAAGAACTACATGCTGCTTGAATTATGTAAAGGTGAGCAGAGAAGGGTGAATTTCATATGCAGAAATCCTTTCTGGCATTAAAGTTTCATGGGAAAAAGTGAACTCTTGGACTCATATTTCAGGTCAAAGCTTATCTTCTTTCATTCAGCATATATTTATTGAACTTCTGTTATGTACAAAGCCATAGTTTAGGTGCTATAAGAAGAAAAGAGAGACTAATTATTCCATCTCAGACCTTTCTCACAGGTTCACCCATCCCACCTCCATATGCTTTGAAACCAACAACCTGTTCTGAGATGAAACTATACCCACATAAGCATCATACCATCCATACATCCATCCATTAACCCAGCATATATTGACTGTGTGCCTGGCTTCACAGCTGAGCACCAGAAGCCCTGAGTCAGTGCAGAATGAGACAGCTACAGAAAGGAGGCAATGAGCACACTTGGAAAGAATGATCATGTATAGGTGGTGCTTTTTAAGCTGCAGTCTTGGAGGGCAAGTACAGTTTGGATAGAATGCTCATGTGTGTGCAAGTGAAATACAAGGAGGCCAAGTATCCTATCTCATTTTCTTTTTTCCTCAGAATTTACGTGCATTCCAGTCAATTCCAGCTCCCTAAGTCTCATAAGCTCTTCCCTCCTGGGGCTGTCTTTTCTTTTTGTTTTGTATTGACCTAATATCAACCTCATGCTCTTGCTTTTCATCAGAGTTACCATATTAATACATTTCATGTTGTTAGAATCTCTAACACCAGGCATTACATAAAAAGAAGAAGCTTATTTTGCTCACAAGCTTGGAGGTTGAAAGTCCAACCCTGACTGCAACACAACCTGGTAAAGAATCAGAAAGGAAAACAGGCTTCCCACAAGGGCAAGAGTGAGGAGAAGAGAGAAAAACCTTAATTCTTTTGTAAAGCAGAGTCCCCAGGACCTAATCCCTTCCTACTGAATTTCTACCATTCAGCACCACCATCCTAGAAAGCAAGCTTCCAGTACATGAACCTCTGGGATTCAAACCATATCTAAACCACAGCAGTTACCAATACAAGATATTTGTGTGTAGATAGTAGGCTCCCTCGGTCCTCTCTAACCCTCTAACCCCAACTTGTGCACACCATCATCCCCACAGAGGTCTCCGCAATGAGAAGAAGGTCGTATGAAGACCTATCTCCCTGGGGATAGGAGTGTAAGTCCTGTGAGAGTGGAGGATTTGTCTTGCTCACTGTTCTGTCCAGAGCATGAAGTCTAAAATAGTGTCTGGCACAAGGTAGGCACTTGGGAATGTTGAATGAATGATGCCACACACCAAGCCACTTAGATCACTCAAGCCAGAGACAAAGGGTGGGAAGGGCATTGTTTCAGCATCAGCAAGGGCCACAGCTCAGGCTCTTCACATTTAGGACAAAATCTAAGGCTTATTCATCTCCTCTGTCTCTGTCTCTGTCTCTGTCTCTGTCTCTGTCTCTCTGTGTCTTTGTCTCTGTCTCTCTCTCTCTCTCTCTCTCTCTCTCTCTCTGTCTCTGTCTCTGTCTCTCTCTCTCTCACACAGTCCAGTGAAACTGGTCACTTCCATGCCAAGCACCTTGCTGCTCTTGCACCTGTTGCAGAGGCTGGTCTTCTGCCCTCATGTCATGTGCTTCCCTATCATCCTTTTATGCCCATCCCCCCGATGTGGGACTCTGCTCAAATGTCATGTCTGGGCCACCTGTCTTATTTTCCTCATTATATATATCATTAGCTGCTATTATCATAAACATTATTTATACACTGTCTCATCCCCTTGTGAATGGTAGCTGCATAGGGAAGGGGCTGTATTTATTTATTTTTTGTTCACTACTGCAGAGCCTGGATCCATGCCCAGCACACAAAAGCCACCCTATAAATATTTGCTGTTGGTTGAATGAATAGCAATGAATAAACATTGGGTCTACCCTAAGGCTTCTGAAATGAGTGGGGCATCACAGAGGTCTGGAGCAAGACTCAGGAGGTCCCCATTCAGAAGCAAATGAGGAAGGAGACAGAGTAGAGATGAGCTGCTTAATGACTAGATCAACTCCACAGAGGCAGATCAACCTGAGACCTCAAGCATTTGTCAAGAATGATGGGAAGGTATAAAGGCCTCTGCTGGCCCATGCAGTACCCTTGTATATGTGCAAAAAGTGCCTCCTTCTCCAAAGGAGAGTAGCATCATGCAGGGGGTGCTGCATGCAGTGGGGGCTGGGTTTCAGCTGGCCCTCGGCCCTAGTAGGTGGATCCCTTTTGAAGAGCATACCTCATATAACCCTATGTAACAGTCTTGTTGGGGGATAGTTTGGGTGTTCACAATGCCATTTCTCTGTTACCAGTTTGAGAAAAAAAAATAAGCTGGTAAAATTTAAACTCGATGAACAGATTGTGCAGAAGCCACATAGATACTCAAGGACAGAGCTGGAGTCTGAATTCCATCCCATCAAACAACTCTGAATAGGTGCTCCTTGCATTCACTTTTGCTAGTCCAAAAGACCTACTGTACTTTTTATTTTCCAGTTCTGGGGGTTGAGCCCAAAGAGTACTGAATATTTCCAGTTTTTTAAAAAATTTTATTTTGTGCTAAACTAAACCCAGACTGGCTTTGAGCTTGCTCTCCTCCTGCCTCAGCCTCCTGAATAACTGATATTACAGTCAGGAGCTCAGTAGAATCTGCATTTTAATAAGATCGTCAAGGGGTCTCTGTATATGCTGAGGTTTAGAAAATACTATATTCTATTATACCTGGTTGATCTCTACATTCTATTATATCTGGGAGATCTATGGAGCCAACCAGCTTGGGTGCTTTAAAGAAAATCGTGCATTAAATATATGTCTGTGGTTGTGTGATGCTGGACAGATTTCTCACTCCCATTAGTATGGGTCCTTCTAATCTAGGGTTTTAAAAAACAGCATAACGACCTAACATATTTGTAGGTGTCAAAGACATGATGTGAGAGTACCTTGTCCATTGTAAAATCTTACCCAAATGCAAGGGATTATTGCTCCTACATAGTATAATAGAAGGCCCCTGACAGAGACCACTTATCTCTAGAATGCTACTTCAACAAATTAGAAGGAGGAAGAAAATGAATGGTCTGGGGTCAGTAGACTCTAATTAGCAGACAGGAATATACACAGGAGTCCACAGATCCATTTTACTTGCCAAGGGCAACTAGCTGGCACCTGGGGCTTTCAAACAGGGCTTTGATTGTGAGGTTAGCTCCACTCTGGGTGAGTTATGAAGGGAAAAGTGGGAAGAGGCAGGTGGGATATTTTCCAGGGACGAAGACCTGCAGCCATGTGAGTGCTTCTGCAGATAGACTGCCTCCCCCCCCCCCACCCCGAGAGCCAGGACCCCTTTCACCTCCATACCCGGCCATGTTTGGGCTGCCTTACTTTCCCTTTAGCGTGCAGATGTTCTGTGCCCTATGGAAGTGACCAGTAGCACTACAGTCATTTGGCAGGCCGTGTGCTTGGGGGATGTGTTTTGTTAGGGGAAAGCAGTTCAGACTACAGTGGTGGGCAGTTGGCAGAGATCCCCCAAGAGATGGTGGCTGGATGCTTCTGATCTCACTACCCACCTGCACCAAAAGGCACTCCTGAGTGTCCAGTGAAATCCCCCAAAATGGGTAAGAAATCGGTGACCTTTGCCTCTAGGACCTGTATACTGTGTCATAGCAACACCTACCCTAGTCATCCTGTTTCACATTTAATCTCACTCATCTCTGCCCCCTTATCTTATTCTCTGTCTCTCTGTGTCTCTCTGTCTCTGTCCCTTCCTCCATCCCATGTGCTCTCCCCCTCATTCTGTCACCCTCTCTCTTTTTGTTCATAATGTGTATTCTCTCTTCACATATAGTTTAAATTATAAGTATATAATTTACTTATTTACTTTTCTCTATCCCCTCTCACAAGCAAGTATCTTTATTTGTCTTAATTCACAGATACATCATTAAAGCCATTCTTGGCTCACAGTATGTGAGCAATAAATGCTTTCTGAATCAAACTGAAATCAATGAACTAGAGAAAGTGGCAGTAACACACGTAAGATTTTTTTTCTGGTTCTGCCACCATATCATTGTGTGGTCAGGATGCACGCCCTCAGTTTTCTCATTGTAGGCTTCAGCCTCTCCATTTCCAAGGGCACCCTCAGCCTCTGTTATGTGGCTCTGCAGCAGTCATCTTAGGAGATTGTTCTCAGGAGGTGGGGAAGAGAACCCTACAGAGAAAACGAACAGACCGTGGTGGGAGTTCTTGCTCTGACACTTCTTCAGTACTGAGACTTTTGATAAGGCATTTGACTTCCATTCTGTATATGATGCTCCTAGCACAGGGCCTGGCATGACTTAGAAGCTGACTAAAAGTTAACTTTTCCTTTTTGCCATCTGGGATTGCATGTTTTGTGCCAAATGAGCCTCGCTCACAGAGTCACACAGCAATGCCCTGGAAAAGCTTTGTGAACTTGTAAGTGTTCCCCAAATGTAAAAGGTTACTGTGATTACACGTAGACCAATCCCTGGCTTCCCTACACATAGATGAAACTGAGACCATAGTTGTTATTTATACCAAAACCATCTCGTGACTCACCAGCCTCACTGCTCATCAGAAATGTTGCACCTGATGAGACCAAATTCACATTGGGTTTATCAAAGTCTAATTAAAACTTGATCATCGTGTCTAACATGTTGCCTTATTATTTTGGCTTAATTAGGGTGATGAAAGGGGGCTGGAAGCAGCAATTCCAGCAGTGCAATGATGCAACATCTGGAGAGGCATGGGGCTTAGCCAGATGAGCAATTAAGTTGAGCTATACACATAGCAAAGAGCTTTGCATCTGACAGCTGTCTGGCCAGGCCCTTCCCAATCCCAGGCATAGTGAAAGCCACAGTGATAAGCTTCCTTCTCACCTTCTGGAGAATCAAAATTGGACACACCCTTCAGGGATGTGGGTAGCAAAGCCACCACTCTGTACAAGGTGCTACTGTAGAAGGTGTCATAGTTATGAATACCTGAAAGAAGAGAAGAAGAAGCATCCAGTGACAAAAGAAAATGAATTCTTTGGTCTTTTGGTGAATTGGTCAGCTGAGGTCATGATGCTGATGTGGCTGGGAAGACTGTCCTCTTGGAAATGTCACCACTCATTTCTTTAATTATAAATAACCTGAAATTGGGCACTTCTGTCGCTGCTCCTAAGAATCAGCAAAGATACATGCAACTAGCATGCAAATACCTTCACAAATACTCCCCAGCATCAAAACTAACAGGGCTCCATTAGGATTATTTTATTTAGAGAAAAAAAGCAAAACAGAAAAAAGGATAGAAATAATACATAATTTCAAAAAACAGTAAGAAATCACTAGTTAATAAATTAAATATTATCTTAGAAGTAGTTGTTCATGTTACAAAATCAAACATAAAAAGTAGACAATCAAACATTGGACCTTAGGCTTATTTTAATAGTTAACCTATAATATCTGTAACAAGGAGACCCTGTGACTTCCGAGCACCCTGATTCCTGGCTTTCTCCAACAATTCTTCTTTTCACATATGTATAAAGATACGAGTGTGGGCCACACTCAGTAATTTGTTCTAATAAATTGAATGTGGCAAAATAAGGAATGTTACTTATCAAATGAGGTTGCAAAAGATGGTGAGTTCCATCTTGCAAACTCACTGATGATGACTCTTGCTTGCTTGCTGTAGTGGAACAAGCTGCCACGCTGTGAGCTCCTCTCTGGAGAGGCTCACACAGTCAGGAACCCCGGGGGTTCCTCTGCAGACAGCTTGGCAACAGTTAGCTGAGTAAACTTGGCCCCTGGATGTCCCTTCTCATTTGATGACTGGTGATCGCAGCCCTTATTAACTCTCTGATTAAAACCTGTGAAGGCCATTTAAGTACAGGACCCAGATAAGTCCCATGTAGGTCCTGATCTGCAGAAACTCTGACATATTAACTGTTTTAAGCCACTTGTATTTGGGGCAATATATTCTGTGCAATAGATAATTCAAACAGACTCCAGGAAATACAATGACTAAAATACAAGAGAAGCTTGTTTGTTATACTTGTAACCATGCTTATAGAAGCAGTCATTTCTTCAACAGCTTCTAATATTGCCCTGGTATTGTCTCCATGTCAGACCACTGGAGAGGAATAAGACCATGACTGAGCACACATGGAGATTTATTTTCTAACTTGTTAAACTGTGGTAAAATATAGAGATTATAAAATTTACGATTTTAATCATTTTAAGTGTGAGATTCAGCACTAAACATTGTTGTGCAATCACCATCACCTATCTGCGGAATTCTTTTTCTTATAAGACTGATGGATGAGTCTTTTGAGAACCCAGCCTGGAAGTGGTACATATTTACTTCCTGTTGTGTTGCAATGGCTAGAACTTAGGCTCATGGAGATATCTAACTGCAAGAGAGACAGGGAAATGTAGTCTGGTTGTTTAATTAAAGAGAAAAACTTGAATTTTGTTGAGAATCTATTAGTCTTTGTTATATTACAACAGTATATAGATTTCAGTTAATACTAAGCCAATATTACATGGCAAACATGCTAACTCAAAGACAAACCGACCCACAACGAGCCCCTCATCCCAGTGCCAGCTCACTACTGTGCTCTTCATTTTGGAATCAAGGTCCTAACATCAGACATTTCTTCAAAGGTACATGGCTAAAGATCCTTTGAGAAACTTTGCAAAACATATTCTACCTATATTATAACATTGCGTTATTGCTTATTACATGCATATTTCATGATGCTTTTTTTTTTTAGTTGATTGGGACATTTTTCTCAAACCCAGAATTCTCTTTGAGACTTCTCCCAAAAGCAGCTTCCAGCATCCCTGTCTTTCCACGTCATCTATGGCTGAAGTGGAATTAATGACCCTGTACCAGATGGCATATTCTCTTCCCCTGTGGGATGATAATGACCCCTGAGACAATGGGCTTACAGAAACCCCACCTATCCCTACAGAGGGTTGGATTTCCTTGTCAAAGGCAAGTGCCCTTTTGGAGCCATTTGAATCTTGCATTACCTGAGTTATAGCTGAAGTGACAGTATAGACCAATTCTCTCCCTTAAATCTCTGATTTCTAGCATGTTTCAGAGGCTGTTTTCATTAGAAAGTGTCTATCAGTGAAATAAAGGAGAAAGAGCAGAACCCCTGTAATCCTTCGCAATTTCTCTTCAAGTCTACATGTTTGAGTATAGGGTGAGTGGCCTTACAAACTCATCTGGGAAAAGTCCATTTTGAAACCAACTGACTCAGAAACTGTCAAATGTACCAAACTTTTCATTTCTATGTAGAGCTAGCTGGTAATATGAACAGTTTTGGATACTTGAGCTCTACTTATCTGACCTTGGGCTACGATATGGTGATATTTTAGCAAGTATTCTTCTGGGTTATGTCAAATTATGGTTCCTAGCTGAGCAAAATGTATGTAGCACATGCTGGTTTCCCCCTTCCTGAGTCCAAAGTCTCTGTTCTCAAGAGTTCCAGAGTCCAGGGAGTGGGAACTAACTGCGATACATCCAGTAAGAGTAGATAGGAGTGTGCAGAAGGTGTTATGGTAACAGAAATAAGGGTCCTCTATAATCCATTCTGAGGGAAGCAAAGGAAATTTTAAGAAACTTCTTAAGGAAGGAATATCTAAGCAGAGTTGTAAAGGGTGAGTAGGAATTAGCTGAAGAAAGCAAAAGGATAGACCATATAAGGAAAAAAGTCACATGAATAAAGTTAGAGACATAAGAATATACTACCTACTTGGAATTAGTCAAGCAAGGAAAGATAGTGGTGACAAAATAAGATTTGAAGTCTGAACCAGGCGGGGTGCTACAGGCTTGTAATCCCAGTGACTCTTTAGGCTGAGAAAGGAGGTTTTCGAATTCAGCCTGAGCAACTTAGTGAGATCCTCCTGTTTCAAAATAAAAAGAGCTTGGGATATCAACTCCGTGGTTCTATCCCCAGTACCAAAAACAAAACAAGCAAACACAGTGCTGGAGTCTGAAAAACCTGGATTCAAATGCAAGATCCAACAATATTTTCTGTGTAATTACGATCATGTTATCAAACTTCTTTGCCTCAGCTTTTTCTTCTGCAAATTAATGAAAGAATCCACCACATAGGGTGGTCAAGAGGTAATGCAAACTATTAAACTATTGGCCTGCACCTTGTATAAAAGCTGAGTAAATGCTATTGCCCAGTAGGTAAAGGTGCATGTGAGTCTAGAATTAAGAAGGAAGCTCTATGTTAGAGGTGCAGTCTAGGAAATTAGCAATGGACAACCATTGAGGGCCTGAGAGGGAGTAAAACTGCATGAGTTAGCTTTTGTTGCCTGGAAAGTCACCTCAACTTAGTGGCTTAAAGCAATCCTGTATTTATTGTTCATGGGTTTTTATAAGTTCTGTGATCTGGCTCAGGCTCAGCTGATAAGTTAGCTGAGACTGGCTGGACTCCGATGGTATCACTAACCAGCTGCTTGGTTGGCCATTGACTGAGTGACTGGATCATAATGCCCATATCATTCAGGAGGCCAACTCAGGTTTGTTCAGAAGGCAGAGAGGTTCAGGTTGGGAACAAGCATAGTACTGCTTTGCTATATTGTTGACCATCAAAGGTCAAGGGTAATTCAGATTCAAGAAGCTGATAAATATGCTCCACATTCTGATAAAAAGAGTTGCAAAGTTACTTTATAAAGTCATAATTATAAGGAGTGGTAGAAATTTGAGACTATTTTTAGAAATAGAAACACCATAGAACCTATCCAAATTGTGGTATACCAGAAGGGAAAAATCTCAAGCACATTAACTCTGTCATTCAAGATCAAAAAAAGGAAGAGTGAGCCTTAACCTCAGAGGCATGAGGAAACCAGGAGAGCATGGTGTCACAAAAGGCCGTGGGAAGACAGCATGTCTGCACAGAGAATGGCTTACAGCATCAAAATTGCAAGAGTCCAAGAGATTACTGAATTCCAAATGAGGGTTGGTGATCATGGCGAGGGAGGCTTGTGGTGAAAGCAAGGTGCTGGTGGTTCATGAGGGAGGCCATGAAAACTGAAGACAAATTGTTAGGATAATGTTTTCAGAAAGTTTTGATAAGAAAAAACAGATTATATAGTGTTCGCTAAGAGTAGGGAGAGAAATGGGTTCACTCCTATTGTGGTTTGGTTTTGTTTAAGAATAAGGAGACATGAGCAAGTTTCAATGTGAAGGAGCTGATTGAAGAGTGGTTGGACAATATAAAAAAGAGAAGGAAATAAATATTAAACATATTCCAAGCAAGAGGGAAGGAATGCAGTGTCATATTTATATAGAAGAAACGTGACTGAAGAGAGGTTTAAAAAAGGATAGTTTTAGACTTAAGTGAATTTATACATTGCTGAAAGAAGACTGAGAAAGTTTCCCTTTCTGATAGCTTCTATTTTCTCTGTGGATAGCAATAAACAGGACTGCTCAGAGAGAAGGCAAAGTGGAATTTAACAGAGGGTTAAAAGTTTGCCAGAGCCACTGTGGAGAATGAGAGAGCTGACAAGGGAAATAGAGAAGGATTGCCAGGCAGCATTGGGGTCCATTTGAAGTCAGAGACCATAAATTTAGAGTGGCACCAATGATTTATAGTGACACCAATCTGTGTAGATTTCCAGCAGTGCTTAGCAACCAGAGATGAGCGATAATTGGATTCATCCAAAGTTGGTGCTTTGCCAGAAGTTGTACTGGGGGATCTTTGAGGAAGGGTGCTGGTAAGAGAGGGTTGAAATGATAAGAAATGATATCTCGGCTGGATAGGGAAGAACGTAAAGACAGGAAAAGACTGATATCCAGAGAGAAATGAATGCTGGTGTTGTGAGTCAACAAGATAATTTCTCAAGTTCATCTCTAAAGAATGAACTTTCACAATGCTTTATATAGTCCGGGCTCCTCAATCCTTTTTATATTTTGGTATTTTCCACAGTTTTATGCTATCAAGCACTTCATACCTTCATTGGCCTAACAACTCATGACCCATAAAGAACTGGAGAAGCAAGAGATCAAGAAAGATAGGACCGTCAGCCCCTCTCCGTCCCTTCCAAAGATGTTCAGTAAGTGAAACCAACACCGACTCAATTGCCCGAGCCAACATATGGAGAGTCATCCTCAATTCCCTCCTGTCTCTCATCTCCCTTCACCACATTCTACTGGTCCCAGTTTCCAATATACCTCAAATCTGTCCCTCTTCATCTGTGCTGCTGTCACCTGGGGCCCATCCTCCATTACTCTGTCACATGAACTTCAGAAATAGACTTCCTGATGTTCTCCTTGCTCCATCCTGTGACTCCTTAAATTCACTCTTCGTATAGAAGCAGCTCTTCCTTTAGGAATATGAAATAAATCATGGTCAACCCTTTACATAAATCTTTCAGCATCCTTATTGTTCTTAAATTCACTTCCTTACCACTGAATCCAGACTGAGAAATCCTGCAATAAGGTCCTGCAATGACAGGGAGCAGAGCAAATGTGAAGGACAGAGGATGGTGGGGATTACAGAGGGGGTGTGCAGGAACGTGGGATGTGTGGTGAGGCGTATGAGTGAGAGCTGGACCATGAGGGCTCAGCAGACTTCATAGCAAGGAGCTGCACACAGTCATACTTTTAAAAGACCAGGCAGGCCTGATTACAGAGACTATAAAAAAATGAGGCCTGGATACCCTCTGCTATGAGACAAGTTATGAGCACATTAGAAATACTTCTGGTTGGAGTAAATGGCAGCTTGGACTATTTGGTACTGGAAGCAGAGAATAGATGTGAATTTTATTTCAGAAGATAAAATAGAAGGCTTGGAACACATCTCTGAGAATAACTGCTGGCTACTCGCTACTAATTATTCTGAGGTCATGTTCTTTCTCAGGGTCTTTCTTGGACATCAGAAGTTCAATACATAGAACCAACACAATAGAGAATTTTTATATCCATGCACATGGACTAAGAGGAAAGCTCTGGGAGAGATTGTAGATACCCAGAAGAAGTAATTGGTGGTGACTTTCCTGAGGAAAGCAGCATAGAACGGAAACACAGGTGAAAAGATTGACCTTGGATCAGAGGACATCTCTGGTCATGTACTCCGCAAGGGGCTGGGATTACACTATGCATTATGCTCCTCCTTCTCTACTGATTAGACCAGTGGCTACTAGCTCCTCTTAGTTTGAAACTCCCTTTGGAACTTTGGAACCTATACCCTGGTCTTTAAAATATAAATATATTTTTAATATCAACCAATTGAGAAAATGCATAATGACAGAAGCTCTACGAATTCAGAAAAGATTTTAAATACATTTCTTTTGTGTTAAGCATACCTTTATCTACTCTCTTCTAAAATAGCATATCTCCATGTGAAATTATTTTTTCCCTTAGAAAATGCCAGTTGCGATAAAGCTTGGCAAATCTGGATGCCCTCTGCCTTTTTTCTTTTAGTCTGCAGATTGTGAATCAAGATCTAGCCTTGACCATCTTGTAAAATAAACTGATCACATCTATGGCTGCCTTTCCTCAGACTTGGAGATTCTTAGAGAAAGGAATTGTGCCCCTTTCTATATCTCAAGCACCTAGTCTATGACATGAAACAAAGCAGGTTTTCAAGAATTGCGGTTGAGTGAATGAAAATAGAATTAACTTCCTGGTGATTTTACCATTATTTAACTTGAACTGTCCAGATGGTCTCATATATTGTTTCTTTAGAAATTCTGACTTTCTTGCTTCCCAGTGATTAAGATTTTCAAATTCAACCCATTTCTTTATGGTGTTTGTCTATTAAAGCTGAGGGAGCCTGTCCTGGCTCAGGTTCATTTTTCTGTTTCTAGGCAGTCTTTAGCAATGCATCATCTTAGTAAAGTGCCTGGCTCATTCCACAGAGTAAAATGTACTAAATGTGCAGGCACATCCTGTCCTTCAGATGTTCCAGCTCCAAACTCAAATTTCTGCATTTGCACATGCTTATTTGGCTAAATGTATTTTGTAGGATTAGCTTAAGCCACTGCACACAGCTGACTTTTTATTTTGAACATTAATTTGGAGATCTGAAGGGAGGAATCACCTGGTTCTGTGTGAATGAAATAAAGAAGTATTTCTGCCTTTGACACTTTAATTGGATCCTTTCCATGGGAGAGACCAATGGAGACACCAAATCCCAGGATGTGATTCTTTAACTTCAGGCTGTCCTTGGAATAATGGAGAGAAAGTTGGCAGGGAGCTCCTGGGGGCACTACTCACCAGCAACAAATTGACAAATGGATTTGAAAGTTCAATTGCAGAGTCAGCTGCCATTTCACAGGTGGTCTCAACTCACCACTGAGTTAAGTATGATTCTTCCAGCCGCCAATTTAAAGCAGTGAAAATGTCCTAGATGGGCAGTAGACAGAGTTATTGTTTTGGGTATGGGACAGGTTGAATGATGGCCTTGAAACAGATGAAACAGAGGAAACACACACACACACACACACACACACACACACACACACACACACTATGCTATAAGGTTGGGGCACAAACAAACTCTTGCTCTGCTTGGCAAACTCCTTTGTGCCTTCAGCCTCCTCCAACATTCCAATCATCTGCCGCCATTTTGAAACATTCTGTTGTCTAAGGATGCCACTGCTGTGGTAACCCTCTGAGGCAGAGCCTGTCTTTTCTTTATTTTTTAAACACAATTTTTAATTGTAAATTTAAAATTTACAGTTGTATATACTTATGGGGTAGGAAGTGATATTGTGTTTTATGAAATGTACAATAATTAAATAAAGCTAATTAACATATCTATC
This sequence comes from Cavia porcellus, assembly GCF_034190915.1. NCBI lineage: Eukaryota > Metazoa > Chordata > Mammalia > Rodentia > Caviidae > Cavia > Cavia porcellus. The sequence continues at coordinate 26,535,915 of NW_026947508.1, forward strand.
ATCTCAAATATTTTTTTATAGTGAGAACATCTAAAATTTTCTCTCAATGACTTGGAAATGTACATTATTATATTTACCATGCTGTGGAATATATCTCAAAGAAAATGTTATTCCTCTTGCCTCAATGAACTTTTGTATTCTCTTACCTTCATCTCTCCATTCCCCTGGTCCCCAGCCTCTGTTCCACCATCCTATCCTGTGTTCCCAGATTTTGATTGTTTTAGATTCCACATATAAATGATAACATGTATATTTGTGTTTCTGTGCCTGGCTATTTCATTTTATAATTCTATCCATGTTGTGATAAATGAGGGTTTTTTTCTTTTTAAAGACTGAATAATATTCATATATATGACTATATATATATAATATTTTCTGTATCTATTATCTGTTGATGAACATGAATTGATTTCATAACCTAGAATTTGTGAATAGTGCTGCAAAGAAAAGCCCAGATGACTTCACTGCTCAATTCTACTAAACTTAACTAATACCGATCCTTCACAAACTTTTCCAAAATTGTAGAGGATAAAATATTTCCACATCCCTTTTTACAAAGCCATCAATACCCTGATACCAAATGAGACAAGGGTATCATAGGAAAAAAATCAAAACCAATAAACTTGTTGAACATGAATGCAAATATCCTTAACAAAATACTAGCAAATCAAATTGAGAAGCACATTAAAAATATCATTCAACATGATCAAGTGGGATTTATCCCTGGTATATTAGGATGGTTCAACATATGCAAATTGTAAGTGCAATAAATCACATTAGTAGAATTAAGGACAAGAGCCATATGATTATCTCATTAGATGCAGGAAAAGCATCTGAAAGAATTCAACATCCTTTCATGATAGAAACAATTCAACAAATTAGCTACAGAGCGAACAGATCTCGACATAATAAATGCCATATATAAACCCACAGATAACATTGTACTCAATGGTGAAAATTTGAAATGCTTTATTCTAACATCCCGAACTAAACAAGCATGCTTACTCTGACCATTTCTAGTTATCATAGTGTTGTAAATATTTTGTGTAGGAATCACAGCAGAGAAAGAAGTAAAATAATAAAGGAAGAAATAAAAAGAATCTATCGAAGTTTGTTGGTGAAAAGATCATATATATGTATATATGGGTATATATGGGTATATATGTATACATGCATATGTATATACACATATATACACATATATACATAAACATATATACATATATATGAAATAATAAAAATTTCTGTTAGAGTTAATAAAGAAATGCGGTAAGGTTACAGAATACCAAGTCAACATGCAAAATTTAACATCTTGTATTTTTAAGATTTTATTTACAAATTCCTTGGGACCAGAGAGGGAGGGATGTTATGGTTATTTCATCTCTGTTCCTCTCTTCATGGTTATTTCATCTCTCTTCCTCTCTTTGAAAGTTCTCAGTCCTGGGGCTGGAGATTTAGCTCAGCGGCATAAGCACCTGCCTTGCAGGCGGTCGTGAGTTCGATCCCTGGTATCAGAAAAAAAGAAAAAGACAAAACAAAACAAAACAAAAAAACAAGAAAATCCTCAGTCCTTTGAGACTCATTGCTACTACCACTGACCTGACTATACTTCCTCACTCACTGCAGACTTATTTCTTGGTTCTTTGTCTCTCCCATATGAGTTGCTAAGTACCACAGCATCCATGCAAATGACTCATTTAATACTCTGTTGTAATAGACTGAATTGTGCACTCCCTCCCAAATTCATAGATTAACGTCCTAACCCCTGTATCTCAGAATGTGACTGCATTTGGAAATAAGGCCTTTAAAGAAATGAGGTGAAATGAGGCCAAATAGGTAGGTCCTGATCCAAAGTGACTGTTGTTCTTACGAGAAGAGAATATATACAAATGTGCAATTGATGGACAGCCATGTGAGGATACAGGAAGACAGCCATGGTCATCTGTGAGTAAAGGAGAAAGGCTTCAGTTAAGCCAGGTCTTCACACAACTCTCAGATGTCTAACCTCAGAGTGTTGGAACAATAAATTTCTACCAATCCTTGTTTGTTTAAGACAGAGTCTATCTACATAGTCCAGTATGGCCTCGAACTTAATATGTAGCCCAGGCTGCGCTCAAACTTGCCATGATCCTGTTACCTCAGTCTCCCAAGTGCTGTGGTCACAGGTGTGTACCATCATACCCAACAATTTCTGCTGTTTGTCACCTACTCTGTTGTGTTTTGTTATGGCATCAATAGTAAATAAGCTATCCTTGGGATTTTACAGTTCCTCATTCTGCAAAACCACTTCCTTCTGCTCTGACTATGAAGTCCAAGTCTTTTCCCCTGACTCTACATTCATCCTAAATGGTGTTACTGCCTCCGGAATTTTAATTCCAATACTCTTCTCTAACTACTGCTTATACTTATGTTCACTTTCTCATGTGCCCCCATTCTGAGACCCAGTTAGTCATTCCTGTGCCCACCTTCAGTGTACACACTTTCCTGCCTTCAACCCCCAGTGTCTTCACTTCTCCGCTAAAGAGATTTTGTGGCTTACTGCTCTAATTACCCTTTTGAGAAGAACCTTAACTCCTTGCCCACCTGTTTATTTGTCATACTCCCCTGGGAAGTGCTAACTATGGACGAATGCCATGGCTGTATTCAACACGTTAACTACACCACACAACCAAGGTGACCAGCTTCTCTTGCTTTATTTTTTAATTTTATGTCTTTTTTTTTCCCCACTGAGACTTACCTTCAGAAGTGTCCTATTGTTTCCCCATGATTCTTGGTATTAATCAACCTTCTCATAACTGGGATAAAATACACTTTGTACTTAAAGGAGGAAACATTTATTTTGAGGGTTTCAGGGAGTTCAGTCCATGGTCAACTTGTTCCAAGGTGAAAACAGCATAGCATAATGCATGCTAGAGGCAAGCTGATCCTGTCATGGTGGCCAGGAAGAAAAGAGAGAAGGGAGGAGCTAGAGACTAGAATATGCCCTTCTAGGTCATACCCCCAGTGACCCACTCCTTCCAACCTAGCCCTGATTCTGAACAGTAGACTTCTGGAGAACATTTCAGGTCTAGCCATAACAATTACACATCCAAGGTGACCAACTTCTCTTGTTTTATATATATTTCTTTGTTTTATATTTTAATTTGCCCCTTCCTCCACTGAAACTTACCTTAAGAAATATCATATTTGTTCCCCATAAAAGTCAACTTGTTTTTAGAACACTCATCTATGGCCAGTGATCCTACAGTTGTTTTCTAAGAGGTCTGCGGCATTCTTTCTCTCTTCCAAACTTCCATGCCCAAAGTTATTGACTCCTCTTGTGGCAAAGTGTCTGAAAAGAGATGGCACATGAGCTCTACATTTTATTATTCCACATATCCCCTACTCAGTGCAGTCTGAATTCAATTTTCACACCCCAACAGTGATTTTGTCAAAGTTATTAGCAATCTCCTTGTTACTAAATCCTGAGGACACTTTCTTGTCTCATTTCTTACTTACCACACAGTGAGTGATTCCCTCATCAAAACACTTCCTGTGATAACACTCTTCTATTTTTCCCATGCTTTGACCACTTTCATTGCCATGCACTTCTCTGAAGTCTTTTATATTTTCCTTAAAACTCACATTTGGACCTCTTTTCTTTCTGAAGTTTCCTCTAATCCATTTCCAGAGATTAGAACCCCATCAGAGGTTGATGAGTCCCTAATTCGTATCTGCAAGCAAACTTCCACACTTTACCATCTTCCCCCTCATCAAACTCTCTGACTTGGTATGTTCAAATAGCTCCATGCTCCTCTCCTTCCCACAACCCAGCTCTCAGTCTTTGCCACTTTTGAAAATGGTACCATCCTGTCCTCATCTTCTCAAGTCAGAAACCTGAGTACCATCCCTGCTTGTTCCTCTCTTCCAACCATTCTGTCCACATCAACTTCAACTCCATCCATCCCTTAAATACGTCTTGCACCATTTCTTGTCCCTGCTGCTGATACCCACTCATACCAGCAACTGTCATTTCCACGCAAGAGAGCTACATTGGCCTCTGTTCTAGTTTCTCTGACTTGGCTCTTGGCTTCCACAGTGTATCCCCTATACAGTTGCTGTAGCAATCTTTTAAAAAGCACAAACTGGACCATGGTGTTTCCCAGTTTAAAACCCTCCAACAGCTTTCTATTAATTTTTTTTTAAAAGTGAGCACTTCTTGTCCTGGCTTAACTGGGCTTTGGAGATCTGGACCATACCAACTCAATGGTTTTCTCATTCCATTCTCTTTTTCATCAACTCTCTTCCAGCTCAGCTGACTTTAACCTTTTCAAATAGAACAAGATTTTTGCTGCAATTAGGCTTAATAGATCTTGTTCTATGTGTCTTTGACCCTATCCCTTCATTGTGCATGGCTGGATCCCTTTTATCCTGTGTCACATTTATATTTTAAAAAATAGTTCTTAATTTGAAAGTAAAATTTATACACATTGAAATGCACAAACATAAGATATACAGTTTTGACAATTGACAGATATCTGTATAACCCAAATCCCCATCACCAGTTCCTCTCATTTTCCCTTCCACTAAATTCTCATCCAATCCAGAGGTGAACCACTCTTTTGATTTTTTCAGCATTTTAAAAACAATTTTGCTTACATTCATTATTGTAATATGAAATCTTATGTGTCTGGCTTCAAATCATAATACTCAAAACAATATCAGTTTATCCATGTGCTACAAGTACTGTAGCATATCTTTTTATCATTGATTAGTCTTCTATTAAGTATTTCACAATTTTTAAACTTGCTTTTATACTTTTGTATATTTTACTTGTGACATTTGTTGTTATCATTAGGAATAAATTTGTCAAAAGCAACTTTTTGAATGGACAAGTGTTTTTATTTCTCTTAGGAAAGTGTCTGGAATTAGAACTATGACGTTACAGGGTGGTCCTCGGCTTAATTCTGTAAGAAGCTACTAAAGCTTTACCCAGAGTAGATGTACAATTTTATAATTCCACTAACAAGAGATTAGAGTTCTGGCTGCTCTATACTCTTAGTAATAATTTGGTTTTAGTAGTTTGATTATTTTGTTATATTAACTGGCAATAGTGCCAGTCATTGTGGTTTTGATTTGTATTTCTGTGATAACAAATGAGATTGAAAACTTTTTCATTTGCTCTTTGACCATTACTATGTTTTCTTTTGTCTCTCCTTGAAATGCTTGAAACTTTTCTCAAGTCCTTTAACTGTATATTTATTGGGTTGTTTGTCTGTTTTATTTTGGAGTTGTAGTTCTTTATATATCCTAGATAAAAGTTCTGTGAAAAATACATGTTTTATGACTATTTTTTCCTAGGCTGTGGATTGCCCATTCATTTTCTTAATGATGTCTTTTCATGAACAGAGAATTTAAATTTTAATGAAGTCTAATTTATCTGTTTCCGACTTTATAGTCACAGTTTTCTGTGCTGCCCCTAAAAAATCTTTGATGATACAAGGTCAAAATAGTATTTTATGGTTTTTCCCTAAAGCATTAGAGTTTCAGTTTACACTTAGGTCTCTATATATCCTGAATTGATTTTTGTGTATAGTATAAGATAGGATTTGAAATTTATTTTTTCATGTGGTCATCATTCAATTGCTCCAGCACAAAACTGAAGGACTTTGGTTTTTATTGCATATATATATATGCCATTTCATTTGTGTGCAATTCAGTAACTTTAGTTACATTTATTGTTTTATAACCATTATTATTATATACTTCCTAAACATTTTTACCATTCCAAAAAAATTCTGTAACCATTAAGCCACAATTTCTCATTTTTTGGCCTCTCCACTGAGGCCCTAGAAACCTTAATCTGCTTTATATCTGTATGAATTTGTCTAGTACAGATATTTTATATAAATGACTGGCTTATTTAACTTACAGTAATATTTTTGAGGTTGTGGCATACAACAGAACTTCATTCCTTTTGAAAATGAAATACATATAAACATATATATATATATATAATCTTTTGGCTATTGTAATTCTGCAATGAATAATGACACTTAAGTATCTATACTCCTTTAATCCCCTTTGATCTCTGCAAATGATAATCTCAGATTCATTTTTGCTTTCAATTATCTATGTCCTTTTTTTAACTAGCATAAAATTTATAGTTTTATTGGTGCTTTCAAAGACCTAACTTACGTGTTCCTTGATTCTACTGTTTCTCTATTCTCTGCTTTATTGTTCTCTACAATTTATTATTTTATTACTTCTGCTAGTTTTGATTTTAATTTGCTCCTCTTTTTCTACTCACCCAAGGTTCAAACTTAGGTTACTAGTTAGAGATCCTTCTTTTACAGCTATGCATTTATCTTGAGCATGACCTCTGCTGTGTTCTATAAGTTTTGGCATATTGTGTTTTGGATTGCATTAATCTCAGCTTTTTCCAATGTCTCTTGTGATTTACTTTTAGAACAACATAAAAAGCTACTTAAAATTGTTTTCTTATCTTCACATAATATTCTGGTTTGCTTTCTATAATTGATTGAATCTTTATTTTATTATTAGCCAACATACTTAGTATTATTTCAATATTTTAAAGTTTATAGAGTATTGTTTTGTGACCTACTTACCAAGATTGAATCATGAAGACAATGAAAATCTGAATAGACCAATAATGGATAAAGAGAATATGCACTTGAGAAGAATGCATCTTGTAAAATGTTTTGCATATTAAGTGTAATACATGTATCTATTAACTCTAGTTGGTTTATAGCACTATTCAAGTCCTCTCTTTACTTACTGATCTCCTGCCTAGCTGTTCCAGCTATTATTGAAAGTGAGGCACTGACACTTGAAAATGTCTTAATTTCTCTTTCACTTTTGAAGCATAGTTTTATCAGACATAGAATTCATGATTATTTTTTGTCTCAGCAATTGAAATGTGTTGTCCCATTGCTTTCTGACCTTTATAGATTCTGATGAGAAATTAATCACATCAAGGATCCTTAATGAATAACTTCTTTATTGTTGCTTTCAAGATTTTTCTTTGGCTTTGGTTTCTTTGTTGGACCTTTTTTTTCACCTCATTCTATTTAGAGTGTAATGACTTCTTAGATTTGTAGAACCATGTCTTTCATCAAATTTGGGAAGTTTTCAGCTATTTTTTCAAACATTTTCTCTCACCTTTTCTCTTTCTCTTTACTTTCCACAACACTTAAGGTGTATATGCTGGTTTGGATTACATGGTAACCCTCAGGTTCTGTTCACTTTTCTTCATTCTTTTTTTCCCCTTCTTTTCCCTCAAACTCTATAATTTCAAATATACTACATTTATTTATTTATTTATTTATTTATTTTTGTCTTTTTCATTTTTATCAGTACCAGGGATTGAACTCACGACTGCCTGCTTGCAAGGCAGGTGCTTATGCCACTGAGCTAAATCCCCAGCCCCTCAAATATACTACATTTAGTTTCATTAACTCTTTCTCTCTCAAATATATAATTTATTTATTTATTTTTAAAACTTTTTATCAGTACCAGGGATCGAACTCATGACCGCCTGCTTGCAAGGCAGGTGCTTATGCTGCTGAGCTAAATCCCCAGCCCCCAAATATACAGTTTAAACCCTCCAATAGAATTCTCCTTTCTGTTTTGTGGAATACTAGTAAATCTGTATTTGTTTTGTTTTCTGGTACCAGGAATTGAACTCATGATCTTGTGCCTGCCAGGCAGCTGCTGTGCTGCTGAGCTATATCCTCAGTTAGAAAACTAAATAATCTGAATCTGACATCTTTTATTTATTTTTCAGTGCTTCTCAGGATGGGGAAAGAGACTGCCATTTTGTTTATGCTCCTCTCTCAAAAAAAACTTTTCTTGGCACCTTTAAAAAATCAAGTAACAAGACAATATCTCACTTCTTGACTTTATATTTTATTACTTCTATTATTTATTTTGTTTGTTCCTATACAAATATCACTGATGTTGATTACTGCCATTTTATAGAAAATCTGCAAGTCATGGAGTATGTCATTTTTTTTTACTAATAGGTTCTTTGAATTTTATTCCTTTCATTTTATAATTGTCATACACACACACACACACACACATATATATATACACACACACACAATAGTATGAATTTTGGTTTTAGCTGTCAAACACAAAGTATTCAAGGGGGAAAGAATAGTGTATTGTATTTACTCATATCTCTCTTTTCCCTGATGGTCTGAGTTCCCTGCTGGAATTACTCCCCTGGTTTTAAAAACTGCTCTAAGGAGTTTTCTTTGTTGATTTCTTTCTTCATTCCTAAAGGGTATTTTATTGTTGTCCTGCTGGATGTAGAATTGTGAATTGACAGCTTCATTTTTTTCCAGAATTTAAAAAGTGCTGTGATATTTCTCTTTGGCCTTCATGGTTTTTGATGAGAAATCCATAGTCATCCAAATCATATCATGGTAAATTTTTTTATAATGATATGACATTTACCTTTGGATGCTCTCAAAATTTCTTTGTCTTTACTTTTTTTTTTTTTTTTTTTTTTTTTTTTGGTCTTTTTCATTTTTATTTATTTATTTAGTCTTTTTTCCTTTTTTATCAGTACCGGGAATCGAACTCATGATTGCCTGCTTGCAGGGCAGGTGCTTATGCTGCTGAGCTAAATCCCCAGTCCCTTGTCTTTACTTTTTAGCAGTTTGATTAAAGTGCATCAAAGGCATGAGTATTTTGGGTTTGTTGTGTTTGAGATATATTGAACTTCAGTTTATTGAATATATTGAATCCACAGGGATGTCTTTAGGACATTTGGGAAATTTTAAGTCAATATTTCTATGACTTTAATTTGCCACTTATTTTAAGAATGCTTATATTGTCTTTTGGAATATTTTTGTGAGTTACTTTCAATCTTTGTCAGTATCAATGCCATTTCAGGTGGCATCTGTTGATAGTCTTTTATCAAAAAACAATATTTTCTTGCTTTTTGTATCATAAGTTTCAAGGATGTATTATGGCCATTTTAAGTACAATATCTTCAAATTTTGTATCTTATGCACTCCTATGCAGATATAGATACTGGTTTAGGAGGCAGTCAATCCAGTTAGTGGCAGGCTTTAAGCGCGGACCTTCCCAGCAGGGCTATTTGAATCATTCCTCTATTAACCCATCTAGAGCCCAGTTTTGGACATAGATGTTACTGTATCTAGTTCTCAGGTTATTTTGTTTTGTTGTATTTGTTTGTTTGTTTATTTTGTCTTTTTGAAACAGAATCTCACTATGCAGTTCAGGCTGGCCTTGAGCTCACTACTTTGTAGCTCAGGCTGGTCTTAAGCTCACAACAATCTTCCTACCTCAGCCTCCCAGGTGGTATGAGCCACCACATTCATCTTGGTTCTCAGGTTTTAGTTACTGCTGAGGATTGTATTCACATGTGTACTGCTTGAAGGTAAGCCCACGAATCCATAACAATTTTATAAGATTTCTTTATTTAGCTTTACCCTCTCTCTGTTTTCCAATACTTTCTGATTTCCTAAAGCACAACATCTTGTGGTTTGACCAATAAGTTGGAGATTATATCATCTTATTCTGCTTCATGGTTCTATAATTGCACTAACATTCAGGACAAATCTGTGTGAGGAAAAAGAGAAAGACAGGGAAAAAACAATGCAACCTTCCCCCACATCTTCTTGGGACTAAAGCAGGACTCCCTGTGCTCGCTCTGAGCATTGGAAGTTCCCAGTCTTACCCCTTTGGTCAGAAATGAGGAGCTTCTCTTCATGTTCTTTATTTTCCCCCGTCCCATTGCTACTTTTAAGTTGTGGGACTATTGAAATTAGATCTGGAAATACTAGAAGAAAAAAAACCTCATGAATTTGCTATCAGTTCAGTGGTACTTTGCATTCTTGTCTATTTCTTCAATCTGCTTGCCATTTGAGTTCTCAAATAGCTGCTGTACATATTCTGTCAAAATTTTATAGCTGTATTCAGTAAGAGAGGCTATGTGAATGTGATTACATCACTTTACCCTAAATTGATGGTGCTTTGATAATGTCTTAGTGTAGAAATGTGGATAATTGGGTTTTTATTTACCTTGTTAATATAAGAACTTGATATAGATTGCCCTTTTAATACTGCTTACGTTGCATGCCACAAATATTGATGTTCTGTGTTTCTGTTATCATTCATTGTGAACTAGTTTCTAATTTCCCTTGTGATTCTTCACGGGCACACAGATAATTTTTAAAGTGTATTATTTAATTTAGAAACATTATGGATTTTCTGGATATCTTGTTATTACTCATTCTAGTGTTGAGTAGATAATGTATCTTGAAAGCATTTTAATGTTTTGAAAGTTTATACAGTTAATATTTTGAAAGTTTTTTGGCCCAGCATATTAACTGTCTTGAACACTGTGACCCTGAAAACATGAATTTTAACATAAGGTGAAAGTATTGTTTAGATCCTTTAAAATCTTGCTGATTTTTAAAAAGTTTGGGTTATTTTATCAATCACTGAAAGGGAACTATGATGACATATTTTTATAATACTTTCTGTAACTCCATCAGTGTTAGTTTCCTACCTTTTGACGACCTATTGTGCGGTGCATATGTGTGTGTGTCTTAGTCCATTTTCTGCTTCAATGGCAGAATACTACAAAATGTGTAATTTATAAACAGCAAAAACGGTTCTAGAGGTTGAGAAGTCTCAGAGCATGGAGGCAGCATCTGACCTCTCATGCTGCATGATAACATGGCAGAGGGGCAAGCAAGCCCACAGGACAGACCTAAAAATGAGGACAGGGCCACTTTCACAATTACTCCAGTCTGAGACAATTGTCCCATCCCCCTGATAATGACATTAACCCATTCATGAGGGCACAGTTCTCAAGACCGAATTAGTTCTCTTAGGGCCCATTACTTATCATTGTTATGTTTGGGAATTAAGTTTCTTTTTTTTTTTTTGTCTTTTTTCTTTTTATCGGTACCAGGGATCGAACTCACGACCACCTGCTTGCAAGGCAGGCGCTTATGCCGCTGAGCTAAATCCCCAGCCTGGGAATTAAGTTTCTAACATGAGCTTTTGGGGTACTCATTCAATAGTGGTTTGTATTTGTTATGTTTTCTAAAGAAGTGACACTTTAGTCTTCTGCATTTTAAAAAATGATCTCTGCTAATACTCCTTGGCTGAAAGTGTATTTCTTCTGATAGTTACACTGTCATTTTACCTTTTGAAAACCTTTCAATGTATGGAAACTTGTTTTTTTTTAATGTACTTTAAAACTATTTGCTTTTCTGCATATAAAGTGTAGCTATACCATGTTTTTTTATCTTTCTCTTTTAACCAAAATCCATATGTATTTGAGATTTTTTTTTATAAATTTGGGCGTAGGTGCACCATTTCATAATTAAATTTAATAAAAAATTTTACTAAGACAATTAGACTCATATGCAATTATAATGTGATTTAAAATATAAAGTTTGCTTTGCATACAGTACAATGCCTATAGCTGACAAAATTTTCTGAGATTTTATACTAAATATTCTTAATATCAAAATAGTAACAGTAACAACAACAATAATAAAGGGGTGGTAAGAAACTTTGGGAGGTGATATGTTTATGGATTGGCAATGTTTTCATGGTTATTTATGTATTTCCAAACTTATCAAGTTATATATATTAAATTCATAAAGCTTTTTTATGTCAGTTATACTTTGGTCAGGTGAGTTTTAAATAGGTTAAAGAATGGGGGGTAAGGAAGGAAAAAAGAAAGGATGGAAAATTTCTTTGTGCTTTTTGCCTAGTTTTAACAAGGTAACATTTTATAAAAATATAGAACAATATAGCATCACAACTGAGATAGTGACATTGATACAGTCCATCAGTCCTAGATTTGTTGTACTTTGTGTGTGTGTGTGTGTGCACATTTGTGTGTGCATAAACATGAATCAAGTTTCTATACATTTTTATTAGCTGCATAGTTTCATATATCAACCATTACATTTAGATACGGAATAGTCCCACACCACCAAATCCCCATGTTGCCCCATTATAAACACACACTCCTCCTTCTGACTCTCGAGACATATGCTATATAAGTGGAACCATAAAGTGTAACCTTTTGTGAGTTGCTTTCTTCTTCACTGTGATTCCCTGGAGATCCATCAAAATTTATGCACACATTATAATTGTTTTAAAACTGTTGCTACTCCATGGTGTATATACACACTGGTCTAGCCAGTCATCTGCTGAAGGACATCTGAGCTAAGTCCAACTTTTACTATTACAAATAAAGGTGCTAGAAATACTCATGTTTAGGTTTTATGTCAACATGAAGTATTATTTCTTTGGGATAAATACCCAAGAGTGCTATTGCTAGATGTTATGGTAACTGCATGTTTAGTTTTCAAAGAAACAGTCAGACTTTTTTCCAGTGTGACTGTACCATTTTTACATTCCTCTATAGCAATGTATGATGATCCAATTTCTTCACATCCTTGCCAGCATTCAGTTGTTGCTGTTTTTTTAAATTTTAGCTGTTCTGATAGGCTATAGAAGTATTTCATGTGGTTATAATTTGCATTTTCCTAATGACTAGTGATATTCAATTTCTTTTCATCTGCTTATTTTCTATCCATATATAGAAATGTCTGCCTAGTGTACATTTTGTATATTTTCCAATTAGATTTTCATTATTATTTAGTTGAAAGTTCTTTGAATAGCCCAGGTAATAGTCCTTTGCACAATTTGTGTTGTAAAATATTGTCTGTTTTTTATTTTCTCTTTTTCATATGGCCTTTTACAGAGAAAGTTTTAAATTTTTATTTCAAAGGTATGAGAGATTCAAAGGATCAGATTTTTCCTTTTATGGATCATGCTTTTGGTATACAGCGTAAGAACTCTTTCCCTAACCCTGTTGATTCCAAAGATTTTCTGATACGTTCTTTGCTAAACGTTTTTGATTTTATATTTATGCCTACTGAGTCAACTTTTACTTAAGATGTAAGACTCAGAGGTGGAAGTTCAGTTTCTTGCTGGTAGATGTCCAAAAGCTCCAACACCATTTGATGAAAATCCTATTCTCCATCAGATTGCTTTTGCACCTTTGTTGAAAGCCAGTTTCACTTGTGTGAGTTTATTTTTGATTTTTTGTCTTTCCAGAGACCGATTTGTCTATTCTTTCACCAATATCAGTATTTATTATTGTACCTACATAGTAAATTTTTATATTAGATAATTTCTCTTGATTTTTATTCTTCTTTGTTAAGATCATTTTATCCACACAGGACCTCTTGTCTTCGCACACAAACTTCAGAATAAACCTTTATTTCTTTTCAGAAAATCTTGCACGTGTTTCTACAGGTATTCCATTAAACCTATAGCTCAATCTGGGATGAATTTTTATCTCCATTAAAATGAGCTTCCCAGTCCGTGAACATAGTATGTTTTCCATTTATTTAAGTTGCTTTATTTTATTCATCAATATTTTATACATTTCAGTGTAGAGATTCTGTGGATGTTTGTTCTTTGGAGTTCTTGTAAATGGTACTGTGCTTGGGCTGGAGATGTAGCTCAGCAGTGTAAGCGCCTGCAAGTGCGAGGTCGTGAGTTTTTGATTCCCAGTACCAAAAAGAAAAAGGTACTGTGCTTTTAATTTTGCATGCTCATAATTGTACATATTAGTACATAGAAATATAATTGCTTCTTGGTCTTGTATCTTATAGTCTTGTTGTACTCATTTATTAATTCTGGAGAGGATTTGGGGAGTACTTTTTCTGATTTTTTTGTTTTCTTATGTCATCTTCAACTAGATTTCTTCTATGTCTTCCTTTCTAATCAGTGTGCCTGTTATTTCTTTAGCCTTGCTTTCTGTAGCTACAAATTCCAGGTCTTTGTGAGAAGAATTGTGAGAGTAGATATCTGTGTTGTTCCTGAACTGGATCTTTCACTATTAAATGTGATGTTAATTGTAGATTTCTTGATGCTGCTTTTATCAAATTGAGATACTTTTTCCCCATTTCTATTTTTCTGAAGTACTTTTCATGAATGAGTTTTAAACCTTGTCAAATGCTTTGTCTGAATTAATTCATGGTTTTTTTAAAAAAAGCATGAATGATAGTTGACACTGATTGAATTTTGAATACCAAACCAAACTATACCTGAAACGTAGTGGAATACAATGCTAATGAAATAGGCATATAGTTCTTTTATACATCGTAAGTTTCAATTCACTGAAATCTTGAAGATTTTTATGTCTAAAATTATCAAAGATATCTGTCTTTTTTTTATTTGTACTATCTTCATCTGGCTTTTATGTCAAAGTAATATGGTCTCATGGAATGAACTGGCAAGTGTGGGTTAGCTTTCTATCCTATTGATTTCCCATTGCTGTTGTAACAAATCACCACAAGCCTAATGGGTTAATAAAACATAAATAAATGTATTGTCTTACAAATCTGGAGGTCAGAAGTCTAAATTGGGATTTATTGGACTAATATAAGATGTCATCTGGGGTACTTTCCTTCCGGAGTTTCCAGGGGAAACCTTTCTTACCTTTTCCCAGCTTCTAGAAACCACCTTTTTTCCGTAGCTGTTTCCTTTATTTTCACAGCTATCAGCATAGCATTTTCAAATCCTCTCTGTCTCTGTCTCTCTGTCTCTATCTCTATCTCTGTCTCTGTCTGTCTGTCTCTCTCTCTCTCTTTCTCTCTCTCTCTCTCTCTCTGAGTATAATCCTACAGCTTCCTTTTTTGACTTATAAGAAAAGGATAACAGAATCCGTCTAATTTAAACAATAGAAGAAAAACCGACTGAAAAATTATAAACAGTCTCAGACACCTGTGGGACAATAGCAAGACCTAATGTCTCTGTCCAAAATAGATAGAAAAAAGTAGTGTAGAAAGACTACTTGAAGAAATATTTGGTGAAAACTTTCCAGTTGTCACTGGGAACTCAAACCTACAGAGTCACAAAGTTGTGCAAACACTGACTCAGGTAAACCTTATAATGACATTAACTCACATGAATAATCCAAGATAAAGCCCCCATCTTAACATCATTAACAAAAAAAAATTTTTTTTGCTGTGTAAATTTAACATCATCACAGGTTCCAGGGCCACTATTCTGCCTACCATACTCTGATTTTCTGGAAGAGACTGTGGGAAAATGGTGTTAATTCTTTTTAAAATATTGCTCAAATTCTTCTGGGAAGCCATCTGGACCCGAATATATCTTTTTTGGGGAGTTTCTATGATTCTAAATGGTTTCTGGAGTACTCATATTGTTTATTTCATCTTAGTTGAGTAACAGTAGTTTGTAGGTTTTTGAAGCATTGATTCATTGTTTCCTAATTGTCAATTTTATGAAAATAAAGTTGTTTACACTCAGGCAATGTGTAATAATCACCTGTTATCTTTTAAAAGTAGATTTTATTTTTAGAGCAGTTTTAGAGTCACAGCCAAATTCAGTGGAGTGTACACAGATTTCCAGTGTATTCCAGCTCCTTGTTTGCATAGCTAGCTTCTCTACACCACCAGTTCTCACCAGAGTAGTATCTTGTTTATAATTGATGAGCCTATATTGACATACAATTATTATTCAAATTCCACAGCTTATAGAAGAGCTCAGTATTGGTATTGTATAAGATTAAATTTATGACACATATCCATCATTTTAGTCTCGTGTACAGTATCAATGCCCTGAAAGTTCTTACGCTCTGCCTGTTCATCCCTCCTCAGCTTTGAACCCGGAAGTAAGCAAAATTGATTTTACTGTCTTCATACTTTTGCTTTTTCCACAATGTCATATACTCGAAATCATACAGTGTGAGTGCTTCTCAGACTGGCTTCTTTCACTTTGTAATACACATTTATATTTCTTCCATGTCTTTTCATGGCTCGATAGCTCATTTCTTTATAGCACTAAATAAAATTCCTTTGACTAGTTGGACCACAGATGATTTATCCACTTGCTTACTGAAGGACATCTTGGTTGCTTCCATGTTTTGGCAATTATGAATAAAGCTGCTATAAATATCTGAGTAGGAGTTTTAATGTGGATGTAAGTTTTCAGCTACTTTGGGCAAATGCTAAAGAACATGGTTGCTAGATGATATCATAAGAGTGTGGTGCATTTTGTAAGAAACTACCTAACCATTTTCCAAAGTGGCTGCACCATATTGTAGGCCTGTTTATAGTGAATGGAGCATTCTTGTCCTTCACATCTTCACCAGCATTTATTGTGAGTGTTTTGGATTTTGGTCACTCTGGTAAGTGCATGGTAGTATCCCATTGTCATTTTAATTTGCATTTCTCTGATGGCATGTGCTGCAGAATGTCTTACCTGCCTTTTTTGGTGAGTTGTCTGTTAAGGTCTCTGACCCATTTTTAAAAAGTTTTATTTTAAAGAGGGTAAAATTAAATACAACTAAACAGAACATAAGAAAGCAATGTAAGAGACATAAATTTCACAGCAAGATTATCAGAGATCTTCACTATCTATCATATTGTCTCTTGTTTGCTTCCAAACAGTCGTCCACATCTTCACATACAGAGAATTCACATGAAACAACGTAGTATAGAACTGATCTGAACATGATGAGGAAGGTATTTTAGGTCATCAAGATCAGACAATAAAGAAGTCAACAATGGCTGTCATAGTATTTCTCATTCTCTTCAAAATAGCTGACAATACCTTCATGTATGTTGAAATTAAACAAAATCAAATGGGCTAAAATAACTCTGAACAAAGAATCATAGTATTGCTGGATTTCACATTATGATGCTATGGAATCAGCACTGGGTACTTTAGTGTCTCTTTTTCTTCAAAGTAGTTGTTCATTTCATCACGCGTTATATGATCACTCCTCATAGTTATAGGTTCTACACATGCATGAGTCTCTACATGTATTTCTATCCTTTCTGTATTAGAGGGGAAAACAAAACAAAGCAAGACAAAACAAAACAAGTTCCTATAAAAACATGAAATGAAAAAGCCATATAAAACCAAAGGTGATCTAAAATGGTTACTGTGTAACAGGGTTACATTTTTAAATGGGCTATTTGTTTGTTTTTTGTTGATTTTTAAGAGTTCTTTGTGCATTTTGAATAATAATCATCCATCAGATATTCCTTTTGCAAATATTTTCTCATAGTCTGTGGCTTGTATTTATTGTTCCTTTGACAGTATCTTTCCCAGAAAAGAAAATTTTAATTTTAATGAAGTGCAGCTTTTTAATTATTTTCTTCATGGATGATGCTTTGGTGTTGTATCTAAAAAATTCCAAGCCCTACATTGTTTATATATTCCCTTATGCTCTAAGAGTTTTATAGTTTTGCACTCTACATTTAGGTCTGTGATTCATTGAGTTAATTTTTGTGAAGATATAAAATATGGATTTGTTTTTTTGCATATGGATGGCCAGTTTCTTCCAGCATCATTTGTTGAAAAAAGCTCTCTTCTCCAGTATATTGCCTTCACTCTTTATCTTGAATATTTTTAGGACTTCCTCTTGATTATTTATAGTACATTTAATTATATATCTTTACAAGTTTTCTTAAGAATTCTCTGGGTAGTCATATATATATATATATATATATATATATATATATGACTTTATCTACTAGTTTTGACATTTTCTCACATAGAGTGAAATGTGGAAACTTATCTTCCATTTAGGTCTCTTCATCATTCTGTTTTATATATTTTTACTTTGAGCATAAGATGCTATTATATATGTAGTGTCATACTTTTGTTTTTAGAGAAAAAAAGCAAAATAAAAAGGGTAGAAATAATACAGAATTTCAAAAAAAAAGTAAGAAATCACTAGTTGAAAAATTACATATTGTTATCTTAGAAGTAGTTGCCCAAGTCACAAAATCAAAGCTTAAAAAGTGGACAATGACAGCACAAACCATTCTGTTTGATGAACTAACAGAAACTTAGTAGTATGGTTATCTGTCTTGCACACATACCTACAGTTTTATATGTAGTGTCAATCATTAATATGATTGATAAAATGGGTGAAGAACTTGTGGTATATTACATACATTCACAGTTCTGCTATCTTCCTCCCTCCTGATCCTCTACATTTCCTTCTTTTATTATTCCCTCTCTGTTTAGTGATGTTCATTTTCCTAGTTTATACGTGTAGGTCTACTAGTGGAAAATTATTGTAGTTTTCTTTCCTCCGCAAATGTCCCCCTCCCCCAATTCTTTAAAACCAGTTTCTAGCTACTATCAAAACTTTAGTTAAAGATCTTAAAAGTAATTTTAGAAGTAATTTTATTTGGGTTTATCATGAGGTTGGGGTTTACACAGCTTATTGTATGTCACTTTCACTATATTTATGTTTCCAGTCAGCCATTCTCCAAATACTCTAAATATATATATATATTTTTTTTTTTTTTTGGTACCAGGGATCGAATTCACAATCTTGTACGTGCCAGGCAGGCACTTACGCCACTGATCTAAACCCCCAGCCCTCTCCAAATATTCTTTAAACACTACTCCCTTTTCTCCTTTTGGGACCTTGATGACACAGATGTTAGATCTGTTTCTGAAGCTCTGTTTATTATTTAATTTTTAGTCTGTTTTTTCTCATTTGTTCAGACTGGATGAATTGTATTATTCTTCTGTCAATTTCACTGATCTATGTTTTGTTATTGCTTCTCTATTAATGAGCCCACTCACTGGGATTTTCATTTGGTACTGTTTTTTCAGTTCCATAATTTCAATTTGGTTATTTTTATAATTTCTATTATTGAGATTTTTCTAGTGTCTATTTGTTTCAGAAAATTTTTAATTATTAAACCTTTTTATGACAAATATTTAAATTATATCTGTCCTATAATTCTGACATCCTGTATTGCAGGCATTGGCTGATTGGGTATCTGCATTCCTCCCCCAGACATATCAAAGCCTCTGTGATAGCAGAGGGGTGACAAGTGGACATAGAGGCTCTTCCCTCTAAGAACTATCTCAGTGGCCAGCTCAGTTCTGGGGAATCCAGGGATGAGAACTACAGAAATAACAAACCATCGTTTTCTTGCATTGCTTGTTTTTCTCATTCAAGTTATGATTTTCTTGATTGCTGTTGTGATGAATAATCTTCAGTTGTATCCTGGACAACTTTTCTATTATATTAGGAGATTCTTGATCCTGTTTAAATCATTTATTTTAGTAGGCAGACATCTTTTTAGAGTTATTACTGAGTTAATCTTATGGATTGTGGTTCCAATGACATTTAACTTGCAGAGCCTTGTAGTGATGTCTTGTTCTTGGTTAAATTCCTGTCTAGGGGTTCTATTGGTTTCTGTAGGCACTGCTTGAAGGGTAAGAAGGAATTTCCCCATTCAGATGGCTGAGTGTCACTCAGTGGGAGAGGGTTCCCTGTGTATTTTCCTGTTACCTGTTTTCTTTGAGAATGTGAGGAAAGCTTCAGGCTTTGAGACCATAAGATTTCCTGGACCATGCCATTTGGCATGGCTGAGTCTCTTTCTCTATTGCTACTTGCAATAGAAAGAATCTTCATCCATGGGGATAAATAAGTTTCCAGGTTATTGTATCTTGCTGTCTACTCCGGATATCATTGCCTGATGGAAATCAGCAGTGTCAAATTTAAGAGGGGAAGAAGAGTACTTCCCCTAGTCAATCAGTCTCCATTTTAGGAGATATTGGGATCACTTGATTTTGTTAAAGCACTTCTGTTTAATTAAGGAGCAATGGGCCTACCTGGAAAGTCTTTTGTTACTTGATTGGGGTAGAGAAATATCAAACTGGATCAGTTTCCTCTCTTGGATAGGAGGACACAAGACACCCTGGCATTGTGCTTTTCCTTCTGTCCTGAAATGATACCAATTAATCTTCTTATTACCACCCTCTTTCCCGGGCTCTTCCCTTTTGCTGTCTCTCATGCCATTTCCAGCATTTATATTGTACTGACCAACCAGCAACAGAGAAAAATACTCTGCATTACCCAGTGTGGATAAAAGTCCTGCCAATCGTTTCATCTGTCCTTATTTTCCTGTTCCGTTTTTTCTGTCTTCGTTTGTGCTAATTGAATAGTTATGGAAGTCCAGTTTGATTACTGTCTTGGCTTTTGATTTATGTCTCTGTTGAAATTTTGCAGTGATCCTGAGGATGATGATATGCACCTTTTACTTATTTCAACTTTCTATACATCTTCTAGGAGTTTTATAGTTTTAAATTCTTCATTTAGGTCTCTGACCCATTCTGAGTTATTTTTTGTGAATATTATAAGATCTGGGCCTAGATCTACTTTTTCTCAATTGTTCCACGAGCTTTTTGTAAAAGAGATTATATTTTTCCCACTGAGTTTCCTTGCTCTCTTGTCAAATATCGGTTGACTCTGTGTGAGTCCATTTCTGTGCTCTCTCTTCTGTCTCTTTGTCCGTGTTTCGCTGATACCACATTGTCTTATTACAGCTTTATTCTGAGTGTTGCAGTTGATTAATGTCGGTCTCCAACCTTGCTCTTTTTCCTCAATATCTTTTTGGCTATTCTTGGTCTTTTGCCTTTCTGTATAAACTTTAGAATCAGTCTGTCAATATTCATAAAGTAACTTGCTGAGATTTTAATTAGGATTGCAGTATATCTATAGATCAATCTGGGGAGAATTTATGCTTCATAATATTGACTCGTCCTGTCCGTGTATATAAAATATTTCTTCATCTACTTAGCTCTCATTTTATTTCATTATATGTATTTTTCAGAGATACAATTTTTTTCTCATACAAGTCTACATATTTTGTGACCCTTGTATCTAATATTTCAATTTTAGGGTGTCCATGTAAACAGTGGTGCGTTTTTTCATTTCAAATTCCAATTGTTCATTACTGGTACAGGAAAAAGAAATTGACTTTTATATGTTAAACTTCCAGAAGGGTTTTTTGGTTAATTCTCTAGGGTTTTTTTTTATATAGACAACCATGGTGTCTGCAAATGAAGTCTTGTATTTTTACTCACAATCTGTATACATTTTATTTTATTCTCTTCTTACTATGTCTTGAGTGTATTTCCTCCAAAATTTGTTTTCTGAAACTTAACAGCCAAGGTTATAATATTAAAAGCCAGGATCTTTAAAAAGTAAGTCCCTCATGAATGGATTCCTATGCTTATAAAAGAGGTTTCAGAGAGAATTCACCACGTTGTGTCTTTTCCATTCTTTTTTCACATGGAGACACAATGTCCCTCCCCTTGGAAGAATGCAGCAACAAGGGACTGAAATAGAAGTGGATACCAGGCTCTTGTCAACACAGAAACTGCTGAGGCCCCAGTCCTAGACTCCTGACTTCCTTAAAGTTGTGAATAAATTTTTGTTCATCACAAGTTACCTAATTTCAGATGCTTTGTTATAGCAGCACAAATGGATTAAGACATTTGCCTTACTGTACTATGTAGCACTTTCAGCACTAACTCAAAAGGAGTGATGAGAGGGTATATCCTAAGCTTAGCAGGAAGCATCTGGTTCTCAACATTAAGTATGATGTTAGTTATAGAGTACTTTTGTAGATATTTTTTATCTAGTTGAAACTCTCATCTATTCATAGATTGATGAGAAGTTTTAGCATGAATGAGTGTTCAGTTGTGTCAAGTCTTTCTGGGCATCATTGACATTATGTTCTTTTTCTTCTTTAGTCAGCTGATGTGATGGATTACCTTCATTTTCAACTAAATAGTTTTAAGCAGTATTTATTACTATTCTACATACATTGTGTGTACTTAAAAATTCTGTTATCTTCTCTAAACTATAAACTCAAGCACTTAGTATAGTATACACTCACAAGTGTTAGTCAAAGGAGTGAGATATCACCTACTTACTTTTGCTTTATCTATTGAACAGCTATGGAAGGAGGATAGCAATTTATTTGTGCCTAGGTACAAGATGAAGCCAGAGGAGACTGGGGTGGGGGAAAGAGAGACACCCTGATATTTATCCCTTTACAGTTCCAGATGTCAATTTTGCATCTCATTGATTAAAAGGTCAACACCAGCAGCTGACTGAGTTGTTTTGTTGAAAGATTTCCTGGACTTGAAGAGCAAGTAAACAGCTTTGGACCTAGGTGACAGAGTGTGACAGAATTGTCAAGAAGACTGTTATCCTGTTTTATAAATGCTGTAATATAGCAGGTGGGAGCTTGTAGCTATGGTAATTTGAACATTAAATGTGGCCTCCTTTGCATGTGAAGCTGCATTTGAGGTATATGTTCCATACGAAAGAATCAGAGCTCTGCTTGATATGCCTGAAAATGTTTTGATCTTCAAAAGATCCAACCAACTTCTTTTCCAGGCATCTTATGTTTACTTTGAGTCTTAGTCCTTGAAAACATCAGTTCCATTTAAATGATTTCATAGTTTCATATATACTCTAATGGTACCCAAAATGAGGCCAGCAGATCTTTCTTCTAGATTCCATGAATTGCTATACTCCTGGAACATTCCCTTACATAAGCTAGTCACGAAGCTTATTTCTCTCATCACTAGCCATCATTTGCCTTTTTTAGCTGACATTCATTATCTAGATTTATCTACTTAAAACAACTTCTACCTTTCTTAGATTTTCATGCTGGATTCCTACCCCATGTTTTTATCCATAGCTGCCTATAATGAACACCTATGGGCTTTTTTCTTCTACAATCTACTGAATTATATTCTGAACTAAAAAAGAATCTTGAATTTCCTCTAGGAAGCTAAGCTTTCTCTACTCTCAACTTTGGATTAGGGTGAGTTTGGTCCCAACAGCTCTCAGGCAGACCTTAATTGACTGAAGTTAACTACTGTATGGTGTAACTTTAGAAATTGGTTGGTTCAAGATTAATCACATGACCTTATTAAGCCAAAAATACTCAAATCTAGATATTTTTACAAACTATTGAGAGAATTTCTCTCTTCTACATATAGACTGTAGAGAATGGAAGATCTAGCGAAGCTGCAAACTTCCTGTGACTTTAGAGGAACACCTGCCAGCATTAACATGCTGAGAGGGGTGATCTGAACTAAGACAGAGAGGAATGGTCCTGTGGCATCACCCCAACTGCTACATCAGCCATGCCTGAAAACAAGCTTACACACTGAGCGCTGCAGTTTTATAATCCACAAACCTTGTCTATGATTAGATAATTTAAAATTGGATTTTTCTATGATTTTTGGCCAAAAAAATTCTGAACAAGGCACTATGTATCTTATTCTAAAACATTTTCCAGCTTACTTTATTCTTTTTTTGTGTGTTTTATCCTTTTTTGTAACAGTGTTCATGGTCATTGACTGTGACCTCCCCTTGGACTTTGTACCCCACTGGACTTGATTTTGGTATACACACTCGGGAATTCCTTATTCTCATCCCACAGTCCCGCAGTTCATCTGCAATGCTGTCTTCCCTGTATTGGTACTATCTTAAGTCAGACTTCCGATTCGTGTTTCTCACTGAGTATTCCTGAATTTGCTTCTCTCAATGAGTATATTATAACTACATTACCTATAACATACTGTAAATTTCAGTTAAGTTACTATAACAAATTCAGTTATTAGAATCCATTCAGAACTGTTCACAGGAAGAACCTTTTCCTACTCAATTACTATACTTATCTATGGTTGGTCAGAATTATGTGAAAAACTTCAAGTAACTGTACTTTCTAACCATGATGTTTTCATGTTGATGACTGGGCTGGGTGTTTTGGGTGAGAAACTCAGTTGCACATCATACTTCAAGTTTCATTAATCTCCAGTGAATACCCAAAGGAAGATAGGGCATATGTTAAAATAGGATCCTAACACTTCTTTGAATAGATCTCCCAAAGACTACCTAGGAATCACAATCCAGTTGCATTCCAGCTTCTAATATTAACTAAAAATCCATATGCATGTGTGTTGATTAAATCCAGTGAATTATTCCAAAGCCAGTACCTCGGTATGTCTGTTCTTGCTGCAGACACTCACACTCTTAAAAGTGTCAGTGTCATCAAGGAAATAGCGCTTCATTTTTCTGGGTAATCCTGTATAACGGAATGAGTTGTGAATTACCCTTTCTTATTTATAAATGGGGATAACAAAGGCTTTACAAGACCACCGAATATGTAGCAGAGTATGAAGAGCCTGAAAGTAGCTTAAATTATTCTTTCAATATTTTCATAAAGGAACCAAGGTCAAGGGATGTCGAGTGACTTGTCCAAGTCACATAGTCAGAATCAGAATAAAGACCTAAATCTCTTTGCTTCTAAAGCTCTTTGGTTACATCCCTCTGAGGTTTTATAATCATTGATAGGATTGCTTGAGGACACTACATGCACATTTGACTTTTGAAGACATTCTACTTTCAGAATGCATTGGTTGTTATTTTCAATCAGTGGAACAAAATATCTGAAATCTACAATTTAAAGGAGAATAGGTTTATTTTGGCTCATAGTTACAGAGGATTTAGTCCATAGTCTGTTGCCTTCGAGGCAGAAACCACAAGATAGGAAAGTGTGACTGAGGCAAGCTTTGCTCTACCTTAGCAGCCAAGAAGCAGAGACAAATAAGAGCCAGAAGAAAGAATATATCTTCTAAAGGCTCAGCTCCTGTGACTTACCTCTTCCAACTAGGCCTCATATCCTGATTATACATTCTGAAAGGATTTTGCCCTAGATAGGATATTACGGCAGTGGGAGGCAGGACCAAGGGATGTTTACCTTGAGGTCACGCCTCCCTTCCCTAGGACAACTTCCTTTTCCTTCTACCAGTAGTGCAAAAAAAAGTCCCAATCAGCTGCTCGCATGTCACGGTCAGAGGTTATATATATGTCCCCATACCACATGTCCTGATCAGAAAAGACCCAGCTGTCTTTGGTCATGGGGTGCTTCTCCACATCCTTAAATAAAGGCTTCTGTTTCTTTATATTCTTTTTTTCTCTTTCCTTGCACCAAAAACCCTATCACATTCAGTTATGAACTCATTAATGTATTGATCCACTAATGAGCATAGAATCCTCATGATATAACTGTCTTCCAAAAATCTCATCTCTGAACAAATGAGACTTTAGAGAACATTTTAGATCCAAACCATATCAGGAAAATGTCAGTTTTAACTCTTCATGTAAGGAAGTTCTTTAGCTCTTTTAAAGTGACAAACTTCTCAAGTCATAATGATTTTAAGCAATGATTTCAAGTTCATGGGTTGGCTAGGCAGCTTTTCTAGTTTGAATGGGGCTAGTGTACTTATAGCATTAGTCACTGATGATAATGCTGGTCTAGAAGGGGCTCAGTTAGGATGGTTAATCTTGGCATTGTGTGATCCTTCAGCCCCCAGCAGAGTAGTCTAGACATGTTTCCGTGGCAACCAGGCATGCTAGTAATAAAACATGAGACTGTTTAAGGCTTCTTGAGAGGTTAGCTTTGGATGGTGCAATGTCACTTTCATAACTTTCAATTGGCCAAAGCAAATCACAAAGCTACGCTAGAATCAAGCAGGGAGAAAGTAGACTCTGATGCTGGATGTGAGACAGTATGTTAAACTGCAGAAGACATGGATCCTGGGAGGGAAACAGTTGTGGATAGTTTTGCAAACAGCCTGTCTCAAGAGGTACACTGGACGTTTGTTTCAAAAAGGGACTAAGCTGTCCTATTTTGCCTCAGATTTAGCAAGAACTTAATAGACATGCATGACCCATATTTTATAATCTCATTACTCATGACAGTGAGTGAATTCATAAGGTGTGTATAGGCATGTGTATATGAGTACATGTGCACGTACATATGAATTTGTGCTCTCTTAAGTTTTCTGAAATGTGTAATCTTCAGATACCAACTCCTCACAATAAATGTAATAACTATTTACTGTAAACAGGTGCCACTAAAAATAAAACTTTAAAATTAAGTATAGATTTTTTTTCAAAGGTCCATTGTAAAGATGGGACACTCATAGGAAAGGAGAGCGACCTGACCTGTGAAGTGGCAGAACGAAACCCACAGTAGAGCCCACCTCAAGTGACAGACCATAAATTAGACTCTTGTTCCCTGGTAGCTACGGCACATTGGGTAATAAGAGTTTTCCTTTTCTGACAATCAAAACCACAAAAATTTGTCATCACAGAAAACCATATTTCCTGGAAAACTCTCTCAAAAGCACCGCTCTAGGGAAGAGAGATCAGCTTCAGTCACCTTCAAGGTGTCTTGACCCTCAGAAACAAAAGTGCGCCAGCTCCTGATGCTACAATCTCACTTGAAGGGACAAAGCCACCTTGCCTCCCACTGTTCTATTCTAACCTGCCCTAGCTTTGTGACTTTGGGGTGGAAAATACTCAAATCCTCTGGTTCACCAACACTGAGGTTATGGACTGACGTTCAGTGAATAGCCCCTGAGTGCCAGGCACTTGGAAATGTACCAGTTATATAGAGTGAAAATAAAAATCACAGCCACCAATATTTATATAGTGCATAGTCTAATGAAAGAAAAAGATAATCAGTGAAGAGGTAGTCAAGTCATTAATACAACTTGAAATAAATGATACGAGGAAAACAATAGGATGTTTTAAAAGAGAACAAGATGTTATAGTTTGAATGTTTGTTTCCACCCAAACTCATATTGAACTTTAATCGCCATTGTAACAGTGTTACACAGTGGAAATTTTAGCAGGTGATTAGGTTATGAGGGCTCCACTCTTACAAACAAGATTGCCCCTATTATGCAAAGAGCAATTTGGCTCTCTCTTGTCTTTCTTCCACCGTAGAAGGTTCTTACCAGATGTGAGGTGCTTTATCTTTTTCTTCCTAGCCTCCTTAGCTGTAAATAAACTTCTGTTCATAATGAATTACCAAATCTCAAGTATTCTGTTGCAGCAGCACAAAATGGATCGAGAAAGGGAAGCCAGCTTTAGTCTGGGAGATTGGGAAAATCTTTATTGAAGTGATGACATTGGAGCTGAGATCTAGAGGGTAAGAGGAGCTTGCCATGCCAGGGGAGGAGGAGAGCACTATTCCAAATGAAGCAAATGAGCAAGGACAAAGGTCCTAAAGAGAGAAAAATTTAGCACTTAAGGATCTGAAAGATTTTTGGTAGAACTGAGGTCTGGTAGTAGAATGCAAGATAAAAAAGTAGAAGTAGGCAAGCCCAAATGATGGTCATGGTTTTGAGAGTAATATTGTGGAGTCTGGATTTTATTTTAGGAGAAAAAATAAAATAGAAAAGTGATTTTTTTCTAGACTTTCTCCAAAAATTCAGATGTCTTTAAGGCAGGAAACTAAGAACTCTTCCAGATTCATCCCTATCTGCTAAAATAGACAAGTTTGTTCACCTACTATCTCATCCTTTGGGACAAGCCCAGACACAGGCTCAAAGTGTTCCAGTCTCCGTGGATTGAACTCCACGTCTTTGAACTGCATGCTGGCTCCCCCTAGACCTGATGGACTCTTGATCCGTCTCAGAACTTGTCTGTTCTTCTTCTACAATAGGAATCCAGGATGTGCTGCTCCTGCCCCAGGCAGCTTGGCTCTTCTCTTCCTCTCCTTTTTTTTTTCCTACCCCCTGGATTGCATCTCCCCACATGCAAGACTTCAGTCCACTCTCTAGCAAAAACCTCGTAATTGTTTCTTGTCCTCTAGCAGAAGTCCTTCTTCCCTCCCCTGGGGCCCATTTACTAGTTAAATGATGCTCATTGGAGAAATCTGATCTTCTTTCCTATTACCAGTGAGCAAATGCTGCCAACATTTCACTCTTTCCTCCACATTTTTCATCAACCTGGTATGTTGAAAGACATCTCCCAAACATGTCATTTCTAATAACCATAGCAAATCTGTGCAAGCACTTTCTCTATGCTAAGCACTGTTTTAAGTGCTTTCTTTACAATGTCTTATTCGATCCACTTACAAGATTGTAATGCAAGGGTGACAGATTGCATTCTCCAAAGATGACCACAATATCACTTGCTTGACACACTATTCTGTAATCTTATCCCCCTCATCCATTTAGGAGCAAAATTTAATTGTCTTCCTCTTGAACCTAGCTGTGTTGCAGCTCACTCATAATCAATAGAGTGCAATAAAATTGATTGGCTTTTTGACATATAATCTCAATAGGTTGCCAAGACTAGCCTCAAATTCACTATCCTTTTGCCTCAACCTCTGAAGTAGCTGAAATTTCAGATGTACATCACCATACCTGACTTCATAGTTTGATTTCTGAAGCATCGTCATGTAAAGTGATGAAGCCCCTTTTATTAGAAAGGACACTGTTTTGGAGCTCTGAGTTGTCATTATAAGAAGTTACACCCCAAGCCTGCCAAGCTGGAGAGACCATATACAAACAATCCCTGGAACAGCTCCACGGTGCCTGCAAGCAGTACTGGACACTGATAGCCAACTATTAAATAGATCATCTTGGATGTCCAGATCGGTGGAACCTTTGGACAGCAGCACTCCCAAATGACTCTAGACTACAGTCACCTGAGAGTCCTCACACCAGAACTGCTCAGCTTTACATTTTCTAATTTCCTTATCCACAAAGTCATGCAGTTGTTGTAACCCCCGTTAGGTAGAAAGCAATTGTGATCTGAATATTTGGTATTGAAATGAATCATGTTTTGCTGATGAGGAATCTGAGATGCAAAGCAATTTTTCCAGAATCCAAGAGCTTAGAAATGATCTGACTCATCACAAGGTTTGTTCTGTCAGTATCTATCCACCTAGTAACGAGTGGTTCATACAACCTGGGTATGCATTCCAAACAAGGTTCATGGGGAATGGGATTTCCATTCACGGATAAGATCCAAGGTTGGGAGCTACTGTGCTTAGCTTATACTAGCCATTAGCCTCAGGTGCTACAGAAGACTCTGGCCTCCAAGGTACATATGGGCATCATGGATGGTCTATGTGCCATGCCCACACTGTCCTGTAACTAACAATTTTTTTGTTACTTAATTGTTAATTTTTTTGAACTTCAAAAGATGCCATACATCACAGATTAATAATGCATGGACTAAACTCTGCCATTGAGTAGCTGCATGAGCACAGAACTAGAAGTTACTCCATTTTCTCTGAACCTCAGGTCTCTCAGATGGAAAATGGGATGGTGATAACAGTAGCTAACTGATAGGGTTGTTTGAGTGTTAAGTGAAATAATATATAAAAAGTACTGATCACATTTCTGTGTGTGATCACTGATCAGAATGTCCTATTTAAGTGTTCCTTCTTCATTACTTGCTATTTTTATTACAGGATAGAGGTAGGCACACTTTAAACCTCATAAGAAAAACAAAAACAACAAGCTCTTTCCCCTCTCCTGCTGTTCCTCAGATACCATTTAACAGTGCCTGGTTTTCCTCACTGATGCAATAGGTAAAAGAAGAAGACTAACTTGGGTGAGTAAAAAGACACAGAGTGAGTAAGAAGAAGCTGTCCTAACACAGTGTCCCAGCTCCTTATTTCTTTACCTGTAGGTAGCATTGCCACAGCAGAATGGCTAAGAATTTTGGTACCTAACTTCTCCGGCCTTTGGTGTTCACATATAAAAAATAAATGATATTAATGACCTTGTAGTGGCCAAGAATAGTTAATGAATGAGTAGTTTTTGGCCTTGGAAAGCAGTGGCTGGAAAAGACTAACTTTCCTTCCCCTTTCTGTCTATTCTTCTTTGGGTCATTCTCTAAAGGGTGACTACTGATTGTGTCTGTCTCCTTCAGGTGGTGGTTAGAAATCTCTGAACCAGTAGCAATGGCTTTCAAATGACTTGACTCCTTCTAGGGGAACTCAAGCAAAGTTAAAACACCACCTGCTTCATCCTTCTCATTCCACATCTTGGCTCCAAAGAGACAGGAAAACCGATATTTATAGCTTCTACTGGGGACTCTAGGCAGTCACCTGGGCTTTGCAAAACCCATGAAGAAACAAAAAGATGACAGTAACCTGGGGTCATGGCCTGAGTACTGTATTTGAGGGTCAGAAGACTTGGGGATCAGATTCATATCTCTTTCTTCTTGATCTGTCTCTCCTGATAGTAACACCAAGCCTTAGTTTCTTTGTTGGTAAAAATGGAGATGATAATATGCTCATCTTAGTATTAGAAGCTTATTGTGAGGTTTAAGGAGACTATGATGGTGTGGCAGAGTCTCTGCAGATGTGTTTATTACCCTTGGTCTGAGGCTGGAGCTTAACCTACTCACACATGACTGAGGCAGCGTTAGCAGGAGTTCAAAAGAAGCAAGAAGAGAGTTTAGTTCTATGCACTCAGCACCCCTCCATTCTCCTGGAAAACAGTCTCAGTATTCTCACTTTTCTTGCTCTGGGAATACCACCATTCTAGCTGACTGTCCATATCCAGTATAGTAGATTTAATAAACAATAATTAAGGGGCTGGGGATTTAGCTCAACAGCATAAGCACCTGCCTTGCAAGCAAGCAGTCGTGAGTTCGATCCCCAGTACTGATAAAAATGAAAAACACAAAAAAAGAAAGAATAATTAGTAAGTACAGAGCATTTGTAATATACCAGAGTCTAAGTGCTTTGCATGGATCATCTCATTTCATTCATAGAATGAATACCACGAGGTAGTTGCTTTTATGAACCTTAGTTTACTTTTCAGTGTAGATAGGTTAAGTAGCTTATCCAAGGCCACTCAGCTGACAAGAATCCAGGCAGGCTGCTAGAGCTTTTGCACATAACCCCTGCACTGATGTTGTCCCATTGCGTTGTCTTCATCTCCTGCTAAGATTCCTGCAGAAACCCTTGTAACTCGGTGTAAGTGTACCTGATCTTACCCCTCTGCAAACTCTTCTCCCACCTGACTACCAGCCAAATATTTCTAAAACACAGCCCTTATCAAGTGACTTTCTGGTTAAAGCTTTTCAAGAGCTCTCCATTTTCTGCAGAATAAAGACCAAGCTCCTCCAACTGGCCTATAAATCCCTATGTGGTCCGGCTCCTGTCTACCTCCTGCCATCCTTCCTCCTACCAAACTCTGTTCATTTTACACTCAGAGACCCTGAAGTATTTTATGATTCTACTGTATCTTGGTGGATTGAATTCCTTACTGCTCCTGAAATTCTTCTTTATCACCTAAAACTCCTACTCATCCAATTCTAATACAAAGGCTTTCCCACTGCACCCAAACCCTTCCCCCTGATTTCCTCAGTACCCTGGGTTTTGGTCCATCACAATGCCCATCAAGTTGGAATGCACTCATTTATCTGCACATCTATTTGTGCCAATATACCACAAGTTCCTGGAGGCAGGATCCTCTTATAGCTCCTCAGCACCTCCCACATGACCAGTAAAATAGAGTATCGATAAACATTGTCAGAAAATATTTTTAGGTGTGCAAAATTGTTCCTGTTAATGATGGTACAATACCAGGTAACAGTAGCCTCAGGACTCATTAAGGCTTGTGCCTCGGTGTCCCCCCTCTAAGCCTCAGGTCATCATAGGTGGGTTTTTTTAGTGGTGGCTGGATCTAGAATGTGTGATGCTGGGATTATGTATGTGATGCTGGAGTCAAGGGTACATGATTAGTAAATTAGTTCATTGATTGGTTTGGCCCAGTCCTGGGAAGAATTAAGAATGTCACTCTGGGTGTGAGTGCTACTCTCCCTAAGGCCAGGAAAAAAGGGTAGTGTCACTGCTTTTCACCTGTACATTGATGCTTGCTGCCTTCTGCCTTCCATGAACTGTTTCTTCGCTGTGATGCTCCTCTGCCTTCCTTAGAGCCAGCCAGCTTTGTACTGAAATGTTCACAAACTGTAGACATTCGGTATTTTGTCTCATCAGTGTGAAAAGTAACTAAGACAGGACTCCAACCCAGTTCCCTGGTTCTTCTGTAAGAGTAGCACCTTAATATATCTGCCCTTTCTCATTTTCTAGCTGATTCCAAAATCCAAGAGTATAATTGGTCTCAGCCCCCAACCACCCTCTTTACCCAACACACAACATCATCCATTTTTGTTTTCTCACTGTACCAGCTCTTCAGATTCCTTCAAATGCCAGAGGCTGCTCTATCACCAGGCCAGACTGAACAGGTCTGCTCCTGCATCACCTGTGTTCTCACTAGGCTTAACTGAGACCAGGAACATCATTTTCAAGAGACATGTTTATTGAGCAATAAGGAAAGCAAAGAAAAAAGAAGTGTCTAGTAAAGGAAGTTAAGATTTTATGAATCCCAGCTTTCTGCTTGCGGCTCTTTGCAAGCTGGACTATAAGCTGCTCAAGGGCATCATAGACAAGGAACTTTGTCTAGGCGGGAGGTAATTGTGGAATGAATGAAGTAACAAAAGTATAAGTGACTTACTCAATTCTTTCATCTGGAAACTTTGGGGAACACCACTCCTTCTGCCCCCAGGACACTTACAATAAGGGTTATTGGAGGGCTAGTTAGAGGATGCATGTATCATTCCTTAAGGACATCTCAGGGCAAAGGATGCCTCAGAGCCCAGCCCTTGTTTGAGGAGGAGATTCATTTTCCCCTGGTCCAATAATGGAATTCTAATTCCCCACTTGAAACTGACCATCATTCAGCTTATCTTTGCTCCAGCCTTCAGAGCAGACCTGCTGAGGGTGCCAGGTGTTTTATTTTTTACCTTAGTGAATAAATGATATCTAACTGTTTTTCTGGCTAAAAGGAGGTTTCTGCTTAATTCAAGCTCTGGAGACCAATCCAAAGCACCAGTACTGAGGTTTATCTAATTTTGCCTGCAAGCCCACCTCCCTGGTCTGCTTCCGAGGTGTGGCTGTTTATTGCTCACCCTGCAGTACATGAGCTGCTGCCTCTTCTGTGAAGCCTTCCCAGGCACATAGCTCACCGGCACCCTGCCTCTAAGACCATGTCATCCACATAAAGCTCATCAGGTTTTGCTACACAACCAATGTGCTATAACTTATAGGTTTAAACAGTAAGTATTTATGAGCTCACAACTCAGTGGGTCGTTTTTGGTCTCATTTAGGTCCCTCCTGTACCTGTCAGCTAGATTCTGCTGGATTGGTTGTGGGGCCATATATCTCACAAGCCCAAGCAAGCTAGCCTGACTCTGTTAACACTGCAAGGGTGAGGGCTAAGATGCAGGGCCTCTAGAAGCCCAAGCTTAGAGCTGCTCTTGCTTGCTTATAAAGCAAGTCACAAAACAAACAACAACAAAAAGCACTGGTTTCACAGTAAAGGAAATAGGCACCATCTCCAAGGGAAGATCAAAAGGCATATACACAAAAAGACAATGACTCTGTGGCCATTGGACTATCCACAAATGTCCGATTCATTACTTAAGTCTTTATCTGATAAGTATTAGGTCTGAGACTAAAACCTAGGAATCTGAGTACCAACTAACAATCAAGAGAAAAATCTAGTGTTTAATTTATGGTTTGGACTTTGGAGTCTTCAGACCTAGGCTGCGATGTGATTGTGGGCAAATTATCTCCTTCTTTTGAACTTCTATTTCTTCTCTTGTAAAACAGGAATTTAACAATACCAGAGTTGTAAGACTCAAGTGACCTATTAGTCTAAAACCCTTAACACAATGCCTGGAATGAAACAAATGCTTAATAAAGTGGCTTTTATTATCATTATTGTTATTAAAGACAATAGCTATTATTTCATTTGCCATGTACTAAAGAAATGGAATTCCATCTCCCAAATTCTTATGCTCAGAGTTCCTCAAAGGCAGAGACTATACATTCAGAAATATTCACTGAAGCTTTTTTATGATAGGAAAACATTTGAGAGAAACAAAAATATCCAATTGTAGTGTGTTGGTTAAATGAATTTTAGCATATTGACCCAAAGGACTGCAATGCAGTTATTAAGAATGATGTAGCACTCTGTGTGCTGACATTGAAACCTGAACATGACGCATTGTCAAGTGGAAGGGAAAGTTACAAAATAGTATACATAGTACAGAGCCATCTGTGTAAAATATATTTATGTGTAGATATACACACAAAACTGTTGGTGAAAAGAAATAAAAATGTGAAGATGTGAAGGTGTTTGTTTTTATGAAGTGTTTATAAGATTTTTTTCTGTACTTATCCTAGCTTTTTAAAATTCTCTACAATGAAATGCATTACTTAAGTAAATGTTTTCAAAAACTGCAGTGGGAGAATCACTCTGGGCTACCATAAAGACAGGCTTATGTACACTGCTGGTTGCCAGTCTCCATGCTTGGCACATAGAATTTTTGAGCCTCTAAATGTCAGTGACTGAGGGAATGGGGCAGTGTTTCCTTGAGGCTGCCCCTCTACAAAGCTCTAGGGTGTGTTTCCCAGAGCTTTTCAAACACTGCCATGAAGCTGAGTGCAGTGGTACATGCCCCTAATCCCAAGTACACTGGAGGCTGGGGCAAAATCGAAAACTGGAGTAGATGTTGGCTGTCGGTTTGTCACAGATGACTTTTATCAGATTGAGGTAGAAGCCATCTATTCCAATTTTTCTGTAGGGTTTTTTATCATGAACGAATGTTGGACTTTATCAAAAGTTTTTTTCTGTGTCTATTGAGATGATCATGTGATTTTTGTTTTTGGCTCTGCTGATGTGATGTATAACATTTATTGATTTGCATATGTTGAACCATCCCCTGTGTTCCTGGGATGAATCCCACTTGGTCATGAAATATAACCTTCTTGGTGATTTGCTATATTCTGTTTGTTAGCATTTTATTGTGAATTTTTGCATCAATGTTCATTAGGGAGATAGGCCTATAGTGTTGCTTTTGGTTGTGTCTTTCTCTGCCTGCCAGAATGGGTTACAAAGAACTGCTTCCTTTTCAGTTTCATTAAAGAGTTTGATGAGTATTGACATTAAATATTCTCTAAATTTCATGACTCCATCATGACCGAGGCTTTTCTTTGTTGCTAAGTTTTTATCATTTTCAGTTTCAGTAACTGATATTGGGATATTTAAAATTGTTCTATCTTCTTGATTCAGCTTTGATAATTCATATGTTTCTGGGAATCTGCCCATTTCCTCTGTGTTTTCCAGCCTATATAAATACAGATTTTCAAAATATCCATAATAATTTTACACTTTTTATTCCTTATTACATGACTTTGTACTTTTTATTTCCTCTTCTTGATAAAGTTGGCAAGGGGTTTATCAGTTTTGTTTACTCTTTCTAAGAACCAACTCTTTGATTCATTAATTATTTGTATTGCTTTCTTACTTCCAATTGCATTAATTTCTGCTCTGATCTTTACAATGTCCTCCCTTCTAGGAGCTTTGGTCTTAACTTGTTCTTCTTTTTCTAGAAACTTGCAGTGAAGTATTTGCATTTGTTCTGTTTTCCTGATGTGAAAATTCATTGCTATGTATTTCCCTCTTAGAGCTGCTTCCACTGTGTCCCACAGGTTCTGGTACGTTGTATACGCATTTTCATTGAATTGTAGATATTGTTTCATTTCCTCTATAATTTCATCTGTGACCCATTGTTTGTTCAGGAGGGTGTTATTTAATTTCCATGTGCTTATGTAAGGTTTGCAGTTTATTTTACCATTTATTTCCAACTTCAATGCACTATAGTCAAGTAATATGCATAGGATAATTTCAATCCCTTTGCATTTACTTAAGCATGTTCTATGAGCTAACATATGCTCTATTTTAGAGAAAATCCTATGTGCAGCTGAGAATAATGCTGATGTTGTGTGGAACACCCTGTAAACATCCAGTAAATCTACTTGTTCATGGGTTTGATTCAGTTCTCTTATTTCTTTGCTGACTTTTGGTCTAGTTGATCTATCTCTTTGTGACAATGGGGTATTAAGTTCCTCTGTTACAATTATGGTATTGAATATTTGATTTTTCATGTCTATTAGTATTTTTTTCAGAAAAGAACAATTTAAGCAACACCTTATTTCACAAGGCAACCCGATATAACAGTAGCTATTATAATGTGTCTTTCTTTGAAATAGTTGAGCATACCTTCACACACACAATACACAATAGTATCAAACATTAGTACACAATAGTGTCAAACAATATACACAACAGTACACAATAAAAATACACAATAGTATCAAACATAACAAAATAGTATAAAACCATTGAAAGGAATGAAAGTATTACAGGGTATTCAGAACCAAATAACAGAAATGAACAATGGTTATTATATTATCTCATTGTCCATAAAAAATTGTTTATACTACCACATATAATAAAATCCAATAAGATACTACAAGATAGAACCAATGGAAACAGAAGACCAAAAGTATGGTAGGAAAAAAAAGTATGGTGGGACTTCAAAACAAGATGATATTAAATCAGCACTAGCTATTATGTCTTGTTTTCTTCAAAATAGCTGTTCATACCCTCACAGACAATAAAATCAAACAACCCAGAATAAAACCATTCCAACTAATGAATGGAAGCATTATAAGGCTTCAAAGCAATGTAATGGGGAATCATGATTGCCATAAACTTTTATGTACTCTTACCATTTCTTACAGTAGGGAGACTATATGGTATTTATACATGTGAGTTTGATTTATTTCGCTTATGGGTATGGTCTCAAGTTGTATCCATTTTGTCTCAATGTGACCATTCTTTATAGCTAAGTAGTATTCCATTATATAAAAATACCACAACTTAAAAAAAAAGATTAAAAGAGGATATAACAAAACAGGTCAGAACAGAACAATTTAAGCAACATAGTGTTTTACCACAAGACAACCCGAAATAATAGTAGCTACCATAGTGTTTCTTTCCTTGAAATATTTGAGTATACCTTCATACCACTACAGCATCAAACATAACAAAACAGTATAAAACCATTCAAGAGAATGAAAATATTACAGGGTATTCAGAACCAACTAACAGAAAATGAACAATGGTTACTATATTCTCTCCTTGTCCATAAAAAATTTTGTTCGTACTATCATATATAATAAAATCCAATAAGATACAACATGATAAAACTAATGGAGACAGAAGAACAAAAGCTTGGTAGGACTTCAAAACAAGATGGTATTAAATCAGCATTAGGTATTGTAATATCTTGTTTTCTTCAAAATAGCTGTTCATACCATCACAGACAATAAAATCAAACAACCCAGAATAAAGCCATTCTAACTAATGAATGAAAACACCAAAGTCTTCAAAGGAATATGATGATGAGTCATGATTACCACATACTTTTATGTATTCTTACCATTTCTTACACTAGGGAGACTATTCGGTATTTATACAAGTGAGTTTGATTCATTTTGCTTATGAGTATGGTCTCAAGCTGTGTCCATTTTTTTATAAATATCTCAATGTGATCTTTTTTATAGCTGAGCAGTGCTTCGTTGTATAGAAATACCACAACTTTTTTTATCCATTCCTCAGTTGATGGGCACTTAGGTTGTTCCCAAGATCTGGCTATTACAAATTGTGCTGCTATAAACATGGGTGCACACGTATCACTGTGGTATTATGCTTTCAGTTCTTCTGGGCATATGCCTAGAAGTGGAATAGCTGGAACAAATGGGATTTCCCATCCCAGCTTTTTGAGAAATCTTCAGACTGACCTCCACAATAGTTGCACCAGTCTACACTCCCAACAGTGCAAGAGAGTTCCTTTTTCCCCACAGCCTTTCCAGCATTTGTTGTTATTGGTTTTCTTGATCTTGGCCATTCTTTCTGGAGTGAGACGGAATCCCAGTGTGGTTTTAATTTGCATTTCTCTAATGAGTAATGATGATGAACATTTTTTCATGTATTTATTTGCTTTTTGTATTTCTTCATCTGAGAACTGTGATCTCAGATGCCCATTTTTGGATTGGATGTTTGAATTTCAGGGGTCTGTTTTTTTTTTAATTCTTCATATGTTTTAGACAGAAGATTTTTGTCTGAGGGACAGTTCACTGAGACTTTTTCCCAGTTTGTGGGTTTTCTTTTCACTATGCTGGAGATTTCTTTTGACATGCAGAAACTTTTTAATAAGATGTTATTCCAGTTATTGATCCTGGGAAATATTTCCCATGCAGTTTGATTCCTGTTTATGAATTCTCTACATACCCCTATGTCTTTAAGATTTTTACCCAATTTGTCTTCCAGATTCAGTGTTTCTGTTTTAATATTCAGATCTTTGATCCACTTAGATTTTAGTTTAGTACTCGGTGATAGGCCTGGGTCTAGTTTTAGTTTTTGGTATATGGAGAGCCAGTTTTTTCAGCACCATTTATTAAAGAGACTGTCATTCTTCCAATGAACATGTTTGGCCCCTTTATCAAAGATAAGGTAGCTCAGTGTGTTTGTAGTTTTGGTTGTATCTTCTAATCTATTCCGTTATCCTCAGATCTGTTTTTATTCCAGTACCATGTTGATTTTATTACAGCTGCTTTGTAGTATGACTTCAAGTCAGGGATTGTGATGCCTCCTGTCTTGCATTTGCTGCTTAGAATTGTCTTTGTTATTCTAGGTCTCTTCTCACTCCAGATGAATTTTAGGAGTGATTTCTTTAGATCTATGAGGTATGTTGATGGTATTTTCATTGGGATTGCACTGAATCTGTATAATAGTTTTGGGAGAATGGCCATTTTCATAATATTTATTCTTCCTATCCATGAACCAGGGATATCTTCTCACTTTCTGAGATCCTCTTTGATTTCTTTTTTCAGGGTATTATAAATTTCCCTGTATACATCTTTTACTTCCTTTATGAGATTAATTCCCAAGTATTTCATTTTTTTGGATGCTAGTATGAAGGGTGTTGCTTCTCTTATTTCTCTGTCAGTGATTTTGTTGTTAGTGTATAAGAATGCTATTGATTTTTGAGTATTGATTTTATATTCAGCTACATTGCTGAATTTATTTATTATATCTAGGAGACTTTCAATTGAGTTAGGGGGTCTTCTATGTAGAATATCATGTCATCTGCAAATAATGATAATTTAACTTCCTCTTCTCCTATCTTTGCCCCTTTTATTTCTCTCTCTTGTGTCTGTTAGCATTTGTCCTGTGTAGCTGGATGCTCCTATATTTGCTGCATATATATTTAAGACTGTTATCTCTTCGTCTTGAATTTTTCCCCTATGAAATATGTAGTGACCTTCTTTATCTCCTTTGATTATTTTTGTTTTGAAGTTCATGTTGTCTGCAAACAGAACAGCTACTCCTGCTTTTTTCTGGGTTCCTGTCTCATGGGATGTTGTATTTCCTTTGACTTTCAGTCTATGAGTTTCTTTTTGAGTTAAAAATGTTTCTTGTGGGACTGGTGATTTAGCTCAGCGGCGTAAAGCACGAGCCTTGCAAGCAGGCAGTCATGAGTTCGGTTCCTGGTACCGATAAAAAGGAAAAAGACAAAAAAAAAAAAAAGTGTTTCTTGCGATATAGCATATCGTTGGATCCTGTTTCTTTTCTTTCTATTTCTTTTAATTGGTAAACTGAGACCGTTTACATTGATGATTATAACTGACAGTTTATAACTGATGGCTATAACTGACATTGGTTTAACATTTTCATGTTATTTTTCTGTTGTTGGTTCCCTGCTTTCCCTCCTTGTTTAGTTGCTTTCCTTTCAAGGTTTTCTTCTGTTGTTCTGGAAACTGTGGTCATTTTTATCTCTATTTAGTATGGTTTTCAGTACTCTTTCTGGAGTTGGTTTGGTGGACATGAATTTCTTGAGTTGTATTGTCATGGAAGTATCTTATTTCTCCATCAATTTTGAAAGAAAATTTTTCAGGGTACATTGTTCTCTTTCAGAGCTTGAAATGCTGCACTCCAAGAAGTATTTCACTGACATTAAAAAATTATTTGGAGACGTAATAGCAGAAAATTGCCCAAGCACGGAAAAGGACTCTAAAATACAGAAAAGTGAAGTGTACAGAATTCCAAACAGCCAAAACCAAAACCAAAAGAAAGTTTTTCAGGCACATCATTCTCTTTCAAGGCTTGAAATACTGCATGCCAAGCATGTCTTGACTTGAGGGTTTGTGTTATGAAGTCAGTCATGATTTTAATGGGCTTTC
This sequence comes from Cavia porcellus, assembly GCF_034190915.1. Taxonomy (NCBI): domain Eukaryota; kingdom Metazoa; phylum Chordata; class Mammalia; order Rodentia; family Caviidae; genus Cavia; species Cavia porcellus. The sequence continues at coordinate 26,575,787 of NW_026947508.1, forward strand.
CTTGATAGGTGAGCTGTTTCTTTTCTTTAACAGCTTTTAGTATTCTGTTTTTATGTTGATTTTCTGGGATCTTGACTATTATATGTCTGGGTGTAGATTTATTTTGGTTTTGGCTATTTGGAGTTCTGTATGCTTCATTTATCAATATTTCAGTCTTTCCTCGTCCTTGGGAAATTTTCTGCTATTACTTCTGCAAATCATTATTTAATGTCATTTGCGTTGACTCCTGCATTTTCATTAACACCTATTATCCTTACATTGTTTTTATTTGCATCATCTTGGAGCTGATGATTTGTTATTTCATGGTCCCTTGTTATTTTTAAGAGTTATTTCCTTTTCTGGTCCCTAATTGTGATCCTGTCTTCAAGATCTGAAAGTCTATCTTCTGTTTCATTCAGGCAGTTGTCAGTCTTCAATGGAATTTTTAATTTCCTGGATATCACTTTGAATTTGCTTTATACATTCTATTTCTTTCTGATATTGGTCATTCAAGATTTTCATTATTTTCCCATGCTCCCATCCTTTTATTTAGGTCTTCTTTAGCTTGCTGAGCAATTTCTTTGTTAAAGTTGTCATTGTTTTCTTTACCTGAGAGATTATTTCTAATTTGATTTCCCCTATATCCTCATGGATTTGTTTCTTTATTTCACTTGCTATCTTTTCAGAAACTTAAGGTGTGTGACTTCCAGTGACCTCTATTTCAATGTCTCCTGTACTTGTTTGAGATGAGGTGGGCAATTGAGATTGCATTTTGCTTTTTTGTTTCGTCATTTTCATCTCTTGGGTTAATATTTTGGCATTTTCAAATCTGCTAGTCTCAACTGTCCATTGTGTGTATCTTAGAGTTCTACTGTGTGGCTGATTTCACCCAGTTCCTGGACCCTACAGTGTAGTGGAGGTTGAAGTCATCTGAATTATTCCTGTAGACCAGTTGTGTGAGTTCCAACTAGCCTAGGAGTATTGTTGTGAACCAACCCTTAGCCCATATCGTTTAGTCTGTTCCAGTCCATAGTGTGTGCCCTAGCTAGGATTCTACATGTCACTGGTGTCATGCAAGCCTAATCAGATTTCTCTAGGTGAGTGGAGACTTCACCAGTGCTCTAGCCAGCCCACCTGGGGTTCCCTGTACATAAAAAGGACTCACCCGTGCTCTCGCTGGTTTGCCAACATCCTCCCTGTCAGGGGAGAGTTCACTGGGCCTCCTGTTAAAGTCCTCTGCGTGATGGGGACTCACTGCACTCCTGTCAGTGAGCAGAGGTACTGCAGGTAGTGGAAGGGGTTGCTGATGTTCCTTTGAGCTGCTGAGGTTGTCCAAGTGTTGGGGGGGGGGCTGAGACTCTCCTCAGTTGCTGAAGACCTCCAAGGGGTTAGGGAGGGGTGGCTAAAGATCCTGTCAGCTATTGAGTTTGTTCGCGTATAGTGGAGTGTTGGCTGAGGATCCTCTCAGCTGCTGACATCATCTGAGTGTGAGGGAGGGGCAGCCAACAATATCCCTGGATGCTGAGGTCTTCTGGTTTCAAGGAATGAATGACTGAGGCTCCCCTTTGCTGCTGAGGCTTTATGGGTGTGATGGAGTAGTGGTCAAGGCTCCCCTAGGCTGCTGAGATCTTCTGGGTGTAGTAGAGGGGTGGCTGATGATCCTGTTGGCTGCTGAGGTCTTGTGGATGCAGGGGATGGATGGCCAAGGCTATCCTTTGCTGCTAAGGTTTTATGGGTGTGGTAGATGGGTGGTCAAGGCTCCCCTCAGCTGCTGAGGTCCTCCTAAAGTGGAGGAGGGGCAGCCAATGATCCTACCAGCTTCTAAGTTCTTCTGGGTATTGGAGAGGGGTAGCCAAAGCTCCCATCAGCTGCTGAGATCCTACAGGTATGGAGAATGGGTGGTTGAGATTCCCTTAGGCTGCTGAGGTCATCTGAGTGCCTAATAACACTGACTTTTAAATAATTTAGTAGACAAACTTCTAATATGTCTTTGTCTAGATCAACTAGACCATTTCCCTAGTTATTCTTAGGGAGCCATGGTAGATAACGGCATCACCCTTGTCGTGCTACAATGCAAACAGTTGTGGGTGTATGTGGATGTGATGTTGAATCACAATATTGTTAATTATAGAGAAGTTTAAGAATTGAGGTAAACTTTCTCCCACTCCCATTTACCAACAGTTAAGACAGGCTGACTGTGAATTACTAACCATCATTCTTCCCTTTTCTAGCTCCCATAATTGGATTAGAATGCTTTTGTTAAACAAGCATGCCTGTAGAACTTGAGCTAAGTTAGAGCGCTTCATAAGTCAGGCTATAAATTGGAATATGTTTCCCCATCTGGTTTCCAAATTCAAGGAATCTGCTAATTTTCATGAGGCACTGAGCTGAATAGCAGAGCCCAGGCTTCTGCGATATCACAGGTGCTTGGTCAGCAGCGTGTGTAACAGTGATGGAATCTCTGGGCTTTATAGTGGAAAACTACAATTTATAGTATAACTTCTGGACTTTTCTTCATACCACTTGTGACTTTTCTGTTTATTTATTGCATGACCTTGACCAAGTATCTAAATCTTGCTGTGTCTCAGTATTATCAACAATAAAATGGCTAGGAGAGCAACTGCCTCACTAGGCTATCATGAAGTTTAATAAGATAATCCAGCACATCATCTGGAAGAGAGAAACTCAGTAAACATTAATGACCACTACTGATATGAGTAAAGTTCAGAAAATGCCTAGAGCATGAAGGCATCATGGTACAAGAGACCTTTGTAGAACAACCCAAGGTAAATGTGTCAGGGTGAGCTCTCTTTTCAGAGCAAGGTCCTCCACTGTCACAATGGTCTGCCTTAACCCAGTTTGAGTTAAATCCAACTCTCTGCTTAATGCACATGTACAGCTGGCTGTAGCTAGATGAGAACTCCAAACCATGCTGACTGCTCTCCCCTTCTGTTTATGACTCCAACTTCAAACCAGCTCTGAATGTAAGCTGATGATTAGCCTGCACACTTCTGGCTATAAACTGTCTTTATCTGTCTTACCACACCTTCTTCATCTTTCCCCTCCTCAATCTTGACTCTTCAATCTTTCCTCCTAATTCCCTGAGAACATAGAGCACTGCATGAGTAACTTTTTTAGGTTTCCAAGGCAAATATCAAGGACATCTTTGCCCAGAAGAGCTGCCTTCCCTCCTTAAGAACTGCATATGATTCTCACTTAAGGATCTCTTAAATTATGACCTGAATAATAATCCTTCTTGTCTCAGAAGAATGTCCATCAATCCTGAAAATATACTCTCTTAATCTTTTATAACTATTCTCTTTCTCTGAGACCGTTCACATAAGCATTCAAATATCATTAAAATAACAACAAATGTTAATTACAACTCTCCTATCCCAGAGCTTGCACTATTTCTCCACTTCTTCTAACATGAAAATTCCTTTAGATATTATGAATAGAACCTAGGACTTTCACACTGAACCACATCCCCAGCCCTTTTTTATTTTTGTTTTGAGACAGGTGGCAGGGTCTTGCTATTTTGCCCAGACTGAGCTTAGATTTACAATCCTGCTGTTTAGCCCTCCCAGAGTGCTAGGATTCCAGGCATGCACCACCATGCCTAGCTACCCTAATTTTCAGAAGCATCACCTCTATATGCTCTATCCATATCTTCCCCTCCTTTTCCCTATTACCTGATCCTTACTCTCAACCTCTCCATGGCAGCTGGCCTTGGTTGCTCCATCTTTTCTGAAATACTTTTTTCTTCAAGTTTCTGATCCTCCTCTTGATGTGTTGGGTGCTTCTCCACTTCCTTTGCAGGTTCCCCTTGCCTCCCTTGCCTTTCCACATTAAACAGTAGTTTCACTCAGTCTCAAACTCTTTTCTTCTCTATCTAAACTAGGTTGTCTTCTCTGGCCTTGTAACTTTAAACACCATGTGTATGTTGATGGTTCCCAAGTGCATCTCTCCAACCCGGACATCTTTTCATATGCAATGACTGCTTGAACTTCTAATGGACATTTCTATCATAAAGTACCAAAAATTGAACCCCAATGGGTCTCCCCAAGTAACTCCTTTTTTTTTTTTTGATACAGGGGATTAAACTCAAGACCTTGTTCTTGTCAGTCTGGTGCTTATGCTGCTAAGCTAAATCCCCAGCCTAGTAACTCCTCTTGAAGTCCTTCCTGTCACAGAAAATGGCAGGATTATTCTTCCAGTTGTTTGGGCTCCAAATCTTAGAATTATCTTGACTCTTCTCTTTTTCATTCCATTTTCAATGTGCCAGAAAATCCTATCACCTCTTCTTTCAACATTAAACCAGAACAAGACTACTTCTAACGACCATAGATACTACAACTCTGGCCAAAGATCATCACTTACCTGGATTGTTTCTATAGGCTTCTAATTCACAATCCTGTTTCCACGATAACACTCCTTACACCTGTTTTCAACATAATAGCTATGCAAGATCTGGTTCATCTAAAAAATACAAAATATAAATAAAGAGCAAAATAAAAGATAGATAACAGAAAACAGGGAGGCAGATCTTTTGCAAAAGGGGTGGAGACCAAGAGAACGAGAGTGGAGAGGGAGAAGAGGGAAAGGCAATGAAAATGAAAAGAATGAAGATGTGTTATGTTCATATACCAACTCCACACGAGGAATGGAAGCATTGTATACTGCTAACATGTACTAATAAAAGTAAAAATTGAAAGAAATGATTTAACTCCTTAGTACAAGCTCTCTCTTAGCTTTCCATTTCGCTTCAAGGAAAAGTTTCAAAGGCTTTGCAATGGTCTATAAGAGCCAAAGACCTCCATGGCCTTTTGGACCTTACATCCTGTGACTTTTGCCATCACCAGCACTCTGTTGTAGCCATATTCGCTTCTTTTCTTTGGATGCATGAAGCCACACCCATTTTACAGTGTACTTGGTCTCTTTCCCTACATAAGCCATATATTTCTCTCCTACCAAATCTTTGCTTAAGTATCATCTCTTCAGAGAAAACTCTAATCTCTTCATTCTCTTGCTCTGTTTCATTTTTCTTCATATTGATTCCTCAAGATTAGGACTCCTATTATGTTTTGTTCACCTAGCACAATTAGTAGTTTTCAGTACAGTTAATGACTGGACAAATAAACCTAGCTTTCCCCAACCTCTAATCGTGGTTGTAGAGAGGTTACTGTGTTGAGATAATAGTATGATTATGCCGGAGGGAAGGACATAGGTGGTGGATAGAATTTTGTAACCTATTTATTATTTGTGAAATTTCTTCTTTCTGAGTAAGGCTTTGCCTAGGACATGAAAGCAGTCATATCCTCTTTAGTATGTGTGCTGTCAAAGCAAGCACAGGTTATATAATTCTGAAGTCTCTCTTAATCTGCGTATTTTGTCAGCCACCGCCACTGAGGTTTGAGGGGACCCATCAATGGCATATGTGTCACGAGCATTTGCCACAGGTTTTTGGACCACTCCTCCAGCAAATGGTTTCACCTTTAAAAGCCTCTGTTGGGCAAGGAGGGGTCTTTAATTTTTTCCTGAATGCTCTGCAATCTTATTTTGATAACATGACTTAGACACATAGTAAATACTAATCGCTAGATTGTTCCAAACTATAGAAGGAGCCATGAAAAGCTAGGAAATGTTCTGCAATAAGTCTTACCATCTGACTCTGTAACTAGCAATTTCACTAATTGATTTCCCTTTGCAATTATGGTTAGCTTGCTTGCCTGTGCTCTTTTTCCAGCAAAGCTGTTAGACAATGTAGGCTATAACACCCAAGTTTCAATGGTTTCACAAAATAAAAGTTCATTTCTCATCTATAAATCATCCAGACAGGTGTTTGGAAAGTGGCCTGCTATGAAGGAATTCTGTGGCCAAGTCTATTCTTCTTGTGATCCTTTCATCCCTTAGAGCCTTGGAGTTCTCTGTTAGAAACCCTGCTAGGAGATAGAAGCAGAGTAAATATCATATACTAGACGATCATGGGAGCCAAGCTTAGGAATGACAAATGTCTAATGTCTACTCTCATGCCATTGGCCAGGATTCTGTCATGGTCACATGTTTCTTTAGGAGAAGTTGGGAGAGATCATCTAACCATGTGGCAGGAAGAAAAAGGTAATTGTTTTGATCAGTAACGAATACCTAGCCACAAAAAACCCCAAAGATCAACTTCAGTTTGCCTCAGGATACATAATGACAAATTTTATTTTTTGTTTTAATTCTATTATCAAGACATGTTTGCTGTACATAATAATTACATTCCTTATGCAAAGTTGGTCCATTTACATAACACATCTTAATATTTTATCCTTTGGTCATTCCCTTCTTTCCCCCTTCCTCCATTTCTTGATCTCCTTCCATTTTGCAAAAGATATATCTCCCTTATTTCCATGATCGATCTTTTATTTTGCTCTTTATTTATATCTTGGGTTTTTCATATAAGAGAAGCCATGTGCTATTTAAGCTTGTGTGTCTGATCCATTTTGACAAGTTTTTAATTCTTGAGTAATCTTGGATAAGTTAAAGTACTGTGTCTTCATTTTCTTTCTAAAAATCTTTCTTAATCTTCTTTTCTCTTGATTCTAACTCTATCAAGGTGAAATGTTTAAAATATATTTACCCACAACTTGGCTGCTTTCTATTGCTAGGTTTTACTGATGACTCTGACAGTTCATACTGATATCTTAGATAAACAACATGTGAGACTTGTAAAAAATTCCATCTTATTACACTGTTATTATTAGTTACTGAGATTGTCCTGGGCAGAGGCAATAACATATATAAAGGCCTTGAGTAAGTAAACAGCCCTGGGTAGTGGAGGAGCATCTATGGCCTGGAGACTTGGCCTGATGGCCTTAGCATCAGACAAACCTACCACTTGGTGAGTTCAAACAAGTTATACAACATTCAAGACTGCTTTGATTTCTGTAAACTAGGAATAATAAAGGCATTGATCTTATAAGTTTTTATGGAAATTGAATGGGATAGCACATCTGGGATACTTAGAACTATGCCTGGCATATTAACTTTGATCATTGTTTTGTCACTGTGACTATCATTCTCAGCCATCCTTTGCCCAGGTCCTTGTTTCTGAGAACTTTTTCCTTCTATGCAGTTTCTGCCTTTCTAATCCACTGTCCAAATCATACAACACAGTTGTCTGGCGTGATTGCACTTTGATTGCAGATAGCTGCAGCTCTGCTGAAACCCATACTTTGGCCTTGTGATCCAGCTTCTGAGATGGCATATGTCCTCAATCCAGGAACTTTGATTAGCCTCAGATCCATCTGGCCACTCTTGCCCTGCCTGTCCATAACTGCACTTATTTTTGTGCCATGTGGGTTAGAGTTAAAGTCATTGGGTCCCTGGAAATATTTACATATTTACCCATGCTGTGATTGTCTTTAAATTTCAGGGCCAGGCCACACACAGCAGAGTCTCTGAAGCCTGTGAGAATGAAACCCTTGTGAACAAGGAGTCAAGTTAGCCAGGCTCACTTACGTTTCTTGTTGCAAATAACTCCCAAGCCCAGGCAAAAAGGCTCCTCTCTCTGCCCCTCAGGGACTTGCTTCAGACAGTTAGAGGTCAAGGGGATGGCCAGCAGTTTGCCATGTGAGGCCCTCTGCAAACAGGAAGTCTCTGTATCATCAAGAGAATCTCTAGTCCCAATCTTAAGGCTTTTCATTCTCAGCAACAGGCAGCAAATAATCCTTTCACTGGGACAAAGGGATTCTGACAGCTTGTCCGTTGTGGTAGGAGTCCAGAAGAGCTGTGTTGCTACAGACACTAACTATCCTGGCATGTTTACTAAGGAGAGGGTGAAGGGAGGACAGGGGAGAGAATCGGAGGAGAGGAGAGGAAAGGAGAGAGGAGAGCAGATTTAACTCTTCAGGATTCTATCTCCAATTTAGTTCTAATTGTTCATTCATTTGTTTAATCAGCCAGTCAAGAAGAATTTAATAAGCACTTATTTATGTTGTAGGCACTAAGATTAGTAATGGGAACACTAGGATAAATAAGGCTGCTTCTCTGCTTGAGTCACTCATGGTTTAAACACAGCCGTTTATGAAGTAGCATACAGGATGCTGAAGTAGAAAGGATCATCTGATGCCATGAAAATGCAGAAGAGGAAGGGAAGAACTTCCCCTGGTGGGAGAAGTGAGTCTGAGAAGGATTCCCTGCAAAGGGGACAGACACAGCAGTCTTAAAGAAATGGGCAGAAAATCAGGAGTGTGTTGAAGAATATTATCTTGGTTCTAAGTACTATAAAAGAAGCTGGTTAGTTTAAATACCAGAGAGTTACTGGTAGTGTTGCAGGCGGCTGAGTTAGTTAGAAATATTATAGGCAGTGAGACAGGGCTAGGTCCTCAAAGGAGACGGTGCGTGTAAGACCAGATACCTTCCATTTGTGGGGGAGACAGACACCTTTTTCTGTGGGCCAGGCCTCAAGATAAAAGATCAAACAAATACATCCACATCCTAAGGACTGATACTCTAAATAGTTCTCTATCGCCCTAAGGAAACCTGGAGTCACCATTCCAACCCCCTAGGGAAGAGTCAGGGCTCTCTAAGAATGCCCATCTTCTATATGACTGGCTTCCCCATTTGTCCCCAATTTAATCAATTACCTGAACTATTAATCTTATTGGCTGACTATAGTTCTGTCCGAGCTTATGCCCATCTGCCTTGTGAGTTCCCAGTTTTCCCCACCTTGAATCTGTCTTCTCACCCCATGATTTTGCTCTATAAAGTCTCTGGAAAAGACAGAGTCTTTGGCAATCCGCTCAGGACCCCTTCTGTCTCTCTCACACAGAAGCTTTCTTTCTCTCAATAAATATATTCTACTCTTAATGTTCGTTGTTCTTAAAATTCATTCTCCGATTTTAGAGAACACAAACTCATGGACATAGTAGATTGGAGCTTCATTCCCCTGTATCAGTAAGATCTTAGTTGTTTGAAGGAATCCAAGGAACAGATGAACAAGTAAGTTTCAGGAATGGCAAGAATCCAGAAATTTGGAAAATCTCAGCAGCAGGAGTCCAGGACTTTCCTTTAAAAAACATATTGCACTGAGATAACATTTGTATCAACTCATAGCCTCTGAATTCCCCTCTGGTGGGAAACTCCAGATTTTTCAGAGAACTTAATTGACCTAATTTAGGCCAGAGGCCCATTCTTGATTTATTTTGCTCAACCTGAAGTTTCAGCTCAGGAAGTTCAGGCCCAACAACTGAGTACAGAGCACCTCTCAAGACGAGTCATTGTCACAGCTTGCTGGGTACCCCCAGACAAGGTGACTGCAAGGAGACAGGACATTCCAGTTGGAAAAAGCAGTGTGGACAAGTGCACTGGGGCACAGGGACAGAAGGGAGTATGGTGTGATTGTGGCAAACAGCAAATTTGAAGCTGCCTCCTGTGTGCAATCTCTGTGATGTTGCATGTGAACCGAAAATCCATTAATCATGTCATAATTTGTATGCAGGAAGAGAACCTGTTAATTACGATCATTTTAGTTAAAGTTTGTTGGCTAACTGAAGCAAATAGAACATTTATTAGAAATTTATGTTTGGAAGAATTACAAAATTGAAAAAGAGGTGAAAAAAATCCCACTCATCATTAACAAGATCTAGATTCCCCCAGAAAACCTTGCCTTCCACTGGTCAGCCCTGCCAGGACAAAAGGAGTTGAGCAGGGTATGACTGAATTTTCATGCCAACCAGATGTGGGGTGGGGAAGCAAGATTCACTGGAATTTTCTCCACCACAGAACAGCAACAGTGTCAGTGGGTGACAAGACGGACTCCTTCAGGTGAATAGTTTGCCAAGGTCTGGCTTGGGCACACTGAGGAGAAACAGTTGCTTTGTGGAAGAGTGGATGCTCTGAGAATGAAAATGAAAGTCTGGTGCTGATATGGGGCACTAGGAATCAGCCATTGATCCAGGACCGATAGAAGGGGGTCTGAGAACCCAGAGGGGATACAAGGAAGCTGCAGGTAAGGTCAAGGCTTTGCACATTTGCTTACCCCCACATTTCACCTCCCTGGAGTATCTCCACACCTACAGATGCCTTAAACATGAACAGCAGACTCAGGCAAGAGGAGCATATCTTCAGGCTCTGACCTTTCTAACTGGTATGTTAGATGGGTTACCTTTTCTCTCTGAGCCCCAGGTTTTTCACTTGAAACATGGGTATCAATTAACCATGTCATTGAGTGGCTGTGCAAATGAGCAAATGAGTGAAAAACTATATAGAGCATATTCAATAATGGCATCAAATTTATGGCAGTATTTTTAAGTCAGTGTTGATTTTCACTATTTAGGAGTGTCTAGGTTAGCCCTCTTCCTCTAATCTCAAAACAAATATCTATTAAAAGATTTTTTCCTGCTCTAGTCCTCTGGTAGTCTCTAAACTCTGCTTCTTGATTCTGGTGGGTTTTGCCTATTATTCATTTTTGACTAATTACAAGAGATTTACATTTTTATGGTCAACTAAGGTTAGGAAGGAAATAAGATGGGCCAGGTTTGAGCAGGTACTGTCCATCCTTTATGCCATGCTCAGGGTGTACCCCCTATGGTATAAGGATGCATTGAGCTACAAGTAACAGAACAATGAGTTAAAGGTGGTTTAAGAAAATAAGCCTTTGTCCTCCCACACCACCAGGTACCTAAAATAGGAGACTTCTGCAAATGACTCAGCAGCTGGATGATGTCAGAGATGGCATCTCTTAGCTTTTATCTTTGCAGTTTATTTCATGGTCACAAGGTAACACAGCACCCAAGCCCAACCAGAAATGAAAAAAGAAAAAGCAAGAGACAGTCCCAACTCTACTTTTTACTCTTTTATTAAGGTAGTAAGAACCTTCCCAGAACCAATCAGAAGACTTCCAGACAGATACAGTTGGCCAAATTGTCCAAAGAAGCCAGGTGTGGTAGCACATACCTGCAACCCAGAGGTTGAGGTAGGAGGATCACTGTGAGTTTGACGCCAGCCTGGGCTACATAAGAGAGTTTAAGGCCAATCTGAAGTGCACAGTGAAACCTTATCTCAAAAAAATAATATTCCCAGGTGTAAACATCCTACTCTCTCCCTGCTGTGAAAAACTGAAAGCATAAATAAAGTATACATAGATATTTTGATATGGGAAAAATATTTAAAAGGAAAAAGTAACTAAGATGGGTTAAAGGGGAAATGACAGTAAGGAACAGGAAAAAAATGCAAGTCATTTATACTATTAGTGTCTCTTAGTTCATTAAAAATGAAGGTTTGTGCCAATATCGATTGGAGAATTTTTTATGCCCATATCTTGTGCCCTGAGCAACTACTTTAAAGATAACAAGATGCAATGTATTAACTATTGTTATTCTCCTATTATTTTGTTATGAAATTTTGTTTTACCTTTTCTTCATAAAATTAAAAAATGTTCAAAGACCAACCTCATTTTCCAGGAAAGCAATGATTAAAATTATCATATCTTCTTAAGAGTCCAGTCATGATTCTTCTCCAAAGACTGGGGGCACTTACTGTGAGTAAAATGAGGGCTCAGTGGGCAAGGGAGAATGAGGGAATGGACTTTAGTGGGCAGTCAACAGAGTCTGCCCACGTCCACAACTGAGAAGTCCCTTTGGGAGTTTGGCTGGCAGCACGACACTCTGGTTCATGAGGGGCTCTGTCTAAAATAAGAATTTGAGGCACACTCTTTGGAAGCATTGCCAGGGCAGTAACAGGCATGGAGATGCTCTGGGGAGGTAGAATGTGGGGAGGCGGAGACAGAGTGTACACAGCCCCAGCCTTTTCTGTGGCTCACCTGCACAGTCTCCAAGTGCCAGAGTCTCAGACTCTTCCCACAGGCCCTGCAGCAAAGGTAGTTTCTCAGTGACCTACATGAGCACCAGCCTCAGTCTCAGAATATCCACTGTACAAAGCACTGCTCTTCAGGGATTCGCACCAGGCCTTGGCCAGCTGCTTACCTGAAGAAGTGTGAGTTGTTTCACCTCCTGGTATGTTTGTTCTGCAGTATGAGTGAATCTTACTGCCGTCCCATGTCTGGCTTGCACATAGTGGAAGTATCCTTATTTGATTGCCTCGAGTACCTCTCTGTTCCAAATGTAGACACATCTTTCCCACATCTCTTTGCCTGCTCACATATCTCTTCCTGAGACACTGAGGCTGCTGCAATTGCTGTGGCTAATGACTGTGACCTTCTTTGGAGAGTTGCTCTTGGCAGATGGGAACCCTAGGTCTGGAAACATCAGGGAGGCCATATTCAATGCCTGGCTGGAACACTTGTAGTACACTTGGCCCTTTTGTCTCATAAACAATAGCTCTGCAAGCACTCCCTGGCCAGGCAAACTGGACCTTGCTTGGCTCTTTCTCATTCTGTTTCTTGCTTCCATGTGTTGCTTGCAGATTTTCCTAAGAGTCCTCACTTAACAAAGAACACACATCCAAATCCCTGAGGCTCTGTCTTTAGGGAGCTGAACCTAACACAAACCCTATATTAAGACCACATTTTTGCAAATGTTGTTAAGCCTTGGATACTATTCAGGGACTATCACGTGAGATCCAGCTGATGCTGGTAGCCAGACAACCCCCACCCCCACCCCCACACAGTCACATCCTTGTCACCAGTGCTGCTCACCTCACCTATGGAACACTCCCCTCACTTTGAGCCCCCTGTCTTCCCCTGCCCTTTCCTTCCCACACTGCTCTCTTCTTCCACAGTCCTGTTTCAACCTCACAGCAGCTCCCCTCACTACTAGTCCTTGCGTATTCTGTGGCGGGCAGATTTCCCTGCATTCCTGGGACTTTTCCAGAATCTTCCTCCCGTCTCCTACCTCAACTGAAAATGAGATCTCTCCAAGGACGCTGCTGCCTCTGCCCTCTTCTCAAGCCAAGGCAGCGCATCCTGTGAAATATGAAATCTCAGGTCAGCATTCTCTTTCTTCCTCAGGACCACTTTCAAACCATTACACCTCCACCCTCATATTAAAACGCATCTCCTTTGTTTCTGACGCCATCTGGCAGTATCATTAAAACCGACCGATTGCATATCCTTTGACACAGCAATTCCCCTTCATACAAAAGTATTAATGCAAAGTGAGAGGATATATGTAGGAATACTTGTAATGACATTGCTTGGAACAGTAGAGGGGGCAGGGAGAAGTTAAAAGCAATCTAAATATCCATCAATGGGAAGCTGACAAAGAAATTGTAGTACAGATACACACTGGATCCCCACACCCCTATTAGAAAAAGTGGTAGGTTTTATGTGCTGATGATGTGTGGAGATAAGCATGATAGGTGACAGTGAAACAAGCAGAAAAATCTACTGTAGGCAAATAGAGTATGATCTTATTTTTATAAAGAAAGAAAAAAAAACACATGCCTGTGTTTATGAGATCAGGAGGAGTGTCCTAGGTTGAATGGCTTTCGACAGCAATGTCTGTGTAGTTCCTGCTAGCATTAGCTAGGAAACTGCCCAGAAGCACCCTGCAATCTTCAGTCTATAAAATGAGAACAGAACCAGCCAGCTCTTGATGCTACACACTGACGCTTGCTTTGTCCTCCTGGCAGGAGTCTAATAGGTGCTAGTAAGATTCAAAGGCTCTGAAAACCCCATTCATAAAGCCCTTTAAATAAACTCCTTGAAGCTGTATATGGGACAAAGTCACTATCTCATCTCTCCAGACAAGAGAGATGCAAGCAGGAAGCCTGTCCTGAGTGCCAAAAGTTGTTGTGGAATCCAAATGTTCTTGTTGTCTATTCTTATATTAAGCCCCACTTCCCAAAATTGTAATCTAGCATTGCCTTCTTCCAGCCTATTTCTTATCAGTGGGGGACAGGGGCAAGGTATGCAGCAGCAGCTCACATAAAGAATATGAATATGAGGGAGGGGACTTTGATTTTGCATTAATTATTTCTGTGATGATTGAATTTGCTGCTAAAAGCATGTGGTATATTTCTAATAACAAATAAGAATTTTAAAATGAAGTTTAAAAATACTGTTTGGCCCATGTGATAGTTTGGAGTCATGTGTCACCCTCTGAAGTCCATATATTAAAAGCCTGGTCTCCAATTTGGTGCTATTGTGAGATAGCCAAACCTTCAAAATCTAGGTGTTGTGGTCATTGAGGGACCACTCTCAAGGGCAGTGCTGACAGCAGGGCCATCTTCCAGTGGACTGGAGTCTTCAAAACCGTAAGCTCAAATAAAACATTACTCTTTTGTAAGTTAATTACCCTGTGTATTTATTATAGTTGTAGCAAGGTGACTAACGAAGCTTATCATGCCCATAAGACACTTACCTGAAGAAAAAACACTGTTAATGTCCTATTGAAAACAGTAGTTATGAAGAAGGACTCTGGGTTCTAAGCCCATTCAGAGTCGGGTCAGTTACTTGACCTTTCTACAGGTTATCTGCACAGTTTGTGCCCTGTCCATCTCCAGGGAACACTGCTCATAGACTATTGTGAACATAACAGGAATTTTCTAGGAACTGTTCGTAGCTGTGACATGAGCAAGGTTCACATTTTTGCGCTTTGTTTACTCATCAATAAAGAGAGGATAATAATAGTAACCACTTCCTAGGCTTATTCTAGGTAGTCTATAAATTGAAACACATGAAATTCATAAAACCATAAAAGCACATGGTAAATATATAATATATATTAGCTACTGTTATAGTTACCGTTACTGCCACAACCATTATAATCATCAGCATCATGAAGATAAGTCCAGGCCTTTTTAGATTCCAATCAATCTGATTTTTTAAACACAAATTTCAACTCAAGTTCCACTTCAGTGCACTGAAAAGATCCTCACCTTTTCTCAGCAGTGAGGTTTCATGTTCTACACAGGGCCTAATAGTGAACTCTTCTGCTGAGAGGCTGATGGCCGAAACAGTGGTGCCTTCACGTGATGCCTTCAGATGATGGAGGTAGGCATAGACCTAAACTGCACTGAAATTTCAACAAGCCTGGGAGAAACTCTCCATGGCTCTGGTTTTATGAAGTCCAACCTAGCTTTATGCTATCCACCCTTCAGTGCTCTGACTGTTGACTTTGCCACCGGTGACCTCATCAAGAAGCTCCACCTTTAAAGACTTTGAATTAATTTCCTATTATTTTGTTTTGAAATTCTATGTCATAGTTTTTTTCCCTTACTTTTCTTTTTTTAAAGAATTACCTATTACCCTCCCTAGAAAGATTTTTGGCTTAGGGCTATTTAATGCAAAGTAAAATATCTTTAATGGTGGAATGTAGTGACCTTTGACACGAAAGACAGTATTTTAGATGAGGGGGTTTCCAGAAAATTCACTCAATAGTTGGCTATTTCTCACTAATTCTATAGAGCGTATGTCTTCATTATTGTTTCAAAGGTCATCTTTGTGGTCTCATAAACATGTTACCTTAAATCAAATACTTAGAAACAAAGAGAAAGGAGATGTGCTACATATAGTAGAACCCATGCCTAGAAACTAACAGGGTCACATTCTACTGTGTTCTGTCACTAGTGGAAAACTACAATGACTGTTGTACATGAAAATGCTAAGTAGGATGAAGACAGAGGTATGTTGGGGGAGACTTGGAGCTGCCCCCCTCTAAGGCTTGCCTCCGGTGTCTTGACTTCTGGAACTGGCTGGTTGCAAAGAAAATTCAGGGAAAACACAAGAAGTCAAAGATGCAAGCAGTCTTTGGATCTCAGCCACAAACTGGATCTGAACTTCAGGTCATCTTGGAACTACGTGGGGCAGTGGGAGTTTGGAACAGTACAAAAGCTGTCCCATACTCATATCCAGCCTAGCCCCCCCACATCTTCAAGGGGAGGAAGTCCTGTAGGGTCTGAGATGCATCTCCTTGGGAAAAGCTGCCTTGTGTCCTATCACCTCCTTCCCACTTATTCCCTGTCTCATTTCCCCATCCTCCTCCTTGTAGTTCATTCCACACAATTCTTCTTAGACTCTATCTGTCAGATTCCTGTGTCACAATCCATCCCCATATACTTTCCTGATACAGGTAGCAACTGAACAGACATGTCCTTGTTTTCTGGAGACTTCTCCGTCATCTTCTACAATATCATGGAATAATTCCATGCTCTTTGTAGTTGTTGCTAATCTTTACAGCAAGTTGGACAAATTCATTGTTGGATGCTTTTTAATGTTAAAGAAATAGATGTTTAATTCTCTTCAACTTTAACATGGAAAGAATAATACCTACTGCAGTCAACTGCATATCTGAAGATAATGATAAACACAGGATAGAACAAGACGCTCAGTACACACTGGCTTTGTGATTTTATCCAGCTCCATTCCTTGACCACAGTTTCCTCAAGGGCTCTAGCAATGTATTTCTTAGATTCAAATCATACTATGTAAAGTTGTTCTTGAATAGGGTTCCTTACACGCTGCGGATGTATATCAACAATTCATAGAATAAGTATCTTTATAAATAACTGCCGGCTTATTGCATCCCAAATCACTGGGCCAGCTTACTGGAGTAGAATGATAATCATAATGATGTTAATGATAATTACTATTTCCCAAGAATAAAAGCTGTAGGCCTGGAACTTTGCTAAGCATTTTATGTACATGGTGATTTAAATCAAACAAGGTTGAGAGGCAGCCTAATTTCAAAGGTGTGAAAAAAGGAAAAGGTATTACACCTGCATACACCTAGCCTTTCCTTTACACTCAGAGATTTATCGACTTCTACCTCTAAACTCTGTTGCTCTTGAGATGCATGCCTGAAAGATCCTTACCATACCTATCTTCCTTGGCAGCTTAATTGCCCAGCAACTCATTTGGAGCCTGAAAAAAGTCAGATCCCCAAGTGTTTCTACTTCCCCTCCCTTGTCTCTACACATCTTTAGCATTGAATCTGAAACACACTATCAAACCCTTGATTAGATTTCGACTTCTAGAAATCAATAATAATACAAATAGCAGTTACTGTTTATTGAGCCTTTACTAACCACATTAGTTCATTTGGAATCACAACCACTCTGAGTTAGTGCTGTGACAATGTCCATTTTACAGATTATCAAGTTGGAGGTTAAATTTCTCAACCTATGGTCACCCAAATACCAAAGGTCAGAGTTGAGAGTTGAACTATGTGTGGTCCCTGCAGATTGGACTCTGAAGCATTGTATTTGAGCCATACTACTTTACTTTGCATCTCAGGAATGCTTTAAGGACAGGGACTTTTCTGACACAGTAGTAGGAAGTCGACAAAAAAGATGTGAATTTCCCTTTTGAGTCACAGCTCACCAATTACTAAAAAGATTCTAGTGAAGACAGAGACATAGGCTATAAAGTAAGTGTGTATGATAGGGTCAAAGATTGGAAATAAGAATAAAGCTCTACTGAGTTTGAAAGTTTGGGGCCCTAGATAAGAGTATCTATAAAAAGACCTCTTTTTCAGAGTCTAGATGAACAGCGTAGATGTGATTAGGACTTATAAATAGCTCATTATATACCAGCAGCTCAGGAGGCTGGGGCAGAAAGATCTCAATTTTGAGTTTCACCTGGGTAATTTAACAAGACCTTGTCTCAAAATATATATGTATATACATTTATGGTGGGGGATGCAGCTCAGTGAAAGATCCTTGTGTTCAGTATCCAGTTTTGCAAAAAGAAAACAAAAAGGGACTGTTCCTGGTAAGATTTGAAGTCAGGTGTACCCATGTTATTAATTCTGGTCAAGATTGCAAGCAGAAATTATGTCACTTTAGGGAAGATGCAGTCAAAAGCTCTTTAATGTCCAGCTTCCTCTCCTGACAAAGCAAAATATGTATAAGGTATAAGAACCACAGGTGGAAGCCAATAAAATTCCTAAGACTCTGACTAAAGGGAGATTGCCCTTGAGAGTCACTGTATTTGCTGTAGTCCATAAAAATATAAGAAACAGGGGTTGGGGATTTAGCTCAGCAGCATAAGCACCTACCTTGCAAGCAGGCGGTCGTGAGTTCAATCCCTGATACTGATAAAAACAAATTTTAAAAAATATAAGAAACAAATTTTTGTGTTAAGCCACTGATATTTTAGGGTTATCTGTTATCACAGCATAACCTTGTCTATCGTGACTAATTTCCCTGTGTTCCTCACACATTCAGCTGGCCAGGAAAGAATGACAAACTGAAGGTGAGTTGACTGAGTTGAAAAGATAAGGTGCAGTCACATTCCAAGAATGGACACTGAGCAACCTCAGATGCCTGGTGGACATTCAGGGGTGAACGCCAAGAACAGGTGCCAGTTACCCAAAGGCCAAAGCCAGAGGCAGGTCACAGAAGAAAAGAGCTGATTCTGCATACAGTCAGCTGCTCCTGAAAGACCTGCAGAAGCCCGTGTTATTCCTGCTACATCTGGTTTCCCCACAATGCTCCTAGAACTGATTCTCCCTGGAATCAGGTGTCACTGCAGATGGTACGCCCCTCCCTTCACTCTTTTCTCTGTGGGATTTGTTGAAGGGCTGGGTACCTAGAAGAGGCAGCAGAGCTGTCAAGTTTCTATTAAGTCTTCAAGGCTCAACTCAAATTCTTCCTCTAAAAAGAACTCTTCTAACATGATCCTCACTAGATTTTACCTCTGCTTTCCCAGAATCTCAGAGCACACAATCTCTACTTTTGTTATAATATCTACCTTAACTCAAGAGTTTCATGTGCCAAGTTCTGTCTCCTCTATCTAGTGTACTCCTGGAAGAAAAGTACCACGTTTAATTCACATTAGAGATTTCCTTTAGCATTTTCTCTCTGTTGTACTTCTACAGTTGCATGGAAAGAAAGTCTTGCTGAACTAACAGAGGAAAGGTGAGTCTTACTTGAACCAATTCTGATTCCCAGCCTGAGGTTTCTTCCTGTAGTTCTTGAGTTTGATCTAGATATTTGCCAAGAACAAATAATATGTAAGGTTATTCAGTTGTTAAATATTCTCTCAACTCCTATTTAACTCCATCCAGGCAGGAGATGAGTCCATTTGAATCATCCTGTGTATCTCTAGATTCTACCATGATGTCTGATCCAAGGTAGATGCTTAACAAAGTGAACTAATGGACCACTGATCTATAAATGTAAGGTGGAATTTAAGCTGCTTCTTGTCACCTGGACTCGTCCCTTGGGACTTTCTTTTCAAGCCATGTTCTCAGTCAAATCTCCAAAAGAGATCACAAATTCTAACCCTCTTTGCCCCCTAGTCAGTTGACCTCACTGAGGAGAGCTTTTGATTTGAAACTTCTTTGACTTTTCAGGACAGGAACAGGGAGAAATGGGCCTTTCATTTAGCTGATTGAATCAACAAAAGAGAAGTTTGAGACAGAAAATGAATATAGATCCAGCTGCAGCAATTAGAGGGAAAATCAATAGAACATCATCAGCGGCATCAGACCTGTGTAAGCCAGTGTCTCCCGGGATGGGCTGGCTAAGCTGTGTTCATTTCATTTTTGTTTCCCTAACTTAATCTGTAGCAAGTCAAAAGGAAAAGGTGTGGTGGGCAGGAAGTGGGTGGGGAACAGGGAAGGAGGAGAAGCCAAGGTAGTGTGGGACAGAGGGAGGCACACAGGGCACCACTGCTGCTGCCCATGATCAGTGCGTCCATGGCTAAGCAAATGCAGTATCTCAAACAGCACCAGGTCGAGGCTTGTGTGGGGCTGAGACTGAATGTCAGAATATGATTACAGGCAGTTTATTGAGCCTTGCTGAGCCACACTTTATTCATCTGTAAAGGGGATCTGCTGTGCTCATGAGAAGCAAATGAAAGCACTCGTGCAAAGGGTGGAGAACAGATGTCTACTATCACACCACGGGCTCAGAGTGGGTGTGGATTCTTTAATGCTCCCCTTCTCCACATTTCACCTAGTAAAGGGTCTTTTCCATTCTTCCCACTTCTCATGTTAAGGTTCTCAGCCTTTGTTAGACCCCAGGTGTCTCTGAGACAATCTTAATATGAAGAAGCTGAAAACATGAATGTGGGATTCACAAAGATCTGGGTTCAAACACCAATTTCACCTCTTGCCGGCTGAGTGATCATGGTCACATTATGTAGCCTCCCTGGGCCTTAATTTCTCCAAGAACAAAATGAGGATAGCCATAATGCCTATTACGTAGGATGTGATAAGGATTAAATGTATTAATGTATGCAAATGTATTCATACTTAGAACAAAGCCTGGCACACAGTAAAGTCAGTAAACGTTGTCATTAATAAAAGAGATCCAGATGTCTTTAGTATAACACACACAAAAACGTGCATGTTTTTGTATCTTGTGAAACCAATACCTGATTCTCGTTTAGTGATCTTACAACCAGGCTTTTATTTCTTTGCACTGTGTGGTCTCTGGTCTATAGCATCAGATCTGAAAATTTATGGAAGCTCTACCTCCTCTACAATAGCAAAGCACCACCAACCCTCCTGCCTATGTCAATTCTAAAGCATTCAACTCTGTCTGCGTCAAGTCCAGCTGGGAGTTCCTCCAGGCCATGACTTATATCAGAGCCTCTTCTTGAGCCTGAGAGGACTCAGTAATACGGCTGAGCTGGAGGAGCCTGGAGAACTTTGACCCTGGAAAGGTTTGGGCCCCAGAAGTTGGTTCCGAGAATACCCAGGGGATAGCCATAAGTGGCTATAGTTATCTCAGGCTGAGACTGTATCTAGGACCTGGAGGACCCAAATTGTGGCTCTGCATGGAGAATAAAAGCCAACCTGCAGAGAGACATGGAGAGAGGCCTGGGGGAACAGGATGAGAGGTCAACCAAGCTGCAGGATTTAGGACTCAGGGCCTGGAGGAAGGCCAGGGCCAGGCTGGAAGCCTGTTTGTAAGCAAAGCACAAACCAGGGAAGTTCATGGCCTGGGACCTGGGATCTGGGAGCTGTCTCCAGGGAGCGGGGTATGTATACCTGCTTCTTCCACTAGAGGGCCAGAAGCCTCTGAATGTGACCAGACAGACATCCCTTGTATCTTGTAATTGAGCAGGGCTGAGACTACAACAGGAAATTTAATTTAACCTCTCAGAAAAGGGAGTGGGCATACCAGATCTGACTGTAAAGTTCTGGTCCACCTTCTCCAAACAAGCTGGAGCTGCTGCTTCTTCACTGAGCCAGAAGGGGTTGGAAGGGGTAGCAGCTGTGGGATTAGGAGAACTCTGAGAACAGCTGACCTCTCAGATGCAATGCTGCAGGTGACCGTGAATTGAGAAAAAGTAGACCTCAGTGGACGGGACAGACACATCAACTCCTGAAGTGGGTCATCGATGGGGATCTTCAGCCCAGATGTGTTGCATCTGGGGCTGCCATGGTGTAGCAGGCAAGGCCAGTATCGTTTGGGACATTTTACTGCAGGAGAGATACCAATTGGTATAATTCCTATATGTGAGAGTCTCATTAACCACAGCTGCCAACATCTTGGTTGGAAGGAGTTGAGTGAAATAGAAAGATGAATGGATTTTTAACATCAGATGGGCTTGTGTTTGAATACCAGCTCTGGGCCTCAGGTTTTTAATTGTGAAACAGAGGCAAATTATATCAACTCTAGCAAGAATCCTAGTTGGAGCTTAAATGAAATTCAAATATGTAGGGTAAGAGTACCAGAAATTTATAGATATAAAAACAGATGAAGCATTGTATTCATCCACCCATCCATCCATCCATTTTTCCACCCATGTACTCATCCAACCAATAATTCAACATGTATTTATTGCTTGTTTACTCTAAGCCAGGTAAGAGAAACTCTCCTGAAGAAAGAAGATTCAAAGTAAAGTATATGACCCAGTCTTGGGTAGAGTCTGAGGGGTAGAGGTTGAAGGGGAGGAAGAGAAAAAGGAAGAGAAGGGCAGGATAGCATGATTCTTGATTACAATGTGGTTTTACTGCCTACTCAGTTACCATGGTCTCATGCAATGTCCGGTGGTCAGGCTGTATATGATGAGGTCAGAGACTGAGACTGAAGCAGCTGTGATTTCAGGAGCCACAGCAACTTTCTTGCTATTGCAAGGAAATACTTGCATGACAATAAAACCAACCTGGAGGAAAAAGGCAGTGATGGAAAGAGAACCAGTTCATTCATGGTGAGATCACTTGAGCCCCTGCATCAAATTGCCCTGAAGCCAGTGTTATTTCTTGGATCTTAGTTGTTACCGAAGCTATAAATTCCCTTTTCTGAAGCCAGTTTGGAGTGATTTTTCTTTAAGTTGTAACTGAAGGACACTGAAACAAAATCCCTCCCTCAGAGGTCTCCATGTCCAGGTCGTAAGAGAAACAAGCAAATAGTTATACCAGCCTGTGGAGCTTCTCCATAGAGATGAATACAAGCAATGGGAGCTCCAAGAGCTGCAAAGACACTGGATGACATGCAAGTTGGCAAAGGTGAGTATGGGAGGGTACCACTGTCCTCATTTATCAACATTCTCAGTCACCTCTACCCTTCTTATTAATTTATAAAATTTCTAGTACCTTTTCTATCTACCTCTGCTTTGAGATGACTGATTTAATATCTATCCACCCATCTACCTACCTATCTATCCATCCATCACCCCAAATCCATCTATCCATGCACCCACTCTCAAGCTTAGCTGCAACGGCACCATCTACTCCAGGAGTAAAGCTACATCAACAATCTATATTTGGGGGCCTCAGGAGTTTCATGCAGCTCTGCTGGGGCCAAGGTTAATACAAAATATCTTCATATAGAGCAGCCAAGTATCTGTACCTTGAGATTGACAGAAACTTCCCAGAGAGAAAATTAAGAGCGAGTCAGAGGGAGGGACAGGCAGGGGTGAAGGAAACCAAGGTAGAAGTTGTCCTCCATGGGGCTACAATCTCTGCTCAGAGCCAGGTTGCCTTGGCGACAAGAGGATCCTGCTGGCTCCTTTTCATGCACAGTAAACGTGGCATGAAAGAGGCCAGGGTAGAAGGTAGGATTACTAATTAAGCCGCTCATTCGCACCTTCATTCATCTCATTGTCCATTCTGTGCTGATAGCAGAGGTGCTTGGACTTATCCTGCCTTTGAACAACAGATGGTCCCCTCCTGGCGACTGTTTCACTTTGGGGGTCTTCTGTTGTTCTCTCTGGCTTTCAGTCCTCAGCTTCACATGAAACCGATCCTAGTTTTACCCACCTTGGAATTCAGGGCCCAGTCCTACTATTAATACTAACAATTACATTATTATTATTATTATTATTATTATTACATATCTATCAATTCCAATTATTTTGCTCATGACATTTTATTTTCTAAATATAAAAATAATCTTTGATTAATTCAGAAAATTTGGACAGCTCACAAAAAAATACAAAGAGGAAAAAAATTAGTAATCCACCACTAAGTGAAAAATAAAGTTAACATTTGCAAAATAACATATTCATGTTTGTAGGTACATACACATCAGCACACCCACATTCGTTGTGTTATGCATTCTGTTTCATAACCTGTTTTTTTATTCAGCAATGTTATAAGCATTTATGTTAATAAACAGTCTTTGGTAACTTCATTTTAATTCACACTATTTCAAATTATGGATATTCCATAATTTATTTTACTAATTGCCTATGGTTAGATATATAGATTATTTCCATTTTCATTGATATAAATAATGCTTTTTTCTGAACATACTTATGCATAAGTAGTTTGCACATGTATTTTGGGGGTCATGAACATAAATTTATAGAAGTAAAATTGCTGAGTCAAGAATACACGTACATTTTTAAGTCTGTTAGTAGATGTGGCCAGATTACCATCTAGAAAGTTTGCACTAATTTACTCTTTCTGCAGCCGGGCACAGCAATGCCCAAGTCTCCACACTCATTGCTAATTTAATTTGCATATATTTGGTTCCAGCTAGACTAAATATTTCCTCATATGTTTATTGTCTATTTGTAATTTTTCTTTAGTGAATTGCCTATTTATGTCAATTGTCCATTTTTATAGGGGTGCTTATCTGTTCCTTTTTGACTTCTGAGAACTCTTCATATATATCAGCCTGTTTCTGTAATATGTGTTTATTATATTTTCCCCAGTGTGCCGTTTCCTTTTAATTTTGCTTATGGTATTTTTTTTGACCCAGAGAAGGTTTTATTTTTAAGTAATCAAATTCATGAATCTTTTCCTTTATTGTTTCTGCTCAGAAATTCTTGGATACTTGGGAGTGTTTAGAAGGGCTTAACCACCCTGAGTTCGTATAAATTCCCTCTAGACTTTTCTGCTTCTTTTATGGCTTCAGATGTTTTACAATTAACTCTTTAACCGCTTAAAATTTATTTTGTCGTTTACTACACAGCAATGCTGTCATTCTTTTTCCAAATGTTAAAAACCCCTCCCAGATTTCCTGTCCTCTTTTCTCTTCTTATCTGAAGCAGATCTGTGCAGTGTAAACAATATCTGGCAGCCCTGGAGGAGATTTCTCCAATTGGAGGGGCAGGCTGAAGAAAAGACAGGCAGGGTCACATGACTTTCACCCCTTTCTTGGGGACTCAGTGCCCCGAGTATCTGCAATGCATTCTGGGATGTTTTGGTTATAAAGAGAGAGTAAGAGAGCATTTCTCTTCCAACACTTCCCAATGCCCACCACATCAGAAGCAGGCTGTGATGTGCCACCCAGCGCCCCCTACAGGACTAAGGCCAGTGTGTCTCAAGTGGTTAGAAAAATTAACTGCTAGACTTTTGTTTTCTCCCTGGGAATTACTGTTCTCCCTCAGAGTGCTACTTTGCCCAGAATCATTGCTCTCCACATTCCATAACCTGTCTGTGATAAGAGCCAGAGGCTCAGCCCCTCACTGTAATTCAAGACAGCTTTGAAAGGGCCTGTCCAGCTCCAGGATGTCCCATGGGATCTGCTAAGATCTCTATCACCACTCCTGTATCCCAGCTGAACTCCTCCATCTTCCCAATCCTGTTCTTCTCAGTCATTTCCCTTCCAGTTCCTGGGACCCCTTTGCCCCCTGTACCTCCATTTCTGCCCAGTAAACTCCCTATAGTCAGAGTTCCATTATGGACTCTGATTCCAGGGAGCACTTCACCCGAGACAGGTGTAAGGCTTGGCTTTAGCTGGGCTGAAGATAACGGGAGAAAGTGAGGACCTCTGGGGCCACAATGTGCCGTCATGGGCAAGCCCAGCCAGAAGCTTGGTATCATCTTCCTCTTCCTCACAAGAGTCTATGCTGTAGCTGCAGTCTCTCCCAACTTACCCAATGGATTCTGAACAGTAAAAGGACCATTTAATGTTAAAATTGTGAGTTTTAGTTTTAGCAACAGAATAATGGCTTCAGAAGTCCTCTCCCAGGCAAATGTGCACCAATTAGGCCCTGTGCTCAGGGACAAGATACTAATAAATGTCACAATTTAATTGGCTTTTTCTCACCCAATCCCACCTAGTATAGCTTCATTTCCCTGATCTGAACAAAACTGTGTCCTTATCTTTTCGGCTTTTAACATAACTGGATTCTTCTCATAGAAATATTCAGATTTGTAACTGCTTCCGTGATCTGAATGCATACGTGTGTGGATGTCCATGAAGCATGTGTGTGCATTTAGTTACAGGTACGTTCACTTACAGCTTGACAAGGAGGTGAGTTTCTCTGCAGATCGATCACTGCGCAGGAGACAGGAGCATACAGTTCCTCCTGAGATGTCTATATCTAATCATGCATTTTGCTTTTTTCACATTTGGCTCCAGCAAACTCAACTCAGCAGCCCCAGACAATAAAAAGATTTATGATCTTATATTAGAACCAGTCCAGAGGCAGGGCAGCAAGCAATGGGGCTGATTAATCCAGGGACCTATACATGTCATTAAGGACCCAGGCTTTTTTCTATTTTCTCTCTGCCTTCCAGAATATCTTGGCTGTGTCTTAAATCAGGGCTTTCCTGGAGCTATAGCCATTTCCAGGTATCATTTCTAGACCTATTGGCATTGAGGGAGAGACAATACCTTCGCTTCCCCGGGTGTATTTTGAAGAAAAAATAAATCTCTTCGGGACAGCTCTGCAGACATTCTTTACAGCATTCCTTACTGGGCAGAACTGATTCCAGGCACTAGTAGTGGGGATGGGAATAACCACGGTTGGTTCAGATTCATTCAGATGTACCATATAGACATCTGATGAAATCCTCTAAGGCCTGTGGTGAATACCCAACGAAATGGGGAGGGGCCCACTGGGAAAAGGGAAGAAGGGCTAGGAGAGGAGATTGAAAAGAGGCAACCACCGCATTGGCTTCACTTACATGGGCAAAGACAACATAATGTTGCCTTAATGTAGGGCAGGGAGACCTGCAGGGCAAGGTGGGAAGGTAAAGAGGGAAGATGTGCCTCACACTTCCCCGGGATATACCTACTAGTACTAACAGCTGTCCCCTATTGGTCTGCTACTCACCAGCTGGGATCCCAGTTCTGGTTTGTTTGACATGATATCTTGATCATATTCCACTCTGCCTCCATCCTTAAAGAATCTTCTATAATTGAATAATCACAAAGGAGGGCTTCTCAGGGAGCAAGATAAAGATAGTCTTGAACAGCAGGGTCTCTCTGAGCTGCTCATAGATCTTCTAAGGTCTTGGGTCTGACATAAATGCAGCACCCCCATTGTCTTTCTTTAACATAATTCTTTAGAATATAAAGGTTAGGATAAACATTGGTAGGGATAAAAGACATCTAAAAGGGGGAAAAAAGGATTCTACCATCATACACTGTGCGTTTGTGTGTGTTTGTTCCTGCTTCTTGTCAGGATATATAAAAACATTTGCAAAGGTGATTGCCCAATGACCACTATTTGTTGATCTTTGAGGAATCGTACAATTCTGGTAGTGGCTGAAAGTTTGGGAACAGGCATATGTCATTTATATTTTTCAAAACTTTGGAGAAGGTAAGTTCTATAACCCATGGTCTCCACTCACATAAGGGCACACAGTATTGGTAGGATACAGACAGCAAGGTCCCAGATAAGGATAAAAGGCTCACTGTTGGTTACCTGGAGACTTCTAGAACAAGCCGAGTCAGGATGACCTGCTTCCCTTCTTTGCCTGGCTCATCTGAGTATGTGAGTAAGGACGTATGGTAGACCCAAGATCAGTCTCTACGTGAAACTGAAAGTTCCAAGGCTCTCAAACCAATCTTGGTCAGTTTGGGAGATACACTAAGTGCCATAAAGGTGTTTGTCTCTTTCAGCAATTGTTTCCTCCTGCTGTGCTAACCCAGAATTATTTCCCTCAAAACAACATAGTGGAACTCCTGAACCTCCCAGTTGCCCATCACTCATTCATCTATGTTGGTGCTCATTGAATCATCTCTAGTGATTCTTTTTTTTATCTGTTGAGTGTTTGGTATGTAATAGAAACAATGCCAAATACTGAGGGCACAGTAGAAATAAAACACAATCCCTACCTACAGATCACATGCAGCAAAGCGGGACCACTGAATTCATTGCCTCATATTTGCGATGGAGAGTACTTTGTAAATTTTAATGTGCACAGAAATTTCCTGAGGTTATTATTAAAATGCGGATTCTGATTTAGTGGCAGTTTGAGACTGAACTAAAATTCTGTGGCTCTGAGAAATTTTTGGAAGAGGCTCATGTTGTTTGTCCTAAGATCATATCCTGAGTAGTATTAGAATCCCTCATGTGATAGGGATGCTAACTATCTATCCTAAAAAGACAAAATCCCAGAAACACCCTCCAATATATGCAGACTGTCTATCACTTGTCTCAAATGACTTCTTTCTGGCTAAGTACTAAGCTAACTTAGTACAGGCTTCCTGGAAGCTCTTTTGTAAAATCTCTGAGCCCCAAGGACACTGAGGGAAAGACAATACAGAAATAATCAAATCATCCAATTCTCACCTCTCTTCTCTTTCTATGATTGCTCATCATCATCTCGTCATCAATCATCTTCATCATAACCAACACCTGTCTCATATTTGTCATAAACCAGGCATTGTTCCTAGCATTTTGGCACAGGAAAAGTAAGCTAACAAACGTATCAGTGAACATAGGGGTGCTAACAGGTTCTTATGGGTACTCACAGTTCATGGGCTGGGGAATACAAGCTCAGACAGGCTATGCAACCTGCCAGTCACACAGCTAGTAACCACGCCTCTGTGACTCCAGAACCAATGCTCTCAACCAGTACAGTCTACATTTTCTCAGAATCACTGAAGACTTTGCATTCCTCGATTGTAACCTACAACAGAACAAGACAAAGCTGAACAGAGAAGAATCTCTGATTTATCTGACAGGTCTCTACAGTGCCACAGCTTGGGAGGAAGAGAAGGAAGAGGACAAGCAGAGAGAAGCAGAGCTAGGCTGTATAGACTTTGAAGCTATGATGAGATTAGATCTGCCTGTTAAATTGCATGTAACTTTTGGGTGAATTTGGGGGGCCAAATGGAGGTGTAGGGGTAGGGGTAGGCTTGTGGCTGTTCCTGCTTAAAGAACAAGCAACAAAGCACATGTCACTACCGAAGCTGAAAAGCCATTTAGCCTCGGCGTGTGGGAACTTAGGCACCTAGTAGCCTGAGTTCAAGGTGGGGAGTTCAGTTCTTAGTGTGGAGACCACTCCCTAGGGCTGCCCAGCATGCAGCTGCAAGGCTGATCCCAACATCACTGTGTCTTCCACCCCTTAGTGTCCCTCCCAAACCTTCTCTCAGTGTGAGAGTCATGCCCTGGAGGTAGAAAGGGGCGAGGAAATAAAAATCCTATGAAATACAATGATATAATTTTAAATTGCATTAAAGGACTTGCTTCTTCTTACATTATTATTCTTCCCAAACAATTTTATAATCTTTAAACAGACTTACACTTAGTCTCCGATTTTCCAAACCCACTTCAATGCATTGTAACAACTGACAATTACACAGAAACTTATCTCTCAATGTGCTACCTGGAGCTGACACCTCAGAAAAACCAAGCTGATGAGAAACCCATCAGAACATGCAGGATTCACAGGCTGGTGGCGGCGGTAAGCACAGTGGGTGTGCCATCTGGGCCCTCATTGCTTTGTGTGATGTGAACTGAGCCCAGCACAATCCTCAGGTTCTGATGTTAGTCTCTGTCTCTGGCTTATTTTGTAAGTGGGTACACACCGGGAAAGTCACATAGGGGACACAAGAGCCACCATTTCCTTATTTCTCATTTTCCATGTAACTCAATTTTGTTACTTGACATCTCTGGCATTTTCTTTTCCACTTCTGTAAAGGGGAAGAAAACTTTGATACTGGAGTAAAATAAAAAGAGCCTTGACTTATCCAGAGGTACAGGCTCTCCTAGTTAAGCCATTCTAAGCTATGTGAGCATGAGGCATGAATGTCCCTTCTCGGGGCCCTAGTGTTCTAATCAGGAAAGCAGTGCGGTTGGTTGAGTTCCGTGGTTTCTAGAAACACTCACCTTTGTGGAGTCAGTGAACTGACCATGTCATGGAACTCAGGATGGAGCGACAGGAACTAGGGACAGAGGGGTCAAATAGTGCTTGAGTTTGGGCTGGTAGGATGTGGACTGGTTCAACCACACCGCTGAGTTCACACAGGAATCTCTGTGACGTGCTTGGCCCCATGATTTTTCAGAGAAGGAACTGGGAATAATCCCTGTATTCTCACAAGCCAAGTAAGCAGTAAAATTAGATGCATGCACAAGAGTATGGGCAGAAGTAACACAATGAAGGAAAGACACGAAACATGTCAGGGTCTTGACAGGGTTACTCCTGTAGATCAAAATAAACTTTATTTTCCAAAGATAAATGTCACATACACATATGACACATGTGTGGATGCCTACAATAGGGCATGGAAAATGAGAACAGGGAATACACATAACTGAATTAAAACAGATCAGATCTTTAAAAAATTGTTCTCTTTGTTTATTTATTATTTTAAGGAAAAAAACAGAAAAATCAAGAAGCAACAAACCTAAAAACAACAACAATAAAAAACAACAAGAGCTAATAGGTTTTCAAAACAAGATGATAGGAACTTAACAATGGTTGTTATACTACATATTGCTATCTTCAAAATAGTTGCTCAGGTTACCAGATAAAGGAATAAAACAAAACAAAACATTGCATTAAAAAACAGGACAGAAGGAAATCCCCACAGTTGCCACATCACACACTGCCATCCTCCAAATGGATGCCCAGATCACCAGCCCCAGGCCTGTGAAGTCAATCAAAAAATATACACATCAAGCTGTTCCTTTCACCTCAGGGTCCATCATCTTATCCTGGGTTCCTCTAATCAGCCAGTTGTTCACCAGGGATGAGGGGAAGCAGCAGGGGATGCTTTTCTGGTTTTCCAACCTGTCTGCCAGCTGGTCCATGGGAAGGTGTAGTTAACCTTATTGCTGAGTCTTCTCCCGCTCCCCATGGTGGACGCTTGCTCATGGGAAGGCATGATTCAGCTTCTTGCTGGGGATTCTCTCATTCCTCATGGCAGACCTTGGCTCACAGGAAGGCTTGGTTTGGCTTTCTGGGTCTCTTTTTGTTCCTCATAGTGGATCCTGGCTCATGGAAGGCATGTTCTCTGTTTCAAAAACAGCAGTGTTCAAAATTCCTTATAGTTTAGAAATATTTCTCAGGTGGCCATGTGAAGAATCAACTGGGGAGAATATGTCTTGGGTTGAGACTGATGAGGAAGCTACCAAAGATTTGAAATAATTAGAAAAGATTGAGCAAAAGTCATGGCCAGGTGGAATGGAGAACACGGAGAAGCAGGTGAACTCCATGATCAGGTCCCTTGAGAAACGATGGGTTGTGAGTGTGTGGATCTACCGGTGGGTTTCAGGGAAGCTGACTGTGATGTGAGCAATCCAGCCCTGGTAGAGGAGATATAAAAGGCAAAGGCCGGCCAATGTGTACAACTCTCCAAAGCCCACTTACTAGAGAAGAAATCTCTGGAATCCCCAGCAATAGAGTGGAGACATGCCCACAGACAGAATACCTGGAGTAAGAAAGAGATGATATAAGCATGCAACAGGGGGGCAGCTGTGTGCTGAATGGGAGAGAAACTGAGTCAATTCTTTTTTCATTTGCCTAATTTATATTCTTCCTCTGGCTTAGCCCATTGTCAAGCCCTGTGTGACAGGACTTTCCCATTCATTATCCAATGCTAGCCTTGATCCTTAACAGGGTTAAAGGTACAGTGGTCATTCTTGACCCTGAGCCTTCAGACTAGATGTGTCCACTCGGATCTGGGGTATTCCAGACCATTTACTACCATGTGATTTCTGCAGCTACCGGTGGGCACTGTGGGCCTCTGTAGTTTATTCCACTGCTCCCTCACCCTGTATCTAACCTCATTGCCTTGCTTGCTCTTTGAATGCAGTCCTGGGGAACACTGGCTCTCTTATTCTAACACTGTCATCTCAATGACACATTCTTAGCACCTTGGACATCCCTGACCTGTCCATGTGTCACCAACTTTCAAAGACCTAGTACTAGTATTGTCCCAAATTCATCTGGCAATTATCTGCAGGCAGGTATATCGGTTCACCCAAAATTACACAGACAGAGCAGCTGGGTTGGATCCAAGTGAGGCTACTCCATCCCAGAACTCTAGAAACCTGCCAAACCACAGGGAAAGAGAGCAAGGGATGGTCCCAAGGTCACACTGCTGATCTCCAAGGACATTAGCAGTTGCTCCCTGCCCGGAGCCTGGGAGCCACTGGAAACAGAGCATAGAGGAAATGACTGTCTGCGGCAGGCAAGCCTCAAAGTTGATTTCCCAGGAGGAACCCAACAAGGCCCTTGAAACGTGGACATCAAGGAGGAAAATCAATCGTCTTTTAAGTTTTCACCTTGATGATTGATCTGCTGCTTGCAGCCCCTTTTTTCTCTCTCAAGTTTCCAGACATGGCCTCTCTCACTTCCATATTTTTTCCTTCTCATCTTTAAAGTACGGAGTTTCCTAATCATGATCTGAAACAGGAATATATTGCAATACATTGCTCTGTGCAAACTTAGCAGCTATGGGTCACATGGCTCCAGACTTTTTAATTTTATCTGAAGGAACCTGGCCCTGGTTAGCCCAGTAGGAGAGACAGGAAGAAAACTCACATTTGCTGAGCTCCTGCTATATGCTGCATCCCTTCACAGGCACAGCACCACCGCATAGGTCATCGTCCCCACCCCAGTCCTGTCTAGATGCAGCTTCTTGACCCCATATCTCAGATGAGGACACAAAGTTCAGAGAAGTAACTTTCCCAGCACTAAAGATGCATGGTTTTCAGGATTGCAAAATGCAGAATTAACCCTGAAACCCTGGCCTCCTTTCTGCCAGAACAAGGACGGAGTACCCCAAGAGAAATTAGCCCTCTAGCTGGGCAATGTTAGAACATCTCTGATCCTTGACCACAATGAGGTTATCTAGAAAACCAACTATTGAGCAATAAAGGGATTTGCAGAGTGCTGTTCAGTCTATCAGGCAGTCTGTACTGAGTCCACCACCTCCCTCAAGTGTTGCGCACTGAGGGCAGAGATGTTCTAAATAAAGCAATTCCTTTCTCTCCTAACATTATGGTCAGGTAAGGAAGTAGATCGTAAGATATCATGAAAAGTGTATGAAGAGCTTGTCTTTGTCCATTTTATTTCCTTAAAAAATAATTGAGGGTGAGTATATCATAAAGAAAAGAGATTTACTTTTGAGTAGGGTGCTGGCATCTGCTGGGCTTCTGGTGAGGACCACACAGCAAAAGAACATCAAATGATGGAAGACAAAAAGAAAAGGACAGATAGGGAGACAGACACAGAGATGCAGAGAGAGCCACTGAGACAGACACACAGGAGGAGGTGTCTGCTTGTCCTATAATAAGTTGGTTTCATTGTAACCAATTCAGTCATGTGAGATTGAGAATTCACTACCAAGAGGAAGGCACCAATTCTTTTTAATGTCCTAATCACTTTATAAAGGCCTGACAACTTCTCAACACTATTGCATTGGAGAGCAAATCTCAATATGAGTGTTGGAGAGGAAAAATCACATCCAAACCATAGGAGAGCTATAACTCAGTAAGTGCAGAGTACTTGGGAGTATATGCCAAACACCCTTAATTCTTCCAAGGTATGGTTAGAGCAGGCTTCCCAAGGAAGAGACTGACCATCTGAGATCACCATCTTGTTACATAATGCATGTATTAGTAGCTCATCACTATAACAAATTACCTGACACTGGCAACTTTAAAGGTAAATAGAAGTTTATTTAGTTTATAGTTCTGGTGGTTAAAAGTCTAATATTGGAATCTCCATTTGTTTGGCCTTGGTGAGAGCAACAGGTAATAGAAAATCATGATAGAAGTACAGGAAAAAAGTCACATCTTGAATCACAGCAGAGAAAAAAGAACAGAGCAAGACCAAACGACCCTATTATAACAATCCTCTGCTCTAGTGATAATTCAAAAGGCTGTACTCTAACTATTTTCCAGTGACTTAGGAACCTCCCACAAGGTCCCTCTCAAACACTCCATCACTCCCAATGGTATCACCTTGTCAACCAATGCTTCAGTTATGATGAATTCTTGGGGGACACTCAGATTAAACAATTAAATAACATCCAAACCACAGAAGTGGATGGGAAATAACCTGGCTGATAGGGGCAGTGAAACTGGGCTGTGTCCAACAAGGTGGGCAATGGCCATAACAGCAAAACTTCAGTGTCTCCTATTATGTACCAGCTCTGTCCCTTAGAACCAGACCTGTTCTAAGCCCTTTGCATTGGTAAACTCACTTAATTCTTACAGAAGCAGAATGATAGAAAGTTCAAGAGAAGAAGCAGAGGGACTGAAGTGGTTTAAAATATTACCGCAGAGCCCTAGTGGGAGAAGAGTCTTCAGAGGAAAGCAGGGACCGGGGAGGAGGGCTTCATAAACAGGATTGCCAGACACAATTCAGAATACCTAGTTTTGGAGGGAAGTCAAGAGGATGGATATGATCAAATACAAGCATTTAAACTCAATACTCTTTGCCCCTTCTTTGTAAGCCCCACTGCAGACCTCAAAGCACTGAGGGCTCCTGGACAGTTTAAATGACAGCAGAACAAGTAACTTGGTACTGCAGACAACTGCTTTGGTTGCATTATGAGATGATTCCATAGGCAGAGAACCAATTCAGAGGGCATGAGTCTATGTCTATAGCAAGCACCTACCATCCGGGTGACACATATCAGCCAGTCTGTGTGCTGTTACCTTTCTTATGCCAAACTCAAACATACAAATTGCTTCTCAGGTAGGTATTGAACACCAGCAATGTACTAAGTGATGTCTGAGGAATATAAAAAGCATCTGGTAGGCTACCTGTCTTCCCTGGAATCTAAGAACTGCTCTGAATCTGGACAGACCAATGATATGATAGCGTGGTGGGTTCTTTAGGAGTGCAAGTAACAAGTGCAAGCATGAGCTGGGATTTGAAGGGTGCCTTCAGAATTTGGAGCTCTTCCATATTTATAAGTGAAGTAAGTCAGACTCACCGTGTAAGTACTGTGTTGTCTCACCAGTGTGAGAAACTGAATGAGTAGGTAAGACCAAAAATGTACAATAGATGGTGTGCACTGGGAAGAAACTGTTCAAAAGAAAAGAGAAACCATGATAGGGGGAAGGAGAAAGGAAAGGAAACGGAAAAATACACACACACACATACACACACACACATACACACACACACACACACGATAAGGTAGCTATACTGCTAGTTTCTCAGCTCACTGAAAGGCAAAATTTGTGCTAATACTGTTTGGACAATCTTTCATGCTTGTATCCTGTACTCTGAGTAACTACTATGAAAATAACAATACACAATGTATTAATTATTGTCACTCTCCTATTACTTTGCATTGAAAATCTGCTTTATGTTTTTTTCTTTTTAAAATAATTTTAAAAATTGGGAAAAAAAGAACTTGGGTCTCTTGGTTACAGCAGCAAGACTAACTAATATAACTAATACCTCTTTGAACTGGGCCTGCTTCTGTGTCCTTGCTCTGGGAAGCTGTTTGCATGTAGTTAATTATATCTTCTATTTTGTATTAAAAGAGCTCATTTCCTTTTCTTGTGCCTGTTGGTACCTTTTCATCAATCATATCATTTTCACCTTGAGGCAGTCAGCTTAGGTAAGGATTGAGAAGCTGTGAGACACAAGAGAGACTTCTCACTGCATTGGTCAGAATTTTATGGAAATAAACCACTCCAAAAAATAGTAACATAAAACAATTTTCACTTATGTCCAAGTCTGCAAGTCTTCAGGTCAGCTGAGGTGTCCCTGACTCAGAATGTACCTCTGTAGGTTAGCTATAAACTGTACTTCATCTATTACTCAACAACAAGTGACTAACACAGAGGCCTGAGTGTTTTGACAGTGGAAGGTAAAAGCTCCCGGAAGGCCAAAGAGAAATGTGTGATCTCTCTGAAAACTTGGACCTCACTCCTTGTTACACATTCTTTTGGTCAAAATAAGTCACATGACCAAGCATAACATGTGAGGAGCACAGTATAACATCACCCTGTGCTCCTCTCATGCAGGTGGGGAGGCAGGGAAAAATTCCATGATGAGCAATCTAATAACACTGTTACAAAGAGCATCGCTGACCAGGGAAAACTTACCCCGTTACAAAAGGAAAAAGCCCTATGCACAACTGTAGTTTTACTATGTCATGGCTGACTGTGCATGAAGATTGCAGATGAGGAGATGATCAGCATGTCTGCAAGTAATTTGACAATGGTATTTCCAAGAAAACATTCCTTGAATGATGGCCAGGAACTAGTCATGGACCTTATGTCCTTCACAGGAGAAAGAGCACGGAAGTCACAGCTTTATCGTGAATGGAATTGAAGCCAGTGACTGGTAGGGCTAGTCCATTAGACATGTATTCAGGAGTCTAGAGGGAAGTAAACCACTCCAAGGAAAGCTTGAGAGGATGTGGCCAAGCTGGTGATGGGTCTATGGGCAGATAACAGAAGAGTGAGACCCCAGCACAGTCTCTACCTATTACTGTGTCACTCACCCATCTACCCATCGATTTCTGTCTGGGTAGAGGATAAAAAGACTGCTATGCAGAGTGACTACAACTTCAGAGAACTGGTGCCATGTGGTTTGCATACACTTTGGAAGCAGGATTTTCAACATGAATCATATCTCAGGTAGTATAACATTTGACTGCTTGTGGCATAAGACTCAGAAGTCACTTAAAAAAAAGCCGAGATGACAGTTCCATGGTGTCATCAGAGGAGTAAGACTCTGTCATCTTCAGTGCATGACTTTCATTCTAAAGGTCATTTTGTGGTCTAAGATGGCTGCTGGACCAAATAAAGAGTAAAGGTATAACTTCATTTTCAGTAAATGTGCCTAGCATCTCACATAGTAATTTTGATCAATCCTATTAGACAGAACTGGTTTTTATAGCTATTTGTAGCTGCAAGGAAACTCAGGAAACATAATCTTTTGCTGATGTCAATATTTTTGTAGCGAAAAGTTGAGTTCTTTTACCAAGAAGAAAAAATAGAATAGATACTGCAGGATCTCAGCATTCTTTCCTACATAGAAAAGATATCAGTGTATACAACCTTGATATTGGGTAGCATTTGCCTTGTTTAGCATTGGCAGTTCTCTGGTAGTTGTGGCAGTACTGATGTCTTCAGTAAGAGCAGACACATTTGCTATTGTTAGGAGCAGAAATCATCCCACAGTGGCCTAGGCTGGAAGAGGAAGAGGATGGATATTGAAGATTGTCAAGAAAGAAATACTGTTGCCAAGGAAGAATTCCAATCTAGAGTACAGTGTGGCTTACCAGGAGGCTCCCAAGGAGTCCCACAGTCCACTAGACCGAACTGGAGGAAATGGCATATGGACCATAAATTGTGAGCTCTTTCTTGTCCCAGCCATAACCCAAGAGCCAAAGGTTATTCATCTTTGTCTTTCCCCACTGCTACATTCCCTGCGCCACATGAATTTCACCTCCCCTGGACCAGCTTCCTGGCTTTCTATGTCACTGAATCATGAAAACTCTGTTCTAATCCACAGAGACTTCTTAAAGCTAAGAGCTACTTGCGGGACCTGAAATTGTCCTTACAGTGATTTCATTCAAAGTAATAACAGCATCAGATGCTATAGAAATCTCATCCTGAAGATCATAAGCATTTATAATAGGCCATCATTGAACAAGTGCTTGTATTGGAGAGGAATTTCCATGGAGAAAGTCAATCTTTTCAAAAAATGTTAATTTTCTGTGAGGAAATTAAATGAGATGCCAAATTGTCTTCATAGTTATGTTGCTCTTCCCTCTTGAGCACTTACTGCTGTGATCAGTGTGACATTTCCACATGTAGCAATGCAGATGGGGAAATTTACCTCCTGATGAAGGCTCCTGGTTTGCTCATTAGTCAGCTCCCCATCGACCACTGCCACTTGCTCCAATTTTACAATAGCTTGAATAGAGAGGCAGAAGGAGGAAGCTCCCGACCTTGAAAGCTTGGAAACACTTTGAGAGGGAAATAAGGGAGATTTTCCGAATAGCAGTAAATAAAACAGGACCTTTGAGAAATCATCGTGGAAAGCACAGGTGAGGAAATCGGGGATACCAAACCCTGACATATCTTCTCCCATTGTGAGAAACAGCCCTGGGTGATATTGCTTAGCCGCAGCTCTGCTCCTCTTTATGACCCCTTCCCGCACCCCTTCTTGCTCTGCCCTCAGATCATCTTGAGTAGAGTTCATCTTGGGGACTCCAGGAAGCTTCCTGCCCAGGCCAGTCTTGGACATACCTCAACTTGCCCTCCCACTCACCTCCAGAGCAAGCCTAGAATCCAGCATGGGGCAGGAAGCTTCTTAGAGTGTACAGGGTCTTTTGACCCCTTCTTGCACCAGTCATCATCTCTAGGGATTAAAAACTTCTCAAAGTTTTAAGAAAACATGATGTCTCAGCTGGGCATGATGGTTCAGGCCTATAATCCCAGTTACATGGGAGGCAGAAGCAAGAAGACTTCTAGACCAACCTGGATAATGTAGTGAGATTTTATCTAAAAAAATTAAACCAAATCAAATCAAAAGGGTTGGGGATGTAGTTTAGTAGTGGAGTATTTGTTTAGTATGTATGGATCTCTGGATTCAGAAAAAAAAAGAAGTCTCAAAAATGTTTGACTCAAAACTACAAAAAAAGCAACAGAATCAAAATTAGTATTTATTTAAATATCTACAAAGTATAGAATTCTGTCAAGTCATTAGTTGTTAATCTTAGTAGTCAGTACAATTAAAAGCTATTTGCTGGTTAAATTGTCTCATTTTAAAAGAATTCCCAGTATGTATGATGATTACCAAAAAATTGTAGTCATAAATTAAGTAACCTAGAGTCAAATTGTATCAAGAGCAAAATCATAAAAATTCCTTTCAATTTTTACAGTAAAAATTTCCTTTTTATGTGGAATATGTGTGTTTAAATGTTTGATGTGATATGGGATAGAAATCCCAATAATTAATTACCCAGTCTTTGAAAAGCACAAAATGTCTGTGCACAAAATGTCTGTGAGTATCTATTCGTAAAAGAATGTGATTAAATATTAAAGAATCTGTTATATCCAACCCTCTAAATGTCACTATGGCAGTGGTTCTATAAATCATAGCATGGACTACTACGGAACTGTTAAAAAGAATGTAGTATACCTGTCTGTGCTCATAGAAGACATCCAGCTATGTTACATGAACAAAGAAATTTGTGGGTCAGTATTTATGGTATAATTCTTATCAAAATACTTGGTGTATATGTGCACAAATAAATACGGAAATGTGTTCTGTTATCAAGTAGGAAAACTGTGAAAAGATGTAAGAAAATAGCAGTAGTGCTGGGCATGGCTACACATGCCTGCAATCTCAGCACTTGGGAGGCTGAGGTAGGAAGATCGCTGTGAGTTCAAGGCTAGCTTGAACTACACATAGCAAGACTTTGTCTCAAAAATAGAGTAAAGAGAAAGAAAGAAAGCAGTAGTTTACCTTTAAAAAATCAGAAGTAAAAGATAAGAAGAAAAGAGACTTCTATTTCCATGTTATAATACTTCTCTGAATTGCAGGGGGAAATTTTGCAGATACATATACTACTTTTACCATTCTGAAAACTGTAACAGCAAAATTGCAGAAAAGAGTGACCTGCAAACAACTGGAAAAAGAGTCATTTGCAAATCAGGAATTGGCACTATTGGTCCAGTGCTGACCACAGGAGACACCTCTGAGTGTGGCTGACTTGAATATCTTGTCACTATGGAGTGGCACAGGAAATTTCTAGAAAGGTTTCAACATTCCCTAGAGTCCAGAGGACACAACCCTCCAGGTTGTTTCCTGCCTTTGCTTGGATTCCATATTCATTATGCATTCTCCTCACTCAGTGTAACCTCACAATTCAAGTAACAATTTATTAAGTATTGATTGTATTAGTTTTCCTGGGCTGCTGTAACAAATCACTACACATCTAGTAGCTTAAAACAACACCAAGTGTGACATCTTAGTTTGGGAGGTCAGAAATCCTAAATGAGTCCCACTGGGCTAAAATCAAGGTGTCTGGCAGGCTATATTTCTTGCTAGAGGCTCTAAGGGAAAATACATTTTCTTTCCTTCTCCAGCTTTGTCTTAGCCACTGTCCTGTCGCTGGACAAAATATCAAACACCCACAATATGAAGGAGGAGAGGTTTATCTTGGCTCACAGTTTTGGTCTGTGGCTGGCTAGTTCCAAGGCAGAAATGGCATAGCACAAGGGAATGGCAGAGGGAAGCTGCTCATCCCATGGAGCAGGAAGCAGGGAGAAAGGGATCGGAGCACAAGAATACACCCTTCCGCTTCCGGGAGAACATGGCGGACAGATAGCAGCAGCTACGGAGGCTCTCTGAAAGACCCAGCTTAGAATTCAGGAATGGTGCTGAGTAAGGAATCATAAGCAAGAACAAACTGGGCTGAGAGAAACCAATTGGGAATGCAATCCTGGTGCTATAACAGGAACAGATAAAGCCTCAGCATGGAAGCTGGAGCCCGCACCATTGGAAGCCGTGATTTGGGTTTCCCGCCAACACTGCTGCTGCGTCTGCATTGGCTCAGCAGGGAGAGAGAGGCGTGGAAGCTCTGAGAACGGGAATCGGTGAACGGAGTTGAGAGCGGGACGGGCAGGGAGCCGTGCATCCACCTCCGGTGAGTGAGGGAAAACTGGGACTCTCCCACGGTCTAGGAGACTCTAACAGAGGACATTCTGGGACCGCGCAGACTTGTGGGAACAGGGCGCTGCAGTGACTTCAGTCACCAATACCTGTCTCAAGCAGGATTGGTGAGCAGTGCCTAGCCCACATGACGCTGCTGGCTGAGACCCAGTAGGCTAGCACAGCCCAGGTCCCAGCTCCTGAAGGTGACCTAGAGGGGCAGGCCCCACATAGGCTGCCTGGTCTGCAACTTCCTGGTGCGCTGCAGTGGGTGGGAACACCTAGCCGGGGCAATTCAATCAGACTGTGACTGACAGGGAAGGAAGCTGGGCCTCCTATATATGCTTGCATATATAAGGAACAAAGAATATGGGAAGAGGCAGCAACAAGAAAGGGTCCTTGGCCCCCAATCCTAAGAAAGAGGCAACAGCAGACACAGCACCAATAGACATAAAGCGCTATCTCGAGAGTCTCATAGACAAGTTCAGGAATGAAGTTATTAATGACCTGAAGCTAGACACAAGCAGAATAGTTAGAGAAATGCTAAGCACCACCCAAAGAAAAAACAGATGGTGGAATGGAAGAACAGAAGAAGAGGGGAGAATTGTTTAATGGAGAAAATAGAGAAAGCATAGAATATGTGAAGCAGGTTCAAAGAGATTACCAAGAAACTAAAAAGTCTATCAAAAACTGGCATAACAGCTTGAAAGAAACTAAGGACAGATTATCTGAACTGGAGGGCAGATTTGCAATATGGGAGCATGAAATGAAAAACTTCTTAAAAATAACAAAGAAACAAACAGCAATAATACAAAGACTAGAAGATGATAAGAGGGTCTATAACTTAAGAATTAAGAACATAAAAGAAGAAGTAGGGACACAAACAAATGAACTACAAAAGCTACTCACAGAAATAATCCAGGAGAATTTTCCTAATTTAGCAAAAGGTAAAGATACTCAGTTGTATGACGCATACAGGACTCCAGCCACCTACAACCCAAACAGAGCAACACCTAGGCATATAATAATTAAAATTCCAGAAATCCAATACAAGAACAGAATACTAAAAGCCGTCAGAGACAAGAAACAGATCACTTACAAGGGAACACCCATCAGAATTACAGCAGACTTCTCGGCACAAATCACGAAGAGCGTGGGGGAAAATAATTCAAGCTTTGAAAGATAATAATCTCCAGCCAAGATTGATATATCCCGCACAACTATCCCTGGAAATTGATGGAAAAACAAGGTGCTTCCAGGATAAAGAGGATCTATTGGAATATGCAACCACCAATTCAACTCTACAGAGAATACTGCAAGATATTCTAAAAAAGAAAAATACAAAGAATCCAGAAGTAGCGGCAGAGAGGCCACAATGAATGGAGCAGAAAACAAAATGAAAAAGACAAAGTGACAACTAATGACAGAAAAAGAGCTCAACAGAAATGAGGCAGAGAAGATTGGATGATAGGAACAGCTATTTTGGAGAAAATGACCTCTTAAGAGGTAATACTGATTTAGTATCATCTTGTTTTGAAGTCTCATCAAGCTTTTGTTCTTCTGTCTCCATTGGTCTAAACAGGTGGTATCTTACTGGATTTTATTATATATGATAGCATAAGCAAAACCTTTTATAGACAAGGAGATTATACAGAAACCATTGTTCATTTTCTGTTAGTCGATTCTAAATACCCTGTAATACTGTCATTCTCTTAAATGGTTTTACATTGTTTTGATATATTTGATGCTACAGTATACGAAGTTATACTCAAAGATTTCAAGGAAAGAGACAATATGGTAACTACTTTTATGTCAGGATAATCTTGTGGTGAAACACTATTTTGCTTAAATGGTTATGTTTTGATCTGCGCTGATTTGCTGTTATGCCCTCTTTTATCTCAATCTCCATTTTATTATTTACTTTTTTATCCTTTTAATTAAGGGAAAAATAAATTTAAAAATAGCAGTATATACTATAGTAACCCACTTTGACTTTCCATTATCTTGATTTAAAGCCCTGTATTACTCTCACCATCTTGTTTTGACTGATGTTCCTCTATTCTGTTTTGCTTGATAGTACCAGGTTTGAAAGTTTAGGCAACAGCTGTGAAGATAGTGGGATTCAGTATGACGCCCATTCTGGTTGACTATTATCTACTTTTGAAGACCTATAATGTCTCCAATGTTTTGGTTTTGTTGGTTACTGTTTTGTTCAATTTTATTATAACTAATGATATAGGCAATTCTATTAGAGATAGCGGGAGGCATTATGGTAACCATTGATGATCACCTAGTATTATGCTTTTACATTATCTATTATGTCCACCCTTTTGATTTGACTGACTGTTCTGTTATGTCACATTTGGTTCTACTTTCTTTCAAAAAAGTAATAAGAACTGTGGGAGCAACAAAACCCAAAACGTATAATTGTTATTGTACAAAAGAGAGGAAAAGAAAGTGCTCTAAACGATACAACTGCATGTATATTTAAGTGTATAACATAGATAATGATATTACTCAATTTTGTTGAATCATTGAACAGAACTGTTTGCAGTCTCACTGTTGGAATGTCCACTTTATAAGCTTTAATTTTGTAACTTGAACAATTATTTCTAAGATGACAAAATGTAATCCATTAACTAGTGATTTCCTACTGTTTACTTCTTTCTGTAAATTTGTATAACTTGTACCCTTTCTCTGCTTTTTTTTTCTTTTTCTCCTTAAGTAAAATTTAAAAAAAAAAGAAAAAAAAAAAAGAATACACCCTTCCTGATCACGTCCTCAGTAACTGACTTCCAAACAATCCCAGCTCCTAACAGCACATTCTGCTTCTGAACTCATCAGTGGATGTTTTGGGGACTGTTATTCTGTCTACCAGACTAACTGTAGCAATTAAATGACAAGTACAGTTGAAGCATCTGAAAATACCATAGTGAACCTCATGTAATGCTTGTCACTAGGACAGAGGGAACCTGGGTGGTTTTCCCTGACCACCAGTGCAAGATTTATGTGCAAAGTGATGCCCAAAACTAGTGTGGGAACTTACCTCATCATCCAACACAAATGGTCAGGTTAGGAATGTTGGGGGGTGAGAGAAGTAATTTATTAGAAAAATTTATCAATATACCATCAGTCTAACCACCAATCCATGGTGATGAAGGTGACACTCTCCTCATTTCAGCCAAATGAGAAAGGGACATGGAAAGGAGGGTTCAATGTGTGTCACTTAGATATCAGGAGAAAATGACCTGATTCTAATAGTTACCTAGAGCAAGAGGTCAAGGTCTGACTAGTGGGTTGAAAAGAGAAAAGCCAGCCTACCCTAGGGATTAGTCATGCTTCTGTCCACAAAGTAGAGTGTGGTGGAGGCCATGTTCCCCATGAATCAAGTGGACCTTGGGGAAAAACTGATCCAAAGACATCTTGTAAAGGAATTTTCCCAAGAAGGGGCCTTGAGTTAATACTGGCTATCACTCAAGACCAAGTGAATCCATACTAGTCACTGAAATGCAATCAGACCTGGCACACCACACTCTCTCTCCTCTGCCCTTAACCAGAAGAAGTTCAGGACAGCCTGGTGGGAGTGAGATTGGGAGAAATTAGGCCTGGAGAGAAGTAAGCCTGGACTACTTGTCTGCTGGGGATGGCCTCCCCAGATCTACCACGTGTGATCAGGCTGGAGAAAATGAAGAACTTTCACTTTACATTAAGCTTTGAGTGTTAATTATCATAGTGAGTATGCCAATTATGTAAATGAGAGTATTTAGGAGCCTGAATATGACCAAAGGACTTTATTATAAAAGAGTAGCCATTTCAAACTATGAGATACCCTAAGATTTTACTCCAGAGGTAGGAAGTGGAGACAGAAGGAACAGAGAAGAGAGAAGAAATTGCTCTTTGCTCTCACCAGCATTCTGCTCACTCAGGATGATGCTGCAGTTCTCCAAGGATCCAGAAGCCCACACTCACCAGTTGGCTGGGATGCTGGAGTCCTGTCTGCTGCTTTCCAGGCTCTTCTCCTTCTGCTGAGATACTCGCATGAGATGCTCACCCACAACGTTGCCCTGTGTACATCCCAAATTCATCCTTCTCTTGAATATCCCTCTCCTCTTGGGGCCACCTATCAATCTGAGGCAGCTCCCAATCCCATCCAGTCTCCCTGCTCATGCTCCACCAAATCTCCAGACATCAGATTCATCCATGTTTGCCCAGTTTGGACAAAGCCATTGGTGCCTCCCTCTCTGCCTCTGGTGAGTAGGATGGGGTACTGACCGAGCTTGCTCAGTGGCCAGGGCAGAGACTAAAGCTGAGGTTTAGGCTCTGAGTGGATTTCCCATCCTCTGGTCCAAAACATGGGCACAGGTAAGCCTCACTGTGCTTCTAGTTTTCTGCCTGTGAAAATTCTCCATGGAAGACAAGGGTTGAAATCACAATGAGCCAGCATTCCTCT
Source organism: Cavia porcellus (assembly GCF_034190915.1). Lineage (NCBI taxonomy): Eukaryota > Metazoa > Chordata > Mammalia > Rodentia > Caviidae > Cavia > Cavia porcellus. Next base: position 26,620,331 of record NW_026947508.1, read on the forward strand.
CTCTGGCTTTAGCTGGCCTTTGTAGTCATGACTGATCTTTCATCCGCCTGTAGCTTTACATGGTGGTCATCCTGGGACAAAGGCAATAGTGATGATGATGACAACAGCTAATTCTTCCATAGTATTTACTATGGATCAGACACTCTTCTGAGCACTCTATGTACATCAATATTTCAAATCTTTATTTCAATCCTCTGGGGTCCATACTAGTAGTATTGTTTTGTTTACAGAAAAAACTAATGTACAGAAAGGATAAGTAAAATGTCCAGGATCATATAGCTAGTAAATGGCAAAATGTGTTTCCAAACACAGTGCTCTGACTCCTGGTTCTTTTCCTTAATTACTGTGCCCCTCTATTTGCCTCTGACTCTCTCCTTTCTTGTTCTTTCTTCAAAGTCCAATTCATCCATCCAGGTCCAGCTCACACATTTTCTTCTGTGTTCAGTTCCTTCGATCCTCCATGTTCTCTGGGAGGACTTCTTTGCTGCCTTCTAGGATGTGGTTGCATGTGCTCCTCACTCCTGCTGAGAGGGGGGACCTTGCACTGCCATTCTTTACTCACAGGTGGGTCATCCCACAAGGACCATAGCTTCCCTGGGCAGAGACTGTGCCTTTGGAATCCAGGACTTATTAGGAACTGATGATGAGCTGCATTGAATCATCTCCAGGTTTCACACCTAAGACAGCATCCCATCTCCTTCATCCCCAAGAAGTGACTGCAAAGATGTCAGTTGCTGGACTCTTTCTCATGGCTGGGTGCCCTTGATAAGGACTGAGTCTGGGTCAGGAACTGAGGTAAGTACACTGTTCAATGCTAATGGGCTGTGTGGAACCTGATGGGTCATTACCTCTGTCTCCTCCCCTGGGGTGCTGTGTGCTTCCATTTGCTGTGTCTTCATGACCTCAGTCAGAGTCCGGCTGCCCAGCAGGCTCAGGAAACCGTTATGTGCTGACACATCCCTGTCGGCTCAAAATGTCAACTGAGTTCCTTGCCTCTTCTGACGCTGCTGCCTTCATGACTCAAAATCCTTGGGCACAGTGCCATGGTCTTAAAGGGCAGCTGCTGGCTAAAGTTCCAGCTGGAGGAAAATCCCCATTTGAGGTCCAGTAGGAGGGGGCAAAGGCACTAAGGCAAAGAGCCACTGAGTAAGTCAGCAATGGGGACATTTTCTCACATCCTATTCTAGGACCCTCTGCAGGCATCTGGGCCTCTCCTGCACAGGATCTTGACCTGCATGCAGGACAGATTCACTCACTACTCATGCTCATTAGTCTCACAGAGCAAAAGAACTGTAAGTGCCATCAAGCAACACAGCACCCGGCTGGCCATGCCTCACACCACCACCAACATTGCTAGGAAAGTCATTGTCCTGCTGAAATCCCTCCATGGCTCCACTGGGTCTCAGAGCACATTCAAACTCCTTTGTAAGGGCCTGGACCCTGCCTACTTCTCCAGCCATACCTCTGATCATCTCCACCATGGTCATGTCACACTGACCTTTCCAATTCTTCATTTTCTGACTTCCTCCAATCTCAAAATTCTCACATGGAACGTACCCTACTGCCTGCCACCCCCACCTAGCACATCACAGCTGTCAGAGATGTGTCTAGGTTAATGGTCTTTTCAAAGAAACTCCTTAACTAATTGACTGATTGGTCAATGTATGCATTCATTCAGTTATTCATTTGTACATGTCCTACACTCAGGTTGAGCTGTATGTATTATCTGGAATAGTAACTGATCCATCAGCTAGGGAGAGAGAAGATAATACTTGGAGCAGAGGTTCTGTGGATTCTGTGAGGGCCAAGGGAAGATGGAAGATGAACTTCTCTCTTAGACTAACCCAGGACTAAGAAGCCTGAGGGACATTGTAGCCTAATGGTATTTCAGTAGATTTGTGGAAAAAATTTTCAGCTATTCTAAGCCACAAGTTGTTTTCTGTAAGAGAAACCTCTGTTGTTAGTCTCTTCAGTATCTTCCAAGAGGTATTCTAGGCACTACAAAGGTGTACATTGTCTATCTTTCGGTTTCCTCATCTGTCTGTCCATCTATTGCTATCTAGCCCTCTATCTGTCTATCACCTATCTGTCATATACTTGTCACCAAATTATTTGGTTCTCTGGCTTTTGTTTTTGTTAAATTAGAGATATAGCTCAGAAATGGCTCCAGGCAAGCATGCATAACTCTTTATTCTTTCTGAGGACTGAGAAGTTGTACCGGAAGCCACAAGGAGCAGTGACTCATTGCCCCAGTCACCCTGCAGGATCCATTCCCTGGCTCCGATTTCACAATCGTCTTTTCTCTGGAGGTTTAGTGTGGTCAGGACAGTGGTCCCCACACCTCAGTGTACATGCATTTGCACCACTTGGGAGAGTCTTAACAACTAAAAGTTCCATTAAATCAACTTTTGCAGATTCTTTGTAAAAATTTTTTAAAAATATTTTACTGGTATATGTTTGCAGCTCATGCAGTTTACAGTCACCTTGGGGAGTTGGTTGCATGTACATATTACTGCTTGTTTTTCTTTTTCCTGAATCCCTCCTCTTTGCTTCCTCCTCCCCCTTCTTTTTCTGGTTCCCCTATCACCTTTTTCATACTTGATATTATTTGCCTTAGATCATATTATGGCATACAATATTTACATTGAATTGAGTTACTAGGATCCTGTACATGTACACATTCATTGCTCTCATCTCCCCTTCCCCTTCTCTTAAGCCCTTTTCTTTGTTCCTATGGACCAGTACCTTATTGCAAGAGATCTGTTTCCTTGTGCCTTTCTAACCATCCTTTGTAATTTTCTTTGTATTTTACCTCACTGAAATGAGAGATACCAGGCCATATTTAAGCTTAAGTCTTATTTGTGTCACTAAACACTACGCTTTCCAGGTGCATCCATTTTCCTACAAATATTTCAAATGTGTCATTCTTTATAGCTGAGTAGTATTCCATTACATATAAATATATTTTATTTATCCAATTGTCTGTCAGTAGGTATACAGGTTGCTTCTAGGATTTAGCTATTAAGAATTGTGCTGCTAAAAACATTGGTATGCATGTATCACTGTAGTATAATGGCTTAAATTCTTTGGGGTAGATATCTAGCAGTAGAGTAACTGGAACATATGGAATTTTTAATTTCAGTTCGTTGAGAAATCTCCATACTGATTTCCATACTGATTGTAACAATGAGGAATGTTACTTCTCACCACAGCCTTGCTAGCATTTTTTTATTATTTGATTTCATGATTTTAGCCATTCTTTTTGGAGTAAGATGGAATATTAGTGTTGTTTTAATTTGCATTTCTCTAATGGCTAGAGGAGATGAACATATTTTTTACATATTTGTTAACCATTTGTATGTCTTTCTCTGTAAAATGTTCACTTTCTAGATTGGGCATTTTATTTTGGGTGATTTAATTTTATTTTTAGTTCTTTGTATAATCTAGATATTAGTCCTCTGTCTAAGGAGTAGCCAGCAAATATTTTCCCATTTTGTAGGTTGCCTCTTTACTCTACTAATTGATTCTATCTTATATTGAAGCTTTTTTCAGTATGATGTAATCCCATTCATTGAGTTTTGCTGTATTTCTTGTGCAGTTGAGGTTTTGTGTAGAAAACCTTTTCCTACACATATGTCTTTAAGAGTTTTACCAATTTTATCTTCCAGGACATTTACTGTTTCTAATGTTTAGATCTTTGATCATTTTGATTTTAATTTAGTATAAGGTAAGAGATAAGGGTCTAGTTTGATTTCCACTATCAGGTAACCAGTTTTCCCAGCATCACTTGTTGAATAGGCTACCTTTCCTCCAATACATGGTTTGGACCCTTTGTCAAAGATCAAATAGTTGAATATGTCTAGAAAGATTTCTGTATCCTCAGTTTCCACTGATCCATGTGCCTGGTTTGATTCCAGTACCATGCTGTTTTTATCACTGTTGTTTTGAAGTATAAGTTGAAATATGGTATTGCTATGCTGCCTGCTTTCTTTTATTATCCAAAGTTATTTTTTGCTATTCAAGGTCTCTTCTGTCCTACATGAATTTTAGGATTATTTTCTCTAGATCTGAAAAGTATGCTGTTGACATTTTGATTGGGACAGTGTTGAATCTGTGTAACAGTTCTGGAAGTGTGACCAGTTTTACAATATTGGTTCTGCCTATCCAGGAGCAAGAGACATCTTTCCATTTTCTGATGTCCTCTTCCTTCTTCAGTATACTACAATTTTCACTGTGGAGGTCTTTCACTTCCTTGGTTAATTCCTAGATATTTCATTTTTCTTGAAACAACTATAAATAGTATTGTTTTTATAGTTTCCTTCTCGTCTCACTCATTGTTGATGTATGCAAATGTTGATTATTTTTGTGTGTTACTCTTTTATTCTACTACTTTGCTGAAATTGATTTTTAATTTTAAAAGATATTTGGTATATTTCTTTGAGTCTTCTATGTAGAGTGTCATATCACCTTCAAATAACAATAATTTTCCCCATATGTAATACTTTTATTTCTTTCTCTTATTAATTGCCCTGGCTAATATTTCAAGTACTATATTGAATAGCAGTCCACTTCCTGCAGATTCTGATACAGTGGTCCAGGGTGAGTCCATGCTGTGCAATCTGCTATGACAGTTCACAGATGCCACACAGAGAAACAATGCCATTGGAAGAAACCCATACCTGGACACAGGTGGCATATTTGAGACTACAGCCATCATTGCCAGGCACAGAGCCCAAAACACAGTCCTAGATATTGCAAACTGATGGTTCAATTGGAGTGACAAAATTTGCAAGGCAACCCGTAAGAGGAGAAGAGGGGATTAATGTAGATATACTGTGCTGTGACATCAGAAGAGAGGTGATTTTGTGTTGCTATGGAACTTTGTGGAAAAGGGGGAATTTTTAGTGACCTTGAAGAATAAAGAAGGAACAGATGGCTAGAGGGAATATTGATTGATATGAAACACAAAGGTAGGCTGGGACAGATCAGACACTAAATAGGGACTTGGCCATAGCACACTGTAGGATATCTTTATTCAAATTAGAAAAATATGTCTTCTCTAAGCATGTGGTGCAGAACTGGGTGCATGATAGTACCTTCGGGCAAATCAGGTTAAGGTACTTGTTCTTGTTACAGAACCAAATTCCATGCCAGATGGCCTGACTACTGTGAACATGGTTTAGGGTTCAGCTTCCACTCATGCTCTAATCTTTGTGCATTGTGCAAATGGCCCAGCCACACATGGTGACCCTGGTAGAAATAGACCTTTAAAGAAATGCATGCTCAGTTGTCACTGAACATACACACAGAACATAGGAAGAGGAGCATGCTAGGGAAAGGAAAATAATGAATTCAGTTTTGCCTGTACAGAGTTCAAGGTGTCTATGGGAGATTCAGTTAAATCTAACCATTAATCAGCTGAATATGGAGATCTGGGCCAAGACTTGGGAAGAATTCCAGCCCTAGCTGAAGCCTGACCACAAGATATACCTGTAGCCTGGCAGGAAGGTAGGATAGTCTCATGTATGGCATGACATGTGCATACATACAGACATGCATATCATTGGACAATCTGAGGGCGGTCCAGAGCACTTGCTGAGAATTTCAGAGAAAACGTCTCTGGAGCAGGTAGCTGGATGGATAGTCAGAAGTCAGATTAAGGGAAATAAGGCAGCAGTGTGCTGTTTAGAGTTCCCAGCTTTCCCTTGTTCAAGTTTTGGCAGCACTGTCACCTGGAGTGGTCTTCTATCGCCACCCTATCATTTCCGATCTCAGTACTCTCTTTGATTCTCTTTGAGCACTTACTACTTTCTAAAATCATTTCCTTTTATTTGCTTGACTTGTCTGTATGTTTACATGCTTACTGAATAACCAATTCCAGCAGGGTGTAAACCTCCATTCGAGCAGGGGCTTAATCAACTCTGTCCTCCTCTACATCCCCAACACCTGGTACATGTCACATGTTCAACAGATATTTTTGAATGAAAGAATGAATGAATGGGTAGAAAGGTCAAATAGAAGGATGCAATACTGTACTGCCAGGAGAAGACTTTTCTGTGTTCTTTTGTCTTACTTGTGGGAAAGGTAGCCTTTTATTTCCCTCTCTTAAAAATCTCCTATGAGAGTTTGGAAGCTCTACCCTCTAGGAAGGAGCCTTTCTACCTGTAAACCTTGTCCTTAGGAGCAGATGGGACATATCTCTCTGTGGTCAACCTCGTGGCTATTTTCTCCAGCAATGATTAGACTGATGCCCTAAGATTCCCCTTTATATATTACACTGTCTCTTTCTCTCCAGCCTAAATCACCTTGCCGCAATGAATTGGTCAGAATGTAGTGACTTATTTGAATTCAGTGAAGATAACAATTTCTGGAAATTCAGGAGATGATGCAGTGGAGTCAATCACTTTAAGCTGGGTGACCATTGAGCTGGAGGCTCTCAGATATACAATATACAAACATGAGCATCAAGACGTATATATTTCTCTGGGAATGCACAGAGGGTTCCATCTCAGAATAAAACCCTTTGCCAGAGGGAAGACTTAAGAATTCAAACAACCTGTTTTAAATTTGAACCTCTCTGGACCAAAGGGTGGTATAATTCCAATGTAGAGAAATTTGCCTTGTTCTTCTTGGATCAGATTGCTTTGAGAATTTTAGTGACCCCAGAAACCTTGGATAAACCACAAGGGTTTGGTTCTGAACCGGAGAACAATCTCTTTTCTCTATTAAAAAGATGACCTAGAAAATGGCGTCAATTATTTCCATCTTTAAATAAAATTCTATTTAGAACTATTTTATTCTAAAAATGCATATTCATTGAAAAAGTTTTGAAAAACAGATAATGATAAAAAAGAAAATTAAGATCTTCATCACTGCACTACCTAGAAAGAAAAAACACTATTAACAATTCTTCCCCATCCTCTACATCTTTTCTTGATATCCTTTTCTTCCTAGGGAGATACATATCATGATCGGTATCCTGATATGAATCAAACACACACACACACACACACACACACACACACACACACACACACACACTATGGACAGTTAGGAATGTTTCTTTGTGTTCTCTGAGAAATACGATATATTAATAACATTATTTTTGTTCCATGGTATGTATAACCATCTCCTTTGCTAGGAATTCGAGTCACTTTAATCCTCTATCTTCTTGTCTATACGATAGAGGTAATAGTGGATGTTGCTTGAGATAATGCATGTGAAAAAATCTTGGCAGAGTACATGGCCATTTTATGTGCTCAATAAATAAATATTAGATTTACTTATTATCATTCACTTTGACCTGCTTTTTAAAATGCTGTAAAGATCATCCTTGTTCTAAATGTTAGTAGAAACTCCTAAAAGTTTCCTACAATAAATTCCGAGGAATAGAATATCTATAGCCAAGATCATGAGCATTTTTAAGAAGTCTGAGGTAGGAATGCATGTCCTGGACCCATTCTATCACTCAGTAATATTGCATAATTTAATGTTTTTTCTTCAATTTAATAGACATGTTACTTTGAGAATATCATGTTTGTTAACAAAGCTGAGCATTTGACTACTATGCTTATTTATAATTCATAAATTTGTGTATGTTGCCCAGTTCTTCCTGGTGACTGCTTAATTTTTTCCTAATTTGATGTCAGTTTCTATATAGTCGGACAGTCTTTGCATGTGTCATATGTGTGTGTGTGTGTACGCAAGTGAATATCAGTTTATAGTTTTGTTTGTTCTCCTTTAAATTCATTTATGAGCTTTTTGAGAGATTATTTTCTAATATTTATATAGTCAAATCTCACATTTTCTCCTACTATAATTTTTGTCTCCTATTATTATTATTATTATTGACTTATAATCCTATTGCTACCCAGGGATTGAAAAAGTCTTGTTTTACCTTTACCTGACCTTAGTTGTTTTGTAGTTTTAGCTTTTACATTTAATATTTTAATCTACATTACCTTCTTTTAGGTTTAGGTTATGATGCAGTGATCCAGTTTTATTAATGGTAAATAAGTAGCAAGTTACTTCAGCACAATAATAAGGTATATTTTACCCAGTGTCATCAAATTCTACCTTTTGGTGGTGGGTCTATCCTAGGGATTTCTAATATAGTAATACCTTCATTTTTTCATCAATACCACGCCCTCTTAATTAAAGTACTTTAAATTTTTAAAAGTCTTTTTTTAATTTTAAAAACTTAAAAAATACTTTTTAATAAAAAAATAAGTGCCTCTTTTATTCTATTGCCTCAATTTTATTTTGATTTTTCCCATGTTTATTCTTCCAGAATAACTTAAAAATCATTTTGTGAAGTTTTTACAATTTTTACTTGAATGTTTATTAGAATTATATTTTATTTATGAATTAATTAGATATAAGTTGTGACTTCACGGTTGAGACTCCCTACCAAGAAACACGATATATTTTGATATTAATTCACTTTTTTTTCCTATGTCTTATATCATGGCTTTAACTTTTCTGTAACATAAACTTGGATGGATTTCAATTCATCCTTTAATTGAGGTCTTTTAATTTTGATAAGAGCTTAGCTCATTCATATTTGTTGCTATTTTAGAAAATAGAGATTTTATTTTTGTTACATTAAGCTTTTGTTTTTATACTTACTTGCTATTTTATTGATTCTGTTCTTGTTTTTGATCTATGGGAATACCTTTTCTCTATTTTTTTTTTGGCCTAAATAATTTGAAGTTTATATTCTGTTTTCATTTTTGAATTTTAGAAGTGGTCCCATTCTCCCTACTCTCTGCCACAAAAGAAATTTTTATCAACACTTGCTTGGGAAAGAGAAGAAAACTAGTAAACTTTTCCCTCTCTAAATATTACTCTCATTTCTCAGTTAAAAGAAAAAGAAATATAAAGTGTTAACTCTAGGTTACTATTAACTTATTCGAAGGCATTTTAAAAAGAAAATATTTGCCTTTATAAAACTCTATTAAAGAATAGAAAAAACCACTATTAACAATTCTTCTCCGTCCCCCACCTCCTTTCTTTCCCCACACACCCTTTTTTCCTAAGTAGATATGTATCGTGATTGGTATCCTGCATTTAGACTTAGCTCCATATCCTAATTTAGCCTACAGTTCTTTAAACTGCAGCTTCTGCTGTCTTGAAATCTATTTCTAATACATCTCTTAAGCTTTTGGCTGTATCTTCAAGTGATTATTTTCTTCATCCCAACCCCATGGTGAGTGTCCCCGCACCTTCCATATCTGGTAACACTTCCTGCTGCCTGCACAGATGCGGTCTAGAATGGCAATCACAATTGTGCATCACAAGTTCCCTCTCACAGATTCCTTCTCATCTGGAGCTTAATTGATGGACAGATCTAAAGTTGGTCTGATTTTACTCCTTTTGTAATAGACTTCTTTCATTTTCCTCTTACATGAGGCAAATGTTTTTCTTTATCCTTGAAATTCAAAATCTTCCATGGGGTGTTTTCATTTGTCAGTCTGTTTTCATTTCCTGTTGCTCAGTGAGTCCTTTGAACCAGCAGGAAGAGTGGAAAATGTTTTCCAATTTAAAAAAGACAATTAATTCAGTTTCATTTGCTCTAGTTTCACCTCTTCAACTTCTGATATCTGCCTGAATTTATTGCCCAATTATTTTCATTTTACATATCGTTTCTTTTCAAATGAAAATCTCCCAGACTCACCTTTCATTCTGTTCTTGGTTCTGCAGACTCTCACTTGCTGTTCACTCCCGTCATCGTAATCTCTAAATTAAGCAACTGAGTTCTCTCTTCATGCACTTTTCTCGCAAATGTGGTATATTTGTGGGGTGCTTTTTGCCTGCCTGACATTGCACCTTTAAGCACTGTTCACACATTGTTATCTTGTTTATGTTTTGCCACACTCTCTGAAGACAACACTATTTTAAACCCCCTGTTTGTAGAATTCTGATTTGGGGGTTTGGGGAGTCTGGGAGATTTGGGGGATTTTCGGTGGAGCCAACACGCAGCCCCCGTTCCCACCATCACTCTGTATCATCTCCCACTGCAGTCTGTCCTCAACTGTCCTCCCTCCATGCTGTCATGGGTGAGCTTCTGCTTGAGATCTATAGATGCGATGACATTTCAAATCTTGTTGAGTGGATGGTTAAACATGATCTAAAATTATCACCTTCTTCCTTCAGTAATTTCAGTGTTTCAGAAGACATTTCATCTGATATCTTTGACAAGGGTGATACTGGTGGATCCTACCAGGATCCGTCTCTAACTTCAGACAATTCCTAACTTCACTTTCCACAGACTGGGTGTAGCCAGGCTGCTCCCATCTTGGAATCTCTCTGGAATAATTTCCCCCTTTGTCTTCCTCGTGAAGTGGCTTCTAGTAATCACTCAACTATTAGCTTGAAGCTCACCCCACTTACCACCTGTAGAGATGACCCATTTGCCTGAGCACAGTCTCCGTTACATGGCACAGTGTTTCTTACTGTGAAATAGTTTGTGTACACACTCATTAGTCTTCCTTCTATCTCTCCAAACTGGAATATTACTTTCATAAGAACAAGGATAATATCTTTCCTCTTTGTCCCCAATACTGAGAGCAATGCACAGTACGTAAGAAGTGCTCATTAAAGATTTTGTAAGTAAAGAGCAGAAGGAAGCTGAAGAGAGGGGAGGAGAATGAGGGGAAAAAGCAAGATATATCACATGCAGGTGCAAACTCCCTATGATGAATGGTATCATTATGTATACCTAAAATGTACCCATAAAACAAAAAGTAGAAAAAATGAATGAATGAACAGTGCAGCATTCTTCTGTAGATTCTCACCCTCTTTCCCTCTGAACCACTCTGTTTCCATCTTACAAAAATCTCTATGCAATGCTATCAGCTTTCTTACTGTACAGCACCTGTGTGAGAGCCCCTTGTTTTTATATTCTACTGGTAATTTTAACCTGATGGGTGGAAGGCTAGAGATGAGACAGGTGGAATCACTAATGAGAGCTCTGGTTTTCCTGGAAGTTCAGAATGAATTTAAATTAAACTCTTCCTCTCTTTTCCTGGCCTTGGAGGTTATATTCAAGAAGTTAGTGAGATCTTGGGGGAAGTAGACAAGACACAGTTTTCTGTGGAAGGATACCTGGTGGGCAAGGTGACTTTTAAGATGGGCCCCCATGCCAGGGTCACAATAAATTCTCCTTAATCTGCTGCCATGCAGGAGTCTCTGGGTGTTTTGTTTTGTTTTGTTTTGTTTTGTGAGGAAACCCTGCCAACAGGCACCACAGTATTGCATCCCACCAGATGCACCCAGTGTTTGAGCCACCAATGAGAAGTTGATACTCCCTCTGCTCTGTACTACCTCTTCTCCAAAGTCACCAGAGACATCATACTTCAAGAAAAAGTTGCAAAGAGAATCAGAGTTCCAAACAAGCTCTCTGCTCTACTGGGTGCATGCAAAACAGAGCTGAGCACAGATTTGTGAAACCAGAATTGCAACTCACAGAGTCCAAATCCCTGAGCTGGAGGGACCTTACCCAACTTTCCCAAATTTCTCACTTTTTGGCAGCTCCAATCAAGAGAGAGAAAAGAGACTTCCTCCATAGTTTTACAATGAATGATGGCAGAACCTCCATGCTATAGGTTGAATGTCCCCTTTAAATTCACATTGAAATCTAATTGCCATTTTGCTACTATTAATAGTTGAGAAACTTAAGAAGTTCCCACATTAATGGATTAATGCGTATTATGGAGGGGTGGTTTAGTTATCAGGACAGCAGGTTTGTTCTCTCTCTCTCTCTCTCTCTCTCTCCCCCCCCCCCAGACACACTCCTTTCATCTTGGACTTTCAGATTCCAGAACGGTGAGAAATATATTTCTTTGCCTTACCAATCACCCAGTAGATAGTATTATATCACAGCAGCAGAAAATGGACTAAAGCACTCCATTACATCTTTACGGTCCTGAGCCCATTCCAAGATGTTCTTGGCCCATGGTGCCTCAGTTTCCCCCAAAATGCAGGATTCTAAGCTAGGAAGAAGGACAAACAGTGAATATCTGCCACCTCCAGTCCTCCAGTCTTACCAGCTAAGGAATCCATTCCTCAGGAAGCAAATGGGCCATGTTAATGTTGCACTGCCCTGCTCAGGAAGAACAGGACCCCTTATGTTGAGGAGGAGGTGAAGGAGGAGGAGGAGGAGGAGAAGTAAAAGCCTGGCTTTACACTACAACGTGCTGTGGGGGAGGGGTGACAGTAACACCTAAAACTGGCTCTTTCCAAATGGTCTCCACTGGACCTGCTAATGTGAGAGGCTGACTCACCCAGGCAGGGAGTTTTGGACTCCACTCTGGGCAGAACAGGATTAGCTCAGTGTTCTGACTCATGCAGTGATGTCAGGACAATTCCAGGGTACATCATCAGGCACTCTGGAGAAGAAAAATGGCCATCATTACCAATCACAGAGGAATATTTCAAACATCTTCAATAGGTGAGGCTTAAAATTGGGAGCTATTTCGCTCCTTTCTCAAGGCAGAAATTGCCCAAACCCCAGTGCTATCAAGCGTATCCTCAAGTGTAGGAGCTAACCAAATAGGATCTCAGAAGACAGGCCTGTGAGAGGCCCTGGTTAGGAAGCTTTGACTGGTAAGTGGAGCCTGGCTTCTCATCCACTGTTGTCAGGACCCACTCAAGGACAACAAGCTACCCATTAGTCTTTATCACAACATTTCATTTGAGAGTATGCTAAAGAAAACTACCTGATTGGCAAAGAGTAAACTCACTTAATAGCCTCTCTCCCTGCCAGACATAGATTAAAAGTGATTTTTTTGCCTAAATTACATTTTATTTTCTCACCAGCTGCTAACTCTCTGAGACAGATTGGGAGATAAATTATCACAGCAGTGAATGAATCTAATTTTTCAATATAATTCACGGTAATTCTATATTTTCCACACAAGATGGAAATAGCCTTGGCTCTTTGCCAAGAGCCAAACTTTCAAAAAGCACAATATCTTGGACTCCCAGAAGTCTATAAGTTTGGGAGTTCCAGAATGAAAAGCTGATCCCAAGGAGTCCTGAGAGATTGAACAAGGGAGGGATGCAGACAGGGAAAAGAGTTGGGGAAGGAGGAGGAATCAGGGATGAAGAAAAGAACACACACGAAAAAACAATGTGCCCAGAAGCTTCTTTCCCTCTATGGCTAGAATAACTCAACTCCACAGCCTCTCTTTACCTCTGGCATTCCTGGTGCTTTTTTTTTTCTGGAATGTTCTCTCCCCAGCACTTCGGAGAGCTGACTCCCATTGATCACTCAAGTAAGTTACAATTCAAATGTTACCTCCAGAGAGAGGTCATGGGAGGTACACACTATGGATCTAACATGATTTTTCTCCACCAAAATTTATATGGAAGCTTGAATCATCCCTAATATATTGGTGTTGAGAGTTGGGGCTTTTAAAGAACAATTGTGGCCATGAAGACTCCACCTTCCTGAATGAAGTAATATCTTTTTCATGAAACTGAATTAGCTCTCACATGAATGGAGTAGTTGCTATAAGAGTGAGTGGTGATCAAGCGCTCACTCTCCTTTATCCACTGCTTCAATACGCCTGCTTCCTTTCTACTTTCCTGCCATGATATGGAGCAACATGTGAGACTCACAAAAAGCCAGGTAGCTGCTGGCTTTTAAACGTCTCCACCTCCAAAACCATGACCCCAAATAAACTTCTATTCTTATTAAGGAATCCAGTCTCAGCTATTTTGCTAGATTAAGACACTCACTCAAGAAGAAAGAAGCTCCTCCCTGTCATCACTTGTCCCATTACTCTCACTTGTTTCCTTCATAGCATTTCCCACTCTCCAAAATGATGAGCTTATTTTTCATTGTTTAAGTCTCTGCCCTCCACGACTGACAATATCACACGAGAAGGGACTTTCCCCATCTTGTTCACTATGAGCCTGGTACAAGGTGGGTACTCCATAAATATTAGCAGACTCTATGAAGTATGAACAGAAAAGGAAAGGCAAGGAGTCCAATTTACTGCGAACACCTCATCAGGTGCTAGTCCCAACAACATGGCGAGGATGTCATGTAGCAATTTGTTATTGTTAGTGGGTTATTGATGGGAATTTAGGAGAGGGAATGAACAGTGCAGCCTTCGGTAAGGCAGCCCGGCTTAGCTTGAGCATGACTGCACCTTGTGTCAGTGAATAATCTCACAAGGTGCATTTTTCTTCTCTGGGGCCTTCCCCTGCCAATATTTCAGGAGAAATTAAAAATGGTAACTATTAGGAAGGTTGTTTACTAAAGAGTCTTTCCCAATTGGAATCAGACCAAACACAGCTGAGGCCAGCCTGGTGCTGTCTGACATTCTTTCCTGTTGCTCCCAGGGACCTGAGACATGGGTCTGCTCAGAGTGCCTGAGAAGTAGCCAGGGCCCCAGCATCCTGGCCAAATGAGACTAAATACTTAAAAGAAGTGGCATCTGCCATAGGGAAGGAATGTGGCTGTGCTGTTTGCTTTAAAGAGGCTGAGACTAGATCTGGCTCGGATCTGCAGGGAATATAAATGATGCAATTAATTGCCTATAATTTACAAGTCATTTGCACAGAGCTCTGTGAAAAAAAAAAAGGGGTTTGGAAACTATATGTTGAGTGCTGTGGGCTTGGGATTTCATCGTCATTTTTGGTACCTATGGAAAACCAGCTCAGAGTTGAGGGCTCTGTCAAAGGCTGCACCTGCAGAGAGTTCTCTGAATTCCTTTTCTCTGCTCTGTTTCATCCCATCACCCCAGGTCATTTTGCCTGCATTTGGTCATCACTTCACTTCTGCTTTGAAGTATGGTTGTTTGTTTCTGCTTTTCTCAGAGACTGGAAACTCACTGAAAGGCGAATCCATGTCTAAAACATCTGCATGTCATCCACCTTCCTCTCCACCGCTATGGCTGTCTCCTGCCTGATATATGTAATCAGTCAGTGTGTACTCTGCACTGAAGAGGAGGCTGGCCAGCCACTCTCTGTCCATGCCAGCTAAGGAGCACACAGGAAAGAGTCATGACAAATTGTGAAAGGAATGGAGAGAGAGACAGAAGAGTTATTCTCTTTTTATAAGGGGATTGTGTTTTTGCCCCATGATGAGTGGCATCTCAATGGTCAGTTGAAATCTCCCCGTCCCTTTTCCTAGTCCATTTCCATTGTGCCTGCTCTTAGCCAGCTGTTTAGCCCCCAGGATCAATGGGATCTACTGAGTCATTTGCTATGACCTCTGAGGTAGTGCAGGTGTCTTGCTGGACACTGAAAGAAAGGCCTCTGGAGTGACTGTCACCTCAGTTACCATAACAAGTCTGAACCAACAACAAATAACACAGTGGAAAACAGAATTGAGGAGACAGCGAGTAACGAAGTTTGGACAACATTCTTTGCATCCAATTAGACCTGAATATGACTTTTTCTATTCCCAGGCTTTTCAATTACATGAGTTGTTTGTCACTTGCAACAGAAAGGCCCTCACACCCTCAGTTACTTTATTCTTCATGCCAGTGCAGCTGAGCTGTGAGTGGCCTGAGTAATGACTAGGGTAGAGTCAATCGATGTCATCAAGGTAATGCTCAACTTCACTTATAATCAAAGAATAGCAAATTAAAACAATGAAGTAACATTGTTTGCCTATCAACCTGGCAAAGATTAAATACAAAGATGATACTCTGCGGTGAGTAGATAAAACTTAATAGGGATACTGCAGACAAGCTGCTGGAGGATATTTAGAGGGTGATTAATAAATGAATATTAAAATCCTTAAGAACATGCAAAACCTTTGTGTGCATTGAGGAAAGGTCCTAAGGGAGTAAGTAAGCATTTATGGATTTAGTTAATAGAATAAACATTGAAGTAGGTATTTATAAAACAGTGAAAATGGAAAATAATGTAAATGTCTAAAAGTAGAGGATAAATTAAGTAAATTTTGGTGGGTTTCATGATCAAATATTGTATAATTGCTGAAGTTATATTTTAGAAAATACTTGCAAAATGTTTGTAATAAATGGCACAGCGGGTTAGCAGTAAAATATTTTATACCATGTGTTATACCACATAACAGCATTTTGTTTGCCTACAGACTGCACAGCAGTGGCCTTAGAAGACCTGATCACCTAGAAACATGGTAGCTATGGTAGTTTGTATAATTCAGTGGTGACAAATCTATGGCATGCATGCCACAGCAGGCTGTATCACTGAAAGCTCTAAAAGTTTCACCATCACTGGTATAGATAACTCAATGATGTTTGTACAATGGCAAATCACCAACAGTGCATTTTTCAGGTTATATCCCTGTCATTACACAACACATGACTGTACATGCTAAAAACCAAGAAAGGTACGATACCAGTGAGAAAAACTATCATTCTGAATGAAGATATTATCATTGTTATTATTTTGGTAGGTTATTATTTTGGATCCTAGGGATCGAACTCACCTTACACTTCCCAGGCAGGCACTTTTGCTGCTGAGCTAAATCCCCAGCCCTGAATGAAGATATTACTAAGAGGATTTTAAAATTTTTCTCCTTTTGCATTTTGTCTAACTGAATCAGCTTTTTAAATTACCCCACATTTAACCACTACCCAGTGCCCCCATGGTTGTTATCTAGGTCCAAGCTACCATCATTCTGGATGGATGATGATGACAGCCTTTAGTTTTCTGTCTGCTTCTCTGGCTTTGCTCCTCCTACAGCAGCTGAGCTGAACCTTGCAAGACATCTGTGAACCTTACAATTCTTCATGGCTTTCCATCACACTCATAATAAAACCCAAAGCCTAAAGTCACTAGCCAAAGTTCCCTATACCTCTAGACACAGCTGAAGAGAAACTTTAATTCTGAAGGTTGATCAGTAAAGAAAATCCCCAAACCAGGAGATCTGGAAAGAGAAAATAAAAGTGAAACAAGCTGAACAGACTACTTAAGACTGTGAGTCAATTATAAAAGATGTAAACTACGTGTAATGGAATGCAAGAAAGAGGAGAAAAGAAAAAAAGACAATAAATACTTGAGGTAGGTATGTAAAACCTTAAGAAAATTGAGAATCATTGGTAAGACTAGAGAATGACAAACCACAGATTCAGTATGTCCAGAAAAGAGCAAGCAGCACAATAATAAAAAGTTTACACCTAGTCATCTCATGATCAAACTCCTTATCAAACACAAAGAGAAAATCTGAATGAAATCAGAGAACAAAAGAAAAAGGATAACACAACATATAGTAGGCTAACAAAATCAAAAGAATCCTGGAATACCTATGCTAATTTTAGACAAAGCCTTCAGAAAAAAACTTATCAAGGACGTTACTTAATGATAAGGAAAGTCCATCCTCTAAAAAACAAAACAATGTTTAACATGTGTGTGCTTAATACCAGAGCTCCCGAATTCCTGAAATAAATAGAGGCAATAGACAACACCACTGCTTATCACTGAAAATGTCAGCATATTGCTTTCAGTAACTGAAAAATCCAACTGGCAGAAAATTAGTGAAATAATCACCAATGAACTGGTTATTTTTGATGTTTACAGAGGAGTTAATTAAACAATAGCACAATATATGCAGTTGGACCGCCATCTCTGCAAGTTCCATACCCATGGGTTCAATCATGGGTCAAACTTACTTGAAAAAATTTGCATCTTGATGAATATGTATAGACCTTGACCACACCTCAAACAATACAGTATAACAACTATTACATAACATTTATACTGTTTTACCTATTATTTAAAGTACACAGAAGATACACATAGGTTATATACAAATACTAAGCCATGTTACATAACTCTGACGACCTGCAGATTTTGGTAACTCTGAGGTATTATGGAGCCAATTCTATATTCTTTTGAAGCTCAGGTCAAACAATCACTAAAATAGATGACACACTAGGCTAAACTACAGCAGCGCCTCACTTCACGAGCTTAATTCACTTCACAGTTTTGAGGAAACTAGCCTCAACTGTGTTCATTATCCATGTGGAGTTCTTGAATGAAGCAAAATTTTGGCAACTGTTCCTGTTTGCCACAGAATTTTTTGCAAACAGAAGCATTCAAGAACTGAGATATTACTGTATACTCCAAGTTTAAAAGCCTAGATACCATACAAAATTTGCTCTTTTCTCACAGTAGAATCAAACTAGAAATAAATACTAAAAAGCTAACTGGAACACACATGGAGGTTAAACAATATGAATTTAAATAGTACATGCATGTGGATCAAAGAAGAAATATTAAGATAAAAATTTTAAGATTTTATGAACTAAATTAAATCAAAAGTATGATATATTTAGATTTGTAAGAATGCAGCAAAACCATGATTAGAAGTTAATTTGTTACACTGCTGTCATATTCAGAAATAACAATAAAAAATGTAAGATTAATAGTCTAAACTTCCAGATTCTATCTTAGGACAATAGAGAAAGAAAATCAACATAAACCTAAACTGAGCAGAAGAAAATGTATCATAAAAATTAAAGCAAAAATCAATGAAGCAAACAATAAAACAATAAAAATTTGAAACTGAAAGTTGATTAATTAAAAAGGATCAATAAAACTGATAAATGTTTACGTTCTTAAGAAAGAAAAAGATACAAATCATTAACATTAGAATTGAAGTAAAGATTATTAATACTGATCAAATGCACATTGAAAGGTTAATAAAAGAATAGTATGAAAAATTTTATGACTACAGTTTGATTACTTATATGAAAAGGACTAATTTCTTGAAAGCCTCAAGTCTATCAAGATTCAGAGAAGATATAAGAGATAATCTTAATAGTCACCAATCTATTGAAGAAACTGATTCAATGATACTAATCTTAAAAACAAAAAGCACCAAAACCAAATGTTTTCACAGAGAGTTCTACGAAACTTTTAAGGAAGAACTGTTGTGAACACTGTACAAATCTCTTCCAAACAATACAAGCATAAGATAAACATCCTGCATCTTTTTCTGAGACAGTATTAACCTACTATCACAACCAGAGATGACATTACAAGTAGGCTTTCCCCTTTTCCAACAAAATTCTAGTGGTGCAAGACAATAAAAGGATGTGAAATGTACAAAGATTGGGAAAAGAGAAATAAAATTTTGTTTTATTGTAACATGATTATTTATACAGAGAATTCCAAAGAATTGACACAAAAAGAAATCTTAAAACTAGTAAGCAAATATAGTGAAGTTTTTGTATAGGACATTAACATACCCTTGTGTTCATATATACTAGCAATGAACAATTGTAATTTGAAGCTTAATACAAATATCATTTACACTAGCACTTCTCCAGAAATGAAGTGCTTAAGAATAAATGTAACAAAATAGTTAACATCTATATGAGTGTATACAAATGGTGAAGTAGCTGAGAAGGCAATCAGGAAAATAACGCATTAAGATAGATTTAAAATATCTAGAAATTGACATAAGTAAAAAGGTGAAAGACTTTTGGAATGAAAATTATGGGACTCTGAAGAGAAAAATTGGAGAATACACTAGAAAATGGGAAGAATGGCTGTGTTCATAGGTTGTCAGAGCTAATACTGTTTACATAGGAATACTACCCAAAATGGTTTACAGATTCAAATTCCAGTAACATTCCAATGACACCAAAATTCTAATAACATTCTTAATGGAATTAGGAAAAAATCCTAATATTCATAAGTCTTGCCATTTTTGTATCACTGAAATCCAATACCCAACACTCAAAACTTAAAGGAGAAAAGGTATAGTTTGGCTCACACTTTGCAGAAGTTTTACCCCATAGTTGGGCTGGTCCCAAAGGCAGAACTGCATGAAGGAAGGTCCTGGACAGAGGAGAGGTGCTCACCTAATGGTATTCAAGAAACAGAAAGCAGAGACAGAGGCTGAGGAGAGAGATAAACTCCTCTAGGCTGTACCCCAATAACCCACCTCTTCCAATCAGACACCCTTCTAATCAGACACCCTAGGAGCAAGCTAAGCCCCCATAATCCAGTCACATTCTAAAACCCTAACCTACGGCACATGAGGCTTTTGCAAAACCTCTGCACGTAACCACAACTATATGGAAATACAAAACACAGAAAAATCAAAACAATCTTAAGGAAAAATAAGCAAGGTGGAGGCATCCCAATACCTGATTTCAAATTACACCACAAAGCCATGATAGCTAAAACACAGCAACAAGAGCAGTACACTAGTGGCACAAATACCAAGACCAAGACAATGGGATAGAATAGAGGACCCAGAAACAAGCCCATGTGACTACCACCATCTGCTTCTTGACAACCAAGGCAAAAATATATGTTGCAGAAGAGAAAGCCTCTTTAACAAATGGTGCGGTAAAGGCTGGGTGTCCATATATAGAAGATTAAACTAGATCTTTTTTATCTCTCACTCAGCAGAGAAATCAATTCAAAATGGATAAAACACATGGAACTTTGAAACTGTTACAAGAAAACATGGGGAACCACTTAAAACGTCCTGAACAGGACTCTATAACACAGAAAATAATAGCAAGAATTAACAAACGAGACTTCATCAAATTAAAAACTTTCTGCACAGCAGAAGAAATAATAAATGAAGTGAAGGAATAGCCCATAAAGGGATGGCAAAAGTTTTAGAAACAAGCACCTGAACTGTCCTCCAAAACCCACTTATCACAAAGTGCCAGCACTGCAATTAAACCTGAGTGCTGAGGTTCTCGTTTAGAAAAAATAATTCATACACTGACATCTTTTGTCTTAAAAGAAAAACTAGTAGGCTGGAAAACCGTATTACTGAGTTTTTGTTGGATCATTGAGTGGAACTGTCTGCAATCTCACTGTATGAATGTCCACTTTATACGCTTTAATTTTGTGATTTGGACAACTTTCTAAGAAGACAATGTGTAACCTACTAACTAGTGATTTCTTACTGTTTATTTTTTTTCTTGAAATTCTGTATTATTTGTATCCTTTTACTGCTTTGTTTTTTATTTCCTTTCTTTTTCCTCTTTAAATAAAAAAAAAAAAAAGAAAAACTGATAGTACATGTGCCATAGGTTCACCACCACTGGCCTAGAGAATGGAAGAAAATTTTTGCCAGATACTTCTGACAGACGAGTAATATTTTCAATTCATAAAGAGCTCAACACAAACTTGATAGCAGAAAATTAAGTAGGTTGATCAGTAAGTGGCAAATGAATTGAACAGCCCCTTCTCAAAAGAGGTGTCAGTGGGCAATCAGTTAAAAATATTTTTTAAAATGTTAAATATCTACAGCCAATTGTGAAAATATACTGATATTCTATCTCACCCCCGTCAGAATGAGAGGCATCATGGATACGAACACCAATAAATTCTAGCAAGCAAGTGGGCGGGGGGAAGAAACCCTTCTGCACTGCTGGTGGGAGTGTAAATTAGTAGAGCTACTACAGAAATCACTATAAAGATTCCTTTAAAATTAAAATAAAACTTCCATAGAAACTAGTTATACCACTCATTGGTAGATACCCGAAGAAAATAAAGTCATCAGGCAACAAAGGGATAAATGCAGACCCACGTTTATTATGGTGTAATTTACAATAGCCAAGATATGGATCGGCTTAGGTGTCCTTCAACAGGTGAACACATAAAGAAAATGTCATCTATGTAGTATACACAATAGAGTATCATTCAGTGACAAAGAAGAATAAAATTATGTCATTTGCAGGAAGTTAGATGTAAGTACAAATCATCATTTTAAGGAAACTAAGCCAGAGTGAGAAAAACCAGTGTGTTAGATTTTTACTAATGTATGGAATCAAAATATAATAACATGAAAATAGACTATATTGGTCCTTTTATTTGTACCGGGGATTGAACTCACAACCACATGCTTGCAAGGCAGGTACTTATGCTGCTGAGCTAAATCCCCAGCTAGATTACTATTGGTCAAGAGAAAGGAAATAAGGGGGAGAGAAAAGTGGAGTATTAGGTAGGACAGTAGTGGGAATGAATCTGATCTAAACTTATTACATGATTATATAAAAATACCAACTTGAAACCCAGTATTTTATAAAATTATTAGGCCCTAATCACAGTATATTAATAAATAAATGAATCTCTACTATCAAAGACTTAAAAACATCTATATGAGAAAAAATTTAAGACTTTTTTATTGCTGAATACTATTCTGTTATATTTTGTTACAGATATTTGTCTCAATACTCATGAGAAACATCAGTCTGAAAATTTTTTTAAGCCATCTTTCTCTGATTTTGGCACTTCCTTTTCTATTATCTGGAAGTCATTTGGTAGAATTCTCCAATGAAACCATCTAGGTCCCTAATTTCTTTCTGAGAATTTAAAAAATTGTATTAGTATTCTTTTTAACTGAAATGATTCAATTTTCTACTCAAATGAGCTGTTTAATTTTAGGTAGGTTATCATAGTTGTATTTTTCAAAGAATTAATCTATTTCACCTAACTTGGCAAAATTCTGTGCATAGAAATCAAAGTGTTGTTCGTTGTGTTCTTATCCTTTGAAGGTGTGTAGGGTTGGTTTATCCCCTGTCTCATTCTTCATATTAATCTTGTGTCTTTGCTATTTCATCAGTCTTGCTATCAGTCTATAAATTTTATTACTATTTTCAAAGAAACAGATTTTCTTCCATTGATTTTCTGTATTCTTTTTCTCTTTTCAACTTCACTGATTTCTGCTGTTTATCAGCTTCTTTCTTCTGCTTGCTTTAAGTTTATTTTGCTATCGTTTTCTCAATTGTTAAAGAAATATGGATTTGGAATTTTTCCTCTTTTCCAATGTGTGCATTTAGCGCTACAAATGTCCTTCTCAGTTCTGCTTTATCCATGGCTCAAGATTTAATTTTTCTTTTTTTTTTTTTTAATTTAAGAGGAAAAAGAGAAAAACACAAAACAAAACAAAGCAGTGTAAGGTTACACATAATACAGAACTACAAAAAAAAACCATAACAGTAAGAAATCACCTGTTAATAGATTACATAATATCATCTTGGAAATAGTTGCTCAAATCACAGTATCAAAGAATACAAAGTAGACATTCAAACGGAGAGCCTGCAAACAGCTGTGTTCAATGATCCAAAAACATTAATATAGTCAGCTATTTAACATCCCTAAACACACTTGTTGTTATATCCGTTAGAGCTCTTTTTTTTTCCCCTCCCTCTCTTTTTTATAACAAAATTTACACATTTTGGATTTTATTACTCCTCAGTTCTCATTACTCTCTTGGGGGGGGAGAGAATAAAGTCAAGTATGGCAAAACAAAGCTGTAAGTCCAAACCAAGGATAGACATAGCACATGATGTAGAACAGAGTACAAGGTCATCAACAATGGTTATCAACATTGTCTCTTGTTTCCTTAAAAGGAATTGTCCATCTCATTAGATATTATAAAGCCGGACAAAACAGTGGAGAACAAGACCAATAAAACTTAGGCATTGTGAACATTACAGGACTTCCAAAGGAGACAATAGTCAAACCAGAATGGGCATCTTTGTGAATCTTATTGCCTTCAAATTAGTTGCCTATACCTTCAAACTTGCTACTATCGCACAGAATGGAACAGAGTCTAATCAGTCAAAACAAGATCTTGGGAGTATTACAGGACTTCAAAACAAGTTAATAGGAGATCAAAAAGAGTTACTACTATATATCCTAATTTTTTAAGTTTTTCCCTTAATTAAAATAAACATAAGAAATAGCTAAATAATTTTTTTTAAAGAATAGTAGTTACCATAGTGTCTGTCTTTTTCCTTAAAATATTTGGATAAAACTTCATATACTATAGCTTCAAATAATTCCATATCAAAAAGCCCAGAGTAAAGCCTTTCTAATTAATAAGTGAAAATTTTATAAGGCTTCAAGGCCACATAATGGGGAATCATGATTATCACATATTTTTATATATTTGAATCATTACTTACATTAGGGAAACTATTCGGTATTCATACATGCGAGATTGATTTATTTCACTTATGAGTATGGTCTCAAGCTGCGCCCATTTATTGATAAATATCTCAATGCGATCCTTCTTTATAGCTGAATAATACTCCATTGTATAGAAATACCACAACTTTTTTATCCATTCCTCAGTTGATGGACACTTGGGTTGTTTCCAAGATCTGGCGATTACAAATTGTGCTGCTATAAACATAGGTGCACATATATCCCTGTGGTATGATGCTTTCAGTTCTTCTGGGAATATGCCTAGAAGTGGAATAGCTGGAATAAATGGGATTTCCAATCCCAACTTTTTGAGAAACCTCCAGACAGATCTCCACAAAGGCTGTACCAGTCTACACTCCCACCAACAGTGCAGGAGAGTTCCTTTTTCCCCACAGCCTCTCCAGCATTTGTTGTTGTTGGTTTTCTTGATCCTGGCCATTCTTTCAGGAGTGAGATGGTATCTCAGTGTGGTTTTAATTTGCATTTCTCTAATGACCAATGATGATGAGCATTTTTTCATGTATTTATTTGCCATTTGCATTTCTTCATCTGAGAATTGCGTATTCATCTCAGATGCCCATTTTTGGATTGGATCTTTGAATTTTGAAGGTCTGAGTTTTTTTAATTCTTTATATGTTTTAGACAAGAGTCCCTTGTCTGAGAGAGAGTTCACTAAAATCTTTTCCCAGTTTGTGGGTTTTCTTTTCACTATGCTGGAGATTTCTTTTGACATGCAAAAACTTTTTAATAAGAAGTGGTCCCAGTTATTGATTCTGGGAAGTATTTCCCGTGCAGTTTGAGTCCTATTCATGAATTCTCTACCTACTCCTATGTCTCCAAGGTTTCTACCCAATTTGTCTTCCAATAGATTTAGCGTTTCTGTTTTAATATTCAGATCTTTGACCCATTTAGATTTTAATTTAGTACATGGTGATAGACATGGGTCTAGCTTTAGTTTTCGGCAAATGGAGAGCCAGTTTTTCCAGCACCATTTATTAAAGAGACTGTCGTTCTTCCAGTGAACCTGCTTGGCTCCTTTATCGAAGATAAGGTGGTTGAGTGTGTTTGTAGTTGTGGTTGTATCTTCTAATCTATTCCATTGATCTTCAGCTCTGTTTTGATTCCAATACCATGTTGATTTTACTACTGTTGCTTTGTAGTATAGTTTCAAGTCAGGGATTGTGATGCCTCCTGCTTTGTCTTTGCTGCTTAGAATTGCTTTTGTGATTCTAGGTCTCTTCTGGTTCCAGATGAAATTTAGGAGTGATTTCTCTAGATCTATAAGGTATGTTGATGGTATTTCTATTGGGATTGCATTGAATCTGTATAAGAGTTTTGGGAGAATGGCCATCTTCACAATGTTTGTTCTTCCTATCCATGAGCAAGGGATGTCTTTCCATTTTCTGAGATCATCTTCAATTTCCTTTTTCAGTGTAATATAGTTTTCACTGTATAAGTCTTTCACTTCTTTCGTAAGAGTAATTCCTAAATATTTCATTTTTTTGCTTGCTAATGTGAATAGTCCAGTTTCCCTTATTTCCCTCTCTGTGGTTTTGTTGTTTGTGTATAGGAATGCTATTGATTTCTGAGTATTGATTTTGTATCCAGCCACATTCCTGAATTTATTTATTGTATCTAAGAGTCTTTCAATGGAGCTTAGGGGGTCTTCTATGTAGAGTATCATGTCATCTGCAAACAATGACAACTTAACTTCTTCTTTTCCTATCTTTACCCCTTTTATTTCTCTTTCTTGCCTAATTGCTCTGGCTAGTACTTCCAGTACTATATTAAATAGGAGTGGTGATAAAGGACATCCTTGTCTTGTGCCTGATTTTAAAGTAAAGGCTTTCAATTTTTGGCCATTTAGTATGATGCTGGCTGTTGGTTTGTCATAGATGGCCTTTATTATATTGAGGTAAAGACCATCTATTCCAATTTTCTGTAGAGTTTTTATCATGAATAAATGTTGGACCTTATCGAAGGCTTTTTCTGCATCTATAGAAATGATCATGTGATTCTTATTTTTGGCTTTATTGATATGGTGAATTACATTTATTGATTTGCGTATGTTGAACCATCCTTGCATTCCTGGGATGAATCCCACTTGGTCATGGTGTATAATCTTCTTGATGATTTGCTGGATCCTATTTGCCAATATTTTATTGAGGATTTTTGCATCTGTGTTCATTAGGGAGATCGGTCTATAGTTCTCTTTTTTAGTTGGGTCTTTCTCAGGTTTTGGTACTAGAGTGATATTTGCTTCCAGGAATGACTTAGGCAGGATTGCTTCCCTTTCAATTTCATTGAATAGTTTGAGGAGTGTCGGCATTAGGTCTTCTTTGTATTTCTTGTAGAATTCTGCAGTGAATCCATCTGGGCCTGGGCTCTTCTTGGTGGGTAAGGACTTAATTACATTTTCAATTTCAGTAACCGAGATTGGGTTATTCAACAATTTTACATCCTCTTGATCTAGCTTTGGCACTTCATATGCTTCTAAGAAACTGTCTATTTCTTCTGTGTTATCAAACTTTTGAGAGTAGAGGTTTTCAAAATAGGTGTTGATGATCTTCTGTATTTCTATTGGGTCTGTAGTGACTTCTCCTTTTTCATTTCTTATTGCATGAATTTGAGCTTTTTCTTCCCTTTTTTTAATAAGGTTGGCTAGGGGCTTATCGATTTTATTTATTCTTTCAAAGAACCAACTCTTTGATTTGTTGATCCTTTGGATTGTTTTCTTAGTCTCTATTGCATTGATTTCTGCTCTGATTTTTATAATTTCCTCTCTTCTTTTGGCTTTGGGCTTGACTTGCTCTTCCTTTTCTAGCTGTTTGAGGTGTAGCATCAAGTTATTTATTTGTATTCGTTCTGTTTTCCTGATGTGGGAACTCAGTGCAATAAATTTTCCTCTCAGAACGGCTTTCATTGTATCCCACAGATTCCGGTAAGTTGTATCTGCATTTTCATTTTCTTTTAGGTATTGTTTGATTTCTTCTTTAATTTCTTCTGTGACCCACTGATTACTCAAGAGTGTGTTATTCAGTTTCCATGTGTTTGTGGGATTTTTGCAGTATCTTTTATCATTAATTTCTAATTTCAGAGCGCTGTGATCCGATAACATGCAAGGGATGATTTCAGCTCTTTTGCACTTGTTTAAATATGTTCTATGAGCTAATATATGGTCTATTTTAGAAAATGATCCATGTACTGCTGAGAAGAATGTGTATTCTGATGTTGTTGGGTGGAACATTCTGTATATGTCTATCAAACCCATTTGTTCACAGGTATGATTCAGTTCTGTTATTTCTTTACTCATTTTCTGTCTGGTCGATCTGTCCCTTGATGTCAATGGTGTATTAAGGTCTCCCGTTACAATTGTGTTACTGATAATTTGAGTTTTCATTTCTGTTAATAATTGTTTTATATAACTGGGCGCTCTGGAGTTTGGTGCGTATATATTTAAGATAGTTATCTCTTCCTCTTGGAGTTTTCCCCTTACGAGTATGTAGTGACCTTCTTTGTCCTTTATGGTCATTGTTGGTTTAAAGTTCACGTTGTCTGCAAACAGAATGGCTACTCCTGCCTTTTTTTGGATTCCTGCTGCATGAAGAATTGTTTTCCATCCTTTGACTTTCAGTCTGTGAGTATCCTTCTGGGTTAGATGGGTTTCCTGTAAACAGCATATGGTTGGATTTTGTTTCTTGATCCATTCTGCTAGTCTGTTTCTTTTGATTGGTGCATTGAGACCATTTACATTAATGGTTATTACTGTTAAATGTTGTTTAATTGTAGGATTCTTATCTCTCTGCTGTTGCATCTTTATCTTTCTGTTCTGTTTAATTATTTGCTTTGCTTAGTGGTTTTTTCCTTTGTGTATCTAAACTGTCTTTCAATATTTTTTGCAGGGTTGGTTTGGTGTTCATGAAGTTCTTCAGCTGTTCTTTGTCATGGAAGTTTCGTATTTCACCATCTATTTTAAATGATAGTTTTGCAGGATATATCAGTCTAGGTTGGAAATCATTTTGCTTTAGGATCTGGAATACTTCACTCCATGCTCTTCTTGACTTTATTGTTTGTGATGAGAAGTCTGCTGTGATTCTGATAGGTTTTCCTTTATAAGTGATCTGTCTTTTCTCTCTGACAGCTTTTAATAATCTATTCTTGTGTTGGATTTCTGGGATGGTGATTATTATATGTCTGGGTGTAGTTTTATTTTGGTTATGACTATTTGGAGTTCTATATGCTTCACTGATCCTGATGTCAGTTTCTGATCTCATGCTTGGGAAGTTTTCAGCTATTGCTTCTCTAAATATCCTCTTGATATCCTTTATGTTGTCTCCTTCTTTTTCGTTAATCCCTATCATTCTTATGTTATTCTTCTTTGCATCATCTTGCAGTTGTTGAATTGTTGTTTCCTGATTCCTTGTTATTTTTAAAAGATCTTTCCTTTCCTGTTCACTTGCTGCAATCCTGTCTTCAAGGTCTGAAATTCTATCTTCACTTTCATTAAGGCGGTTTTTACAACTTTCAGTGGAGTTTTTTATTTCCTGTATATCTCTGTGCATCTGCATTATGTATTCTGTTTGTTTCTTATATTGCTCGTCTAGGGATTCTATCTTTTTGTTTAATTCCTCCAATTTTTTATCTGTGTTTTCTTTAGATATATTTAGAATCTCTTTCATTTCTTTTATCATTTCTTCTTTTATCTGGGAAATTATTTCGAGTTTGAATTTCTTTAAAGCTTCCTGGAGTTGCTTGTCAACTTCAGTAGCTATTGTGTCTAATATATGAGGAGGATGGGATATATTTTCTTCTAAATACACTTCTCCTAGGGTTTCCTGAGATGGGCTGGAGGTTTGAGGTTGTAATTTGGTCTTTCGTTTTGTCATTTTCCTATATTTCTGTGTTTCAAGTGTTATTTGAAAGCCTCCTCAGGATCTGTTGAAAATCCCCTTCTATGTTTGCAGCTACTGAGACTCTGGCACCACTCTACCCCAGGCCATTGGGCCTGCAGAACCAATGGCCCTTCTCTGCTTGTTCAGAACTCCACGGTTCCAGACAAGCTGGGCCTCAGGGACACTGTGCGCCCACCTGCCCCTTGGTAGATCCACAGCTCTTGGATCGCAGCCGGGTTAGGGTACTCACCACAGACCGCAGTGCCTCAGGAGCCTGTGATCCCTCCCTGCTTGCAGAGATATCCACAAACCTCCAGACAAAGGAAGGGCCTCCTGCGGGCACTCCGGATCTACCCCGCTCCTCCTCTGCACGCAGATGGCTATGCGCGGCTGGGCTCAGGCCGAGGTGCCTCAGGAACCCGGGACCCCTCCTCCTCCAGACAAAGGAAGGGGCCTCTGCAGGCGGCTCCGGATCCGCGCAGCTCCTCCTCCGCACACCGATGGCCAGGCGCGGCTGGGCACAGGCTGAGGTGCCCCAGGAACCCGGGACCCCTCCTCCTCCAGACAAAGGAAGGGGCCTCTGCAGGCTCTCGGGATCCGCGCAGCTCCTCCTCCGCACACCGACGGCCAGGCGCGGCTGGGCACGGGCCGAGGTGCCCCAGGAACCCGGGACCCCTCCTCCTCCAGGCAAAGGAAGGGGCCTCTGCAGGCTCTCGGGATCCGCGCAGCTCCTCCTCCGCACACCGACGGCCAGGCGCGGCTGGGTACGGGCCGAGGTGCCCCAGGAACCCGGGACCCCTCCTCCTCCAGACAAAGGACGGGGCCTCTGCAGGCGGCTCCAGATCCGCGCAGCTCCTCCTCCGCACACCGACCAAAAATCAAGATTTAATTTTTCAAATCATTCCTTCAAGCGTCCTCTTTGACTCATGGATCATTATAACTATATTGTTTAGTGCCCAGTGTTTAGAGATTTCTATATTTTTCTGTTAGTGAGTACAAATATCATATATATGATATATATAAGAGAGGAGGGGAGAGGAGGGGAAGGGAGGGGATGGGAGGGAGGGGAGAGGAAGTATACCTTACTAGTGTCATTTTACCATGGCAAGTGCAATATAGAAAGATGCCTTACCTCATTTTATGGCTCTTAACCCTCTCTTGGCTTTTTAAAAAATTTCTGTCCAATGGTTCTACCCTTTCTGTATCCACAATGATGGCCTCTGTCAAACTTGTTGTTCTTCGTATGGCAAGTAATTTCTACTAAAACTTAGACATCTGGAGTATTATGTTATGGAGCTAGTTTAAACCTCTTTTAGCTGAGCTCTTCTGACACTAGTGCACCACAGTAAGGGGCCTGGGGCTACTTCATTACTTACAGGTGAGGGTGTAAGTATGGAATCCAGACCCAGCTTCCCCTGACATCTGTAAGGGTGTGTCCCTCATTACTCCAGGGAATGCTGGGAGTTCGGGCTCCCTAACTAGGCCTTCAATAGCACCTTCCTGGTTGGGAGGGGTCAGAGTGCCTTGTTCCCACTCCTTGGGTGATCTCCAATATCACCACAGATGATATTGGGCCCCAAGTGGGCCCTTTACTTCTGGGCAGGGTGAAAGTCCTAAGTCTTTACTGGTCCTCCTGGACACACTTTAGTGAGGAAGGAGAAAGACACCTGGTTACTATTGATGGGGCGAATTTTCTGATTCTCCCTGTGGTTTTCACTCATACTGCAGGGGGTCAGCTCTCAGTGTGGCTTTCACTGACACCTTCCATCTGTTTCAGGGAGTCTGGGCTCTCCACTGAGCCTCTGCCGTCATGGTTAGAGAAGGAGCCTCAGTTTTTTCTATGGCATTTGGCTAGAGACAGCAGTTATTGTCCAAATATTTTCTCTCTTGCTAATCCTGCTACTTTCCTGGCCCTTTCAAAAGTTCTTCAAGAAGATGGAGTATATGTTCTTTTTCTTATTTCACTTGATAGAAAGAGTAAACTTTTATTAGGGTTTTTTAAAAGTCAGCATCTGTTTCTGCACAGCTGGCTTCTTCAGATAGTTTTGGATATATGAGGTAAAAAGTTAAAAATATACAAAAGAAGAGAAAGAGAGAAAGAAAGAAAGAGACAGACAGAGAGAAAGAAAGACAGAAAGAGAAAGAGAGAAACTCACCATTGCGTTACTCCTCAGGTTTAGAGGTCCCCATCCTTCTCTCTACCTTTCAGAACTTTCTTATGGGTATATATAACACCCAGAGATACTTGCTGTAATTGTTAGGAGGAAAAGAAAAAAAATTTATGTTCTCCATCTGCCCAATGCAGAATTCTTCAAGTTATCTTTTTTAACAAGGCATGTCATATCCCTGTTTAAAGTGCTCCACTACATCATCCTGAAAACAAGATCTGCACACCTAACTCTGTTCCACACCCTTAAGCACCGTTCCCTGCCCACCTCTCCAGGAGACTTTCCACTCTAAGTGCTCTTGCCCATTCAACTCCAACCACACCGGCCTTTGTATTTCCTCAAAAACTGCAAGCTCTTTTGTTAGGATCTTCACACCGGTGCCCTTACTGCCTGGGGTGATTTCCTCCATATTTTCAGATCTCATTGTAAATACAACCACTGCAAATAGCCCTTCCCTAAAATCCAGTCTTTACTGTATCTACTTAAAGACTTTCCCCATGAGGAGTTGTTATTTCTATATGTTATACTCTGATCTGTTTCCTTGACTCCCTACTAGAATACCAACCCCACGAAAATCAGGTTTTTGTCCATCTTGTCCAGTTCTGAGTTTCATCCTCTGACCTTAGAATTGTGGTGGGCAAACCATGAGCTCGACACAAATAATTACTGAAAGCAGTAAGTGAAAAAATGTGCAGTGCTTGTGCCAGGCGTTCATGTTCTACCAGTGTCTGGGGAAGGTGGGTCAGAATCAATGAAAGAATAAGACGCAGGGAAGACTGTAAAAAAATAGTATTATGACTTAATATTCTCCCAGGTCTGGTGGTCAGGAAAATGATACTTTATTAGTAATATATGTTTAAAAACACAAATATTCTTAAAACTTGTGAGGGAATAAATCTTAGCAAGTTTATATTTGTGTCAAATAATAACAAATGTGGAAATCAATAAAACAAGACTTGCAGCAAAGTCACACTCAGAGGAAATTAACTGTTCATTTTTATATCGTATAATTGCTCTTATCTGATTGTACAATAATAGATGTCATTGTTTCCAAAAAACAGAGGAGCATAAACAAGAAAATAAAATCTTTGAACAACCACTCGTAATAGGATGGCTTATATTCTTTGTCTTTTTTTTCCCTTTGTAGACATACATTCACAGAGATAAAGATTTAAATTTTTTTACATAATTTAAATTTATGATTCAGGAAGAAAATAAGCTGAGAATCTGGTACCTTACCTACCTGGGAGAAATTAAGACAACCATTAAGCAAAAACTGCATCCTAGTGTTGGCTGCCAAGAACTGTGGAAAATGGGCAAAGCAAAGATTATCAAAAAATCAGAGGATCTGAGTTTTTCTGAGTAATAGATAAAGTAATAAATTTGTGTCAATTCGGTCTCTTAATTATAATTCCTATTTAAAAGTAATAACAGTAAAATAAGCATACGTTTAAAATAAAAGGAAATAGCTTAAGGCGTGTTGGGTTGTATGAAACAGAAATTTTAGTCTAGCTAAAGGAATACGTGGACAGCAGTGTAATCAGACCTCATGTGAACTGAGGGGCAAAAGGCAGCTGGATTTTCCATCTTCATCTTCCTCAGATTTTTTTTTAAATCTTTTTCCTTTTCATCAGTACCAGGGATCGAACTCACAACTGCCTGCTTGCAAGGCAGGGGCTTATGCTGCTGAGCTAAATCCCCATCCCCTATCTTCCTCAGATTACTTGGCTCCTGATCTTTGCTTCTTTCGATATGTTCTTGGCTTTCTTCTATCAGCATCACTGCTCTGGTTGATATCTTTCTTTCCCTTAATTTCAGTTTGTACAGGGCTTTTTTGGTAACAGTAAAATTGGTCTGTACACCTTGTGACTTTGCAACTTGGCTCCCCACAGGTAACAATTACAGACCTTGAATCTTTTAGTTACATTTCTAAAAATCTAATGATTAAGTTTACCTTTTGGAAGATCTATACTGGCATCAAATAAACATCAGTGGCTATGGTCAAATTACAAGGGCACAGGACTCTATTGGCAAGGATAGAATAATAGAAGCTCAAAGGAAATGAGAAGAGAAAAAAATAAATACGTGACAAAATAAAGAAACCACACGTTAACCACTTTTCCATCACTATAACAAAGTGCCTGGGATTGCCAACTTATAAAGAGAATAGTTTTATTTTTGCTCATTTTCAGTTCTTGTTTGGATCAATTTGTTCTATTGTTTTGGGTCTGTGGTAAGGCAGCATATTTTGGTGAGAATGCATGGCAGGGCAAAACTGCTCAACTCATAGGTAAGAAGTGCAAAAGGAAGAGACTGGCATATGCCAGTTCCCTGCAGGAACATACCTTCAAGCAAACCCTACCTTTCAAGGTTTCTACAGCCTCCCAATAGCACCTTTAAAGCAGGGGCCTTTGGGGGAATTCCAGATCAAAACTACCTAGAATAGTAGAGAAACCTAGAACAGTAAATTTAATTTTTAAAAATCCAATTATCAAAATTAGAATTTAAAAATCTGATAAAGCAACCAATATAAAACAATATTTAAGTTATGAGAGCATATGCCAGATTGTTAGATAATATGAAACCTTAATAAATTTGAGGTAAAATTGTCTTAAATACGTGGCATCCCAGACTTGATGTAAGAAAAAATAGAAAAGATTATTGGAATTAATTGTTTTTATTTTAAAGAGCATAAAATTAAACACAACAAAATAGAACATAAGAAAGCAATGTAAGACATAGATTTCAAAGCAAGACAACAGGACTTCACTATCTATGATATTGTCTCTTGTTTTCTTCCAAATAGTTGTCCATATCTTCACATACAGAGAATTCACACAAAACAACATAGTATGAAACTGATCTGAACAGGATGAGGAAGGCATTTTAGGTCTTCAAGACCAGACAATAGGGAAGTCAACAATGGCTGTTATAGTGTCTCTCATTCTCTTCAAAATAGCTGTCCATATCTTCACGTATGTTGATATTAAACAAAACCAAACAGGCTAAAATCACTCTGAACAAAGCATAATAGTATTGCTGGACTTCACATCATGATGCTATGGGATCAGCACTGGATACTGTAGTGTCTCTCTCTTTTTCTTTAAAGTAGTTGTTCATTTCATCACGCATTATATGATCAGTTCTCATAAATTGTTTATAGGTTCTTAAATTTAAGATTATTTACAGTATCTACAAAGATGTGCTGTTGACTATTCCTAATACAAGTGATTCCTGTGTGCTATAAACTGTTTCAAAGCAAAGCATTTCAGGATGTCCACATTAGTCAACGAAGTCAGTATAATTCAGAGCTGAAAATCTGATAAAGATACACCTACAAAGCAAAATCTCTGCTCACATTGTATCTGAATACAGACAGAAAGTATTAAAATACAGTATCAGTAAGTAAAATCAAACTTACATTAGAAGAATAATATACCAAGAGAATAATATATAGGATTTATTCCAGAAAAATAAAGATGTTTTATTTTGGGAAAACATTCATATCAGGCACATTTGGCATAACATATGTTATTCTAAAAGATTGTAGCAGTTATTAATGTTGCTTTTATCACTTCTTTATGCACAAATTGTTGCAAATACAAATAGAAATCAGATTCCTAACAGGTATAAGTAAATAAGTCCTGAGAAAAATTCTTGATAGTCATGCAAATGTTACATGTTACATGTGACAAAACATAGATTTCCTAGGAAATGAACAGATCTTCCCAAAGTCTTTACTGTAACCATCACAGAAATACATATAAGAAATATTTTTTTAAATTCAAAATTGGTGAAATATTCAACATTATCCATTACAGAAATGCTAAGGTTAATTTTCAAATATTAAGTAAATAATCGCTAAAACTGCTCTCAGTATATGAAACTTCTTTTTGGAGACAGGGTCTCCCTAGACAGTTCAAGCTGTCCTTGAACTTGCTATGTAGCTGAGGCTGACCTCCAGCTCCTGGTGATCCTCCTGCCTCAGTCTCCTGAGTATTAGGTTTACAAGTATGCACCACCATGCACAGATATGTGCAATTCTTTTAACTAGTACTCATTGCTAGCATTGTTTTGAAGTTAATAGGAGTGGTCTGTAATTTACTACTTGGTTTTTGTTCACTTACTGATTAGAGTGCTCATATAGCTTCCATGCCCACGTGAATTTTTTCTAAACTCTAAATTTACATGTGTCAATCTGACTAGGCAAAAAGATGCCCATTTTTCTGGTAAAGCATTGTTCTTAGGTATGCCTACAAGCCTGCCCTAGAAGAAACTAACATTTGAACCATTAAACTGAATAAGGAGGAATCCACCTACCCTCACCAATGTGGTGGGCATCATCTACTCCACTGAGGACCCAGATAAATCAAAAAGGTGGAGGAAAGGGCGATGTGCTTTCTCTTCTTGAGCTGGATAGTCAGTCTCCTACATAGCACATCAGCACCACTGTAGTCAGGGCTTTGTACTCAGATATTTTATTTTTGTTCGTGTTTCTCAGGTGGGTTCAGACTGGTTCTATATTTCCACCTTTCCTGGACTTGTAGCTTTCATACTGATAAAATATGAAAAGTTCTGTAGTTCTGGGTCTCCATAAGCATGTGGTTGAATCCCTATACTAAATTTCCTATTATATTTATCAGCTATGCATCTATCCATATCTATATATCTATATCTATCATCTACCTATCTCCAATTGGTTCCATTTTTCCAAGGAACCATGGCTAATATTCTTACCATTTAATGTATTTGAGGAGGCTGCAAGCAGAATTGGGAAAAACATAACCAGAACAAAACTCCAAAGGAAATCAAAAGGGAGAAGATAATAAATAAAAGATAAGATACAAAAATCCAAACTAGTGAATTTAATTAACAACAAATGCATGTCACTGTAATAGTTAAGCAAGAAACATCACAATCATTTCAATGAGTGACACAAAGCAGTTGTTAACAACCTAAAGTCTATTCATTATGTAAAAGTTTTAAAAGAAAATGAACAAAAATAGCCACTGTTATTTTTTAAAAAACCCCATTGGACAGAAAACCTCAACTGTATACCTAATGATAATTCTAAAAATATGTCAAATCTAAAATAAGCAACAGAATAATCATGCCAGATAATCATTTAATCATTTATTGTTACCGTGGGAGTTTTAGATAAAGCAATAAGACACAAAATTGAGTTGTTTGAAAGGATTGATTCTCAGACTTCGACAAAGGCCAAGTGTATTGGAAAGGAATGAAAATAAGAATGGTAACAACTAATGCGTACAGTGTTTACTTGATTCTCATCAAAAATCTATGACTTAGAAATTGTTACTCTCTCCACATTGTAGCTGAAAAACTTGATACCGAGAAGTAGGTTACTCCTCAAACATAGTGTGGTAGAGATAGCCAGAATTCCCAACCCGGAAGTCTGAGTGCAAAAAACCAAGCTATTAACAAATCCTATGCTATGTCAGATGCTAGGCTAAGTACCATATATCCATATAATCATCTCAGCAGCTCTGAAAAGTGGATATTATCCTCTCCATTATAAGCTGCAGCAGCTGTGGAGTAAAATATAATACATAAATTCAATAGACTTTTGCACACATCTTAAAAATTATAATTATAAATATGTAACTACATGGAAAGACTTCAATAATAAAATTTTAAATTAAAAGGCCAGATATGAACTAGTATATTTGACATAATTGCAAATAAAGAAAAATATACCTATGTAAACAAAAGCTAAAAGGGATTGTGCTATAAAAACAGTAGTTGCTAAGGAAAGGTAATGGGAATATGGTTGATATTTTTTTTCTTCAGCAAAGATCAGGAGGAACATTTAATAAAAATAACCTGAGCTTGCAAAGTAGATATATAAATGATGACTAATAAGTGCGAAGACTTATATTGAAACATCTACTAAAGCATTGTTAGAGGAAGGAGATCTTTAGGCATAAATCAGTAAATAAATCTACTTGGAGTAGATGTTGGAGAGAATGGAAGAGACAGAATAATTGCCCACGCATATAACTGCTTCCTCTGCCACTCAGGGGCTGTCTGTCTTTGCTCAAAGCAACCTCGTTAAATCGCTGTGTCCAGCTTCCTAACCCAAGGCAAAACTGTACCTGAAGCAAAACAGATGGACTGAGAGCTTTCTGGCTTCCTGTGCTCACAGTCCACTTCCTTCCTGGCAGCCAAGCTATTGACTACCAGCATTGACAGTGAATTGCTTAATACACATGGTCAACACAGGTAAATTTAATTCTATCTAAGATGCAGAATGAAAAAGTTGAGAGAGGGAGAATAAGGATATTTTAAAACATATTTTTTCACATAATAAGGTCCCTCAATCTTCATCAAGAGTAAAACCAAGGAAATAGCTATCTTTCAATGTTGGAAGAAAAGGTCACATTAGATTTATCAAAGGTAATAAAATTCATTCTAAGTATTAATTATTGTTACCGTATGACCCATCTATAGAAATTAACTCCAATTAAGGAAGCAACTCCATGGTATAACCAAGAGTGAAGAAGAGATGGGAGTGATGATCATGTCTGTAATCTATGTGACAGAATAAACCAAAGTATATGCTCCCAAATGACTAACACTTATTGAGTGGGTATTAGGGTAAAACTACTTCTCTGATATAACAAAACACTCCAAAGTGAAGTGACTTAGATAAAGCAGAAGTTTATTTTTCACTTGGCTAATAATCCAGACAGCAAGGGCTGATGGTTAGATCTACCAACGAAGTCAGTTCCAGGCTTCAGAAAGGACAAAAGGAGCTACACCCAAAGAAGGTGGCTTATGCTTTGCTGGGAAAGAATCTGAAGATCCAAAGTCTTCAGAGTCTGCGCACATCCCACTGCCTTGTGCTTAATCATAACCACATCTACCTGCAATTGGGCAAGCTGTGTTGCCACTGGAGAGACTTTTAAGAGATGGGACAGTTTGTTGGCCTTATGACCGCCATTGTCAGATGATGGTCTCTGAAGCCTCCTCATTCACTCACAGCCCCTCTCCTCCCTCCATGCTTCATCAGCAAGTCAAAGACTTCAGTGATCCTTATACTTGAGATCTTTGGTCTAACCCAGCCACCCTAAAGGGACTCAGACAGCAACCTACTCCCACACATGTGCACACACAAGCACCAATGGCAACTCGTCAGTTTCCTTGCGCTCTCTGACAGTTGGCTTGAATGGGAGAGATGATAAGCCAGATGGTTATCAACAGCAGATGGAAGCAGGATACCTTCAGAAGGACCGGAACTTGGAAGGGTTTCTCCATCCTCTGCCATCACTTCTATAGTGGTGTGTGTGTGGACCATCACCCTACTGCAGTACTATCAGGCCTATGATAACAGGTATACACAGAGCACAGTATCTCTGGGATCTAAGAAATGCTATTTGCAGTGGATCCACACCATTAACAGGAAGGATAAGAACTACAATCATGTGCTACAAAGGGAAGGAATGCCTGTAACTCCTTTTGCTCAGGGCATTGTCCTAAAGAAGCTGATGTTCTGAGACCACATGGATCTAGGTTACAAGCCCTTGCTCCATAACATGCTACCTTTGGGCACTTGGCAAGTCATTTAACTTCTTCAACATCCTTGTCAACAAAAAAGAGACAAGCATATCTAGCTATATAGCTCAACTGAACTTTTAAATGAAACCTAGGCCTAAAAATAAGGTCTCCATAACAGGGAGCTATGATTTCTTATATATTATACCCTTACCTTCCTGGATTTTTGTGAAACTTCAGTGAAATACTATGTGAAGACACTTTGGGAAGTACCTCATACAAGCAAAATGTTGTTTTTTTTTCTGTTGTTTGTTTGTTTGGTTTTTTTTTTGTTAGAGCTTATAATGTATTATCTAGATTTTCTCATATTAAAACCTGTATTAGCAAGTATCCCTCTTGATAGAACAGGGGTCAGCATTAGGGAAGATTGAAACTCCAGGAAAGCAGGAGTAAGTAAACATTCATTAAATGTCAATTCTGTGGTCTGAATGGTTATGCCCTAACCCTGAATTATCATATGCCAATCCTAACCCCCACCCTGAGGGTAGGAGGTGGGCCTTTGGGAGATGATTAAATCAAGAAGGTGGATTAATGAAGGATTAGCGAATGTCTTTGTAAATGAGGGATCAATGGGATTAATGTTCTTATAAATGAACACTTAAATAGCTGGCTTGACCCTTCCACCATGTGAGAACATAGTGAGAAAGCAGGTCCTCACCAGACTCTAAATCTGCTGGCACTTTGATCTTGGACTTTTCAGCCTCCAGATATGATGTGTGTTTCTGTTGTTGATAACCACCTCAGTTTATGCTGGGTTTTTTTTTTTTACAGTAGTCTGAATGAACTAAGACAGCCTACTCTAACTCAGGTATTTCAGTGGGTGAGTGGGGTCACCAGATGCAATCTTTCCTTCTCCTTTTATTTTTTTCCTGAGTTGGCCTTGTTTATTAGTTCCCTATAGCTGCTAATGGATTACCGTAAATTTGGCAGCTCAAGACAACACAAATACGTTATTTTATGCTTCCAAAGATCAGAAATCTAAACCAGGTCTGTGGAGCTATGTTGCTTCTGGAAGCTCTAGGGGAGAATATATTTCCTTGCCTTTTTAACTTCTACAGGCTTCTTACATCTTTGAACAGTTCCTTGCTTCGCTCCAAAATCTGTTTACTGCTCAGAGTTTTGTCTGACTCCCTCCTCCCTGCTTGCCTCTTATAAGAACTCTGGGATTACATTGAGCCTGCCTGGATAATCCAAGATAATCCTCACTTTAAGATCCTTAATTTAATCACATCTACAAAATTTCTACCATGTAAGGTAAATATTCATAGATTTCAGACATTAGGATTGGACATTTTTGGAGGTCATGAGTTCCACTCTATACACACCTTTATTTACATGGTTTCTGTAGACTCTGAAATCTCAGGTGTAATTAAGATGGGTGGAAGCCAAGAGCAGTGTTTGTATCCTAAAGCACATTACACAACATCCAAGTGACTGTTGAGACCAATTTGTCAACAGCCAGTAGAGATGACAATGTATACACTCTACAACTAAACAATGCTACCTTTAGGTGAATGCTCTGAAGCACTTGTGTTCTAGGACACAGGCTTGTGAGTCTTTAGAGCAGCCTCTTTTGTGTTTGAGAAAATGTTGTTCTGTGCTTCACTTCCTAGATATAGGAAGTCACACATATATCTAGTCACACAGATATAGGAATGCCACATAGACCTGAAGAACTCAAATCTACCTAACATAGTCTGGGAGATTCTGAGAAACATAACAAAAGAAGACACAAGAGAATGCATACAATATATCATGTATATAAGTGTAAACAATGGAGTCAAAGAAATACATGTTATTTAGAAATCACTAAGAGGTGATATGTTCAGCTGGGTGTGGCAATCTCACACCTGTAATCCTGGCACTTGGGAGGCTGAGGCAGGAGGATCATTGCAAATTTGAGACCAGCCTGGGTTACAAAGTGAGCTCAAGGTCAGCCGAATTGCAGTGAGACCCTGTCTCAAAAACACCAGAGAAACAGAGAGAGAGAGAGAGAGAGAGAGAGAGAGAGAGAGAGAGAGAGAGAGATACTCAGGAAAGTATTGTTAACTTTAGGGTACTAGTTTCTCTAGCGGAAGAGGTAGAACAACAGTTCTCCAATAATATATGGGAGAAAGGCTACATTTATTAAGCAGGAGGGTAGGTTTGTTCTGTCACTCATTTTGTAGGCCTAAAGTAGTTCACAATAAATAATTTAAATGATAACCCTTAAATTTTTAAGCCAAATTGTATCCAAGTGTCTTTAAGACCTAAGGAGATGGGATTCTGGATGGAGACTCAAGGAGGGGGAAATGCCTTTTCTAAAATAAGCCTACAACAACCAGGAGGACCTGTGTGGAAAGGGACAGTTTCTGAGAAGTAGTCTGCAGGCTGAGGTGAGACTTGAGAACAGCACTGTAATGGAGGAGGTCTCATTGTTCCAGGAATTGTCATTTAAGAGCCTTTCAATTACAGACCATAAGGAAAAAAAGAGGCACAAAAAAAAAACCCTCAAACTGACTCAATAAGATAAATAAATGAAACATGTTACTCATATAATTGAAATGCCCAGATGCAGTTTACACTTGGGACCAATTGATCCCTTATTTTAGGGTTCTCCTGTGCATTACACAACATTTAGCAGCACTCCTGGCCACTGAAGGCTATGTCAGTAGCACCCCCATCTCACACCTCCTGGTCAGCACTGCCAAAAATGCCTGCAAATACTGCCAGAAACCCCCTCGGACAGGAGGGCCCAAATCTCCCTACTGAGAAGCTGTTCGGGGAAAGATGGTCTGGTGACTTAAATGATGTTACCAAGACTTAGTTTCTGGTACCAGAGCCTAAGCCTTATGCGGTCTCAGCTCACCCTCAGGGTTCACATAGTGATTACTGGTGGATCTACTCTTTCCTTTCGTGGCAATGCAATGGCTCCCCAGTCTCAGACTTCACAGCTTCTCACCCACCATCCAGAAGAAAAGAGGTCGTTCCCCTGGGTTAGTCCCACAGAGCAGAGATCCTGCATCTTTCCATGTTGGACTCCCAGCCTGTCTCTTCACCCTGTCCTCTTCTCCCTGGGCCCACTGCAGGAGCTGGATTAAAGCTACAAGGCCCAGGAAGGAAGCACAGTGTCTTCCCAAATGAACAGATGCACTGCTCCAGAAGGAGAAGGACCAGGCCTGGGGCATCCAACAAGTGTCATTGAAGAAACAGTGAGAAGGCTAGGGAATGCTCACAGTATTCAGGCCTCAGCAGGAACCTCCGGCCAAAGTCAAAGCACACAAGACAGAGTTAAACATGGACTAGAAGCAGCAAACAAAACGGCGAGTGTCTGGGGGGTGACATGAGGTCCTTAATGGGGCCCTCAGAGAGCAGCGTGAAGCCTCTGTAGCTGTGGAGCCCTTTGCATTAGTCACACACACACACACACACACACACACACACACACACACACACAGAGGCATACACATTATGGAATCTCAAAGGAAAGGCCTTTGCTGTTAGCCTGAAAAGGCAAAGCTAAAGGGACAGTCTGGGCTGTCCCTTGACAGCCCAGTGAACAGGATGGAACCAGAGTTCCACCATCACCCCATCCCCTAAGGCTAGGGAAATGCACTGTGCTGTAGCCAAATTTTGCCAAAGAACCATCTAGACCTAGGCAAGGAACTCCAGTGAGTCGGTCCTGCTGTGTGACAGACACGCAATGAGCACTCGGGGGCAAGGGAGCTGTTGAACCTGTTGAACGAAGGTGAGTGGAGAGGAAGTTTCAAGCCACCAGCCCCAGCAGTTCCCAGAGACTCACACAACTGCACTAGCCAAGCTCGGAAAGGGGCAGAAACCTCAAAAATTCTCAGTACAGCTGCAGAAGGAAAAATGCTGCGGTCGGAAGCCAAAGACCTCTCTCGTCTTCATGGCAAACAACTCCGCTAGCTGGCAGTAAAACACGCTCAAAATTATTATCCAGGATGAAAACAGTTTAATTACTGAATTGAGACTGTATTTGCGGTTTCAAGTGACCAGAGATCGTTTTATTACCTAAAAGCCAAGAGAAAATTATGGGGCCTGCCTGAGACACAGATTTCATCCTCAGGCGAGGGAAAAATGGCCCTCACTGAATAAATTTTAAAGGGAGAATGAGCACAAAAGAAAATGATACTTTAGTCGTATCCTCAGATCACGCATTCAAGGAATAGGCTTCAAGTCCTTTAATGGAGCCCACGGAAGGGGACCCAGCGGGGCTGTGAACACGCAAGATAACCTAAGAGGCACCCCCACCCCCACATACAGGAAGTCTAGGCTTCGTCAAAGGCTGCAGAACCTCTGACAGCAGCAGGCAGAGGAGTGGGGTTCAGGGGGTATCCCCAGTGGCACCTCAAGGTCAGGTAGGGGTAAGGATAGGAAACATCAAGTAGCTGCAATCACTGACAAATGTCACGTAGCAGAGAAAAGTGCTCCAGCAGTAACAATTTAAAGGCCTTTCTGAAACCTGCCTAGAAAACTACAATTCCCCCAGGACCTTATCTAGATACCGGTTAACAATTTTATTATTTCCCGTCTGCTCGATTTTGTTACCTTTTGCACCAAAAACTGTGAACCAGGAAGCAAAGGTTACAAAAGATGCTGCTAGGTCAGGGAAATGAAGGACACTTGGCCAGAGCCCCTTTTCCCCTTATTCCAATCAAAAGGTCACATGCGGGCATTCAGTCCTTCACTGTCCTCCGTGAAGACTCTCAAGGG
Organism: Cavia porcellus; assembly: GCF_034190915.1. Taxonomy (NCBI): domain Eukaryota; kingdom Metazoa; phylum Chordata; class Mammalia; order Rodentia; family Caviidae; genus Cavia; species Cavia porcellus. The sequence continues at coordinate 26,663,595 of NW_026947508.1, forward strand.
CCATGCCGTACTGCTCATAAACGCTCTCCACTAGCTTCCTGTTTATTGTTCGGGTCTGGCCATTAACTTGCGCAGAAAGCAAACAGAATTGCAGAAATTCTCCAAGTCTTAATAAAACTGAGGCAATATGGAGCTCACAGAGCCTCTCTCATTCTGACAAGGGTATGCTAATTTCATTCTGTCTCCTTGCAAATTACAGCTATGCCTTGGGTTTTTAAAAATTTGACATTTCATTTTGATTGCAGCATTTCTTGTTTCCTCCAGCACTGGCAAAGGGGAGGGATTGGGAGGGGGCTGAGACAGACACTGACCTCACAGGGGCATGCAGATGATGCTGTGGGGTCCAAGTCTTTGGGGAAAGTCAAACTTACTCCACAGCAGTAAGTTTGAATCTAGATAATAATAATGGGTCCTCTCTGTTGCTGGCAGATTTAGACAAATTGAGTCCAAGCCCTCAAATTTTACAGATCACATGGATCCAGAATCCTCTTTGCATTTTCCATTCTTCTGAATCCCTCTGATTTGGCTCCTCTGGCTGGGTGACAAGTTGCTCTGACCTATCTGCTGACCCACTGGTGCACCTATCTAAGAAATGCGATCCAGCTGTGATTGCATAATGTCCTCGTTGGATCTAGTGGGACTCCATCACACACAACAGTCTGCTTCTAGGGCAGAGTTCTCAATGCGTAGTCCAGAGAGCATCTGGGTATCTGAGAGATCAAAACTCTTCCTAACTATGCTAAAATGTGGTTTGCCTTTTCCCCTCTCATTCTCTCTCTGGTGTACAGTGGAGTTTTTCTGAGTCTGTGTGACATAGGACGATGTCTTCTCTTAAGAACTTAAGAAGCGTGTGCTTGGATATTTTGGTGTCTTAACATGTTCTCAGTTTGAATTTCCAATGCGATACATAATAACAGATTTTTAAATGTAAATAAAAGTTCTTTGGGGTACTTGATGATTTTTTGAGAGACCAGGCATATGCTCACTGCTCCTGAAGCAGTGTTTTCTCTTCCACAGTGTCCTACTGACGGGTGGTCAGTTAGCCTTGCCCCAAATGCTTCTCCATCTGAGGCCTGAGTGTGAAGGCCCTCCCTTCCCTGCCTTCTCCCCCACTGTCTGGTGAATAAGTGTTTCACCATTTTAGAACAAAAGTCTCTCAAATCCGGCAAAATGACTTGACGGAATTCATGATATTCTTGGGAAAGGAACCATTATATTCTTAGGATCATACCTAAGTCCTTTGGGATGGAGTAAAAGCTAAATTATTGCTCATTTCACAGGAAGCAGAGTTGAGCCTCTGGAGATGATGGGTGGTGGGGATGGGATGAGAATCTCCTGGTCTGTGATTGTGAGTTTGCACCAGCCATGGATATTGCTGAGGTCTGTTTAGAAACATTCTGTATTCCGTTACTCCTCCCATGTTCTCTACCTGTCTGTCTCTCTCTATCTCTGTTTCTGACTCTTTCATTTTTTGTCCCTCTCTTTCACCTCCTTTGCTATCTTCATTTTCTTCTTCCAAGCTTTCAAGCCACTACTGTTTGTGTTTTTGTCATTCTTTCTCTGCAGGTAACAGTGAGTCCCAATAATGTAAATGGCAAAGAAATCTTGACGGGGGCCCTTGGACGAAAGGCCTTGTCAACATCATTGCATAGGCTTCCAGCCCTGGGCAGAACCCTGGCCTTCTTATGGCCTTCTTCTTCTTCTTTTTTTCTTCTCAGTTCCAAAAGTGCCTGGCTTTCAGTAGAAACACAAACTGCTGCTCTCACCCGGCAGCTAGACAGCTCAGCCAGCCCCTGCAAATCCCCTTAACTTTTCTCATTGGCCCCATTTCTACCCTGTTCCTAGAAGGGGTTTTCCCACTAATGCTACAGCTCAACTTACTCTTTCATTTGTTCCTTTGAGTTAGGATCTAAGGAAAGGAAGGTAAATAAGATGCAAGGTCTGCCCTAAAGGAGTTCACAGACCAGCAAAGAAACAGAGACACAGCCAGATGGTGCGATGGGATAAAAAAGGGAATGGAGTATCCCGGCTCACTGTGGACTTGACTGTCAGGCTCCCTCTGCTCTGTGGCTCTCGGGAAATGGGGTGGCTGATGAGTGGAGGTTGGGATGAGACAGGAGAAAGAGAGAGAGACTAGCTGCTGGATTAACTGAGCTGTTTGAGAGGACTATGGAACCCAGATGACAAGGATTGGGTTACTCCAAACCTATAGGAGTGTCTCAGGGACTTGACTGTGAGAGGGAGTGGGTGGGGCTGGAAGAGCAAATTCCAGCAAATTCCACTGCTTTATGGGGGCAAAAGGGCAATAGTTAAGGACTTTGCCATGGAATTAGGTGAGCCTGGACTTGCAAACTCATTTTGTTACTTCCAAGCCTGGAAGACTGGGCGAGTCCTTTAAACTGAATTTTACCCACCATACAATTAGTGTAGTAGATATACCTACTCATAGAGCTATGAGGATTATATAAGTTAATACATGCCCTTTACTTAGAAAAATGGCTGTACTGTGGAAGACAGTAAATATATAAATGTCAGATGCTGTTAATTTCGTATAAGAGAATAAACACAGTGAGCTGGGCAAAGCATTAAGCTCTATGCCTGAGAGGTGAGCCACCCACAGAGAGAAAGAGACGCAGGTCAACCTCCTCCTGGGTCTCCAGGCACACAGTTTCTCAGAGATAACAGATATCAGGTATGAAGGGACCAGGTATCCAGACCCTGTCTTGCCTTTCAGCAAAGGGAGCAAAGCTCTAAATACACCACCTTGGAGGACTGTGAATGCTGCATGAGTTTGGGGGGATGACAATAGGAGGGGAGTGTCAGGTGGTGGTGGCGGCAAGTGGCGGAGCCATCGTTTGGACATCTGTCACCAGTGATCATCCTAGGATGAAGCACAGGCCAGACCTGAGGACATTAGGGCAGCCTTCACCAAGCAAGGAACATTTCAGTGCGATGTGAGAAGATAAGTGGGAGTTTTCTGAGATTATGTAGGAAGCGAGTCATAAATGTCATTTCTGCCAGACTTCTTGAAATAGCTCCACATAACTTTCTAGAATACTGCATCAGGCATTTAAAAGTTGATTTTTGTTATGTTTCTAGAATATGGCATATTAACAGAATTACATATGATTAGTAATAGGTAAAAAACATCAGCCCCGACAGTGAAGAGGTTCTTACGAGGAGACTGGTGCTATCAATTAGTATTTTTAAAATCTCCATTATTGTTTTTATTGTTGAAGTAGGACAGGCTTATTATAGACTCTATCAGAAAGAAATCCTGACACACCTGCCCTGATTACAGCTGACAGATCACTGCTAACTCATTTAATTCTCAAGTACAGCTCCGGAGAGGGAAGACAGATCCTTGTTACACCTGAGGCAATAAGGAGGCTCAGGTCTGGAGGCATCTTCCTGGAGGTCCCGAATATCTATCTTCCTTTAGACCTCCGACTCGGTTCCCTCAGCCTGGCTCCTCATTACCTCAGGTGAAGACTGGTACTCATGGTGGCCATTACAGGATCATGACCACAAGCAAAATGATGCTAAGAGCCTCTGAGTGAGTCTTGCCATGAAACATCAGCGTCTCTGGCATACAGAGAATGGACAAAGCCCTCTGAGATGTGCCAACTTGCCTAGGCTATAATCCTCAGTAACTCAAATACCATTCCAGGGTTTGCAGTTGATGTAATCCAAATCTTTCTGATTCAAAGTAGGGCAGCAATGCCTGGGATAATCTGAAAGGCCTGATATGTCCAGCTGACAGCCTTGAGAGCAGAACAGAGACTTCCTTGAGGGAGACAAATTCTATCTGTATTCAGTACTTTTAGCTCACCTGAGAGGTCCAACTTGTTCTTCTGATAGTCTGCCCTGTGAATTTTGGGCTTGTCTAACCAACCCTCACAAACATGGAGCCCACTTCCTGGCAATAAATCTTTTCAAATTATTTTATTACTGCTTCTGTTTTTCTCATTTGAACTCTGATGGATACCTTGCTGTCCTTCAAGGCACTGTCTGACTTGAATTCTTGTCATATGCTCTTTGAGGCCCTTTTCAAGCACACCTTCCTCCAATCCATCTTTGCCAGAGTGTTCACACTGAAACACAAGTCTAATAGTTCTTGTTCTTTGTCCAGGAACTCTTTTACCATAGTCACACTCAGCGAGACACAAAGCCTGCAGAGAAAAGAAAGGAACTTTATGATAGCAAGGCTCAAGAAATGTGCTAATGCTGTACACCATGGGTTAAAGTGCTGGCCCTTCCTCCCTCTAAACTCTAGAAAGGAGACAAAAATGACAAGATGGAGAGCCAGTGGTCAGCTTTACTTGGAACTCTGTAGTTTGCAACACTAACCTGAAGTCACAATGAAATATCCTACTCTAAGTCCCTAATTCAAGATAACCAGCTCTACAGTGCAGGACCAACATGACCTCACCGTCTGTTTTTCAGAATGGAAGACGGCATTCCTTGAGTAAAATACTATGATGATGATCTGAGGGTCTAAGGGAAGAAGACAGAGCCCTAACTCATTAAGGCCGGTGATATCTGTGTGAGAGGTGGTAGAATGAAAGATAGACTAGCATAACTGTATAACCCTGCTCACAGGAACGTGGCCAGTAAGAACCAAGTCCACCAGCAGAAAGGATGCAGTTCCCCTAGGGAGCAAGAGCAGGAATGTAAGAATGAAGGAAACAAGAGTGTTTTTTGCAACATTTGCTCATCTGGGAAAGAAGAACCAAGGTCCTCTCCCAGCTGTGCATGCCTGGGAGAAGTGACTAAGGCTTTTCCCTTAGCAGGGGGCACCACCTGGGAAAGGGCACCTGTTTCAGGGAGTTGCCTCCAACACAGCTCCACTGGTTCAAGTATGACAAAAGTATTTTAAACTAAGCCTGTAGTACATTGCAACTCCTTTCCTAGTTCCCTCCCTGCTCAGCTGCTTCCCTCTATGTTAACAAGAGAATTATCTAGAGTGATGGGAACTTAAAAGTGCAGCTGTATGTGTCTTCAGAGACATTTGTCCTCAGAAGTCTCATCATAAAATCATATTGCCTGCTCTTGGTCCTGTGATGATCCGCTTTAATGGGGTCCCTGGGAGCAACCTCTGATACATGCAGGGGCTCCCAATTTCTTGGCATCCATGGTATACTGTTCCTGTACATTATCTGCAAAGGCCAACAAAACAACCCTAAGAATCTCAAACCGCACCCCAATCACCACAGCAGATATATATATATATATCTGCTGTGGTGATTGGGGTGCGGTTTGAGATTATATATATATATATATATATATATATATATGCACAAATGCTGGATATTACAGAGTTATAAAAAGCATTATCCAAGGTATCAAAGGCAATGAAGGCTGAGGGCAGCTGACTGCAGGCCTCTGCCTGGGAAGTCGTGTGCCCAATATAGCTCTCCCCAAATCCTCCTGGACATTTCCCTTTTAAGCATTCCCAGCATTGTGCTACTCAGAGATGTCTGCTGCCTGCACGGGGCTGAAGGATAGATTCCAAGTTGCCAAGTAAAGCTCACCAGAAGCTCTACGCTGAGGATATCCCACCCTTCACCCTGGGCCCCAGATCTGATGTCCTCAGGATTTCTGGGATACACCTTGCATTCATAGTTCTCCATGAAATGAGTCTGAAAGGTCTTTTCCTCTACTCTGCCTCATTGCTTATACCTTCTGTCAGTTCCAAACCAAGGGTCCCCTCTAGGAAATATCTCTAGCAGTTCTGAGTGCTGGTCACCAGAATTTGCAACTTTTCCACATGACAAACACACAATAGAATAGCGTTCTCAGGACTGTTGCTTTTGAGAATATATGACTAACTCTAACCAGTGATTTGGGAGAAAGAGTAAAGTGCTGCAGTTCTGGTCCTCACATTTTCTTGCCTTGGTAGATTCTCCAGAATCATATTTCCCTCTGTCATAGAAAGCAGATGGAAGCCACTCCTTGAAACTGGTTCCCAGAGTAAGAGCAGTAATGTGGAACAGTGTTTCCTGCTCTCTCACAATAAAGAGCGAAAGCTTTCCACCCTTATGATTTAGGGGTAGTCATTACTGCTGCATAACCTTGCTTGTGCTGGCTGATGTGGACTCCCTGACCTAACTAGTTTTGCTTTCTCTGGATTCAAACAGCTCTCTAACCCTCCTATTATGCATATTGTATATACATATATACATCTATACCTCAAAATTCACCCATTGTGGGATCAGCTCCAGGTCAATATCTCATGCAGCTTTGCATCTAATTATTCAGTCCAAGATCCGTCTTGTAGCAGGCATCAATTCACAGTCATTGTGTTGTTATTGGCTTAGTTTTTTCTTCTCTTCCCTGTTGTGCAGTAAGAAAGTGGCCTTGACCGTTTTCTGTTGCTCTCTCCTACTCTTCCCTGCTGCTCAGGTTACCAGAATTGATCTCACTGCCAGTTCAATGTGAGGTCAAGGAATCAAACTTGTTGTGGTTCATACATCATCACCCATAAATCTCCCAAGGATCATGTTCCCAAGCACTTGTTGTAGGTGAGAGAGAAGACCACAGGGACCACCAATAACTGAAGCAGTGTCAATGGGCATCAGGGTCTGCCCACCTGTTGTTGCCAACCTCCAAGAAGGTGGGAAAAAGTAAAGTAGAAAAAGAACTTGCCTAGATACTCAGGTTTCTGGGTGCTTGTCTCTCTAGTACTTACCTGCCCCTGCCTCACTGAAGTACGATAAACACGCATAGACACTGGTGATTGGGTCTAGGTATGGAAAAACATCAAAAGCATATGGCAGTCATATGCTACCCCATTTCTTGCACTTGAGGAGGCCAAGTTTCAGGTGCTTATAGAAGCATGAAGCTAGAGCCTTTCTAACAGCCCTCTGTCCTGGGCCTGACACCTGGTCTCACTCAGCTCTGATGGGCTTGGCTCCTAGCTCATCCACTGAATTCTGATGCTTGCACATCAGGCCTTCCTCACCTGAAGAAGTGTCCCTTGGTACCCTTCACATGGGCTTTGCAGATCTCTCTGACATTCCACATGATGCTGAGGACTACTCCACCTGTTACCCAGAGGTTATACCCACCCACTCACCTCTCCAGAAATCCTGCTGAGTGCAAACCTACCCAGTAAGATGGGTTCCACCAGGCTCCTTAGATGTGTGATTAGGACAAATTTCTAAGAAGAACACACCTTTCATGGTCCTTTCTCCAAGGCTGGTAAAATTCATGTCTCTCCTGGGACCTGGTCAAGACCAGGGTGTCTTTTGGTCAGTCGCATGCATGTTCTCTATCATGAGAAAGACAAACACAAATCAAGCCGGTCACCTCAGCCATATCCTGAAGTCTTATGAAATCACAGAAAAAAAACTGTAGTTTTTATTTACTTGATTAGGAATTCTTTGGTAATGAAAGGCAAAGCCACTTAAATGAAACAAGGTAAAGAAGAAGAAATAAACCTCATAAGAATGAAATGTCTTGAAAGTAAAATACAATAATTGCCCCAAATCCTTACTCCTCCAGTATTTTCTACCCTTTGCTATGTCGATGGTTTGGCCAGTGAAATCACAACAAGTATTACGTGACCAAATGTTTTGAGTAGTTACAGAAAGAAGATAATCTGAGTGTGATTTCACAAATCATCCAGTTCATTTCCACACAATGACAGTTTCCTTATTTTCACAAGGCTCAAAGAAGGGAAAAATAATGTGAACAAAGTTCACAGAAAATACAACATAGATGAAGTATACTAAGGGACTACATACTGAGTTAGCTGCAGAATGATTAAAGTCTAGTTGTTCAGTTAGGATAGAAGTATGCCTCTGTGGAATCTAAAATCTAATTAAAATTTGAGGTGTACCTTTAATATACCAATCTTCCTGGGAAAGACAGAGTCCAGCAGAGAAGAGACCCACAGTAGCAGGTCAGGCCACTGGACACCACCAAGTTTTGGTGTGTGGGCCTTCAGGAAGAAGCTCTAAGACTAACAACCTTCAGCCCTGTTGCTGCCTGAGCCATCAGTCTTCAGAGAAGCATTTGACTGATAGGGTGTGGCCTGCCATTGCCTAGCTCTCATAGTGTCTGTCAAACTCAGATTTATTTGTACCTTCAAAGGCTAATAGAGGTCAACAGCTCATGTATGTGGTTGGATAAAGTGTGATGTAACATTGCTGAGAGGAAAGAGAGTTCATTGTCATGGTCTCCAGGAGACAGCAAGTAGGCTCCAAATTCTTCTCACACCAAAATAGCTATTATTCATGTATCAAACTATCTAAGTATTTGGAATCATTTCAAAGCTACGTAACCCCAAAGCTTTGAAAAGCATGTGCACCATTGGGGCTTGCTGTCTTGAACTTTGCCATTGCCATGAGGACAACATGGCTGGGCAAGGCTATCAATTCCAGGAGGAAAATGAAATGTGGAGCTGAGTTACTACCAGTGGAGCCCTGCCTAGATCAGCCAAACTGCAGCCAGCCACAGATGCAAAGGGAGCCTGGCTGAGCCTCACAGAAATGATTACCTAAGCCTAGTCTCTATCAGTTTAGCGTAGATGATCAAAACATGCAGATTAAATAACAGTACTTGTCATATGACACTGGGAATTTGTGGTTGTCTCTTATTCAGCATATTTGTGACAACAACTAACTGATACAGTTGTCAGCAGTGACTCTTCCCATTTGTTTCATTTCTTGGTTCCATATGGTCTTTCGTCTCTGCTTTGCTATGCTCTTCTGCTTCATTGTAGCCTCTTTCTAAACATCATCTTCTTTGCTTTCTCTTCTGCTAACACATGATTGGTCCAAGGATGGGGCATCATCCATAATTTCTTAGCTGGTTCATAACTCTAGAGCAGTTCCTCTGTCAGTCCTAGACCAGTTTCTTTGTCCTAAGTTGGTTACTATAATGTCTAGACCAGTTCCTTTGTCAAATCCAAAACAAAAGAAATTTACTCCACTTTCTATCCCACAATGGATCTTTGTTATGGCTGTGTCTAGATGTCCTCCTAAGCCTCATGTGGTCATAGGCTGGGTTTTTTAGAAGTGGCTGGATCTGGAGTATGTAATGCTGGGATTAAGGATGTGATGCTGGGTTTAAGGGCACCTCACCCTGCGTGTGAGTGCTACCCACCCTTCTGGATGGAATATAAGGGACAAAAAGGGATGCTGCAGTCACTTGCTTGCTACTTGCTATTTCACTATTTTGCTGTCTTCTGCTTGCCATGGACTACCTCTCCTCTGTGATCCCACTCGCAGCATAAGTCAGTTGATTACAGACTAAGACCTCTACAACCTGTGAGCTACAATAAACCTTTTCTCCTTTATCTTTGAGTGTTGGGTATTTTGTCCCAGCAAGGAGCAAAAAGTAACTAAGATAATATTGATGGTCAATCAGGAGGAAACCCAAAGGGAAAACATGGAAGATGAGCAGACACCATTTCTTCCTGATAAGTCCTCCCACCTACAAATAAATTTAAGAAAATGTTTTTTCTAGCATAGTGAAGATGCAAAGTTAAATGTTCAACAGGTTATTCTGCTACTTGTGCAAACAGTCATCTGTCCTAGGGAAGAGGGAGTGCTGGGATTCCCTCTTGGGCATGAGAGTGTTTGTAGGGGCAAGGAGGAGTAAGTACTTGAGCTTGAGAGGACCAGATCAACTGAGGCCCTGTTGGGCTGGTGCTAGAAATGAGGAAATGTCCAGCTACACTTGCAACCATACATACCAAGGGTTGAGAAGATACCAATAAGATAGGTACTTCCCTAGGTAAAAGACTCTAGACCACATCTAATTCTAATTGTTACCCAATACTTATGGACATCTGTGATGAAATAGGACTACCGCCATCAGTATAGAGAAAGAGGTAGATTAGCAGACGCCATGAGGCTAGGCAAGTGTGTGAACAGTTGTTCATACGAGCAGTTGGGGAGAAGCTACTATTCTCAAAGAGGTGACTGACTCAAACTCATGGTCTTTTCACCTCATTTTTGCATGCCAACAAATCTTCAGGGAGTTACACAATTAAAGAAGAGGCTGCAACCAAGTGCTAGAGAAAAAAATAGAGAGACGGGAACCCTTTCTAGTAGCAAAATAAATTGTTAGAGGCATTCTGGAAAGTGTTGCGGAAGTATTTGATATAACTAAGTTTGCACGAAGCCTATGGACCAGCAATTCTTTCCTGGATATACAGCCCAGAGCCATTCTGAGGGAAATGTACTAGAAAGATGATGCAAGCACTATCTCTGTTTTGCTGAACCCTGAGAGAAGGGATAAGAAGTTGGCGGGTGCATTTGAAACTGTGAACAAGCTGTGCAAAGAATAGATCTTAAAACATAATGCAGAGGGGGGAAAATAAGAAACAGAGCAAGATTTATAGCATAATACCATTAGCATAAATTAAAAACACATACATACTACAGAACATTAGACTTTAACAAGGATCCATGAGTATGTAAGGCTATATATCATGTATACAGAAGTGAGTACCTAGGGAAAGAAAGAGAATAGGAACGAGTACTGAGGATAAAGTAGGAAAAAGCTCATAAACAACAGAAGGCCTTGTATAGATTTTTTATGATAATGAGCTACAATGCAAGGAGTATCATTAACATAATTTCTGTTCCTGAGATCATTTTTTTTCAATGGCAAGTAAGCCTGACTGTGGTGTGGTTGTGATGTGGGTGTGGAGTGATCCCATTTCTGGTAAATGGAGTTATGGGGACATGGTGCAACAAAGACCTATGGTGCTGGGAGACAGGAAATGGAAAGATCAACATCTCAGGCTTTAAAAATGAAGACAACCTGAATTTCCTTCTTGACTTTGCCATGTACTAGTTGTATGACCTTGGCCAAGTTGTGTGACAGTGGACAGTTCACCTAACTCTCTAAACCACTCTTGCTTGTCTGTGAAATAGAGATATCAATACTTAGGGGATTATGGAGATCAAATAAGATGATGCATGCAAAGTTCTCAGTACAGTGTATGGCTTCATAAATAGCAACTTTTGTTATCCTGAGGTTTTTTTTTCCACCTAGTATTCTAAAACCTCTGTAATTCTCAGACTCTAAAATATAACTTCATTTTCCAACTTGTTTGGTCACCTGTTTCCTTTGTGAGATGCTCCAGGTTGGCAGCCTCTGGGACATTTTGGGGGACAGGAGTTGCATACCTGCAGTCAGATGGAGAGGCCTGTTAGGAGCGTCCCAGGAATCGGCCATCCTGGAGCCCGCAGTCCAGAGATAGACAGGTGAATTCATGCCAGGTGTGCGGGGGAGAAGGTGACACAAAAATCATTGGTCCGGAGCACTGGGAAAAGATAAAGAGGTGAAAGAGGAGATGAGAAAATGTCAGGAAAAACTCAGGTGGGGTGTACTGACCCGGAGCTCACTTTTCCTATTGGTTGACAGTCCCTTCCCTGTTGCATTCCTATTGCCCAACCCCATCTGAAAGGTAATGTCTTTGACTACATTATTCTCCTTTGAAACTCACTTTCTCCAAATAATGTCACAGTTTTTGGTTTCTCCATGTTGGTGGAAAACTGACTACAGCTTTCTTTGAAGGGCCCTCACCCTCCAGGCATTTGGCATCACACAGAGTAAATGCTCTGTGCATTTTAGATCAAAGTCTAAGCATCCATGTGAATTCCTTAGATAGGGGACTCCACTGTTTTCACTTAAGTTCTGGTGAGCAGTGTGATCTATCCTTTCTGGGAATTACATGGACCAGAGGTCAGTTTGAAATTCCTGTTTGTTCCTGTCTTTCATCTCACCACATCCCTTCAATCATACAGTATTATTGATTTCATTTCATAAATATTTCCCCAACCCATCCACTTTTTTCCAATTCCTATGCACTAATCGTAGTGTAAGCCACTTTGTCTACTTTGGATCAAAAAAAAGTATTCCTGATCTGTCTCCCTGTTGCCAGTATGATCCTTTTATCTGACCCCTTTAACATGTGATGCAGAACCCTGTACTTTCCAGCCCTAGTTCCTTCACGTAGCAGTCTATTTCCAAAGAATGCTCCAGCAAGACCAAATGTCCTTTATGTCTTTCAGTGCTCTGATCTCAGTCCTGCAGTGGACTTCATTCTTCAACTGGCTAACTCCTACTCACTTGCAAAGGTTAATTTCACTTTCTATAAGAAGCTGATGATCCACGTCCATGTAAAGGTCCCTAATGTGGAATGATTTATTCCCCAAAATGTATGTTCAAATCCTTCAACTCCAACTACTTGTGAAAGTGACCTTTCTAGGAAATAGGCTCACCAAGTTGAGACTATACTTGATTAGGATGGGCCCTCAAGTAATGTCTGATATCATTATAAGGAGGAAGTTGGACACAGACTTGCAGGGAGAAGGCCACATGACTAGAGGTAGAGATGTAGCTATCTGGTACGGAATGGCAAAGCCCACCAGCAACCACCAGAAGCTAGGCAGTCACGAACAGGTCCTCTTCCAGCACCTTTCCAGGGAGCGCATCCATCCGCACCTTGATTTCACATTCCTAATCTTCAGACTCTGTGAAAATAGACTTCTGGTGTTTTAACAAGAGCATGATTGTGTTTTGCGATAGCAGCCCTGGGGAACCAGTGCAGGGTGCGACCAGATGTTCCCATGGCACTCGTCACTGTCCTCTGTGGGGTCTGAACTTTTTATATTTTTATTGCTAGTTTCTTTTGCTGCTCCAGATTAGACAATATGCTGCATTCAGGCAGGAAATTTGTTTGGCTTGTTCACTGTTGTAGCCCAAACTCAGAATTGGAATTTGTGTGTAAAATTTGTTGAGTGGATGAATAAAAAATGAACTGCAGAAGGGAGATAAGACTGGGATAACACAAGTATGGACAGAATGGGAGGCAGCAGCTGGGTCAGGAAGGCCTCATGGATTTCCAGGAAATTCTAGCTCCATTTGGGTCTGCAGGAAGCCAGCAGGGTCTCTCTGCTTCCTGGAGACTGGAAGACAGGGCCACTTGTGGGACAGCACAGCTGCACACCAGATCCATCAAGTGCTCCCAATGCAGGAGGAGAAGCCCCTGCCTCCCTCCAGTGTCCTTGAAAGGCAAGAACTGAAGCCTAGGGAGCTGAGAATGGAAGCAAGATTGTGTTTCATTATTTCCCTGGGGTTTCAAAAAGGTGGGAAGCTGCCCCACCGCTCCCTGCCATTGCCCCTTGGAGCAAAAGAGGGAAACTCTAACCACAGAGCCCAGTCTTGCTCCTTGGGGGTGAATCTTTAGCACACTGTTAGGTGAGGGAGTTCCACCAGAGGTGGCGGGCAGAGGGGCTTTGCTTCAGGCAACTGTTTTGAACCTCCACTTGATCTTCTTTGTCCCCTGGTACATCCAGTTGCAAGCCTGTGACTCTACAAACCATGCTGAAAGAACATTTGGTTTCTTCTCTCCTAAACCCTCCTGCCCATATTTGCAGGTCCTCATCTCTGGGCCAGCCTCTTTCCCATACCAAAAGGCAGAGGCTTCCAAGATGAAGGGCCATCAGGGAGGAGAAGGCAAGCAAAAAAGGAAGTTCCTGGGGTTTGATGCACCTTTCTGTCCGGCATTGACTCGGAGCAGGTAGGGAGGGATGGGGAATTACGGAATGGAATAAGGAACTAAGTGGGATCTGCAGAGCTACTGGAGCCTCAGGAAAGATTTCTATAACTATGTTTGTTGGTACAGGGGCATGGCTGTGATTACCCCAAGAAAATGAGCAAGAACACAGGGCAAGCTTAAATTCAGCCTTGGCTTATAAGCATTCTGGTCAAAGGGAGCTAGGTGGCCTCCAGCCCCTGGGTAGTGTTTGTGTTCACCTAGGTTAGGAGATTATTATGGACTGAATTTTCTTCCTTGAATTCATAATTTGAAACCCCAACCCCCACTTTGACTGTATTTGGAGATAGGACATTTCCAAATGTAATTAAGGTTAAATGAGGTCACAGAATAGCCCCCTAATTTGATAGGACCAGAGTCCTTATAAGAAGAGAAAGAGACCTTGGAGTTCTCACAGTTTCTCAGTCTTCACTCATACATGCAGAGAAAAGGTCATATGAAGACATACGTGGAAGGTACCATCTGTAAGCCAGGAAGATAAACTTGACTAGTAACCAACCTTGAACTTGACTTTGACTTCAAGCTTCCAGAATTGTGAGGAAATAAATTTCAGTTTTTAATCCACCTGCCTGTGACATTTTATTATGGCAGCCCCATAGATTATCACAGAGACTATCTTCTCTGCTAAATGTGTACTGGTAGGTATGGGAAGTAAACAGGGTCCAGCCCCACCGAAGCATCTACCAGGATCCACCCAGGCCTGTTTGGGAAAAGGAGGGAGAAGGGAAGGTGCAGGAGACCTGTTCTTATGGGGAAGGGGTGCATTCAGAAGGCTTGACAGGCAGAAGGTGTTGTGGCTTAGCAATTGGCAGATATTTACACAGCCACTGGGGAAAGGGGGTGGGAGCAGGGGAGAAACTGGATAGCACTGAGACTGACTGTAGCAGGCAGCAGCGGCTGCGTAGGAAGTGTGGACATCTACAGCTACCCATAAAGATGGGCAAAATGTCTAAAATCGCCTTCTCTCAGTTGTCAGTCAAGGGTCTATCCCCTCCCTGGCTGTCCCTTAATTAAGGGATTGTCAGTGCCCTCTCCTGTTTCCCAAATGGGGAGAAAATGATTGGTCAGTTACTGCTGATGAGTCTCATGTGAACAGGATTTAAACATCTCTTGGCAAGTAAAAGCTTTTCTAGGTTCCAGTGGAAGAAGCCCTGAAGGTTATTCTGAAAGTCAATAGAATTTGGAGTGAGAGAGATGACATCTAAATCCAGGCCTCAAATGGGAGCCAGGGAGAGTGAAGGCAATTATGGCAAAACTAATCATCCCCAGGGCTGCAAAGGGGGCTCCTGCACCAGGGAAATTTTGAGGATTCCATCACATCTCCAGGGCCTCCCCAGAGGCGGGTATCTTTTTTTTTTTTTTTTAATTTTATTTAAAAGGAAAAAGAGAAAAAACAAAACAAAACAAAGTGGTGTAAGGGTACAAGTAATACAGAACTACAAAAAAAAAAAAAAAACCAGTAAGAAATCACCAGTTAATAGATTATACATTATCGTCTTAGAGATAGTTGCTCAAGTCACAGTATCAAAGCATACAAAGTGAACATTCAAACAGAGAGACTGCAAACAGTTGTGTTCAATGATCCAACCAAAAACATTAATATGGTCAGCTATTTAACACCCCTAAACACACTTGCAGTTGTATCCTTTAGAGCACTTTTTTCCCCTCTTTTTTTTAAAACAAAATTTACACATTTTGGATTTTATTACTCCTTAGTTCTTATTACTTTTTTTTGGAAGAGAATAAAGTCAAATATGGCAAAACAAAGCTGTCAGTCAAAACCAAGGATAGACATAGTACGTGATGTAAGAACAGAGTACAAGGTTATCAACAGTGGTTACCATAATGCCTCTTGTTTCCTTAAAAAGAATTGTCTATCTCATTAGGTATTATAAAGTTGAACAAAACAGTAGAGAACAAGACCAATAAAACTTAAACATTGTAAACATTACAGGACTTCCAAAGGAGATAATAGTCAAACCAGAATGGGCATCTTAATGAATCTTATTAGAGGTGGGTATCTTTACAGGTAGCTTCAACCTGTACATTCCAAGCCAGGCCCCATGGGAGCAGAGCCAGCAGTGATGCATGTTTGGTATATTGGGTGTGTGCTTTACTTATTTACTTCACCAGGGCCTCAAGTCCATTTCCATCAAGAGGCAAATTCAGTTCTGCATAATTCTTGCTTAAGGCCATAAAGCAGGCAATCCAAGAAAGGGGTTTTGCATCAGCTTTGGTATGAAGCAGCATCAAAGGTTTCCTACTGACTAAATACTTTGTAAGTGAGTGCAGTGCATGCCACTCTCTTATGCCGACATCTGCCAGTTATGACATCTAGGCTTTGAACCAACCTCTGTGGGTACTAGATATGGACAGAAATGTTTAAAGGCCTGGGGAGGGGTGAGTTGTTTTTGTGTTTGGTAAACTGTCTAATTTGCAGACTGCCCTCATCTGCTCTGAAGGCTTCCTACCTCATTAGACACCCACATCATAGACGATTGTCAAGAGTGGCTTGCAAAAGACAGAGGAGCAGTCATTCCCAAAGGACTCTAAGTAGGAAACTTAAGAACCTGGACAGAGTCTTGCAAAGGATCCCAGAGCTGGACAGAGAAACCTTCACTGTCATTCCTTCCCTCTTCCTGTCTGGTTAGCACCAGAAGGTCCCTGTGAATTGCAAATGCCTTTCCCAAAATGTTAGACTACTAATGGCTTGATTTTGCTTAACTATAACCATGAGTTGGTGATTCTACAAAAATGCCCCAAAGAAGGAGAATTCAGAGAGACCAAAGGATCCCATTTTCTCATAATGCCCTTGTATTGATGGCACATTTACCCCCAAAAGTCATACCACTCCTCACTCTAACCACACCTTCTCTGTTTAATCTACATGAGTAAGAGTACTGGGTGGAATATACATTTATTGTTTAAAAGAGTTTGAGCAAAGCTACACCATTTACTGGTTGTCTTACTTTTAAACAGGGCATGAATCTCTCTGAGCTTCTGTTTCCTTGTCTAAAAACTGGATAAAATAGTGCTCACCTACAAGATTCCTGTGAGCATTACATAAAGAGATGTGTGTGACGCTGCTGGCACAGTACTTGGCCTGTAATAGTTATCTACACCGTGGCTATTTTCTACATGAGAAAGCAAACCATAATGAATGGCTTCCTCCTTTTTGACTATAGACAAGAGCTAACTTAAAACTAGTGTTAGCAAAATAGTTATTTTATATAGTTATTTTATATATGGGTTATTTTATATAGTTAGAAGCCTGGAGACTATAAACCTCACAAGACTTTATCATCATCTTTGTTGTTGCCCTCCTCTTCTAACTCTCACTCATTCTCTAACTGCACTTCTCCTATCTGAATATTTGCATCACTGTCGCCTAAAGCAGAAGAGCATCTGTGATGGCTTTGAAGAGCTCTCAGGCTACAGATAGCTTTAGGATCAAGTCATCACAGCTAATCAAACTCCTGCTCAGTCTATTAAATCTTAAAGAGGGGTGGGTCTAGGTGAATCTACTTGGAACATGTTGCCTATTACTGAACTAATTGTCAGTTTAGGGCTTTTGTCTCTTCAAGGAGGGACAGAAAATTTGATTGTCTGGTTCTGGGGCAGCTGTCTGTCTTGGTTACCAACTGGCTGGAGTCTGACTGCAATCTCCCTAGGCAGTTTTTTGGTGTTAGGTAAGTTAGGTGGGTTTGAATGAATCCCTCAGACTTCATGAATTGAACCCTAATTCTCAGAGCAACAGTGTTGAAAGGTGATGCCTTTAAGAGGGTTCTGCACGCATGAAAGGTTGTGTTATTGCAGAAGTAAGTTAATAATTTGGGGAATGAGGTCCTAACAAAAGGATGAGATTATTACCCTTCTTTTTTTCCCTCCCTCCTGTGCGCATTCTTGCCCTTCTGCCTTCTGTCATGGGATGACACAGTAAGAAGGTCCTCATAAGCTCCAGAATCCTTGATGTCGGGCTTCCCAGATTCCAGAGAGATAACAAATAAATCTGTTCTTCATAAATTACTCAGTTTCAGATTTTCTGTCAGAGCAACAACAAACATTAAAACAGTAAACTAAGAAAGGCCCAAAACTCCTCAGTATGCACTGAACTGACAGGTGTGATGCATTCCTCCACCTCTTGAACCTGGGCTGGTCCACTGTTGACCTGTGGCTATTTTAACTAGGACAGGGCCACAGACGAGATGTTCTTCTACTGCCAAAGCCAGACTTATGCCATTTGTGACTTCAGCTCCGGGCTCTGGGAATGCCCTCTCCTAGAACTTAAGTCAGTCTGCTCTGAGAAGCCTAAGGCACATAGACACATCATAAATGAGAACTGAGGTGGTTAGATCAAGAGGCACAGATGAGCTCCTAGCTGACAGTCATGACTAGTACTATCTATGTGAGTGGCATTTCAGCTCAGCCAGACCTCAAGGGATGTGGCTTAGCCAATATCTGGAAGAATAAGAAGACCACCCTGCTGAGCCTAGGAGTTCACTGAATCATAAAAGACAATTTAAAGAAATGTTAAACCACTATGTTCACTTCAATGATCAATAGATCATTGAAATGGAGATGTGATTATTTCAAGGAAATCACAAAACTGGGGAAAGAGATTCTATGTAGACTAACAAAGTATATATTCATAACATCTGGTAAAGAAAAGCAAGGATCCACCCCTTCTCCATTTCTTGCCAAAGTTAACAGCAAACCAATGGGATATCTGTTAGGCACACTGTGCCAAGTATCAAAGGCCATGGGGAGGTGTGACCTGATTCTAAAGTCAGGTTTACTTCATTTCTAAGATCTCTCTGCCACCAGAATGGCCTAGAAGAGTCACGGCAGAGATAAGCATGAGAACAATGGGCACTTATATTGGGAAGCTCTGGGTAGTTCTTACCTTGTCGCAAATGCAAGAGGAAGACAGAGTTCTTGCACCTGAGTCCCAGAACAGATCAAAACAAAAAAAGAAT
Organism: Cavia porcellus; assembly: GCF_034190915.1. NCBI lineage: Eukaryota > Metazoa > Chordata > Mammalia > Rodentia > Caviidae > Cavia > Cavia porcellus. The sequence continues at coordinate 26,682,153 of NW_026947508.1, forward strand.
GTGCAGAGCCCAGAACAAAGAGAAGCTGAATTTTGGAAGCCAGAGAGGGTACCAGAACAGGAAGAGCCTCCAAACTGCAGGGTGCTGAGCAGGTATGAGTGGGAGACCTGGTTCTGAAATAAATGGAAATACAACCAAAAACAGAAGATAGCGATGCAGAAGGCCCAAGGTCTGGCAGAAGCCTCTGACCTCTCTGGCTCATGTCTTCCCAATACATCTCCCTGTCTGTATGTTTTGTAGGCAGTGCCAGTCAGGATGTGACCCAGGAGTTAACACACACATGTGCAAGTTGAGCATCCAGCCCTGAAAGCAGAATATGCTTTCCAATCAATTTCTTAGGCAATCTCATGGCTTGGAAAGATGAAATGCTTGCATTGAGCTAGTAATTGTCATATTGAGTGAAATTGGATCACTAGTAAAGGGATTTGTATTTTGGTACTAGAAAATGGACACCTCCTGAATTAGCAAACAAAAGGATGGCTGGAAATACATGCAATAATGCAGTCTGTCAGTTATAAGCAGAGAGGAGTCTGAGATAACTCTCTCGTGTCATGAGGACAGGACCGAAGGTATGCACTGGAATATCAGGTTGGAGGGACCGCTGAAAATGACAGAAGTCTTGATTGTGATCTGCAAGGTCATACATGTGTAATCAGCAGACAAGGTGTGCTGTATGTGCCCCTCCTGCACCCTAACTTTATAGATTTGTTTAGACTCAGATAACTACCTTTCTGTGAGTCCTGCATACGTGGGGCTCAGCCCATCATGGAGGGATGAGAATCTCACCAGCAGGTGGACCCAAGGTCAGCCTTGCTACCATTAGTCTAAGAGCTGTTCTTGTGCTTTCAGTCTCAGTTTCCATTGCTGAAGCCCAAAGCTGCCTCCTACCTGGGATATAATAATAATATCTTAAGGGACCTTGGTATAAGCTGAGAGAAGTCCTCCAATCCTCAGTCCCCTTTCATCATCTAAAAACAAAGTTATGCTGTGCTAGGCACCATTCTAGATACATTAAGGAGTACAAATAATCCTCCAAGACCAAGGACGAGGAAAAGCTTAGTGGCCAGGCCCATGGGGTGAGGGCCGGGGAGAGTGCAGCACCTGCTGTACACCAAGCCCAGGAAGATCAGTCTAAGCCCAGACACATGCTGGTGGAACTCACCCAGGACCTGCCTGTTCAGTGTGGATGCAGAGTCTGCCGTGGAAAGGTTATCTGAGTTCCCAGTGACCAGAAAAGGGTGAGGTAAGAGCTAGGCATTGTAGCATATGCCTGCAACCCCAGCACTCTGGGAAGATGAAGCAGGAGACTCACAAGTTTGAGCTCAGCCTAAGCAACTTAGTAACTTAAGTGAACTCCTGCCATCAAATGAAAAAATAAAAGGTCTAAGATTGTAGCTCAGTGCAGAGGCCCTGAATTCAATCCTCAGTATAGAAAAAAATGAAAAACAGAGAGAGAACAAGAAACGAAGAAAAGAAGAATGTGGAGGGGCAGGGACTGCCAAAGTGCTCTGGCCCTGAAGGGTGGCTCAGAGGTTTCAGAGGTTCCAACTGCTCCTCACTTGCCAGCATATGCAAGTGCAAACACCTCTGTGCTGGGTCGCAGCAAGACTCCTTCCCTTCTGAACGGATTGATTAGGTTTTCACTGAGTAATCCTTCCACGTGTTCTTCCCAATGCTGTTTATTGTGTAGCACAGAAATGGGAATCTATTTACTAATCTGCTCAATTTTAACTCAATGCTACAATCACCCTGGGAAGGGCTGACAAGGCTAGGGCTGGTGTGAATCCCTGGGGAGCACAATGAGACCCCAGCCGAGTCCAGACTAAAGTAAGGTTAACACAGCAGCTTCTGGAATAGAGAAGAGGGAGTTTTTTAAACGAAGATGTGCTGCTTGCATTTTCCCCATCTCAGTGACTCCTTTGTGGGACTTTTGCCTGAATAATCCGGGTAATTGCTTCAGGTCTCAGGCTAAGTGAGGAGAGGCCTCCTGCTGGGTCCTCCAGAGATCTGATCTTGCCACGGCTGCCATCCATAGACAAATGATGAGTCTACCTGCTGCTGAACCTGTCCAAACCCACCAGTCACGTGGGTGACAGAAGCTGTCAGGCACACTGCCTGCCTGCTGGCCAGTGGGACACATCAGTTACTTGGCTTCACTCTTCTGCAATTGCAGATGGAAGTAAGGGGTTTGTTCAGTAGCTGAAGAACATGAAATGCCAGCCAGGCACAGAGAGAGGGCCCCAGAGCTTCCTGAAGCCCCCTAGGTCACCACCTGGGCCCACCTGGGCCCACCACTTATAATGTGTGTGACAAATATCTGTCAGGTGTTTGCTTCCTCCGCTCCCTCAGTTGGCATTATGTGAGCAGTACAACCTCCAAAATGAATCCTCACCTTCATCAGCATGTTGCTAGGGACCTGTGTCCAACGATTCAGAAGCCTCTGCCTCAAACCTGTGTGGCTATGTAGGAAGTCCACTCTGATGTGTGTCTAGGGAAGCAGCTGGCCTCTGTCTTACCTCTTGCCCAGGGAAGACAGGAGCTGGGACTGTCCAGAGCCCCATCCCCTAGTTTCTAGCCCACTCTTCCTCATCTCAGTTGCTGACCTCTGCTCCTGACACCACCTCCAGCACGCCTGCTTGATGGCTCATTTGAGATGTTTGACTCTAGCTAGGGCACCTTCCTCAGGGGGCATGATTCTGATGCTGGCTCTCAGGCTCCACAGCTATGGAGACCTCATTCTGGTCCATCAGAGGGACCAAAATGGCTGCACCTCTTTCTCTCTGTGTCCTTACCAGGAAAGAGAAACGTCCTTCTCTTCAAAGAAATAGTCCCTTGGGCTACTCCTGGGTGAGTAGGATCAGGAGTCTATAGTCTACTATTTCAGCTGGAGCTTCCTCTGGCATCATCATCGTCACCAGCACTAACACCTGGAAAATTAGTAGGGTCGTGCCCTGGGGTGGAGAACACTCCTGACTGTGCTGCTCCTTGGTCTTTGAAGGTATTGAGTTCCCCATCCACTGAGAGAATCAGACCGTCATTGAAAGTGCAGCACAGGCATCAGAAAAAAGGTGCTTGACAACTTTGGCTTTCCAAGCAACCTCAGTGCTTCTCAAGACTCCTGCTGGCTTGAGAGGAGAGGTGGGAGGGGTCAAACTGCCAATGTAGTTAGCCCAGAGATATAATCCACAGGTGAGAGTGCTGGACCATTCATAGAGTTTTCAGATGTCCTGTGTGGAGATGCTGCTGACTTCAGTCACAGATCACATACACATCATATGAAATGGGCTTGCAATTGGGTTCCCTGCACCATCCCAGTGAGTGCCCAGGCATATAAAATCAATCACTTAAAGGCAAATTAAGGAGCCAAATAAAGTCTACAGGCCTAAAAATGAGGCTCATTATGTGTACCTCACTTTTTCAGACTCCGAATCAACTAGCATTTATTGAATGACTATATTGACCAGGCAATGAACGTGGTGTGTTCCTGTGTGCTATGTGATTGGCTGCAAATGCCTGGCAAGGGTATTAAGACCAGAGTAAAGATGAGAGGAGCAGAAGGGATAACCCCAACATCATTCATCTGTTGATGGTGGAACCATGAATGCACCAAGAACTTTTTCACTGTTCTATTGCTATGCAAGACTAGTTGAAGGATTCGTCTTGCTGATCATCAGTCAAAAGTGATCATCAGGGCCTCTGGCTTCTGCTAATACAGCAGCTGGGGAGAAGAAGTTGCACAGAGCAGACCAACTTCAAGGTCCCACCAAACCACATTCACCGAGGAACAGTACCCCAGTGTTAGACTGCCCCCCAAGCATGAGCACAGGGAATGGCCTGGCTCTACCTGAGGAGCCGAACTTTGGAGGGAGAGCAGGGAACCAAACCATAGCTATCACTGGTGGCAACCTCCCCACTTCAGGTTTCCTGCCGTGAGGATGGAGGTATCATGCCTACCTTTCCAGGGCAGTTGGAGGGTCAAACTAGATGCCTTACTGACAGACAGAATCCCTAATGAGAGCTATGTGAGGGCAGAGAATGTGTCATGCTCACAGCTCTGGCCCTAGGACCTTGATTGGCATATAGTAGGTACTCAATAAATATTTGTGGAGTGAACAAATGCAGTGAGGCTGGATGCCTTTCATCCTCCTCCAGCTGTGAAAACACAATTCACAGCTCTCTGGAATGTCTCCAGAGCCTAGAATACAACAGGCTCAGCTCAAAGCTTCATGGGATTTTTTACTTATTACCAAAATCCACTACTCACACAGCTAGCCATGGTCACCTCATGTCCTTTCCCTCACTGCAGGAGCCCAAAGCTCTTCCTTGTTCTCCAAGTCAGAGTTCAAAACCAGGGTGATCTGCAATTTTTTTTAAATTTCAGCAAGTAAAGATTTTTTAATTACTATGATTTCATGAAAGAAATCACATTTTAACAGCAAAGACTAGGAGGATGTACGCTCAGAATAAGAAATAAACCTTTCTAAGAACAAACATCTGGAAGACAGATGAGCATATTCCCCCAAATGTTAGCCTTTATTTTTTTTCCGCAGAACAATGACAATGTAGAATCTTTTTATATTATGCTATATGGTGCTTTTTTTCTTCATATGACTGTGTCACCTTGAGATTCCGTATTCAAAACAAGTGACAGCAATAAAGATTGAAAACACTGACCGAGCACTTGCTGAAGGCCATGTGCTCAGCAATTTATCAGCTCTACAAGACTCTCACCACTTGGATAGGAAACTTAGGTTCCTGCTTAATCCCTGGTGGAGGTGACCAGAGTGAATGGCCCAGGTAACCCAGTGAGAGTTTCAGGAAGAGGATTTCCCAGTGTTTACCCTAAGTGGTGCACCCCAAAGCAGGGATCAGCCAACCAAGGTAGTCAAGGATATTTCAGGGAAAGGCACTGTTGAAGAGACACTCTGCTGTTCTGGCCAGTCCTGAGTCCACAGAAAGTGGCTGGGATCCATCTATGAGCAAAGATGAGTGTCATGGATTGAAAACTGGTGGTCAATTTAATGCCAGATGGATTAAATCAGTATGGTGCTGAGCATAGATGTCCCATCTGAGGAAAGCTGCCACATAAATAGAGATGTTGAGGCATCGAGGCGAGGAGGCATCTTATGAGTTGCTGTTTGAGCCATTGACTCTCCTGGAGAAGATCTCGTCCTTACATCGAGCATTACTTCCTGGCTCTGGAGCGGAAGATGTATGCCACTTAATCTCCAGGATGAATTTGTCACGCTAGCTTCCTGCCATGTGCTCGACTGCGCTTATCGTGAGAGGAGCTCAGGGCCTCCATGTCACTGAGGATGGCTGTGGTACTTTTCAGGAGAGCCCTAATCTTTGTTTTTGTCTTCTTGGCTCCAGCGTAGAACACTCAACCTACCAGCACAGCTCCTTCACCCTACTGGCATGGACTTTCTGGCTTCCACACTGACCTTTGGGTCTTCCCGGCATGGATCCATTAAACAGACTGGTGTGAGTCTTTCTTGTGGGTTCTATACCTCCAGCTGGAGTTATAGGAGGCATTGTCATGGGTTCTAGATTTTCATCTGGACTCATATAGGACATTGCTGTGGGGTACAGGCCCTTGGCTGAATATCCTATGTCTTTAGTGTTGTGGATAGATTTCCTGCACTTTCTTGTGTTAACTTTGGGTGACCACTATAAAATAATACTATAAATTCCATGTCCTGATTTTAATTGTTCTTTGCACAACCCCTGACTACAACAATGAGAAAAAGGACAACAGATAATTGCAGGCTTCTGGATGTGAGTGGGTTCTCAGTAGTCACTACAAAAATCCCACAATGTCTGTGCCAGAGCCTGCTGTGTCCTGGGCCCTGGAGATGTTCCACCCAGTTGTAAAATGTGCCTCTTCACAATGGGGAGAAGAATGAAAGTACCTCTGCAATCATTGATGCTACAAACACAATGAACAATTTTTATTTTAAAGAGAATAAAACAAAACAAAACAGAAGAGAACAAAGCAGATCAGAACAAAACAATGCAAACAACAAAGGATTTCAAAACAAGACAATAGGAGATCAACAATTGCTATCATAATGTCTCTTGTTTTCTTTGAAATAGTTGTCCATATCCACACATAATGAATTCAAACAAAACAAAATAGTATAAAACCAATCAAAACAAAAGAATGAAAGCATTACAGGCCCTCAAAACCAGACAATAGGAAAATCAATAATGGCTACCATAATGTCTCTTGTTCTCTTCCAAATAGTTGTTCATACCATCACACATACTGAAATCAAATAATAGAAAACAGACTAAAACCAATCAAAACAATAAATAAAAGCATTATTAGACTTCAAAACAAGATGATAGGGAATCAACAATGGGTACCATAATGTCTTGTTTTTTTCAAAGCAGCTGTTCATTGCATCACATGTAGTAAAATCAATTCTTATAAACTCTTTAGAAGTTCTAGGAATGTATAAGCCTATGCATGCATATCTATCCTTTCTGTATTAAAGGGAAAAACAAAACAAAATACAAGAAACAAAAGAGACAAATAAACAACAATAACAAAAGCCCCAAACTATAACAATATAGGCTTTCAAAACTAGGTGATAGGAACATAAGTAAGGTTATTATTTTGCGTAGTTGTCTTCATAAATTACTCAGATTAACATATAAACTTGCAAAATTGATCCAGTCATATTAATGTTAACTGTTTTGTTCCAATAACTAATAAAATTAGTTATACAATCATCTTAGCTATCTTAAGTGTATATATACACATTTATATCTATTTTTCTTTTCCCTTCCTTTTTTCCTTTTCCCCTTTGAGTAGTTTCTTTTCCTTTCACAATATTTACTGAAGATTTTGTATCTTATTTACTCTTTCAGTTTCTTACACTAGAGAGACAAAACAGTATTTCCACATGTGAGTTTGATTTAGTTCACCTATGAGAATGGTCAAAAGTCACATCCACTTACCTGTAAGCTTCCATTGTATAAAAACATCACATCTTCTTTATCCATTCCTCAGTTGATGGGCATTTAGGTTGTTTCCAAGATTTCACTATTACAAGTTGTACTGTTATAAATATGGTTGTACATGTATCACTATGGTCTGATGTTTTCAATTATTCTGAGAATATACCCAGGAGTGGAATAGCGGGGTCAAATGGGACTTCCAATCCCAGCTTTTTGAGGAAACTCCAGATTGATCTCCACAGGGTTGCACTAGGCTACACATCCACCAACAGTGCAGAAGAGTTCCTTTTTACCTCCAGCCTCTCCAGTATTTATTATGTCATTTTCTTGATCCTGGCCATTCTTTCTGGAGTGAGATGGAATATGTGTTGTTTGAATTTGTATTTCTTCAATGGCCCATGATGTTGAACATTTTTTCATGTATTTATTTGCCATTTGTATTTCTCAGATGCCCATTTTTTTATTGGGCCTTTGAATTTTGGGGGCCTGATTTTTTAAAAAATTTTTTATCTGCTCTAGATAGAAGTGCTTTATCTAATGGACAGTTGGCTAAGATTTTTTTCCCAATTCATGGGGTTTTTTCTCACTCTGTTGGAGATTTCTTCAGACATGCAAAAAATTCTTAGTAAGACCAGATCCTAGTTGTTGATTCTGGGGAGTATTTCCCAGGCAGTTTGATTTTTGTTCATGAATTCTCTGCCAATCCATATGTCTTCAAGATTTCTGTCTACTTTGTCTTCTAGAAGGTTTACTGTTTCTGTTTTAATATTTAGATCTTTGGTCCATTTTGATTTTAGCTTCATATATAGTGACAGGCATAGATCTAGTTTCAGCCTTCCACAAATGGAAAGCCAATTTTTCCAACACCATTTGTTAAAGAGACTATCCTTTTTCCAGTGAACATGTTTAATCCCTTTGTTGCAGATTAGGTGGCAGAGTGTGTTAGTCATTGTGGTCGTATCATCTGATCTAGTCCACTGATCTTCAGGTCTGTTTTTATTCCAGTACCATGCCGATTTTATCACAGTAGCTTTGTAGTATAACTTCAAGTCAGGGGTTGTGATGCCTCCTGTCTTGCCTTTGTTGCCCAGAATTGCATTTCATATTCAAGGTCATTTCTGGTTACAAATTAATTGTAGGAATGATTTCTCTAGATTTGTGAGGTATTCTAGTGGTATTTTGATTGGAATTACATTAAATCTGTATAACAATTTTGGGCAAATGGCCATTTTCACAACACGTATTCTTCCTATCCATGAATAAGGAATGCATTTCCTTTCTAAGATTCTCTTTGATTTTTGTTTTCAGAGTATTGTAGTTTTCGCTGAATAAATCTTTTTTACTTCCTTTGTAAGATTGATTCCTAGGTATTTTATTTTTTGGATGCTATTGTGAAGGATGTGGTCTCTTATTTCTCTCTCAGTCTATCATTTGTGTAGAAGAATGCTATTGATTTTTGAGTGTCGATTTTGTATCCAGCTACATTACTAAATTTGCTTACTACATCTAAAAATCTTTCAGTGGAATTTCGAGGGTCTTCTATGTAGAGCATCATGTCATCTGCAAATAATGATAATTTAACTTCTTCCTTTCATATCCTTATTCCTTTTATTTCTGTCTCTTGTCTAATTGCTCTGGCTACTATTTCCAGCAGTATATTGAATAGGAGTGGTGATAGTGGACATCCTTGTCTTATTCCTGATTTTAGAGTAAAAACTTTCAGTTTTTGACCATTTAATTTGAGGCTTGCTATTAGTTTGTCATAGATGGCTTTTATCATATTCAGATAAAGACCTTCTATTCCAATTTTCCAGAGGGTTCTTATCATGAATGAGTATTGGAGTTTATCAAAAGCTTTTTCTGCATCTACTGAAATGATCATGTGATTCTTATCTTCGGCTCTATTGATATGATGTATTATGCTTATTGCTTTGCCTATGTTGAACTATACCTGCATTCCTGGGATGAATCCTACTTGGCTATGGTGTATAATTTTCTTGATGACTTACTGCATTTTGTTTGCCAGTCTCTTGTGTGTCTTTGCTTATCTAAGTCTCTTGTAGAATTCAGTAGTGAATCCATGAGGACTTGGGCTTTTCTTTGTTGGCAAGGTTCTAATTACATTTTCAATTTCATTACTTGAAATTGGGTTATTCAGCGATTTTACATCTTCTTGATCCAGCTTTGGTAATTCATACATTTCTAGGAATCTGTCCATTTCTTCTGTGTTATCGCACCGATGAGAGTCAAATTTTCAAAGTAGGCATATATGATATGTATTTCCACAGGATCTGTAGTGATTTTGCCCTTTTCTTTCTTTATTGCATGAATTTGAGGTTTTTTTCTTTCCTTTTTTAATAAGGTTGGCTAGGGGCTTATCTATTTTATTTATTCTTTCAAAGAACCAACTCTTTGATTCATTAACTCTTTGTATTGTTTTCTTAGTCTGTATTGCATTAATTCCTGCTCTGATCTTTATAATTTCCTTCTTTCTTTTGGCTTTGCTCCTTTTTATATAGATGTTTGAGGTGTAACATTAGGTTGTTTATTTGTGTTTGTTCTATTTTTCTGATGTGGGAATTTACTACAATAAATTTCCCTGTGAAGACTGCTTTCATTGCATCCCACAGGTGCCAGTAAGTTGTATTTGTATTTTTGTTTACCTGTAGATATTGTTTAATTTTTTCTTTAATTTCCTCTGTGACCCATTGGTTGTTCAGGAGTATATTATTTAATTTCCATGTTTTATGGAGTTTTTGCAATATCTTTTGTCAGTAATTTCTAGCTTCTACAATCAGATAATATGCATGACATAACTTTGATTCTTTTGCATTTACTTAAGCATGTTCTATGGGCTAATGTATGATCTATTCTAATGAATGTCCCATGTGAAGCTGAGAAGAATGTATATTCTGATATTGTTGAGTTAAACACCCTGTAAACATCTACTAAGTCCATTTGTTCACACATTTGATTCAGTTCCATTACTTCTTGCTGATTTTCTGTTTAACTGATCTGTCTGTTAGATCTCCTGTTATAATTGTGTTATTGTTTATTTGATTTTTCACTTCTATTAATATTTGTTTTGTATAGCTGTGTGCTTCCAAATTTGGCGCATATATATTTAACATTGTTATCTCTTCCTCTTGAAGTTTTTCCCTAACTAGTATGTAGTGGTCTTCTTCATCTCTTTGTATCATTCTTTGTTTGAAGTTCACATTGTCTGCAAACAGAATAGCTATCTCTGTCTTTTGTTTGTTTGTTTCCTGTTGTATGAGGTATTGTTTTCCATCCTTTGACTTTCAGTCTGTGAGTTTCCTTTTGGATTAGATAGGTTTCTTGTATACAGCATGTGGTTGGATGTTTTTTTCTTGATCCATTCTGCCAGTCTATTTCTTTTAATTGGTGAATTGAGACCATTTACATTAATGGTTATAACTGATATATATATATATCTTATCTTTCCCTTCTGTGTAATTGTTTGCCTTGCTTAGTGGTTTTTTCCTATGTCCATCTAGAATGTCTTTCAGTACTCTTTGCAGGATTGATTTGGTGTTCATGAAATTCTTCAGCTGTTCTTTGTCATGGAAGTATCTTATTTATCCATCAGTTTTAAAGAAACTTTAAAGAAGTTTTTCAGGGTACAACAATCTAGGTTGAAGGACATTTTCAAGATTTGAAATACTTCATTCTATGTTCTTCTTGACTTTATTGTTTGTAGCGAAAAATCTGCTGTGATTCCTTTATAGGAATCTCATAGGAGGCTTTCTTTTATAGATGATCTGTCTCTTTGCTCTAACAACTTTTAATATTCTGTACTTAGGTTGAATTTCTGGGATGTTGATTATTATATGTCTGGGTATATATTTATTTTGGTTATGACTGATTGGAGTTTGATGTGCTTCACTTATCTGTGTGTTAGTTTGGGAAATTTTCAGTTATTCTGTAAATCATCTTTTGATGTCATTTTTGTTGTCACTTTTTTCATTTACACCTGTCAATATTAGATTGTTTTTCTTTGCATTCTCTTGCAACTGTTGAACTGTTATTTCCTGATTCCTTGTTATTTTTTAAAAGGTCTTTCCTTTCCTGTTCACTAGCTGCAATTTTGTCTGCAAGGTCTGAAAGTCTATCTTCACATTCGTTGAGGCAGTTTTACCAGCTTTCAATAGAATTTTTTATTTCCTGGATATCTCTTTGAATCTGTTTCATGCATTCTATTTCTTTCTTATATTGTTCATTCAAGGTTTCCATCTTTTGCAGTGTTGCTCATTTATTTTAGCTATGTCTTTAGATTTATTCAGCATTTCTTTTATTATGTTTATCATTTCTTATTTTACCTAGGAGATTATTTCTGATCTGAGTTCCCTTATAGCTTTATGGAGTTCTTTCTTTACTTTATTTGCTATCATTTCAGAAGTTTCAGGTGTATAGCATACACTTTTTTCTATGTCCATGTCTCCAGGCTTGTTTGGGATGTACTGGAGGTTTGAGATTGCATTTTGCTCTTTTGTTTTGTCATTTTCCTGTATTCCCCTGGGGAAGCCAAATGCAAGGTATCAGTTGCTTCCTGGGTTGAGGACGTCTGTGTATACTGTGGGGAGTTTCCCCAGTTGAATGGGGATCATTAGACAGCCTTACCCAGTCTCTAGTGGCACTCAAAGGTTCCTCAAATGGTGGGAAGTATGCTGGGCAGATCTTCAGTATATCCTACATGGCACTCTGAAGCTCCCTGGTTGCTTGAAGTTGTTGAGCAGGACTCTGTCAGTTTCTGAGTGGCATACCAAGGCTAAACACCTAGATAAATATGCTGTTGAGGGCTTCTGCTCATGCCACATGGTGTGCCAGGTTCTGAGCAAGAGGCCAAGATTGCATAGCTAGGTAGAGTTCATTGTGCAGGCCTTCAGCTTGCGTCACTCAGTGCAAGAGGTCCCCTTGCCACGTGGAGTGGCTGGGTGGGGTCCAGCCCTGAACATTTATTATAGGATTAAAATTCTCATCTGTTAGCAAGGCAAGGAAGTTAGCAGCACTTCACAGGAGCTTCAGAATAGGGTCAGTCAAGACTTACATCTCTCAAAACATTGAAATATCATTCAAAGGTATTCTGAAGTAAGAGCTTATATTTATTAAAGAAAAGCAGATCTAATCTCTAGTAAAGGTACCACAATGGGCCTATTGATTTTTTTGAAAGAAAAATTACATTTTAAAAAGAACATAACAATTTCACAAGCATCCTCCTGTCATATTCCAGGCCCTTGGGATAGTTCACGGCAATTCTGGTTAAAGAAGAGAAATGAAAAAGATCCTGAAAAAGAGGCTTTTCATACAGACATACAAGAAAGTAAATAAAATCGATTGAAAATTCTAACAGAGAGCCATTCATTTTGTTAAGTGTTATAAAAATGCCAAAAAGTACATCCTTATTCCCTGGTCCTAAGGCTCAAGATATTCCCTTTTCCAAAAACTGGCATCTGTAAAGAAGAAAACACAAATAAGGAGAAAAATAATCAATCCCATTTTTTGAAGGTCTTGAATGATTATGAAAAGCCAAAATGCAATTTAACTTACCATGTAGCCAAGTTCTAATTTTTATACCATCTCAGGTGCCAGGGCATAGGTGTTATAATCTCTGGGTAGATAATATTCTGGGAGATACAATGTTCTCACTGGGACAAACAGTGGAGTCTTGTAACTAAGATTCTCCATCACTCAAACTACAAGGGCTCTGTACCAGTCATGGCCCAACAGAAAAGACATGGGACACTCAGCATGGGTAAGCAAGGGGAATTTATAAGCACTACTTATAAGGCAACATCTGAGATGGAGGAGGACCCTACACCAGTAACAGAGAGAGAATATATACAGATGCTCCTCAACTTAAAATGCGGTTATATCTTGATGAACTCACTCAAAATTTAAAATATTATAAATTGAAAATGCACTAAATACACCCACCCTACTAAGCATCCTAACCTAGCCACATAGCCCACTGTAGGGTACTGGTTGTTCATCCCAAGATTGCATTGCTGTTTACCAGGGTCATGAGAGATTATTGTACTTCATATTACTTGCCTAGGAGAAGATAAATTTCAGCATATGCTTTGTTCTGAATGATTGTTGCTCTTTACCATCCTGAAGTTGAAAAGTCACAAGTTGACTGAGTAAGTTGGAGACCATCTCTATAGCCAAATGAATGTGTAGTTTATCTAACTAGGAACCCACTGAAAGCTTATCTCTGACAAAATTTAAGGAGCAGAGCTAGATACTTTTGATCTGGTAAAGCATCACAAAGACGATTCTCAAACCCAGCCATGAGTAGATTTCTTCAAGTCAATGAAGAAAAGGGCCCATCTGATCCTACAAGTTAATTAGAAATGTTGGAACACAAAGGCACTATAAGAAACTCTCCCATCACCACTGAGTGTAAGATGGGCTTTCCTCTCACAGTCGGAGGCAATAAGCAAAGGAGCTTGATGACCATATGTGTAGTCAGCTTTGCATTACTGTAACAGATACCTGAGATTTTCAACATGTAAAAAGATTCATCTTGGATCACAGTTTTGAAGTTTGCAGTCCATTATCAGTTGGCCCCACTGCTTTTGCGTCTGTGATGAGCACCAGCGCATTGTGGCAGGGTACATGTTGTACAGCACAATCATTCATCTCATGACTAAGAAGTGATAGAGAGAGGAAAAGATAGGTGTCAAATAATTCTTATTGGGGGACACACTCCTAATACTCAAAGTCTTTCCTTAGGCTCCATTTTTCAAAATTTCCACCAACTCCAACTAGTGCCAAGCTGAGAACCAAACCCTTAACACAGTCCAGTGGGACACATTTAAGATCCAAACTATAGCAACACATCAAGGTTGTGATGGGTCTAGTATGAGTAAACCCAAGGGCTACAGTGGGAAAAACTCCATGGCCACTGAGTAGAATGTATGGGTCACCAAGGACCCAGTGTGGGGACAGGAGAGGTGACAGTTTGGAGGATCAAGTAAGTCATTTGGAGAAAGGGAACTTGGGACCAGATTCTTCTCTCTCTCTCTCTCTCTCTCTCTCTCTCTCTCTCTCTCTCTCTCTCTCTTCACACACACACACACACACACACACACACACACACTCACTCACTCACATCCCAGTCTCTTGGTTTGGCCTTATAAACAAAATGGTCACCCTGAAGCACAAGAGATCTGAAGGGACAATCTGACCAAGCCACAGAGAATCCAAAATTGATCTTAATTTCAGGATTCTTTGACTTTCAAAATAAATGGATCTCCTTGTCTAACCATCTCAAAGCCCAGCAAACACAGCAATCAGCTACCTCCATCCATCCACAGCACGCCATTCTCTCAAGTGGACTGTTACTCCTACACTTACCATGAGAAAACTGAGGCTCAGAGTAATTAAGCAAATCTGATTCCAAAGCTAATCCCTTCATTACTCCATACCTCTATTTAAAATCAGAGGAAGACTAATTTCATTTCCTTTGGGCTTTATCATTCTGAGCTTCCAGTCAAATTAAAAAGACAGCACACATTTCCAAAACCACTGAATGACAGAGGAAACCTTTTACACCCTCATTTCTATATATCTTTCACGGACCACCTCCAACAGATAGGAACTAGTATTCCTGAGAGACAGGAGCAAAACAGCAGCAGCTCTCTCTGACAGCATAAAGCTTCCTTGTTCCTTTCAACTCCGGGACTGAGCTGACATGTCCTCAGAAACTGTGCCTCCTCCCTCCTTGCACTCAACAGAAAGTGTTCTTGGAAAGAAGAGGTCAAAAGTGATGGGCAGAGCCTAAGAGGCCCTGATATGCAGGCTGAGGACAGAGCAGATACTGGACTGGGCCCCCTGAACCAAATCCTGAGACAAAAATTTGAGTGCAAGTAGTTTATATAGTAGGTAACTCCAGGTGAAAGAGTGGTGAGTAACACAGTGAAGAGAAAGAAGCTAATGCAGAGTTCCAGTCTGGGCAACTGAAACTCTGCCCTGCAGAAGCCTCTGGGAGACTGGGTAGAATATGGTCAGAGTTGTCACACCCCAGAGCAAGAAACTGGATATTTATCTGCTAATCTTTTCCAGTGGCTGGTTGAGGGCTCTTCTCAAGGGTATTAACCCCCTAGTAGTTCTATATTTTGGAAAACACGCTTTAATAGAGAAGAGGTAAAAGTTCTTGCATGAGAAATGTATTAGTAAGCTACTGAATGATGAGTGCAGAGAGGGGGAGTTTGGGGCAAAAGTAACATTTTCTACCCCAAAGTGGATTGATTCTGGTATCAAGAAGAAAGAGAAGGGAGGGTAGAGAGGGAGAGGGAGAGGAAGGGGAGAGGTGAGGGGAAGGGAGGGTGAGGAAGGAAGAGGAGGGACAGTGGGGAAGAAAGGGTGGGAGTAATACAAGGAACATGATGGGTCTGGCTACTTATCAGTAGTCATTTTGAACTTATTATGTTTGGCATCTGCACCAGTTTCCTAATTTGTTAGGTGAAAATACTGACAGTACCTATCCCATGAGGTGGCTGTGGGATTGTATGAGTTATTGTGCATGAAGCCCTTAAAATAGTGCTTAGTACAGAGCAAAATGCTCAGTCACTAACCTCATTGTGCCTGGTCCACTGGATTGAAGCCCTGTTCCCAACCACGATGTAGAGACCCACACCATTCCTAATGCCTCAACCCAGAGGCACAAGAACGCTGGGTGACTCCTACCTCACTAACTCAAACAGGTTTAAACCCTTGGATGGGTCTCACCCCTAGATAGTTCCTACAGTTACCATCCTACCTGAGAAGTCTATAGGACCAGCCTATAAGTCCTGCCTGATGTTAACTGCCCCCAATAAGGCTGGCACTTTTCCCTGCATCTCCACCCCCTGGCCGAATTGGAAGGACTATGAGCTCTACCAGTCCCTGCCCTGGGTAACATGAATTGAATCCCTGTCCTCAGGCTGTGCTGAACTCCTGCTCAAAGAGACAGGTATCATCTAGTTTCCAGGAACATTGATATGGTTTGAATGTGTCCCCCAAAATTCTCATGTTGGAAACTTAATCCCCATGTTAGGTGAGTGGTAGTTGAAAGTAGGTCCCCCCATGGTGGCAGTGGTGGCTTTATAAGTCATGAGCTTGTCTACTTTTTCTGTCTTGCCATGTAAAGCCCTCCATCATGCTAAAATGAAGCAAGAAAGTCTCCACCAGATGCCAGCACCATGCTCCTAGACCTTCAAGGCCTAGAACCATTATGCATTGCCCAGTCTGTGGTATGCAGTAATACAAACAGAAATTGGGCAAAGACAGTCATCTACTGCTAGAAATCTCCTCTGATCCTATAGTAAGTAAGTCTACCTTATATGGGATCTAAAAGGCTTGAGAAACAGATGGATGGAACTTAGTATAAGGAGAATTAATAATACTCAAAAATAGAAACAATTGAAATAGCAAAAAAGTTTGCAATAGAGGGACTCAGGAAAGGCATAAGTTTGTTTTTTGGGGGGAGGGATCCATAAAAGCTCCTACACTTGAATATCAAACCAAGCATACTCTTTCAATCAGTAATGGCCCCAGACTTGGTAGAGACAAGATTGACTTCTTGGTGAATCCAGGCAACTGGCAGATTCTGTGTCCCATATCAGGCTCTGCCCACTTCCCACAGAGCCAAGGCAAGCAGAAGAGACTGGCAAGCCAAAACTCTCTGGACTCTGAAAATCAGCACTGGTCTGGGAAGCTGAGACTCGAGGGTACTGGGTTATGGGGACAGGTTACATCTATCTGGGTCACACAAAAGACCTCAAAGAGGGGACCCAGCATGAGCACCTGAGCACCTTCAGTCCATCCTTAGTTCTCACTGCTAAAGTCCTCAGCTATTAACTACACAGAGGCTAAACGGTTCTGCTTGTTTCTGATACCCAGATCCTGCAGCCCTTTGCACACCAGGCTCTGCCTCCAGACTCCTGCAACTCACACCCAGCATACCAGCTTGTATGTTTTGCTTCCTTTGGCAACCAAAGCCATGAGCCCTCCTGAAGAAGGGCTTCTCTAGGTTAATCCTCTCCTTGGGGCTTGGTGGCCGTAGGTGACAGAAAGGCAGGGAGGCAAGTATGGGGCACTATCAGAGAATACCACATCTATCTCAGTGATTCTTTTCCTACCCAGACCTCAGAATAAATGTTTGCTGATGCAGGTCTTTTTGAAAATGCATAGGCATTTGCCGGGACATGATAAGGGACTGAAATCAGCTGCAAAGTCAACTGCTGGGGAAATATAAAGCATGATGGATTCTCTCGGAGGCACTCTGACAGTGAGAGGCAGTCCCCGTACCCACTGCTCTGAACATCTTTATTAAGGATCTGGTCGAAAGAACATGAACAATATACTTCATCATCTTCGTTTAACTTTAAAAATTTTTACAAATAATCTATGTTTATTATAGAAAAAGCAGATAGGCCAAAGCAAAATTAAGAAAAATCACTCTTCATCTCCCTACTGTGAAATAACCTCTCTTCTTAACATGTTTGACACACACTTTCTGTATCTAAATGTACGTGTAAAAATTGTCCAGCTGAAATTTGTGGGCTTATGGTATTTTTTTAACCTTAATGGTTGAAGCATTGAAATAAACAGTTTTTGGCCTCAAAGCGATAGAGACTTCCACTGACCTTAGGAGTAGACATTTATTTTGGGAAAACTCTTTGAATGGGCTTTTTGTTACAAAACGTTAAGCAAATGACTCTCTCCCTTGCAGCCCTGGAGGAATGAACCAATACTGAACCATTGTAGGAGATGCTTTTGTCTGCTTGGATGCCATTAGTCAGGACCTGCCCAGTTCAATGAAGGGGAAATTAGCATTTGTACCATCAGCCATGTCCAGGAGAGAACGGCTCCAGGAAGTAAGCAAGTCCTGGGCAGGTGAGCCCTGCACTGGGCAATGAAGAACACCAGCCTTCCTTCTCAGATCCCATGGCTTCCAACCTTGACCCTGGAGGTTCAGGAGTCTCAGAACACTTTTCCAGGTGAGGAGGCCGACCTCCTATTGAGCGGAACAATGACAGCAGACAGTGCCTTGGGAACTCTTAGAAGTGCTGGATTTTTTTTTTCTGTTGAGGAAGGGTCTCACTGTGCAGCTCAGGCTGGCCTTGAACTCACAGCAATCCTCTTGCCTTAGCCTCTCAAGTACTGGGATTACAGGTATGTGCCACCACACATGGATGAAACCTCTGTTCTTGAAGTCAAGCAGTACCAAGTTTGGGAGCCTCCATAGCCTATAGTGTTCATTGGGATGTACTTTTTAAAAATTTTTTTATTATTTTGAAGGTAGTAAAATACAACAGAACAAGACAGAACAAAGACAATTGAGACAGCGCAGTGAAGTTGGTACAGAACGTCACATCAGGTTACCAAGATAACAGTAATAGGTACCATGGTATATCTTTGTTATCTTCATAATAGTTGTCCTTTCAATCAGGTATAGCAAAATCAAACCAAATACAGAACATTATAGAACATATCAAAACAGAATATTAAATAGAGCAATATAATTAATCAGAACAAAGAAAAATAGTGATAACAATATTTGCCTTCAAATAGATGGTAGAAGGAAATACCCCCTATTTGCTATATTGTATATGGTCAACCTCCCAAGAGATGCTCAGATCTCTGGCTCCCATTTGCTAAAGGGGGCAGGGGGTATTTGATTCTCAGCCTGTATGCTGGTAGGCTCATGGCTACTCACCAGGGAAGTGAGCTGTTTGCTTGGTTTCCCAGCGCCCTAAGTTCCAACATGGCATGGATCTTGTGAGACATTGGGTGGTTCTCTGCCTACAGATTGGTCTAGACAACTACAAATAAGAGAAAGGATTTTTTTTTTCCAGTGGAGAACTCCAGCAGTGAAAAGGAGGAGATGATAAAATACGTGATAATGTGGAATTTTTGTCAAACTAATGATAGATTGATGATACATCTAATTGATTTTGAAAACTTTAAAGAGGAATATGTAGAAAATATGCCACCAAAATAGTTAAGAAATTATTCTCTAAGGAAAATAAAATCAGAAGGGAAATATAATTATGGTTAATTCTTATCATAGACTTAAGTAAAAACCATGTTAAGACTAAATTAGGATGATGAGGTTAGAGGTGAGGTGGGTACAAAGCCATAAAGGAGATTTCCCTTCCATAAATCAAGAAATAGAAGAACTGTGTAAGCACAAAGATAGAGATAAAGAATTAAAGTAAATACTAAAAAAGTTTGAAACAATCAAGTCAAGGGCTGTTCTTTTCCATTATGTCTTTTATGTCTTACTTATTCTCAACTATATGCATTGTTTTAAAATTTCTTTATAGAAGTTAAGAGTTTTTTAAAAGGTAATTCACTTTTTAAGTGGTTGGGTGCATACTAAAGATCACAGAGCTGTGGGCTGGAGGTCTGTCCTCTCTACTGAGGTAGGTGGCCACCAGCAAGACAATGGGTATCTGTGGGCTCCATCCAAGGTTGAAGCTCTCACTCTTCTCTGAGCTGTCTCTGTTTGACTCAAAGACCAAAGTGTTTAATGGGCCAAATATAGTCCCATCTGTGGATCGAGTCAAAAAAGTACCTCTCCTCCCTGTCTTCCAGCCTCTGCTTCTTTGAACAAAGAGAATGATACCTTCAAGGCCCTCAAGGACATGTGTGACTGAGACTACCTCAGAGATTTTCAGAAGCTTGGTAAGCATCAATGACTGGACCCCATGGCAGTAAGGAAATCAACTCAAAACAAGAAAGACCAGGTTGATCTTTCTTGGAAAGCAAGGATCCTGCTGTCCCTGGAAGCCCTTCCCTTGGGCACCTCAACCACTGTGCATACCTCAGCACCACGTAAACTGGAATGAATTTTCCCCAGCCCACTTAATTTTCTTGAGAAGCATTTTCTTAACACGAGGAGAAAGGTAGTGATCTCTAAAACTTCTGTCTGTGGTTTCTGTGCCCCAGTGGCCCCTGGAATCCTGCTCTGCTCAGGCAAGTGTGCTCTTTTCAAGCTGTCAGTAGGGAAAAAATGACTAGGCCCTAATGAAGTCAAGTCATCATTTTTTTTCATGGTGCACGAGGTAACAGACCAGCTGCTCTTCCAGGAATGGATGACAGAGGTTTCTGTTCCCTCATTCCCTCCCTGATGCACCTAAGTCCTGTCTCCAATCCTCCAACCCTCAGGGCTGCTGCACATAAGCCCAATACTGCACGGCTTCCCTAAGGCCACTGGCTGCACGCTGAAGAGGGCACAGAGGTCTGACGCCATTAATCACCCAGACGCAGCATTTGCAGACTCTTAACTCAGCTGGGAGCTCCCTCTCCTCCCTGCCCCCGAGAGAATGAATCTGTCGATTTTCTCCCTGTGATTCAACCAGCAGCTAATATTAACATGGCTTAAATCATCGAGACTCCCAGAAGTCAAGCTTTTGCTGGTTTTCCTATAAATAAGCCACCAAATTTAGTCAGAATTGTTTTCTGTTTAAATAAAGACTATGCATCCATTTAGAAAAAAAAGCATTTCAAGGCTTAGTTAATATTTGATTCCCTGAACTCCTCCCACATTCTTGTATAATGCAAAAGCCCCAGTAAGAGGAGATACTCATCTGCTGATCGGAATTCATATCCCTGAAAGCAGGGGAAAGTCTGCTTTTATGCAGAGGGTTGTTTTGTATACAGATGTGAACATCTTTGGGGATTTGCCACTTGTGTGGCATGGGTTGGGGAAGCAAATGTGAAGGACAGGCTATGTCCTCACTCGTCCTAAAGCAACCTAGTTGGTTCTGAGTCAATGGTTCTTAGACTTTAGAAGGTAGCAGAGTCACCTGGAAGGCCGTAAAACTGATCAACAAACCACAATCCCAGAGTTTCTGATTTAATAGTGTTGGGGAGGGAATGAGAAATTGTACTTGTGAAAAATTCCCAAGAGATTTTGTGCTGCTGGTTTGGAACCATACTTTGAACTAGCACTGGGGACCTTCATCAAAATTATATCTAAGAATTCACTTGAAAGAGACTCTGTGGCCCACCAACCCCTTCCACCTCTCCTCCTGACCCATGCAGCTATGGCATCCTCAGAGATGGTTCTGAGCACAGATGGGGACCTGCAAGCAACCTCAACCCCGGCCCCACATTTGCAGGCTGGACTTGATGCTGAGCTTGACCCATCCCTGGAGAATTATATGAGAGTACAGGTTTTTGAAGTAGGTACTGATGATCTGAAATTTCATAGGATCTCTAGTGATTTTACTTGTTTATTTCCTTAATGCATGGATTTGAGTCTTTTCTTTCCTTTTTTTATAAGGTTGGCCAAAGGTTTATCAATTTTAGGTTCCTGTGAGTAGGATGTGGATAGTCTGAGTACCATTATTTAGGCTACTGCAGGTACTTGCTAATTAGAGTGACTGGTGTATAGAAATTCCATAAGTTATTGTTCCTATTCTTATAACTATTATTTTCATTGCATTGTTTGACCCCTAATTCTGCCCAAATATTATTTCTGATTGCTCCTCCATCAACAAAGGGTTGTTCTTTCTATATGTCTAAAGAGCACAGCTATGTAAAGCTTGAGTAACACTCAGAATGGCTAGTCATTTTTACCATCTATAAAATTCTTCCACCTTTATATGTACTCTTAGTAGGAGGTAAGACTTCTCTGTGGGATGCAATAATAGCTCCTTCAGATGAACTTTTGACTAACAACTTATCAGAGCAAAATAATGCTCTAATGAGTCCTCCGAGCCCCGTGCAACCCTGCATATGGCTTCCTCTGGTCTTTATATTCCGGACTCCTTTCATGGATATGACTGAGCTCTGGTGTCCTCCAGGCTGACAAGAGCAGAGCAAAACCCCTGAGGCTGTAACCCCAGGGGACAATTATAAATAAATAATCACTGGCTTTGCAGCTATCTGCCTCCTTCCATCAAGCACTTCTGCAGACTTATAATACTTACCCAAGCTCCTCTTTCTTTCTATCCCTAGAATGTATTGTGTTTGGACACTGGTAATGAGCTCTGAGTACAATGATTGCAAGAAATGTGCTGTCACAGCATGGCCAGGGCAGGGCAAGTCTTGGCCAAGAAATGGTCAGTTCAGAACTAAAGCATGTTTTTAGCCCATGACTTCTGAATGGAATCATGGAATCACTAATGCCAATAAGATGAGTCACCAAAGACAGAGACTCAAGGGTTTCCCAGTCTAGGCCAAGAGCCAGGAGTCACCCCTTAGAAAAATAGCCAAGACAGACTGAGACAGGAGGGACTGAAACCAGAAGAGGGACTCTGGTTATCTAACTGATTCTGGGCCTTTCTTACCAGAGCCTCTTATGAAGAATCAAGTACTTCCCATTAGAGTTTAAAAACTATGTGGTAAGAGGATCACTGGGAGCTGGAAACCACCCAGGTCTACATTGTGTTTTCCAGGGCACCCAGAAAAGATCATGAACGCTTCAGACTTTGTACCCTCAACATGCAGTCTCAAAATCCTTGGGACTCTCCTCATTGAGAAGTCTGTGCCCCGGGGGCTCCCTAAAACAAGTGGTGACTGGTTGTTAACTTTGTCAAGACAAGCACCCTGGAGCATCATCCATACTCCTCCATGGAGACATTTTTGGAGGTCCCTCTTCTCCGTCAACAGCCTCTGAAACATAACAGGGTGTCTTCTAGAAACAAAGCCCCTTTTGTCCATTTAATGTTGTCAACACTGACATAAGAACCTCAGTATACTCACCATCTCTCAGTGTCTGAGACTCAAGGTCACAGGGCTCTACCCACAGGGATGCTACTTAGGCCCAGATACATCATTTCTACCAGATTTCTGCTGAAGACTTGGAGAGGTCTTCAAACTTCAGATATCAAGAGCAACTTCAACTTCAGATATCTGGACAACTCTAACTGGTTCTGGCTCTCTGCCCATCCTCTGATGTTTCACTAGGACTGCTTCACATTTCTTCATAGGGTGGGTTCTCCATATCCTTCTACTGTCTCAAGGTCTTGCTATTTCTACTCCCCAGCCTACCTGACCCACATCACACTCATCTCCAACAGATTTTCGTGCCTCTTTCTTCAGGAAAACAGCAAGGCTATCAGATCAGAACTCTCTACTTCTGTTCTGGTTTTTTTAACATGCCCTCCTTTTGCAAGAAAAGGGCAATGAAGTCTGAGTTAAGCTGTGGACCTTCATTCAGTAAATCACTTCATGTGCAAAATGCTGATGGCTCTGACATGTTGTGTCTCATAGAGCTGCTGAGTAGTAAATAAGTTAGCACAAGTAAAACACAGTGTCTAGTAGAGTATGGACTGAATAAGGTTAACAGTGGTTTTTTTCTGATGTAAGAAGTATAGCACATAAACAAATATAAATCCACTGTGAACACAAGCTGTGAAGTCCTGGATGTGTCATGTTTCAGTTCTGGGACCTTGAAGAAGTCACTTAACCTCCTTGCTCTTCATGGTTTTCATGTGGAAAATGAGGGCATGACAGTGGCTCTCTGAGGCAAGAGAAGGCATAATCTGTGTGACATTCAAGGCATGGTATGCAGGGCAGAGTGAACCCTCCTTTAACTGGACTTAATACAGTGATGACCTTCATTCTTTTGCCCTCTTTAGGGCTGACCTTTAGGACACACTCCCCATGTCCTTTTCTTCATCATTTTAGGATTGCTTTGTATCCTGCTCCTCAACTTCCAGACTGGCTTAAGTCTCCCCTTTGAGTGTGCACGTGTATGCGTGCACGCGCTTGCACACGTGCACACACACACACCCTCTTTCAGGCTTTCTCAATTATCACCCTATTCTCCCTTTTCCACAAGGGAACTCCTAGAAAGAGTGCTCTCCTCTCAGCTGTAGGCTTCATTGGCTAATAATGGAGGTTTTACATTCCCCACCAGATGTCTGATATCTCTTAGCGACATCTGAAGATAATGAAGTTCTCAAGTGTTTGTGAGTCCTTATACATTGCCTTCCTGTCTACAGTTTTGTGGGTGGTGGAACATCCTCTACCTTCCTGTGTAAGCCGATGTAGCACCTTACCAGAGGCACTTATGATTGCTTTGTTATGTGACTGGAATGAGCCTCAAGACAGTGTTAAAACTCCAGGCCTCCCTCAGGAGCCCCCTGAAGATGAACCAGGCTGTTTAAGGACTCACGAGGTGGTGGGCACAGGAGTAACAGGAGTGAGCTGGTTCAAAAAAGCAGAGAAAATGACCAGAGGGAGGTAAACTCAGAAAAGCCACCTGACATGAATTATAAACAAAATAGAAAGGCAAGCAGTAGTTGTAGTTTTTCTACCAAGTTCTGAAAGGGAAGAAACTCTAATGCTTGAAGCTTCAACAAAAAAGAGGAGGAGCAGACAAAAGACAGCTTTTGTGGTGATCTTTTTCTCAGAGTGTTAGGAGAGGGGCTGCAGAACAAGGAGAAGGACATATTTCCGTCCTTTTAAAAAAAAAGGCAAGAAAATCTTGGGGAAGGAAGGAGCCTCATCCTGGATGGCAGAGATTCGTGCAGCAGACTCCAGCTGACCCAGAGTCTCTGGTCTACACAACTCTACCAAGATCCTTGGTGAGATTATCCCCATTCAACTCTGTCCGTCACCAGGATACATTGGGGGCATGGATCCTAGAGCCCTGGGCTCTGCTTCTTCCTAAGACCAGAGTTGAGAGACTTTTTCCTTTCCAGTCTGATCTTTAAGACCTGCAGCCTCTCTGTCTTCAAGGCTGCCTTGAGAACAGGTAATTGGCACCTCCCAACACACCCAGGCGCATCCCTATGTGTGATCAAAAGACTATGCACTTTTCTCAGCCTTTTGTGCCCCACAGGATCCCTTACAGACACCCACACTTATCCCTTAGGAATGTCCGTGCCTTAGCCGCTGCCTTCATCTCAAAAGCCACAGAGTGCAATTCATTTGTCTTTTGCTGCTTCATAGGACTGACACATACTAGGTTCTCAATGATCGTGTCTTGGATAGATGAATGAATAAATAGCACTCTGGTACAATCAGTATGTATCCTATAATACCTAACCTTTTAAAGTGCTTATTATGTACTAGATCTTCTTTGTAGCATTTTACATATATTACTCATTTTGTTGGCACAAAAGCCCTGAGAGCAGGTGCAATTATTATTCCTATTGTATAGATGGGGAGTCAGCTCCCGGAGAGGTTTAATATCTTGCCTTAGAAAGTGGCAACAAGAAAGTGGCAGAGCTAGGGTTTGAACCCTAGCAGTCTAACATGAGAAATTAGACAGTTAACTAACACATTACCTACTTCTTAAAATATTTAAAGCAAGTTTTCTCAGTGGGATTGTTGAAGGCACCTGTGAGCAGATTAGTTAGAATACATTAGATGCTGGAAGATTGGATTTTTGTTTGAAATGGCTTATTGCACCGGTGAGGCCACAGGGGTCTGGTGGGAACGTGCAGCCAGGAGGAGAGGAAAGAGATGAAGGAGACTGCCTACGGTGTCAGGCTGATAGAAGATGAGGACTGGGGGTGAAGGGCTCGGCCTGGAGTGAGCAGCGGAGGAAAGGAGGCACCCATCAGACCCTCCTAAATCCAGCAGGAGGCTCAGTAAGGAGACTGAAATAGGGGCTAGGGAGTAAAGATGAGAACCTGTGCGGGATCCTTACCCAGGGAGACAGAAAGAGCGTGGGCCACTAAGAAAAGGAGAGAAGTTGAACCCATGGGGACCCAATGGAGGCAAAGTGCAAGTCAAGGAAAGTGGCAGGACCCTTGGTCCAATCCACCATCTGCTGGAGTCACAGGGGACAGAGTTCAGGGCCTGCAAAAAAGAGCTAAAAAGATATAGGTAGGCTGGTGGGCTCCTAGAAAAACAAAAGAGACACAAGGCAAACTTCAGTCCATACAGGGGATTAGTGGGCAACTGGAAAGCTAAGGCAAGTATCACAGTAATAGGGGTTGGAGGCATAATGATGGTAACAGTGCTTAGGGATGATAGCGATCAGGACAGCCGCTCCTCCTCCCTCCAGATATCACATGGAAAGTGATAGAGTGCTGTGGCTGGGCTCCTCCAAGGCAGCCAGGCTAAGTCATGAGGTTGAGTTTGTTTCTTGAAGGTTGTTTAGCGTCTACAGCTGAGGAGGTCTAAGATCAGTAGGGAGGACAAAGGACCAGGGAATATCTCATCCATTCATTCACTCGCCCTCCCGTCCCTCCATCCATCTACTCATTCATCCAAAATTTACTGAAATGTAACTCTCAGGCACTCTAGTGGGTATTGCAGAAGTTAAGATTTTTAAGAGCTCTTTGGTGCTTTCATGGAACTCCTAAGCAGCAGGCTCTTGACACTAAGTTAAATTGACAATGCTGTGCAAGCTCAAGGACATGTATTGATAAGTAATGGGAACAGCTGGGAGGGGTGGCTGCTACGATGGTGTGCGTAATTATTAGATTAGGCTATGGCTGCTTTGTAAAATAAGATACTTGGCAACACCCCTCACCTGCTCACTGTGTAAGTGAGTTTGGGGAAGCAGCTCAATAAGACATTTTCCTTCATACAGTGAGCACAAGATGATCTTCAGACTAAGCCACGCTGTCACGATGAGGGCTGCAACTGTCCAAAGGACAAAGTGTACTTTGGTCTGGAGAGAATTTAGTGGTTGTCTGAGGGGGTGGAGGCTGATTGACACTCACCTCAGAGCTGGGCTTGCCCCATGCTCTGTCCTGCCACCAAAAACCATGTGCTCCTGCCCGTCAGCCTTACCTGCAGGTCACAGGGAGTGAAGGGCCACCCTCACTGCTCTCTGCCCCCCAACACCAACCAGCAGCTCTTGTCAAAATGTTTCTATGCTGTCAGCCAAGTCCTTCCTCCTTGTATATTTTGTAGGAATAGTTGATCAAAACTCATGTGCATTTTTAAATATACTTGTTGTTACTGTATCTTTTTCTCACTTTAATTTAGGTTTCATGAGCCAGCTACCCAGGCATCTTTGCTCATTACTATATAATGAAGGCTTAGAACACTAATATTGGCAATGCTTAATATAATTTTGTTAAATGTATTTGTTATGTATGACTCAGTATTTTAACATCATGATTGGTTTGCGTTCCGGTCCCAGCTTGACTATTTAACTCTCTATTATGTTACTTTGGGTGAGTTAGCTTATCTCAGTTTCCTCATCTATAGAAAGGGGAAAATAACAATTACAGAGCAGTTGGGAGATTTCTGTAAAATAATGGAAGCAAGTCATGCAGCATGGTGCCTGGCACATGGAAAGGAGTAAACAAGAGGAAGGGTATCGTGATCATTGATGTTGAACTTGCCTAATGTCTCCTTCCTGTGCCTGGATCTTCAGATGATAAGAACAACGCGTGTGCGCATGCGCGCACACACAGACACACACAGACACACACACACACACACACACTATAAGCAACCTCAAAGATGTGTGAAGCAACAGCATGAAGCAGTCATTCTTAAAATGTGGTGTCTGGATCGACAGTAGCTGTATCAATCATTTCGGATTTGTCAGAAATGCCTATTCTCAAGTCCTACTGAGACAGAAACTTTCCAAGTGGGACCCAGAAATCTGTGATTTAACAAGTCTTTCAGGTGATTTCTATGCACACAAGTGGAGAATTATGTATCAGAAAAAGGGAGCGATAAAGAAAGCCAGACTCCTTGCCAGGATGTCCTTCAATGTATGTAAGGAAAACAGAGAAGGATATGGGTAGCCCCAGGTCCCATGGCAGAGAGCCTTCTCATTTCACAGACCTTACCTTGCCCATGCATTCTCTGTTGCTTGCAAAGAAAATTGGCCTCCATCCACCAAAATGTACGTTCCACTGGCTATTCGCAGGGTAGCATTTGCTGTTCAACATCCTGTGCCCCTGCTCTGCCAGGGCATGGCTGGCTCACAGAGGGCCAGCAGAGGCAGGACTGAAAGCCAGAGGTGAAATATGAGACGTGGTGTTCTGAGCATCTGTGCATATCCGGGAGCCCAAGGCAGGTAAGGAGATCTACATTTGATGTGTGCTGAGAAAGCCCCCAGTCCTATTTCAGAAGAACTGGATTAGCAGCAGCCAACAGTAAAGGCAATTGCCTGCTTGTTATACAGCCATTGGCTACTACCAGAATCCCCAGGAAGTCTATGGGGAGAAATTGAAGCTGTAGCTGGGAACAAATGATGACACAGAGAAGTCTGTGGCAGAGAAGATAGGCCATGGGGACCGCTAGGCTCCTCATGGAGGCAAAAGTATATGTAAGCCTTTGAGTGCTGGGGTAGGCAACTACCTGTTAAAAATCACATACGAAGCTTTAAAAATTACTACTACCCATGTCCCCTACTGGAATCTAGACTCAAGACAAGTTTGTAAATATTTCCAGGTGATTCTAACATCCAGTTGGGTTGAAAACTCCTTTTTTGACCATTTCTCCTCTCTCAGTCAAGAAAACAAACTGTCTAGTCTGTCTCAATGCTTGTGTCTATGAATATCTGCCCACATTTCTTTTCCTTTCTAGCAGTGTCTGATGCTGGGGAATCCTGAGTCTGAAAACAACTATGAAATAAGACCTAGGAGACAAAATGGAGTTGAGAAAGTCAACCCAAATTGCTGGTAAAGTCGAGACAGAATATAAGTTTAAATCTATAGACCAATGGGCTTGCAAATTCTTCACCAATGAATTAGAAAGACATATCCCTTTGGTAGTGGTCACATCAGGAAAGAGTCCAAGAGGTCCAACCAGGCTGGGAGGCTACTTAGAGGAACAATGCTGAGTCCTTTCTGCAGGCAGGAATGGAAGAAGAAAAAGATGCCTCAGGAGAGGTTAAACTGAGCTTATTTAGCTCCTCTTCTAGGCTGGCCAATCAGATGTGAGGGGATGGAAAAAAGCAAGAAAAACTCCTTGCACACTTTTCCTTCATGGATAGTGTGAAAGAAAACTTCCCTCCCTACATACATGGTTATGGGATACAAAATTCCTCCCTAACATCTGGGAATTTATCAGCTTTTTTGTCTTTATACTAAGTATTTTTACTACTTTAAGGGATTAAACTCAGGTTCTCTTTCATGACAGGTAAGCGCTCCATTAGTTGCATCCTCTGTCCCTTGCTGAATATCTAGGGAGGATATCTTTCTACATGTGTGGCTGTGACTATGGCTGTGTGGCTGGAGTGTATCTGTATTGATATGGTCATCTCTGTGCCTTTGCGTGAGTGCCTGGTTCTTTGTGTGTCTGTGTGGTGAAGCTTAAATCTGAACCATCCTGCTGCCCACTTTCTCATATTTCAGTGGTTAAGCAACCCGTATCCTGCCTTCTCCACATACCTCTCTCCCAGTTCCCTGTATTTGCTGCTCAGAGCTCCTAAGGGATCTTGCTGATATCCCCAGAAAGAACTATGCTCAGAGAATATGATCTCCTGAGTAATGGTGACCACTCTCCAATGAGCTAGAAGGAGTCATCACCATGGTTCTTACCATGACAAGACAATGAAGAAAATGGTCTTTGCCCCAATAGGACCACTCTAGATAGAGCTTGTTTCAGAATTCATGAACTGCTGGAGGAAATGAGAGAAGACAAGAGGTTATCAGAGCTCCACCCCTCAACCCACAGAACCTTAGAAACGCCTGGAACAGATTCAACCTGTGTTGGTTCTTCTGTGTGATGGAAAGGCTCAGGCCCTAACTGGATTCATAAGTAGGGAATAGCCAATGGCTGGGGTGGAATACTCTACCATGTAGGGTCCTCTGGGGAGATGGATATGGTTCTGTCTATTCCAGAACTCAGCCCTCTGCAGCCCAAATGAGTCATTTTTCTCTCCAGGATCTCCACAGAACTTCCCTTCCCTGCCTCAGTAGCTCTTGACAAGAACTACCAGGAGTGAGATCTTCCCAAAAGTGGTATTTTGAGAGTACTGACTGTAGAGTCAGAACAAGGAAGAGACCCTACTCAACTACATAGCAATTATGCAACTCTGGGCAAATCACCTCTTTCTAAGCCCTGTCTTTTACTCATCAGTGAAATGAAAATGCTATCATGCACCATACAACAGCATTTTAGTCAATTATGGACCCCAAATGGAGCTGAAAACTTCTATCACCTAGAGATATTGTAGCCATCATAACCATCATAAAATCTAGCACAGTGTTTTCCCCATATGTTTACAGTGATGTTGATGTAAACAAACCTGTGTAGATACTTTTAGACACATAATATTCACCATTGTAGCATAACTGCCTATGATATTCAGAATAGTAACATGCTGGACAGGCCTGTAGCCTAGGAATAATAATTATACTATGTAGTCTAGGAGTGTAGTAGGCTGTGCCACTTATATAAGGACAGCTTATGATGTTTACACAATGACAAAATCGCCTAGCATTGCACTCCTCAGAACCTATCCTGATTGTTAAGCTGCAGCTGATCATATCAATAATAAATATAGTGAATATCTATTGAGAATATATTCTGCACTAGGTCTTGCTTTAAAAATTTCACAGGTATTGCATCCATTATCTATTACTTCTTTTTAAAATGCCCTAACATCTAGCTGCCTACACCCTCAAGCATTTATTATCTCATAGTTTCTGTGGACCATGAACATGGATAAAGGGACCAGGGGCCTGGGTTTCAGAATATCCCATGCATCATGATTCAGGTGTCAGGTGGACTATAGCCACCACCAGGCTGTCCTTGGGGAAAGTGTACTCCCAAGCTCACTCGTGTGGATGTTGGTAGGATCCAGTGCCGTGGGGGTGTTAGATAGACCTTGCTCCCAGCTGACTGTGAGCCAGATTCCACTCTTTAGTCTTTCCCAGGTAGGCCTTGCCATTAGTCAATTTAAGCATGAAGTCCATCAGAACATATGAGAGGAGATAAGCAAGATTGAAGTTAGAGTTTTAACCTAATCTCAGAAGTGAAAGTGACACCCTGTCAATTGTGACAGATTTTCTTCATTAGACACAAGTCCTTCAGTCTAACCCATATTCAGAATTGGGGGGATCATACAAGTATATGGATATTTCAATGGAGGATAACAGGGAGCCAACTCAGAAGCTGCCCACCATCCTCATATATCACTTTATCCTTGTAGCAACTTCTGTGTGGTAAATACTTAACATATTCTTTTAGCACTATGCTACAGACAGGGAAACTGAGGCCCAGAGACTCAGCTGGGTCATACAACTGGCATACAGAAGCCTAGAAACTAGCTGCAGAGTCTGTGCTCTTCACCACTGAACCCTAGTGCCTAAAAATGGGGCTGCTGGGAGGATAAGATGTAACATTGAAGACAATGATACTGACCTTGCAAACACAAGCTCCTTTCCCCATTTTCCCCTTCCCAGTCTTACTCACCCAGTGTCTTGCCCTTGAAGAAAAAGTGTAATCTCTGTGGAGTCTGCAGCTTGTCATAAATTCTGAGAAGTTACTCCCTCCCAGCCACACCCTCTGTCATCTCTGATTGGCCACCACTCTTTATTTCTAACTTCTGCCTAATGAAAGAACCAACAGGTTTCCCAGATGAGAGGAAAGAATGTGACTTCCAACATGACAGCATCTGACCCTGCATAATAAATTCCAGTTTCCTGACCTATTGGACTGTATCCCAAGAGACAGCAACAAGTAAATGAATTCATCACACTCAAGTGTCTTCGTTCAGTTGGAAATGGGTAGAGAAAGAGGTTAGGAAGGAGATGAAAGGAAACAGAGTTAGGATATAGCAACAAGCTAGAACTGTTCCAGGTCATGCTTTTTAATCTTCTTTCCCATCTTCTGCTGACCCACATGACACTAAGTTTTGCTCACTCAAAAGGTGGGGATGAAAAGACACTGTTCCATCTCTGTCTCTTTTTGCAACTCTTTCTCCTCATATGAGTGGCAAAAAAGAAGCACATTTTTGGGGATTCCAAGAGGCTGACATTCATTGATCTGTGCTTCTCTATTGTACGAAAAGCCCCCAGACCAGGTGTACATCACTCCTGTCCACAATTCTCCACTCATCATGCTAGAGGTCCCCTGGGAAAACCCAGATCTACCTTCAGGTGGAATGCAGAATCCACACTAGGCTGAAAGTGTCAAGAAAATTCCTTGCATGCTGCTCTCAAATTGAGGCTCACCAGTTATAATGTTAATATTCTCATCTCCATCAGACTCTAGTATATAATTTTAAATTGGATCAGAACTTTATGGGGGAGAGGAGTGTGACTCATTATGATCCAACCAAGCTCCAACACTGGGAGAAATAAGAACTTTCCAGGGGCACCTTCTTGTACAGCAGAGCTACAACACATGACCATGTGCTGCAGTCCACCTGGGCATCTTATGTCATGTTATCTACCTTTCTCAGCACTGCTGCAGTGAACACAGGCACAGGATTATCAGCATCCCTTATGGCTCAGCTCCAGTGTCACCACCTCTGACAAAAATGAAGACACAACTCCTCAGAGCACCTCATCAAGCACCAAGAACCATCTGTGGTATATTCAACATTGTTCATGAGATATTGACTGCTTCTCCTTCAGTTTCCATCAGACAAATGCATCTTCCACCGCCTCCCCAACACACACAGATGGTGGACTTTGTTATGAAACTTGCTTTGGCCAAACTGCAATGGTAAGAGACAGCAACAAGGAAGTGTTCTCATGTGGGAAATTTGTTGGTTCTTTCATTAGTCAGAAGTTAGAAATAAAAAGTGGTGACCAAGCAGAGATGACAGAGGGTGTGGCCAAACTGCAATGGCAGAGTTAACAATATATAAATCAAAGCACATGCTTTATGAGATATACTATTCTGAAGGGCATTCTCACTGGTAGCCTCACGGTACCAGAAAATGAAAGACTTATGAAGGAAATCTGAAAGAAACCATCTAGGCCAAATCTCAGACTAGATCATCCACCACCACCTGACCTGTCGACATGAGAGTAAGCAGTAGGATTGGGAGTGAAGCCCAGGGGAAAGGTACTTGCATAGCATCCATGAAGTCCTGGGTTTGATGGAGATAAATAAATAAATATCTGTTGTTATTTGCCATTGAGTTTTTGTTGTGGGGAGTTATTATGCAGCATAATTATAGTGATAGGCAACTAACATATTCTCTAAAATGATCATAGAAGAGAAAATTTAGTGATATGTAAATAGTCAAGGAAGACTTCAGGATAAAAGACCATCATGAGTCCCAGAGGGTGAGCAAAGCATAGAGGTTATAGGCTTTAAAAGTGGACCTCAATTGGTCACTGTATCAATTGGTGAGTTGCTGTGGCTCACATTCCAACACCTATATGCTAATGAGCTTTCTGCACCTACTCACACATCAGTGAGCACGGGACAGAAGCAGTCTCCTTCTACAAGTCGTCAGTGTTGACATCTCTTTAAACCAAGGCCATTTCATTCCTCTATCTCCCCCCCCCCACAAATTAATCTTTTGTATTATTATGATGTTAGGTTTATCTTGAGTGAAACGTGGCTGTGAATTTTATCTGTGGCTTAAGATATAATTGTGGAATGGAAAATTCAAATACCCAAGGAAAACATCCCTATCAGCATTGCTTTGCTGGGAGCTGAAGCGGTGCCCCACGTGCAGGAAAGCACACAGCTTCCCCGCACGTCCTCTGGCGGGTTTATCACTGCAGCCATTTGTTGGAGGTTAGTTGCCCAATTTAGGAAATTGTTACAAATTGGCTAAGTGGGACATTTCTGACACTGAGCTCCATGGCATGCTCACTCAACCCCAGGGAGGAAGGAACACAGAGAGCATCTTTCAAGACACATTTTTAAAGAAGTTTTCCCACATGTTCAATGGAACAGTTGTTCCTTGGAATGCTAAAAAAAAAAAAAAGTCACTTGATAAATATGTACATTGGTAAAATAAATGTAGGAAACACTGCATTCAAGAAAGTCAAGCAGCAGTTCCTTCTCCAGGATCCTCCAAATATGTAGCAGGCATCATGAGTCTTCAGGAGCTAATATTGGATGCAGTGTCCCAAGCTTGTAATATTAGAATTCCCTATTTCCCTCCATATTTGATTTTCAGAAAATGATGGATCTAAAGTTCGCAGGAACATTTTTTAATTAAAAGTTATTCATCAACATGCCTTGATTCCGTATGGACCTACTTTCAATATTGGTAAATTGCCCTGCCTGTTAACATCCACCTGCTCATGGCTCCTACATTTACTGAAGTACAGTAGCGAAACTTCTCCCACCTATGTCCAATTTGAAGCATCAAAAGCAGGGTTCCTGTCCTCTCAAATCAGTCTTCCATGACTGTTATTCCTACCACTATTAGCAGAGAACATGTGGGAATATTTTTTAAACATGCATTTATTTGTTTGTACTTCTCTAAAATTTAGGTTTCTTTCATACATAAATAGGGACAACAGATAATGTTCTTTAAACGTTTAGTGCAGAGCCTGGCATGTGAGGTTCACAGGAAATGGTGAGTATCACTGTTATTGTCCTCCAACCCCTGTCTCCTAGTCCCTGCCCCTCAATTTGTCTCACAGTAGTTTCCAAGAAGTGATCCTGCTTCTCAGGTCTGCAGATCCTTGTTAAGCTTAATCGTATTAAGATTTACTAACACACATTATGTATCAGCCCTGCCCAGGACTCAGGAAAATATTAACAAGTTACATAGGATAATTGTCCCCCAAGCTCTCAGAGCAATATAGAGGCACAGCAAGCTTGTCCCAATGAGTCAAGAGCTGAGAGTTCCCTAATATGCTTTCATTACACATTAGCAGTGATGTTTCCCCCTGGAAGTGTGTGGCTCTAACATCCTCCACCATTTCTAACACACTGTGCATCATATCGTTGGTGACCAAGGGACATTCCAATCACTTTGAGAAGGGGAAGTGGACATAGAAGCCAAAGACTCAATAGGGAGATCCTCATGTCCCTCCTCCAGCCATTGACCCTGTTGGGGGGGAAATTCTTTTTTCAAAGCACACCATCTTGTTCAAGAGCAGCAAGACACTTGCTGGCTGGTCAGAGCTTTACTCCATGCTTTCTCCTTAAACATAAATAAGCAGCACTATTTTTCCTGGATTTTGCTCACTTGACTCTAAAGATCTGCCTCCTCAAACCATAAACACTGTATTTTAAAAGTACTGTTCTTTCTTCTACTTTGCCCTGAAGACAGAGGCCATCGTGGTCTCCCACATTCAGCAGTTATTTTTCAGAAGACCATGAGAGTCTCCTTTCCATCCTTCATCTTCTCCCAGGGAATTCAAGTCACAGAACAGAAGGGGAGTTCAATGTTTGATATCTGAAAGAGCTTTGTCAATGTCATGGGTTTGGAAAACATTAATGTGCACCCAGCTGTGGTCATTCATTCAATCAATGTTTACAGAACGTCAGCAAGGTGCCTGGCATACAGCTAGGGCCTAGGGACACAATGACAGCAGCAACAATGAAAGCAACAATAGGAGTTGACTCATATTGATGCTTCCCACATTCCTGGAATTCATTTAATCCTCTAACCTTCACTACGCTGTGGGACAGATACTATTATTTTTCACTGTTTATGTATGAAGAAAATGAACCATAGCAAGATCACACAAGTAAGTGACAGAGCTAGGATGGGGGACTAAAGTCAGCTGCAAGCTGATGAATTTGACCACTGTGCTTCACCATCTCTCCACAGTGGGTGTAACAGAATCTGCCCTCAAGTTGCCCACAGCTGATAAGGGAAACAGACAAGTAAATGGGTGATGACAGCATAGTGGGACAATTGTTGCATGACAGGTGCCACAGGAGCTCACAAGAGTGACCATCCCAGCGACAATGCTGGAAGCTTCGAGTTTTATCCTTTCCTTCTGAGGCACTCTGTCTGGATGCTTCTCAAGATTGAATACTGGACACAGCCTCCTGGGGTTCTTGCTGAAATGCAGATTCTGACTCAGAAGGCTGGCAGGGAGGCTGGAAAAAATCTGCATTTTGAATAGTCATGCTGTAAGGCTGCAGAGCCTCCGGGCAAATGTTTCTTGCCATTAGACCAAAGTGGGTGATAAAGACAGCTGCCCTCACTTCCTGATACCGAGCCCAGATGATAACATCGATAACATCACGGCTGCGGTCACGCCTGCAGTACCTCCCCCTCCACAAAGTGTGATGGAAGTAGTTTACCAACCTGATTGACCTCTGACCTAGCTGCTATAAGCCAGTCACTATTCCAGCTGCTTCGCAAGCATTTAGCCTTTTCAAGGCCCCAAGAAGAGAAGAGACTGACGAGGAAACTGAGACCTAGAGATTAAGTGACTTCATGATTTGCCCCAAGTAACCCCAATCCTAAGTGGCAGAACAGAGAGCTGCACCCTGCCATTCTGTGAAGCACAGAAGCACAGGGCCCTTCTGCTCCTTGCCTTCAGCCCTCCACATCAAATGGGTGAGCAGCAGAGCGGTTAGGACATATGAGTTTGTACATTTTTTTTTTTTTTTTTTTTTTTTGTCTTTTTGCTTTTTATCGGTACCGGGGATCGAACTCATGACTGCCTGCTTGCAAGGCAGGCACTTATGCCGCTGAGCTAAATCCCCAGCCCCGCGGTTAGGACATATGAATAAGATCCCCCACCGGGGAGGGCAGAGCCAGAACTCAGCACAAGTGGGATCCAACCCCTAGCTCATCTTTTAACTGCTCTGCGACAAAACAGATAATTTCTGCTCAGGCTCCCAAGAGATTGGTTCTTGGGCTGTATTACACTGAGGATCTTTTTGTGGCCACACAAGAACATTGGTGAAATCACTGAGGATTTAGGCTGCTGCCAGGGGCTGAGCTCTTAAAAGGGGTTGTATCCTCTTTGCCTTTGACTTTTTCCACTTGAAACACAGTAACAGAATTTTCTTTCATCTTTTCTAGGGAAGAGAGAGGTAATTATTTAAAAAATATCACGCTGCTGCGGACTTCGGGGGAAACTGAGTCCCTACTGAGGTTTTCTAGACTGAGCCTCAGGGGGCTGAAGAAGAGTGGATGAGAGTTGGCTGTGGGTGCTGAGACAGTTCCTCCAGCCATACTCCACTAATCCAAGCCCCTGTTGTGATCCCCAAAGCCTAGAGCCCCCCACAAGCCCTTGTTCTGTTCAGTTTTGGGAAGTAATTTTGCCCATAATCCTGCCTCCTGCTTCTGTTCCTCCCTCTCTATTTCCTCCTTCTCCTCCTCCACCTCCTTCTCCACCTCCTCCTCCTCCTCCTCCTCATTTCTCCACCAAGTTGTTATTGGAGGGCTGACCACTGGGCCTTGACGTCAGCACTCCTGGCAGAGTGTTGATTGCTAATAAGAGCAGAACAATTGTTGATTGGGGATAAGAAGAAAAAATAAAGCACTCAAGGTGACCAGCTACTGTGCCGGGCCATGTTTCAAGACTGTCATGTCAAAGCCAGGGAAAACAGGAAAAATTACTGCCAGCTCAGTCTGACTCCCACACTGCCCACTCCGCTGCCCACACCAGCATCTATCTATCACTGCCTTTCAAAGCATTCTTCTCCTGTACTAGCATATGTTCTTGCCAAAAGCTGCCCGAATCCATCCCCATCTGTGTCCATCCAAAGAAGGTTCTACTTGTCATCATCACCCCACCTCCACAGGGAAACATGTTTGCCTTTCCTCAAAGAGGGGGAAAGGACTAAAATACAGCCTAAGCCTTAGCGGTGCATATTCAAGCCTTAGGGATGGATTTCCAGTGGACAATGGCAGGTATCTGGTATCCCGGCAGGTTTCTAACATCAACATTGAGGTCAATACATGTACAACAAGCAATTGGCACAATCATGGCCTTAGGCAAAGTCAACCTCTTAGGGTCTAGGGAACTATGAAAATCCGTGGAAATTTATTTCAGGGGACTCAAAATTGGAGCCTTATATATTGTGTTACTAGTGGGCAGGAGATGTCAACTATTGAAAAGAGGTTTGGGGAGCTATGGTGACATTTCAGGGGCTCTGGGTCACTTCTGGATCTCTAACTTACACTTGAAACTGACTTAAGGGTGATAAGAACCATCACCCCTCAACCCTTCACCCCCTGCCTTCAGCTCAGACTGGTCTGGGATGTTTGAGAGGGATGAGAAATGCACATTTAAGGGAAGGAGACCAGGGGTTTCAGATGTAAGAAAAACTGGAAGTCAGAGGCAAAGCCATAGACAGATGAGGGGAAAGACCATTTTTCCCCCAAGTTACTCTTTCCTATTTGGTTTGTAAGATCATGCAAGTTCTTCATGGTTTTGCTGCCTCCCATTTGTGTGAAATGGTATCATCATTGTTTTCTAGATCTTTTCTCTACAGGTTTTGTTGTATCATTGGTGATACACAATATTCACACCTACTACAAATACGAGATTCTAAACAAAACTCAGAGATTTCTCTGATTGGATCAATATTAGTCTCACAGCCATCTGTGAACCAATAATTATGGCTGAAAATGTGACAGGAAAATATGAATAAGGTATGATAGCTTCAGCCAGTCAAGACCCACTTCAGATATGGGTTTAGTTTAAATCACACCCATGGGGACAAATGGGAGATTAGATCTCTTTTTGAAAAGGGAACAGAGAAATAGATGCTGGAGGGGCATCTAGAAATGACCACTAAAGGTGCTGGAGATTGAATGCCTTATGCAAATTTTTTCATTGAATTAATAGATTCAAAATAGACTTTAGAGACACTTGACCTCATCAAGTCAGCATTTCTTTTGAGAGACCTATATTAAATGGCAGTGTGAGATTTCCCTATGTAACAAACAGGGAAAATAGTTCTTTTAAAAACTGGGAAACATGGCCCAATTACATTATGAATAGCCTCCCACAACAGTCTAACATAGTACCAAAGAGTTTGAACTTCTGAGATTAGACAGATTTGAGTTCAAATCCTACTTGTGTTACCAGCTTCTTGACCTTGGACTACTTTCCAGTCTCAGGAGTATCCTCTGTAAAAAGGGAGAGTGAACTCCCACCAGAAGGTTGCTGAGACTGCAGAATAAGGTAAGGTACAAAGCATTTTGATACAGGCCTTGAACATGGGAAGTGCTCCACAGCCGGAAGTTCTCTATCAGGTAGTGGGTACTTTAATCATCTGTGACATGGGAAGAAAGAATCAAAAGTACTAGCACTGTCGAATGCTCTCATTTTATAGATAAGAAGCCCAGAGTCCAAACTGGAGAATGACTGAAGAAAGGTTGAGGCACAACAATAACATTCTCCAGTTCAAAATATGCCCTCTGATCGTTGATTGGCTTCAGGTTTACAACTCCTGTCAGGCTGCATCTTGTGCTTTATTCACATCTGCACTTAGTCTCTACACTAGAAAACGCAGCAACATATCCAGAGTAAAGCTGAGATCCACAGCAGTCCTCAAGAATCTGTATGGTGGTGCCATTTGTGGGCCACAGGGAGAACCAGACCCCAACCACTTCTTGTGAGTCAGCACCATGCACAGGCCACTGGGAGGACAACTAGATGCCAGCTCCTTTCAGCACACGGGCTTGGAGACTAGAAAGTCAAGGTCTCCACCCTTCCCTGCCACCAGATCCCATGAGCAACGGCTGATACAGAGAAACAGAGGCTGAGATGACAGCTATTGAAGTAAAACACAACTTAATGCTTATAGTGTTTAGCATTTCATTGACTTTGCAGGCCTAAAGCCAGTAGTTTGATCATCTATTTAGAGGGTAATAGTACAGGGTTTGGCGTCTATGTGGGATCTCCTTCTGAAGGTGGTAGCCATTGTTAATTCCCTATTATCTTGTTTTAAAGTCCTGTATCATTGTTTGGTTTGGTTTGGTTTTATCCTGTTTTGCCTTATTTGATTTTATTATATCCGATGACATGGGCAGCTATTTCAAAGACAACAAGCTACAATATGGTAGCCATTTTGGATTTACTATTACCTTGTTTTGAAGTCTTGTATTGTGTTCATTGTTTTGTTTTAATTGGTTCTATTCTGTTTTGTCTGATTTTATTATGTCTGATGGTATACGAAGCTATTTTGAAGACAACAAGATGCATTTTGGTAGCCAAACAAAGAAAAAAAAAAAGAATCCATATGGTTGGAGGGTCGAGAAATGGAGCTCTAGGCTTATCAAGAACCTTTCAGAAAATGGACTGCAAAGTATTCATTCCCTCTGTGCTCCTCAGCGAGGCTCTGTTGCCAACTGTCATTACTGATGTGCCTGGGAGGAAAAATTACTCAAGTATCTCCCAGGTTCTTAAACTGTGCTACAACAGCAACAGCAGATAAGAACTCATTTTCCCTGTGTTGGTCAAATGGCTTCAGTTTGATCCCATAACTAGGAGATGGTGCTCCTGCAATGAGCATCTTTCCTTAAGTATCATTCAGACATGTTGAAGTATACATCTAAAGACATCCATCTATGTCTATCTTTGCTCCTCCACCAAAAGTGTGTGTACACACAAACCCACACACACAAACATGCATCCCCACACAGCTTTCCTGAACGTTTCTGTTTAAGGTGAGCCACACAGCTTGGCCAATGACTACATTTCCTTGCTGTAGCACCAACAGGCCATAGACTGTCCTCAGTGTTCACAAATGTGCCCTGTCACTCTTATATGTTATCTTCCTTTAGGGTGTCCCTGTCACCTACTGAAGTT
Source organism: Cavia porcellus (assembly GCF_034190915.1). Taxonomy (NCBI): domain Eukaryota; kingdom Metazoa; phylum Chordata; class Mammalia; order Rodentia; family Caviidae; genus Cavia; species Cavia porcellus. Next base: position 26,722,667 of record NW_026947508.1, read on the forward strand.
TCCCCATTTTAATGATCATCACTCCATCAGTGAACACTTTTTGAGGATGCAACATCTTAGTGAATGTGTTTATTACTTACTTGTCTAGCATATGTGCAATTAATGCACCACCATGTAATGTGCTAGTGTACTACAGAAGTTTGCATGAGTAGAAAATTTTAAAGGAGAAGACAAAGATGAAAATTATAAAATGTATTTTATGCATCAACATTTTCAGCCATTAACTGAAAAAATGAGGGCAATGTAATCGTTCACTGTAAATGCTTCATTACTTTCAAAAATCTTAGGTTAGCAGTTTCTGACATACTGTTTTGAAGGTCAGGTTGAAAGTATATTTGTTTTGTGCATGGTTTTGGGGGCTTGACAGGCGGTGAGGTGTCCCAAAGAGAACATCAAAAACAAAGAGGTACATTCTTGGTTGTACTCATTGGTAGGATTCATTCTCATTCCCATTTACAAAGGATGTTGTGGACATTTGCCTAGCACATTTCCATTTTCTACACACTAGTCAGTTGCTTTTGCAAATAAACAGGTGGTTTGGCATTTTAATATTTGAACAAATGTGTTTGGAATCCTTTAGAATTTTTTTTAGAAGTTTTTTTTTAGTACTTTGGAAAATTGTGTCTCCAAGTCTTCAAAGAACACACACATGATAGAATTCATAAACGACACACTGACATTATTTTAGACAACAACATATAATGGTGGAAATACTTCAAATGTCCATTTTTAAATGTACTTTTTCTCAGAGAAACCTCTTAAAAGGAGTTGCTTTCTCTCTCATTGTTAAAAATATCACCTTTACTTTGAAAGGGCAGATTACAGATATTTACTTTTTTGAAAATATCTAATAAAAGCAGCTACCTGTCATCACTATAAAGGTCAGCAAATTTGGAAAACTTATTTTTTTTTGTAAAAGAAAATTATACTTCTCATCGTTAAGTTCAACAAACTAGCCAGAGACCCTTTTGTAGCACAAGATCACTGCCCTTCTTATCACAAAGTAACCAAAGATTCTACCACTCAAAACATTATCCTCTGCCAGGCCATGCAAAATGCTATGTGGCTCTTCAGGCGAAATTCAGGGAGTCTTTGCAGCCTACTAGTGTGAAGAGATTCCCTCTTTCTCCTCTGGATATCTCAAATACCCTAGGACTCTCACCCCTGTTTGATCAGTAGATAACTGGGGATAACAACCTCACTTCATTTAAACACTAAGAAAGCTTAACTTCTTAATCATTTTCAACATCTAGCCTCTTATTTTCTTCTCACACTCCAGGAAACATCTGGTAATTTGGAGAAGCAGGGATGGAGCCTTGTATGCCCCCTCTTCTTTTCTCATTCAAAGCTCCATACATGATAATAAAAAAATAGCTATTTATTGAACATTTACTATGTACCAGCACCGATCCACATCCTTTAGATACATTCACTCTCCTATGGAGTAAACTTTATTATTATTCTCTTTTCATAGTTATGGAATACATGTACAAGGGATTTAGCAATTAATCAAAGTTTTAAAGATTAGTAAGTGATGAAAGCGGGATTCAAACCAGGGAGCTTGGCATTACAGTCTACACTGAAGTATTGTGCTATTTTTGATCCTCCCCAATAGAGTCATGCAAAGTTCTCCACATCTGCTATGGTCTTTATTTCTTCCAAGACTTTGCAAACGATATTGCTTTCACCAGGACCATTTACCCAAGTCAAGTTTTAATGATAATGGAAGAATCTTCGATCAGCTTCTCTGGTCCTGCTGATGAGCTGACACTTCATACACTTGCAGTACTGCCTGGCCCTCCATGATGCCCCTGTCTGCACAAACTACTCAAGAATTCTTTAGTCAAGATCACTTATCAGATCCTTTCTCCTGCATTTGGATTTTACAAAGCAACATGGAGACTGTGTGGGGTGGGTCTAGGCGTAAGGGTGTCGTTGGAAAAGAATCAATAAAGTACAACCCTCCAGAGAGTTTTAAAGTTCTCAAAGCCATTCTACTCTTGTTGAAAAAGATCTTCTCTGACTCCTCAAAAGAATCCTGGCATCTTTTGCTGAATTTCTCCAGAATCCATTTTTCATTTACTTAAATGAATAAAGCAAACTTAGACAATCTGCTGAGCCCTTATGGCCATTTATTTGTCTGTAGGCTGTAGGTGCCCTAAGTGTATAGTCTGCTTTCCTATCTTCAGACTTCTGATGCCTCACCCTACCTATGCCCTAGAACAAGCGTTAGCATGTACAAACTGAACACCTACCCAGATGGGTGCGTTCCCCAGGAGGCGACAGTTGCCTTTGGGTGCCTCCCTCAGTTGTAATCCACTCACTATACACTAATGTTCACAGTCAGAGCCATGCTAATACTATCTCCAAAAGGAAAATCCAGGTTAGAGGCATTAAAAGCATTAAAAACTGACCTTTGCTTGGTGAAAGAGTAATCCATTAATAATGTATTTTGTACTATAGAGCCTCCTACTGGGAATTAAAGAAGTATGGGGATTTAAGGTCAATATTCCTTCTCCAAAATTGCTTTATCCCTGGGGGTGCAAACAGCAGGGAGCACCAGTCCTCCTGGGGTTGGCAGGAGGACCATCAGATTTACAGAAAGACTTGAGTCACAGAAGAGGTAACATCTAGGAGACTCCACTTAACCATCTTCCTGGTGGCAGCCCACCAGGTGGCTTCAGCCTGTCTACTACTGTTCTGACCTAGAAGTCATGAATTTTCTGGACACTGGCCATGAGCCGTGTGGTCAGTTATTGGCAAAAACATGGGTTTAGGGTGGATGGAGGTAGAGCTGGCACTAGAGTTCTGGGTTGTAGCTATATGGAATATAGCTGGTCTACAAGCCCCAGACACAGCTAAGTCCCCAACTTTCTCTCAACAACTGAGGAAGGCTCTGTCATTCCTGATTCAAAGAGTTAGAATCTCCAAATTGGAAAGACCTTAAAGGTCATCTTTGCTGAAGCTCCTTTTGTGACAGAAGGTTTATTACCTCTCATGGCTGGTCACTCCTTTCGGGGTTGGGGAGTCCTGACAGTTGGGGTGCTCTTCCACACTGAACCCTGACTGAGCTCCTCTCTTCTCTGGGCCACCATCCTGATTGGAGCAGATCAAGTGGCAAGGAGGAGAACTTGGCTAAGAAGAGACATCAACTATAGAGAATGCAAAAATAATAAAACTGACTAAAAATTGATCTGTGCTTTATCATCACCATCCACAGGCAATTCTGAACAATGTTAGTGGTAAAATATTACCCTTTACAAAAGCTCTTGTTGGTCAAATTCTAAATAATTATGACAGTTACTGTTGAGTTTTAATAATAATGAAGGTGGAATAAGCTTTCATTGAGCACATTTTTATTACTAATCCTTTAATGACATTCTATTCTAAATGGGCACTAATTTGGAAAACACCCAATTTTACAGTTGACCCCCCAATGCATGCAAACTCAGCTGTACATGTTCATTTTGAGAATAAAATTTTCAAGTTTGGACCAGTTCCAGCTTGATTTGAGCACATTTCATATCTCCAATCCCGACGGTACTACATATCCCTGAGTTTAGGAAATTTATAGTAAGCCCTACAATCATGAAGACCTGAAAAAATTCAGAAAATGAGCAGCGTCTATTCTAACATTTAGTGCAAACACTTGAGTTTTTGTCTTTAAAGTTTAAAACAGTAAAACAGAACCACAAAGTGCAATATTTTTGTTAAGTGCAATTTATAGCTTATTTATATTGAATTTGGAGAATATTTTAAAATTTGAAATTCATCTTTCTTTTATAATTGCTGTTGAGCTGAAGAATTAATCAGGAAAATGTACTGTTATTAGTTATCACTGTAACATACTATAAAGTGGCTTTCCCTTTTCTCAAAATCTCTACTATCATAACAAAATATTAATCCATTAATCTTTTTATTTTTTATTCTACAATATTTGTGTATTTTTACTGATATATATACATATATGTGTATGACTGTCTGCTTTTCATTTGTTACTATTTATTTTACCTCATGTTTATTATTACAATTAATCTTATTTATATAGAGGAGTTGTTGAAAGAGATTCTCTCAGGATATCAAACATAGCAGGAACTTCACTGGTTCTGGTCCCCTTCTCTAAGCATTGTCCCCGTGTCTGAAAATCTCCATCATGTTCCCCCAAGACTTTTCCAAGTTGATCATTCAGTCCTCCCAAATATCCCTCATAAAAATGGTCCTGAGTCTTTCTGCCATTTCACCATAATGGCTGTCATTTATCAGGCACTCACCAAGTGCCAGATAATGTACATGGTTTCATTTGATTCTCTCCATAATTGTTCTTCCCATTTTATGACTGAGAATACAGAGGCTCAAAATAATGAATTAATTTGCTCCAAATTATATAGTCAACGTGCAGCAGAGTGAAACAAAAAGTGACAGGAAACTGTGATAGCACTGTGTGATTTTGTTCCGATCCTCTGCTACCCTCCACCATGTATGGCCAAGCTTGCATGCATTGCTCTTTCTTTTCGTGGCCTTAGAGTACTACAGACCCTCCATAGAGTACCACAGACTCTGAGATACACAGAGTAAAATGGAGTCACCTCCTTCATTCCAGAAGCTGCACTTGTGCTAGTGCTGCTGCTGAGTTCTCTGGCTTTCTGGAAATATGTGGCAGACAGAATGGAGTTCACAGGAAGAGGTCAACTTGAGTTGTTAAGATCCAGAATGTGATATCTAGGATCCATGAGACCTGGATGTGGGGAAAACACCAAACACTGAAGTTAACCAGGGGTTCTTCAGTGCCATCTCACTAAAGGAACCTCAAAAAGAGAGTCATGCACCAGCCCTGCCTGAACAAAATAGAATGTCAAGGCGTGAACACTATGGAATAGGACGTGTGACATGTGCCCACCTTAGTGGAAAGTCTGTATGAACTGGGTGAGCTCTGGAAAAAGGTTAGATGGCTTAAGAGCACACACTCACTGTTACAGCTTGTGTCTAGGTGTCCCCCAAAGCCTTATGCAGTCATAAGTGGGGCTTTTCAGAGGTGTCTAGATACAGAGTATGTGATGCTGGGATGAAGTATGAGATGCCGAGATCAAGGGTACGTGATTACTAAATTAGTCCACTGATTGGTTTGGCATCTTTCTAGGTATAGATAGTGGGAAGACCCATCCTGGGTGTGAGTTCTACCCCCCTGTAAGGGCATTTGGCCTGATAGACTAAAAGCGACTGAAAGAGGGGTGCTACCACTTCTTGCAGCTTTTGCTGGCTTCTGCCTGCCACGAGCTGTTTCTTCTCTGTGATACCCCTCTGCCATGTCACCTTACTTTGGAGTCAGCTAATTATGGACTGAAACTCTATAAAGTGCGTTTATGGACTGAAATGTCGATAAAGTGTGAACCAAAATAACCCTTTTCTCCTTTAACTTTGGGTGTTGGGTATTTTGCCTCGGCAAAGAGAAAGGTAACTGAGACACACACCCTTCCTGGGCTGCAAATGACTGTTGGTCTTCTGCCAAAGACTCACAGGACTAGGCTGGAGGATCCCAGGGATCTATACCAGGTCCCTTCCATCCAAGTTCTTTTGGGAGGCTCAGGGAGATGCACCCAGCTGCTGCCACCGCCCTTTATGTCTTGTGGCTCCTTTAAAATCTTAATTTACATGAAAACAGATAAGATTGTCCTCCCAGCACCACTTGCTAGGGAACAGACAACTGTGGGCAACTTGTACCTTCTGTTGCCATTATTCCTGGTTTGAGAGGAACAAAGTGGGATTGGTGGATCCATTCTAAATAGCTTGGAGGACTCCACCCAAAATCAGCTTCCAACTGGATTGATCTCCAGACCTCATCAGGAGAATTTAGCCTCAGCATAAAACCAGACATGTGCGCTTGTTCAAGGTCATCTCATTCAGCCCCGCCATAGATTTAGGTTGTTGCAATGTTTAGGGTCTGAAATAAACAGTGTTTTTACCAGTAGTTGTGCATTGAGAAATAGGAAATTCTCTAGCTTCAGGCAGTACTAAAACATGGACAGATGTTGACTCTCCAGGGAAGAACTCCATCCCATTGCCAAGCAAAGAACTGTGTCCATACCTCTGTGAAAGGAAGCGGTAGAACTGGGGACAATGTTGTATTCTTGACAACCAGTGTGAGAGTCTGAGGCATATAGGACCACCAGCCCTTAAAGAAGGTTACCAAAAGCCAGTTTTATACTTTGCTCCAACAAGAGCAAGATGAGAGGGTGCTGCTTGTGTGCTGCTATAAAATAATATCAGAGTGGGTGGCTTATAAAGAACAAAGGTTTGTTTCTTATAGCTCTGGGAACGTGTAAAGAGCAAGGGACCTGTATCTAGCAAGGTACTTCTTACTTTATCATCCCAGGGCAGAGGCAGAAGGACAAGAGGGAGAAGGGGGCTAAACTCACCCTTTCATCAGAAACCCACTCTTATTATAACTAAACCACTCCCAAGATAAGGACACCTTTTCATAAGGGTAGAGCCATCAAAGCCTAATTACCTTTCAAAGATCTCACCTCACAACTGTTGCATTAAAAACTAAGTTTCCAGTACATGAAATTTAGGCCAACATTCAAATCATAGTAGTAGAATACTTTTGAGCAAGCAGAACCTTAGTGATTCATGGACATCCAGGCCCTTGCGTCCAGATCCACTGGGCCATGACCTAAGGAGTAGTGGCAAACCTATGGCACACATGCAATACCAGGGTGTCCGCATCATCGAAAGCTCTGAAAGGTTCTCTATCACTGACGAAGGCCACAATAAACTGCATCTGAGCTATGGACTCTGACATAATGGGGGGGGCCACACACAAACTTTTTAAGCCTAGCATTGCATCATATTGGTGGTGTCCTTCCCGTTTTCTTTAGATTAAGTGTGAGAAATGAGAGGACGATGACACAGTACTGATTAACTATGACTATACCAGGGTAAGAAATTTCCCTCTTTCTTCCTCTATCTTCCCCTCTCTCTCTGAAGAAGCACTGCTCCTTGTCCTAACCTATGGAACGATGGGTTAATTGGCTTATAGAGCTGCTGAATATGGAACAGAGTCCTAATGGAAATTTAATCAAAGGAGACAGTTATGTCGAGTGAGGTGTTAAAGCCATCGAAGATGAATGGAGATGGATACAATTTTCCCCCCAGAGTTATTCAGAGCAATTTTAATAAAGTGCAAGTTTAACTATGGAATGGATTGTGTGACCAAGTGTCATCTGGCTGTAGGGCACAGCAGGGCAGGCAAAGGAAAGAGAACTTGGAAAGTTTGTTAGAGCAGATAGAGTTCTCTCTGCATCACACTACTTTTTACCTAATAATCTCTTTGCACAGTTCATTTCAGAGGTGTTTCATCATCGTCTGTGGCTTGTGGCCAGGGATTTCAGTGGTTAGTGTAGAAGGCTTGCTTATTAGGCCTAAGTCATGACTGTAGTTAGAGATCCATAGATCCAACCACTTACCAGACACCTCCACTTGGGTCCCTACATCTCCCCCTCTCAGTGCTTCCACTCATCTTTCAGGGCCCAGTTTAGTTGTCACTTTAGGAAGATTTTCCTGAACCAGTCTTCTCTCCTGTATGCATTTTCCTGTTAGTCTGCATATGATGATTTCATAGTTGTCTTTTTGATGTATGTTTGCTGTCACTGTTAAACTATGACCTCCTTGAAATAATTTTGCAAGTATATAAACATATATACATGCATATACACACATATCTATACATACACAGACACACTAATGAAATCTTCTTATCTTAGATAAGCTATTTGTATATTGCTTCCTTACTCAGCAATACAGTGTGGCGATCTTTCTGAATCAATGCATGTTGCCCTATAACAACCTCTTTTAACAGCTGCACTGTATTCACTTGTATGGATGTAACATAAATTATTCAATAAACCTCATCTTTTTCTGCACCCAAAAGCATCACTGAAAGGAATATTCTTCTGCATATATGTTTTTGAAAATTTGTCCAATTAACTCCCTCACAAACTCCTAGAAGAAAAATAGTTGAGGTCAAAGTTTCAATACATATTTTCAAAATATGCTCAAAAGGAGTAAAAATGTGTGCTGATGTACACTCCTACAGATGTTGTCTGGGAGTATTATTACCCTACAGCCTTTCTAGGCATTGTCAATCATGTTCACTTTTGTCAGTGTGATGGATAAAACTTAATGTTTTATTCTTGTTAAATTTGACAATTTAATAATCTAAGACAAGCCCCATCTAAGGAGATGATATAATGCCTTGACAGGACAGTACAGATTCTAAGAGCCCATGCTGGGGAGAGAAGAACTTGCTGAGATTTTTCCTAGAGAAGTCACTTAGAATAAGGAGCTGGCTCTCTGGAAGAAGAGGCCAATTTGTCTAAATCATGAAATTCAGGATGTATAGTTAGATGTATTCTGGTTCACTTAGCATCCCCTCCAAAGGATTTCAGTGAACTTTCTAGACAGCCACATTTTCTGGCACCTAATGGGCATCTGCATTGTAGATCTAAATGTACCATTAAGCAATCTGAGGAATAGTAGAAGCAATATACACCAGAGAGATTATATATCTTATGAATAAGATAGAAGGAACATAGTAAATAGAGATATAGGGACCTGAATACTAGTCTAGATTATGGACCTAGATAATAAGACCCAGAGCAAAGTCAGAAACCTGGGAACTGGATAATTAGACCTGAGAATGCAGCATGATACCCCCTTGGGCACCTGGGCATAAACACCCTTTGTACACTGGACACATGAGATATAGGGGCAACAGATGGTTTAAAGATTCCACTCATTAGGGGACAAGGGCTCTTTTAATAGTTCTCCAGGCCAGACCTTTATTGGTTCAAGAACTGGGGCAGATACACGGATCAGAAGCAGGTATGTACTATTCTCTTGACAACTAAGTCTACAAAACATTTGGATAATTCCTTTAAATAAAGTCCCTTTACAGTGTACAGGTGGGAGTGAGCATGGGTACAACAAAGAAATGAATCTGAACTAATGCCATTCCTACATTGATTACCATTGAATTTATGTCCTTTGCTTTAGATTATCAGTGTCCCAAGAAGCTTTGGGGAAACCAAGGATGACAGCTGACTTGGAGTGAAGCAGTGTTTGGCTCCCAAGGATCCAACACCAGACCAGGGGATCTGGACCAGCAAGTTAGTGGTTGGGACTGAATCTAAAAGGTGACTCCAAAACCACATCCATGAATCAAATCAAATGAAACTTACCAGTATTCACAGTTAAGTGGTGTTTGAGGAGTAGGGATTGAGCAAATAAAGAGGCAAGAAGTAGTGAGTTGATATCCACAGATTAAGAATTTTGCTATCAATAAGACTGAAATGTTCAAGGCACTCTAGTAAAGGTCCTATGATATGTGGCTATAAGGTGTATTAGTTTTTTTATTACTGCAAAAAAGTACCTGAAGTTGGATAATTTTACAAAGAAAAGAGGACTATTTAACTCATAATTCTGGAGGTTTAAGGGCCTGCTTATGTTGATAACTTCCTGCTAGCAGAGTTTCAAGGTAGTGCTGGACAAGAGGCAAAAAGTATTTGTGTGCATGCCTTTTCTGGTCTCTCTTTTCTGATAACGCCAATAGTATTCAATCCTGAGTGCTCTACCTTACCATCTTATTTAATTCAAATCCACAGATCCCACTTCTAAACACTACAATCAGATTCAGTTATACCCTCTTAAGAATTCACAATATGAATGAAATTTCAACATATGAACTCTCAGGCTTCATCCACAGCCAACCCACAGCATTTGCTTGCTTATGGTAAAGGCCCAGAGTAAGTCAGGCTCTGATGCTGTCTCTCCCTCAGTTGTTGTGAGATGGCTTTGCATTCCTGGCCTAAGAGGAGAAGGTAATGGTTACTCTAGTGGTTGCAGTTTCCTCTGCAATGTCATAAGCTCTCTCCCTTCTGCAGATGTTACAGTCACCTTGAGTCTGCTGGAATGATAATGTTCCCACGGCCTTAAGAAGGGCAGTGAGAGTGCTTCCCAGACAAGTTTCTATCTCACTGCTTTTGTGTGCAGAAGAAGACAATCCTGCAAATAGTACTGATAAATACTGAAGTCCCAAAGACCTGCCTTCTAAAGGGCACCTGTTCTAACTGCAAAGCAGAGCTTGGGGTTTTTGAATAGAAGTGAAGAGTTACCCTCCATTCCAGGAAATCCAGACACCGCCCCATGGATCCTGCCCCTTGCTAACTGTGAGGGCTGGACCCACACATTCCACATCTTGCTCTTGCCCCCCGTGGCTCCATTATGTCCAAATAGGTTCTGTCCTCAAGTGACTCCCCAGACTTACTTTCAGTATCACAAACTGAGATTAATTATCACACCCACAGTCCCATGGCCCTTTACCAACCCTGCACCACCACTGTCTACCTGGCTAAGAGCATGGGTTTTCAGCTGAACTACCTGGGTTCAAGTTCAGGAAGTTCAGACTCTGCTAGGAAGCTATGTGACTATAAATAAACCATTGAACTTCCTTTGGGTCTCTCTGTGCCAGTTCTATCACCTGTAAAGTGTAGATAATGGTCATATTTCTAATTGTGGCATAGAGCATTCTCTCAGTATCTGTGGGGACAGATGCTAAGGTTCCAAGTTCCTTATATCAATTGGTATAACATTTGCATATAACCTATGCAAATCCTCCTGTATACTTTGAATTATCTCTAGATTACTTATAATACCTAATCACTATAAGTGCTATTTAAATTGCACTGTGGTTTTTTCTTTTAAGTGAACAAGGGGAAAAAATCTATACATATGCAGTACAAGTGCAGATTTTTTCAATTATTTTTGATCTGAAATTGGTTGAATGTGCAGATGCAATGCCTGTAGATATGGATGACTGTATTTCCTAGGTCTGTGAAGATTAAGTGAGTTAGAATACATAAAGTCCTTAAATTGTATCTCCTGCATTGTAAGTACCACTTAACCATTAGCATTTGCAATTGTTATATTTTTCCTCACATCACCTGGTCCAGTTGGGTCAGTAGGAAAAAGCAGCAGACAGTTGCATTATATTTGTTGTTTAGTTTAATGAAAAAATAATTTATTTACTTGTCTACAATAATATTTATTATGTGTTTAGCACTGTATAATCTTATTTGATGCCCATCACTAGCCACATGAAAGGCATGCTACTATTTCCATTTCGTAGATGCAAAAACTAAGGATTAACTCTGCCCAAAGTCATGGAGCAGGCAAGCTGAAAAATTCAAATTTCAGTCCATGTCTGGGTGGCTCCAAACCTGCACAGTTTGTTATTTCAGGTAATAAAATTTCAAAGTAAAATGAAAACAGTGCTAGAAAAAGACTCACTCCGGTCTAGAACTTTTTAGACATTGTAGTATTCTTTCCTCACAGGCATCTCTTCCCTCCCTCCTGCTAAGCAGCCCTGCCTCCTGCCCCCTGATGTCAGGGTGAGCCACGTGACTTGCTCTGCTCCTGGGTAACAGCAGATAGTACTTACTCCACTTCTGAGCAGAGCCTTTCAATGAGTTGCTGGTTCATGTCTTTCTCCTTGAGCTCCTGCCTCTGCCATGAGAACAGTGTCACAAATAGAACTTCCTCTTCGGGTAGGGCCCCCAAATAATAAATAGATCGATGGAGCTGAGCCAAATCTTGCAGAGCCCAGAAGAACCAAGGACAGCAACTGCTGACCAGTGACACTCGCATATTGTAAACAGGAGGGAAATGCTTGGCGCTATAAGGTGTTGAGATGGCAGCAGCTGGAGGTTGTAGCCTCAGGAAATGCCAACTAATGCAAATATGATCCCAGTGGTGGTAGACAGACCAGGTAACCTCTATTGTGATAGAACAGACTCAGGAGGGGTAACCCAGGCTTGCTGTTTTACAAAATAATGCATTTTGTTATAAAATTGAGCTTTAAACCAACTGGGTGCATTTTTGTGCATGATTAATGATCTAAATATGTTCTCTGAATTGAAATCAAAGTAATGAAGCCACAGAAGACCCGGAAACAAGAGGAAGGACAAAGCGGTCAAGGTATTTTGAGTTTCCCATCCTTGTGGGTGGCTCCCACAAATGCAGAAAACAAGCCTAAGTGGAAAACATTTTCCCCGCAGTAGAATAAGTCCATAGATAGAGCTTTCCTCCAGAAAAACAAGAAATCACCAACAGTCTCACAGCTTTGTGGATTCAGCTCCCATTGTATTAGGGACCTCTCCAAGTCCCCCAGAAAGAATGAGGACAAAGGTAGATACTGAAATCTGGCTGAAGACTCTTTTAGCTAGACTAAGTATCTGTCAGACGAAGTATATGATCACAACCCAACATCTGGCTGGGACGGAACTGGCACAAATCAGTTTATAGAGACTTCTGTGTGCAGCTGGGTGCTAGGCGAAGAATCCTAGAGTAGGATCCTTGTGATAGGCCATTTTAAGCACAAGAGTGCATTAAAATCTCTGGTGAATGGCACTGGAGGCACAGCAAAGGTAACTTTATAGAATCACATGGTCAGACCTGTCCTTGAGCTCTGGATATAACCCTTCAAGGCTTTGCCTGTAACACTCCCAGAGGTGGAGAGTTAGGCCTTTTGAGAGTAAGGGAGAGGAAGCAGATGCTGGGGATACTTCATTAGGCTTCTCCTATTGGTCACTGGCCAGCTGAGATACAGGAAAAGGCTGCAAGAGGGCTGAGATGTTTCCATGGCAACGACAGGCAGCGTTGCTCTGGAGGCAGCAAGTTGGTGGGGATGGCATGAGCCAGGAGGAAGGGGAATCAGGAAGAGAGGGGAAGAGCTGACCTGGAAGGGAGAGCAAAGATGAGGCAAAGGGAGAGAAAAGTCACAGGAAGGGGTGAAAGGATGAGGAGGAAAGAAGGGGATGTCAGAGAAGGTTAAGAACGAGAGACAAAAATAGATGATGGAAGAGTAATTGGTAACATATAGAGAGGAAAAGAGGAAAGAAGGATGGAAGGAAAGAGAAGGAGGAAGGGAGGGCAAAATGGAAAGGAAAAAAGAACAGGAGAGAAAAAGGAAAGGTAGAGGAGGACTGCTTGTATCCTTGACTTTGTGCACCAGAGCAAAAATGCCCACAGCCTAGGATACCCAGCATACCACACGCACTCTCTGCTTGACTTACACGACACACCAAGAGATGCACAGGACACAGTCCCAGAGACTGTGCTTCAGCCAGGCCCCGCCCTTGAGTAGATGTGAGATGGAATAGCTGGAAGTTTCTAGAACATGTTTTGGCATCTGATAGGCTGTGTCTCTGGCCACATGAGCATGGGTCAACTGCTTAACTTCTCCGAACTTCAGTTTTGTTTCACCTAAAAACAATACAAACAAACAAACAAGAAAACTGGAGATAATGGCTATCTTATGCAATTGTGAAACAAAATAAAATGTGGGCAGAGATCTTAGTATGGTGTCTGGCACATAGTATGCACTTAATAAATAAATTGCATTATTTACATTTGAGTTGGTCATCGTTTAACCTGCCCTTGGCTCCATTTCATCATCTGTAAAACACAGATTATCTCCACCTCAGTTTTTAAATTGCATCATTGTAAGTGCTCAATAAAACAGTTTGCTATTAAAGCTATTTTCCTACTAAGAACAAACTTTAGAGAATGCTTGACATTCATTTGTTTGTTTGTTTGTTTGTTGGTACTGAAGATTGAATCCATGACCTTTGCACTAAGCACTAAACTACATTTCAACCTTTTTAATTGTTCTTTTTTTTAATTTGAGAAAAGTTCTCACTAAGTCACAAATTACCTAGACAAATTTTGAACTTGTGATCCTCTTTTCTCAACCTCTTGAAGTTCTAGGATAATAAGAATGAGCCACCCACCCAGCTGCCTGACACATTTTCAAACCATATTCTCCACTGTTTCTTCATTTAACACCTGAAATTGTTGTTTTGAAAGATAGGGCAGCATTAACTTCCCCACTGTAACTATGGTTCAGTTCCAAGCAGTGTGTTGAGAACTTTACACTGACAACCTCATTAAATTCTAGAAACAATCCTTCAATGTAGTCATCACCTCATTTTACAGTTGGGAAGCCCAAGGATCAAGGGATAAAGGAATTTGCCTGTCACTTGTTGGTAGGTGTTTGAACTTAAAAGCAGAATGACAGGTGGAGGTAATACAATTAATTTGGAAAAACTCACTGAACTTGGCATTTTTACCCCAAACCAATTCTTCTTTTTAAAAAAGTTTAAATAGAATTTATTCTTTAATTGACATATAAAAGCAAATATAGTAGTGGAGCACTGTATCCAACATTGATGAATTGTGCTATGAGTCACCAGAGTGAAAGGAAAGAGTGGTTTTGGGCTCCTAGGGAGCCTCATCCATATATGTCATCTCGCAGGACACACAGCCGTGCCAGCCACTGGCCACTGGGCAGGCTTCCCAGTGGGGGGGTGCCTGAAAAAAATCCCAGACTCAAGTGACCAGTCAAGGCCAGCCAAGGAGCTTCAAACCTTTTATTACAGGTAATTTAGATGCTTTTTCTTGCTTAAAAGGGAGGCAGCTGGGTAGGGTGGCACATGCCTCTAATCCCAGTATTTGAGAGGCTGAGGCAGAAGAATCACTGCAAGCCAACCTAGGCTATATAGTGAGTTCAAAGCCAGCCTCAACTACATAGTGAGCCCCTGTCTCAAAAAATAAAATAAAACGAAAACAGGGAGGCAGATTGAAACTGTATCACCCTACTTTTGATAAAGTGTAAGATATCTTTGTGTTTTAAGAAATTCTGTGTGGCAGAGCGAGAGAGAGAGAAAGAGAGAGAGAGAGAGAGAGAGAGAGAGAGAGAGAGCAGGAAAACAAAGAGGAAGGTGAAGAACAGAAGCAGTGACAGACAAGAGAAGAGATAAAAACATACTTGAGGACAAGAGAAGTAGAAAAGGGATGACAGGCAGATAAACAGGCTGTGACAAAAGCTTCAGAGAGAGATGGACAGGAAAGCTGAGACAGGTAGCAAAAAGGCAGAGACACTGTGAGGAAGAGACAGAGCAACCAAGAGATAAAGATTTCCTTCCTTTGTTGGCTGTGAAAATACAGCATTGGTGTGCACAAAGCTAGGAAAGGCTTTGCACCCTCTCCCTCCCCTCCCCTCCCCTCCCCTCCCCTCCCGCCGTCCCTCACCTTCCCCCTCTCCCCGTCCCTCCACCCCCTCCCTCTCTTCCTCTCCCCTACTCCTTTTTGGAGGGGAGGGCTAGATCAGCTCTCACATTCTAAAAAGGTGATGCTCAGCCAGCGTTATTTGTAGTACAGGTGTTTTTAAAGCACAGATAAAATCTGGCAGTACAAATATTCTAGAAATCCTCATCTCAGTGTGAAAATAAACCTTCATCTTATTCTAGGAATTAGAATCATCCTATCTCATCTCTGAGAGAAGTAGATAGTTTTACTGTCGCAAAACACTTTTATTGCTACAAATGTTTTTAAAATATTAGTATATCTTTACCATAATGGTTCTATGTTTGGTCTGGCCAGTTGTGGTGGACTCACTGTTAGCTCAATAGGCATTTAGCATGCATCAGCTAGGTACAGGAGCTGGGCTGGAAGCTCATGTCTCAGGTGCGGGTTGGATCCACACCTCACCTCTCTGCAGTTCACACCAGAGCACAAGTTGGAGCTTGTGTTCTCCAACTGTCACCAAGGTCAATGTGAGAAACGTTCCCCCCAGTGGGGCCTGTCCACTTATTCTGATTTCCTTGGTCAATGGCAAAAGCAGGGACACTCTGAGGCCCTGGTGTAAGCTTCATAACTGTGCAGTTGTCTTGGGAGAATAAAGCTGTGAAAGATGGAGAAGGGGGTGGGATTTATGGGAATAACTTTAGTAAGCATTTGACTCTGCACAGGGATCTTTCCCTGTGTAGGGGGATACAGAGGGTACTAACTGCCCTAAGTCCTCTGTGTACAGTTTCTCTATACAGTGTCTGGCTTCCTACATCTTTCTGCTTGAAGATGCATTCTAGTAGTTGAGAAGGCATGGAGATAAGGGTCTAGGAGAGACCCTCAAACAAGGAGACACAGGAGTGGGTTAATAATTAACACAGGATAGTCACTTCCCAATTCAATTCCAAAGTAAGTTCTACACAGTCAGAGTCCCCAGTAGGACTGAGCACTAGTTACCCACAGTGGTAACTGACACCCCTTTATTGCTTTTATTCCCCTCCCCTTATTTTACTCTCCTACTCCTTCACCACCCTACTTGGGATCTAAAAACAAATAAACTTCTTGCACCTAACACCTTATTTCAAGAGGAAGCCAAATGAATAAATCTTCATATTGACTTATTTAACAGCACTGGTGAGGTGAATTTCATTACTCAGTGCCAAAGACTAGGCATTGGGAACATATTCATGGTTTCTATCAATAAGAAACAGTTTATATTCTACATCAAAAGAAGGTACTAAACCAATAATCAAATAAATATAAAGTGATTTTCATGGTAAATGCTACAAAGAACAAGTGTGTGGGCTCGGAGAATATAAAACAGGCTTATTTGCCCCAGCCAAGGAGATCAGATGGAAGTGACACTTCAGTTGGGATCAGAAGTAGAATCTAATTAGGGATGATAGATAGGAAATATACTGAGAGCAACAAGAACAATTTGCATAAATGATAATATTGAGGCAAACCGAAGTTCACACATACACTAAGAGGCAAGAGGAAAGGTTTGACTTCAGATCTCTGGAACTCGCAGGTCTAAGCTCTTCATATGGTATTCAAGATGCACAGTGGAGATAGGTGTGTAGGAGTGAGAGGTGACTTCCCACTCTCATTATTTATGTCACAAAAGGATTAGCTACAAATTTCCTTTACATAGAAAACCCCCATAGGGCATTGAACAAGTAACTCAATCAAAAAAGAGGGAATTATAAATTTATGTATATGTATCTGTTGGGTATAAAGGGAAAAAAGCTCAAAGTGTACAAAGTGCTTGCTTTGAAATAAGTGAGGTGTTGAATGCCTTCTCAAGCCAATTTTACAGCATCTACACCAACGCACCAGAAGTGCTTGCAAAGAAGGCCTAGGGAGGAGCATGGGGTTTTCCTGACAGAGACAGTGAGCTCTGTCTACCCATAGTCAGGTCTCTTTCTTCCATCTCAAAGCAGAGACTCAAGTGAATATTATCAAGAAAAGATGAAATCGTGGAATGAAAGATGACTGTTATTTCTCTTTCTGCTTAGTATATAACCCATAATCCCATAGAGAAAGGAAAAAACAACAAAAAGTAAACTATAGGACAGTTAAAGGGCAGTACATGCAAGCAAGCCTCACCAAACTTCATTCCAGAGAAGCAAAATGAGAAGAAGGTAATGGTGGCTTCCCCACACACACAAAGACAAGAGCTTGTCTTGAAGTAGGTAGAGTATGGGGTCTGCCATTGACAGAGGGCATTTCCAGAAATAAGAGAAGCCAGACAAGCTCCAAATGATAGTGTGATAAGCAGAAGTATTGGAATCGGGAAGAGTCTCAAACACAAAAAGAAAGCACATGGCACTGTTCTGGAATTTTCCTGAATTGCCAGTGGAGGAAATATAGCTACAAACAGAAAATTCTGTTCAGCCTTGTGGCTCCTGAATTTTGAGACTGTGCTGGAGTTTGATATAGAAACAACCAAATCTATTTGAAGTTACAGCAAAACTTGTTCCTAGAGTAGTCTTGAGATAGAGGAATCAGTCCTTGGAAAGTTGTGGGTTCAGAGGAAAGGCAAAGAGATATGATCTTGGCTTTCTTTTAAACTAGGAGTGAATACAATCCAATTTTGAGGGTGCCCAGCCCCAGTTCAATTCAGGTCTTAATGAAATTTGAATTCCAACCGATGGAGAAAATGATTTATGCTTTCTACAAAAATAAATACATGCATATACATGAAAGCAAAATGTATGCCTCAGTACTAACTGTTTTTATTTGTAATATCTGTTACACAATAAAAACATTAACAAGATATATGAAAAAATAAGAAAATATAGCCCATAATAAAAAAAAAAAACAGCCAGTAAAAGCAGACCCACAGAAGGCCAATTATGGAATTGGCAGTGAGGAATTTAAAGTAACTATTATGAACATGTTAGGAAATTCACAGGAAAACATTAATATAATGCGTGAAGAAATAAGTAAAAATTCTTAATGATTGTGCTAAAATCAATTGGAGAATTTTTATACTCATATTTTGTACTCGGAGTAATTAATGACAACAATATGTAATGTATTAACTACTGTTATTCTCGTATTATTGTTATGAAATCCTGTTTTATTTTTTCCATGAAATAAAAAAACATTCTTAATGAACGTTAACCAAATGGAAATTACAGATCTGAAATTTATTTGTTTGAAACTTTAAAGTTAATTCTATGACCTTAGGAGCAGATGGGACACAATAAGCAAAACACACACACACACACACAATAGTATACCTAAAATCAAGTCAGGAAGAATTACCCAAACAAAAACAGAAAAAAGGAGCATATGAAGTCAAAATGAACATCATTTACATATGGAAAAATATAAAGTTGTGTGACGTGCTTGTAAATGTAGTCCAATGGAGAAAAGAGAATTTTTTAATACAAAAAAACATATAACTAATTTTATTTTTAAATGTCTATCCAGAGATACATGAAACAAATGGGACATAAGTGATAAAAACTACATCTAAGTGTATCATAGTGAAATTTAAAAAATAAACATTTACGGCAGTTCAAGAAAGCAAAAATCACATGCATCACACACATACACACACACGGGGCACGCAACTCTGATTGCTTCAGAAACAGGGAGATTCAGAGGAGAACAGAATGGTATCTCTCAAGTGATAAACAAGAAAAAAAATGTCAAATGAAAATTCTCTACCTAGAGACACCATTTTTACTAAATAAATGTGAAGGCACTGCCATATAAAAAAAACTGAGAAGATGCTTCACTGACAAATCCAAATTATAACAAATGTTAAGGGAAACTGTTCATGCTCAAGAGAAATTATACCAGATAGAAATTCAAAAATGAATAATAAAATGTGAAGTACATAGGTAAATATAAAATAATTTTTATTTTCTTAACTTTTAAAAACTTTCATATAGGTATTCTCTCTGTCTTCTTCCATAACTATTGGAAAAAATCACCATTTTTTCATGTTTTACAGTTTTCCCTGGTTCCATCACCAACAAAATGAAGTCTTAATGCCCTAAATATTTACCATGAACTCACTTATTTCTGAAAATTTCTGTCTGGTCATCACCTCTGCTACACACAGAGACATACACACACAACTTTGATACTAACCAGACTAAAACGCTTGAAATTACCTGTCTGTTCCAGGTTCCTTGGACAATCAAGCCCTAGAATATGCTGCTCCCAACGTTAACATGCCCTATCAAAACCTTGTCAATCTGACATACTTTTAAACTTCCTGCAAAACTCAGCTGAAGTTTTACAATATAAAGAACCTGACAGTACTTGAGCTGACTAGATTACTGAACAACTTCTTGTATTTGGAGAGTTATTTGTCTTCTAAATCCCTAAGAGAACTCAAATTTCCTCCCCACTTGCCTCGTAACTAAGATCAGAGATGTACCATAAGTGTCACCATACAGACACATCCCTGGTAGGCTTTTTTTTTTTTACTCTATTTATTTATTTTTTATTTAAGATTAAAAAGACACGGGAAAGAAAAACAAAAAAGCAATACAGACAAACAAACAACAAGAAACCAAATACAATAACAGTATAGGTTTACAAAACAAGATAGTAGGAATTTGACAACGGTTGTAATATTGTATATAGTTACCTTCAAGAGGGATGCTTAGGTGAACAGATATACACATGCAAAATTGATCTAAACATAGTATTAACTGTTCTTTTCAAATAACTAACACAATTAGTAGCCTGATAGGCTTTGAATGCGAAGTTTTTGAATTGTAGAATCAGCACTCTATATAGTCTAGGACAGCCACTACATTCAGTTCCCCCAAGATACCAGATGTAGAGATCCTAATGGTAGTTGTTTGGCACCTTCAGAGTTGACCATGAGCTGCCATTTCTGTGCCCAGGTAGACAGCCATGACAACGTCACTGATTTAGCATTATGCTGTGATTTCAGTGTTGCCTCCAAATGCATAGATAGTTACTAGGTCATCTGGAGAGTCTCCAAGGTTTCTGAAATGCCTTCTGTCTTTCTCTTATCTTTTATTGTTTTTTGTTCAGCTGTCTCAGACTAGTTTATACTTTTTACAATCAAGAGCTCTGACACACCCTCCCTGCCCTGAAACCTTTCCATCTTCCTCCCGGCCATCTCCCATCATCCCTTTTATACACATGAACAAATTAACTGCCCTGCCACGCCTTTCCTCCTCCATTTTTCTGCAGACTTTATTCATGCATGTCTCCCCATTTATACTATTAACTACCTGGCATGGTCTTAATCACATTCATTCCCATCCTTTCACCAAGTGCTTAGCAGGGTGCCTGGATTAGCAGATGAGATGCTCAAGAAATGTGGCATGCACAGTGAAGGCAATATCTCTTTACACTCTTAACAGGGTAGATAAAATATAGAATCACTTTTTTTCTCAAATATTCACCAAGTTCAACAGACCAATCTAGGACAGTGCAAAAAATGAGTATGTAGATAATTAGAACTAAACAAGGCACGTGACAATGTCACTGGTATTGTCAAGGGCAGGTTTGTATTAGGACAGTGCATCAACAAACAACCAGACAAATGTCAGGATCCTTTTGTTGTACTCAGAAGGTAGCCCTGTCTTGCCCAACACTTTTGGGTGAGACCACAAGGCATCATAAATATTCTATGTACGTGAGACACAAGTCAGGAGGACTATTTTACATAATGTGCAGTGGTATATATATAAATCTTTAATAGCAAATTTTCTGAGGAAAAAATCCATGTTTGTAGCATGTGCCAATTTCCATTCATTTCAAGGTGCCAGTGTAATAATAGCTCTGACTATGGAATTCAGAAAAAAAACCACACAGTGGTCCAACAAGTAGGATTTCCACCACACAGATACAATAGATATGTACAAAAACACAGATATTAGTAAAACACCCCAAAGTATCAGAAATTGATGAGCTTCACGTGCCTGTTATGTTTGTTTCTAACTATAATTTCATATTCATATGACTTAATTTGTTTATATGGCTAACTTTAGTAACTTACTGAAACTTTAATGGTAGGCTTAAGCTAGGGGAAGCTAGTTTAGCGAGTCACTAACTTTGTACCAGCTCTGGTGACCTCATCCAGTCTTTAAAACCTAGCTTTGATTCATTAGGAAAAGTACTAGAGATAGGAAACCACAGGATCTTAAGTAGATGAGAGACTTGTCTGAGAATCCATGTCTAGTTTCTGACAACACTGAAATTAAAATAATAGCTAAAACTTGGGAATGATAACCACATGTCAGCCGCTGTGATAAGCATTTCACAAAACTCATTTAATTCTCACTAGGACTTTGTGAAACAGTTATAATAACTATCCCCTCTTTTAGATTGAAATAACACATGCATAGATATTTATATATTAGGAATTTGCCCAACAGGACATGACCACAAGTCCCAAGATTCAAACCCAGGCATCTAACTGAAAAGCAAATGCTTTTAACCAGTGTATTACTCAGCTTTCTATTCTGGGGCAAAATACCTGCCAGCCACAACTTAAAGGAGGAGAGGTTTATTTTGTCTCATGGTTCCAGAGTTTTCAGTCTGTAATGGGCAGGTTCCACATCAGAAACTCTGGTGGGAAGGCATGTGAGGGAAACTGCCCAACTCATGGCATTCAACAAGCACAGGTCAAGAAGAGCCCAGAAAAGAAGGGGCCAGAGGCCAGATATAGTACCCCATCATCTTACTCCCATGACCCACATAGAGGAGACTCACAACTGTGCTTTACTAATCTAGGCCACCTTTCAAACCAACCAAGTTGCCTACCATAACACATGTCTCTAGTGCCTCAGGTTTTCTGACTTTGAACCATGCTGTTGTTCCCTTTACTTTTGAAAAGAGACTAAGTATCTGCTTAGTTTTCCCATCCTTAACTTCATTCTGTGAATACTAGACTATTCCATATCATTTGCTAAAAATCTATTAGGACTGGGGTCTTAAAGTTCATTTCCAATGGACAAGAGATCTTGGCCTAAACCACCATCAGCCTTTAGAGATCAATGGCTTTACTGTTCAAGGGATCAAAATTGGAACCCAATTGGATTGGGTTCCAATTGATTGGAGCCCAAAAGCATAAGATCTTTGCTTCATAGAACTAGACTTCATAATACATAATATTATTCATTATAAGATTCCCTTAATTATTGTATTCGTTTATTAATAAATGAATGAGGAACATACTGTGCAATAAACATTATGTGAAGATTCCAGGGCCATGTAATCTATTAAGATGACATCAAAGCACAGACTCATGAGTCTTCACAGGTTCGTGAAAATATTTGAGATTTGAAAACAATTAAATCATCTCCAAAAGGCAGACACTGAAAAACAAAAGCAACAAATATCTATTTGAAACTATTAGAAGTATAACTATGTCTACCTATCAACTACCTTTCAGCAAAACTCTTATATAGTATACATAAAGTATGTTAATGTGGCAGCAGCATTATAGTGAGTTTGATTATAAATAAGGCAGGCCTCCAAAGTTAAAGGATCGAAGGCCTCTGAAGGTCATGAAACAACCTAGAAGTGCTGGGGGAGCAAGACACATAAGATGTAATCTCTGGCTTTGAAGGAACCTAGTCTTATGCATTGTTTCTTTTCTTGTCTATTTTTATGTTCTAATTGAGCTCCTGAAAGGCAAAAATTTTCTCCTGTGTTTTCTTGCTTAAACTTCATATTTTCTGCTCCTAGACCCCTCAGGGCTGATTTCAGAATAATATCCAATATATTGGGTAGACAAATATAATCAGGTTAGTATTGTTATCAACACCAAATTCTGAGCCATTCACAAAGACACAGAAATTCTTTTTTTGTATCCTTCTATACATACACATGCACAAAAACCTCCTAAATATACATGCGCACACACATACACACATACACACACAAACCATTCTGTCCACTAAGCCTTACCGTGGATAGAAGAAAATGACAAAATCAACATCCATAAGTAATTACAGGAGCCAGCTACTGTGCTCAGTTCTTTCCATACATCAAATTGGCCTCATGTAAGTATCCCTCACGCCTACTCTATTGCAGTGAGCATTGCAGACACTTAGGAATCGCAGTCATTTTTTTCTTGAACTTTCTCTGTTCCTTCCAACTTCTGCTTGCAATCCCTTCTGCATACCTTCTTGCACGCCAAGTGCACAGTGCATAATCAGAGAGGGGGTAACAATTGTAGACAGATTATAAAACAAACAGAAACCTGTCAGAGGGGCTAAATTTTTTGAAATGTATCCTGCTGCTTACTTAAATGAAATGTTTATCTCCCACATGCTTATCTGTGCATTCAGATTCCTGAGCCAATCTTGCCACTTCATGCAGCTTTAATGGCTTTCATTTATGCAAGGTCAACACTCATTTCTGAACTGGTCATCCACCACCAGGCACCCTTAGCCTTCCTCATTCTCATGGAGCCAAAACATTTCCATGGCCCAGAAAAACCACGCCATGGGAAAGCACTTTACTCTCATGTCAGCACTTCACATACAGAAAGTGATTATTTCAGGGGTATAGGCTTAAAACTGCTCAAAAGCTCAGGAGAAGATAAGAAGTATGAAAGTGTAAAGGGACATGGAAAATGGTCTAAGGCCCACAGTCCATCTGGTCCAGTCCAGATTTGACCCACACAACACTATGAGATTATTCTGAGTAATGTGGTTTTAAGGAACAGTTGCTGAGAATTACATAAATATGAACTTACACATACTTTTAAAGATTTTCCTTCCTTAACTGAAATTTTATTTTTTATTTTAATTCACTGGGTACTAATTACATTACTAGACACTGTGCTCAGAGATTCTTCATCTGTTATCTCAGTGGAGCCTATCCAGGAACCTATAAATACATTTATAATTTAGGGAACTAAGGTTCAGGGAAGTAAATGGACTTGCTCAAGATCATACATCTTATAAATATTTCAGACTGGATGAGATCGCAGGTTGTCTTTCTCCAAATGCTTGCTTTTAATACTTAACATTATTGAGCCCTTTCATAAGGATGAGGGGACAGACAAGTGCAACTATAATTCCTACATAGTCTGCTCAACCTCTGTAAAAGAATGACAATCAGGTTCTGTAGACAGAGTAGACTGTAACCAGTTCCTCCTACAGAAAGAGACGGGTAGACTACACAGGAGAGGTGCCAGTTGAGCTGGGCTTTCATGTGGGAGTCTGAGCTTGCCAAGAGTAGAAATGGGGAATGATGTATGAAGCAGAGGGAAGATTATAAGCAGCAAAATCAGAAAAAGAGCCTGGAATGTTTGGAGCAGGGATGAGGGAGTCACTGGTAATAGCTGGGATCTGTGTGAGGAAAGAGATCTCACCAACAGGAAGCTGCAGAGATAAACTGGAATTAGCAAGTTAGGGGAATCGCCATCAGTAGCTGGGGTACAGCAGGGGACTGTGCGTGGCAGAGAAGAACCTGAAGAGAAAAGACCAGCGTCAGCAGGCATTTACTTGGAAGAGTCCATTTGAGAGATGGTGCGACATGGACTCAGGCAGTTACTGTGGGAAATGGGAAGGACGGGAAGGCTTTAGAAAGTGACTCTTAAATGTCAGCGCATATTTTTAAAAATCATCCAAGAAAGACCTAAAATTGTAGATTCTGAGACCCATTGCAATATAATAGAATTCACTACATCTGGAGACAGCCCCTGATGCCTGCATCTTAACAAGCACCCCAGGTGATTCTGATGGACATGCTGGGCTCCTGAGATGTTTCTAGGACAGTGACAATGGTTGGGTCTGAGGGTGAGGGAGAGAGTGGAGTATCAGGTGCCCTCTCCTGGCATTGTTCCCCATTTCTTCTGATAACTGTCCAATTTTCTACTGGAAAATGCTTTTTCCCACTCTTGGTCCATGAGATTTGCATGGGGCCCATGTGACCAGCCTCTCACTTCCTATGCATTCAGGGAGGGACAGAAGATTCAATCAGAGCCAATTCTGAGGCTCCTGGCAAGAGACACAGGTAATCTTCCTTGTTGGCCTTGAACCTGGCAGCATGAGACGCTGTTGCGGCTTCACTCAGGTAGCACCTAAGATGAAAGACAAGAGAGGGCAGAGATGAGAGACTGCAAAAAAAAAAAAAAATCATAGACCATTGTTTGAGTCCCAAATCCAGCCATGCTTAAATCACAGTATCTCTACATTTTTTTTTACTGTGCATGCACCTGATTTGATATTTTGGTTGTTTAATTGTTGTTTCAGTCACACTATTCTGGGTTGGGTTTTTTGGCACTAAACAGAAAAAAGACTGTGATGCTCACTTTAAGAAAATGTGATAAATAAAAATCTTACCTTACAAATCAGATAAATGAAGAGCTGATTACTTCTATTAAAAAGGGATTCACTCACAGTTTCTTTTGAAGACTGAGCCTCCCCAAGGTATGAAGTGTAGAATTTGATTTATTAAATTTGATTTACACATGACCTTTTCAGGAGGACAATCTTAAATGCAAAGTAAGAGCTGCTCTACCAAGATAATTGTTCTCAAAGCCACTGCAGTGTGACTTTTAGGGGGTCATATGGGGTGGCTCCCCCAAGCATAAACCAGCTTGCCCTATTTTGGAGGGGTCCAAATTTGATTTCACAGCTCTTTAGTCTCCACAACTGTAAAATTCAAGCTATCTGCAGCAGGATTGATACACTGTTCCGCGACTCTAATCTGACATACAAGTTGTCTTCAACTATAAGTTGCTGGCATTTGCATTGCTCCACTTAAATTCCTAATAGGAAACAAGCTTGCAATATGATTCCTTAATAAATTAATTAATGCATTCATTAGTCTATCAGTAACACAGCTAAAAAGGCTTTCTGCTAAGGAATGTGTTTCTCTGGGTTAGTAAAAACTTCACTGGGGTTTCTGTTCTATAGGTAGATGATTTCCTGCTGTCAGGGAGAGAAGAGATTCTGTACAGCCCAGTTTAGTGGTCATAGCCAAGTAAAGGAAGCATCACTGCCTTCATTGGCCCTGTCTGCAGTGGAGCATGTGCCTCTCTTCCCTCCCCACCCTCGCCTAGGACGTGGTAGAGGCCTGTCATATGGATCTTAATTGGATGATTGAACAGTTAGGTCAGTATCTGGAGAAGTCTAAAAGGGAGCCCTTTGTCATGGATCCTGCTCTCAAGGAGTAACATAATTCTGATTCTAAAAACCACTTTTTTCCCAAAACTGAGAGAATTCAGAGGAACGGAGGTAGGGCAGCTGCAACATTCCTGCCTCTCCAGCACAAAACTCCCTTTTGGTCTAGAAGTGTCATTTCTGATCTCCAGCTCTTCAATTGTTCTCCTTCTGTCTTAAGGTTTTTGGAAATGCTTTTATTTCCAACCTAGAAAGGCTTTTTCATTTCCTCTCCCAATTCATTACAAGGGGCAGTAAAGCTCGATTTTTCTTTCCAGTTCACAGCAGGTTGCTGGTTCCCTTCTCTGCTTCCCAAAGTCTCGTGCTTCTCTCTAGATTCTGCTGCTCCTGCTTCTAACCCAGTCAGGACTTACTCTTTCCATCTCTTGTGCTCTCTCTTTCCCCTCTTGGAAGAATCAGAGCTAAGCTAATGATACTTCCTGGTTCACAGCAATAGTATCAGCTTCTGCTTGTTTAAGTTTGTTCTCTTTCTGGATTTTGCTTCATTATTTGTCCCCTTTGTCACCACTGCTGAATCTCACTTCTTACAAGCACTTTCCTAGGTTGTGTTTGGTAAATACCTTTGGATGTAAGTACATCGATAAAAAAAATCTATAACACTTTGTGAATGAATTTGTTTTAAATGTACATAAGTGACAGGATGCTACAGATTCCAGGTTGTTCCCTTTTTTCTTCCTCTGTTCTGTTTTACAATTCTAGTCCTGTCATCACACTCATTTTGTTGTTCTAACTTTTACACTGTATTCCATAAAAGCAACCTCAACATTTTGCTTATCCATTTTTAGTGACAAGCATCTTGGTTGCCTAAAATTCTCTACTACCACCAACAATGCTGCTATGAAAAGCCTGATCCATGTGCCTGAAGATTTCTGAGTAATATACACAAGACAGCAGGTCCTCATTTAATATCACTAAATGAACTCCAGAGCTTACGCCCTTTGCTTTGTCTCTCTGTGGCCTTTACAACCATATATTTCATTCAAATTATTTTTGTTGGCATTGTTCACAGTTATTTCCTTTATTATGGCAAATATTTTTAGATAAATCGATTTTTAAGGTAAATACACTCCCACTCTAAATTTGGGGAAAATTAGGTTTCAGTGATGGAACTCAATAAGCTAGAAATTTGGTTCAGTCTGTGTCTTAACAGAATCATCAGTAAGAAGTCCAAAGGGATATTAGGAGATAAAAACTCAGGGGCTAGGTCAGTGGTTCTCAACCCTGGCTGCACATTACAATTAACTGGGGAACATTTATGAAATACTGCTGTTCGTGCCTCTCCCAAGATTAATTAGTCGTATTCTCTGGAGTACAGCCTTACATAGGCATTTTGAGTCTTGAACTAATTTTTTATGCAGCTGGAGCTGAGAATCTTACTCTGGACTAGGGGATGAGATTAGAAAAATCACCAGGCATTTTTACTGGGCACATTTGTGTGCCCAGTAAACATCAGAAGACAGAGAGAAAGTCCTGAAGGTAAAATGTATGAAGAAATAATGAGAAAGGTGATTGCAATTGCTGCCATCCACCATTCACTGGCAGGGTAACCCACAGAATGAGACACTTCTAGTTCAAGACCTGGAGGGAACTGAATTACTGACTCTATTTTAATTTGTGTCTGATAATTAGAAACTCAAAACTTTCAAATGATTGAATAATTACAAAAATATGTGAACTCCTAAGACCTTTAATAAGACTGCCACGGATCATTACCCAGGCCTGGCAAGCAACCTCTATTGCTCGTTCTCTGTCTGAGGTGCTGAAGCAGATTCCCAGGGCCACCTAGCGCTGAGAACCCGCTGCCTGCAGAGTCAATTTCTTCCCGCAGCCTGTAGATAAATCCCTTACCTACAGGCTGATGTTCTCAAACCTCTGAAAAAATTTAATCTCCAAATAGGTAGCAATGTTGCTGACTCTGAAAATCACTCCAAAACTAGTTCTTTGTTTTGCTTCCTAATATATTTCAAAGTAACCATAGTGCTCAATCCTTTATTATGGGAAGGAGAAGACAGTAAAAGGGATATTATTAGCATTAATTGAGCATCTACTATGAGCCAGACAAAGTGCTAAGCACCTTACAGGATTCATCTTGCTTAAATTTTACAAAATCCCACATAATTCCTATTTTACATATATAATAAAAGCTCAGAGAGGTTATATGATGCATATAAAGCAGATTACTTGAAAAAGCTGAAAATTATTCAAACCGTGTTCACTCTGATTTCAAAACCCAAATTTTGTCTACATTAAAAATAGTTCAACTTATTTCCAATTGTTTCCTAGATAAGAGGTACAACAATTTCTCTTGAGACTTTTGTGTGCATTCTGCATTTTTTGAATGATAGATTCTTCTTGGTACCTGATCCAAATCCTTCTCAGGATACTCTCAACATCCTGGAATGATATAAATATTTTGAAATGTGCTCCCTCTATGAATCAGCCCATTCTGTTGAGAAGGGGAATTTCAATCTACTACTATAGTTTGAATGTGTCCCCTCCTCCCCAAGGTTTGCATGTCTAGAAACATAATATCCAAATTAATTTAGACACAGGGCACTTGAGGGATAATTAAGACAGATGAGTTCATGAGAGTGGGGACTTCATCATGGGCTCAGTGGCTTTGTAGAAGAGGACACAACTATCACACTCTTGCCCTCTCACCACGTGATGCCCTTCGTCGTGTTATGGCGCAGCAAAAAAGTGTTCAAATGATGCCAAGCGGACTCCAGCACCACTTCCCAGCCTCCAGAATCATGCGATATTCTTTATAAATTACTGAGTCTTGGAAATTTTGTTATAGCAACAAAAACAGACTAATACAGCTATTTTAAAAAACACATTTCCTAATGGAAAATTGTCTTGGCATGTACCATGGAGAAGTTCTGGGTCCCACTGTGACCAAAAAGTAATGTGTATTTCCAGTGACCCTCCTGAGTCTCTCGTGATGTTGCTCACATCTTACTAAAAGGAAAGATCAGGGGATGATCCACACAGGACTCGTTAGGGATAGTTCTCTAAACATGGTCATTGGCCAGCAGCATTGCAACTACCTGGGAAGTTACTAACTATGCAAATTCCAGGGCCCCAACTCAGGCCTTCTGAACCATAAAATCTGGGAATGGGTATCATTAAAGATTTACACACCCACAGACATACATACACCATGTTTGAGGGACCTGCTTTTAAAGGTTCTGCTGGTAAGTAAAGAAAGAAAAAGTGCCAAATATCTGTGTGCTTTGGTTTTGGGGACCCAGGAAAACAGTGCTCTGATCAGTTTTCAACAGAATCATTAAAAGACAAATAGAATATGTACTATCATTGCATTGTATCTCCAGGTATAAACAATAAATAGTTGCTTGTTGCTTGTTATGTTTAGCTTGAATCTTTTGGCCTGGTTTTCCAAACCACTTCTGTCTGTCTGCATCCTACTCAACCTGCTTTAACCCATTCTTCTGCCTAACCACTAGATGCTCTAGTTTGAGATCTGGAGATCTGGGAGGGAAGGGATTGGCAAAGAGGAGGAAAGCCAAAATATCATTTTCCTGAAGATTTTTTGTTTATCAGGAAATAACACATTTCCCCCCAAATCCTTTTCTTCTTTACAAGCTCTTACATCCCTAAATATACAAAACATGATCATTTTCTGAGCAAACCAAATCATACATAATGCATTTTTATTGGCACCTTGAATAAAGATATGGCAGGAATGAATATCAAGTGTGCAGATGAATAAGCTGAGAGGAGAACTCACAATGGGCAAACAGGGAGCAAGAGTGCACCTGGTTGCTCATGCAAAGCCAAAAATGATTCTGCTGGAGGAATCACAGCCTCCAGCCCTAGATAGATGTGCAGATGCATTTATTATACCACTATGAGTTTTCTATGAGGTATCAGGGATGACAGAAAGGCTGATAGCTGTAGATGGATAAAGATAATTAATTTTAAAAAACAATAAAAAATGAATTCTTCAAATTATTGACTAGTGAAAAGTTTTATGAATATTTTTAAGGTGGAGCAAGAAGCCTGGGAATCCTCATGAATTTACCAAATAAAGAGCTTTGTTTAAACAATAGAGATGTGTGGCTTGAAAGATAGGAATCTGTACATATGTAGGTGTTTATATATCTACAAATATGTTATATGAAGAAAATTGTATGTTGTGCAGCTATCCATGGCAGAAAGCATTGAAGAGAAGTGACTTTAGAGATCACTGAGTCTTTTCCTTCATTCTTAGTGGACATCAGAAGCATAGGGAGGTCATTTGGCTTCAAAGCTAAGATTAGCAGTGCCATTTCAATCTTACTGATAGACTCATAAAGAAAAGGTCATGAGTCTACGGCCATACCACCCTGAACGCACCCGATCTCGTCTGATCTCAGAAGCTAAGCAGGGTCGGGCCTGGTTAGTACTTGGATGGGAGACCGCCTGGGAATACCGGGTTCTGTAGGCTTTATAAAAAATAATAATAATAAAAAAATAAAAAGAAAAGGTCATGAAAGATAAAAATCATTTCCTATTTTTCTGGGGTCCCTAAACTAGTAGAAAAATCAGTAACTGGTGAAGTTCTGGGTAGATATAAGTTGTTATTGTAATTACTCACACTGCCTGGTCCTATTCGTGACCTCTTCCACTTCAACATCTTCATGATATGTCTGAAGAAAGACTGGTTTCCCAATAATAAGCACTTGGGGGCAGAAAGCAAAGTATACAGATGGTTTTTAAAATAAAGTACACCTAACGTGATGAAATCTAACCAGACCAATGTGGATTCAGGAACTTAAAGCACAAAGCCAATGGGCCGTTAGCAAACCTAGGAAAGAGTGGGTTAAAGTGTCACAAAAGTGCTATAATTTGAATGTAGAAGAAGTCCTGAAGGCCCCTGCTAAAGGCTTGCCTCGGCTTGATGCTATTAGAAGGTGGTAGAAACTTTTAAGAGGTGGAGCTTAGTGGGAGGTTTTGAGGCAGGATCTCAAAGAGTTGTGGGATCTCTATCTCTATCATCTTTATCTCTACTTTTATATTATCCCCATCATCTCTCCCTCCTTCCTGACCACTATGAGTTAAGCAGTTTGCTCCACTACGCATATCCACCATCATGTGTAGTCTTGCAGGTCCAAAGCAAATGGATCAACTGACCATAACTTGGAACCCAGAAAATCATGAACCAAAATAAGCCTTTTCTTCTTTTAAAGCTGATTGTCTCAGGTAGCCTTGTTACATAATGGAAATCTGTCAATATTTGCCAAAACACTGCTCATCAGTTATACTTAGGAAAATAGTATATACAAGTTGCCAAACATTATAAGGCAACTGTCTACCCTGGAGCCTTTGCTCTTTCCCTATAGGTTACACCCATCTGAGAGGCATTTCCTCTCTCATGAGAAGCAGCTGAAGAAAGTAAAACCATTTTATTCAAAAAAGAGAAGTCTACAATCAGCATTCACTCGTACTTCAGGTGAACAAAGAAATTAGTCCCCTTAGGCCTCCTTGACCAAATAACACAGACTGGGTGACTTAAAGAGCAGAGACATATTTTCTCACAGATCTGAAGTCCAGGATCAAGGTGCTAACACATCTGGCTTCTCTTACCTTTATGGCTTGTAGATGGCACCTTCTCTCTGCCCTCACACAGTATACATGTTCTTCATGTCTCTCTTATAAGGCTGTCCATGAACCCTCGCATTACACCCCGCCCAGAACCATTCTTACCCTTAATAACTTCCTTTAAGACTCTAGCTCCAAATACAGTCACACTGGGGATTGGAGCTCAGTATATGAATATAAGAGGTACATAATTCGGACCCTATCAAACTATTAAGTAGGAGAGAGGTTTTTTCCTCTTTTTTATTTTAAAGAGAATAAAACCAAGCAAAACAAAACAGAACAAAGCCAATCAACACAAAACAGTGCAAATGATACATGGTTTCAAAACAAGATAATAAAATATCAAAATGGTTACTGTAATGCCTCTTGTTATTTTCAAAACAGCTAACCATACCATCAGACGTAGCAAAATCAAACAAAATAGAACAGAATAGAACCAATAAACACAAAACAATGAATGCAATACAGGACTTCAAAACAAGATAAGAATGAATCCAAAATAGCTACCATGATATATTTTGTTACATTTGAAAGAGCTGCCCAGGCCATTGGGATATAACAAAATCAGACAAGACAAAACAGAATAAAACTAAACCAAACAAAACAATGAAAATGATACAGGACTTTAAGACAAGATAATAGGGAATTAAAAGTAGCTACTGCCCTCAGAAGGAGATTCCCCATAGATACTGCACTGCATTAGTGATGCAGACTAGCAGCTTTAGACCTGCAAAGTCAGTGAAACACCAAGCACTACAAGCATTAAATTGTATTTTACTTCAATAGCTATCACCTCAGCCTGTGTTTCTCCACATCAGCAGGGTGGGGAGGTTGGCCCTCCTTGTCTCCAAGTCCACAAGCCAGAAGGAGTGTCTTGTCCTCCCTGCCACCTGTGCATGATGCCGCTCACAGCGAGTGGCTGGCTTCCTGTTCTCCTCCCCGTGGCCCGTGAATGACACTGAATAACAGGAAATGGCTGGTGTCTGATTGTCTTCCCTGCAGCGAGACAGTTTTAAATTCACTGTGTTATGTTACATGGGAAAAAAACAAATCGCTAAAGATCTAATTCAGGGAAATCTGTGTTCAGTGCAGATATATTAATAATCAGAATTCTAATGTGTAAGTGGGATTCCAGCGTGAAAGCAAGTTCTCTATTGTTTGTTTTCTTAGATGCCAAGAAACCACCTTTAAGTTCCATGGTGAAGGACCCTCCTGCCTAGGCTCAGAGGGGTATTGAAATTGGTCCTGATAGAACAATTTGATAGACCCCTGTCTATTAAATTCTGTGATGCTTTGAATAATAAATTAGTTTAACTTTTAAAATGCATTCAGGTAACTGAGGAATGGGTAAAAAAAGTTGTGGTATTTTTCTACAGTGGAGTACTACTCAGATATAAAGAATGAGCACACTGAGATATTTTTAAATAAATGGGCGCAGTTTGAAACCATACTCATAAGCGAAATAAATCAAACTCACATGTATAAATATCAAATAGTTTCCCTAGTGTAAGAAATGGTAATAATACATAAAAGTATGTGGTAAACATGATTCCCCATTATATTGCTTTGAAGCCTTATAATGTTTTCATTCATTAATTGGAATGGTTTTATTCTGGGTTATTTGATTTTATTGTCTGTGATGATATGAACAGTTATTTTGAGGAAAGCAAGACAATATAATAGCTAGTGATGATTTAATATCATCTTGTTTTGAAGTCCCATCAAGCTTTTGTTCTTCTGTCTCCATCAGTTTATCATGTTGTATCTTACTAGATTTTATTATATGTAATAGGATAAACAAAATTTTTATGGACAAGGAGATAATATAGAAACCATTGTTCATTTTCTGTTAGTTGGTTCTAAATACCTTGTAATACTTTCATTCTCTTGAATGGTTTTACACAGTCATGTTGTGTTTGATACTATAATATACGAAGTTATACTCAAATATTTCAAGGAAAGAGACACTATGGTAGCTACTGTTATGTTGGGTTGTCCTGTGGTGAAACTCTATGTTGCTTCAATTGTTCTGTCCTGACCTGTGTTATTATGTTGTTATGTCCTCTTTTATCTTAATCTCCTTCTTTCTTTCAATTTTTTAATAAAAAATGCATTCAAGTAAATATTAACTATGTTTCCAATCATATCCTATATCCATAAATACCACCACTAGAAACTTATTAAAGTTGACTCAGTATCTCCAGGTATTCCAGAGCCTTCTCAGGATCCCACACAAATGCTCTGATTTTCCCATTTTACCACATCTTTGTCAGAATTTTCCTTCTTGTATGTATCTAACCTAATCCTATCATGGCCAAGCTACAGTTCCTGCAAACTGCAAGCCAAGCTAATCATGCACTGCACTGCCAGCAGTATTGATGTAACTAATTCTTGCAGAGGTGAGTGTAGTTACGAAGCTAGACAGGGACTAGGGTTGTCCCTTCTTGCCAGGACCTCTAAACCCAGATGATTCTGCCAGACATTAAGATGAGCATACATATTCTTCCTGAGCCCCAGATCATTTGCCAGACACCCAGTGCTGCCCCCCTTGCTGAGAGATGAAAAAGCAAAGGTCAGAAGTTGCTAGTGTCTGTATCTTACATGTTGCCAAAAGGTTTATGTGTTTAAGACTCAGAGCACAGAGGGCCACTGTCGGTGGGTGGAGGAGGTCTGAAGAAGTATAGTCTCCAGTGAGAAGTCCTTGGGTCCCTGGAGGAGGTCTTCAAAGGGTGGTGGGGCTTTGGTCTCCTCCCTGCCTTTCTTCTGTTTCCTGGCCACGAGATCAGTTTTCTCTGCTATGTGCTCCCACCCTGATGTGCTACCTCATTACAAGTCCAAACCCTATGAGCCAGCAGGTCAGAATGGGCCTCCCAAAACTGTGAAACAAAACAAACATTTTTCTCTTTAGAAGTTCATTATCTTGAGTATTGATAATAGTAACAGAAAACTGGCTAACAGAAACCATCAAAATCATACTCTTAATGTCTCCGAACCTCCTTATGATCATCTGTTTTCAGCTAGGCCAACATTGCTGAGAGAAGCCCTTTTGCCTAAGTAGTAACAGAAGCAGACAACCTACACTAAAACAAATGAGTGGTCTGATTCCATTAACTTACACAGCAGGTACTTACTGAACATCTACTGTACATCATGAGTAACCATAATACTGAAGTTATACATTGAGCCAGAGAGATCATATCCCTGATTTCAAGTTTACAATCTGGTGGGAAGAAGGAAAAAATAAAACAACAGCTAAATTACTATCAGATAGCAAAAACAGATGCTCTGCAGCAAAATGAAATGGAATGATATGATAGAAACTAAATGGCTATTTAAATAAGAAGGCAAAGTGGAGCCTGTTACACCATGACAGGGGAGAAATCATTCCTGGAGGGGACAGCTAGTGCAAATGCCTTAGAGTAGGAAACAGCTTGACAAGTTTGAGAAATAAGTCAAACAAATACAGAGAGATCTCAGTGGGAAACAGAGAAAGGAGAGTGCATGAGCCACACACAGAAAGTAAACATGAAGCAGTCACCTGAAATCTCAGAAACTGGGATAAATTGTCAAATGTTATTCTCACATTATGAAAGGATACAGAATTTTTAAAAGAATGACTGACCCAATTAAATTTAGGCTTCACAAATCTAATGTTTGATTCATCCATGTAGTCACAAATGGCGGGATCTCCCCTTTCTAGGCTAAATAGTATTCTGCTGCACTACAATGGTGAGCCAAGACATTTTGCTTATCGAAATAGACAGGTACAGGAAGAAAAGCAGTCTTGCTTATTTGTGGAATACAAAAAATCTAGCTCACAGAAGAAGAGAGTAGAATGGTAATTACCAGGTACTGGAGAAAAGGAAGAGAACTGAGAAATGTTAGTTAGAAGGTATAACACATTAGTTAGACAGGAAGAATAAATTCTGGGGATTTACTGAACAACATAGAGACTACAGTTAATATTAATCTGTTGTATACTTGAAAATAGCTAAGATTTATTTTTAAATGCTACCATCACAAAAAATGATAAGGATGAGGGATGATGGATATGTTAATTAATTTGACATCTCACAGTACAGACATTATCAAAACATCATGATATATATATATATATATATATATATATACATAATTCATATTTATTGAGTTTAAAAAATTTAGCCAATTCTGACTTCCAAGACCAGTTTTTAGACCACTGAAAATACAATATATAAAATGGAAGAAGCCTGAACAATGCAGAGAGACTGCAGATGGAAAGAAATAAGTGAATTATGAAGTCTGCAGAACTTACTTATTAGTTAGATTTGAGAGAAAAAGGAAAGGATATGAGACTAACACCTACATTCATGACATGAACAACCTGGAGATGTGCTGTCTTTTGCTGAGATGGAAAAGAAGAGAGGAGGAGCCTTCAGACACAAGAAAGATAATTTTATTTGGACACTTTGGATTTGAAATGCTTGGGACATCCATTTGGGTGTGTGAGCAGTGGCTCAGGTGTAGCACAGTGGTAGATCATGTTCTCAGCATGCACAAGTCCCTGGGTTCAATCCCTAGCCAAAAATAATAAGAATAAATATAAGACCCTGGATATAAATCTGGAATTCCAGACAAACAAAAAGACTAAAACCAAATAATTGTGATCCATCCTCATGTAGAGCCCAAGGGTCTTTCCCAGGATGGCCACAGCTTTCAAGCAGGAACTCTCCACCACAGGAGATAAATACCTCAAGTGTAAGCCAAAAAGGTCACATCACCACAAAGTAATCCATATGGATGCAATCGCTTCAAGTCTTTCATCTACTCTCATTGAAAGTTGCCCGTTTGTCCCTCTGTACACAGCATTAGACTCAGTAGACACCAGGATACCTTCTATCTTAGCCTCTGTGGGTGAGGTGAGTGTGGAGAAGCCTAGAGTTCCCCAGACAGTGATATGTCATCTTATATTGTCACCATTTATTCAATGTAAATACTTCTTAGAAGCTCAATAGATTCCACTCCTTGTGCGGTAGGCTGAGGTACAGCTGTGAACAAGAGAAACTACAACTCTCTGAGCGTCCTATGCATCTTTCATTCTCTTGGGAAATGCAACCTGGAAACAAATCATTATGCAAATGACTATTACAATTAAGATAAACTATATGAATGAGTACCAGGTGTTTTAAAAGTGTATATAATAGGTGAAAAAATAAACTTGAAGATTAGAAAAATTGATAAACATAATTTATGATTATGTAGAATAGACATCTTACCAAGGACTTTCTCATTCATGAAATACTAAATTTAAGAACAAACTACAAATAAATGATAACATATGACAATTTTGCAGACAGTAAAACTATATTCCAATGATGTCAAGTAAAAAATTAAATGTTTCCTTGTTGTTGAATGTATGTTTCCCTGTTTCTACTGGCTGTCATCCAGGACTCTAAATTACAAAGGTCAGAAACCCAACTGCAAACTGAGGTACATAGTTGAAAAGACAACAGTCGTACATTTCTTCTTTCCTCTATAGCAGAGCAGTTTTTCAGCAGTAATTTAGGCTGCCTCCTAACAACTAGATGTTGGCATATAACTAAATCCTGATAACCCAATGTTAGTAGAAATAATGTGGACATCTTCTGAGTCTTACACTTAAAAGGTTTATCCCCTTAGAAGACTTTTGCTTCTGATCATAAAGGATTAACTGCTACAAAAGTGTCCCCCTCACCATAAACCACTAGAAGAACATGGAAATATATAAAACAAATTTTACAAGTCATTGGGAAACAGAGACCATAGCACGGTGGCCCCCAGAGAGGAGAGTATGCAAAGTCAGCTCGATGGTGTCTGGAGGCAATTTCCATGATACAGCACACCTGTTAGTCACTTTCTTACAGCTGGAACAAAATACCTGACACCTACTATTTAAAGCAGGAAAGATTTATTTTAGCTCTTGGTTATAGTCTATAATTGCTCTGCTCCAAGTCTGGAAAGGTAAGGTGGAAGAGCCTGGGCAAAGAAAAACAGCTCATGTTGTAGCAGCCAGGAAGCAGAGAGCAAAGGGAGGAGCCAGAGGAGGAGATATCCCCTTCCAGAGCAAATCCCCGGTGACCAGCCTCTTCCAATCAGGCCCCACCTCTTAACAGCACATCAGATGTGAACTTAACAGTGGACTGATTCATGCTGAGTATAGCATCTCCATGACCCAATCATCTGGCAAACACATGAGACTTCTGGGAGACACCCCAAATCCAAATCATAACACATAAGGAGGGGCAGTCAAAACACAGCCCTGTGGTCCTGTTGAGCCCAGCAGACAGAACAGAAATCAGGTAGCTGAAGAAGCTAGATTCTGTAGGACAGAGAGCCAGAGAAGGATACCTCCAGAAAAGGATCTGGAGATCTTCAAAGATGACTGATGTAAAATTTTGCTGAATATTAATCTGTCAGCCCTGGAGCAGAGATCCTCAAAATTAGAGAAAGAATTTTCAATAATCAGCAAGCCAAAAAATGTTTAGCTGTCATACATGGGAGAGAGAGTAGTTCATATGTCCAAAAGCCAGAGTAGAGAGATCATTGTATCACCCTCTGAAAGCCAAGGCCTTTGTTTGGGATAAATTAGCTATAGAGCTAAGACTGGTCTAGACTTTCAGCAATAAAGTTAACCAGTAACCTCAAAAAGATCAAACCTATTCTTAATAATTTAAATTTGTATCAGAAAAATTCCAAAACTCTTTAAAGGAAAACAATAAAATCTACCACTTGAGAGAATATCAAACATCCAGAATCCAGTCAAAAACTACTAGGTAAACCTAACTTATAACTAACAAAGAAATCAGTGGGTGAAAAAAGACCCAGGAATGACACGATATTACAGGATTGTGAGAAGGACCTTAAAGTAGCCGTAGTTAATCTTATAAATATGTTCAATGATACAAAAGAAAAACACACATATATGAAGAGAAATAGAAGTTATTTAAAAGACTCAGATGGGAACTCTACAAATAAAAGAATATAATAATTTAAATAAAAATAAACTGGGTGAATCAATAGTGAATTAAATAATATAGAAGAAAACTCAGTCAACTTTCAGGGTATCGGTAAAAGCAGTATCTCAAGGAAGCACAGAATGATAAAAAAGAAAGAGCTTAGAGACAATAGAAAACAGTACAATCTTGGGAACTCATCCACAATTTAGGAGGGAGAGGCTAAAATATATGAAAAAATAAAAGCCAGCTCTTTCCAAATTTGATGAAAAATTCATAGAGTAAGAAGTTTAATGAATACCAAGAAATGAGAAGAAACCCATAACAACTGAATACTAACAAAATTTCTTAAAAACCATTGAGAAAAAGAAAAATCTTAAAATTGGCCATGTGGGGTTGGATGGGGGGACGTAAACAGAAACGAAGTATGATGGCAGACTTCTCAACAGAAAAAAATGCAAATTATAGGACAATGGAAAAACATCTGCTTATTTTACAAAACACTTAATTGCAAGTTAAATATCTACACACATACAAGTGAATGTTAATATACTGCTCAAAAACAAATGCAAAATAAATTTGCTAGCATAGTGTGGCCACCATACAGGTCTGAATTTCAGATATCACTAGAGCTCAGAATTATCTGTTATATCCCATTAGATTATTTATTCAGGTAACCACTCTCTGGGTTTCTAATTCTGTTTATAAATCCACTTTAATAATTAAATGAACAATTACTATATTGTGCATTCTTTTTTCCTTGATTTTTTCATCTAACATTATATTTGTGAATTTTTTTCCCTGTGCCTACTGGAACAATTAGCTTTAACCCATTTTAAGGGGATAAAACAAAACAGTAATAGGACAGTAGGAAATTGCCAATCATTACTATATTGTATATGCTACTTTCTAAGTAATTGTTCAGACTACCAGCCCAGGTTTGCAAAGTCAATCAAACAAGCCCCCCAGAGCACTGCTGGTGGCCCTGCTGGCCAAAGAAAACCAGGAAGGAAACTATGCAGTCCATACCCCCAACCACTTGCTGGAGGTGGCCCTGTCTGCAAGGGAAACCCAGCAAGGAAGCCACTTCTGCCCCCCACCCCTCCTACCCTGTAAGCAACTGGACACAACACAGGCAGATAATAATAACTGAAGTAGGGAATCCATTCCTAAAAAAATAAGTTTTAATTTTATAATAGTTTGATGTTTAGAGAAGTTGCAAAGACAGAACGTAGAGGAGTAATGCATCTTAACACACTGAGAGAAATGTTAATATGCCCAGTGAATATATTTTTAAGTGAAAGTAAAATACACACTTTTGTGCAAATAATAGCAAAAAAGTTCATCATCAGCATGTGGGCAGCACAGGAAATATTAAAGAAAGCACTCAGGCAAAAGGAAACTATCAGAAGTAAGTCTAGAAGAACACAAAGGAATGAAAAACCCCAAGAATAGTACATGCAGAGATAAATGCCAAGGGCTTTTCTCTTATTTTAAAAAAATCACTTTGAAAAATAATTGAGTGCCCACCTAGCCACCCTGAGTGGTAGGGGAGCATCCTGTGTTCCATGGCAGGAATGTTAAGTCCTGCACAACAAACTCTACCTGGCCATGCAAACTTGATACCTCACTCTCAATCTGTTAGGGCCCTACCCAGCATCCCCAAAACAGCCAGGGAGCCTTGCTAGGTTGCTCAGGTCTGGGTTGTGCTCAGCAGTGCAAGCAGAAGGCCTGCACAACCTACTCTACCTAGCTGTGGAAGGTCAGTACCTAACTTGGAACCTGTTAGGGCCCTACCCAGTGAGTGCAAGCAGCTGGGGAGCATTGGTGAACTGTGTGGCATGAGCTGAAGGTCTGCACAGTGTACTTTATCTAGCTGTTCAGCCTTGGCATGCCACTCAGAACCTGGTAGAGTCCCACCCAGCAACCTCAAGTAGCTGGGGAGCTTCGGAGTGCCACATTGAGTGTGCAGAAGGTCTGATCAATGTACTTGCCCCATTTGAAGAGCCTTCAAGTGCCACTAGGGACTTGGTAAGGCCTGCCTGGTGACCCTCACTCAATTGGGGAAACTCTCTGCAGTACTGACAGACATCCTCAACCAGGGAAGCAACTGAGACCTTGCATTCGGCTTCCCCAGGGAAACACAGGAAAACAACAAAATGAAAGAGCAAAATGCAATCTCAAACCTCCAGCCCATCACAAACAAGCCTAGGAGACATGGACATAGAAAAAGGTGTAAGCCATACACCTGAAACTTCTGAAATGATAGCAAATAAAGTAAAAAAACAATTCCATGATGCTGTAAAAGAACTCAGATCAGAAATATTCTTCCAAGTAAAACAAGAAATGATAAACACAATAAGAAATGCTGAACACCTAAACAAGCCACAGTTTAAAAAATTGAAGAGCAAAGCAAAAAGATGGAAACCTTGAGTGAACAATATAAGGAATAAATAGAATACATAAAACAGATTCAAAGAGATATCCAGGAAATCAAAAATTCCATTGAAAGCTAGCAAAATGACTGAAAGAATGTGAATATAGACTTTCAGACCTTAATGACAAAATTGCAGCTACTAACCAAGAAAGCAAAGACCTTTTAAAGATAACAAGGAATCAGGAAATAATTCAACAGTCACAAGATGATGCAAAGAAAAATAATATAAGATTGATAGGTGCAAATGAAAAATAAGATGACAGCACAAATGATATCAAAAGACTATTTACAAAAGTAATAGCTAAAAATTTCTCAAACATGGGAAAGGAAACTGATATACAGATTAGTGAAGCACACAGAACTCCCATTAGCCATAATCAAAATAAATCTATACCCCAGACATATAATAATCAGCATCTCAGAGATTCAACATGAGAACAGAATATTAAAAGCTGCTAGAGAAAAGATACAGATTACATATAAAAGAAAGCCCAGAAGAACCACTGAAGACTTTTTAACACAATGAAGTCAAGAAGGGCATGAAGTATTTCAAATCTTAAAGGAAAATGACCTCTAACCCTGATTGGTATGCTCTGTATAACTGTCATTCAAAGTTAATGAGAAATAAGATACTTTCACAACAAAGAACAGCTGAAGAACTTCATGAACACCAAACCAACCCTGCAAAGAATACTGAAAGATATTCTAGATAGACATAAAAATAACTATGACTTCAGGAACACCAACCAAAAAGCCACGAAGCAGCACAAACACTTAAAAAGCCGGGAAAGGTAAAGAACCAACAGCAGAACGATAACATGACAAACATGAGCCAATATATAACAATTATAACCATTAATATAAATGGCCTCAATTCACCAATTAAAAGAAACAGACTGGCAGAATGGATCAAGAAACAACATCCAACCATACACTGTGCACAAGAAACCAATCTAACCCAAGGAAATTCATGGATTGAAAGTCAAAGATAGAAAACAATATTTTATGCAACAAGAACCAAAAAACAAAGCAGGGGGAGTTACTCTGCTTGCCAACAATGTGAACTTCAAACCAAAAATATCAAAAGAGATAAAGAAGGTCACTACATACTAGTTAGAGGAAAACTTCAAGAGGAAGAGATAACAATTCTAAATATATATGCACCAAATATGGGAGCACCCAGCTATATAAAACAAATATTAACAGAAATGAAAAATCAAATAAGCAAAAACTCAATTATAACAAGACAACTTAATACCCCACTGACACAAAGAGACAAATCAACTAGACAGAAAATCAGCAAAGAAATACGAGATTTGACGTGAATATGAGCAAATGGACTTAGTAGGTGTTTTCAGAGTGTTTCACCTAACAACATCAGAATATACATTCTTCTCAGCTTCACATGGAACATTAGCTAAAAGAGACCATACACTACCCAATAGAACATACTTAAGTAAGTACAAAAGAATCAAAATTATGCCATACTTATTATCTGATCATAGTGCCATAAAATTAGAAATTACTGACAAAAGAAACTGCAAAAACTCCATAAACACATGTAAATTAAATAATACACTCCTGAACAACCAATGGGTCACAGAGGAAATTAAAGAAGAAATAAAACAATATCTACAAGCAAATGAAAACACAAATACAACCTACCACAACTTGTGGGATGCAATGAAAGCAGGCCACAGAGGGAAATTTGTTGCAGTGAATTCTCACATCAGGAAAACAGAACTAACACAAATAAACAATCTGATGC
The DNA here is from genome assembly GCF_034190915.1 of Cavia porcellus. Lineage (NCBI taxonomy): Eukaryota > Metazoa > Chordata > Mammalia > Rodentia > Caviidae > Cavia > Cavia porcellus. Next base: position 26,765,777 of record NW_026947508.1, read on the forward strand.
TGCACCTCAAACATCTAGATAAAGAGGAGCAAGTCAAGCCTAAACCAAAAAGGGAGGAAATTCTAAAGACAGAGCAGAAATCAATACAAGAAAGACTAAGAAAACAATACAAAGAGCTAATGAATCAAAGAGTTGATTCTTTGAAGGCATAAATAAAATTGATAAACTCCTAGCTAATCTTAAATTAAAAAGGAAAAAAAACTCAAATTCATGCAATAAGGAGTGAAAAATGTGAAATTACTACAGACCCTGTGGAAATACAGAAGATCATCAATACCTACTTCAAAAACCTTTACTCTATAGGTTTGATAACACAGAAGAAATGGACAGATTCCTAAAAACATATGAATTACCAAAATTGGATCAAGAAGACATAAAATTACTGAATAATTCAGTTTCAAATAATGAAATTGAAAACATAATCAGAACCGTAACAACAAAGGAAAACCCAAGTCTTGATGGATTCACTGCTGAATTCTACAAGAAATTCAACGAAGACGTAATTCCAACACTTCTCAAAAATTGGAATGTAAGGTCTTTATCTGAATATAATAAAATCCATCTATGACCAATAGCCAATACGTGGTCAAGAACTGAAAGCTTGCACTCTAGAATCAGGAACAAGACAAGGATATCCACTCTCACCACTCCTATTCAATATATTGCTGGAAACATTAGCCAGAACCATTAGACAAGAGAGAGAGAGAAAAGGAATAAGGATAGTAAAGAAAGACGTTAAATTATCATTACATGATGCTATACATACAAGACTCTCAAAACTCCATTGAAAGACTTCTAGATGTAATAACCAAATTTACTAAGGTAGCTGGATACAAAGTTGACACTCAAAAATCTATAGCACTCCTACACACAAACAGCAAAATCACTGAGAAAGAAATAAGAAAAACCACACCCTTCACAGTAGCATCCAAAAATTGAAATACCCATGAATCAATCTAACAAAGGAAGTAAAAGATCTATTCAGTAAAAATTACAATACTCTGAAAAAAGAAATCAAAGAGGTTCTCAGAAAATGGAAAGACATTCCTTGTTCATGGATAGGAAGAACAAACGTTTTGTGAAAATGGCCATTCTCCCAAAATTGTTATACCGAGTTAAAGCAATTCCAACCAAAATATCACTAGCATACCTCACAGATCTAGAGAAATCATTCCTAAAATTTATCTGGAACCAGAAGAAACCTAGAATAGCAAAGGCAATTCTGAGCAACAAAGGCAAAAGTGGGGGATCACAATCCCTGACTTGAAGTTATACTACAAAGCTATTGTATAAAATCAGCATGGTACTGAAATAAAAACAGACCTTAAGATCAATGGAATAAATTAGAAGATACAATTACAACTACAAACACACTCAATCTCAACCACCTTATCTTTGACAAAAGGGCCAAACATGTTCACTAGAAGAAAGATAGCCTCTTTAACAAGTGGTCCTGGAAAAACTGGCTTTCCATATGCTCAAAACTTAAAGCTAGACTCATGCCTCTCACTATGTACTAAACTAAAGTTAAAATGGACCAAAAATCCATTTTAATATTAAAACAGAAACAATACATTTAATATTAAAACAGAAACATTAAATCTGTTGGAAGACACAGTAGATAGAAATCTTGAAGACGTAAGGACTGGCAGAGAATTCATGAACAAAAATCAAACTGTGTGGGAAATATTTCCAGAATCAGCAACTGGGATCTCATCTTATTAAAAAGTTTTTGCATGTCAAAAGAAATCTCCAATAGACAGAAAAAACACAAATTGGGGGAAAAATCTTACTCAACTGTCCCTCAGACAAAGGACTTTTGTCTACAACATAAAAAGAATTTTAAAATATCAGGCCCCTGAAATTCAAAGCCCCAATCCAAAAATGGGCATCTGAGATTAATACATACTTCTCAGCTCAAGAAATACAAATGGAAAAAATATATGAAAGGATGTTCAACATCATTGGTCACTAGAGAAATGCAAATTAGCACTGAGATTCTATCTCAGTCTAGAAAGACTGGCCAGGGTCAAGAAAACCAAGAACAACAAATGCTGAGAGGCTGTGGGGAAAAAGGAACTCTTCTGCACTGCTGATGGAAGTACAGACTGGCGCAACCACTGTGGATGTCAGTCCGGAGATTCCTCAAAAAGCTGGGATTGGAGGTCCCATTTGACCCAGCTATTCCACTTCTGGGCATATTCCCAGAAGAAATGACAACATAATACCACATTTATATGTGTGCACCCATGTTTATAGCAGCACAGTTTGTAATAGTCAGATCTTGGAAACAATTTAAATGCCCATCAACTGAGGAATAGATAAAAAGATGTGATATTTTTACACAATGGAGTACTTCTCAGCTATAAAGAATAATAAACCAGAGGTTTTTATAGATAAATGAATGCATTTTGAGAACACACTCATTAGTGAAAATGAATAAGACATGATGTGTAAACATCATATTGTTTCATTAGTGTGACAAGTTGTAAGGAAAAAAATACATATATTTGTATGTATATATGTATATAGTTAAGATATTTATACTACTTATTTCTCTGAGTTCACTGAAGAGAAAGATTTGTGCTGGTATTTGTCTGGTTACTTACCTCTCATTTCTGGGACAAAATACCCAACACTCAAAATCAAGGAAGGAAAGGTTTGTTCAGTTTACAGTTTTTGAAGTTTTCAGTCCATAATCAGCTGGCCACACGTAGGATGGCAAGGCAGTGGGGCAACACTTCAAGGCAGCAACCAGAGCAAAAAGCAGTCAGAACTGGGGGAAGAACAAGCCTCTTTTCCTCCCTTACAGTGTATGCAGGCTACCCCCCTCCCTGGGGTAAGTGTAGCACTCACAAACAGGATGAAGATATTTACAAGTAAGGATCCTGTCTTGCTGCTGAGTCTCTTAAACTTCTAAATTTCTCAAGTTGACACTATGTATCAACCATAACAGTACTCAGACATTTGAATATAAATGTCTTGTGCTCTGGGTGAATGATTTTGCGGTGGTAATGTACAGTGTAAGTACTATTATTGCCTCCAATTGATGTGTTTTGAAATCTTGTAATTTCTTTTCCTTCTTCTTCTTCTTCTTCTCCTTCTTCTTCTTCTTCTTCTTCTTCTTCTTCTTCTTCTTCTTCTTCTTCTTCTTCTTCTTCTTCTTCTTCTCCTCCTCCTCCTCTTCCTCCTCTTCCTCCTCCTCCTCCTCTTCCTCCTTCTTATTCTTCTTCTCCTCCTCCTTCTCCTTCTCCATCCTCTTCCTCTTCCTCTTCCTCCTCCTCCTCCTCTTCTCCTCCTTCTTCTTCTTCTTCCTCTTCTTCTTCTTCTTCTTCTTCTTCTTCTTCTTCTTCTTCTTCTTCTTCTTTTTCACTGAAATAAAATAGGTTTGGAAAAAAATTCCAAATAGAAAAAATAAAACAATTTTAGTATCAAAAATTTTATTCATCTGATATTTATTGAACATTCTGTTCAACAATAACATACATTCCTTTGAGAAAACAAATAATATTTATAAGTATAGGCAGTACCTGTGTCCATACAATGAATAATAAACTAGAAGGGCTGGAATATCTGACCACAGTAAAATTAAGTAAATCTTAGTAACAGAAAGATGTCCTTAAAGCTTCAGTCACTTGAAACTAAGCAACACATTTAAATAACACATGAATCTAAGAAGAAATTGTGAGAAATACTAAACACTCTCTTTAAATTAATGAAAATGAAAACATGACATATCAAAACATGTAGGATATGAATAAAATGGTGCCTATGAATTATATGTAGAGTCCCATATTAGAAAAGAAGAAAAATCTAAAACCAACAGTCCAAATCTCTGTCATAAAATACTGGAAAAAGAACAAAAAAGATAAGAGACAAAGTCAATTAAAAAGAAAATTTAAAAAATCAATGTAACCAACATCTGTTTGGTTTAAAAATTAATACACTGGATAAACTGACTATAATGATCAAGAAAAAAAGTAGTTAATATGTGAGTTACTGTTGTACTCTAAGAAAATAGCTTCATTGTATGTGTATTATAGCAAACCTGCAACGTGGCTTACTAAATGTGTTTTTTTTATCCTTATTCCCTAACTGATATGTTAAGTGACCTAATTGATATGTTGAGCAATACTCTCCTCTGTAAAGAATTGCAAAAATCTCACCTAATTGATATGTTAACCATTGTTGCCCTCTATAAACTACAGAAGTTGTGCTAAAACAAGCTAACAAGGGTTGTTAATCACTGTTAGGCGCCTCTATTCTCCATTAAAGAGCTAAAGAAAACTAGGATGGCCCACTAATTTACACTTGTTTGAAGTAACTTGCTTGTGTGCAGAGAGATTTGCATATGGGTTTAACCCTTTACCTGACCTTGACACATAACCGCCATTTTCTATTCTGTATGGCGCCTTATTGCCTCCCTCTCCCCTCACCTATCTATCTAGGCCATAAAGAATTTGGGTTTCTGGTGACCTCTTCCCGACCCGGTGATGATCTGTCATAAAATGAGCCTGCCCCAATTTTAAGAACCGTTTAGCTTCAAAGAAATTACTGGGAAATACTACGGCCCGAACCCTAATCAGTGCTTTCCTTTTGTTCTGTATGCATCAAATGAGTTAGATATCAGATCTCTGTAAAACTTAAGTTTCAGCTTCTTGTAACTCTTAACCCCTTTGCACCCACTAGCGAAAACCAGCTGTTCTGGGATAATTAACTCTCCACTTTCTTCTCCAAATATTGCTGCAGATGTGCCACTCCAAGATAATGTCAGTCTGTAGGATGGGAGTAATTTGAGAAATACCAGGAACTCCCGAGATTGTCAGAGCTAAGTGGACAGCAATACAGCAGGTCAACAGGTTTAATGGCCTTGCGGGTTTTCCCCCAACTTGTCCTTACTTTTAAAAACCCCTTTTCCCAGTCTTGGGGCACGCAGTCTTTGGGTTGATCTGGGAGAGACTGTGCCACCAGGACTGGCTCAATAAAGCCTTTGCTACCTAAATTTTCGGTCTCTTGCTTCCTTGGATTTTATACCAGAGCCCGAGTTATAACAGTTACCAACATCAAGAGTAGAACACAAGGCATTACTCCAGATACAGACATTAAAATCATATAACAGGCACAGAAATATATGCCTATAATCCCAACTACTCAGGAGACTGAAATAGGAGAATCCCAAGTTCCAGCCAATCATGGGAAATTTAACGAGATCCTATTTCAAAATAAAAAAGGTTAGAAATACTGATCAGAAATACTAAAACACCTTTGGGTTGGATCCCTAGAATTGATGTGGGAAGGAGAAGCATAAGAAAATATGAACAAATGTATGCCATAGATCAACAACTTAGATAAAACAAGCGAATCTCTTGAAAGACACAAACTGTAGAAGTTCAGTCAAAAGAAAATATATTCTAAAAATCCCTGTATCTATTAAAGAATTTGAATTTGGACTCTCCATAAAGAAAACTACAGCCTAGATGCCTCTGCTGGTGAATTTTACTAAATATTTAATGAAGAAATAACACAAAAAAAGAAAAATGAAGTAACACCAGTATTACACAAACTCCTTCAGAAAATACAAAAGGAAGGAATACTTCCTAACTTATTCTATTAGGCCAGCATTATTTTAATACCAAAATTTGACAAAGGTATTACAAAAGAACTACAGGAAACTATTCCTCATTACAAATGCAAGAAGACTTAACAATACACTAATAAACCTGTAGTATGTCAAAGGATAATAAACCAAGTAAAGCTTACCCCAAAATGCAAGATTGGTTTAATAGGTAATCAGTACAGTCCATTATTTCAACAGAATAAAGTAGAAACACTGTATGATCATCTCCATAAATGCAGAAAAGTGTTTGACAAAATTTGACACTCATTTCTCATTATAGATATTTAATAACTTAGGAATTTCTTCATCCTGATAAAAAGCATCTATGAAAAGCCAAAAGCTAACGTAATACTTAGCGCTGAAAGATTGAATGCTTTGCCTCTCAGATAAAAGACACAGCAAGGATGGCTATTCTCACAATTTCTATACAGCACCATACTGAAGACCTAACCAGTTCAGCAACATAAAGAAAATGATGCAAGCAGCAGAGTGCTGAGCCTCTAAAATCATTATACTAAGTCAAAAATCCAGACTGTAAAAAAATGTATTATATGATACAATTTCTATGAAATTCAGGAATACACAAACCTACAGAGATAGAAAACAGGCTATCACTGGAGCCAGAGTTGGAGCAGGGGACTGATTGTAAAGAACTGAAATGCTCTCTATCTTGATTACAGTGATAGTTATACAACAGGATACATTTGTCAAAAATCATAAGACTCTATACTAACAAGTTAATTCCATGGGATTAAATTATACTTCAACAAAGCTGATTAACAATTTTGAAAAAAAAAAATTCCTCCTGCTCTCTTTCTGCTTCCCCTGAAGGAGTAAACCTGTGTTGAAGCACCACCTTGAACCTAGATATAGAAGCCAAAAATTAAGGATGGCAAAGCTATCTCCTTAGCTGTCACCTGAGAAGGAAATGTGCTTTGCTTGAGCTATGGCACCCATTAGTTTCTTTATTATAGCAATCTGGTCTGCATACCAGTAACACACCAGTCCAGGCATTACTAGTTGCAGAGGCTCAGACAATGTCCCCAGTTCTTGAGTTCAATTTCCTGCCTGCTTCCCTTCTAGTTCAACTGGAAGCACACTGTTTATACATCGGAGCCTCCATTCTCTGATCGCTCCAGCCAGGGAGAAGGCCAGTACTTCCCTTTCCAACACTTCCAGCCAAAGTCTCCTCACCTCTCCTCAGCTCCCCTGAAGCACACAACCTCTCCTGAGCCAGTCCCTGTGCCCAAGTGAAGACACTCTGTGACTGGCTATGCCTGAGTCAAACAGGCTATGCAGAGCATCAGGGGATAAAGCAACACCAACCACGCCACAGTGGGAGGGAAGAGAGTCCCCCAAGGAAATCTGGCATGCAGTTATGAGAGGTAGGAAGACTGGCTGCTGGAGAGCTAAGGTAACAGATGGCCCCATCAATGAAGTAAATGAACAAATGACTTACCACTGTCACCCAGCGAGGAACTGACAGGTGTTAGAGGTTAGCCTCCCAAGCAGATCATAAGTAAAGACCACATTTTAGTTTCTCTTCTGTTGCCTTTACAACGCCTGGCACAGAGCAGGCCTACAGCTGTTATTCCATTCCCAGATCCTGACTTGATTTTTTGTCTTGATTTGTCTACTTTCAGTTGGAGTCAAAAGTTCTGGGGCTAAGAAGTTAGTAATAAAAAAGTATGGTAGAAAAGATTTGAGTGTAGATGTTTATGGAAGAAAATCACAATGACATGATGTGTCCTAGGGCTGAGCTCCTCACTCAAAAGTCTCCATCACTTGAGCATTGCCATGAGTTCGAGGCCAGCCTGGACTACACATCGAGTTCAAGGGCCAGCCTGAACTAAAAAAGTAAGACTCTTTCAAAGAAGAAGAGAAGGAGGAGAAGGAGGAGGAGGAGGAGCAGGAGCAGGAGGAGGAAGAAGGTCTTATGCTTAATGCAGTCATAGTGCTTTCCAAACTCTGACCCAGCTGGCTCATCTTGTACAAGTCACTTCAATGCTCCAAGTCTCAGATTTGGTACTTACAAAATGTAAGGCATACTACTTCTTAGGACTGTAAGAACAAAACTTGATGATGCTATATATAAAAGTACTCTGTAAACTGCAAACCCAGTTTAAGGAGCAATCACTGCCCAGCCTCTCTAACTGAAATCTTTCAAATGCATCTTTAACTTCAATTTCCAATCCTCTATAGAAGAAAGCAAAACTCTAGTTTTGGAAACTGACTTGTTTGCTATAGCCTCTTTGCAACACTTTTAAAATGGCTTACTATGCTGCAAAAAGTCACAGAGCAAGACAGGAGGGATGGAGGGACCAGGCTTCAGTCTCAGGCCCTGGTGACTAAATCCAAAGGAATTTATATCCACTCGGCTCATTTGTTTGCCAGGAGGCACCAGATGAGATGGAGCAGCTCCTGGATCTGGCAAGCACAGTCAGTCCAGGCCCAGTCCAGGCTCTGGGGGAGGACTGCTGACCACAGAGGGCCAAGTGAAGGGTCTAAATCAACTGTACATCCATGGGGCTGGGACATAAGGAACTTGTGGCCCATCTGTCAGGATCTCTTGCTGAACAGTTGGGTTGTTTGGGGATCATCTAAATTGTGCCTGGAAGGCTGGGTCATAAAATGCCAGCAGCTTCCAAAAACAGGGGCTGGGGAGGCAATCTTGCATTTGGTTAGCCAGGAGCACTTACTGAGATGCAAAAGCGCATGATAACCCGCAAGCCCACTTACATTGTTCTCCCACTCATGTGAGCTCACATTGACATCACATAAATCACGTTTGCACAGTGATTGCACACTCAGCTACACACACATTTACTCCACTATTTACACATCACACACACTCACCTATATTTATAAAAATGCTCACATACACAACCATGCACACATTTGCTCTGAAATCACCTACCCACCCTCATGTTTACCATCATCCTCAGATCTTACACACCTTACAGTGTACAATTAGTACTGCAATTCACACACAGCTACACAAACATATTCCAACATACACAAACATGCTTACGTATTCTTACACAAACACACACACTGGAAGCCTTGTGTTTGAAGGCTACGGACTCTTCTGTGCATATATCAGCTTTCATTTCTTTGCTGACTTATGTTTTCACTAGAAGTCTTGGTTCAAAATGGGTCCCCACTGAGCATGTTATCTGAGGGTTCCCAGCCATATGCTTGCTACAAAAATTCTGCCTATGTGTCAGATTCTGGCATGAATGAAATTCAGCCCACACATGTGTATACATTGCAAACAAGAGCCAGAATCTGGTTCTCACTGCAGGATGGATAAGAACCTTAGCAAGAGCTCTGGCATCTGGCCAGGGAGGGCATTCTGTTTGGGAACAGCTTCCAGATAGCTCTCCCAAGGCTCATCTCTGTAGTCTCCCCCATCCTAAGGCCCAGAATCACAGCAAAGTTAAGGTTCCTGCTACTGTATGCAAGAAGTGCTGTTCTGGGTACCACAGAACAGATACTGAAGCTACTGTTTTGAGTACTACATTTTCAAAACCATGCACATCCACATGTTCACTTATACTGCCTAAAGCAATGAGTTCCCTGACTTTGCAAGTGTTGAAAGAGAGGACAAATCACTATTGCCCACAAAGGTAGTAAAAAGACAGATTCACTGAATCTTCCTTACACACAGACAGGGTACCTAAGATCTTTCATAGACAGGCAGGTTGAGCTCAGCCTGTTAACTGAACATCTGCTGGATTTCAGGTTTCTGCTCACATTAGAGGTACCTGGTGCCATAAAGAGAACCTGGGCGCCAACCTGAGTTCTAGCCCTGCAACTCTCCCACTCATAGCATGTCTCAGGGCAAACCACTCAACCTTCAGAGCCCAGGTTTTCTCCTTTACAAGGTAGAGAGCTTATTGTCTACATACCTTTCAGGGCTGTTTTATGGATTGGGAAGGTACATGACTTACACAGGATCTGGCACATGCTAACCCCACCCCGCCACAGTAGAAAGATAGTCATCTTTGTAGATCTCACATTATCATGACCAAGACCCTGTTCACAGGAGATCAGAAGACACAGAACACAAGCAGGAAAATGACAGACTGTGGTAAGGGCAACCGAAGGGATGCAGACAGTAAAAGAGACCAAGTGAGGAGGGCAGGGATGGTCAGAGGTGGAGGAGAAGGAATTGGGATGGGAGAGATTCCACCGGACTGGGGTGGTGTCTTCAGAATCCTTTTCAGTGGGTGTGTTCAAGGAGCTAGATCAAACCCAAATGCTCTCTCCTTGGATCTCCCTTTTCTTGTTGAAAAAGCATTATTTGCTCCCTTTTCAGTTTGGTGTGGGAAGAAAGCTGTGGTGACATCACAGAAAGAATCTGTAGAAGGCTGAGTGCCAAGCTCTGTGCTAAATGCCTTACATAAGCTACCTTGAGGTCTGAGGAACCTGAGGCTTGACCTTTATCTCCATTTCCTCCCTGTTCCACACATACTGCCACCTGCTTACCCCCACACCTACTTCAGCCCTCTAATTGCAGAAATCCCTGCAACAATCCTCGCCGGTTTCTTCACTCTACAGTGGTCTGGAGATTGTATTTGCAGTGGGACTGAGGCAGGGTGGCCAGGAATCTGAGTATACGATGGGGTGTGGAGGTACAAGGAGCCTACAGCCATTCATCAACCACCTTCCAAAAGCTGTCTCCCTCCTTGTTACTTATTATTATGATGATGATTTTCCAGGCTGCATTGCCCACAATGGTTATTGCCTCCAACTCCAGAGGGCCACATAGCTGCCACTGACTTTTATTCCTGCAAATAAAAATATAAGCCCCACAGTGAAGAAACCGCAGGCTAAAGAGACAAAGCCCATAAACTCGCATTTTAAATGTAGAAAGACAGTGCCAGTAATCCTCAAGATGCCACCTCCCACACACTCTGTATACCCATCCGCACTGTGCACTCCCCACCCAGAACAACTCCTCCCACGTGCAGAAGGTCATCAAGGGTGGCCCTTGGGGAAAGGCAACACATCAGAAAGAATTAGGATGCTCTTGAAGTAGTTTCAGTCGCTCTTACCCCCACACCCCAGGCAAGACTTAGGTTAACCTCCTTCTGGCACCAAAAACAATAAAAATGAATCAAAACCCCTCGTGCTCTTTGAATATTGTGTGTTGAGTGTTTTCTACGTAGATAGACATTTTCAACTAATTTCCTCTGTGTTGGCCTCAGTGGGGAGTCTGGTCCCTTCCTAAAGCAGGCCAAGCTGTTCTGGCAGCCAGAGGCAGGAGGAGCAGCTGTCACACTGAAGGGGCAGAGATTTCTTCCAAGCAGGGGCACAGGCTGGTTGCCATAAGATGTTCTTTTCTTTAATAGTCAAATGGCGTTTCCTTTACCTGCTATGGGCCAATGGGGAAAGGGGGGAGTACCCTCCAGACTCTGATTCATAGCAGGCTGTGGCCTGGACCCTGGGAATGCCAGGATGGGTTGGACAAAGGCCCTCCCTTGAGGGAGCCAGAGACCAGCAAGAGGGACATAAGGGGAAACAGATGAGGTACGACTCAGACATTCTAAGGGAGGGTGGCACACAGGAAAGCCAGAAGAAGAAGAAGAAAAGAAGAGAGGGAGGGAATGCCTCTTCCCTCGGAGTCCCTGGAGGGGTCAGGATCAGCTCTGGAGAGAGAAGCTTCTGGAAATCACCAGGAAGAGGAATAAAGACGCCTCTCCCCTACCACTGCCTCTCTTCTTTACCCCCTCCACTTGCTAGATGCATCTATCTGTGCCTTCATTATGTTGTTTTGTAACTGCCTCTCTATCCCCAGACAAGAAACTCTTCATGTTGAGAACAATCTTAGATTTCCCCTAAGTCTTCTATGCCCAGCACAGTGTCTGGTACACAGTATTCATTGAGACATGTTAAGTGGGATGACAGAATCCGAGGTACTGTGATGGACATCATGGTGCACGTGAAGACCCTTCCTACCTCTGGGAACCCACCTGCCCACTTCTTTTAGGCTCATTTTCCCCCTCCAACCTCACACACTTGGTTTCAGTGGGTCCTGGCTCCAGAAGAGGGCAAACGATGCACTTCAGAGACTGTCCCCAGGATTTCTCAAATTGTATCCAAGGAAGTGGAATATTTTCCTTTCTGTTGATGAAATCTGGGATTTGTGAGTCCTGGAGTAGTTGATAAAGAAAGCCTATCTGGGAGAATTCAGCTGACAACCATAGACAGAGGTCATGTCCTAGAAGGTTTCAGTGTCAGAGCCCTTGCCTGACCCAAGATTTGATGACTTCAGTCAATCGAGGCCCTTGTAACCTAAACTAAATTGAACTGGGTTTTTGTCTTCTAATGTCAGAATTGTAGGCCAATTGTATCCCACTGTGAGCTAGCAGTGTGTATGCCCTCCTAGATGACCTGAAACTAAAGCTGGTCACATATTACCGGAGCAGCCCTCCAGGGCCTCATCCCTCATGAGTCTGATGCTGTCCCCAGTCTGGTGACCAGAGCTGGCAGCACCTCACATCTGCCCTGCTATGATGACATGGCTAGCCTGGCTGCTGTATGGAGAATGTTATTTATTTTCTTCATAAGCAGGAAGGCCCGAAGTGTATTGTGGCAGGGCCTTTCTTTCCTGTTTCTCGTTGTATTTCACTCTGGCAAGAGTGATTCTTCTTGGCTGAGAAATTGATTTTAAATCACTCTTCATGCTGCTGACAAGCCCTCACACCCTCCCTTACCAGGATTTTTGTCCTTTCTCCCCCTTTACGGAGCCCACATTCCACACCCTCTAGACACACAGACACACACACACACCAGCCCCTCTCCATACTGGAGATTTCATCTTTCTTCAATTTCCACTTTTGGATGCACTTTTAAAACCAATTCCATCTGTGGGACTGAAACCAGTCTAAAATGATCAGAGCCCAGAGAAAGGAAGTGGCTGGAGGAGACATGGAGTTTAATTCTTGGCATCCACCTAGAGGGAACAAGCTGGCTCTGGGCACAAGGAGACTGACCAGATGTTCCAGGAGGAAGGGGACTTAACAAGGAGATAGAGATTCAAATGCAGACCCACAGCCTGGCTAAGACCTAGCCACCCAGTGGGGAAGGGATAACACAGAATGGTAGGTAAAGACAAAGGAGCCATGCAGTTGACTGAGCTCTGGTTTCGGTCCTCCCGCTTCCTTTTCATATTCATGTGGCCACTGGGTGTTCCCCTCTGAGCCCTGCTGCGCGAGTTACACCTTGGAAATTGATGCAGAATTTTAAATTTCCAGAATTTGGTGCCTGAAAGGGCTTTGTCTGCACTCCAGCCACTGTCTAGCTCTATGAACTTATCTGATGCAGCTCTGTAAACCTTTCCTTAAACAGCCAGATGGTAAATATTTCAGGATTTGCAGGCCATAAGATTTCTGTCCCACTACTCAGTTCTGTGATAATGGGTCCTGAGCTCCCATAGGCAGCATGTGAATGCCTGACTGTAGCTGTCTCCCATGAAAACTTTATTAACAAAACATACTGCCATGCTCACAGTACACAATTGTCTAGCCCTTTGGCCCTCCCCGGATCAAGTATATCTCCAGAAATTTTGATAACAGCCCCAAGGGCTGAGCCCTCCTGCTCAAACTGAGAAAGCAATACCCTCTTACAACTCACTTAACACACATGGTGCAGGCTAAGTTCAAACCTAGCTCTGTCACATACGTGTTCTGAGTCCTTGGGAAAGGTGTTTCCCTGTTTTGTGCCTCAGTAACAGCATCAGTAACATAAAGATGCTAAATAGAAGACAAAATGAGTACCTAACTGGCCAGACCATGTGCCAAAATAGTGTCTGCTAAGTCCTGTTCTCCTTATCCTTAAGGAGTATGATGAGCTTGCCAGATAAGTAAAGTCAGGGGGCTCCCAGGAATGGCAGAGGAAAACCTCTTCCTGTAGTCTTAGGAGGGCTTCCTAAAGGAGGTGATGCTACAGGTAAGGTTCCAATGATAAATATGAGCCTGTTTGAGCACTTCTTAAAGGTAAGAAAAAACAAGGATTATTTAGGGACTCAAGGGGAGGTTCAGATTAGAGTTTGCTACAGAGCAGCCTGAGCAAGATAAGGCTGCAGAGAGAAGCCAGGACAGATAGGGTCATGCAGGATTTAACCACTCTTACAGCCATGGTGTTGGAGTCAGGGTTTACAAGGAGAACAATTTAATACAGCACACATAATTTATATTATTATTTTATAATAGTCATCCAAAGAGTCAAACACAAAACGTGCAGGAAATCTGTTCACATAATAAAGACCCCCAAAAATCCAAGTGAGGGCCTGAATCCCATGGCAATGTCCTGTATGAGTTCAGCCGAAGACTTAGAGCCCATGACAATGCCCCATAAGTCCAACTGGAGGCCTAGATCCCATGACAATGACTCATGCAAGTCTTTTTCACAGATTTGCACTGAGATGGCCCAAAGGCATGCAGTGGAAGCTAGAAAGTCTGTGCCAGCAGGATGAAGGATCTGTGCCAGTAGGTTGAGGGTTCTTCACTGGAGCCAGGAAATAACACTCAAAGTAAGAATCAAAGCTCCTCCAAAAAGTACCACAGTCATCCTCAGTGACAAGGTCTCAAGCTCCTCTGATGATGAGAACAGCTGAGATTATATCAGGAAGTCAGCACAGCAAGCTTCTCTGGGAGATTGAACAGCACAACATCCACCCCACCCCACCCCCAGAGCCAGGAAGTGATGCTCAAAGTAAGGACCAGAGCTCCCCCAAAGTGAACTGCAACCATTCTCAGCAACAACAAGGTCCTGAGCGCCTCTGACAATGAGAACAGTCAAGTTCATATCAGTAAAGAACTTTGACAAGCTCCTCCAGGAGAACCAACAGTAATAGGAGAACCAACAACACCAACTCTTCCTCTCCAAGTCTCCTTTTTAAGTTAGCAACAATCCTCAGGTGGGCCATCCACACTTAACGCCATGCTGATTCAGTTCAGCTAGTATTACAAGTTGACCACCAGTTGTCAATCCACCATGCATGGGTTTGATCTTCATTATTCTGGCACTGTGGAAAGGTTTTACCAGAGAGATTCATATCTAAAGGTGCTTCTTCTAGCTGTTTGTAGATGATGCATTAAGGAAAGAGAAGGCAAGAGAGAATCAGAAAACCCAGGCATCAACCCAGGTTAGGAGAGTCTGCCCTAAGGTAAGGATACTGGGAAGTGGGACAGACACAAGTAGGACATATCAAAGAACTGAACCCTCACGATAGGGAATCTCATTGGATAAAAGGACTGGGATGAGGAGAATGTTGGAGCAACTTTCAAATACTGGCTTGTCACATCCCTTCCAGTTCTAAAACAGAAGTTTGTTCACAGGCTGATTCCAGGTCAGGACTCGGAGAACCTACCATGCAATCCACTGCTGTGGCAGGAAAGAGCATCCAGAGGTCATTTCATCCATCCTCTTGCTTCTGGACCTGTCTGCACTCAACTCATTTAAGCATCAGTTATAGGTGCAGCAAAGAACAGACGTTCCCTGAGCACAAAGGTAGGCGCTGTTGTCAATGAGCAAACCTTGCAATTGCAGAGGTGACGATCCCTAGACCCTAGGGAGACAGGCTTTTAGGAATTAGGAGAACTAGACTCTTGATTTCTTCTTTCTTTTTAAAATTAGCTAGCAGGAGGAGGAGGATCTGGCAGAGAGCCACCCTAACCACATCACAGCTAAAGCTCCCCGGCCCCAACCACAGACAGATGCAATTTATCTACAGCCCAGGGAGGGCAGGAAAGGAGGACTGTTTCTTCCCTTCCTTGCCGTTTGGGGCCATTCATCACCTCTGTTATTTTTATAGCAATGTGGGAATGCTCGGCCCTTGCTGCCACCCCCAGCAAATGTGAACAAATGAGGAATCCAGAAGCCGTGCTATCAAGGAAGGCATCAAGGTATGGAGGAGTGATTAAGAATGGGATGTCAAGTTTCCACCTGCTGCCCTCTCTACCTCTGACTTCAACTCCCATCCCCCCAGCATTCCCCATAGGACCTGAGACTTTATCTGAGTCATAGGCCAGCACAGAAAAGTCACTCAAAACAACTGCAGCCTCCACACCTTAGAAAAGGGACTTCATTGTGATGCTCCTGCCAAGCGACCTCTGATTATAGCTGGCAGAGAAAACGCATCAGAGGCTCAATAAGGCTGAGAGACTCTTGGGAAGGAAAAGAAAGGGCATAGACTCCTTTCTCATTGCTCAATTCAGAGCAGAGGCGAGAGCTTTCAAGCAATGAGAAGTTCTTTGTGTCTCGTACAATGGGGAAGTGTGGTGTATCATGAGGTGTGGTTGATAAAGATGCTTTGGTACCATTTGAAGCTAGATATGAATCTTGACTCTTCCATTACCTCAAGAATCTGTAAACTATGAATAATACTGTCCACTTCATAAAGCAGTTGCAAAAAAATTTTTAATATTTATAGTTTATTCCCTGGCTTAAAATCCAATACCAGCAGGAGTTATTTACTGCTCAAATTGTTCTGACTTTGGCCACGAGGTACTCCACCAGACTGGCTTCCATGTCTTTTCCACAAGCCTCCAGATATTCCAACCACATCTTGTACGTTCTTTGCGTCACCCCTAGAATTTATTATTTCTCCTTCAAACTCTGTTTTCTTTCCACAGAGAGCAAGACCTTTCCACAGAAAGCAAAACCATGGTGTCATGATTTTTAGGCGCTTTCATCAGCAGAAAGAGAAATATGTATTCACACTGACGCATACATGTACTGACACAAACCTAACTATCTAGGCTACTACACATCTGCACCACACAGTACAGCCTATAACTCCTGAGCTACCAACCTGTACTGTATTCAGTAGTGTAGGCAATTGTAACACAATGAAAACCACTTGCATATGTAAACCTATCTAAATATAGAAAAGGCTCAGGAAAAATATGCTATAGAAGATCAAAAATAGTGTACTGTCTAAGCACACTTAATATGAGTGGATCTGTAGGACAAGAAATTGCTCTGGGTGGTGAGGGAAATGTGAGAGCCTAGGATATTACCGTGTGTCACTGTGGACTTAATACACACTGTACACTTAGACTACACTAAGTTTACTTAACATTTTTCTTGTGGTAATAAAGATGATGTGTGATCAATAAATATGGTAAATGTTTTACAAATTTAAATTTTTCACTGTATTAACAGTTCGAGAATATTGTCACTGATTCCTGTCAAAAACACTCCCTCCCACTTTTAATAGTTATCCCATCATGCTTGCTGCTTACTATTTAAAATTTTTATTAGTACATGTTTGCAATATAATAATTACATTCATCATGAGGAATTCATGCACATTCCCAAGACAACTTCCTGTTGTACTCCTTTCCACCTTCTGAAACAACCCTGGAAGTTCATTTCCATGAAGGTCTTTAGTTTCACTGCCATGACTGTCATGATATCCTGAATTGACTCAAAATGTGTACAGCAATTTCTGTCACTTGAAAACATTCCAGTGATTTCATCCACTACATTCACTGAATTGATACTGTATGACTTCCAGATTTTTCCTGCAGTCAAAATGACCAGGAAAGGTACTATAAAAATTTTTAATTTTTTATTATAAAGAGAATAAGATCAATCAAAAAAAACCAATAAAGCCATTCAAAACAAAACAGTATGAGTGATACAGGATTTCAAAACAAGATAATAAGAAATCAATAATGGCTACCATAATGCCTGTTGTCTTCAAAATAGCTGCTAATACTGTCAAACATAGGAAAATCAAACAAAACAGAACAGAATACAATAAAAACAAAAGGTCCTGTAAATATTTTGACTTGATTTAGGACATCTAGGCAGCTACAACAACACAACTAAAGACACGCTCAAAAGACTTCCAGAACTGCTTTAGAAATGGCAGGGCTGAGGCGACACATGTGTTTGAAGTGAGAAGTATTTTGAGGGGGATCAATGGCAACATCTCTGTCACTGTAATACATTTCTAGAAATTTAAACATTCACCATATTTTGTGACCATGCCTCCTAAATATTTTTCCTCCAATGATAAATTAGTACTGAAACATTTTAACTCTATGAATTTTTTAATTTTTTAAACTTTCTGGTTCTTTTAGTAACACTTAAAACAAGTACATTATACAGTTGTTCAAATATAAATGCTACACGTCCTTATTCTGTAAACTTTTCTCTGTTTTTAAATTTTACTTTAAGAATATAAAGCTTTTTGTTAAAAGCTAAAATACAAACATGCATTAGCCTCGGCCTCCCGAGAGTCAGGATCATCAGTATTACCATCTTCTACCTCCATATTTGTTTCTTGAGGGCAACAAACATGCATGGAGCTGTCATGAGATCCCCTAAGGCAGCCACGGCTCCCCTGGAACACTTCCATATACTGTTCTTCAGCAAGTGTCACTCTTCACAGAAATATACCCATGATGGTTTTCTTAGCCTGTTTCTTTTTTCATCATTGGTTTGCAGCCATTCATTCCTGTTCCAGTTCCATTTTAGATCTAACGAGATCACTGTCAAATGTGTGACCCAAAATGTCAATAGGAGACACAATACTGTGTCTTTGCTTCTGTGTCTATCTGCCAAACTGTAGTTTTATAAGATGAAAATGAAGTGAAAAATCCAAGGGGATGCTTTATTTTAATTTCAAAACTCTGTGTAGGCTCAAAATTAAAACATTCTACTGAAGTATTTAAATTATAATGGATATGCAAAACCGCATATTCGTTTTCCATTCCTCCATTTCCTAAATCCAAATTCTCTATTTACCTCAAGAATTTATAAATGGGATAACAAAATTTACTCCACAGGGTTGTTGTTAAACTCACTGGATTTTCTTCAACATGTGAGCTTTACATATCCCTATGCAAAGTCACAGCAGGAAATACTCTGGGCTACTTCACTGGGCCACATTAATTATCTGACTCTACAAAATTTGAAGCAGAATCTTTTATAATATGGAAGGGTATTATCTTAGATACTTTTCTCGTTGCTCAGACAAAATACTCAACATCAAAGATAAGGGAGAAAAGGTTTATTTATCTCACAGTCTGTGAAGGTTTCTGTCCATAATTGGCTGGCTCCAAGACAGGGAGAACAGTTCATGGTGGGCAGAACTGCAGCAAAACAACAAGGGGTCTTAACGGAGACTTTCTCCTCCTTTTATACTCTGTCTAAACAATTGTGACTAAGGGGGCTGGAGGTTTAGCTCAGCGGCATAAGCGCCTGCCTTGCAAGCAGGCAGTCGTGAGTTCGATCCCCGGCACCGGTAAAAAGGAAAAAGACCAAAAAAAAAAAAAAAAAAAAAAAAAAATTGTGACTAAGGTGGTGCCAAGCCAATCAGTGGACTAGTTTAGCAATCACACACCCTTAATCCAAGCATCACACACTCCAGATTCAGCCAACCAGTGAAAAAGGCCTATGACTGCATGAGGCTCTAGGGGACATCTAGACATCAACCATAACAGATGCATAGTTTAGGTTACCCCAAGAAGTGTGCTCTGACATGGAATTTAAGTGCTAATAATTTATTTGGGAGATGCCAGAACATCGATAGGGGAATAAGGAAATGATATAAGGAAAGAACAGTTAAAACATATTAAACCATTTTCCACAGTAAAGGAGCACTGCATAATTCTATGAAGAAACTTGGAAATTTGCTATAAAGCACATAACTCAACATTTAAAATGTGCACACATACCTAGTAAACTTTTTGGGGTACTTTATATACAGGCTTCTACCAATTACTGGTTCAAAGCTATGCTCAGGGTTCATCACTCCTCCAGCACAGAAAGTGGATTTCACTGGTTCGGAATAAAGCCCTGGGAACAGAGCTGCAGATCCTGGTATCTGAGACATTAGCATCACCTTGTGCTGCAGAGAGTATGAGGGGAGAAGAGCACAGAAAGCTGTTAACATTCTGCCCATAATCATGCTAAGCCCAAGAGCAGTCTCTTAAATCTCTGTCCTGAACGTCTCCGGCTGCCCTGAGAAGCCTTAAGGGGGTCTATGAAATGGGGAAGTACTTATGGCACATCCTGAGCTTTTTGTTTGGGAAAAGAAAATTTGTCAAGTAGGAGTAGAGTTCATCTAACCAGATATTCATGCAGTAAGATAGCCAGGTCTACAAATTTCCTTGTAGTGATATTAAAATGTATTTATATGTGAGCTGGGTGGTATTTCTATATATATGAGTATGTAAATTTCTGAGTTTGTAAGTATCTGTGGTTGAGAATAAGAATGAGACAGGTAGTACAGAGTCATGAATTCATAAAATGTTTAAAAGGAGCTCTCTCCAACCTTTTTGGTGTGCTGTGTTAGTAAGGTACAGTAGACTTGAGAAGTACATTGTAAATTTAAAAGTTTAGGGCACCATTTGCAGAAGTTTTCCATTGAGTTTGCTCTAAGAAAGGGCAATGAGAAAAGGATGCATCTTTATCTTCTTATCCCCTGAGGAAAGCAGCAGGGATGGCTTCTCAAGCCCACAGCTTTGTGGGGAATCCAGAGCTTCTTACATGAAGAGTCACTATGCAAGTTACAGGTTGTGTCTAGCACAAGTGCATCCAACTTAGAGGTGAGGCGACACTGGAATCTCACCCATGTTTCACTCACCAAGCCAAGCAACTCAGTGCAATATTGCATCTCCATGAAAGAAGGGCATCTATTATCAGCCTGCACAAGTGTATTCTGTGGGTTAACAGTTGCCATATGTGCAACATGTATCATGCTATCTTCTGTGTGTACACATGATAAATGAGGAGGCCTATTGACAATCCCAAGTGAAACCAGATCTTCTGTGACATTTCCACAATACCCAACTCCACCAGTTCCCCATGAGGAGAACATGACACAAGAGCTCACAGAAATAAAGAAGTACAGAGCCTTGGAAACCACAGTGCAGAGCCCTAAGGTTTTGCATACTAGCAAGCAGCCAGGGCCTGTTTCCTTTAACTCAGAAATCAGTTAGGCAGTTCACTTACCTGGAGTGTAAGAGGCAGAGAAGAAAACTCATGCAATAAGGCTGGCTCAACAAGTAGCCAGTTTCTTTTTTTTTTTTTTTTTTTTTTGTCTTTTTTTTCGTTTTCATCGGTACCAGGGATCGAACTCAGGACTGCCTGCTTGAAAGTCAGGCGCTTATGCCACTGAGCTAAATCCCCAGCCCCTAAGTAGCCAGTTTCTATCTGATCATCCTAAAAATGGGCTCCCCAAACCTAGCTTCCACAGACATCTGGGTCATTTCTGCCCATGAAGAAGTGACAATAATGAAGCACTTTTCCTGATAAACTTCTGCAAAGAAGAGGCTGTGCATCTACTCAGGGCTGCACATCTGTGGTCTATGTAGTCAGAACTTCCTCAAATAATGCAGTGCCCAGCCAGGATAACTGCATAGGGTATGCCTGTGACAGTTTCCACATCCCTTGTTCCGTAAGCTCTTCCTATTCCAAGCTATTCCAAGAGCAGACCCCTTGTCCTTTCCAGCTGTTGCTATACCAGAACTGCTTCTCCCTTATAGTCAAGCAACCCAAAGGCCTTGTGGTAGCCAGTTTCCAAGATTGCCACCCCAAGAAGACTACCACCTCCTAGTATTTACATCTTGGTACAGCCTCATATTCTGTACCAGAGAGACTGTCAGAACTACAGGAATGATGGTGTGCTACTTCGAAGATCAGGCTATAAAAGACATTGTGACTTCTGTTTGGTCACTTCCTTTCCTCTCTTCAGCCACTAGATCTGAAGGAACTCATGTCATCAGAAACTCTCTAATGGGACCATCCTAGTAAAAGCTTCCTGCCAACAGACACAAGAGTGAGCTTAGAACAAAGCTTTCATTCTTGAGCAGTTTTCAGATACTGCAGCCCTGGCTGACCCATAGCTAAGCTGCTCCTGAATTTCTTGCCCACAGAAACTGGGAGAAAATAAATGTTTGTGGTTTTAAACCGATAAGATGGTAGTCATTTGTTATGTAGCAATAGATAACTGATACAAGCAAACTACATGTTAGGTTGTATCAAGGTTGGGCCTGCACAGAATGACCTCCACTAACCTGTGTCTGGATGTTTTGCCCCAACTTCTATCAGCAGTGGTTACAAGAATTAGCCATGTGACACGTGCCACTGATTTTGCTATACACCTACTGCTAAACCCATTGTTGGTGGCTTCTTTAAGTCTTTGCAAAGGGCCATGTGAGAAACACTTGAAGAGTTTTGTACGGCATTTTCTGTTATTCTACACTCATTATCTGAATCCCACAAATACTAGGTTACTAGGCAATGGCATCAATTCTTGCTCCTGCATGTTCCTCCCACATGCACAGTAGCGTCTTCCTTTCTGTCCCATCAGTGTCAAGGTTGTTCCACTTCTCACCAGCTGGCAGCTGACCAATATCCTGAGAATACAATACAAACTGATTGCAAAGTATACAAGTTAAAAAAAAAAAAAGGAGGGCAGGATTTCACAAAGTCCAAAAAAGTAAAGTGGAAGGGCTGCTGACATGGTATGCAAAGGCTCTGACAAATGCATGTTGGGGAGAGTTGGAGCAGTCAATGAGTCAAGAGTTAAAAACAGCAAGGACTATGATCCCGTGAAGACTTTGAAGGAGAATGGTGGCAATATCAAAGGAGCAACAGAAGCTCTTGAGAGAATTGGTCAAATGCTCAAAATTTTATGCTAAAGAATAACTGTTTATGACTGTGCTGCCAAAATCAAACATGAACTTGAGGGTGTTCTTTCTATAGTATGCTTTCGCTGGGAAAATCCATTTAAAACCCAGCCCTTGCACCACTCTTCACAGAGCAGAGAGCAGCACATGAAACTTCAATGTAAAGCGGAACAAAATAAACCCATTTTAACAGTTTCACTTCCACTTCTCAACAAAACTTGTTTTACAAATATCTGCTGTGAAATTTTTTCCCTGTCTCCTTTTTGGTCTCTTTTTTAGAAGGCAATTTAAACTAACTTTTTCCATTTGCAAGAAGTATCCCAAGGTATCAAAAGCCAATTCAAGTCAGATGGGGGATACTTTTGAAAGATTGATACGTGGCCTCCTTTCTAAGGATCTGAATTTTGTAACTTACTTTTTTACTTTTTTGCCTATAATTCTAAGAGGCTAAATCAAACCTTAAAGTTACCATGGTTTAATTCCTATTGTACCCCAAGTCCCAATTTTCCTTTGCTATCCAACCCTTACTAAACCAATTGCATATATATTCTGTGGCATATTGTATCAATTTGTCTGTAGAAGGAGACAGGGATATTGGCAAATTCTGAAGCTGCTGTCTGGTAGACCACTATGGCTTTTCTGGTTGGCGTACCAAACGGCCTTTCTCTGTTTCTCTCTCTCAGCCTCTTTAAAGACTGTGGTGGACTGAATTACACACCCTGCACCTAGTATGTGGTCCTTTGGGTAGTTTTCCTCCTGGACTTCTGTCTACCCCTCCTGTTCTTTTCCTAAAGTAGAAGCTTTCCACCGGAAACACTGACTTTTTCCCAGATGTTTCCAGACTCTCTAGAAGTAAGAATAGTTAACAAGGCTTGTATTAAGGGTTACATATCCTGGTGTTTGCCCTCATCACCCTTTCCAGACACAAGCTTATTTAATTTTTTTTGCTATTATTGAAATATTTTCAGTGTACAGAAAAGCATAAAGAACAGTGCAGTGAATATCTGTGTACCTTATGTAGCTTAAGCAATAAAACATTACTACAGAGGTGAAGCCTTCTATCTCCAGCTCATTTTCAATTATTAAGCAAGCAGACAGAAGAGGTTGTATTTGAGGGCAGCAGGGGGTTGCAGCAATCATGAATAAGAAACAGAGGGGCCATAATTTCTGGCTTACATGCATTCCCACAGACATTTACTCTCCTCTACAATCTAATAAGGTGTCTACTGTTCTTCCGATCTAAGGACAAAGAAATAACTTCAGAGATTATCTGCCATGATATAGTGCAGTGGCTAAGACATAGGCCGTGGAGCCAGACAGCCTCTGTTTGGTCCCTGGTTCCAGTATGTACTGGCTATGAATTAAAGACTCAGTTACTTAAGTGCTCTCTGCCTCTAGCTCTCTTGTCTCTAAAATGGGGATAATACATTTATTTTATGGGGCTTTTGTAAAGATGCAAATGTATTATTTTTAAAGACACTGGCATGTTATAAGTACTATGAACAAGGCTGATCAAACAATACACCATTTAAATTTTTAAAAGTTTATTACAATAAAAGACATGTTGCCATTAATCATCCTCAAAATGGTCCTCCTTGCTTTGAAACAGTTATTCTGTCATCCTTACCACGTTTTGAAACAGTTCAGGAAGCCCTCTTTTATGAATTTTTGCAAGGTATAATTAAAAAAATATGATGTGTATTCTACACAGTTCTTTGAATGTTTATAGCTACAATCAATTAGCTCCCCCTACCCTAGGCTCAGGATGATCATCAAGTACTCAGAATTTAAGAGGCCCATAGATTGACTCTTGCAGCCTTGATCAGGTGTTTGTCTCTTTCTGACTGTATCCTATACGCCCTGAAATTCATCTCATGCCTCAATATCCATTCTTCCCAGACTGTGAGAAGTGGATCACAGCTGGCCTCCATGGAGCTGAGCATCTGCCTATACCATCCCATTGCTGTCCTTTCCGGGCACACGCTTGCCTAGCAGGTAGGATGCCCTTGGATTTCTGATCATTATACCACCAAGCAAATACCCAAGCATAGTAAACATGTCTAAGCTGAGGATCTGAGACCTCCCCAGCCCACATTAGGCCACCACCAAGCAAGGTTCTTTTCTGACACGAGTCACCAGGTTTGGGAATGCTCCTTGTCCATCTCTACCAGGTTCCACTTTCCCTCTTCAATACATAATTAGGTTTTTTTCTCAGATCTACACTTTCTTGGTAATCAGGCTCCTTGCCTTGGCATTTGCCCACAAAGCTTATAAGCGATCCAAAGCAGTGAGCTGGGCTAGGCCTTCACACAAATGCAATTGCACTTTTATTGCTGCCATAATTTTGAGTTGCTGAGTAATGAGATTGAGCTCTCAGAGAAGTGAAAAGCAAATATGTGGCCGCTCGGCAGCCAACTCTTATTTCTTTATAATTTTGTGCTGCCAAGGATTATGTCTTATTTTTTTCTCATTTCTGGTCATGGCAACCTCAACAGTCAAGAATTGCTAATTGGTGCCCAAACTAAACATGTTTCAGTCGGTCTTGTTTGTCTCTTTAAAATTTTGTCATGGCGGAGTCAGACTCACTAAAAAATAGAATAAGGAACTTGGCAGGACACTCGTCAACAAAACAATATGGGCAAATTATTTCTAGAAAAAAATTTTTGAGACAGAGTCTCACTGTGTAGGGAGGCTAGCCTTGAAATCACTATGTAGCCCAGGGTGGCCTTGAACACATGTAATGATCCTCCTTTCTCTGCCTCTGGAGTACCGGGATTATAGCTGTGCACCACGCCTGGTTCTAGAAATTATTTAAGTGCACTGAAAATTATCCTAGGAGCATAAGACAAAGGGAGAAACATTGATTCAAGAAAATTTACTAAATCTCATTATGAACAGTGAGAGCCTGTAACATGGGAACCACGATTCATTTCTTTATGCCCTGATCAATATAAAAGAAAATCTACTCAAACTATCATAGCCAAGGAAAGAGTTTTGCGACTTCTAGTCTGGAGCTATGGTTTCCTCTTGGCAGGGCAGATTGCTGGCCTTTCTCACCCTGTGTTGAGAAACTATTCAGGCTAATATTTCTGGGAAAACAAACCACAGCTCCTATTTATAGAGCAGAAGTCCTACACTAGGCACAAGTAAGGTGAAAATATTGCAGGCCCAGTAGGCCTAGCCACAGCTCATTTAAGAAAAAACATATAATGATAAGTGAATCCACCCACTTAAAAGATACAACAATTATACACACACACACACACACACATGCTTCTGACAACATTTATTCAAAATACGTGAAACAAAAACTGATAGAATTAAAAGTGGAATAGATAATTTATTAATGTTACTTGGAAATAGCAGTAATAGGTAGAAGAAGTGACTTTCAGTAATGGGTAGAAGCGCCCTCTGTGGAGTCATATGGCTGCAGTCCCAGCACTTCGGAGGCTGAGGCAAGAGGATCACTGTGAGTTTGAGGCCATCCTGGCTATGTAAGCGAGTTCAAGGCAGCCTGTACTATGTAGCAAGACTCTGTCTCAAAAAACAAACAAACAGACAGACAAGCAAACAAAAAAAAATGGGTAGAACAATTAGGCAGAATCTCAACAAGAAAACAGAAAACTTGAACAACAAAAGGTAACTAAACCAAAAATATGCCTATAGGACATTTCACATAATTACAGCAGAATGTACATTCTTTCAAAACCACATTAAACAGTCTGTACAATAGACCTCATGCTAGGCCACTAACAAGCCTCAATAAATTTAAAAGGATTGGAATTGTATAAAACAAAGTGTGTTCTCAGATCAGTCAGAAGCTAAATTAGAAATTCAAAACAGAAGGAAATTTCAGACTTCACAAATACATGGAAATTAAACAGCATATCATTAAATAAACAGTGGAAAAAAAAGTAACAGAGAAACTAAAAAATGATTTGACATGAATGAAAAAATATATATCTAATATACTAAAATCAATGAAATTTAGCTAGAGTAGAACTCAGTGGAAAGCTACCACTGTAAAGATAGACATTTAAAAAACTTGTGAATAGCTTAATTTTTCACTTTAAGAAACTAGAATAATAAAAGCAAACTAAACAAAGAACAAAAAGGGGAAATAATAAAGACTAGAGCAGAAAATAAAATATAGAGTATAAAAACAATAGAGGAAATCAAAAGTTGGTTATTTAAAAATGTTGATAATATCAATAAGACTTTAGCTAAAATGACCAATAAAAAAATTCAAATTACTAAATTAATAGTACTGCCCTGATATCAAAATAAGGCAAAAATATCACAAGGGGAAACCTATAGGCCAATATTTCTTACAAATATACTTGCATAAATTCCTAACAAAATACTAGAAAACCAGTTCCAGCAACATGTAAAAAGGATAATACACCATGATAATATGGAATCCATCCCAGGAATATGAGTTGGTTTAATATTTGAAAATCAATTTAAGTAATATAAAACATTAATAGACTAAAAAAGAAAATTATGATCATTTCAAAAATCTTGCAAAGCAAGTCGACAGAATTTAATATCCTTTCATAATAAAATACTCAACAAAAGAGAACTTCTTCAATCTAATGAAAGGAATCTTAAAAAGCCAAAAAATAAAAAAACACAGCTAGAAGTACATTTAATGTGAAAAATCTCAGTATTTTGCCCCTAAAATTAGAAATGAGACAAGGGTGTTCACTTTTGCAGCTTTTATTCAACATTGTAACAGGAATGCTATGATTTTACCCTGAGCAATTAGACAAGAAAGCATATATATATATATATATATATATATATATATATATATATATACACATTGGAAAGGAGAAAGTAAAACCACCTTTATTTCAGAAGGCATGGTCATGTATACAGAAAATCTCAAAGAATTCACTAAAAACTATGAGAATTTATTTTATTTTAAAGTTCAATAAGGATAAAGAATACATGATCAACTTATAAAATAAATTTTGTTTCTTTAGCAAAAGCATTCTGAGTATGAAAGTAAGAAAACAATTCCACTTACAATAGCATGAATGTAACAAAATACTTTGGAACAAATTTAACAAAAGAAGTACAAGATTTGTACACCTACCAAATGTTTACAGAAATTAATATCAAAATAAATGAAAACGTGCCCCATGCTTGTAGACTGAAAGCCAATCATTACTATGGCAATCCTCCCAAGTTGATCTTTGGATTTTATAAAATCCCTCTAAAAATTCTAACTTCATTTTCTGCAGAAATGGAAAATACCTCTGAAATGTATTTGTAAATTTAAGGGATCAAAAATAGCTAGAATAGTCTTGCAAAAGACAAAATCATAAGATCACATTTCCAGGTTTCAAAACTTGGTACAAAATTACACTGTCATGAAAAAAATATGACACTGGCTTAATGATAGGCGTAAGCCAATGGAATTGAATGAAATACAAAAATAAAGCCTTATGTTTTTGATCAATTAATTTTCAAAAAGACTACCAATATAATTCAATGGAAAAAGAATAATTATTCACCATATGGAGCTGAAACAACTGTATTACTATAATTAAATGAGTAAATTTGATTACTACCTTAATTATAGATAAAATTAACTTAAAATTGATCATAGACACAAATATAAATGCTAAAACTATGAAACCTTGTGGCCTCAGGTTAGGTAATATTTTCTTAGCTCCTATAACAAAAGCAGAAGTGATTATTTAAAAAAAAGTAAGTTGGAATGTATCAACAAAATTTTAGTGCTACAAATGATACCATGAAGAAAAAGAAAACCCAGCTCATAGAATGAAAGTATTTGTAAAGTATATAACCAATAAAGGACTTCTGTCCATAACATGAATATATATATGCACATATATATTTATGTATTTATGTATGCCTTGTACAACTCAGTAATAAAATATAAATTACCAAGTATTTTGAGACAGGGTCTTGCCATGTAGTTCAGGCTAGTCTTGAACTCACGGGTTGGCCTCAAACTTACTATAATCCTACCTCAGCCTCCTGATTGCTGAGATTCCAAGCTTGAGCCACTATATTCAGCTAAACAAACCAGTTTAAAATAAGTTTAAATGATCTAAAGTGATGTCTCTCTAAGGCAGATATTCAAAATGGTCAATAAGCACATAAAAAGGTATCCAACATCACTAGTCATTAGGTAAGGGCAAATCAAAGCTACACCATTTAGATGGCTAAAGTTTAAAAAGACAAGCAATAATAAATATAGGGAATAAGTGGAGAAATTGGAATCCTCATACATTGCTAGTGGGATACCAAAATGTTGCAGCCTCTCTAGAAAGCAATTTGGCAGTTTCTCAAAGTGCTAAAGATAAAATTACCAAGTGACTCAGCATTTCACTTCTGGATATAAATATCTAAGAGAAAAGAAAACACACTCATACAAACACGTGTACCTAAATTTTCACAGCAACATTATTCAGAGTAGCCAAAAGTAGAGCTGATCAAAACATCTATTGACTGATGAACTGATAAATAAAACATGGTACATCTATGCAGTGAAATATTATCCAATAAAAAGAAGAAATAATATATTAATATATGCTACAGTATAACTCTGGAAAGCTGTTTATCATGTGAAAGAAGGTACTCACAAAGGCTGCATATTATATACCCTTGACATAAAGTTTCCAGAAATGTCTACAATAGAAAAACATAGAAAGACAGAAAATTACCCATGGTTGAAGTAGGAAACAGGGAGATACACAAGTTACAAATATGGAATTTATTTGAAGGGAAACAAAAATATTACAAAATTAGACAGTGGTGATGGTTATATAAAACTATTGGTATTTCAAAAACTTGAAGCCTACATTATATATGACTTAACTGTGTGATATGTGAATTATATCACAATAAGCTGTTAGAAAATTGGGATTTATGGGTAAAAAGAGTCAGTATTGTTAACATG
Source organism: Cavia porcellus (assembly GCF_034190915.1). Lineage (NCBI taxonomy): Eukaryota > Metazoa > Chordata > Mammalia > Rodentia > Caviidae > Cavia > Cavia porcellus. Next base: position 26,794,989 of record NW_026947508.1, read on the forward strand.
TCTGTTCTTTCCATCTCAATGTGTAGGTTTAGTGTAACACAATCAAAATCCCATTATTTTGTAGGTATTGAGAGATTGATTCTGAAGTTTACATTGAGGACACCCAACATACTACTGAAGGAGAGGAACAAAGTCAGAGAATTGCCACTGTGCAACTTCAATGCATACCATAAATTTACAACAATCAAGACAACGTGGATTTGGTGGAAGAATAACCAAGTAGACTAATATAACAGAATAAGGAACCCAGAAATAGATCCATTTAAGTAAAGCACATTCAAAGGAGACAAGATTCAAAATAAAAATGGTACAAATGGTTCTGAAACATTGTCCACATGTGAAGAAATTCAGACACACACTTTACATCTTTCACAAAACTTAACTGAAAATGGATCATAGAAACAAATGTAGTACAAGCCTATGAAACTAGAAGACAACATAGGAAAACCTAGAAGGTTATGGGTTCAGTAATTACTTTTTAGATATGACACCAAAAGTCTGATCTATGAAGTCAGAAAAAAGATAAATCAGAGTTCATCAAAACTAAAAGTGTTGGGCTGGGTATTTAGCTCAGCGGCTCAAGTGTTTGCCTGGGAAGCATGAGGTCATAAGTTCAATCCCTGATACCAAAAAAAAAAAATCTAAAACTTCCATCTCCAGTACAAAATAAATAAATAAAGTAAAAGTGTCTACTCTTTAAAGATACTGTTAAGAAATTGTAAAGATAAGCCATAGGTTGGGAGTAAATATTTTCAAAAAATAAAAATAATAAAGAATTTGTATACAAAATTAATGAAGTATATTTGAAACAACAATAAGAAAATTACTTAATTGCAAATAGACAAACAATATGAACAAAATGCACCTCACCAAAACACATTTACAAATGTCAAATTACCACAGGAAAACATGCTTAACTCCACATTTTGTTAGGTAATTGCAGATGAAGAGAAAGAGATATATCACACACTTATTGATACAGCAAAAAAATCCTAAGTGCTGGCAACTTCCAAAGTTGGCAAGGATATGGAGTAACAGAAACTTGAATTCACTACTAGAGGGAATGCAAAATGATACAACCACTTTGGAAGTCGAATCCCAGCACACAGTTTGGCAGATTCTTGCAAAGCTAAACACACTCACCATATGACTCAATGGTGCGTGTTGGTATTTACTCAAATGAGTTGAAAATTTACATCCATACAAAGATTTCCTTGTGAATTTTATAGCATCTTTATTCATAATTGCCAAAACCTGGATATGACTAGACATTTTAATAGATAAATACAGAGAACACAGTACACACATATGATAGAATATTATTCAGTGTTAAAAGAATTAATAAGCTATAAAAAGACATGAAAGACCTTAAATACATGTTGATACTTTAAAAAAATCCAGTCAGAAGATCTCTATGCTGCATGATTCCAACTATACAGTATTTGAAAAGAACAAAACAGTAGAAAGAATAAAAAGATCCATAGATGCTAAAGAACACACTGGGGAGCTGAACATGTGTGAGTTGAATCCCAGAACACAGGGAATCTTTGGAACTGCACTCCCACCTGGTAAGACCATGCCCAACATCTCAGATCACTGGAGGACACATAGGAGGTCCCCTTGGGCCTAACTGGGCTATGCCAAATGACCTCCAAGCTGCCAGCAGAGGCCTGAATTCAATCCCAGGAGCGGAACGTGTGCAAGTTGAATCCCAGCACACAGGGCAGCTTTGGAACGTCACTCTCACCCGGTAAGACCACATCCAGCATCCCAAATCACTGTAGGACTCATGAGAGGTCCCCTCAGTCCTAACTGGGCCATACCCAGTGACCTCCAAGTGGCTAGCAGTTGCCCGCAGTCTGCTCCAGGAGCCATAAGTGGACCACATGATTCACAGAGCATGAAGGAAGCTTTGGAACATTGCTTAAAACCCAAAAATATATGAAAATAACAAAACAAAAGAGCAAAATGCAATCTTAAACCTCCAGCCCAACCCAAGCAAGCCTAGGAGACATGGACACAGAAGAAAATGTAAGCCATACACTTGAAATTCCTAAAATGATAACAACTGAACTAATCAAACAACTCCAGGAAGCTATAAAAGAACTCAGTTCAGAAATAATCTCCCAGGTAAAAGAAGAAATGACAAATGTAATGAAAGAAATGCTGAACACAGCAAAAGAAGATATAGTTAAAAAGTAGAGGAACAGTGCAAAAAGATAGAAATTCTGATTGAACAATATAAGAAATAAACAGAATGCATGAAGCAGATTTGAAGAGATATACAGGAAATCAAAAATTCCATCAAAAGTTGACAAAACTGCCTCAACGAAAGTGAAGATAGAATTTCAGGCCTCGAAGACAAGATTGCAGCTAGTGAACAGGAAAGGAAAGATCTTTTAAAAATAATGAGTCGGGAAATAACAATTCAACAGCTACAAGATGATGCAAAGAAAAACAACACAAGATTGGTATAAATGAAAAAGAAGTGATAACACAAATGATATCAAAAGGCTATTTACATAAGTAATAGATGAAAATTTCCCAAACATGAGGATGGAAACTGACATACAGATCAGTGAAGCATACAGAACTCCAAATAACCATACCAAAATAAAACTATGCCTAGACATATAATAATCAGCATCCTAGATGTCCAAGATAAAAACAAAATATTAAAAGCTGCTAGAGAGAAGGGACAGGTTACCTATAAAGTAAAGCCTATCAGAATCAGAGCAGACTTCTCAACACAAATAATGAAATCAAGAAGAGCATGGAGCAAAGTATTTCAGAACCTAAAGGAAAATTATTTCCAGCCCACACTGATGTACCCTGCAGAACTGTACTTCAGAATGGATGGAGAAATAAGATACTTCCACAACAAATAACAGCTGAGTAATTTCATGACCACCAAACCAACCCTGCAAAGAATACTGAAAGACATTCTAGATAGAGAAAAAAATCACTAAGCAAGGCAAACAATTAAATAGAATGGAAAGGTAAAGAATCAACAGCAGAACAATAACATGTTGAAAGTAAATCAATATATATCAGTTATAATCATTAATGTAAATGGCCTCAATTCACCAATTAAAAGAAACAGACTGGCAGAATAGATCAAGAAACAACATGCAACCATATGCTGTCTACAAGAAACCCATCTAACCCAAAAGGAAACTCATAGACTGAAAGTAAAGGTATGGAAAACAATACTCCATGCAGCAGGATTCCAAAAAAAAAAAAAAAAAAAAAAAAAAAAGCATAGGTAGCTATTCTGTTTGCAGACAATGCGAACTTCAAACCAAGAATGATCCAAAGAGATAAAGAAGTCACTACATACTAATTAGGGGAAAACTTTAAGAGGAAGAGATAACAATCTTAAATATATATGCACCAAATTCCAGAGCACCCAGCTATACAAAGCAAGTATGAACAGAAATGAAAACTCAAATAAGGAATAACACAATTATAATAAGAGACCTTAGCATGCCATTGACACAAAGAGACAGATCAACTAGACAGAAAATCAGCAAAGAAATAACAGAACTGAATCACACCTGTGAACAAGTGGACTTGGTGGACGTATACAAAGTGGTCCACCCAAAAGCATCAGAATACACATTCTTTTCAACAGCACATGGAACATTCTCTGAAATAGACCATATACTAGCTCACAGAACATGCTTAAGTAAATGCAAAAGAATTGAAATTATCCCATGCATGTTATTTGATCATAGCACCATGAAGCTAGAAATTAATGACAAAAGAAACTGCAAAAACTTCATAAACACATGGAAATTGAATAATATACTCCTGAGCAATCAGTGGGTCACAGAGGAAATTATACAGTATCTACAAGCAAATGAAAATACAAATAAAACTTACCAGAACCTGTGGGATGCAATGAAAGCAGTCTTCAGAGGAAAATTTATTACGGCGAATTCCCACATCAGGAAAACAGAATGAACAAACCTGATACTACACCTCAAACATCTAGAAAAAGAAGAGCAAGTCAAACCCAAAGCCAAAAGAAGGGAGGAAATTATAAAGATCAGAACAGAAATCAGTGCAGCAGAGACTAAGAAAACAACACCAAGAATCCATAAAATAAAGAGTTGGTTCTTTGAAAGAATAAATAAAATTGATAAGTCCCTAGCCAACTTTATTTTAAAAAGGAAAGAAAAAACTCAAATTCATGCAATAAGGAATGAGAAGTGTGAAATCACCACGGACCCTGTGGAAATACAGATTATCAATAGTTTGAAAACCTCTATTCTCATAGGCTTGATAACACAGAAGAAATGGACAGATTCCTAGAAACATATGAATTGCCAGAGCTGGGTCAAGAAGATGTAAAACTGCTGAATGACCCAATTTCAATTAACAAAATTGAAAATGTAATTAAATCTCTACCAACAAAGAAAAGCCCAGGCCCAGATGGATTCATTGAGAAATTCTACAAGAAATGCAAAGAAGGTTTACTGCTGACACTCCTCAAACTCTTCAACAAAATTGAAAGAGAAGCACTTCTTCCTAACTCACTCCTGGAAGCAAATATTACTCTAATACCAAAACCTGAGAAAGACTCAATAAAAAAGAGAACTACAGACCAATCTCCCTAATGTACATAGATGCAAAAAGTCTCAATAAAATTTTGGCAAATAGAATGCAGCAAATCATCAAGAAGACTATACATCATGACCAAGTGGGATTCATCCCAGGAATGCAGGGATGGTTCAACATACACAAATAAATAAATGTAATCCATCATATCAATAGAGCCAAAAATAAGAACCACATGACCATTTCTATAGATACAGAAAAAGCTTTTGATAAGATCAAACACTTATTCATGATAAGAACCTTACAGAAAATTAGAATAAATGGTCTTTACCTCAATATGATAAAAACCATCTATGACAAACCAACAGCCAGCATCATATTAAATGGCCAAAAACTGAAAGCCTTTACCCTAAAATCAGGAACAAGACAAGAATGTCCATTATCACCACTCCTATTCAATATAGTGCTGGAAATACTAGCCAGAGCAATTAGACGAGAGAAAGAAATGAAAGGAGTAAGGATAGAGGGACCATGGATTTAGCTCAGTGGCATAAACACCTGCCTGGCAAGTGTGAGGTCATGATTTCTATCCCTGGTACCATACAGAAAAACCCCAAAGTAATAAGGATAGGAAAAGAAGAGCTAAATTATCATTAGTGCAGATGATATGGTACTCTACATAGAAGATGCCCAAAAGTCCATTGAAAGACTCCTAGGTACAATAAATAAATTCAGTAATGTAGCTGGATACAAAGTCAACAGTAGAATTCCTATACAATAACAACAAAATCACTGAGAGAGAAATAAGAGAAGCCATACCCTTCACAATAGCATCCAAAAAGTGAAATACTTCAGCACTATCTAACAAAAGAAGTAAAAGATCTATTCAGTGAAAATTACAATACCCTGAAAAAAAGAAATTGAAGAGGATCTCTGAAAATGGAAAGACATCTCTTGTTCATAGATAGGAAGAAGAAACATTGTGAAAATGGCCATTCTCCCAAAATTGTTATACAGATTTAATGCAATCCCAATCAAAATACCACTAGCATACCTCACAGATCTAGAGGAATCACTCTTAAAATTTATCTGGAACTAGAAGAGACCTAGAATAGTAAAGGCAATTCTGAACATCAAAGGCAAGGCAGGAGGCATCACAATCCCTGACTTGAAGTTATACTACAACGCCACTGTAATAAAATCAGCATGGTACCGGAATAAAAACAGACCTGAAGATCAATGAAATAGATTAGAAGATACAACTACAACTACAAACACAGTCACTTTATCTTTCAAACATGTTCACTGGAAGAAAGATAGTCTCTTTAATAAATGGTGCTGAAAAAACTGGCTCTCCATATGCCAAAAACTAAAGCTAGACCCATGCCTATCACCATGTAGTAAAATAAAGTCTAAATGGACCAAAGATCTAAATATTAAAACAGAAACACTAAATCTGTTGGAAGACTAAGTAGGTAGAAATCTTGAAGACATAGGGATAGATAGAGAATTCATGAACAAGAATCAAACCACATGCGAAATACCTCACAGAATCAATAACTGGGATCATGTCCTATTAAAGATTTTTTCATGTAGAAAGAAATTTCCAGCATAGTCAAAAGAAAACCCACAAATTGGGAAAAAATCTTAGTGAACTGTCCTTCAGACAAAGGACTTCTGTCTAGAACATATAAAGAATTTTTAAAAATCAGATCCCTGAAAGTGAAAGACCCAATCCAAAAATGGGCATCTGAGATGAATACGTAGTTCTCAGATGAAGAAATACAAATGGCAAATAAATACATGAAAACATATTCAGTGTCATTAGTCATTAGAGAAATGCAAATTAAAACCACACTAAGATTCCATCTCACTCCAGAAATAATGGCCAGGATAAGGAAAACTATCAACAACAAACTGGAGAGGCTGCAGGGAAAAAGGAACCATTCTGCACTGATGGTGGGAGTTCAGACTGGTGCAACCACTATGGAGGTCAGTCTGGAGGCTCCTCAAAAAGCTGGGATTGGAAGTCCCATTTGAACCAGCTATTCCACTTCTGGGTGTATTCTCAGAATATGAAAACATCATATCCCAGTGATATATGTGCACCCATGCTTATAGCAGCACAATTTGTAATAGTCAGATTTTAGAAACAACCTAAATGCACATCAACTGAGGAATGGATTTAAAAAAGTGTGGTATTTTTATATAATGGAGTACTACTCAGCTATAAAGAATGATCACATTGAGATATTTATAAGTAAATGGATAAAACTCAAAACCATACTCATAAGTGAAATAAATCAAACCCACATGTGTAAATACCATATTGTCTCCCTAGTGTAAGAAACCTTAAGAGTACATAAGATATGAAATAATAAATACAATGAAAGGATAAGAATCTGATTAAAGGGGGGAATTATTTCAGGGAAAATGAGGGAAAAGAAAAAATATCTAAAATTAATACTTAAGATAGCTAAGATGATTGTGCTACAAATTCTGTAAGTTCTTGGAACAAATTCTATAACTTCTTGGAACAAAAAGTTAACATAGGATTGGAACAATTGTGCATATTATTGAATGGTGATCTGAGGAACTCTAAAAATCAGTATGTAAAATAACAACCCTAGTTATGCTCCTACCACCTTGTTTGGAAGGCCTATATTGTCAGTGTTTGGGGCTCTTTGCTATTGTTATTTGTCTTTTTTGTTTTGTGTTTTTCTAGGAGTTTGTTTTGTTTTGTTTTGCTTTTCCCTCTAATACAGAAAGGATAGGTATATAGGTAGAGACTCATACATGCATAGAACTGCTCCTAAACAGTTTATGAGAATCAATTATATAATGCATGATGAAGTGAACAGCTATTTTGAAGAAAAAGAGACACTGTGGTATCCAGTGCTGATTCCATAGCGTCACGCTGTGAAATCCAGCAATACTATTATACTTTGTTCGGAGTGATTTTAGTCTGTTTTGTATTGTTTAATTTCAACATACATGAAGGTATAGACAGTTATTTGGAAGAGAATGAGAGACATGGCAGCCACTGTTGATTTCCCTATTGTCTGGTTTTGAAGGCTTATGATGCCTCATCATTCTGTTCTGATCAGTTTAGTTACTATTTTGTTGTGTATGAATTCATTCTGTATGAAGATATGGACAACTATTTAGAAGAAAACAAGAGACAATCTGATAACCAGTGATGATCTCCTGTTGCCTTGCTTTGAAATCTGTGTCTCCTACATTGTTTTCTTCTGATCTGCTTTGTTCTGTTTTGTTCTGTTTAGTTGTACTCTCTTTAAAATAAAATAAAATGAATACACTGGATTCTTGGGGCAGTGAAACAATTGGATGCAACACTGTTTGGTTGGCTATATGCCATTATGCATTTGTGAAGAGGCATAGAAACCACAACACAAGGAGTGAATGCTAACATAAACTGTAGACTTTGTAATGATGTACAAATATTGGCTCATTGTTTGTAACAAATGTATAACACTATCCATAATGTTAGTAATAGTGAAACTGGGAGTGGCAAAAGAAGATACAGGAGCTCTTGTACTTTCCACGCAATTTTCCTGTAACCATAAAACTGCACTAAAAGTAAATTCTTTGTTCTAAAAACTTTTCCACCTACTTCTCCTGTGCAGTCCTACTATGTATCACCAACTCAAGCACACAAAGATTCTTGTTTCTCCAAAGTTGTTGTTCTTGTCACTTTCCACAATAACACAAATTATTTAAAAATTAGCATGCAATATTTACCATATCCAAAAGAATACACATAGTCTCTGTATGGGTTATATAGCATGATAATTAATTATGTACCTATTTTTAGAACAAGACTATTCCAGCATTGTTTCATCCATCTGTATATTTCTCTCACATCTTCTTACCCTCAGAGGGAATAAACATTTTCCTGAGTGCTATGTTTGTCATTCTCCTGCTCCTTGCAAAATAGCTTGGTATTGGGATGGCAGCCCTGAAGGCTCAGTGATCATTACCATTGCCATACACAGCTTCTAAAATGACACCCCAGTGATGCCACCCATCTGGTATTCATACAAGGCAAATCCCTCACCTTGATGGTGTAGACAACTTAGGATTTTCTTTAAAAAAGAGGATATGGCAACCATAATGGGAGTCACTTCCAAGACTGGGTCACAGAAAGATGTTAGCCTCTATTTGGCCCATGCTTTCTTATTTCTTATTTTCTTTTCTTGCTCACACAGATGGTGTTATGAGCTGTGATATGGAAAGGCCCACACAGTGGGAAACTGAGACTGATCCTCAGTCCAGCAAACTTAAGGAACTGAATCCTGCTCTCAATCATGCAAGTGAGCTTGGAAGTGGATGGGTCCTCCTCCAGTCAGCCCTCAAGATGACTGCATCTGAAGCAGATGCCTTGAATATAACCATATGAGAAATCTTGAGTCAGAGAACTCAGCCTAGTGTTATCTCAATTTCTGGCCCATAAGAACACAGACAGATAGCTTTTGTTGTCTTAAAATGCTAAGTTTGGGGGGTCATTTCTTATGCATTAATGAGTAACTAATATGAGAATACATTAAATATGTGCTCATAGGTAAATTGCTTATAATTTCAGTGCATCCATTTCATAGTTATGAAATAGGGATAATAGTTGTACAGCCCTCGTGGGATCTGGAGAGAATAAAATTAATAAATATGAGGATTGAGATAGTTGGTGGTGCATAGTAAGTGTTCAGTAAATGTTAGCACAGTAGTTCTCAGTAAATATTTGGGCTACATGATATATATGTGGTTCTTCAGTGACTATGTATCTAAGACCCAGCCTCTCCTGACCTAGGCATGAGCACACGCTGCTGACAATGGATAGTGGAGAAAGGGCTACTGCTCCACAATAACTGTACCTCTTTATAGGTGTTGTCATACTCTCCTCTCCTGTTGAGCCACATTTCCAGACATTTCTGATAGGTGCTTGCTAAATACAGATCCCCAGATCTCACTTCAGACTGCTTGAATCTATATCTCTTCATGAAGATCTTGGAATCTATTTTTAACATGTACCTCTGCGTAGTTCTTATCATCAGCCGAGTTTGGTAAACACAGTCTTAGAACATTCTACTTTCATCCTTCCCCTGGTTCTGGCCTGGTAATAACTGCCCATGGCAGACATCACTAATTGATCACAGAATTCTTTCATACTGAACCTGGTTAAGGCTTCTAAACCCTTAACAAGCACTTGAGGTAGCCACCAGGTATCAGCTGAAGGGACACTGAAGATAACATGTAATTGCCATCCCTGTCTTAGTTAACATTTGCTCATGTAGTATGGACATTTTTCTGATCTGTTGATGATGGATCTGCAAGAAATCCAAGTCCAAAGACTCTGGAAAAGTTTTAATCTATCTGGGACCTTCAGCTCACATCAGCTCCATAAACAAGTGCCTACAGAAAGGTGAATGACAGCTGGGGGCATTTTCCTCCTGTTTCTTCAGATAAGTCCACTGATAATTGCTGATGTGAGTGTGTTTCATTGCCATCACGAGGAAGGTCTAGGTAAGAAAACAATGGGAGAAAACTTACAAGGTTTGAAAATTTTGTGTCTTTGTTAAAATGTAGGATTTTGAATTGGATTTAGATACCTGTGATGGTAACAGATCTATAAAACTTCCTTGACTTTTGACAACCACAGCACCATGGTTGTAATACCCCCACACACACAAACACACACAAAAGACATATTGAAACTTAATCCCCAAATTTATATATTGATGGTATTTGGAAGTAGGTATTTCAGAGACAATCAGGAAGAGATAAAGTCACTAGGGTGGAGTCCTTATGATTGGACTGGTACTGGATAAGATGAAAGACCTGAGATGATGCACATATTCTCTGCCTACTTCATGACATGCTCCACTATGTTATTTATGATGCAGCTAGAAGGACCTCACCACATGCTGAGCAGAAGTTGGCAAACATGATCTTGGACTTCCTAGCCTCCAGAACTATAAACCAAAAAAAGCCTCTATTCTTTATAAATTTCCCAGTCTCAGATACTTTGTCATAGCAACAGAAAATAGACTACAATAAACAATGTTTCTGTTGTCTATTACCCTAAGATGCTAAGGTGTCACAAGTGCTAAAGGAACTGTACAGACCAGGACCAGATAATAAAGTAATAGAGCCCCCAGAAAGACACTGGGGTTAGTGACAGAGCCAAACCTACAGGAAATCATGATGTTGGAAAGTGGAGTCTTATGGAAAGTCATTGGGAAGCTGGAGGACGATAGGAGAAGGTACCTCTGCCCTAGGATAGATAGAAAGGAAATAAATATGCAGGCAAAAGAAATGAGTAAGAACAGGGAAATAAAAATTGAGGACTGCACAGATGCATATAACTACTCACTTCTGGAGATCAATCAGAAACAGTAGCATGGATGCACTTGGGGGAGGAAGAACAAAGTATAGCTGGCCTCAGGGCAAGAGAATACAGGAGTTGAAACCTTAATACACCAGCATATATGTTCCTACTTAGTCCTGCCCAGTCTTACTAAAGGAGTCCACTAGTCCAAAAACATACAATTATTAAAGAAGAAATAATAAAGAATGCTCCTGAAAGTTAAGTACTATAACAGCAATATACAACTTAATAAAATGACTACAAAAAGTCTCCAAAGAAAAGCAACTTCAAAAAGATGGAAAAGTAGGAGAAAATATAGGCAGATTGTGATACCATTGGGAAGAGCCAGTATTTGGACAGCAGAAGTACAAGAAAAAGAAAAATTTTGAAACAATAAATCAAGACTTTAATTCCTAGACTGAAAGAGCCATCGAGTGCTAGAATGCACAAGGCATCAGAGTTCTCAACCTGGACAATGAATGGTAAAACAATGGGAAACACTGTCAAAATTATGAAATGAAGGAAGGGGATGATTTTCTTTCTATGAATTTATATTCACCCAAACTATTAACCAAGTTGAGGAAATAATAGAAAATCATCTCACACATACAAAATCTCAAAAATATCACCTCCCACAAATTCTTACTCAGAGTTCCCACCATTGGTGAGAGAGTAAATCAAGAAACAGGATGCCCAAGATCTCAGAAACAAAGAATTTAATTCAGGAGCAGTCCAAGGGAATTTCCAATTTGACGCTGAAGGGAAGGACCGGAATGACAGATGAGTGGCAGATCAGGTTAGAGCAGGAGGACCAAGAAAAGAATTAAACCAGTACATAATTCAATATATGTCAACATATTTAAAAGAAAATTATACTTCTGCCAGAGAGCTCCAGGATGAAATAGTGATAGGGACATAGAAAACCGAGTAAGTGACAAACCATGGTAATTATAATCCAACACAGTTGTACAATATAGGAAATACAGTCATGGTACACCATATAACTAAATCTGAAAATAACATAATCATAATAATGTAAAAACCAAATCCAGAATAATCCCCCCAAAATGATTATATACTCATATTGGGAGAATGGAAAGAATGAGTTGGTAAAGACTACAAGAGCTAAATCCTCTTGTTACAAAGAATAAATTTAATAAATAAGCAACAAAAGAGCAGAATAGGCATGTTATTTAGAAATTTAGAATTAGTAATTAGAAGAAATAGCTAAAAGACTTGAAAATTTTTGCCTGAGGGAAAAAGGAACTAGGAGAACAGAAGAATGCTACCTCCCTTTCACAGTCTTGTATAAGTGTTTGTTCTTTTAACTTACGTACATGAAATTTAATTATGAGCTACATATTATATGATAGCATTGAATTACTATTAAATATTCTGCCTATGGTAATGGTATTATATAGGAGAATTCCTTCAATTATTAGGAGTATTGATAGAGAAAAAACAGATATGATAGATGAAAACTAAAACAAATGTGACAAAATATTAACTGGCAATCCAAAAAAGGTATCCAGATGTTCATAGTATTTGTCTTTCAACTTTCATGCCATTTATTACATTTTTAAAAATAAAATATTTGAGGGAAAACTAGGCACACGTGTCATTACGATAAAGTTTAAATTTAAACCACTTGGCCCAGTGTCTGGCATCTACAGGCCCTTAAAAATGTCAGCTATAATTATTGGCTTTATCATCATCAATAACAGTTTTTCTCACCAAGTGGGAAACAGGTAAAATCTTGATAGACCACTATTGTCATGCCTGAATAATGACAGGAAAAAGGATTAACCAATGACTAATTTTACGCCACCATTCTAACTAGGACCTAGTGGGAAGACCTAGAAACACAAGCAAAAATCCTCCTCCCTCTCACGTAACACTCCTGGACCACAACCCCTTGGGCTTAAAATGATGTAGAAAATAGCCAATGCCCTGGCTATAGAGATAGAAAGGAAGCACAAAACATAAATCCTGATGGGAAAGGAGGTGAGGGTATCTCTCAGGGCTCCAACTTGGTGGGTCAAAACAAGTGCTACGCAGCTGCATTGACCAGGACTAACCTCCTTGGTCTCAGAGAACATTACACCAGAGTTGTTTAAGAATCAACACTGACCTCCCACCCCAGTCACCCCAAGACCTGGAGTCGATTATTTATAACTCTTCATTTCTAAGTGTGTTACACTCACACCAGGCCCCGCTGCATGTAACTGTTTTCTGTGCACTTTTGAAGAGTTGGTAATTTCTCCTCACAGTTTATTTTAACAACCTAATAACTCATCTCCTAACAACATCAACAGAACTGCAGAGTTAGAAACTCCAATATACACCATTCCTCTTCCCACCCTGGAAAGAAACCCAGTATGTAGGTGATCTCAAAAGGACTCATTTCACATGGCTCTACATGAAGTACCACATCACATTTCCTTGGTGTTTCCTGTTGCTAGGTGAGCGCCTAGTCTCAGTGTGTGAATGTGTGAATGTGTGTGTGTGTGTCTGTGTGTCAGTGTGCGTGTGTGTCTGCAGATATTCTTATATAGTCAATCTTCAGTATTCACAGATCCCATGTTTGTGAACTCATTTGCTTGCTGAAATTTATTTGCAACTCCAAAATCAATATTCACAGTACCGTTCTTCTTGGCTGTGCTCAGAGCAGACTAAACTCCAGTCACCAGCATGCACATGTTCCCACCTGACGTCAAACGGGTGACCCTCTGTCTCCTTGTTTCAGCTCTTTTGCTGTAAACAGTGTTCCTTTTGCAGTCTAGTTAGTGCCAGATTTTTTGCATTCTTGTGCCTTTTGTTGATTTCACTATTTAAATGGCCTCCACACAGGTACTAAAATACTGTCTGGTGTTTCTAAATGCAGGAAGACTGGGATGCCTTGTGGAGATAATATGTGTGTTAGGTAATCTCCATTCAGACATGAGTTATACTGCTTTTGGATGTGAGTTCAATGTTAACCAAAACAAACAGATTAAATAAAGTCTCTTTAAAGAGAAACACGTAACACGATGTTACTGAGAAGTTAACAGAAATGTGCCTGTAGCTCACAGGGTCCTAACTCTTCTTTCCCAGAAGTAACGGTTCATTATTCACTAGGTCAGTGTTTGCCTTCAATTTGTAAACATAGCTTTCATGTGTAGCAAGGACTGTACCGTAGTCCCCTACCATTATCTGCGGTTTTGCTTTCTGTGGTTTCAGTAAGCAAAGGTTAAGGTCTGAAAATGCAGCAGAGTATAATAAGATATTCTGAAACAATGGAGAGTTCGCACTCATTTAACTTCTATTACAGTGTATTGTTATAATTGTTCTATTTTATTATTAGTTGTTAACCTCTTATTGTACCTCACTTATAAATTAAACCGTACAGCATATGCCTATAAACAACACAACATACACCCATGAAATGTCCTGGGATAATCATCCTCAGATAAGGAGAGACTACCATATATTTGTGATTGTATGTATGTGTGTACATATACGCTCTTGTACATATCTTCCCTATTTTTTTGGAAAGTTTATAGGAACTGTTCCACCTTTGCTTCTTTATATTTTTCAGAGTAACTATCAAAAGCACTTACCCCGAGAGAGTAAAATTTTGGGATATGGTTTAAAAGAGGGAAGAATGATGGAGAATAAGTGTAGAAATAATTGAGCTGGCTGATTAGAGGAGCCAGGTAATCGCCTTCCTTTGCAGAACCATTCAGACTTGCTCAGCTGTACATCCATCTCTCATCCCTGGGGATCCCCAGAACCTCTGTGTACCTCTGTTTCAGGGATGTGGTTATTGCTTCTATTAGGTCCTTCACGGAACTCCTAAATGGAACTATCTCTGCAGTAGGATTCTTGCAGATGAGGGAAGAGAAAGATGAAGGTAAGACTCTTCCCAGCCCCTACTGGCTTCTGCCATGGAGTCCCCACATGTAGAATCAGATCAACATAAAAATAACTCCAAATATTTTATCTTGACCCTTGGTCACCAAGTGATATTTTCATACAACATCTGGCATGTCATAGGCATTTAAGAAATATTTGTAAAGTAAATTAACATCTTAAAATGAATAGCCATGCTGCCCCCTTGAAAATTGGATTCTGAAAGATCTGGCCTATTTCTAATGACGGTTTATTATTCTTAAGGGTGTTATTTTTTTCTTCCTATCATGGAAACGCATCTGCTCTTCTGAAGCCAAAGTCACTAGGTAAAGTCGATTTGATTCAGTGACCTTGATTTTCTGAAATTGCTTATGCCATAAACAGCAGAATATGCAGTAAGTGAATAGCACAGATGGGATTTGGTCTTTATTTTGCCCATTTGAGCATTCTTATTTTCACAACTGGTACCCCTACCCACAGCTGGATGGCCCTCAAGACTACTCAGTTAGGGGCATCCCAGTCCATACAGCTAAATCCAGTTTATATCTCTGGCTAGCAATTCAGCCCATACAGTTGACTCCCAGACCCTACACCTGGCTGGCACCCTGAAGCACACAGCTGGCTCTCAGGCCCATACAACTAACTGTCATTTTAATCCTTATGGCTGGCAATCCAGTCCACGCTACTGGAACCTATCCCCCCATCTGGATGACACCCAAATGCACACACTGGCATACACATCCACACAACTGACTGGCACACACATCCACACAACTGACTAGCCTACACAGATGTGACCCAATCTACACAACCACCTGGAATCTGGGTTCGCACAGCTGGCAGCCACTACACACAGGTGGCACCCCAGAATGGCTGCTGTACCAACTGGGAAGCTTCTGATCACTCCCTGCTCTGTGCAAAGTAGGCTGTGCAGGCTTCCAAACACAACTCAAGTTCTCACTAAACCAATCAAGCTTAAGTCACACTCAGAGGAAATCAGGCATGTAGGAGAGCCTCCTAGGCAGGGGAGTTTCAGATTCTCCTATAAGGAACCTCTTCCTTTGAAGGTCCTCAGAAAATGAAACACCAACATGTATCTCAGAAAATGTGAGTGCACTTCTACAGAGACATTTTGGGACAATATTTACTTGCACTGGAAAGGAGGAGTGTCCTTTTAAGATGGCAGTACTGACCCCAAATACAGCAAAGTTAAAAGTATAGCCCAAGACTATAGCAAGAGTAAGGAACCAATGAAAATCAGACTGCAACTTTCATAAAGGTGTAGTGACTGCACATTCCTCACAGCCCTGTAGCAAGACCAGGCAGAGGGCATCACGGAGCTTGAATACAGATGGAGAGGAGCTTCATGGGAGGCTGGACTAGATAGTCCACAATGTACCCAGCAGAACAGTACTCCACTGAGCTGCAACCTTGAAAGATACGTGTGTGCTCATACCTAAATTCCCGTAACGTTTAAGCTCCTGTAAGGATTTTTAAAGACATACTTGAATGTGGCACCTATTAAAATACCTGCGCAGAGACCCGGGAAGTACATCCACAGCTTGGGACAGTGTGGTCCTGGGAGACCAACCAGGGCAGGGTAGCTAACTTGAGCACATGGTCCCAGTTATTTGTGGCACAGTGGCACCACCACTCATTACCTGAGTATTCTGGATATGCATCCACCTTGGTTTGTTCATCTGGAAAATGAGGGTGATGCTGATACAACTGGGTTCTCTGGCTAGGGCATTTGAAAGTGAAAGAAGAGATCAAATAAAGTAGTCATGGACATTCTCCATGCACCCCTCAATTTCCACTCCATCCTTCCACTCCAGGCCTATTTTGGGCCCTGGGGCCTGCATTCTACCTGTGGAATCATCTCTTGTCTTCTTAGATCTACAGTCAACTTTGACCAACCCAAGGCATCAGCAAGGCGTAGAAAAGCGGACTCACAGGAAAGCAGAGAAACTTCTTCTCCCAGGCTCCCTACTTCCAAGTTACATCACCAGTACCTAAGTTCATTGAGCCAAGGCCACAACTCTTCCCATCATCGCAATCCTTGCCAATCTACACTGTTCTGGTATACAGGAGGAGAGGTTTCTCCATTAAGCCAGTCTCAGGGTGCTCTGGTGCTCCTTGTTTTCCAAACTTTACTGCTTTAAACTATCCCTTCCATAGACTTTTCTGGATTAACCCCTTGTGAGCGGCCATCTTGGTCCTGCTGGACCCTTGATGATATAAAGAGTCAAGTTGGAAAGTCTTCCAGACTTCATGACTTAAAGTCACAATTTAGGGACAGCTGTGATAGTCCTTAGGGAGAGCTGAAAGACAAAGTAGCTGTCTGATGACTCTAAGACTCAGAAGGTCTGACCATGCATCCCGCACTTGAAGTCCTCCAATTTCTTTACAACAAACTCTTGTGACTGAGCTAAGTTGAGTGGTTTCTACTTCTTGCACTCACTGACCTCCAATGGAAACACTGGCCTTTCTCCAACCCCCTTAGGAAGACAGTTCTTTCAAGGACTAGAACTCCTACTGGTCTGTCTTCCTTAGCTAGCAAATGCCAAGCAGGTAGGTTTAGTATCTGGTCTTGCACAATGTTATTCTCTGTATGTAGACTACAACTAGCAAAGCAGCACTCAATATATTGTATTGAATGAGGCAAACAAAACAATTCCAAGCAAATGCATTTGTGGGTTTCACAGGCACAAGATCATTAAAGAAAGGATGCTCAGTTAAGAAGGATGCTGCACATTTTGCTCATTAGCCAAGCGTACCCCACTGCCTGCCTCTCTCTTCCACCCAGACTGCTTTTGATTTAAGGTGTTCTAAGAAGCTACTATGGCTGACCAGGAATTCCTTCCCAGGCTCAAGGAAATATAAAGGTAGAAGAAACTTGCCTGCTGGTACACAAGACCTGAGCATTTCCTTCCTGCTTTTCAAATGCAAAGAGCAACAAAAAAAAAAAAAAAAAAAAAAACTGTTGGCGGAAGAAATTCTGGATGAAGAAACTGATATTCTTAAAACTGTAGGTTTTCTGAACTGGAAGGAATGTTCAAGTCCAGTCTTTTAACACATAGTAAAATGTCTCTGTGCAGTATCTGGGGATCATTCTTGACTATCTCAGAAAGGCTCTGTCCTTCTCAGAGTTCTCTGCCTTACACCAAAGGCCTGGTATGTCAAAGGAAGAATGTAGGTGTGCCTAAGCTCATCTGCAGATGTGGACAATGGGAAAGTGGTTTCCTCACTGTGGGCTTCACAGGACATCCACAGCACAGATAACACATGACAAATTCAGGCATAGGCAGTCATGGTCACTCCCTACCTATGCCTCTACAACACAGGATCTCACTGAGCAGTGACCTGGTCAAGCAGGTTCCTCCCAGAGCCCAAGAACTCACCAAAATTTGTCTTGTTTATGTTTCTTGACTTGTAGTGGACAGGTATGGCCTCCACTAGCCTCAGGAATCTGGGACAGACCTGCCCATTGTGAGAATGAACCATCTCATGGAAGGTTATTAATGTTCAGTCTGCTCTGTCAGGAGAATGTTACATTCATTATAAGTTATATGATATGATATGATATGATATGATATGATATGATATGATATGATGGAGAAACTGAGATCCAGAGGAGTTAACCCATTTGTAAATGGCCAGAAAGAGATGAAGTAAGCATGTGAGTCATGGCTGACTCAGAAGCTTATGATCTCTCAAGAGCCACAGGTGTTCAGTGGAGCATGAAGAGAGAGCAGGTGGAAACAGAGGTCAAAGCTGCCTGGGGAACAAGCGAGGTGCTGAGGAAGGCATGCGCTGAAGCTTCAAGGTTATGCAGGAGTCCTCCCTGCCATCAGAGAAAGGGCATTGTCGTCAGGGCACAAGAGAGCAGCAGCTCAGCGATCCCAAATGCTGCTGAGTCAGAGAACTGGAGTCATTCAGTAATGCTGACCCATACAATAACAGCACCCTCCCTGACCAGAATGTCTATCGTCATTTAAAAAGCATTCAGCAGGTGTCTCTGAGGTGCAAGAATGTTCTAAGAACTGGGAATACAGCCTTCAGTAAGACAGACAAAATTTCCTGTCCTAGGTGAGCTTACATGCTACTGAGGAAGAGAGACAATAGAACATAATCAAATGTTTGTGTCTTAGGTAGTAGATGCTAAGCAGAAAAGGGGAATTAAATAGAAAGATCTGGAAAATAGGATGATTAGAGAAGATTTCCTAAGAAGGATGTCTGAGCAGACTTCAAGGGGCGAAAGAGCGAGCAGTTCACATATTTAGCAGAAGATCATTCCAGGTGGAGAGAACAGGGAAGTGCAAAGGCCTTGAGAAAATTAATGGGGGTGTCACCCCAGAATGTGGGAATTCCTCTTGCCTCAGGCAAACTCAGAGAGAGGAACCTCCAAGACAGAAATGAAGATGATGTCTCTTAGACTCTAACTGAACTCCACTCACAATTTCTCTTCCTGTTGCCCAAGTCCCTTCGCATCCGTCAATGGGTTTGCAGCTTCTGTGTACTGTAACCCCAGCCCCAATTTAATGATCAAAGTCCACCACCAGCCCTCAGGTTTGATCATCAGGGTGGGTCCAAATTCTGGCTTTTGGATATGCTCCAAGAGAAGGACTAAGAAGAGAAAGTGTCACACAGAAGGTGGGGTGTGCAGTCAGAAGGGTCCCAGCCTGCTCCCCCACACCACTTTGTGTTCCAAATAGAAAAGCTTAGGCTATGAGACCAAGGGAGAGGGAAGCAAAACAATGAGCCAGACAGGGATAAGGAGAGGAAAGATGGGTAGGAACAGGGACAGAGAGAGGAGGATACCCCAAGACTAAGAGGGGAACAGACAAATAACAGAGATGAGGGAGAGAAAGAAGGAGAAAGTCATAGAAGGAAGGCAAACAAAATATCTAAAGGAGCAATGAGAAGAAAGCTAAGGACAGACAAAGATGCAATCAGAGCTTCTGGGCTGTAGCAGGCAGGAAGCCCAGCACCGTCTCACCCATCACACATGGAAATCTGCTTGAAGAAACCACAGAAGACACAGGACTGGGGCAATCCCCACCCTCAAAGCTCCTAGTAGAGCCTCTTGGAAGAGATCCTTTGTATTTCCCCAACCCAGGTGGATCCATCCCATCCCTATCACCTGCTGCTGCTCCCACTATGAGCTAAATTTGCCTCTCCCAACCTCAGAAAGTAGAGGAGGACTATAATAAAGACATGTTGTCTGCAGAAATTCCTAACAGAGTAAGAAAACTGACTGAAAGTCAATCTCTTTACCCTCACCCGGTACTGATGATTCTCCACACTGTCAGTGATAAAATATTCTTTATCCAAAAATTTTTATGTTGGTAAAATCCTAACAATTGCTGTGGTTATTGTTTACTTCAAAATATGTATTTAATCCACACATGTATACCATCTATATTCACATTAGCCCTTTCCAGTGTTTATTTCCTATCAAACATCCCTGTGCAGGTTGTCCCATAGCACCAAGGGGTTCACAGCTGACCCCACAAATGAAGATCTGAAAAGCATTCATTCCTTGAACATCGCAATACTCTGGATCATTCCAGCTCACTTCAGGAGCAGTTTCTGTCTCCAGCTCCCTTGATACTACATATTCTAGTGTTTCAGGCAATGTTGCTAAATAAACAAAGCTAGCACAGTGACAGTAAAACACAGTTGCACCTAAATGGGCTCATTCATGGATTCTGTCATTCTGGGGCCACATGAAATTTTTGTGTATGTATTTTCAAACTAGTGAAACAATTCAAACATCAAAGTACTGTCTTTTATTTAGAAACAAATGTTAGCTCACTTGTGAACTATTTTACAAAGTTTGAATAATATTTTTAATATTAAAAGTAATTCTTGTAGGGGCTGGGGATTTAGCTCAGTGGCATAAGCACCTGCCTTGCAAGCAGGCGGTCATGAGTTCGATCTCTGGTACTGATAAAAAAAAAAGTAATTCTTGCTTGCAAGCAGACGGTCATGAGTTAGATCTCTGGTACCGATAAAAAAAAAAAAAAGTAATTCTTGACATCAGAAGGCTTGCTTCCTGTGGGCAGCCAGTGGGAACAGGGACACACAGCCAGGTAAGCCCCACACACCCCACCCACCAGCCACCATTGGACACCCTTGTTTTCTCTGGGCTGCCATCACCCACTGGGAGAATCAGACAAACATACTCCTGTGTGTCTGCCATCATCATGGGAGTCCCAGTGTAGACACACAGACTGAAAGAAGCAGCCTCATCCCTGGCCATTAGTGTAACTATACAGGCCTGGAACTTCCCCATGCCCTGCTACCTCCCTGTAAACCTGGGGTCAAAGGAACACAGGTGACTGTCCCATTCACCTACACCATCGAGGAGGAACCAACATGGAAAGTGCCTGGGACCCACAACCAGCTTATTGGGAGGAACCAAGGAGAATGTCAAGACAAAGGAGCAAAAAGCAAACTCAGACCTCTAGTCCACAGAGTAAGTCTGGGAGTTATGGTCATGGAAGAAAACGGAAGTCACACACCTGAAATTTCTGAGAGGATAGAAACTGAAGTAAAAAATACAACTATATGAGGCTGGGGATTTAGCTCAGCGGCATAAGCGCCTGCCTTGCAAGCAGACAGTTGTGAGTTCGATCCCTGGTACTGATAAAAAAGAAAAATACAAAAAAAAAACTTTATGAGATTATGAAAGCAGTCAAATCAGAAATAATGTCTCAGGTAAAAGAAAAAATGAAAAACATAATGAAAGAATTGTTCAGCATATCTAAAGAAGACAGATAAAATAGAGGAGCATAGGAAAATGATGGAAATCTTGAATGAACAATATAGAAAAGAATTACAATGCATGAAACAGATTCAAAGAGATACCCCAAAAATTAAAAAGTCAATTGAATGTTGGTAAAACCACTTGAAAGAGACTGAAGACAGACTTTCAGACCTTGAAGATAGGATCGCAGCTAGCAATCATGAAAGGAAAGATATTTTATAAATAACAAGGAACAAGGAAATAACAATTTAGTGGTTGCAAGATGATGATGCAAAGAGAAATTATTTAAGAGTGATAGGTATCAATGAAGAAGCAGGGGTCAACACAGATAAAAAAGAAAAAGGTTATTTACAAAAGTAATAGCAGGAAACTTCCCAAACATAGGGAAAGGATCTAGTATACAGATAAATGAAGCATATAGAACTCCAACTAGCCATAATCAAAGTAAATCTACACCCAGACATATAATAAAGACCCCAGAAATTCAGCACAAAAATAGAATATTAAAAACTGTTAGAGAAATAAAACAGATTGCCTATAAAGGAAAACCAGTCAAAATCACAGCAGACTTGTCAACACAGCCATCAACACAAACCAAAGAAGACTTTGGAGTGAAGTGTTTCAAATCCTGAAAGAAAACAACCTCCAATCCTTATCACTGTACCCTGAAAAACTATTTTTTAAAATTGATAGAAAAATAAGATACTTCCACCATAAAGAACAACTGAAGGAATTCATCACACCAAACCAACCCCACCCAGTGCTGAAGGATACTCTAGAGAAAGATAAAGATGTCCATGGTTCCAGGAACAGCAGCAGAGGAGGATCACCAAACAGTACAAGCAACTGAATGAAGTCGAGGGCCAACAGTAGAAGGATACCATGGCAGAGATGAATCAATGTATGCTGATTGTAACCATTAATGTAGATAGCCTCAGATCAGCAATAAAAAAAAAACACAGAGAGAGTGGATCAAGAAATAAGATCCATTAATATACTTTATACAAGGAACACATTTAACTCAAAAGGAAATTCAGACTGAAAAATCAAAGGACAGAAAACAATTGTTCCATGCTATAGGACACCAGAAAGAGCGAGGGTAACTTGCCCGTCAACCACAGAATGGATAAGATATGGTATTTTCATACAAGGGAAAGCTACTCAGCTATAAAGTAAGATAATCTCAAGGGTCTGGTAGGTAAATGGATGCAACTGGAGGTCATGTTCATGGCTGAAATAGTTTAAACTCATACGGTGAGCACTAGCATAAAAAACAGAAGGAGTCAGTGGGATCCAAAAACACAATAGATATTATAAAAGTGATAGAAAAGACACCTAGAAGGCCAAGGTGGTAACTAATATTAATTTCTTATTGTCTTGCCTTAAATTGTTGTAATGTTTCCACAATTTTGTTAGGTTTGGTTCTGTCCTGTCTTGTTAGATTTTACTCTATCTGGTGGTATGGACAGCTATTTTGAACATAATGGGATGTATTACAGTAATCATGGTTGGTTTCCTATTATCTTGTTCAAAAGTTCTATAATGCTTTAATTCTTTTGTGTAATTGGTTTTATTCTGTTTTGTTTTTTTAATAGTGTATCAGGATTTATTTTTTTATTAAAAAATAGAAATAAAAAAGAAAGATTGAGATAAAAGAGGACATAACAACATAACAACACAGGTCAGAACAGAACAATTTAAGCAACATAATGTTTCACCACAAGATAACCCAATGTAACAGTAGTTACCATAGTGTCTCTTTCCTTGAAATATCTGAGTTTAACTTCATATACTATAGCATCAAACTTATCAAGATAGTGTAAAATCATTCAAGAGAATGAAAGTATTACAAGGTATTTAGAACCAACTAACAGAAAACAAACAATGGTTTCTATATTATCTCCTTGTCTATAAAAAATTTGGTTTATACTATCACATATAATGAAATACAATAAGATACAACATGATATAACTGATGGAGACAGAAGAATAAAAGCTTGATGAGACTTCAAAACAAGATGATATTAAATCAGCACTAGCTATTATGATGTCTTGTTTTCTTCAAAATAGCTGTTCATACCATTCTGTTTTGCTTTATTTGTGATGGTATGAATAGCTATTTTGAAGAAAACAAGACATTGTAGTAACCATTGTTCATTTCCTGTTATCTGGTTTTGAAGTCTTATAATGCTATCATTCTTTTGTGTTGATTGCATTTAGTCTGTTTTCTATTATTTGATTTCATTGTGTATGAGGATATGGACAGCTATTTTGAAGAAAACAAGAGACATTATGGTAGCCCTTGGTGATTTCCTATTGAAGTCCCATAATGCCTTCATTCTTTTTTATTAGTTTGATACTATTTTGTTTTGTTTGAGTGTATTGTGTTTGAAGGTATAGACAACTGTTTTGAAGAAACAAGAGATATTATGGTAACCACTGTTGATTTCCTGTTTTCTTGTTGTGAAGTCTTGTGTTGCTTGCATTGTTCCATTCTGATTTGCTTTGGTCTATTTTGTTTTATTCTCCTTAAAATAAAAAAATTAAATAAAAAAGTAATTCTTTTAAAAATGTTGCTTGTTTTGAAGCAGCAAAAAGAATCAAGGACACATACATAGTAATGTCATCATTTGTTATTATAACAGACAAATACATAAGTATATATTTTCCCCTTAACTCAAAATACGTTTTCATGATTATAAACTATTAATGTCTTACATTTAAATTTTTCTGTACTATTTTATTCATTTACTTTTACTTATTCCATTGGCATGTTAATAAATATGGAGTTCAATAAAAGAAACATTTTAATATTTCTTTTCCAATTATTAGTATTATTATTATATTCATTCAATAAGTACTACTAAAAATAATTTTGTTGAGTAAAAGGAAGACTGTTCAAAAACTGATCCACTCTAGATGTCAAAATGTATCACTTTCCTTTCCCAAAATTCCCCATTGAACTGGACCGACTTCATGCTGCACACCCCACTGCAGTCCCTCTGCAGCAGACCCTGGCATCTTCCCCTGTGTCTGTCGTCCCTGAAGCCCAGGTTCTCCCTGACTTCCCAGGCTCGCTGGAATCAGTGCTCTTCAGGACCATTCTCTTAGTTCCATGAGCGCCAGGGTGGAAGTGGGCAGCATGGAAGGAGTCCTTTGCTTTTTTCCTGTTGGTTACCATCTCACAGGAGAACACCTTCCGGGGAGCTCAGCCACTCTGTTCCCATATCACTAATGCCACATATAACCTTAAAGTCACACCGTTACCTTTCTAAAGGATTCTGCTCTTAGCCTAAAAGCTTCCCTCTGATCTGGCTCAGTCCAGCCAACTTCACTGTCCATGTAGACTAAATAAACCTTATTCCTTTCCAGGAAGTGATATCCTAAAGTCCACTGAAGGTTTGTTTTCCACATAATATATCTCGGATAACACCATTCACCTGAATGCTCAGAGTGACATTGATATCCACACCTAACCCAGTAGTAAGTCCTGGCAGCTCTGCCCTCAAAAGCATCCCAAAGCCACCCATCCACTCTATCTCTAGCCCAGTCACCTGGCCTGGTCACCATTATCACAAGCTAGTGTGCCTCTAGCCACAGTAGATGGAAACCAAACATGGATTAATATTAAAGTGAGACTATGATGAATATTTAGGATAGGAAACAAACATATGTGTGGTGTGGCTGAAAGATACAATGAATAGTTTAAATTTTCCTAAATTTATCACAATAAAATACACATTACTATTAATCCCCCTTAAAATACTCTTCCCATAACCACACTTATCCTATTATCTTGCCACTTTATGAAGCCCTCTTTAATGAATGTCTTTAGCTGTGCTGTCATGGTTATTTTAATGAAGTTATTCAACATGTTTATCTTTCAAGGTGAATTTTCTTCAGGGAGGATCCAGAAGACACACAGTGCCACATCAGGTAAGTAAGGTGGATGAGCACATACTTGATGTCTCTATGAGCCTGCCTTTCTGTTGGATGGTACTTATCATCTGTTTCCACTATATTTTTTATGAGAAAGTTACAAGAACAATGTGTAGAGTATGTGAAGAGTATTTTGAGAGGGAGCTTAATGGCAATGAGTCTTTTACTTAATACATTTTTAAATTTGAATATTCACTATATATTTTGATCACCCTTGTAGCTGACTGCTTTACAAGCAGCCCCAAGGGGGGAAAAAACAGTTTAGTTTGCAAAGAGCCAGCTATTCCACAGACAGAGCAGCACCAAACAAAGGATGCACTTTAGAGGGTCTCAACAGAATGTTATTAATTATTCATGAACTTATTTAAATAGGGGAGGACTCTCTGGATAGGGTACAGTATAGTTATTGCTCAGATGTGAGTTAAAATGTGCTTAGAAATGTGTTATGTCCACTCTCTGGGTGGAGGTCTTATTACGCGTAAGAACTTTACTGAGAAAATGAAGTTTAGTCAACTTTGGGACATCCAGGTTACCTGCACATCCATCTTTTTATCTCAAGGTAAACAGCTCTTGCCCACCCCCCTGTCTCATCAGCAAAAGTTGCAGCCGCCTGCGCCTTTTCTCTCAGGTTTGCTACTTAGAAGTGCTGCTAATCCCCACCTTCACCCTAACTGTTCATCTTGATTCCTATAGAAAAGTTCTTCCTGTCCTGCCCTTCCAGTCCCTTCTTGACCTAGCAGCTAGAATGACCTTTAGAAACACCTAACAAATAAGGTCACTTGCCTTCTAGGAATGGTTTCCCAGTACGCTTAATTATAGTAGTTTCCAAGTTTCCAACACTGGCAGAGAGGGCTGACCTGATTCCCCCCACCTGCTTCTTCCATCCTATCCCCTGCAAGCCTTCCTGCCACCCACTGGGCCTCTGCTCCACTGCCCTTCTCACTCACCCTAAAGCACAGCAAATGTTCCCCATCTCAGAGCTCCTGCCCGCTCCCTTTCCTCCCTCAGGAGTGGTCGTCCCGTGGATTTGTGTGAATGACTGTTTATCTCAAAGGCTTCATTCAGACATTACCTTCAGAAGGCCCCTCCCTGACCATCCTGTCTAAAAGCACTCTACCTCCCACACACTCCACTCCTCATCACTTACACTTGTTTTGCCTCATATTGTCTGAAGTTATAGATTTTTTTTAAAAATTTGTACAGTAATTTAATCTGACTCCCCTGGTTGGTGGCAAAACCCAACGAAGTACAATTAGTGCCAGAAGCAGATGTTCAATAAATATTCTTGACTGAGTTAATTCACCAAACTCCAAAATCCTTGGGTTTGGTTGAACACCTAGTATTAAATTAAAATCTTAAAATTCCAGTGTTTCAGGGATTAGTGTAGAGTTTCATTTTTCCACCTCGTCCCCCATCCATTCCTGCCTTTACATATGACTCTTTTTCTGAATTTCCACTTTTAGCAAATGGACTACTATCTATTAGCTTCAAAATTCATAAAACCTGGACTGATCTTAATCTCTCCTTCTCTCTCACATGCTACATCCAAATCTACTTCCATGTCCCATCAATTCTATGTCATACATGCTACTTGAGTTCTTCTCTGGTCCATTTCCACCACCATCACCCCAATCCAAGGCACCATCATCTCTATCATACCTAGAGGCTGCTTTCTACCCATCCATATTCCCCTGGTCCCAACCATAAAACTGGAAACTCATTTGAAATGGAAATTCCATCCCAATGCACTCTGTTCACAGAATGAAGATTAAGTCAAGGATAAAGTCCACACTGTCTTGTAGTTCTGTGAACTGCCTATCCTCGTCCTTTCTCTTTCTGTCCCCATTATATAACTACACTGGCCTCCCTTCTGTTCCTAGATGTGCCTTGCTCTTTTACACTTAATCCTTTAAAACATCTTCATTGAAGTAAATTATGTATTGAACACTAGGATGAATACAGAAAAGTAAGCAGATGAAACAAAATCATGGCCCTCACGAAGCTTACACTCTAGTGAGGAAAGACATCGTAAACAAGTCGCTATGTAACACACAGTCAGAGAATGATAAGTGCTAGAAAGGAACAGGGATAAGGAAGGTCAGGACTATGCTAGATCGAGTTCTAGAAAAGAGCTCTTGAGCGCAAAGTGAGTCATCTGGATCTCTGGAAGAAAAGTTTGCCAGGTAGGAGGAACAGTCAGGGCCAAGACTGTCTAAAGAACAGCAGAAAGTTTGGACTATTTGAAAGAATCAGGAATGTTATCCATACCTCCAGCTTTTGCCTATCAAATCCCCAAATTATGTTCATTTTTAACCATATTTCTGTTCTCTATTTTTAGCTGTGTTATAGTACATAATGATCCCAGTGACTGTGCGGAGTTGGTATGTGTACATAACACATCCTAATTTTTTCTTTGACCTCTTTCCCTCCCTTGTCTCTTGGTCTGTTTTCCATTTGCAAAAGGAATCTATCTCCCTATTTCTTATCACCAATGTTTTATTTTGTAAAGACTTTGGATTTCTCATATGAGAGAAATCATGGGATACTTGAGATTATATGCCTGATTTATTTCATTTAACATCGTGTTCTCAAGATACATGCATTTTCCTACAAATGACTCAAGTTTATCCTTCTCTATGGAAGAGTAATCCATTGTGTATAAATATATTCTCTTAATCCATTCTTCTACTGAGGGACATATAGGCCACCCTCAAAACTGAGCTATTGAGAACTATGATGTTATACGGCTTTGCATGAATCATTGTAATATAATAGGTATGAATCACTACAATATAATGGTTATAACTCTTTTGGGAAGATACCTAGAAGAGGAATAGAAACGTCAAATGGATTATTTTTTTGTACCAGGGACTGAACCATGACCTTGTGCTTGCCTGTCAAGAACTTATGCCACTGAGCTAATTTCCCAGCCCTCAAATGGAATTTCTATTTTTAGTTTATTTCCATAGTGGCTACACCATATTACATTACCACCAATAATTTATAAGAGTTTCTTTTCCTCCATAGCTTTCCAGTATTTGCTATAATTTGATTTCTTGATGATAGTCATTCTTTCTGGAATAAGTTGGAATCTCAGTGTTCATTTAATTTATATTTCTCTAATAGCCAAAAATGTTGAACAATTTTATATATTTTTATATATATATATGCCATTTTATTTCTCTTTTGAAAATTGTCTATTCATTTCAGTGGCCTATTTTTATTGGGTCTTTCACTTGAGGTCATCTACATTTTTTAAATTCTTCATATATTCCAATATTACTCAAAGCATAGCTGGCAAAATGTTTTTCCTATTCTATAGATTCCCTCTTTTTCTATTGATTGTTTCTTTTGCTGTAAAAATGTTTTTTAATTTGATATAATTCCTTTTGTTGATACTGGAAAATATTTCTTGTACATTTAGGATTCTATATGGAAATTCCTAGCGTATACCTATGTCTTCAAGAGTTTTACCTATGTTATCTTCTGTCAGGTTGTGTTTTTGTTTTTACATTTCGATTTCTGATCAGTTTTGATTTTAGCTTAGTACATGGTGAGAGATATGAATCTAGATTCAATTTTCTCATGTGGATAATCCATCTTCTCAGCACTATTTGTGTGTTCTTAAATTTTTTTTTAAATTATACACTTTTGGTATACATTATACATTTGCACCTGCACATAATATGTCTTAATTCTTCTTTTTTCCCCATTCCCCTCCCTCCCTTCAACTTTTCTTCCCCTCCTCATTTATAAAAGCTTTGTTTCCATTTTTCCCCTTTTATTCTTTTTTTCCATTTCCCATCCTTCCTTTCCCCTTCCCACTTTCCCCTCCCTTGTTCCCCTTCTCATGTGAATATTTTATTCCTACTTCTCACTATCTACCATCCATTTTGGTCCTCATTTGTCCATTTGGTTTCCCACATAACATGTTAAAGAGGACATCTTTCCTCCTGCATAAGTTTTTAATCCCTTTGTCAAACTCTTAGTAGTCAAATGTAGCTAAAATTGTTTCTGCACCCTTTATTCTGTTTCTCTGATCCACATGTCTGTTTTTGGCCAGTCCCATCCTGTTTTTATGACTGTAATTGTGTAACATAATTTGAAGTCCAGGATTGTAATGCCTCCTGCTGTGGTCTTGTTGCCTAAGATGTATCTTTTGGTCTCGTATAAACTGTATGATTTTTTTCTCTGTTGTTTCTCGTATAAATTGTATGATTGTTCTGTGAGGAATGCTACTGGCACTTCCATTGAGATTTCATTAAATTTATATATTAACTTTGGCCATTTGTATTCATCCTGCCTGTCTATGAAAAAGGAATATCTTTCATTTTCTGATGTCCTCTTTGACCTGTAGTTTTTATTGTAAAAATCTTTCACTTCACTTCATTAGTTAGGTTCATTCATATATTTAATTTTTCTTGATGCTGTTGTGAAAGGTATTATTTTCCTAATTTTTTCTCAGTGAATTTATTATTGACATACAGGAAGAATATTGATTTTTGTGTGTTGACATCATATTCTGCTGTGCTACTGAATTTGGTTAATTCTAGGAGTCTTTTGGTAGGAAGTTTTGTGTCTTTTATGTAGAAGATCATTTCACACGCAAATAATGATATTTTAACTTCTTCCTTTCTGAGACATACCTTTCTTTTTATTTCTTTCTGTTGCCTGATTGCTCTGGCTGTTTTTGTAAATTATTGCTTCAGTTTTAGGGGTTCATATGTACCTGGAAATCTATACATTTATTCTGGTTGTTTTGTTTTGTTTTGTTTTGTTTTGTTTTGTTTTGTTTTGTTGAGACAAGGACTCACTATACAGTTCATGCTGGTCGTGAGCTCACTTTGTAGGCCAGGCTGGTCTTAAACTTGCAATGATCCTGCTGCCTCATCCTCAAACGTGCTGGGATGACAGGTTTGCACCACCACACCCAGCTTACCCGTTTCTTCTGAATTCTCCAGTTTACTAAAGTACAAGTTAATCAAAGTAGTTACTATTAATGTTATGGATTTGGGCGGTATCTATTTTGATTTAGGCTTTTCCTTTCTGATTGCACTGATTTGGGTCTTTTTGAGAACTGTTATTGAACAAGAGTCGTGATAGTAGACATTCTTATCTTGTTCCTGATTTTTAAGGGAAAGTTTTTAGCTTCTCCTCATTTAATATGATTTTGGCCAGTGGTCTGTACAAATGGCTTTTATTAGCTTGAAACGAGGTCTTTCTATACCTATTTTTTCAAGTGTTTTATCATGAATAAATGTTGGGTTTTTTCAAAGGCTTTCTCTGTCAATTGAGGTTTTCCTGTATTTTTGTCCCTGGTCTATTTTTGTGACATATTACATTTATTGATTTATGTACTTTGAAGAATCCCCGCATGTACTTGGTCATAATGCATTGCCTTTTTGATAATTTGTTGCACTATTTTACCAGTATCTAGTCAAAGAATTTCATATCTATGTTTATTAAAAGACTGTCACGTAGTTCTCTTTTTTGGTAGGGTCCTTTCCTGGTTTTAGATTTGGGGTAATTCTCATTTCCAAGCATGACTTTAGGAGTACTCCTTCATTTTCAGTTTCATTAAATTGTTTGGGAAGTGTTGGGTTTAGATCTTCCCTAGAGTTCTTGTAGAATTTGTCAGTGAATCAGTCGGGACCTGAGCTTTTCTTAGTTGATAGATTTTTATTATTTCTTCAATTTCATTGTCTGATCTTTGTTTGCTCAGCGTTTTTATATCTTCTTGGTTCAGTTTTGGTAGTTCATCTGTACAATGGTACTTCAGTTCACGAACTTAATTCTTTTCATGATTATGGTTGAAACTGAATAGGGCAAAGACTAAATTAAATTCACTGGCTAGATTCAAAGTTGACCTTTTGAGGAAATTTGATTTGATTCTTGTCCAATTTGGTTTGCAACCAGAATTGTTTGTGTATCTCGGAATTTATCCATTTCGACTGAATTCTACAATTTATTAAAGTACAGATTCTCCAAGAAGTTACTAATAACCTTCTGGATTTTAACTATCTATTGGATATTACCTTTTTCATTTCTAATTGCATTGATTTGGGTCCTTTCTTCTTCTTTGGTAAAAGTGTCCAAGAAGTCATCTATGTTGTTTATGTTGCACTTTTGTCTCAACTTCCTTAATTTTCTCTCTGATCTTTATAATTTCTTTCTTTGTACCAGCATTGGGTCTGGATTGTTCTTATTCTTCTAGCACCTTCAGGTGCATCATTAGGCTGTTTATTTGGATTTGCTATTTTGATGAGGTGGATGTTCATAGTTATAAACTTTCCTTTCAGGACAGCTTTCATCCTGTCCTATGGGTTCTAGTACGACGTACTGGCTTTAGTACCTGATTCTGAGAACTACCTAATTTCTTGTTTCTTTTGCAGTGTAGTGATTATTCTAAATAATGTTAATTTCCATATGTTTGCATAATTTCTGTGGTTGCTTTTGCCATTGATTTCTGGCTTTGTTGCATTATATTTTGATAATATGCATGTGATAATTTTTTTTTGCACTTGCCTAAGCATGTGCTTTACGCTTGCTTAGCATGTGGTCTGCTTTAGAGAAAATACCATGTGCTGCTGAGACTAATGTGTATTTGTTGCTGTTGGGTGGAGTGCTATGGCGATATCTGTTGTCTTTTTGTTTGAAGGTTTGGTTCAACTGTGCTATTTCTTTGTAGATTGTTTTGTCTAGTTTACCTACTTGCAACAATAGGATATAGAAGTGCTCCCCATTATAATTGCATTGGTATTTACATTATTTTTTAAGTAATTGTTTTATGAAGTTGGGTATGCTAATGTTTGCTGCATATATGTTTATAAGTGTTATTTCTTTCTGTTGAACTTCTTCCTTAACCAAAATATGATAACCCTCTATGCCTCTTCTGATCAGTTTGACTTGAAATCCACTTTGTCTGAAATTAGCATAGCTACTATTGTTTTGTTTTGTTTTGTTTTGTTTTGTTTTGTTTTTGGGTTCCCAATACATGGAATGTTGTTTTCTAAATTTGAATTTTAATCTGTGGATTTCCTTTTGGATAACTGTGTTTCTTGTATACAGCATATGGTTAAATCTTGTTTCTTGATCCAATCTGCAAATTTGTATCTTTTGATTGGGGGAACTGAGTCCATTCATTTTGAGAGTTATTACTAAAAAATATTGACTTATTCTTGTCATTGCATTATTTTTCTGTTGTGATTTCTTTTACTTTCTTTCCTTCTTTCTTTCTTCCTTTTTTTTTAATACCTCCTCACTTGACTGTTGTATTCCACTTTTTGGCATTGTTGGGTTCATTGTCTCTATCTAGAATATCCTTGAGAATCTTCTGCAGTGATGGTTTAGTGGTTATGAATTTCTTGTGGTGCTTTTATCATAAAAATACCCCATTTCTCTATCAATTTTAAGATAGTTTTGCAAGATATGTAATTTTGGACTTCAAGTTCTTTTATTTTAGGTTTTGAAACACCTCAATCCAAACTCTCCTTGCCTCTAAGGTTTGTGTTAAGAAGTCTGCTGCAATTCTAAAAGGTTTTCCTTTTTAGCTATTTGCTGCTTTTCTCTGACAGCTTTTAATATTTTAATATTCTGTCTCTGTGTTGGATTTCTAGGATTTTGGCAATGATGTGTGATCATTTGGAACCAGAAAAGATCTAAAATAGCAAAAGAAATTCTGAACAATAAAAGGCAATGCAGAATACATCACAATCTCTAACTTGAGATTATTCTACAAAGCTACTGTGATAAAAACAACATGGTACTGGCAAAAAATAGACCTGAGGTTCGATACAACAGATTAGAAGATGCAGAAATAATTTCAGACATATTCAGTCATCTTATCGTTGACAAAAACGCCAGACACCTTCTATGAAAGAAACTCTCTTTAATAAATGGTAGTAGAAAAACTGATTTCCCACATGCCAAGGACTTAAACTAGACTCATATTTCTCTCCATCCACTAAGCTAACATTGAAATGAATCAAAACTCTATTAAAATGGAAACACTAAATCTGCTAGAAGATGAAATAGGTAGAACTCTTCAAGACATAGGTATAGCAAATACTTTATGAACAAAACCCCAAACGAATAAAAACTATTACATGAATCAATAACTGGGATCCCATCATATTAAAAACCTTCTGCACAGCAAGAGAAACCACTAAGAGTGAAGAGCAACTCATGATGTGGGAAAAATTTGCCAGCTGTTTTTCAGAGAAACAGCTAATACCTAGACTATATAAAGAACTCAAACAAGTCATCAGAACCCTCAAATTTAAAGATCTGTTCCAAAAATGGGCATCTGAAATGAACAGACACTTCTCAAATGAAGAAGTAGAAACAGCGAATAAACATACAAAAAAATGTCCAACATCAACAGTCATCCAAGAGACCAAATTAAAACAGCGCTGGGGTCTCCTCTCACTCCAGAAAAAATGGTTGTTATCAAGAAATCAACCATTAACAAGTCCTGGTGACTCCATGTCCACTTTCAGAGAAAAATCCTGCTCTGCCTTTGCAGTTCACAGCAGGTGTGGGCTCCTCTTAGGGTCCATGCTGCTGGTCCAGTGTGCCCAGATGTCTACTTCACTTACCAAGTTAGTACTTTCCCAGGTGTCTGGATTGCAGATCTCAGAGAGACTCAATTTTGCTATCACCACCCCACCATTTTCTCCCACACCTCAAATTATCTGCAGATGTTTATGCAAAGGTCGTTTCCTCCAAGTAGCCTTTTCTGACTCCTAGATAGATCAAATCTATGCTTCTAGCTCTTGTGGTTTTCTATTCTTTTCCTCTATTCCCCTCAGCACCACTTAGTTTATACATTTGGGTAATTATTTAAATTGTGTGTATCTACTTTACTAGACCAGATGGCTGACACCTCCCACCATGCTTGCACTGGCCTCTGCCCTGAGAAGGTACAAAAGAGACATTACTATTTCTAGACTTCTGACTGACTATTTGCTAAATCTTCTATGTTAATTAAAACATTTTATTTCCAAACGTACCTCATTATGACTGATAAAAATACAACTTTCTTCTGTGTGATCATAATCATCTTATTTTTTTGATTGGGCTTTTGTATTTTTACCTCATTCAAGGAGTCCCTACCTTCTCAAGATGTTGATTGATTCCATCAAATGCTGATTCTTTATAGCTTCATTCTGAGATTGTTCTGAATGTAATAATATCCTTATATGCCCCACTCATAACCTTTCAGCCCCTGTTATCCAGCTTTTATGACTGATCTAAATTGACCAACTTCTTGACCTACCAAGTTAGACTAGTTTAGGGTATGGATACTGACTATAGACCAGAGACACCACAAATCCAGAAGTAGCCCCCGCTTCCCAGCCTTGTGGATTCCAGCCCACTACTTCTCCCTTTCTTGGACTGACTTAAGCGTTCCTATCTCAAAATGTGCATTCATAAAACTCATGGGCCACCCAGAGACAATATAAACTGACTTTAAAAAGAAAAGAAAAAACAATAATCAATTTAACCCTTTTCCTTCCGAATGTGACTCACTTTTCAGTTAGTAATGAAGGAAGAATTTGAAATGGTTGAGTTGGTACAATGGTAAAACAAGGTTAAACGCCATGAAAAATCAAAAGGAAAGAGAATAAGTTGATATTAGTTAGGGATACCAGACACACATTCATGGCCAAGCATTAGATTCTTCACAAAAAATCCAAAACCATTTACAGCCACAAGTACCCACAACTTCTCATCTTTCCAGAGATCAGCCTGATACTCCTCCTATGCTTGGCTCATTGTAAGAGTTCCCCATCTTTCTATATGTATGCATTCTTAAAATAACTATCTTTAGTGAATTAAATTAAAGAAGTCCTTGCTCTTCCACTCAACAATACTTATTGAATAACCACTACATGTAAGACATTGCAGGCACTAAAAATAGAGCATCCAACAAATTAACTAAAATTATGGCTCTCTGGGTGGGGTCTTGCATTTTAGTGTGTGAACACATAAGATAAATACATAAGCGAAAATATGTAACATGTCACATTAAGACTAAAGACAGTAAAGAAAATTAAAACTAGGTAAGTAAGTGAGTCAAACCAGTGAAAAGATGCCTCTATTTTTATAACTATGGCCAGACAGTGTGAGGGGCTCTTCTACTCAGAAACAATTATGTATTGTATGAAGTATCATTTTCACCACATCAGGGGGTCCTCAGGTGTTGGAATAAATCCTCATAGGGTTGGAAGAAAAAGAACATGAACTCTGAGCATCAGTAAAGGTAAAGCTGCAGTCTATACAATGAACCTTGAGCCAGAGCACTGTAGGATGCCTAAGCCTGAGACTAACAGACTCCGCAAAGCACTAGAAGGATTTCTGATCAATCTTGCCCTATGTTTTCTGGCAAACGTAGATATAAAACTTCTCAGGAAGAAAACATTCTCAACTGATTGCCTCAGTTGTGGGTAATGATAGAGACTTTGTATTTAATTCTGACTGAAGTGAGGAGGCACTGGAAGAACTGATTGGAGAGATGACATGACCTAGTTTCTGTTTTCAAAAGGTCATGCTAGCTACCACTTGATAAATAAACATTGGGAGCAGGGTCAAGACTAGAGGCAGGGAGACCAGTTGGGGACTTTCCTTATTACTCAAGCAAAAACTCAGAGTGGCTTAGACCAAACGATAGATTTATAGATGGTAAGAAACAAAAAGAAATGGGCACATATTTTGAAAATTGTGGCAAAATTTCATTGAGTGTAGCGTATGAAAGAAAGCAAAGAATCAAGGAAAACTTCATGATATTTGACCTAAGTGGAAAAATTAAGTGGCCATTAACTGTAAACCTCAGAAAGAATCAGTTTGAAAGGAAATAAGTCAAGAGTTTGAAATGGGGCATGTTTAAATTGAGGTGTTCATTAGACACCCATGTAGAGAGGTGAAGTACAGAGACCCATATGTAAGTCTCTGGATTAAGGGATAATGCTGAGTTTAAAACAGGAAGCTTGGGGTTATCCAAATCCAGACACTATTTAAAGCTATGCTCTGGGATAAGATCACTTAGGGATTGTTTGCAAACAGTAATAAGAAGATACTTTTTGAAGTCATAAGATCTAGAAGAAATTGAAAAGGAGGTGTAGAAAACCAAACAAGGGATTAAAGACCCAAAAGCCAAGTGAAGAAAGTGTTTTAGGAAGGACAGTGAGATCAGCAATGGCAGATGCTGCGGAGAAGTCCCACAGAACAGTTCCCAGGAACCAGCGGTTTCTGAGATTAGCCACTAGATAGCACAACACACCACTCACTGAGTCTGTTTTGTGGGGATGCAGGAACAGGAGCCTAACTGGAATCAGCCAAGGTGAGGTGGAAAAGAGGGTTGGGAGAGAGGAGGGGAGAAACAGAAAGACAGAACAGGTGATTTGTGGTGTATTCTTCTCTGAAGAGAAGCAAGAAGTAGGATGGAAAATAAAAGAAGGTGAGTAAATAAGTTTATAACAACCAAAAGGAAGCTTGACCTAAGTGGAGGTAGCTGATCCCCAAACCTTGAGGCTTCCCAACTTCGCATTCTATGCACTGGGATTCCAAGCTCAAACCGTTGTCTTGTTTGGAGACAGAATGGAGCGTCAATGCCAAGACAATGGAAGCTCCCACATCTCCCAGCTCCCAATAAGCCATTGAGAACTTCTGCACTGCTCAAGCTGATTCAAAAGTCTACTTGGAGGACAGCTTTGCTGTTGCCATTCCATCCAGAGCAGCCTCACTACTCTTTGTGATCAGGGGAGGGAAAATGCTTCTCAAAATACATGTAATTGATAAAGTGAACTAAATTTGGGGAATTGCTTTCTGGGGAGAAGAATAATTTTATTATTTCATGGCTATCCTGGAAGTCCAGCATGCAGGCAGACAGAAAGGGTGTAGTAGCAAACATGACCTAAGCTACTCTCTCAAGAATTACCAAAGTGAAGGACCAGCCTTAAAGAGTTTCTGCAACTATTGGCTGTTGGTGAAAGCATCTGGTGATTTCTCTTACAGAGACTGGTAAAAGGACACTAAGTAGACTCCGGAACTCCTTCATCAGCTATTGTTCATTGCTCTGCTGGATACTCTGTATACATTCTGTCACCTAATTCCCACCACAACCCAAATTCTATGCCCAGGGTATAATTATCCTCATTTTAGAGATGTGGCTTGGAAGTGAAGGGTTGCCAGTAATAGGTCACATTTATTGAACATTTAGAACATGAAGGTACTGGGCTAATGCATTGTGTTATTTCAGTAATCCACACAGCAATTTGTCAGGTAAGTTCTATTATTATCTCCATTTTGCAAATTATCAAATGGAGGCACAAAGAGGTGTGTCCAAGTTCAAACAGGCAAAGAAGTTGCTTCAAGGTGATGTGGTATTCTTCAAAGTTTCCATGGATCCTAAACAGCAAGGTTTACATTTAAACCCAGCAAGCTCTGACTCTCAAGTTCCATGTCTTTTCACTATATCCTACTACCTCTGACCATTTGTCCTCACCTGACTATTTTCCCACACCAGCTGACCCTAAGAGGCTGACAGTGTGTGAGCCTGTGTCCCTCTGTGCTCTTGATGCCTGAGCTCTGTCTCCATCTCTGCTAGGGCTACAGGAGTGAGTGGCTGCATCATCCCCAAGAAGCTGGAGGATTCTGCAAGCCCTTTGCCTCTGCAGTTTCCCTTTCTTAGGTTCATTGGTTCTTCCCCAAACAAATCACAGAGCTGTTTCTCCTAGACAAAAGATTTGCCATTAAGCTTTCAGAAGATTACCTAGCAGAATGAATTAGGGGGGAATCCCCAATTGCACCACTTCCTTATCTTGCTTTTCCTCCAAGGTTGGCCTCCTTATCTTAAAGTGCAGATAACAGTCCTGATCTTCTAGATGCCTACATGAGATTTAGCAAGGCCAGTCCCTGGCTCCATACCTGGAATATAGATGGGCTCCACAATGTCAGCCTCTTCCTCCTTCCATTTACAATTAAACTTGTTTTGTGTGTTTCTTAAGGTTGTTGTGAGCATAAAGTAACATAATCTGGCCTGACCAATTTTAGGCACTGGGCAATATTACTTAAAACTGAATATCCTAAAATGATGGTTATCATCATGCAGCCTCAGGCTGTCTTGGAGAAGCTGGTGACTGGAAGGAGAGCCCAGCCTACTCAATATAGCCACCTAGCCCAGGAACACAGTCTTAGGTCCTGACTGGGCACTGTGATCTTTCGTCACAGGGACTCCACAAGGGGCCTGGCTCTAAGGGAGGACTCAACATGAACAATAAAATCCAAGTAATCTTTCTAGAAAGCAAAATGAAGCATGCCACTCTCCTGCTAAAAACTCTTCAGAAGTCCCCTGTGGCTCCCAGGGTGAGCTTCAAATCCTTGAACATATTTTACAGACGCTTTGTGATCTGGCCTGGAACCATTTCCAGCATCATCTTCTGTCTTTCTCTACCTTCTTGTCTGCACTCGAAACTCTCTTAAGTTTCTCTCAAATCCTCAGGGGCTAAATTCATCCCTTGATCTTATACTTTCCCAGCATCCAAAATGTTCCCTTTCACAATGCCCATCACATAAGCACAGCATGTTTCACATCCATCCACATCACAAAAGCATAAGCTGCCTGAGGGCGGAGGGTCTCATCTATCCTCGCTTTGCACTTTATTATATTCGTAGCACCTAGCTCAGCCAGTACCTAGTAATGATTGAACATATTGCATTCACAAGGAGAGAAATACATTACTGTTTGAGCTGCCAACGCAAGTGAGTGAGAAATGTCATGTTATATATTCCGCCATGCTGCTCAGGCTGGTAAGCTAGGTTGGGACTTTTGGCCTCACCTCTGCAAGTAAAGCTGTTTTGACTCTGACCATTCTTAACACTGACTGCCCCAGTCTCCATAAGGCTTATACTGCAGCTGTGTTTGGTGCCAGAGAACATGAGATTATGCAAGCATGGGGACTCGATCTCCTCCTTTCTGTCTCTGTCTTTCATTGTCCCCTCTCCTGACACATACTCACATTCACACATATGCAGACATATAAACACACCATGCACTCATTTACACATATAGATTTAACATCTTGCATTTCTATGCATGTGTATGGATGTAAACAGGCTAACTGCTTTTGCGAAGTCCATTAAATGCTTCCATCTTTTCCCAAAAATCTCTTCTTTCTTATGGTCCTACTTAGCCTCTTTCTTTTAGCCCTAGTAATATCCCTCTCCCATAATGTTCACAGTAACTCAATAGTGTTCCAAGAATCACATACAATACTCAACCCCTTTGCTCAGCAAATCAAAAGTT
Source organism: Cavia porcellus (assembly GCF_034190915.1). Taxonomy (NCBI): domain Eukaryota; kingdom Metazoa; phylum Chordata; class Mammalia; order Rodentia; family Caviidae; genus Cavia; species Cavia porcellus. The sequence goes on from NW_026947508.1 coordinate 26,834,841, forward strand.
CTGCAGTTAATAGGACCTTCCTTCTATAGAAGACAGTTTAGCTATAATTTATTTTACTTAATAATAATCCCAGAGGTCTCATCCAATCCCTAACTCAATCCATTTATCAAAGTAGCTCTTCCAAGCACATTTATCATTCGGTTCAAAAATCTTTCATTCCAGCTGCATAGAGGATAACATGAAAGATAATACTTTCTTTTTGGAGTTACATATTCATACATACAGTCAAGATGGGGTCTTCCCTCCTCCAGAGTGTTGTAGTTGATGTGGTTTACAAAGATCTGTACATGAAAAAAAAGAAGGAAATTCATGCCTGATGAGCACCTTTGTCTACCTAGCCCATTTGCTGGTAATTTATGACACTGTCTTATTCTATCTTCAGGCCATTATTCCTAGGTTGAGATTTAAAAAAAAAAAACTGCAGGTCAGGAAGATAACCTGTTCAAGGGCATAACAGACTGAGCTAGGTATTGAATTCATTGATGAATCCTGAATCCGTTCTGTTTCTACTATACCAGGATATCTGCTTTTTGTCTATAGAAATGCACTGAGGCAACATTGCAGTGAGGGTCTTCAATGTGTACAAAAAATGTAAGTCATATTTAGAAAGAGAAGGACAGTGGTTATATTTAGAAAGCTTTAGAACTTGATCAGAAGGAGGCATATAATGGCTTGTTAAAACAGGGCAGGACCTCAGATTATTTCGCCTTACCACCTCATTTTAACAGATAAGGAAATTGAGGTCCAAAAAAATGACGTATCAATGGTTATGCAATAAATAGTACCAGGTTAGGCTAACTGTCATATCTGACAATAGCCTGGCCAAGTTCTTTCAACGTTCTTTCAACTACAATGTCCTCTGCTTCTGTTCTTAAATAACATACATATTTTCCAATGGTGACTTGTATGAAAGCCTCCGGTCTCATCCAGAACTCCAAATCAAAATTTTAAGTGCCCTAACCAAAAAAACTACTGAAAGGGGTCTTCCCTAGAGCCTCCTGGTCTCATCACTCAGTGCCTGGAAACCCCACTTGAATTGTCACATCAGTTGCAGCCTCTGGTCTCTGCAGCAGCTGAGGCTCTTAGCTGATGCCACAGATGCTAAGTCTCAGTCAACACCATATTTCCAGACCCAGGTGCCATTCTCTGCTTTCCAATGGAAGGGCTGGAGTGCTTCTGTCTTCGCATTGGAATTTCCTCATAGGATAGCGCAGGCCCAAGACCACACATGGATAGGCTAGAGATGGGATGGATACTTCGGCAGGCCATCTCTGAAACCAGCCCAGGCCTCTCCATCTCTGGTGCAGTGCAGCACTCTCAAAATCCCAAGACCAAGTGCAGAAAAGCTACGTCTTTGGCTCAGTATGTAAAAACTCTCCAGCAATAAATTTAAGCAATTCCATTTGGGGCTCTCACAATTTCCTCCACTCAGACAAACTGCTTTTTATTTCAAACGTTCCTGAAGGAAATTGGCCAATTGCTTACTTCAACTGTCAAGGCCATTATGCTGAGCCTGGCAGCAGGACACAAATACAACCTGGGGATTTCTTGAATTTAAGAACTGCAAAACTGGCCCCTAGAACAGGGATGCAATCCAAGGAATCTGCAGACATTGACCCTGAAAGGTTCTTGCCCTAGTATAAATTACCGTACAGTTATGGCAGTGCTCTAACATGGTGGAAGGCCAAAGCGGAAACATTTACCACTTCCTGCTTCTTCTTCAGCCCTAATTGCACCTCCCCTTCCTGTCTGAGAATTCCAGTCAGTTCTTCACATGTCATCAATATCCGCCCATGCACCACTTCAGTCAGAGGTCATATAACCCTCTGCCTCTCTGTATCTGGTCAAAGGAGACAGCCCAGTCGTCATGGGTTGTGTGCTCCTTTCTACGTCCTCAACTCAATAAAACTGTTCATTTTGTGCTTTTGCTTCTCTATCATGCCAGAATACTCTAACAGGCCCCATACAAATGCCCTAGAGCTTCCATAGATCAGAAGAGAGATGGCTTTGTTGAACCAGAAACAAGAAAATTTAGCATCAAGTTTGGGCCTACAGATTGACAATTATATCTTCAACCCAAGGGAGCAAAGTGACCTCCAACCAGCTTTGGATGGCTTCAGCAGTCATGCAGACCAACTAGAGAAAGTATGGGGTGACATCAGAGTCCAAGAAGTCTGACCATGACAATAGCTACTCAATTTATGGAGCATTTCTCTATGCCAGGTGTTGTGCTAGGCATTTTACATGGAAATGGCAGTAAATCCTAACTCCTTACCATGTGCCTTGGAACCATGCTAGATACATGGTAAGCACTTTACAAGTGTTAGCAACCACTGTCGATGTCGTTGTTGTTAACAAAAGGCTCCCAGTTAACCCCCAAGCCAATCCTCACTGCCTTGAAACAGACAACTTGATCTTTTATGTTTGTAAGTCACCCTCTTATTAGAGAGTTATTTGACTATAGTCATTGATCATTTGAACTGTGCTCTGTCTGGGCCAGAATCTGATGGGTCAGTTGTGTAATTTAGATTTCTGATCTTGACAGATGATGTTTTATGAACATTTTCCCTCCACTCCAGGGGCCCAGGCTGGGTGGCTCAGAAATGACTCATGTCCAGCCCCCAGCACCAACAGAAGTGCTCCTTCTGCCCTTACCCCACAACAAAAGGGTTGCACCTGACACTTCCAGAGGGAAGGAAGGAAGAATTTACTTTTCACAGAGGAAGCTGAGTTGTAGTGAGTGACTCCAGACTCCAGCATTGCCATGACAACCCCTGGAAAGCATTCCTAGTTGGGAGCAGAAGCCCTCACAGCCTCTTTGTTCATGCTGTGCAGCTGAATGGCTGTCTCAGGTGAGAGGTTCTGGGAAGGTTTCTCTAGGCGAGGAGAGGGGAGCAAGCAGGGACTTCATAAATTAATCACTCATCCTTCACAGGGTTGGCGTGGGAACACTGAAGGTGAGAAACAAGTCTTCTAGCAATCTCTTTTGAAATGTGTCTTGTTCAGGGCTTCTGATACCACATTTTCCAATCCCTTCAAAGAGTACCTGCTTCCTTCCTTTTTTTCTCTCTTTCCAGAACCTGTCAGCCTCCAGAATGGGTCTCAACTTGTCTTTTAACCCCTCATTACCAAAACTAGATCATAGTCACAAGAATATGCTACCTATTATTTCCTAGCAGTTAAGCCAGACACTGAGAACACAATGATTTTTTAAAGAGGGGCATACCTCAGTTCCCTAAAAGCAGACTCTGAGGGTAAAATCAACACCAGAATCCATCAATGTCAGTGTCCAAGGAAAGAGAAGAGTAATTGAAAGGGGAATGGATTAATTCTGATACCTTAGAGACACAGCAACACTGTCAGATAAGCAAATGATATGGAGGAAATCATATGCACAGAACTCCCAGAGAGAGAAAACGCTGTGCTTAGAAAAGGACTTTGCTAAGGTAATTTTGGAATGAAGCTTCTAGGCACATACTTATTAGAAAATAATAAGTACATTTCTGCCTTCTAAGGAGGCTTAGTCAAGTTAACCGCACTCTTGTTTTTGCTAGTTTGGGTGAGAGCTGAACTCAGGAAAGAAGGGACTGAAATCACTCAGTCCGTCCTATTTCTTCTCAGAGGAACCCTTTGAGACTGTTTGGGAGTGTGAATGCCATTTTCATTTAATCCATATATTGCTTTATATGTAGAATCTCAGGGAAAGTCTAATTCTTTTTCTGAATTGAACGTTCAAATTTAGTTCCTAATTTTCATACTTTCTATGGTTTGGGCTCAAGGTTGGAGTGATGATCCAACCACGAAAGATCACGGTGAACTCATTCTTGTAGCCTAAAAGGAGAGAGACTACAGACCACAACTTTGTAAATGTTTAACCCAAATGAAGCTACAGTAGGTTTGCTGAGTTCATTAGCGGTGACCTCTCTACCACCCGAAAGGCTCAGTCAGACTCTGGGTAACAACCTAGAGGAGAAGTTATAGAAGAAAATCAAGAACCTTTAAAGGTCTCTCCAAACCCCAACTCCTTGTTTCTGTGCTCCCTTATAGCCTCTCCACTTAGGGTGCCTCCTCCTGCCAAAGTTATATGTACCCTCAGCACCCAGAGAATCATTTCTTTGGCAGAAAATACTGTGTCAACTGACAGCAGAAGTCTACTTTCTTACCATCTCCCGGTACACGATTCCCCCGCAGAGACAGACAACACCTCCCTTATCCTTTCTTCCAAACACAGCTAGGGTTAAATTCAAGGATGGGATTTTTATTTTGTAAGAAAAAGTATTAGCTTCAAGAAATAAATAAAGATGTTGTGAATAAGTAGAGGAGGAAAAGATCAGAGTCTCTGAAGTTCTCTCCCCTAGGATTCTAATTCATGAAGATGCCCAGTAAGGACCAACCTAGGATATACCAAAGGGATAAGAAACGGCTGAGGGGGGAGGGCTTTTGGGCCTCTGCCCTGGTAGCAAACATAGGCCCAGTACTAAGGGAGGAAGCCTGCCTGGAAGAGGAAAAACAAGAGTGCAGCCTGGATGCCAGCTGTCTAGCTACCAACTCAGAAGAGAACCAAAAATCATCAAATACACCCCTACCTCGAAAATCTGTGTAACTTCTCCCAAGTTGATTAAATTTATTATCTCCTCCAACTTTCCTGGTAGGGATTAACAGAAGAATCTTTACAATATAGATGTTTACTCATTGATTTTAAGGGATTTGATATAAGGGCAAAGAGCCAGACAATATCTCACCTGAAGGCCAATCTTAATGGAAAGAAACTCAAGGGACAGAGCGGCAACTCAAAGACAGTCACTCTAAATGGAACTCCAGAGCTCCAGATGCAGATGCACCAGTTGAGGAGCATGGGATCACAGACAGCTGGTGCACTTGCCAAAGTCATTCTACATCTAAACAGTCCCATGATGCACTGGGGTACACTTCAGCCAGCCATGTTTGACATGTGGCTCCACCCCATGAACTCAACTGACCAACATGAGCTAATTCATTTGAACTGGAAGACAAGTCTGAGGAAGTGAGAGCCATACAAAGACCAAGGTTCTGGAACCAAACGGGAGCAGCAACATTCCCTGGGGACGTGTTAGAAATGAAGCCCTAGCTGAGAGTTGGGCCCAGTCAATGTTATCTCTGTTATTTCTGATGCTAAGTCAGAGAAGCTTGGCACTATTGGGGAGGAAAGTCCACACACTCCTACTGCAAAGTTGCTCCTTCAGACTGTTCAACTGCTCCTTAGAATTCTATGAGACACCCAAATATATTTCAATAAATCAAATGCACTTTTCCTTAAGCTACTTCAATTTGGTTTCTACTGCTTGCAACCAAGAGACTCTTAACTAACATGGCCAGGTGAGACTGAGATAACAGAAGACAGCTTCGTTCACAAGTCGTACCCCCACATCCCAACGGCAGCCCACAAAGGAAGATTCACCACTCTGCCACCTCCTGCTTCTCTGGGTGGAGTTACCCCAATCTTTCCTCCCAAGCCCCCTCTTACCTACAGTCTTTAGATTTATGTTTATTAACTTTTTAAAAAATTGATAAATAGTAATTGTATATGTTTATGGAGCATAATATCTGATGCTTTGATAGGTATACATCTGTAAGATGATCCAATCAGGCCACACAACATGTCCATCACATCACATACTTACCACTTCTTCATGGTGAGAACATTTAAAATCTACTCTTCTAACAATTTTGAAATACACAACCCATTGTTATTAACTGTAATACACTGTCCATGTTGTCCATAGACCACAGAATGTACTCCTCTGAATTGAAACTGATCTCCTTTGAGTCACATTCTCCCTCTCCCTTCATCCTCGATTCACTCTCTCAGCCTAGAGTCTAACATTTTGTTGTGATATCTTGATTTTTTCCCCCATTAGACAACCATAGAAGACCCCTCCCAGCCTATCCCTCAATTCCCCAAAATAGAAGCAACCCCCACCCGGCCCCAGTGATGCATTTCTCTTCCCTTTCCTTTGACAGAGCCATAAGCTTCTCTCAGTAGCATTTGGGATCACAGTTTAGTAAGAGACACAGTCAGATATCAACCAAGTCTGCCTGGCTCCAAAGCCCATATTCATTCCCTGTATCACTGCATTTCATCAGCAAACCACCTCCTTAATCCTCCTTCCTGCTTCTGAGTGAGGAGAGGGTTAGGCAGAGAGCTTCCCCATTCCCCACCCAACCTAAGGATTTGCTCTACAAATCCACAGATTTAACCCTTAATTTATGAGGGAAGTGGATTGTGCAGAAGTGTTCATGTGTATTTGTGCATCGTGCATGCATATGTGGGTGCTAACAGTAAGTTCAGATCCCTGCAGCTGTTTGTAAGTCCATTTGTTTTCAATTCCAAATAACCTAGTAAGAGTTAAGCTTGTAATCCCCAGATCCATTTCCACCAAATAGAAGAGTTGGTGCCCCACATAATCTGTTTTGCTCTGACACATGTTTCTTTTTTTTTTTTTTCTTTTTTAATTAAATTTTTTTTTTAATTTTATTTAAGGAGAAAAGAAAAAAAGCAGAGAAAGGGTACAAGTTATACAGATTTGCAGAAAAAAAAATGAACAGTAGGAAATTACTAGTTAATGGATTACATATTGTCATCTTAGAAATAATTGTTCAAGTCACAAAATTAAAGCTTGTAGAGTGGACATTCCATCAATGATACTGCAAACAGTTCTGTTCAATGATCCAATAAAACTCTGTGATATCATTTTCTATCTTATACACTTAAATATACATGCAGTTATATAGTACAGAGCACTTTCTTTTCCTCTCTTTTGTACAATGACTATTACACATTTTGGGTTTCATTGCTCCCATGGTTCTTATTACTTTTTTGGAAGAGAGTAAAACCAAATGTGACATAACAGAACAGTTAAAAGGGTGGACATAATAGATAATGTGAAAACATAATACAAGGTGATCAACAATGGTTACCATAATGCCTCCCGCTATCTCTAATAGAATTGCCTATATTGTTAGTTACAATACAATTGAACAAAACTGTAAAGAATAAAACCGACAAAACCAAAACATTGGAGACATTGTAGGTCTTCAAAAATAGATAAAAGTCAATGAGAATGGGTGTCATAATGAATCTCATTATCTTCACAGCTGATGCCTAAATTTTCGAACCTGATACTATCCAGCAAAACAGAATGGGGGAACATCAGTTAAAAACCAGATGGTGAGAGTAATACAGGGCTTTAAATCGAGGTAATGGAAAGTCAAAGTGGGTTACTATAATATATCCTGCTATTTTTTTCCTTTAATTAAAAGGATAAAAATAAAAAAGTAAATAATGGAGTGGAGATTGAGATAAAAGAGGGCATAACAACGAAACAGCACAGATCAAAACATAACCATTTAAGCAGAATAGTGTTTCACCACCAGATAATCCTGACCTAAAAGTAGTTACCATATTATCTCTTTCCTTGAAATCCTTGAGTACAACTTCGTATACTGTAGCATTAAGTATATCAAAACAATGTAAAACCATTCAAGAGAATGACAGCATTACAGAGTATTTAGAATCGACTAACAGAAAATGAACAATGGTTTCTGTATAATCTCCTTGTCTTTAAAAGGTTTTTGCTTATACTATCATACATAATAAAATCCAGTAAGATACAACCTATTTGGACCATTGGAGACAGAAGGACAAAAGCTAGATGAGACTTCAAAACAAGATGATACTAAATCAGTATTACCTATTAAGATGTCATTTTCTCCAAAATAGCTGTTCCTATCATCCAATCTTCTCTGCCTCATTTCTGTTGAGCTCTTATTCTGTCAGTAGCTGTCAGTTTGTCTTCTTCACTTTGTTCTCTGCTCCATTCGTTGTGGCCTCCATTATTTCTGGATTCTTTGTATTTTTCTTTTTTTAGAATATCCTGCAATACTCTCTGTAGAGTTGAATTGGTGGTTGCAAATTCCCCCAGTTCCTCTTTATCCTGGAAGCACCTTGTTTTTCCATCAATTTCGAGGGACAGTTGTGCAGGATATCTCAATCTTGGCTGGAGATTATTATCTTTCAAAGCTTGAATTATTTCCCCCCAAGCTCTTCGTGATTTGATGGTTTGTGCAGAGAAATCTGCTGTAATTCTGATGGGTGCTCCCTTGTAAGTGGTCTGCTTCTTGTCTCTGACAGCTTTTAATATTCTGTTCTTGTATTGAATTTCTGGAATTTTTATTATTATATGCCTGGGTGTTGCTCTGTTTGGGTTGTAGGTAGCTGGGGTCCTGTATGCCTCATACATCTGAGTATCTTTACCTTTTGCTAAATTAGGAAAATTCTCCTGGATTATTTCTGTGAGTAGCTTTTGTAGTTCATTTGTTTGTGTCCCTACTTCTTCTTTTATGTTCTTAATCCTTAAGTTATGGCTCCTCTTATCATCTTCTTGTCTTTGTATTATTGCTGTTTGTTTCTTTGTTATTTTTAAGAAGTTTTTCATTTCATTCTCCCATATTACAATTCTGCCCTCCAGTTCAGATAGTCTGTCCTTAGTTTCTTTCAAGCTGTTATGCCAGTCTTCGATAGACTTCTTAGTTTCTTGGTAGTCCCTTTGAACCTGCTTCACGTATTCTATGCTTTCCCTGTTTTCTCCATCAAACACTTCTCCCCTCTTTTTCTGTTCTTCCATTCCACCATCTGTTTTTTCTTGGGTGGTGCTTAGTATTTCTCTAACTATTTTGCATACTTCTAGCTTCAGGTCGTTGATAACTTCATTCCTGAATTGGTCTATGAGGCTCTCTATATGGCGCCTTATGTGTAATGGTGCGGTGTCTGTTATTGCCTGTTTCTCAGAATTGGGGGCCGAGGAGCCTTTCTTGTTGCTGCCTCTTCCCATATTCTCTGTTCCTTATGTATGCAAGCTTATATGAGAGGCCTAGCTTCTCTCTCTGTCAGCCACAGCCTGATCGAATTGCGCCGGTTAGGTGTTTCCACTCACTGCTGCACACCAGGCAGCCTACGCGGGGGCCCGCCCCTCCCGGCCTCCGTCAGGCTCTGGGATCTGGGTTGGGCCAGCCTACGGGGTCCGCCGGCAGCGTCACGCAGGCCAGGCACTTTTCACCAATCCCGCCCGACAGGGGAATGTGTGGCTGGAATCGCCAGCGCGCCCTGCTCCCGCAGGACTGCCCGGGCCCAGAAAGTCCGCTGGAGTCAAACTGTGGTGGAGTGTCAGTTTCTCTCACTCACCTCGCCACAAGTCAGAACATGCCTTCCTGCCCGTCCTGTTTTCGACTCCGTTCACAGACTCCCGTTCTCAGAGTTTCCGCGCGTCTCTCTCCTTGCCGAGCCGATGTAGAGGCAGCCAGCCACCGCGCGGCGGGAAACCCAAATGGCGTGGGGTCCAGCCTCAGCAGCGAGGCTTTTCTGTTCCTGTTTTAGCACCAGGACTGCATTCCGAGTTGGTTTCTCTCAGCCGAGTTCGTTCCTGAGTCAGCAGAGCATAACTCCACCTGCTTATGTCTCTTTAGTCCGCACCATACCTGGCTTCTGAGCCTAGTTTTCAGAGAGCCTCCGGTAGTTGCTGTTATCTGTCCGCCATGTTCTCCCGGAAGTCCTGACACATGTTTCTTTCTTTCTTTCTTTCTTTCTTTCTTTCTTTCTTTCTTTCTTTCTTTTTTCTAAAATAGCCCTACTTTCCTACTTGGAGAATCTATTAAGACAGGCAAACCTTCCTAAACAGTTACACTATCAACATAACTTTGACCTTGAACAGACTTGAGGGGCGCTGACCTATAGAATCAGCCACAGCTCACCATAAGCACAGATGTCTTTTATATTGTCAAACAGACTCCTGTCCTTTCCCAAATTTACATTAGGCTAGTGGCTTCCATTCATACTGTTCCTCTGGTCACACACTCAAAAGTTTTCCTCCTTTTTTTGCTTTTGCCAATTTTGTTTCATTATATTTTGCTGCTTATTGCCACTGGCAGGGGAACAGCACTTTCTACCTGTTGCCTGACTTACTCTTAGTCCTTACAGTCACACCACTGTCAAAAAAAATTATCTCATTTTCACTTGCAACATCCATTTTCTCACCACTTTCAATTTTCAAACTTATTATTCCACTTTGGTTTCCATCGTAACCATGCGTCTCTTCTAACTAGCATTTTCAACACACTTATTTGCTGTTTCTCCACTTATTGGTCATGATGATAGCAACGTTTTTGTAAAACACCTTCCGTCTAAGCACAATCACCACTAACAGGCTCTAAGGAAACAAGTGGCAACCAAGCACAACCACTGGCACCATCTGTTGGTGGCAGGAAGGGCTGGAGTGATTTTGCTATGAACCCGGATTAGTAAACTTTATTTACTTATAAATAAAGTTTTATTGGAACACAGCCATGCCTATTCATTTAGGTATCATGTATGCCTGCTTTTGAGCTACAACAACAGAGTCAAATATTTGTGACAAGTAGTGTGGTCCTCAAAATGTAAGGTACACTTGTCCCTCTGTGTGCACTGGAGTTTGATGCCAGACCTTCTGAAATGTATGCCAAAATTCAAGGTTGTTTGAGTCCTTTTCACAAAATGATATAGTATTTAATATAGCCTATAAACATCCTTCCACAGACTTTAAGTCCTCTCTGGGCTTATAACACCTAATACAGTATTACAATATCAATACCTTATCTTTAGAGAATAATGATGAAGGGGTAAAGGTTGTACATGCTCAGTAGAGATCTTTTAAAAAGATTTTCAATTCGGAGTTGGTTGAACCTACAGATGGATACAGAAAATGTCAACTATATTTATGACCTGGTCCTTCCTAGAAAACATAGCCAATCATGGCTGTTATGGATTAAAAACTGATGGTCAATTTAACACCAGCTGAATTAAACCAGCATGGTGCGGATCATAGATGTTCCACCTGAGAAACGTTGCCAGCATAAACAGAGATGTGAAGAAGAAGAGTGAGGTGTTGTGGGTTTCTCTGAATGTTGCTATTTGAGCTGTTGGTTCTCCAGGAGAAGCTCTGGTCCTTACATCGAGCATCACTTCCTGGCTCCAGAGGGGTAGACGTGTGCCACTTAATCTCTGGGACAAACTCATCATGCTGGCTTTCTGGTATGTACTCAACTGTTCTTATCATCAGAGGACCTCAGGGATTCCATTGCCGCTGAAGATGGCTGTGGTGCTTTTCAGGACAGCTCTGGTCTTAGAGTGTGATTTCTCAGCTCCAGCATAGAACCCTCAGTTTATCAGCACAGCTTCTTCACCCCACTGGCATAGACTTTCTAGCTTCCATCGCTGACCTTTAGGCCTTCCCAGCACAGATTCATAAAAGAGACTGGTGTGAGTCCTTCTCATGGGCTCTAGATCTCCAGTTGGACTCGTGGGAGTCATTGTCATGGGCTCTAAGTCTTCATCTGGACTCATGTGGGACATTGCTGCAGGATCCAGGCCCTTGATTGAATATTCCAGGTCTTCAGGGTTGTGAGTAGATTTCCTGCACTTTCTTGTGTTAAATTCTGGATGACCATCATAAATAATATTATAAATTCTGTGTCCTGATTCTAGTTGTTCTCCATAGTGGTGGTAACTGCAACTCACCTTAGCTATTCCCCAAGATGCACATCTGGATGGAGGGAAAAAAGCTTGTCTTCATCAGCTGTCACCTCAATAACACTGCATAATATACCACCTCCAAACTCAGAGACACACAGTAGTAAGCATTTATGCCTCACTCTGGCATCTGTAGGTTTCTGAGGAGGCTCTGACTCTTGCCACAGCTCTCAAGTGTCTGATTCCATCCCCCACATCGCTCCTTCACCAAGGACTGTGATATACCCAGGGGACATGTTCTTCTCCTTGCAGTGGAAGAAACTCAAGGAAGCCAATCCAACAGCACAAGCACATGCACAGCTCCTGCTTGCTTTACATCTGCCAATGTCCCTTTAGCCAAAGCAAGTCATAAAGCCACATACCCACTATTAGTGCTTGGAAAGCACTTCTCTCCTAGTGGTTTGGAGAAGAAAATGAATATTTACTGAACAGGAAGATGCCTGCATAATGATTGGAAGACCTATTCCATCAAACTGTCTAGAAGTATGGAATGTCTCCAAGACAATGCCCAAGGGGAGCGAGGCCTTATCCCTTCCTCTTCACCTTCACCACAGACCATCTTCAGCCTCGGTGCTCTGAACTGTATCCCTTGACAGATGACTGCAATCACAGAATCCAGTGACACACAGTGGAGCAACAGTGGGGACTAATGGACACTCCTGACCCTGACAGACCAGGAGGAGACCTTAAAAGGCCACACCGGTTTGCAGAAAGAAAGACTGTGATACCCAGCAGGGCAGCAGCAGTGGCAGAAGTTTCCAGCACCTGTGGAGCTGCCTTAGCAGGAGCCTGTCATGCCCATGGCGCAGCAGCATCCCCTAGAGGAGAACGCTGCACTCAGTGAAACAGCAGCATCCTTATTCAAAAGGGCCAGAGACACCTGGGGTTCCTCATGAAACCACAAGGAGACTTTTCACAGGGGAGCTAAATGGAGATACAAGCAGTAAAAGTCAAGTCGTTTTTTTTTTTTTACTCATGATCTCACTGACATTCATGGACCAGTGGATTCTGGAGAAATTTAGATTATATAAACAGGATATCAGAGCAGAAATCAAGTTCCCATAAATACACACACACACACACTTAGATCTCACGCATTACAAATAGGAGCCTTAGTTTTTCATAACCCGTGGGGTTGCCCTCACTTTCTTCCTTCCATCCTTCCTTCCTTCCTTCTTCTCTCCCTCCCTTCCTCCCTTCCTTCATCTTCCTCCCTTCTTTGCTTCTACTGATCTTTCAAGCATAGATTATTTCCTATTCTAACCCAGAGAGGCAATGAACTAGAAATAATCCAGTGCCCAGGGATATAAAACTTCAATTCTAAACCCTCTGGAGAAGAGCCCCGAGAGGGCTTCCGTGTGTAGAAGTCTCTCTCTTCTCTCCATCTGTCTAGCCCATCAAACCCAGTAGCCAGTGATCATTAAGCAGTAAGTGCAGCCCTAATGGTGGCTAATGGTGAGTTTAAGTACTTGTTACCCAAGGAACCCCTGGGGTTGGCTCACTTACTGTATTGAATGATCCTGCAGACCCATGGAGCCTCTCCTCCTAATAAGATCGACCAGATGCTGAATTGGAGCCCAGAAAGTGACTAGAGAGAGCAAGGAAGCCCTGTCAAGGTCCTCTGTGAGATCTAAGGAGAGAATACAGCCCTCCTATTGCTGGGACCTTCTGGCATGACTACCCCATAGGAGCTGAATGCCAATAGGCTGTAACTAGCTAATAGCTAAGGATTCAGGGTCAGACTTGACTTCCACCCCTGTTCTATCTCAGGCGTCATTCTCATAATAGCCTGTGCCTATCCAGAATTGTTCAGCTTCCAGAATCCATTCTGGTTCTGGTTCTCTGCCCTCCAGATCTCTTCTCACTACCTCCAATTACCCCTGCCTTTCCTGCATCACTCTATATCACAGTAATGGCCATAGATTTCTCCCAAATATTCAAACCAGAAACCTAGAATCCTTCTAAATACCTTTTTCTCCTTTGATCCCTTATATCAACCCATCACCAAATCTTACTGATTTCTCCTTCTATAGGTCTCTCAGATCTTCCCAGTTAACTCCATCTTCCTTGTCCAATTTCCCATCTTCTCCTGCTTAGACCACTTCTGTGAATTCCAGTGGCAGGGACCCATTTGTATTCATCTTTGCGTCTCAAATGCTATTCTCAGATCTGGCACAAGAACAGAACTCAGATAATTCTTGCTGAATGGGTCAAAACGTATTCATGAGTAATTGTCCTCGGTGTGTCTATCCTCTTTTGTACTAGCTTTGTACTTGGTATAGTCACTTCTCTATTTTGAGCCTGTTTCACCACTTTTTAAATAAAATAAAGCTACTCTTAGATAGGGATGTTGTAACAATCAAAGGAACTAATAAATACTAAAGAAAGCACTTCTGCTAGTAATAATATGACCTAAGCCAAGGAGGCATTTTTTTCGTATCTGGTAAGAAGAAAGAGTATAGAAAATGCTGTGACTACACCGGTCCAGAGATCAAAACACATCTAGGCTAAGACTTCTGTAATATTTTTTATTCTTTCCTTATGATTAACTCATTGTTTTTTCAAAAATGAGTAACTAGAAAAGGGAATTCCAAGGGAAAAAAACAAAGGAGATAGTTGGTCACTTTCAAGGAGCCCCGCACACTTTTCAATTAGCAGAACAATAAAGCTTTAGTCTAGACATCAATCTACTTCATTAGAAACACCTTTGGCTAAACAAATCTTTAAGATAATTTTTTGTAATGATTCCAGAGACTCACAGAATTATCAAGAGGCTAGGCATCAGGGTTGAAATATCAGAAAGAATACAAGTACATAATCAACTTGATAGGTTTGAGAGCTGCCCGAGGGATTAGTAAAGACCTAAGTGTGTGTGTCTGGATAGGTTATGGAGGAGTGATCTAGGGGTCTATAGCTGGTTCCTCACCCCTTCCCCTCTGGCACTGTTCCCCTACTCTGTTTATCCACTGTCATGATGTAAGCAGTTTTGACTTGCTATGCCATTCTACCATGATGTTCCTGCCTTAAGCCAGCTGATTATGGACTGAATCCCTGCAACTATGAGCCAAATTAAGTCTATTTCCCTTTGAGTTGTCAATATTGTGTCCCAATGACAGGAAAGGTGACAAATACACAGGGATTTCCCCAAGGACCAAAATACAGGAAATGATTTGAGCAGGACCACTCCACCGATGTATCACCCTGTAGCTAATGCTACACGGTAGCTTCTGTCACTGGGCTCCACCATGGCTACAACTGAATCCCAGCCGTAGCTCCTTTTCTGCACCAGCTGAAAGACCTGGAAAGTGTAACCAGTCCACCACACACAGTGTCTCAATCTGAGTCCTGCCAGAAACGAGCAGTTTAAGAATAGTTCACTAAAAGGAAAACCACATGAATTTTTCAATTTTCTAGAATTCATTCTGCAGTGAAGAAGGACCACCTCCAGAAGCAGTGGTCTTCCAGAGAGTAACAGTCAGTCAACCCAAGAAGACGTAGGTGCATGAGATCAAGGAAAACAAATACCTAACCTCACTCTCTTTTCTCTCTGTAGTCTGTTCAACACTCCACAATTAACCATACCCAACTGAAACAACAGGGGATTCTTGCAGCTTTAAATTACAGCAAACCTGAAAGTCAAAGAGACAGCAAGCAACGTATTTTCAGATAGGTTATCAGGTATAATAGTAAAAGAATTACTTCTACCTTTTTGCTTCAAGACAGTAGCACAAGACACTGGCTTGTACCACACCCTCTAGAATCCCACTCCAACCCCACAGATGCGATTCCCCAGCCAGTGTTATAACAGACCCTTCATTAATATCTCCACCATGTTATAAAGTGAATTCCTTTTGGCTGATGTAAGTATGGTGAATACTCTTATTTCTTTAAAATGTTTTCCAGTTAAAGCATTCAGGACGTCAAGGGGATAAATCCAGAAATGGTGGTTGTAGGGGATACATGGAGGGCTGAGTGGCAAGTCTATACTTAATCTTAATGTACAACCTACTCAGCCATACCCTGTTTATATGCCATGGGAGGCCTTCACTTTCATCAGTGGATTAGGAAATTTGCTGGGGGATTTAGAATTCATGGAAGTGGCTGAGCTAGTCCGTGTTCCACCTTCCAAAAGCAGCTGGTCTGACAGGAAGGTAAAATAGCCAGATGAAAGTTCAAGGCGCACATTTCTACCTGCGGATCATTATGGATATTGCATGGCTCTGTCAACCAGTCTCAAAAATGTTACGTTTCCATTACTCCCAAAGAATGTGAGCAGGTTCCATTTCCAACCTTTCTATAAATCACTGTGAAGCTCTACAAGGGTTTGTGCCTCTTGTCAATGTGTTTTTCAATATCATGGTAAGGGAGTGCACGCCCTCCTTGGGGAGGAAACTGAGCAGGTAGCACAGAAAAAAATCTGTTCTTTCCTTCCCAACTCCTTCTACTTTTATATACCTTCTTTTATGAAAGTAGTTCTTGGCTGGGGACAATTCTGCTCCCTAGAGATATTCTGCAGTGTATAGAGACATTTTTGGTGTTGGAACTTTGATGTTGCTACTGGAATCTAATAAGTAGAAAACAAGAATTCTGCTAAACACCCTACTCATGGAGCAATCCCCATAACAAAGAAGTAATGGGCCCAAAAAGTCAGTAGTGTCAAGAATAAGAAATCTCTGTGTACAAGAGGCTCTGGCTCTCAAATCCTATTAACTGTAGTACACTGAGTCCAGTTTTCTCTTGGCTAACCTTGTATCTTAGTGGTTTTCAAAGTGCTCTCCTTAGATCAGCAGTATCAGTGCCACCTGTAACCTTGTCAGACACGTACGCTCTCAGGCCCTGCTACTGACCTTCTGAATCAGGACCTTAAGGGGAAGATCAGTACTTGGTGTCCTAAAAAGTCCTCAAGGAAATTCTGATCACAAAATTTGAGAACTACTTGAGTAAACCAGAGGTTGATAAACTTTGTCAATCAATAGCCAAATAGTAAGTCTTTGCCCCTTCTGTCTCTCTGCCTCTGTGCTGCAAAAATAGCTATGGTTGATACAAATATGCATAGCCATGCCCAAATAAAACCTCATTTACAACACTGAAATTTGAATTTCCTGTGACTTTAACATATTGCAAAGTGCTATTCTTCTTTCATTTTTTCCTACTATTTAAAAATACATAGACCATTGTTAGCTCCAGGACTATTCAAAAACATCCCATGGGTTAAATGTGATTTTGTATTGCAGTTTGCCTGTCCCTATTAACAACACCCCCCAAAAAATATTCAATTTGGTACTTTAAATCCTGAATTCCAGAGGAGGACACTCATGCCAGTAAAGCTGGCTTAAAGAAACCACACAAGCCTTCCTCTCCCTCCCTCTATCTCATATGCCTGCGGTTCCTATGGACTGAACCACCTCCTAGAACACAGGAAAGTGGGGCAGAGTGGGAATTAGTCTCTCTGTGTGGCAGACACATGAACACATGAGAGACACTCACTGCGTCCAGTCCAAGGAAGGAAAGAGATTTCTGCCCTTCTGCTGCCTAGAGGAAACACTGCCCCCAAAGAGAAATGAATTAGACATGCCAAAAATGAAAAACATTAAATATGTGCTACAACGGTACATTTTCATGAGTGTCAACTGTTTCAGTGCCGTGTGGGTGCAACCCAAATCTCACACAGACAGCATTTATAAACTCACTGCCATTGTAGCCTCATGCACTCAGGGAGTTTCACAGACACTTGTCCTGCCGCAGAGCTCTCAAGTCTCACTGACGTCCACCCTAAGCGTGAGGGCCAGGCTGGGGCTCTGAGCAACCCAAAATATCCCAACCATGAACTATGTGAACTGACCACCAGAGCTTTCTCCTGGGGCATTCAGCAAAGCCACAGTCAGGAACGTGGCGACACTTCTCTCACACCTGACGTGGATCCAGCAACACAGCTCTCTGGATGCATTCCAGTGGTAGCTGTGAACTCCTGTGTCCCTGTGTCTAACACCTTGTGGCACACATGTTCCATACACGTCATCTCGTGACATTCGCACGCGTCAGAGAGGTTTCTCAACAACATCATGAGCCACGCTGTCACAATGTTGTCACACAATACACAGGCACAGGGTTCTTTCTGAGAAACAGAACCATGCCACAGAATATACTTCAAGTTTTCTACTTAGAAAGCCCAGAGGCCAGGCCAGGGATTTAGTTCAGTGGTGCAGCACTTGGCTGGCAAGCATAAGGTGCTGGGTTCAACACTCAGTACTAGTATAAAAAGAAAGAAAGAAAGAGAAAAGAAAGCTCAGAGCCCTGTAAGACAGACAGGTCAGGGGTTGGAGGAGGGGAGGAATCTAGAAACCAAGCCTAAACAGAGTAAAGGCAAGCAGGTAAGTCCCCACTAGATTTGTTTTATGTGCCCCACAATGGCTAGTGTCTCCGAAGTCAGAATACTGAAAAGCAAGTACCTACCCATTTAGCAGAGTAATCCTCCTGAACTGAATTCTGAGGCGGGGAGGGGAAGACCTCTGTTATGAAGCCAGCCCAGAACCTAGATCTGGGGCAAGTTACCTCACTTCCCTGAGTTTATTTCTGTTTTCTAGTTGGGTTACCATGAAAGATCAATAAGATAACTGATAAGCTGTGCTTGGTACAGTACTTCAAATACATTGTGCTCCCTGTGAATGTATTTTCTCTTGTATTTCCATCCCCGCAGAGGGAGAGTAAGAACCGTGAAGCCTCCGTCTCTTCAGCTCAGTCAGTCACCAAATCCCAGCTGCCCTACCATAATTTCATTTCTGTTCCTGTTCTGTTCCTTGATTTCATGCCTAAGCAGTCACACTGATTCTGCTTCTAGTATTTTGGGTCTAATTTTGGACTCCAGTGCTGGACTTTGGTTTTCTGGCTCTGTCCTCTCCAAAGAATTCTTTGTTGCTGACCTGGTTCTTGACTCAACTCCATCCTACCATTCTTACTTGTTTATTTGTTTTAGCCCTTCCTTCCATCCTCTCTCCCTCCCCATTCTTTCCTTTCCTTTTTTCTCTTTCTCTTCCTCCTTCTCTCACTCTTTCCCTCCTTACTTTCCTCTTTCTCTTCTTTCTGTCCACAATAGCCATAGAGAATCCATAGCCTCTCCAATGCCATGCTGGGATGCAGTCTAATGAATTGTCACAGAAACAAGACAAATGCAACTGCTGATCTCAAGGGTCTTCATTCAGATAGAAGACAGAACATGAACAAATACATAACAGAATGGTAAAATGGAAATGTTAGCCAGGGTACCAGAAGACACTCACTGTCTTATTTCAAAGGAAGTGCTAGCCCATATGCACATGAATCTGCAAAGGAGACTGTCAAAATCAGTTTCACTGCAAGTGCACATGAAGTCAAGGGTGGAGTTGGGGAAATATTTTAGCAAAGTTTCTTGGTGTGAGTTGTGCTGTGTATCGACCCCATTTAGGGAGGGGAAGTGGAAGGGAAGCACTAATCCTGTTTGCAGTGAATGGTTTTCCTCAACTTCTAGGCACCAGAGTCACCAGCCTCTAGGCATCTCATCTACACCTTTCCAGTTTGGAGTGACTATGTGATTCCCTTTGACCAATAAAATGTGCCACTTGCAGACAGAAGCATTTCATGGCAGCTTAATCCTCCAGTGCCCTCTTCACTTGCTATGGAAATTGTAGAAGCATTTTTAAAATAATTTATTTGGCCCATCCATATGTATGTCAAGTACTGAAAAGAGAAAATGTGAACAATCTTAGTGAATAGCAACTATTTAAGATAAAAAAATTATTTTTCATATGAAGAAAAAGTTAAGCTCACTAAAAATAGCTGTTTTCCTCAGGCAACGTTTTCTTGTGGTAAAATATACAAAAGGCAGATTTATCATTTTAACCATTTATAACTGTGCAATTCAGTGGAGTTCAGCACATTTGCATTGTTATACAACATCATCATTGTCTGTCTCCAGACCTTTTTGTAGATTTGTGATCCAGAGACAATATAGAACAAACCAGCCTGGGATACCAAGTCCACACTTGGAATACAACTGCCCTTAAAGGTTGTCTGGATCCATAGAGGACTAAGAAAGAAATGAACCTGTGTGACATCAAGCCACTTTGGTTGGGGGCTGTTTGTCAACTCAGCACAACATATCCTGGTCTGACTATCTCACAGGTGCTCTGCTCTGCCCCCATGGAGAGACTATGGGTGTGAGAAGCCACTTGGACAATTTAATGGAGGAAGCCTGGGCTTTCACTTGAGAGCTCCAAAGGTCAAGAGACTGGCTGCAGCCACCTGCAGAATAAGGCTGGGGGTACCAAAGTGATTTACTTTCAGAGTTTGACAGAGCAAAGAATGACAGCATATTCCCATGAAACTGGTCCAAGTCAAGTGCAAGGGACAGCCAAGTCAGAGTCAAACTACTTCACGTAGAAAGGCATACAGACCTCAACACAGAGAAGGCTGAGGCACTGCTGGGTCCCTAGAAGAAGGTCCCAGTCAACAAAGAGATACATCTGATGCAGACCAAGAAGTGCAGAACAGAGATGCCCAGTAGTGAGGCAGGCGTATCTGAAGTCTCACAAATGCACTCAGGAGAAAAACAGTTCACTTCCAGCATCAACCAAAGAGTGATGAAGCTGGTCATCATCGTGGTCACAGCCAAGCACAGACTTCTTACTCCCGTTGCCTCTTTGTCTCCCCTATCTGTTCCTGGAGGCACCAGAAACCTGACTAGCAAGACAGGAGGGTAAGTGCACCAGTTAAGGAAAGGGAGAAAATGCCAACTGTCTATCTCCCTTCCCCCAAAGCTTCTATCTGTACTGGGCCTGAGTGGGATGGAGAAGATGGCAAGACTTTTGGGCTGCATATTTTAATTACTAAGTTAGATATACATTGTAGTTGAAACTTTAAGTATCCACAAGACTCTGTCACCTAACAAGAGCATGGCTGGGTTTTCATCCAGAGGCAGGAGAAAAACTAGCCCCACAAATGTACTTAAACTGGGACACTGGTGATTAAATCTCATGTTTCTTCGACATCATGGTACAAATAAATGTACAAATATTTCCTGAGATCAGCAAAGATACATAAAAGATTTGACAGGTGTGTTACAGCTAAGGAAACTATTTGTGAATCAAAATGGGAACTGGTCAGGCACAGAATAAGAAGAGGTACTTAGAGAACCATTGTAGTGTCTGTCCTATCCTGTGGGATTCACGTCAACATGGACCATGGCTTTGACCTCTTCAGTTTCCAATGGCATTTGTGGCAAATGGCAGAAATGACTTCTTAGCTTCACACTATTCAGCTTTCACAATGTGTAGTTAAATCCTGTTGTCCTAACTCCATACTAGAATGAATGTACCAGGTGTGATGGAAATGGTCGATTGGCTTTGGCATTCATTCCTACCTCCTTCTATCAGGCATTCATGTATTGCAAAAGCTAGAAAGATTTTTTTTAACTCTGTATTTCTAGACTGAGGTCTGGGTAAGGAATAGATCTTCCCCAGCCAAATGTGCTCAGATGAGATTTTAGAGGGGAGAATCAGGCCAACTTTTCACTGACAAGCAAAGGGACACCATTAAGTTTCTATCTGACTCTGTGTTTCAGTGTCTGGCAATTGTGGCAGTAGGTACAGAATCCTAAGCCATGAATCACTACTACAGTTTGATACACTTGACTTCAATGATTTTAGGGTCAACCCTCCTATCTCTCACCATCCAGGTTATGACAAATGTAACATGTCTCCTGATGGATCCTTTCTACTGTTAACCATTCCTGAGGGGCCAGCTTAAAGTCTGTTTCAACCTTCTAACAATTTTGGAAGCACCCCTTTTCTAGTAATAAATAAGTATCTTTCTTTTGCAAATACCCAAAGTCTCTGTTTCCAGTACTGGACCCTGGCTGATGCATGAAAGTACCTTCTAATTATAATTTGACTTCTTATTTGGCATGGTCACAGAGAGCAAATGCTCTGGTCAGATGCATAGCTATCTGATTGAATGGTATGTTTTTGAGTGAGGTCTGATATTCATTGGCATTCATTCCCAGTTTGAGAAGTCTAGGGCATAGATCAAACTATTTCTCTGTATAAATTTAGACTAAAATCTGGACGTGGATGACTTCACCATGGAAAATGCCACCACATTAGCTCATAGAGAAAATGTACCACCTGGCTTTCTCTAATCACACCTCAATTTTGCACACACCCCAACATATCAGCGCTTCATGAGTCTTTGGCCTTTCCATGTCTTCAGATTGTCACTCCATCCTGGTGAGACCAGCACTCCTGGGTTCCACTGTGCTTTAACAGACAGAGAGTTAACCATCCCTTGTCCTCCTTCTGTTGCTACCAGCCAGCGCTCTCTTTTGACAAAATTACCACACAGTAGGATGGTCCAGTTAGCTGATCATCAGGAAACCCTATCATTTTGCTAGAAAAGTCCAGTTTCAAGGCATTTCTGCCCATGCAGAATGTGCCTGAGAAATAAAGCAGGTTGCGCTCTCCTCAACCACGGCAGGGAGTAATACATCAAAGTCAGAACATTGGCAGGCACTCAGGGACACCACCTCAACAATTTTCTCTTAACCCTCTTTTGCTGTCTGATCCATTTGCACTCCCTCAATAGTAGAGGCTGTTGAAGGCAGAAACTGCATTATTTTCATGTTCCCAACGTGAAACTCTGGACTCTGAACTATACAAACAGTAGACACTTAATGATGGTCTGTTGAATGGATAAGTGAATGAATGAATGAATTAGTGAATGAAATTTCTTGTTTTTGCCTTTTTTTTTTGTTATCCCATTGTTCCCTTGTACTTTATATACCCCTCAGACAGGATGTTTTTCATTTTGTCTCTCTTTCTCCAGCTGTCTTCACCTATTCTCATCTCATTGTGTTATGCACATCCATCTTCAAGTCACTGTTCATATCTCCACTTCTTACAGAAAAATGCTTTGACTACTTAGCCCAGTTTCTCCCATCTGACATCTTCATAGCTGCTCCATACTTTGTCCCTTATGGCACTTGTCACCACCACTTTGTGTAACAACTTGACCAAGTGTCTTCCCCACTGCATGACAAGCCACAAAGAGGCAGTGAACCACACTCTCTATAAATGTTTTGAATGAATTCATGAACTTTTCTGAAATGCACAAGCATTAAGAGTTTGAGGGCAAAAAAAAAAAAAAAAAAAACAGTTTGAGGGCTTTGCTGTCAAGAACTCTCAGCCTGATTCTTCCACCACAGCAAAATGAAGTCTACATCTCTATCCTTCTGGAAGATAGCTCACCTTGTTCCTGACCTGCCCTAAGTCTATGATCACCTCTTATAAAGTAGTTATTTGTATCCTTTGATGTCCTGTGTTTACCACAGAAGTTTGTTTTTACCCTATCATCTTTTCATTGTTCCATTTTAGTCCATTTTATTCCTTCTTATTATGTTTTCTTTGTTACTATTTAAAAGAAAATTCTATTGCAAGAAAGCATAGCTCTAAGCAACTGGTTTGTCCTAAATAGGAATATTAAATGTCACTCCTTATCTCCTCCCATTCCTCTCCATCAGCTGGCAATAAAAACAGAATTCTGAATTCCAAAGGAGACTATCTGGTCCAATCCTGGGAGAGCTGCTAGAGTATACAGAGTTTTCACCAGGATGGGAAAAATGTTTCCCACCAAAATTCATCACACGTAATTTCAAAGGAGAACAAATTGCCAGGATTGTCTGGCCCCAGGTAGTAAATTATTTCAGCTTCAAACAACCCCACTGGAGGTGCTTCCATCTATGTTTTTGCAGAGCTATAAACAGGTGACATCTCCATTATTATAAAATTTATGAAAAGTGAAAAAATTAATAAAGAATGAATACATACACAAATGCCTGAGAAAGTAAATGAGAGGATGAGTAAGTAAATGGATGAGCTAATGATAGGCAGAGCGATGGATACATAAGCGAATGAATAAGTAGAATAATGAATACGTGAATTAGTAGATGAGCAACTGAATGATAAAATAGTTCAGTGAGTTAATAAATAGGTCTAAGTAAACCCTAGAACTCCCATATAAACCAATACACTCTTGAGACTAGAAAATGAAACTCAATACTAAAGATACAATAAAGTAATTAAAAACAAAAACTCTGTGACAATACAGAGTTCATTGATCAGTGTCCCCAAATCAATATTCTCCTGGACAACTCTTCAGTGTGGCTTCTCAGCCCTACTCATTGACTGTCCCTGGAATTGTGAACAGAAAAGACAAACTATAAGATAGGGTGGATAGTGAAAAGGTATGGGTCAATCTGAGTTGTGGTGCTTTGCACTAGCTGTGCTTTAGAATTGCATAGGCACCTTCTGAAACTAGTTCTGATTCACTTGGGTTAGAAGCCAGTGGGAATGAGGGATCAGAAGGCAAAAGGGAGCCTTTTTAAAGGCTCTGCCGTGATTCAAATGGAAAGCCAGGGATGAGACCCACTGGTTCCATGGTGAGACCTTGATGTGAGTCTTTAAACATAATAATTTAGACACCAATGACATCCTCATGTGGCCGAATAAAAGTTATCCTTTCTTGTATTCTTTTAACCACATAATATGTCAAATTGACACTCTCCAATCTTCAAGATTTATCCCATTGTCTATCCTACCTACAGTGGCAGCCTTCACCCCTTTCTCACCCCCGCATGCTTGGCTGATTTTTCAGATGTAGATAGTTGGCTCATCAGGCAGTGATCTACAGTAGAGGTTCGATAGAGTAACACTGAGGAATAAAGCACAGTTTCATAAAACAGGGAAACATGGGGGAAGAGAAGCTTTAAAGATGTCTAAAATATGCATTACTTAGTTTTTAAATTTTCACATTTTGATAAAGTCATATTGACACAGTAGCACCAAAGTAGTCAGTAGGGTGTAGCTCCACTGTAGGGTGCATAAGGCCTTGGTTTCAACCCTCAGTACCAAATAAAATAAAAGTCAGCAGGAGATGTTTTGTCTGTCTAAATGTTTTTTAGAGAGACAAGGTGGCAGATGAGCTTTTGCTAGTCAAGAAAACAGCAAGATTAATAGCTGCCACCTGGCCAAAGAAAGCAAAAAACCAAGGGGAGAACAAGCCAACCACTTGGAAAGGAATGTGACATTTGGCACCTGGGAACCAGAGCTATAGGAAGCCCCTTCCCGTCTTTAAGAGATGAGCTTAACTTTGGGCCATATGGCAAATTCAACTGTGTTGGTATATTCTGCTTCCTTCTTATCTGTATTACATTTTTGTTAAAGAAAGCTCTGTTTGGAATGTCATCCTACTAACTCTACTGTACCAAGAAGAGATAAAAGTAAAAGATTTGAAGGAAAATGAGAATGGAAAAGAACCAGTAAGTCTTTGGGGATAAATAATACAAGAATGTAAGGTAAGCGTGGAATACAAGGAAAGGCTAATCTATTCCCAGGCACCTATTCCAGGGGGAAGATAAAGGAAGGAGGGGAGATATTATGAAACTTGAAATTGGCAGGGGAGAAATTCAGGACCAATGAAAGGAGAGTTTCTTCACTCAGAAAGGAGAAAACTCATCATCCCAAAAGGAAATACTGCAAAAATGTAAATAGAACCCCAAAACTTGCAGGTAAGTACTGGGTTACTGAAAGAAGATGATGATATCCAGTTGACATCTAGAAGAACAATATTTTTCTTCTCTAATTTTCTCTATAGTGCTCTAGGGTAAAATAAGATCTTGAACTATGGCACCACAAAAATCACTTAGTGTGGTCATGCACTAATCTTATGTTTGATGTGGGGTGATAACTGTCTTCAAAACTAATTTATTTGTTCCTTTCTAATAAATGCCAGTTACAGGTTCCTCTGTTAAACAACTTCTATTTGTCAGGCATTATTACTTTACATCCACTGTCTAATTTAAATTAAGCATCCAAAAATCACTTAGTTCATGGATGTCTGACCCCCAGGCCATAGACTATGATGACTTGTTAAGAATCTGATCATACAGCAGGAGATGAACAGCAAGTAAGCCATTCCTTATTGCTGGAATTACTGCCTGAGTTCTTTCTCTTGTCAGATATTTTCATAATAATGAAAACTCTACTATGGTTTGATCACAAAATGGATCTGGGGTGTGTACTTTTTATGAAAATCTAATGCCTAATGATCTGAGGTAGAGCTGAGGCAGTGATGCTAGCACTGGGGATTGTAATTATTATGTATTGCAAACACATACTAATAAAAACAAAAAGAAACTAACCACTCTTTGCCAGTTTATGGGAAATTTTTCTTTCAAAATATCAGTTTCTGGTGTTAAAAATATTGGGGAATTCTGACTTTTATTGCACAGACCACCTTGTAAGTGTCTATGGGTGGCAGAGAGTTATAACCTAGAGAGTTCATTTAGGTTTTTAAGGAGTCTATGATACATTTGACAAGGCAGAATAAAACCATGTAGTTTACTGTATGATTGACAGACATGAGAAACCACCAGAAATGATTTACAGACAAAGATATGCAAGATAAGGGAACACTGGAGGTTCAGAACTTAGCAATCAGGTGTTTAATGGAGAAATGGCAAGTGGTTAAGAGCAAGGCTCTGGCTTGAGACACCCTAATTTCAAATCCCAGCTTCCCCAATTGGCAGCTATGGTATTTAGTTAAATTATTCCATATCTCTGAGCCTCAGTTTCTTTTGCTATATAATGTGTCTGCTAGTATCACCTTCCTGGAGTTGTCGAATGATTATATAAACCAGTGCATACAAAACACTTAGAAAAATTTTGGGAAAAATGTAAGGACCCAATAAACATTAATAATCAATAATTTTATCTCTGTTAGGGGCCACCATGAGAGAAGAGATGACCAGGAAAGCAGGCCAGTATCTTCCTCTGCTCTGTGGATTCAGTGGGAATGAAATCTATATTTCTTACACAACCTCCAAGTTCAGATGCTGTACTGGAGCCTGCTGTTAAATCAGCTGGCATCTCCCTGCTTACAGCCCTAAATACATTGCCCTTCTCCACATTGTTTGAACATGATGATGAGCTCTTTTTCATTCAAAGTTTTTATGTGCAGCTTCCTTTTGCCTGGAGTATCTCTACTCCCCCATTCTTCACATGACTGGCTTCCTCTCATCTCACAAGTCTAGTTTAAATGTCACTTCCTTAGAAAGGCTTGCTATTACCATCTGTATCCATCAGGGTCCTAGCAGGAAACAATGATACACTTACACTTGAATAATTCGAGGAGGTTTGATAACTGGACTATTCGTAAAGTCCTGGAGCAAGCAAAGGGAGACCAGACCATAGGCGTTTGGACAGAGCCATCCTAAAGCTGGAGGGATGAAGGAGCAGGACAAAGAAAGCAGTCAGTAGGTGGGGGTGGGGGGTAGGTGTTGTGGGGAGTTGGCATGGACAGGACTGGGAGAATAAATACCAGCCTCATCTGTTCTCACACTCAAATCTCCTGCAAGGCCCTTTGGCTGAAATCTACAAAAGCCAGATGACAAAAGAACTCATTTATGGGGTCCATCTGTATCAGCCCACAAGGACAGAGACCAGGTTGCAGAATGGGGAGTGAGGGTCTAGAGGAGCAAAATGAAGACACATACACCCCATCCAACCTAATACAAGTTGCCTTTGTTACTTATCTTCATGTAATCTCATTCTGTTCTTCAGACATAGTTAGACCAATTGTTGTGTGTTGAAGATACATCTCTCACATTTCCCCTGAATGCTGGAAGTATGATGGTTTTGCTTCCCACTAAGGACTTAGTACCTAACACATCACTGGAACCACAGTACACGGTTGGTAAATGTTTAGGAAAAAGTCAAGAAGTGGTAGTCAAAGGTACAAACTGGATTTTCCCAAGATGTTAAGCCATCTTAAGCTTGCCTGGTAATCAAAAATACCAGTAGGCAAGTGACCTGATCACGTAGTCAGGTGTCCGCTGTAGGCAGAGACTAACCCTGGAGTATTGAGATATTTGTTCCAGGTCACTTGTGCAGAGCCCCCTGAAGGCACTTGGCAAGAACCAAGCAAGAGGACAGGTCTCCATGTGGGTCTCAAGCCCAGGTAGGAACTAGATTCCTTGGCAAAGAACTAAGGCAGACTTTGTCATGGAGAGTTACAACCCAATCTCTTTTCATTATCTGCACTGCAGCCACAGTGATTTTTCTAAATTATAAATCCGATCATGCTATCCCCCCACTGAAACACTCCCACTCACTTTCTCAACAAACACTTATTCCATGCTTATGATTTGCAAGTTTAAACCTCTTAATGTGGCTTATAAATTCCTGCATATCCTGGCCCCTGCCTGCTTCTGCAGCTTCATCTCACACTCCCTCCTCCAGTGCACACGCACATGCGTATGCACACACACACACACGCATGCATTCAAATACTCAAACATACATAAATGTGCACTTTCATGCCCTCTCCTCTCTCCACCTCAGATTTTCAGTACACCATTTCCTCTGTCACCTCTGTATTTTTTACATAGAGTTCACTCAACCAAAACACTCTTCACCTGTAATTCTCCTTCATCTGGGCTAGATTTCATTCATTCTTCCAGTCTCAGCTTAGATCACCTTCTTCTCCAAAATGATCCCAGACCTTCCAAGAAGAAATTACAAAATTTTTTCTTATGCCCTTGGCTTATCACTGTGTCCTGCCTGGCCCTCATCAGAATACTCATCACATTGTTTCATATTTTACCTAAATGTTCACCTGTCTGCTGTTTGATGACTTCATGAAGGTGAGACAGAGTCTAACCTGTCCACCATCATACAACACCTCACATAATGTTTGGCACATAACAGAGGCTCCAAATATTGTTGAATGATTGATAATGAATGTCCCATGATGATGTTAGGAAAAGGTGTGATTGAGGCAGTTCAACAGAACTCAACAAAATATACTGGATGTTGGACCAAAGAAAGGCAGAAAGCACTGGTCATCCCGGCCATGAGATCAGACTCTCTTATAGGGGCCCTGCCCTAGTACTATATATGCAGGGGAGTTTTTGTTCCCTGTAAATAATCAGGGTCAGGGAAGACTAGGCTGATGCTACTCAAGAAAGACTTCATGAAAGAAGTGATTACTGAGAGTCAAAGGAAGTGATGCACAGTAGTAATAATATTGTCACAGTACACATTATTAAACATTTATCCATGTTTAAATTTATTTATCTGAGCTTGCAGTTTTATATACTTCATTTCATGTAACTGACAAAGGCAGAATATGAACCCAAAGTATCAGATTCCAGGGTTGCACAGTTAGTTGATATACTACAAAGTCTTTCAAAGCATGAGTGGACATGAAATAAGAAGATATTTGAAGTAGAGACATCCAACAGTCACAAAGATGCCAAGAGGCAGAACTTGCACAGCTCTGGTCAGTGCTGAGAAAGAGAGTAGAAGACAAGGGAAAGAGTGAAAGACTGAGCACCAAGCTTACAACTATCACGTTGGACACATAGGTGGTAAGACTAGAATCATGATTATCTGGCACCTGAGCCAGAGCTTTTTGTGGATGATGTTCTGGGTGGTGGTCAAGGACCGAAAGACAAAAGGTCAACTGGGAGGATTCAAAGTGACTCAGGTGACAGGTGACAAGCAGTGACTTGGAAGGCTTCCAGGAGAATAAAGGAGCCTGGCAAAAGAACACAAGATAGCATATAATGAAATGAGAAACAGTGGGCAGCCCCATTTAACCCAGTAATTCTGTTTAACCTCTCAATGCAAACTGAAGTATTAACTCAGTTCTGGCTTTGGTCTCAGACCCAAAAGCCACTTCTGTTTCCATCCATCAATGCAAGCAGAATGAAAGTCACCACCACTGGTTAATTGCCTGGCTGGTGTATGAAAGTTCCATAGATCCCAAAGTCATTAGCTAGTGTTGGGTTTAAAGTTGCTGACCTGCAGTCTCTCCAGAAAACCAAATGGGATGCTTAATTTAATTGACCTGATTTTAAAACACAATTTCTGTGATGACACTTGTGGAAATAAGCCACTAGCAGAGAGACTTTGGGGACAAATAAAAATTCAAATGCCTGAAAAGTTCTAACCCTCAACAGTCCACCACCATGGTGAGCCTTATTTCCATAGGCTCACTCTCTTGGGTGCTAACTCTTCCCCCAAGTGTTCCCCCCTTGACCAAACAGGAAAAGAAAACCCAAGATGAGTTTCACTTAGAGGTAAAGGGCAGAGCTAGAAGGCAATACATGAGAATCCTGCTCCCTCTGACCTGTCTCCAACCCAGCACCCAACACGAATGTCCTAAAACATACACTTTTTGATTCATTATGCTCCTTAAAACCTTCGGGGTATTTCACAGCCCTGGGGATGAATTCAAAACCCCTAATGTGGCTTTTAGGGCCCTTTAGGACCAACCTTCTCGGCCTGGTATAACCTACATGCTGTGCTTCAGCCTCTGTAAATGCCTTTCACTTGTCTCTGAAGTACCATTCACACCTCATTGTTGCATCTAGGAGAGAAGCCTTGAGTGCACCAGGCATCCCAACAAGCAGGCACCTGAAGCTGCACAAAACTCTGTGGCTTCACATTTCACTTTGCAACCTATATTATTTCTTGGGGCTGATCTAACACAGGTCCACAAACCTGTTGGTTTAAAACAACAGAAATGTATTTGTGTATAACTTTGGAAGCCACCTGTCTGAAATCAAGGTGTAAGTTGGACCACACTCTTTCCTGGCATTCCTTGACTTGTGCCTGCATCACTGATTCAGTTTATGCCTCCGTCTCCACATGGCCTCCACCCTTTCCTCCTTTCTTCTTTTAAAAATCCATTTATCATTGGGTTCAAGACTCACCCAAATAGGTTAGATGATTTCGTCTTGAGATTCTCATTTACATCTATGAAGACTCTTTCTCCAATACTGTCACATTTACAGGCTGCAGGATTCGGACACAAACATATCTTTTTGGAGACCTGACTGGAAAAGAGTAAACTGAGGGTAACTTGCACAAAAGGCATTTCTGGAAATGCAAGCTGCAGATGAGGAATAGCAGTGGTCAAGGGAGGTGACAAGAAAGACAAAGGTGTCAGCCAGATTGTTCTTTAAAATGCAAGCCAGCTTTGCCCTTAACCCCAATAGTCCTCCATCCCCAGGAAAACCTGGAAATGACCAAAAGTAGACCAGAGCTCAAGAGCTGAGCACCTTATCTCTTCTTTTGCAGAAATTGGGATCCTACAGCACAGCCCATGCACCATCATCCTTGCCCTGATTGTTCTGAGATCCCACATCACTCAGCTTGTCTTGCAAGCCTAAGAGAAGAAGCTAAGAAAAAGAAAGACTAAGCCATGGAGTCACCGGACTGGCTATGAGTCCTAGCTCTGCTACTTCCTGCTTGTTGTCTCCCAGGGCTGCCAGGGTAAATGGAACATCAGCCCTGTGCCCAGCACATTATGGGCCCCTGGAAACACTGTATCCTCATTGCCTCTTAAAGCTTCCTGTTCCTTCTGCCCCTATCCAGGAAGGACAGTTCTGCACTCTCCCATCCTGCAGGTAAGAGCTGACGAAAAAGCTTAAAAAGATAGATAATCACGAGATGAGGGGAGCTTAATAGACTCCACTTAAAACAGCATCAGACAAGCTCAGGTGAAGACTCCTCCTCTTCTGTTCTCCAGGATCAAGCAATGCTTCAGGCTCTGCCATCTTGCATTAAGCAATGTCCTAACTCTGTCATTTTTCATCTAATACACTGAGCCCTTAGGTGAAAGACGGCCACTCCTTGGCACCTTAGCCTGCTTTCTATTTCCCTCCTAGTTGCAGTGTAGGAAATGATTTTCCCCCATCTAATCTGCAGCTGGAACAAGACACAGCTGTCCAGGTCACACTCTTGGTATAGAAAAGTCTAGCAAAGCTCATATCTTTCAGGTATGACAGGTGCCAAAGATCCCAAAAGACATGTGTAAACAAAGAGATGAAAGAGGATCAGTGAGAATGAACAAACCAAATTGGGGGTGCAAGTCCCTGGACATCCTGCCACCATCCCTCACCCCTACTTACCATCCTGTACTGGGAAGTGTCACAGTATGTGAAGGTGGCTGGCTTTGGAGCAATTGTGCATGATGGGAAGTGACTGTAAAATGTTACCAGGCAGAGGGAAAGAGTCCTGCATCCTTTATAAGCCTTGGGAAGGACTGTTCACGTTTTGACTCAAGATGTCACATTACTGGCCACTAAGTTGCTGACACCCTGACCCCACCTGGATCATCACATTTGCCAAAATATTATTAGCCAGAGGTTTTTGTTTCTTTGTTTGCATGGTTTTTGTCATCTTCATGTGCCCTAGACTCTTAGTATCCACAGGGTCTGAAAGGCCTTCCAGTCCAGGTGACACAATATATCAAGAAACTCTCATTTGAACCAGCAGCTCTCAACTAAGGACAATTTTACCACCCCATCCTCCCACCAGAGACATTTGGAAATGTCAGCAGTCATTTGGGTTGTCGTAATTGGAGAGAATTGCTACTGGCATCTGGTGGGTACAGACCAGGGATACTGCTAACCATCTTATAATACATAAGACAGACTTTGTGTCAAAGAAATGTCCAGCCTGAATTGTTTACAGGCTGAGAGGCTGAGAAATCCTGGCCTGGACACTTCACGCACAACAGTGTAGAAAGGTGCCTTGGAGTTGATGGCGTCCCTGCAGCCCCACAGGTCATGCGTGCCCTGCCATTGCAGGCTTGTGGGTAAACTTGTTTTCCATGCCAGCGCTGAGCCCACCCTTCTCTCCCACCCGCAGCCCCGCCCTCTTGGGGACAGCACTCATGTGGCTAAGATGAAAGGCTGGTGCCGCAGGCCCCCATGCCAACTCGCCACTTGATTGCTTTTAATTAATTCTGCTTGATTATAGCACATGGGAGTCGCATCTGAGAGATAGGACAGGCTCTTTATATTCTGTCTTCATTAAAAAGTTTGGATCTGGAAGCTTTTTCAAAGAGCTATGTGTCTCCTTTACTTTTGTGTCATTTTTAATTGAGGAGGGCACAGGGAGATGTGCCGAGCTGTGCTGAGCAGAGACTTTGCAAATGAAAGATGGAGTGTCTGGGGCCTCTTGTGGGGAAAAGGCAGCTAGCCTGAGATCAAGGAATCTGGAACAGATAGCCAGGGTACGGCCAGTCTACTGGCCAAAAGAGAGGTGTGGGGAGGGAGGGGACCATCAGCATCACTTTCAGTCCATTCCAAACAATGCTTGACATGGGGCAATGAGCTGACACACTTCACATAGTGTAAAGGACTCTAAAGGATGGACTTGGAGATTACACAACAGTAATCATGAAAAAGGGAAGAAGAGGATGGATCAATCACCACACCTTGTCTGTAACCCTGTTGTCCAGCAAGGGAACCAAACTTCCTCAGGGAAAGCTTGCCCTACTTCACCGTGCAGATTGATCACTCTTGCTTCTCTACTCCTGCAGTGCATGGTCATCTCCCCAGGAAAGCACTATGCTGTCTTAGCTATCTATCACTGTGTAACAAGTTACCCCAAAGCTTAGATCTCAGAACAACAAACATTTTTTATCTCATGGTTTCTGTGCATCAGGAATCCAGATACTGCAAACAAACAGCCCTGGCATGGGTGTCAGTGGGTCTCAGAAGTCTCCAAGCTCACTCTCGTGGCTGTGGGAAGGCCTCAGGTCCCATTGGCTATTGGGCCAGTATCAATTTCTTGCCACAAGGGATTCTCCTTAGAAGGGCTCACACAGAGCAGCAGGCTTCCCTCACAAGAAATGAGTGAGAGAGTAAGAGCACGGACCAACTCAGAGCCAGTGAATTTTTGTTACCTAAGCTTGGGAGAGATGGGAAAGATAGCCCATTACTTTTGCTGTATTCTATTTGTTATAAGTGATTTTCTGGGCTGGGGATTTAGCTCAGTGGCACAAGCACCTGCCTGGCGAGCACATGGTCATGAGTTCGATCCCTAGTACCAAAAACAGAAAAAAAAAATGGTTTTCTGGGGCCAGCCTACAAACAAAAAGAGAGGCTCTTATTAGGACAAAGACCCAGGAGGCAGGGACTGTGGGTGACTACCCTAGAGGCCATCTACCAGACCTAGTGCATTTGCTGCCTCTTTTAGAACAGCTGCCCCTTGAAGGTGAGACTCCTGTTTTTCTGCATCTCCATCCCCAATTATTAACCCAGTTTCTGGGATGTGCTGAGCATGCAAAGGGTATTTGGTAGGATGAACAAATACATACACATACATGCACGCATGAGTGAGTTGGTTAGTGTACAAACAAACAAAACAATCACTCTCCAAACCTTATTCACATTTGTCAGACCAGTCTTCAACAAAGAGAACTTGTTTGTCTCCAATACTGTTGTAGCAGGAGCATATCAACGCAGGTCAGCTAAAAGCCATTAGGTGTTTTAGACATAAATGTGACATAATGATGTGCAATCATATTTTACTGTATTTAACATGGGGCCATTATGATCCTCTTCTATTATGGTTAGTCTGAGTCCACTCTTAAATATTTTCTCCTTGGGGACTAATGACTGATAGTAAATCAATGATGCTGAAGAAACAAAGCTTCTCGTTATTTTAAGCTGCTAGCTGTCTGGGTGACACTAAACAGTACAGCAATGATCAGGAGCGAATCAGTGATGTCTAAACCTAGTTAGTGTTTGTGTAAGATCGATCAGAAGAGGAGCTTGAAGCTTAGCAACGGAGATTTCAATGGGACCAGGAGGCTGGATGATCTAAGTCCTGGCACATATCTGGGCTGAGGCAAGGGCTGGTAAGTGAGCTCAGCTGAAGCTTATTGAAATAATGTCCATGGCAGCAGTGCCCTGGAATCAAGACAAAGGCTAGAAAGTAGTCAGCAAATGAGCAGGTATTCCAGAAAGTCCAGTCACAAGGGTTAAGGAACACTGAATGCCCCTGCAGGTGAGTGGAATGGGTGAACGCAAAGAACCTGCCAAGGAGAGAGGACACTTAGGTTCCAGGGCCATGGGCACAAACTTTAGGGTGGAAGAAGAAGCAGACCAGAATATTTTAGGGCACTGATACCAAAGTTGCTAAGGCTAAGGTGCCCTTTCCAGAGCCAGAGCTAGCTGATTCATGCACCACCTTGGGCTCCAGTACCTAGAATCCCCTTAGGGGGTCCTGGCTTCCCATCTGATGATGTAACTATCATATTTCAGCAATATTACCTTCAGGAATCAAGGCGTGCTCAGGAATCAACAAGGCTCTGGGGCACAGAGGTAAATCAGCCATCACAGTTGTACATAGAGAGACCTGCACAAGGAGTTTAGGGAGATCACTAGTACAGAAGCTAAAATGACCATAACATGGTGTAAGCTTTTTAGGAGGTGGGAGAAATCACATATTGAGTCATCCTAAAGGAACTAATTCTGAGGAGTTAATTAGGATAAATCGTTTGGTGTGGGTTATTTATTTATTTAACAACCCTTTATTGACGGCTGCCTGCAGTATGGCAGGCACTGTGGGGATTGCAAACATGCTGAAGCTGTGGTCTCCGGCCTCAGAGAGCCTTGCAGTCTGGCAGGAGACACAGACATATACACAATTATACAAGGGAGAAGGAAGTGGGGGGAGGGGTGAGCAGTAATCAACCTCCAGATTCCAATTAGAACTCTTAGGCTTGGATGTCAGGGACCCATTTAGAATTCCAAGACAGAAGTGGAGCTGGTAAGACAAAAGCTCTGCCAGGGATGGGGGAACTTCCTAGTTAATGAAGAGCTTGAAAGCAAAGTACCATGTATTTCCAGTCTGAAGCTTATTATTCCTCATAGGTTTCTAGATCATGTTGTCTGCTTGTGTACAATGTGTCTAGGCCTCACTGTAAGAAGCTGGATTGTTGGACTGCCTTAAAAACTAGCTGTAGGGTAAGCATCAATGTTCATTCAAACAACATTTCTTGTTTTGCGAGGTTAAAAAGCCTTCTGGAGATGGGTAATCACGATGGTCACCCAACAATACGAATGTACTCAGTTCCACTGAAGTGTACGCTTAAAAATGGATAAGATGATAAATTTTTGCTCTGGACCATATTAAAAATTGGAAAAAATAATTTCTGTAGTTGGCTAATATGTCCCAAGTCCTGTATAATATGCTGGCTAAGATAAAAATAAGACATTTTCCTTGCCCTTAAGCTACTCACAGTCTTGTGAGGAAAGCCAAGAAATAAGTAAATCTCAGCTTGGACAACATCTCTCCCAGGAAGCCTTCTCCGCCTGGGTTCGCCTGCTTCTGATTCTTCCTCAATAGCCTGCACTTGCTTTTTCCATAGTTTCCTTCATTTATCCCACAAACATTTAGTAAGCTAGGCTTCAGGAATATAAAGCCAAATGAGACTTTCAGTGTTAAAAAGGAAACAAAGACACAAATTAGTAAGTACCAAACACACTCACCGTAACTGCAGCTCTCTGACCCACAGACTGAGTCTCTAAAGGTTGTGACCGGTCAATGTTTGCTGATGAATGAATGTATGAGTAAATGAATGAGTATCAGTGGTACAGGGAAGTGAATTAGAAACTTCATGTCAATAAAGACCCACAGGGGTCGTTTAAATTTGGTTTCAAAAAACAGAAATCTGCAGTGGAGGATGATGGGAAAGAAATTCCAGACAGGAATTTCTTCCAGTAGGAAGAAGCCTAAAATCTTGGGGAGCAGAGGCATTTGGAGCTGGGATCTGTCAAAAAGCAGAGAAAGCCAGTTTGGGCTTGCAGTTAGTCTCCATGGTCACTGGAAGCTGGAAGTGGGCTTTGAGAGGAAGAATGTGGCCTTTTTAACTTAGCTTGCTCACTGCCATGGGTGGGAAGGAAAAAGACTGCAATGCACTGCACAAGATGGTACTGGCTAAAATTAAGAATGATTAGGAAGTACGGCAGACAGGATCTGGCAACAAATTAGAGTGAAAGATGTATCCACCTATTTGACAAATTTTATGCAACATTGACTATTGCCTTGACACCATTCTAGATTCAGAGAAACCTAGACTGGACAGGAAATCCAATACCTGCAACCCCAAGAGGCCTAATCACGGTGGGATGGTTAGGCAAATAAAGAATCAAACAAAAAGAAACATAATAAGGTGTGTGACCTTGGGAAAGTAGCTTAGTTTTTCTATGCCTCAGTTTTCTCAATTGTAAAATGAGAATACTGATAGCTCTTACCCCATAGACTGATTGTGTCTGATGAGTTAAAACATACTAAGGACCTAGAACAGTGCCTGGTGCACAGCGAGCACTATGTATTAGCTATTATGATGGAAGGAAACAACACATGATGCACCAGAGAAACCTCAGGAGCAGACTTAGGGAAAGAGTATTTCATTTAGCTGTTAAGGAGGGTTTTTGGAGCTTCTTGCTTTTGAGCTGGGACCTAATTAATGGATTAAGAAGACAAAAATATCAAATTGGAGGCAAGAGTATTTGAGATAAGGAAAGCTCATGAGGCTGGAATTAGGCATCCCCAGGAAACAGAGAACAGGTCAGAATGGCCAGAGCTGGGAACAAAGGATGGAAACAGGAGAAAAACTGAAGAGATGGGTTGGGGCCAGATGCTGAAGGGCCTGAGAGGCAATGAGTTTTTATTTTTAGAATAATGGAAAGAAGAGAGTGATGTCCTCTGATGTCTACTTCTAAAACATCACTCCAGATGCTTGTAGCAAGCTGCAAAATATGGCCACAATTCACATACAACTTGTTGCCTTGTGATATTGCCACTGCCACCATCGAGAGGGGGATTATGTTTCTCCACCCCCTTAAATCCAGCCAGTCCTATGAAATAACTTGACTATCAGAGGGCAGTGGACATGATTTAGAGAGTTCCAAAGCTGGACCTCAACTAAGCTACCACACAACATCCTCTCACATCCTCTTGCTGCTCTGTGTATGCATCCTATTTACAACTTTATTTTATGATGTTTCAACATCTTGGGGGTTCTTACTAGCTGAGGAGTGATCACTCCCTCCCAGAGCTAGCTAATTCCCAGAGACAGTAAACAACTTGTCAGTGCACATACTTTTCACATAATGAACCAACAAATCCCAAATTCATATCCACTACAACTTCCATATCTAATCCTCACACACCATAAAAGTATTTGCCTGCCCTATACCTACTCAAGATCCAATACTAACTGGACAATTTTGGACATCCTCTAAGCTCTAAAGTCTGATGTATGTACTCAAACCAGCACCCTGCACTGTTCTTCTGCTCTTAACTGTAGAATCCCAGTCAAGACTGCCCTGTGAGCCTTCCACGTCCTCCCTGCTGTCTCCCGACCTGTACTGGTGCTTCTTTCACCTGTCCTACATGGCATGTTGTGCTTCTCATTTCCAGGAGAAGCATAATATTAAACTTTCCTTCCAATAGTACTGACCTCTCTGTGTCATCACCTAGTCATCTCAATAAAATAAGAGCTGGGAATAAATCAGCCCATCATGTGAAGAAACCTAGGTTAGCCTGCTAAAGATGAAACCATAGAGAAGAGAAACAAGCATCTCAGGTAAAGGTCTCAGGACAAACAAGTCTCAGATGATCTGTCAGCCAACCACAGCTGAGTGAGTCACTCCAGCAGACAAACCACCTAGCTGAAATTGGCCTGAGTTGCCAACCGTCATAACTGTAAACAAATGAAGTGGTCATTGTTTGATGCCATCAAAGTCTGATACACTACTCCATGGAGAAAGGGCTCTACAGGAATGTAAGTGGAAGCCAGTGTTAGAAGGCATTGATTCAGGCAAGAATGGACAAAATTTGGCCTAGAATGGTGGTGGTAGAAATGGAGAGAGGTGGCTTTCATCCAGGTAATGGTTTTCTAGTCAGATGTGAATGTGAGAAGAGGAGCAAATTCAATAAAGACACCACATTTTTAACCTGACCAATTGGACAAAGAGCAGTAGCATTAAAAACTTAGGGAAGAGTCAGTTTGGGTTAGATGCAGAGAAGAATCAACACTTCACTTTCGAGTGGGTTTGGTAAGGAGTGTCTGTTAGATATCTAAGGGAAGGCCAGGGATTTAGCTCAGTGACATTAGCACCTGCCTGGCAAGTGTAAAGTCATGAGTTAGATCCCTGGTACCAAAAACAAAAAAACAAAAACTAGATATCTAAGGGGAAATGCTGAGTTCTAGGTTAGATATTCACATCAGTGCTCAAGGAAGCTATGTTGAGTGGGGGTATAAGTCCATGGGTCATTCAGCTTTTACGTAGATTTCAAGAAGCAAGCCCTCCCTGTGAAGGAACACCATGCATGAGCTGCCACCAACAGGGAGGCAGCCAGACCCAAGCCTTTCCCTCTGAGTCAGCACCATTCTCAGACTGTGGGGGGAGAGAGCAAGGATTCACCAAGAAGTAAGCCCTTTCTGCAAACCAGCGCCATGTATGAGCTGCGGCGGGGGGATAGCCAGGTCCCAGCCTTTCCCCATGAGTCTGCACCATTTGAAGACTGCAGGGAGAGAGAATAAGGATTCACCAAGAAGCAAGCCCTTCCTCCGAAACAGTGGCAAAAGCGGGCCACTGCCAACAGCCAGACCCCAGACCCTTCCAGTGTGTGGGCTGGCAAACAAGAAGAGCCAATCCCACCGCACCCCAACTCTGTAAGAAACCAACTGATTTGGAGGAACACGGGCAGCAGTGATAGCTATTGAGATAAAATGCAATTTGATGCTTGTGGTGTTTTGGTGTTTCTTTGAACTTGCAGGTCTAGGGCCAGTGGTCTGATCACTTACTCAGAGAATAGAGGTACACAGTGTGGCATCTAGGGAGGGGCTCCTTCTGAAGGTGGTAGCCACTGTTAATTCCTTATTATCTCATTTTGGAGTTCTATATCATTTTCACTGTTCTATTGGGTCAGGTTTTGTTCTCTTTTGTTTTGTTTGATTTTGTTATATCTGATGCATGAGCAGCTGTTTCAAAGATAGCAAGATACATTATGGTAGCCATTTTGGATTTATTATTGTCTTGTTTAGAAGTCCTTTATTGCATTCATTGTTTTGTTTTTATTGGTTGTATTCTTCTCTGTTCTATTTGATTTTTATTATGTCTGAGCATATCTGCAGCTTGTTGATTTCATATTGTTTTGAAGTCCTGTATCACTTACAGTTGTTTGTTTTGATTGGTTTCATTGTTTTATTTACCTTTGTTTTAGCCTCTTTAAAATAAAATGAAAGGGGGGAGAGACAGAGAGAAAGAAAGAAGGGAGGAAGGAAAAAGAAAGAAAGAAAGAAAGAAAGAAAGAAAGAAAGGAGGAAAGAAAGAAAGAGAGAAAGAGAGAAAGAAAGAAAGAAGAAAGGAAGAAAGGACTGGGATTTCATAGGCTCACCTAAAATATAAAAAAAAGAGAGAGAGAGAAGACCCAGGGTTCCCAGGATTTAGCTGGTAAGTCCCACTGAGCAAGTAGAAAGAAAACACAGGCAGCATGAGGGAACTGCTTGTTTGTAGGTGAAAGGGGTCTGTTGTACTGTACTAGGGAAGATAAGAAAAAAGGACCATTGGGCTGGCAACACATGGACCTACGTTAACCATAGTAAAAAACAGTTTCTGAGGCATCCTGAAGACCAAAGCCAAGTTTAAGAACCTAGAGGACAGAGTAGGAGACGTGAATCCAAGTCAGTGAATCCAAACACAACATTGAGAGTTGTGAAGAGCAACAGAAAGAGGGTAACACAGTGGGGCATGGAGTGGAAGAGAGGAAATTTGACCTTACATTTTTCTGGCTGTAAAAAATGCTGGACACTCAAAAGAATAACTATCACATATGTGCTTCTCAAAGAGGTTTTGTTTTTTTTTTAAGATGAGAGGTACTACAGCATTTTGTATGCTAATGGGAAGAAGCCAGTTGAGAGGAGAGAAACT
Source organism: Cavia porcellus (assembly GCF_034190915.1). NCBI lineage: Eukaryota > Metazoa > Chordata > Mammalia > Rodentia > Caviidae > Cavia > Cavia porcellus. Next base: position 26,875,274 of record NW_026947508.1, read on the forward strand.
GATGATGCAGGAAAGAATGAGGATATGTACAGGAACAGAGTCCTTGAGAAGGTAAGGAAGAATGGGATCCAGGGCCCGAGCAGAAGAGTTGCCTCTGTTAAGAGTAGGGACACATCTCCCATTGTAATAGGAGGTCTGTCCGTTTGTGATGGGAAGACACAGGAATTCTTGTCTGATTGCTTCTGCAGCTAGATGAGGTATAAGGCAAGGTCATCAACTGACAGCCAGGAACACTGGGGAGGGGTGTGCACAGAGAAGCTGCAGTCTCAGAGTGAGGATGGGCACACAGGGGGAAATATCATGGTACTGCCAAGCAGTGTCGGGTGTCTGTCTGAGGTTTGTGGTTATGAATTCAAAGGAAAGCTGACCTGCAGAGCTACAAAGCTTGGTGCAGACTCTCCAGCACAGTTTACCATCACTGGGTTTTGCTAAGAAGGAAGATGAGGATACACGTAAGGAAATGATACACCCTTAGATGGCTATAGAGGGGGCAGTGACATGGGCTGGGGAGAACCGAGAGTGACTTGCAAGTTTCTGCCATACTTCACCAAGAACTGTTTGCAAAAACCTCCTTCTCACCTATGAGGAAGTCCAATCTTAGGCAAAGAGGACTCTGAGGCAGGGTGCTGATAGGTGTGTCTGTGGCAGGGCAGGTGAATGGGGATACCACATTCCCTTTGAAGGCTTCCTCATCTTCACCAGCCCTTGGCCCCCTGCTGGAAAGGTGAACAGCTCCTTGGCCCAGGTGCCCATTTCTCTGCTCAGTTAGCTACAACCTCCTTCTTCTTTAGGAACCTGTCAGGGCCTGTTTGCTGATCTTCTCAGTTTAATACATTTTAATCAGAAAATTAATCAGGAAACACCAGTTCAGCAGATAATTGAACAATGAGGAGACACGATAATTGCTGTTTAGTCTAATTAACTCTGTTAAGTCCTTATTGGTAACAGAGACTTCCTGAGTGAAACTTATTAAATGCCCTTCCATGGAAAACTCAATTCCTATTCAAAGGAAAAGTCATAGGCTTTGTCTTTGTCTGCGTAATTTCCAGAAAAAGGAGACCGGCCCTGCAGCAGCCTTGTAGGTCAATCTCTTCTTTGGCTCTGCCTAGTCCCTTGTCCCTGACATTACAGGCCTCTCAGCTCCAAAAGACCAGGCTCACCCATTCTGAGAACCATATGCAAAGCCACCTGTCTCCCAGCCATGGGACTGCAGCTTCTGAGTCCTTTTCTCCTTTTAGGCTTCGGGCATCTTGAATGCAGCACCAAGCCAACTCGATGGGCAGGAAGTACTTGTGAAAATCAACCAGATCTGAGCTGGCTTAGTAACAGCAGGCTTCTGTCCCAAAGCCATGTAAACGCATGATGTTGACCTGAATTATCAAAAAAACAAAAACAAAAACTGCTTGATCCTTACAGCTCCTCTGCAAAGACAATGGTGCCTTCTGATAGGATTATTTCCAAAAGATGAAAAGTATTTCCAAAAGATGAGAAGTATAAAACAAAAAAGGCCTTTATTCTGAGACAAGGAGAGAGATGATTGGCACCCCCCCCCCCCCGCGGACTCTTGGCTGGGGGTATGTAAGTAGCCTTGGTTTGGGGTGGAACCTGAGGGGGCATTAGGGATGCACCGGTAGCCCATTGGTCCTAGGTTTGGCACCATAGGCAAATTCCCAGGGTTAGGGAAGACAGCGTCACAAGTACATTCCTAGGGGCGGGGGAGGTAGGGGCTTCCTGCTTCATGTTACAGTGTCCGGCAGGGGCCAAAAGCCTTTCACCTTCAAGGGCTCCAAAAGTGTGAGAAGTGGTTAGTTCCTGTACTAAACGTCTTTCTCCTTGGAATCTCTCTGCTCTCTTCTTTCTGATCATTTCCTACGTAGGTCTCCTGGAGAAGACTTGCTTTTAACCTGTTGCCTCACTGTAATCAGCCAGTCCTTGCCTGAGAGCAGTTACTACTTCTTCATGGTGCCAGCAATGGTGGATATCTTTGGGGTATCTCGCTTATTAAAGCCCCAGAATTCACTGAATGACGCACCACAGTACCTAGAAGACAGAGGTTGCCTAGAAAGCTCAAAAGTATACATTTAGAATATGCTTGGGTAAGACAGATAAATACCATCCTCCTACCTCTGCAACTCTACACAATCACCATCAGTCTCCTCTCATGAGGATTACAGCAATTACCAAAAGAGCCACCTGCTATCATGACCAACGCCCCATTTGAGGGATAATTGTCTGGGGAGGGCCCCTCCTTCATCTTCCGTGTGGATCCTGGCATCTGTGATTTTCAGCACCTCTTCATAAGAAATGAACAGTTCAAGTTGTTCTGGACAGTCTGTCACAAATGATATTAGTTCAGTGTTCTCTGTCATGTTCAACATCAATAGGCCAAACAAATAGTAAATTTACATAGATCCTGAATGCCAACCAGGGGAAAGGTGATAGTGAAATATTCCCAGACAAAAGGAAATGGCTGGGTGGTTTGGCTGAACAGACAAAGAAATGAAGGGTGATAGGTGGCTATTTCTGTCTCAGAAGATCATTCCCTAACAAACAATTAGAAGTTTACCCTCCAACCTGTCCTTCAGCTACTTCTGAGACTTTCTGAAGGCAGCCTCGAGTGCTCCAGAATGAGGCCTTGGCTTGTGTGGTGCTGGGTGCTGAGGTCTCAAGTGAGGTCACCAGGTTCCTTAGCCCAGCTGGCCTCTACTGGTCATCATTGTTGTCCACTTCTGATGGTTGCTCTTTCCAAACTATGGGTTGTCTCCCCAACTCTTCAACCCCTCACCCTTTCTTGTGCATACCACAAGAATGTGAACAAGACTTCTGTGAAAATCTGGGACTAAAGAAATGGAGGTACAGCATAGAGCAGAATTCAGAGCTGCCACTAACAGTGGCCATTTGCAAAACCCCCAGACCCAAACCAGGTCTCAAATTCTATGCCTGGATCTTTTCCAAGACTAACTGCTGGCCAGCTTTCCCTCTGTGGAGCCCAGATCTGCCTCCCAAATCCTTATGTCCTACCAGTGTGAACACCTCCCCAACTCAGCCACAAGTGTGAGTTCCCTCAACAAGGTAACCACTGTAAGAATCCCATCAGGCACTTTCCAAAAGTGGGTCTTGAAGAATATAACCAGGGAAAATTTGCTGAAAACTTTCAACTTCATGTAAATGTAACCATTTACAGGCAATGGGCAGTCTCATCCAGAATTAGAAAGGAAACATTTCTCTAAAAGAAACGTAATTTGTGGAGGCATGGTTCCACTGAAATACCTCCTGATTTACATTACTAAGCAGCGCACCTAAGGATTGAGTCAGAAGCAATAGCATTCGGGTCTGCTGGAGAACTGGGGAGAACACAGGCTTCTCATTTACATAACTACAAGGGCCCACTCAAGAAATGCTGCCAAGAACAAAGGGACAGTCTGCCCTAAAGGTAAATTCCAGTCTCCACCCTTAAAGACAGACACTGTGCACAATTTCTAAAATAAGTTTCTCGGCTTCAAAAATTGTAAGGTCCAAGTCTCTACAAGCACGCAGTTACATAAGGAATGGGAGGAGGTCAGGGATGGAGCATGTGAGGACAGGGATGATACCATGCTCAGCTCTTGTCTTGCCTGCCTTAAGCTTCTGAGCACATAATAGGTCTCAATAAATAGGTGTCGAATGAGATGGCAGAGACTGGTACAAGTGGGAGACCTAGGTCTGGAGCAGGTAGAAATGAAAACCAGGGAGACACTGCATTCCTGTTTCTACAGGCCAGAAGGAGCCAGGGAAGGTCTTCATAGGCAGTATGATGCTGCAGGTGTAGAGACACCAAGTTCCAAAGGTCTGAGGCCTTGATTACACCTTCAGGTAAAAGCACATGGCTCTGGGTCCATGGAGCTGGGCTGTGACTTGAGTATTAACAAGATTAATAGCCAACGTAGCACTATGCTATCAGCTCACTTAATCATCAAGACATCCTCATGAGGAAGGTGCCATCGCCACCTCCAGTGAATAAAAGGGAGAAAAGCACAGAGAGGTTAAGTTATGTGCCCAAGACCGTAAAGCTAGCACAAGTGTTGGCAAACTCTTTTTTCCATAGTAGCCCAAACAATAAATATTTCAGCTTCATATGTTAAACAGTTGATCTCTGTCATGCAGCCAGATAATATGCAAATGGACAAAACTATGCCAATCATACTTTATTTACAAAAGTCAGGCCATGAGTCAGAAGTTCCACAGGATGAACTTAGCCCACCCTTGAGCTAGGAGGTTATGGAGAGCAAGGTCTAAATCCCTACCTCTCACCCACATCTTTCTCTCAAGGCTAAGCTAAGCAAATGCCAGAGTATTATTATTCCCAAAGAGCCAAGGAGCAGCCTTAATCATGCAGAGAGTACTAGGTTCGGACTACCAGACTGGATTTACCATTCACAAACCCAACAATTTCAACTTTGTCATACTCTCACCAAGGATCTTGTTTTGTCTTGAGGATTGGAGCCTCAAATCAGAGGTCAGAAAGAACAGAAAATAAAAGCTACAGTGGGACATAAGAGAGTATAATTATACAGTATAAATTACTGTACAGTTATGGTGGTGGTCTAGCATGGCGGAAGGCCAAGGGGGAAATGCTTACCACTTCCTCCTTTTTTTTTTTTCAGCCCTAATAACTCCCTTTCTTGTTTGTGAACAAAGAGAATTCCAATCAGTTCCTCACATGTCTTCAATATGCCCCATGCGCACTTCTGATCAGAGGTCATATAACCCTCTGCCTCTCTGTATCTGGCCAAAAGAGACAGCCCAGCCACCATGGGTTGTGTGCTCTTTCCCACGTCCTCAATAAACCTGTTCTTATCTTTTTGTACTTCTTGCATCTTTATTGCTCCAGAAAACTCTAAAGGAAGGCTGTCACACTAAGATGTGGGTGGCTAGTGAGCCTCAGAAGGAGCCTGATTCAGATGGTGGCTGGAGGTAGAAATTAGTGATTATGACAGTATTAATGACAATTTACAGCATGCTTAGTCTAGGTCCTCTGCTGAGTGTTTGAATCCAGTATCTTTTATGAATTGAATTTTTGTGCACCCCTATCTCTGAAAATTATTATGTTGAATCCTAATCCCTAGTAGCTCAAAATATAATGTTACCAGGAGTTGAGGTCTTTGCAGAAGCACTCTATCAGATAAAAGAGGTTTTGTGGGTGGACTCTAATCTAATACAACTGATGTCCTTATATAAAGGGGATTTTGGAGACAAGATGTGCCTACAGGGACAATGCCACATGACATGTAACTGGCCACCTACAGTCCAAGCAGTCTTCCCCAAGCAAATTCTTCCTCAAAGAGCTCAGAAGGAACCAACTTTACCCACACCTTGGTCTAAGACTTCAGCCTCCAGAACTGTGAGATAATTAATTCCCACTGTTTAAGCCACTCAGTCTGGGGTTCTTTGTTACAGCAGCCCTATACTAATACAATATCAGTGAGCCATTGTCACCATCCTGAAAGTCATCTCTGTTCTTAGCCCCGCAGACTTCAGAACATATGGATTGAGTAACACATTGTCACACAGTAAGGAAGAAAAGGAGTCTAGATTCGAGCCACAGTTTGCCTTATTGCTGAGAGCTTTTAACCATTAATTTACACTACCCTGCATGGGCTCTGTGGTGGGGGAAGGCTGAATGGCTCTTATCACTCTCCCAATGAACCTAGCTACCCTGGATGGACAGATCTTGAATTGCATACTTCCCAAACCCCCCCCCACACACACATCCATGCTCTGTCTTGGAGGAAAAGCAGAGTTGGTCCTGGGGAGAGAGAATTTTGGCAACTAAATGTGAACTGTGTCTCCTTCAGAGGGAACTAATTTCCCCTCCAGCCTGGAGAAGCCAACGGAGCTGTCAGCCTGCCCAGAGAAGAGCCTGCCCCGGACTCTGTGGAGCTCCCCACCCTTCACCTGGCAGGCACTGTGGCAGGCCTGTCTCTTCTCATTAGGCCTGAGGGACAGGAAGCACTAGCACCAGGGCTCTGCCATGGAGACATGTGGCTGCCAGCCCTAAGTCACCTTGTCTCCTCCTGGAGCCTTGCCCTCCCTGGCTAATTATCCCTAGACCTGCACTGTCCAAGGGTCTTGTGCACAGAGACAAGCCACACTCCTGGCCCCTCAAGACACAGAGGCCTGTGGAGACTGTTTTAAGATAGTAGAACTGTCAGAGCCCAATAGATAATTAGTATTTAAGAGGCACAAGTTGACAAGGTTAAAAGCTGAGAAACACGTACACATAGTCACACACTCATGCAATTTCAAATGATTCTTAAAGTCTACACAAGAAAAAACGGCCTCACCTGGGAAGCCCTTAGGAAAGACAGGACTTCAACCAAAGCAGGCCTGGGCAATACCAAGGACTGCTGCCCAGATAAAGGCTCTACTGCAACTCAGAACAAGGCCATCTCTAGCTCTGAAGTGTTAATCTGCTTCTAAATATGCTCCCCCACCAGTCCTCTTTGTGTCTTCCAATAACTCCACCACACAATTGACATTCTCAAAATCTCACACTATTTTGTCCTCCGAGATAACCCCTTCTAGGGATTGGTCTTTGGTTATGTAGTTCATATCCATCCTCATCTCTAGATATGGCCTTTACCCTAATTCTTGCCCCTAACCTACCACTATACCATTTTCTATCTTATCACACCACTACTCAGTCCATCCTGCATGCCAAAGTCCAGCCATGTCATTCTCCTACTTAGAATCCTTCCTCATGACCCACTGCCAAGAGCCCTTGGAAGACTGCATCTGGCCTTGATCTTTTCCATTGTGTTTGAACTCCTGCTCCACCTAGCCTTCCCATTTCCTGGGATAATCTTCTGAATCTCTTCAAATTCAGCTTCCTCATTTGTAAAACTGAACTAAACAAACTTCCCCTGAACACTATTGTGAGTTGTAAAGTGATCAGCGCCTTGAAAATGTTGGTGAAGCAACAGAGTGTGGCTTCTATCAGCACTAACCCAAGAAACAGAAGAGCTTGTCCAAGGTCACCTGGTAGAATGGTAGCAAATCTAAGACCTCTGACTCTCACAATCCAGGCTCTGGATTCTTATCTGTTGGATAAATTATCGCCAATCTATCCATCCATCCAGCCAGCCAGCCAACCAGCCATCCATCCCAGCCTCTCACAGCACTGCACTAAGTAATAAGTCCTTTATGAGTCTGTTAAAATTTACTCAAGACAAAGGAAACCCAACTTCTTTTGGGGTCCATGTTCATCTTTCTCAAGACGCAAAGCAGCCTCCTGGTGCTCACATTTGGGATTGTAGTATGCGCGAAACTTGCTCTTCACAGACCTAGTAAGCCCTGTTTGGGCTCCTCTTGGCTTTTCCAACAGAGAAGATCCCAAACTTCTGGCTTCTCCCATGATAGTGACCAACAAAGATTCCTCAGCTTCAGTAGCTGGCCCGGGGGAACTCAATTGGCCAGACAAGTGGACCAGATCTGTTATCTGTAATAGAATAAATTCCAGGTGTTGAGGGGATACTGGGTGAGACCACTGAGCCCTCAAACATAGCTATAACTGGAGCCAGGACAAAGGCCTTCTTTAGTGTATGACAAGTCCAGGATCTAGGAGGAACACAGCCACTGAGTTAGCTGGACCACCAGCAGTCCTGCTCAAAACTTTACTGCTCTGTGGCCCAGCCAGAACCCTAGCACCTTCCTTTTTTGTTTTGTTTGTTTATTTTAAGGAGAAAGAAAAGATAAAACATTATATAAAAAGCACATCTTTTTACCTGTTTCTCAGTTGTTGGGCACCTGAGCTGTTTGCAAGATTTAGCTCTTACAAATTGTGCTGCTATAAACATGGGTACACATACATCACTGTGATACAATGTGCTCAATTCTTCTGGGAAAATACCCCGTAAAGGAATAACTGGTAAAATGGGACCTCTAATTCTAGTTTCTTGAGGAATCTTCACTCCGATTTCTACAGTGGTCATACCAATTTACACTCCCACCAACAGTGGAAAAGGGTTCCTTTGCCCCCCAACCCCTCCAGCATTTGTTATTGGTTGACTTCTTGATTCTTTCTGGAGAGAGATGGAGTCTCACTGTTATTGTAATTTGCATTTCTCAAATGACCAATGATGATATGAGAAGTGAATATTCTTCTCAGATGCCCATTTTTTTATTCCATCACTGTATTTGGGGAGTCTGATTTATTTCACTTCTTTATATGTTCTAGATAGAAGTGCTTTGAATGAGGAAAGTTGGAACTTTTTCCAGTTCCAAAAAAAATTTTTTTTCCAGTTCTGGGGAACTGGAAATTTTTTTTCCAGTACTTTTCTTCTGTTGGTGATTACTTTTAATGTGTAAAAAAATGAGATCTCAGTGGTTTATTTTTTAAAGTACTTCCTATGCAGTTTGAGTTTTGTTCATGAATGCTCTGCCTACCCCATATCTTTAAGATTTCTACCTACTGTGTCATCCAGTAGGCTTAGTGTTTCTGTTTTAACAGTTAGATCTTTGATCCATTTTGGCTTTGGTTTACTGCATGGTGATAAACATGGGTCTAGCTTTAGACTTTGGCATGCATAGAGCTGCCTTTTTCAGCACCATTTATTAAAGAGGCTGTCTTTCTTCCAGTGAATTTGCTTTGCTCCTTTGTCTAAGATGAGGTGGCTGAGTGTGTTTGGGCATGTGTCTGTATCTTCTGCTCTATTCCATTGAGCCTCAGCTGTTTTATTTGGCAATGCCATGTTGACTTTATCACAGTAACTTTGTAGTATAATTTTAGTTCTGGGATTGTGATGACTCCTGACTTGCTTTTGTTGCCCAGAACTGCTTTTGTTATGCTAGGTCTTTTCTGGTTCCAAATGAATTTTAGGAATATTTTCTCTAGATCTGTGAGGTATGTTAGTGATATTATAATTGAGATTGCATTAAATTTGTATCACAGTTTTAGGAGTATAGTCATTTTCATTATGTTGGTTCTTCCTATCCAAAAGCAAGGGATATCTTTCCATTTTCTGATACCTCTTCAATCTCCTTTTTTAGGGCACTGTAATTTTCACTGTACAGATCTTTTACATTCTTTGTTAGAGTGATTCCTAAGTATTTCATTTTTTTGGATGCTATTGTGAAAGGTGTTGAATCCCAAATATTTAGTACAGTTATATAAGTATTATAAGACATTATTGGAATCCCAGCAAGTTAAATCCAATCTACCATCTCCAATGCAACCCACAGTGAGACACCAAAAACTATTCCAGGTTAAGGGCAGCCAAGGGTCCGAAGTCCAATCCTTGTGAGAATGTGTGAACAAAGGCCTTGATCCTGGGCCTCTCCCAGAATGTATTAACTTGTGAAAAGGGGGGGTGGCTCAGGGATGAGTGACAGTGAGGATGGCAGGAACTACTTGAGTAAATTGAGCTGACTAGCCAGGTGGGGAGAAAAGCATCTCTGCAAAATGCAGAGATAAAGATATGCAGAAGAATCAATTTGCATAATTCAATTGAGGTAGCAACTGAATTATTTTAGGAGGCTGTTGCTTCAGTTTCTGATATGTAAATTTTTGTGCCTGGGTGGGTCATAACCTCTTTACTTTGAGGCTCATCCCAGTTGACATTCCTGGAGCTGACTGGCTCTACCATCCTGCTGTGCTTATATATTTTAGAGAGAGCACTGGCAACAAGAGGCTGTCTGATGGCTTTAGAGATTATACACCAGTGCCTCGCTAGCCTTATTTGCAATGCTTACAGCCAATTGAAGAGAGAAGGAAATAGCTCTGTACCTATCAGTATAAGGAAATAAGTCTCCATATAATCAAAGTTGCAGCAATTGTTCTGCATTCAAGGCAAGTCACTCAAGTCATCTCCCACAAAAGGTATGCTTTCCCTAATTTCTAGCTCTGTGAGTTTGTTGCTTGTGTATAGGAATTCTGTTGCCTTTTGGGTGTTGACTTTGTATCCTAGGACACTACTGAATTTGGATATTAAAATTACAAGTTTTTTGGTTGAGTTTTCAGGGTCTTCTATGTAGAGAATCATCTACAAATAATGACAATTTAACTTCTTCCTTTCTTATCTTTATTCCTTTTATTTTTCTCTCTTGTCTAATTGCTCTGGCTAATATTTCCAGAACTATGCTGAATAGGAGTGGTGATAATGGGCGTCCTTTTCTTGTTCCTGATTTTAGAGTGAAAGCTTTCAGTTTTAACCACTAGGTATGATATTAGCTATTGTTTTGTCATAAATGATTTTTATAAAACTGAAATAAAGAGCATCTATTACAATTTTCTGTAGGGATTTTTTTTTAACATGCATGGGTGTTGGACTTTATCAAATGCTCTTTCTTCATCTATTGAGATGATCACATGATTTTTGTCTTTGGCTCTGCTAATATGGTGCATTACATTTATTGATTTGTATAACTGAACCATCCCTGAATCCCTCAGATAAATCTTATTTGATCATGATGTATAATCTTCTGGATGATTTGTTGCATTCAGTTTGTACAGTATCTTATTAAGGATTTTTATATCAGTGTTCATTAGGGCGATTGACCTGCAGTTTTCTTTCTTGCTTAGGTTCTTCTCTGGTTTTGGAATCAGAGTAATACTTGTTTCCAGAAATGACTTTGGAAGCATTACTTCCCTTTCAATTTCTTTAAAGAGTTTCAGCATTAGCAGTGTTAGGTCATCTCTATTTTCCTTGTAGAAGTCAGCAGTGAATCCAGCAGGGCATGGACTTTTATTTGTTGATAAATTTTCAATTACATTTTCAATTTCATTGGCTGAGATTGGTTTATTTAGAATTTTTATATCCTCTTGATTTAGTTTTAGCAATTCGATAATATCTAGGAATCTGTCCATCTCTTCTGTGTTTTCCATCTTATTAGAATGTGAGTTCTTACAATTGGTGTTGATGATCTTCTGGATTTCTGTGGGATCAGTTGTGATTTTCCCCCTCTTATTCCTAATTGCTTGAATTTGTATTTTTTCTTTCTCCTTTTTTGATGAGGTTGGCTAATGGTTTATCAATTTTATTTATTCTTGCAAAGAACTAACTTTTTGATTCATTAATTCTTTGTTTTGTTTGCATTAATTTCTGCTATTGCATTAATTTCTGCTCTTTATAATTTCCTCCCTTGTATGAGCTTTGGGTTTCATTCATCCTTCTTTCTCTACAAGTTTGAGGTTCAACATTAGGCTGAGCTTGTTTTGTTTTCCTGATGTGTGAATTCATCGCTATAAATTTCCCTCGTAGGACTGCTTTCACTGGGTCCCATAAGTTTCGGTATGTTGCATCGGCGTTATTGTTTAATTGTATACACTTTTTAATTTCATGTTTAATTTCCTCTGTGACTCATTGGTTGTTTAGAAGGCTGTTGTTTAATTTCCATGTGTTAATGTAGCTTTTGTGATTTCCTTTGTCTTTGATTTCCAGTTACGTTGTGCTATGGTCAGATAGTATGCATGGGATGATTTAGATTCCTCTACATTAACTTACATGTTTTGTCAGCCAATATATGATCTATTTTGGAGAACATTCCATGCTTAGCACCTTCTTTGGCCCTTTTCTCAACTCATCCTCCCTGCCTAGTCCTGTTCTTCCTATCTCTCAAACAGGTCATTTTCCTCTAATACTACCCACTCCCAGTTCAGGCCACCCATAGCACTCTCCTGGGCTGTGGCCACGTCTCCCTTCCTAGTCTCCCTGCACCCAGACTTACCCCTTGCAACTACCAAAACAAGCTACCCCATCACTGTCCTGCTGCAAACCTGGAAAAAGCTTCTCAATACACCTGGGAGAAGCCCAAATCCTCACCTCCTGTCCAGTCTGGCCAGACTCCTAATGTGCCTGCTTTGAGACTACCAAATTCTTCCCCTTTCTGGGGCTTGGTAGTGTTGTTCTCTCTGTGTGAAACTCTTGCCCTCTCTTCACTTGCTGGATTAGTTTTTTTTTTTTTTAAACTCATTCATCATATTCTGGGAGGTGCTATTCCCATGAGGTGTGAAGTCTAATGGAGAAGTCATAGATAAATCAAAAACCCACACAGGCATGTGTAAGCAACATCTGAGATCAGTATCTTAGAGGAAAGTGACAAGGGAATGTGGCTTTGGAGCCTGGGAAGAGTTCTCTACAGAAGGTAGCTTTAAGCTGACAAGTGACCAGTATTCCAAAACTGAAGAATATAGACCTGGGGCTATTAGTGGCCCTGTTCCCACCAAGGGAAAAAAGGGACCTGCCATGGGCATAAAGGAAGTGAACAGGTGTGCATGGGAAGGGATTGAAGGTGAATGTATCTCTGGTGGCCAATCTGAGGCTACTAGAGCTAGGATTCTTCCTCTTTTTTTCTGAGTCACTCTATTTTTCTTTCATGGGCGAGCCCTGACTAATAAAATGACGAGGCTTCTGTCCACTCAGTGCTGGCCTGGCCTGTGAAATCCTACAGGCACAGGTTTCCTACCTGGATAGTCTAGTCTTCAGTGCATGGCCCTTGGTCATTTACTTCCCCTGTGTTGATGTCAATCACCTCATCTATAAAACGGGGGTGACAATTCCTCCCGTTGCGTGGTTCAAGGGAAGGCATGTCCCTCTCCTAATGCTCTGCAAAAGAAGTAGGAGTGAGAAGTGAGGGGCATTTCATACTCTGGACCGCAATCCAGACACAAAGCCGGGTGAGTTCACAGACACAAAACTAGAGAACCTATCATTGTTCATAAAGAGAAGTGTGCACTCTCATTTAAATTGTAGGTGTATTCCACTAAAATTGGCTGACTTTCTGGCAGATACAATTGTAATCGAATCCCTGGCCCCTTCAGTATTAAAGTGGTTCTGGAACTTCTTTCCCCAACCCCCAGACCTCCAACTAAAACAGAAAAATAGAGACTGTATTTATAATGTTTACTACTCAGAAGTTAATCACTTCCCTGAACCAAAAAACACCTGACTCTGGGCCACACCATGAAGGACAAGAGGAAGGGCTGGCCCCTTCCCATGAGTCCCTGTAAGTGACAACCTTTTCTTATCCTGCCCAAGTATAGAACTTAAGGAGTCCAGGAGGTGGAGATCAAAATGCCAGCTGTGGTACATGGAGTACACTGTAGGGGACTGCAGCTCAGACACCATCACGGGCTTCCTAATCTCACCCTTAGCATCAAGCAGCCACAAGGATCAGGGCCTGTAGGCTTCACCCCACAGCGACAGAACCTTTACTGCCACGAGGTCCCTGACGGAGACAATAACCGAGCTCTGCCCCTTCACCCGTGCTCACCAGTCAGACTAGCCACTTATCTGCAGGACAAGGAACAGAAACAGGCCACAACATGCCAGGAATGGGAAATAAGCCTTTCCTTCTAACATCGTTCATCCCATGTGATACCCTAGCCTTACCGGTCTTCTTTTTCATTCTGAAAAAAATAAACTGAAATATAATAACTGAAAAAAGTAATAATAACCAACACACAAAGTTGTTTTGAGCACTTCATACACATTAATTCCTTTAACGTTTATGACCCTGAAGTGAATACTTACATACCTCCATTTTACAAATGGGGAAACCAAGACACAGAGAGGTCTGATAACTCCCTCAGGGTCACACAGCCAATACGTGGAACTGGTGGTCAGGTGCCAATGGGGGTGCTATTCACAAGTACACGATCTGCCACTCGAGGAAGAGAAGTGCCGACTGTTCTATTCTGTAGCAGCACAGTGTAGAAAGGATTTGCTTGCACAAAAGATTGCAGCATAAAGTAAAACATGAGAAAAGGCAGAAAAGAACATCCTCGCTGCTTCCTTGAAGTAAGAAGCCAGGGGGTACATCTATACTTTGGGGGTGAAATTTGAAAGCATACAAAGACTCAAAGCTCACCTACCTCTAAAATCTTAAGTCACAGCATCAGAGCCCCTCGTGGTCCCAGAGGTAGGTCCAGTTGGCATGACTGACCGGTTGCCATAACAACTGACTCCCTGGCCCTTCAGAGTACTCCAGCCGTGGGGTTTCTGCCTCTCTGAGGTTCCCAACACACCTGAAAACTAATTCCTGCCTTGTGTCATGAGATAACACACAAAACACTTAGCACAGAACCTGATATAGTAGGAGTTTGAAATGTTTTTAAAACCTCTGTGAAGGGCCTACATGGAAGGCACAGGCTGGACCAAGGGTGCCTGTCCCTGGAGGGGATGTCCCCAGGGAGCTAATCTTTAATTAAGTCAGCCACTGAAGTCCTATAGAGATGGAACGCTGCCACCCCTACATCCCGCAGCCTGCATGCCCAGCATCCACAAGCTCATTGTTTTAAGTGATGAGCAATTGTCATTTTCCAGCGCCTCCATGATAAATCACTTTAAGAACTCCCTTCTCTCGACAGCATAAGTAATTACAGCCCTAGTGTCTGGGGCCCTGGCACCGATTAGAAGGGAAGCAAACTACGCAGGAACTGCGCCTGATTCATTTTTCTTTTTCAAAAAGGCCTAGAGGTCACGGGGTCAGGAATGGGAGGCTGAACCCTTCCTGGAAGCAAACTGACCCCTGCCAAGCAGCCCTGAGCACTGCCGTAGCAGAAGCCTGCAGAGCTTGCCCTCCCCTCTCCATCCTACAATGCTCCTCGCTGCTTTTCCCTAACTGCCTTCCAGACATGTTTCCCAAATGGGCCAGTGATTAGGAGGAAAATGTATTGTACTGTACTATGGAGAAATAATTAGGTTAGATAATAAGAAAGGGAAGTGTACCTTGTAAGAGGTTCTGCATATGGTTACACATGCTTGAGAATATTTGATCTATTATGCTTTCTCTGTAGACATGGGATGTGTTAAATCAGTAAAATAAATAAACATCTTGGTCAGCAAGAAAAACTCATCTCAGCAGGATGAATCTTGGTGACCCAGAAACAACAATGAGGAAAAGAAGGGGTGATACAGACATTCTGAGGATCTGAAGAAGAGATTCTGGAGCACCTTGAGAGATGGTTAGATTTAGGATGGGGAATTAAGGTGCATGGGACAGGCTTGGGGTTTATAAAGGGTGTAAAAACCCATGTGCCCAAGAATGTCTCAGGCATGAGACGTACTGGTAACAACCTTTGCCAGTGCCACCTTTGCAATCAGCACAAATAACCAGGTGCCTGTGAACTCAGGTCCTGCTCCCACCTCCATCGCCCTGTGAGAGCTGTGGAGGCCATCCTGCCGCTTCTGGGAGCCACCACGACAGCCTCCCACCTAGATGACACCCCAACCTCTCTCAGTAGCCACAGAGGCAGCAACCAGTCCTGCTCATTGATACCAAAAATATGTAAAAATTGGAGAGATGTTCATGATTAAGTAAATTTAGGAAATGCTGTATATTATATAACCTTCTCTAGGGGATTCGTAGTGACATTAGCATTTTAAAAGCTCTGACATATCCTGCAGTAAGTAACACCTTTCACTTGGTTGAACCCATTGTTTCTCAAACTACTTTGATTCAAGGAAGTTTTTCTGGATACCTACCTGTATCATGTAGAGCTCATTCTGAGGAAATACACACCAAGTCTCCTGACTGCAGGTAAAGAGAATGGGACTTGACAATCCAGAACCCCAGATACCTGTCCAGAGAGGAGCTACATACCTAGCAATAGATACTAGGTTCTCAAGCCAGGATGAAACCTTAGCCTGCCTGGCTTGGGTATGTCACATAAACCTCCTAAGCTCTAACTCCCTTATTTATATTTGAAGGAAATAATCATTTTAGCTACCCTCTAAATGTGGTGAAGCTCAAATGAGATAACAAAGGGTTTAAATCAGGACTTAGCACACAGTAAGCTCTTAAGAGTTTTATCAGCATAGCAGACCTCAAACAAGACTGTCCTTAATCTGTGCAGTGATGGGGAGCTCATTACCTTACAAAGCCCCTGACATTTTGGGCAATTGTAAATATTTTTTAAAATCACTCTGTTACTGAACTAGAAACATGTCCCCTCTTCACTTGGGGACTAGTTCTACCTTGGAAGCAGCCCCCAGCCCTCCTCCTGACAGTTCTGTAGAGACCTGCAGACAGGAACTGGATCCCTAACTCTGATCATCCTCTCTTCCTCATATGCTCTCCTCCAATTCATTGAGTTTAGGAGATAAGGCACATTTTCACCAAGCTATAATCTTTAAGCATTTCTTTTCCCCCACCCCTGGGGGTGGGCAGTGCTTCTGGGGTTCACAGGACTTCCCTTCAACAGTACACTGTAAAGAAGTAGTCTCTACCAACAAGGACCAATACAGAGAACCACCCAATGAAATCTGATGGACTGACAGACAGCATGCCTGCCCAGCTCACCCAAGAGATCAGGAAACAGGCAAGCGGGCCTCATACCTTCCTTTGGGATACCAAGGGAGGCAGAAGAGATGAGCTGGCCAGGAGCCAGCAAGTACAGGACAAGGATCATGTCTCCAGAAGCATCCTGAAGGGGAGGGGGCAAAAGACACAAAAGAGAGTGGGTAAGTTAACGACTGTGTAATCTTCGGGTGGCGCATTCCAGGGACCAACATTATTCCATGCTCTATACCTACAGACTATTTACCTCCTTAAGATCCTATCTGCTCCCATCAAGAGATGAGCCAACCAAGCCAGAGAGGTTAAGTAACTTATCCTAGAGCACACAACAAATAAGCAACATCACTAGTTTGAATGCAGGCTGACTGTGCCCAGAGCCTGTATCCCTAACCTCTGAGCTACACTGTTCCCAATACTACCATCTGGCAAGCAATCCAGGGAAGAAGGGGGTCAGAAGAGGCTAAAACTGGAGCTAAAAAGGTGGAAGAACCCAGAGAGGAAGACAGGGTGGGGAAAAGGACTTAGTCTGCAGGACTGTATGAGAAAATGGGTAAAGATGATCCTGGCATGTGAGAGACACAGAGAGGAAGTCAGCTGACAGGGTTGGTCTTGCTTCCCCTTTCAAGCTGGGAACTGTTACCACCAAAAGGAGACTGTCCAGGTAAAGGGAATGCATAGTGCCATTTAGTGTCTGGGACAGAGACATAGAAAAGTGGGATGAAATAAAGTCCCCTCCCCCCAGGAGGCCTTCGTCTTGGGCACAAGAGCTACTTCAGAGGCCATAACAATAGGATGGGCTGGAGAAGGTCCTTTTTTAGGCTTGGTCCCTGTGACTCTGAAGACAGTATCTGTCAGCCAGAGAGGCTGATACCCGCTCAGCCGCATCCATAAACAAGTCAGACTCCAGTGGGAAAGCTTTTGGAGTCCCATTAGTGCCGCCACAGCCCCGTGTTACCTCCCCACCTCACAATGAATTACTCTGTGACAGAGATGGAAGAGATGCCAAAGTCTCCCATCGCCTTTCCTAACCTTGGGACAAATTAAATCAAATTCCGCTGCACGGCCTGAAGGCATAAACTTCGTTAGCAGCACCAATATATTCTACCAGGCAGGCAGGCTCCCAGGTACTAATTACTTTATTCAGCAAGTTAAATAAATGATATGATATCTAAATTCGAGGGAGAGGCACCCAAGAGTTATGGAGCACACACCACTGAGACTTGCCAATGATCAAGGCAAACCAGAACAGCTAAACGAACAGCTTGTCTGCGAGTCCTTCAAGATTTAGCTCAGAGCCTGTTTCCCCTCCTCCAGGAAGTTCTTCCTAGTGATCCCATTCCCATAGACATTTTTCTTCCCAGAGTAGCCGAGTGGTTAAGAACGTGGCTTTGATCCTGCCTAGACTAGGGCTCTACCACAGAGTAGTTGCATGACTTGGAGCATGCTGCTTAATATTTAAGTTACTCTAAGCCAGTGATGGCAATCCTTTTAGAGACCAAGTGCCCAAACTGCAACCCGAAACCCACTTATTTACTGCAAAGAGCCAACACTGAAATTAAAACTGAATACTGAGGTTTTGGTTTAGAAAAACCAACTACTAGGCAATGCTTGGCTGCTAAGGCAATTGGCCCACGTGCTGTCATAGAGGGCTCTGTGTGCCCACATGGGCACATGTATCATAGGTTCACTGCCACTGCTCTAAGCTTTCCTTTCCCCAAATGTAAAGAAGAAAGGAACTGTTACCTCTTGAGACTGTTGCAAGAAGATGCTTATCTTAAACAGTCCTTGTATTAATCCATACTAAATCTCCATAAGTAGAAACTATTTCTGTGATCATTATTATTATTACTATTTGTTATGATTTAGATCTAGTGTGTCCCCGGGTACCTCCAGTATTTGGATCGTAGAGTAGATTAGTCCACTCACCAGTTCTTAGCTGACTTGCCATGAGCAGGTGAGGCCTGGTTAGAGGCAGGTCACTTAGGGTACCACCTGGAAGGGTGTCTCTCCCTTACAGCTCTTTCCTTTTCTCTCTGCTTCCCGGCCACCATGACATGAGCAGCAGCCTTCCACCAGACTCCCATCATGCCCTTCCCAGACTAGAGCCAGCCAGGTATGGCCTGAATCATCCATGAGGTAAAATAAACCTCTCCTTTTTTTAAATTGTGGGTGTCAGATATTGTACCTCAGCAGAGAAAATTGAAATTGAAAACTCTTGTTGTCTCCAATAATGTTCCAGTGTGTAGAATGCCTTAACTCAGTCCCAAAGAATTTTAAAAAATAAAACAGTCAGATATCTGCTATTGGCAGAGGTTGACTTAGTGGAATAAACCTCTCCTCCTCTGAGTTGTGGTTGTCAGGCATTTTGTCCCAGCAACAAAGAAAGTGACTAAGACACCTAGTATGAGAAATAACAACCAGATCATGACCTTAGTTATAAATGTCAAGGCCACATTGAATGGCAGACCTGTGGAGGAGGTCTACCCAGCGTGGCAGGACCTTTGGGGCCTTTTCAGACCAGAGGCTTTCAAGAGTGGGAGTCAATCAGTGGGAGTCCTATTCTTAAATTTATAAGTCAGAGAGCAAGTTATCACATCTCCCCAGGGTGTTGAAAAATGGGGTGTAAAGGGACTCAGAGCTATACTAACTGAATTGTTTTCACAGGGACAAACATCCCCAGCTGTGAGGAAAGACTTTCTGAACCACAGAACGTAGGGTGACACGGTGACCTTCACATCCAGCAAGATGTGTTCAACTCTGTTCTCTCTTGGCTAAGTGATATAGGGGAAGAAGCTAATCTATTTGATTAATTTCCCAGTAAAATACATTTAGCAGCACAGGATCCATCCTGGAGAGGTCAGTCACCTGCATTTTCTCAGCCTTGCAGAGTGCTGAGATTACAGGCATGTGCCATCACACTCCTCTTAAATGTCCATACTCTTACTACCTCACAATAAAAAATCACATTTCAACACATGAAACCTTGGGAGACATTCAAACTGCAAGAATTGGTCTTAAAAGAAATATGGCATGTGTTTAATTCTTTTAAAGATTTATTACAATAGAAGGAGAAAAATGGCAGAGTAGTAATTGGTAGCAAAATTCAGCCTCTCTAAGAGCCAGAATCCAGACACTAGAAAATAACAATTTGGCAAGGAAAAAGTAGAAATGACCACTGGGAATCAGAAAAGAACTGATAGGAATAAGTAGAAGCTACAGAAAAATTGGGAAAATGATCCACAGTAAAAATAACAAAACAATCTGGACTCTTCCAAGCTTGCAATTTGTGAGGAGGGTAACCTGGCTCCCTAGAAGAATGGTAAGTGTCCATGGCTGATCCAGGTAGATGTAGGTAGAACCAGGTAGATCCAGGAGATCCAGGGACAAATGGCAGCAGAACACATGATGCTGTGTAATACAAAAGTAACACAAGGTTTTTCTCAAAGAGATTCCTTCCACATGACAAGCAACAGCCAGGGAGGGATTCCAACGTAAGCACTTGCAATATCACCAAAGAGTGCATGATCAGGCAGCATTTTGGGAAAGGGTTGATTATACAAACCTGGAACTCAGAAAACTAACAAGCAACTTCACTTCAGGGCTCCAAAGTTACCCTCCCATAGTGACTGGGTGAAAGACAGCCAGTGATAGACAACTGCAGACAGGGAGTGGGCTAGAAACAGATCCCCTGAGAAGTTTAAACGTAGGCCTGGGAGGACACAGACCCAACCTTGATGGTGAGAAGGCAGACCTAGCTTGAGCAGGCTCAGAAATAGCTGGAGCTGAAAATGCCAGCTGGGCCAGAAAGTATATTATGCCTGAGAAGCATTGAATATATGAATCCCTGCCTACTGCCTATATCTACCACCAATCTGAGATCCGACTGCCTTCTCTGTCTACTAACCTGAGCAAGTATACAGCTTGGTATAGCTATTCCCATAGCCTGGAGTACCCAAAGGGGCTGCTAAGGTAGGGAGCGCACCTCACAAAGCCACCGGCCATAAGGATGGGGAAAGAAAACTATGACTTACTGGAATCAATGGTCACATATGAAATTAAGCAAAAAACTAGATAGTTCCTAGAATCAAATGATAATGTTAATACAACATACTGCCATACTAAATGGAAGGAATACTCCCAAAGTCAGTCCTAAGAGAAAAGTCAATAGCTGTGAACGCCCACATCAGAAAAAAATAGAGCAAAAATAAATAACCTAGTGCTGCATCTTAAAATCCTAGAAAAATGAAAACAATCCAAATCTAAAGCTACTTCAAGGAAGAAAATTATAAAAATGAAGAGTATAAATTCACAAAATTGAGACTAAAAAATTAAAAAGAATCAATTAACTAAAGAGTTTGTTCTTTGAAACAAGAAAAAACTAGACAAAACCCTAGCCAATCTTACCACAAAAAAGAATAAAGAGACTCAATTAATACAATTAGAAGTGAAAGTGATGAGACCACAATGCACTCTACTGAAATCCAGAAGATTATTAGTAACTACTTGGAGAACCTATACTCTAATCAAATGGAGAATTCAGATGAAATGGATAGATTCCTAGATACATATGAGCTACAAAGCTGAACCAAAAAGATACAAAAACCCTAAATAATACAATATTAAGCTGTCGATGTCCGCTCCCGGCCGGCAGGAAGGACACACGACAAAGTTTGGCAGTGGACAACCTTTTCTTTTATTTTTCTTCTCCGTACAGCCTGCCCTGGGATCGCTCCCAGCCGAAGCCTCCTCTGGTCCGCTCCCCGCGGCTCCTTCTGGGCTTCGCTCCGAAGCCTCTACCGGTCCGCTCTCTGCGGCTCCTTCTGGGCTTCTACTTCCGGGCTTCTCCTTCCCCCCCAGGGGTGGCACCAGTATATATACGGATACAGTGTCCAATCATGTTAAAGTGAGCAAGGCAAGCTGATTGGCTAACATCATCAGTTGCCAGGCAGACTATATTGTTGAGCAGGTTGCTTACGCGGTAAGCAGGAAACTAACGTGCTCGATGGGAGGGGCAATCTACCTCAGGCTTTACTCTTTACTACAGGCCTCACGTCCGCCAAGTGAGGCGACCGGGCTCGGGGCTGCGGCTCCCAACATCTCCCCCTTTTTTATTTTTTATGAATGTGCGCATCGTAGCCCTTTCTGGACTGGGTGCAGAGGCTTATGCCCTATGCGTAGGCCCACCGTAGGTCCTTGGCTTAGACCCTGGTCGGCCGTCCCATGGTCTGCCAAGGCCCTGAGGCCCTCGTCCTTTTTCTAGGGCCAGGCACAAACTGGACGGAACCTGGATGCACACAAGCTTGCACTCATTTTCTCTCCGTAAAGAAATCCCCTCGGAGAGAAATTTAGACCTGGGCAGCATCTAACAGTCCAGCGGCTTACGTGCAGGATGGGGTAGGGCCTGGCTTAGGTTGAGTCGCACCGGGGGAGTACGCTCTTACCCGTCATTGACTCTCCTACCCAGCTATGTCATAATTTTTTAGAGGAGGAGTGTGGGAAGCTCACCACCCCTAGACTCGGTCGTAGGCTAGGCGAGCGAGTCATGCATATGCCTGAGGATCTTCTTGTCCATTTCGGGCTACCGCTATTTCTATTCATCTTGTTGGTTGGTCTGTGATGGATCTCCGGTAGGGCAGGTCTGATCTTCAGTCGAGGGCTTTGTCGCCCGTGTCAGTCTCTCCGGTACCCACAGTGGTTCTCGTCCCGATTCCTGTGGGAAAACACAAACCGCGCCTCGGTTCCAGCTGACCACTGGATCCGGGCCCATCCATTGTCCTGTCAGGACATCTTTCCACTTCACCCACCCTTTATGGTTGGGGGAAGGGTTGCAGTGCTCCACGGCTGGGGAGCAATTATCATTATTTAAATTTAAAAAATTGTGTGTGAATAGTGCCATGGATAATCGTGCCTTTGGGGCCAGGCCTTGGCCTACTCCCCCTTTTTGTTTTTGTAAAATTTCTTTGAGGCTTCTATGAGCCCTCTCAATGATTCCTTGACCTTGGGGATTGTATGGGATACCATGTTTTAATTGAACCTCCATCATTTTGCAGAACTCATTGAAGGCTTTGCCTATATAGGCTGGTCCATTATCAGTTTTTAATATTTTTGGTTTGCCCCATGCGGCCCAAGCCGCCAGGCAATGATTGATCACATTAGACACTTTTTTACCTGTTTCTGCTGTTGCAAATATGACGTGAGAACAGGTGTCTGTGGAAACATGAACATATTTAAGAGTCCCAAACTCCTGTATATGTGTGATGTCCATCTGCCAAACATCACCAGGGATCAAACCTCGAGGGTTTACTCCCATCGGTATGGCAGGTTTGTATGTGGCACAGGAGTCACATAGTCGCACGATATCTCGTGCATCTGCTCTGGAAACATGGAAATGGTTTGCTAGTGTCCTGGCATTGACATGAAACTTATCATGGAAGGCACGGGCTCGCTCGATTGGTGTTAGTAAGGTAAAAATCCATAACGGGCGAGTGGCAGTGTCAGCAGCCGCATTCCCCTGTGCCATAGGCCCTGGCAGGGATGTATGTGCTCTTATGTGGGTGGTGAAGACCTTATGGTGTCTGTTCTGAAGCAATGTCTGGATAGACAGGAACAGTCCAGCCACTGTGGAAGTGGATCTAATTAAACCGGCAGTCTCAAGCACTTGCATAGCATTGACCACATACCTAGAATCGGAGACAATATTAATGGCTTCTGAGAACCGTTCAAGAATCATTTTAACGATCTGCAGTTCCACCACCTGAGGCTGATCTGGTTCAAATTGTATGGTAACCGGGGGCTTGCCTAGGATCACATAGGCGCCTATCCCCGTCTTAGAGCCATCTGTGTATATTGTAGTTGCTGGGACTAATGGCTCAGAGGCAGTAACCTTTGGAAAAATTATAGGGTGCTGAGTGACAAATGACAAGATAGGGTCTTTAGGGTATTGATTGTTTATATCCCCATGGAAAACACATCTCAGAATGGCCCATGTATCTATGCAGGCAGCCAGGGTCTTGATCTGGCTGGCGGTATAGGGTACTCGGATGGCTTGTGGTCCTGAGCCAAAATGTTGGACAGCTCTATCATGCGCTTCAAGGGCCAATGAAGCAACTGCCTCCGGGTAATGCTCTATGACTTTTGCAGGTGAGACCTTAGGGTGTATCCACAGTAGTGGTCCTTTCTGCCAAATCACCGCTGTAGGCTGTAGACTAGTCTGTAGCAAACAGACATCAAAGGGTCGCCCTGGTTCAATTCTGTGTAAGGTAGCCCCACCTAAGGCTTTTTTCACTCTCTGTAAGGCAGCTCTTGCCTCAGGAGTGAGCCTCCTGTGGGAGGCTATATCTGGGTCTCCCTTCAGAAGGTCGAACAGGGGTTTGAGATCTGAATTTGGTATATGTAAATATGGCCTAATCCAATTAATGTCTCCCAATAGTTTTTGCATGTCATTTAGGGTCCTAACGCCATTCGTCCTAATGGTGACCTTCTGTATAAGTCTGGAGGCGACACTGAGGTCCACACCTGCTGACCCAGGGGTGGCCCTTGTTGAAGGCTGCCACCCTGAGCTGTCCTGTCTCTGGGGCGGGGGCCCGCCTGCGAAGGGGGCCCCCTCTGGCCGTTTTTTGGCTCTGTAGCATCTCGTCCACAAATACGGTTGCCCTGAGCATCAAAGACCGACCTATACTCCTCAGCTTTGTGTGATCCCTTTTTGCATCGCCCACAAACATATGGTTCTTCATTCCTAGGACGAGGCCTAGCATCTGTATTGTTTGGGCAATGACGTTTAATGTGTCCTGGCTCCCCGCAGGCAAAACACCCTTTAGCCTTACATTCCCCTTCTAACCCGCGAGGTCCCCTCTGCTGTACAGCCGCGGCCAGGAGAGCAGCCACTCCCGAGTTGGAGAGCGGCCCCCCTATCTCTCTGCATATCCTAATCCAGGCGTTGAGGTCCTTGTTCTTATGAGGAGCTATCGCTGCCTTGCACTCCTTTGTACATTGCTCAAAAATCAGCTGCCTTACCAGCGGTCGAGCCACTCCCGGATCAGAGAATATCTTATCGGCAGCATCTTGCATTCGGGCCACAAAGTCAACAAATGGCTCTGTGGTACCCTGAATTATTTTTGAAAGACACAAGGAGGCTGTTCCGACACCACTTACTTGCTTCCAGGCGCGGAGCCCTATGGCATTGATTTGTTCATAGACAGCGCCGGGGAACTGAGTCTGATCATCAGCGTGCCGACCTTCTCCCATAAGCATTTCTTTGTTCCACCCCCGGTTTCCCCGATTGGCGTTTCTCTCAGCCTGCTCTGCAGAGAACTCTGCGTACCAGGCTCGCCAATCCAGGTAACTGCCCGAGGGCAGACACGCCTTTGCCAGCTGAATCCAGTCCGCGGGGGTGAGGGGCCCAGAAGACAGATTCTCCAGCATGGCAATGGTGTAAGGCGCAGTCGGCCCAAAGGTTGTAACTGCATTTTTAAGTTCTCTAATCTGCTTTATCTCAAAAGGCTCCCATACATTGCGTCCCTGGCCCACAGCTACTTGTACAGGAAATATCCCGTAGGGGCCACTATCTATCCCAGGTGGATGTACCTCATGAGACAAGCGTCCCCCCTGCCAAAGCCGCCTGTAAAAATACCGACCCGCCGGTGGTGGAGCATAAGACAGCGGCCGTGATTGGGCGGAAAATGGGGGCCCGTGCATCACTTCCTGTTCTGGCGAAAGGGGAGGGAGCTCCCAGGCGGCCGCCTCGTGGCGAGGGATCGCCTCCGGAAACGGCCCCCAAGGTGGGGCGGAAGGCTTCGCCTCCCTCTCGCGCCGGGGAGCGCTCAGGAGCTCTCTACTCCTCCTCCGCAGACCAGGTTGAGCAGAGCGCAATTCGCGGGGCAACGCTGGAAAAGAACCCTGCGACTCCTTATTGAGCGACTTAGGCTCCTGACAGCTGGTCTCTTTGGCCTCCTTGCCATTCAACTTTCCCTCGTCCTCGGAGTCAGACGACTCCGAGGCTAGAGCCCCGTCCTCCTCCTTAGCATCCTTGTTCCCCTTGACGGACCCCTCTCGGGAGCTCCCTGACTGGGCCTGCTCAGATACCCTGCGTACTTTTGTAAGCTCTTGAGAGCTTTCTCCACAACCACCCTCGCTCTTAGTGTTGCTACCTAACATGTTTCCCATCTTTTAATATGTTACTCACCGCGTGAGGCCCAAGGAATCCGCCACTTACACGTGAGCCTGAGGGGAGTCTAAAAGCCCTGTAGGTGCGCGCCACCCAGAGCCCAGGCTTATCCCCAACTCACCTGTCTCGCAGCTCTGTACTGGAGCGTTGTCCACTTCCACGTCTCGGGGGTGATCAGTCCCCGGGCGGGCCCCCAAATGTCGATGTCCGCTCCCGGCCGGCAGGAAGGACACACGACAAAGTTTGGCAGTGGACAACCTTTTCTTTTATTTTTCTTCTCCGTACAGCCTGCCCTGGGATCGCTCCCAGCCGAAGCCTCCTCTGGTCCGCTCCCCGCGGCTCCTTCTGGGCTTCGCTCCGAAGCCTCTACCGGTCCGCTCTCTGCGGCTCCTTCTGGGCTTCTACTTCCGGGCTTCTCCTTCCCCCCCAGGGGTGGCACCAGTATATATACGGATACAGTGTCCAATCATGTTAAAGTGAGCAAGGCAAGCTGATTGGCTAACATCATCAGTTGCCAGGCAGACTATATTGTTGAGCAGGTTGCTTACGCGGTAAGCAGGAAACTAACGTGCTCGATGGGAGGGGCAATCTACCTCAGGCTTTACTCTTTACTACAGGCCTCACGTCCGCCAAGTGAGGCGACCGGGCTCGGGGCTGCGGCTCCCAACATTAAGCCATGAGATTTCAGAAGTAATAAGATGCCAATAGATTCACTGTTGAATTCTACAAGAACTTTAGGGACTATCTAATGTCAATACTCTTCAGACTCTTCAGTGAAATCAAAAAGGAAGGAATATTCTCAAAGTCATTCTTCTAAACTAGTATTACCCTGATTGCAAAAACAGAAAATGATTCAACCAAAAAATAGAATTAAACAGTACAGAACAAGACCAATTAAACCTACACTGGAGACCTTACAGGACTTCAAAAGAAGATAATAGTCAAACCATAAAGGATATAACTGCATGTATATTTAAGTATGTAGGATAGAAAACCATATTACTGAGTTTTTGTTGGATCATTGAACAGAACTGTCTGCAATCTCACTGTATGAATGTCCACTTTGTATGCTTTAATTTTGTAATTTGGACAACTGTTTCTAAGATGACAATATGTAATCTATTAACTAGTGATTTCATACTGTATCTTTTTTCTTGAAATTCTGTACTACTTTACCCTTTTACTGCTTTGTTTTTTTTCTCTCTCTCTCTTTTTCTTTAAATAAAAAAAACAGAATTAAAGGACAATCTGTCCAATGAACATGGACACAAAAATAAATCTTCAAAAAGATACTAGCAAACAGATCCAACAAATCATCAAAAAGATCATACATCATCACCAAGGAAACTTCATGTGAGAGGTTCAGGACACTTCAACATAAGCAAATAATAAATGTAACACATTGCATAAACAGAAGCAAAGACAAAAATCACATGATAGTCTCAATTGATGCAGAAAAAAGCTTTGACATCCATTCGTACTTTTAAAAACCCCTGAATAAAATAAGTACATTATAGTAATATAGTATAGTATAGTAATAAAATAGTATGAATAAAATAAGGACCTTATCTCAATTTGATAGAAGTCACCTATGACAAATCAACAGCCAATATCATGTGAAATGGGCAAAAATGAAATATTTCTCTCAAAAATCAAGAATAAAACAAGGATGTACACTTATCACCACTCCTGTTCAACAGAGTTCTCAAAGGATTAGCCAAAGCAATGAGGGAAGATAAAGAAATAAAAGGGATATGTATAGGAAAGGAAGAAGTCAAACTACTATTATTTCCAGATGGCATGATACCACCAAAAGACTCCTAGAATTAATAATCAAATTCGTTAGCATAGCAGGCTGCAAAGTGAGCACACAAAACTAATAATAAACTCACCTAGAAAGAAATTAGAGAAACAATACCTTTCACAAAAGTGTCAAGACAAATTAAATACTTAGGAATTAACCTAACAAAGAGAGTGAAAGACTTCTACAATAAAAACTACAGTTCTCTGGGAAGAAGAGATCAAGGAAGACATCATAACATAGGAAGAATGACTATAGTCAAAATGGCCATACTTACAAAACTGAATGTTGAATTCACAATCAGACCCCAATAACATTCCTCACAGAACTACAGAAAATAATTCTATAATTCATATGGAACTAGAAGAGACCTAGAATAGCAAAATCAATCTTAGACAAGTACAAGGCAAGAGGCATCACAATCTCAGATTTAAAGTTATATTACAAAGCTATAGTAATTTTTTTAAAAATAAACAACATGCTATTGGCAAGAAATCAAACATATGGATCAATGGAGCAAAACAGAGGCTGCAGAAATAACTCCAGGTAAATTTAGCTATTTGATATTTTACAAAGGGTCCAAAAACTTACATTGGAAGAAAGGAATCCTTTTTATTAAGTGGTTTTGGGAAAATTCTTGATCCACATGCAGAAAATTGAATCTCAATCCTTGTTTCTTATTATGTACATACTAAACTAAAATCAAAATGGATCAAATATCTAAATATTAAGACAAAAACAAACTGCTGGAAGAAAAGAGTAAAATTCTTGAAGACATAGGTGTAGGTAAGGACTTTCTGAACACAACCCTAGTTGCACAAGAAATAACACCAAGAATCAATAAATGAAATCATATGAAATTAAAAAGCTTTTACACTTGGGGCTTGGGGCTCAGTGGCATAAGCACCTCCCTTGCAAGTGTGTGGTCGTGAGTTTGATCCCTGGTACCGATAAAAATGAAAAAGACCCAAAAAAAATAAATAAATAAAAGTTTCTACACAGCAAAGGAAACAACCAGCAGAGTAAAGAGACAAACCTACAGAGTGGGAAAAAATTGCCAACTATTCTTTGAACAGAGAACTCATATCTAGAATATATAAAGAGCTTAAAGACAGTAGACACCCAAAATAAAGACTCCACCAAAAACTGAGCAACTGAAATAAGCAGACACTTCACAGAACAAGAAATATAAATGGTCAATAAATACAGGAAAAAACGTTGAGTGTCTCCAGTCATTAGTGAGAGTAAATCTCACTAACTGAGACTGCATGTTATTCTAGAAGGAATGGCCATGTCAAGAAATCAGATAACAACAAACACTGGTGAGGCTTCAGGGGAAAAGGAAAGGAATGCGTCTGCATTGTTAGCAGGAATGTAAACTAATACAACCATGATGAAAGTCTGAATGGAAATTCCTTAAACACTAAAAAAAGAAATTCCAGTTGACTCAGCTATTTCCTTTCTAGGTAACTTCCCAAAAGAGTTAAAGTAATCATATTACAGTGATACTTGCATACCCATATTTATAACAGCATAATTCATAATAGCTAATATCTATCTCATAATAACCAAGCAGCCTATTTTCCATCAACAGATGATTAGAGAAGGCAAATGTGGTATTCACACACAATGAACTACTACTCTGCCATACAGAAGGATAAACTGACAGCCAGACCCACCCCTGCATGCCTGCCACAACCAGAAGGCTGGCCTTCTGCCAAAAGCCAGTGGGAGAAACAACCAGATACATCCTGTGCACCCGTAGGCTGCCATCAAACACACTTGCTTCCCATGGGCAGTCAGCATACACCAGGAGAATCAGACAAACATGCCCCTGTGCAACTGCTACCATCAGTCCTGGTGTAGACACATGGGCTGAGAGAAGAAGCAGCCCCATCACCACATACCCATGGCCATTGGGAAAGCATCAGTGTAGCTGCACAGGTCTAGAGAAGCCTGCATCATGCCCTACTACTTCTCTAGGAACATGGATTCAGAGAAATCCAGGTGTCTGGCCCATTCCCCTACACTGTGGAGGAGCAGCCAACATGGAAATCACCTGGGATCCCACAACTGACTTGTTGGGAGAAACCTAGGAGAATGTTAAGACAAAGAAGCAAAAGGCAATCTCAGGCCTCCAGCCCACACAGAACAAGTCTGGGAGATATAGTCATGGAAGAAAATAGAAGTCACACACCTGAAATCTCTGAAAGGATAGCAACTGAAGTAAACAACTCCATGAGGTTGTAAAAGTAATTATATCAGAAATAATGTCTCAGGTAAAAGAAGAAATCACAAACAGTGAAAGAATTGCTGAGCACATATAAAGAAGACATAGATAAAATACAGAAGCATAGGAAAGGAAATCTTGAATGAACAATATAGAAAGGAATTAAAATGCATGAAACAGATTCAAAAAGATTCAGGAAATTAAAAACTCCATCAAAAGCTGGCAAAACCAGGACCCTGGGAAGATGGCAGTTTGATAGGTAGCAGGGTAGAGAGCCTCTCTGAGAAAAATAACTCAGATACTAGAATTTAACACCATGGAAAAGACCAGATGAAAAGACAAGGATTCTCATAACCCAGGAAAAAGCTGAGGAAAAAGAAAAAGAAAAAGAAAGAAAAAATGTGGACAGAAGGCTGGAGCTAGACATGCTCTCACCAGAGCTGGTCCCATGCTGTGCTAGGCACCTTGGAGTCAGATGACTCACAGTCATGCTGAAGTCATGGTCACACCGAAATCAGGAGTTGGTGAGCCCAACGCCTTTGGTGGGAGGATGCACCACAATGGAGAACAGAACCAGCATGGAGAGCTGCACTGACCTGCAGTGAGTGCACAGAATTCAGTCCTGCGAGGGGAGGTGACAGGCTGGACAACATATTGGAGTTGGACTGGACAGGCCTGAATCCGGAATTGCAGTGGCATCAGTCAGCCATTCCTGGTCCAAAGCAGTCTGGTGGGATCTGCTTGGGTTGGGTCATGCCCCTGGTTGGGACCCAATAGCCAGGGATGAAACTTTCCCAAACCAGTGTTGTCCGCACAGCACAGACTAACATGGTGAAGGCACTCACTGGTTGACTGGCTCAAAGGAGAGGAGCCAGCCCATATCATGCCCTGTGTGCACCTCACAGGTCAACAGCAAACTGGAGAGAGTGGCAATCCCCTAGCCAGCACACTTCAGAAAAACCATAAGCAATACAGAAAGGACCTGAGACCTCCACCATACACCCGTCTGGAAAAAAAAAAAGAAACATGACAAGAGAAAGAAACAAGAAAAAGCCTCCAGCCACTGACCCAGGGAAAAAGAAGTCCAGCAGAGGTAAATACA
This sequence comes from Cavia porcellus, assembly GCF_034190915.1. Classification (NCBI taxonomy): domain Eukaryota; kingdom Metazoa; phylum Chordata; class Mammalia; order Rodentia; family Caviidae; genus Cavia; species Cavia porcellus. The sequence continues at coordinate 26,905,845 of NW_026947508.1, forward strand.
GAGGAGATCAAGGGCAGCAAATATGCAATATCGGACACGGCATCACCTGACATAAAGAAATACCTTCATGACATGATAGATGAACTTAAAACTGAAATTCTAATTCAAATGAAGCAAGATATAAGAAGATTAATAAAAGAAATGCTAAGCACCTCTCAAGAAGACACAGATGGAAGAATGGAGGAACCCAGAAAAAGGAGAAAAACCTTTGAGGAATAATATAAACAAAATCTAGAATACATGAAACAGATTCAAAGAGATTACCAGGAAATTAAAAGTTCTATTGAAAGCTGGAAAAATTGCTTAACAGAAACTAAAGTTAGACTTTCAAAACTTGAAGATATATTTGCAGTGTGTGATCATAAAAGAAAAGATCTCTTAAAAATAACAAGGAAACAGGAAGTAACAATACCAAGGCTAGAAGATAATAAAAGGATCTATAACTTAAGAATAAAAAATGTGAATGAAGAAGCAGGGGTAAACACAAATGAAATCAAAGGCTATTTACAGAAATAATTAAGGAAAACTTCCCAAGCATTGGAAAAGGAAATGATATTGAGATGCATGAGGCATACAGAACTCCAGCCAGCTACAGCCAAAACAGATCTACACCCAGATATATAATAATCAAGATCCCAGAAATTCATCATGAGAACAGAATATTAAAAGTGATCAGAGAAAAAAAACAGATCACCTATAAAGGAAAACCCATCAAAATCACAACAGACTTCTCAACACAAACCATCAAACCAAGAAGAGCTTGGAGCGAAGTATTCCAAGCCTTGAAAGAAAATAATCTCCAACCTAGATTGATGTACCCTGAAAAACTGTCTCTCAAAATTAATGGAGAAGCAAGATGTTTCCATGACAAAGAGGAACTGGGGGAGTTCATGACCACCAATCCAACCCTACAAAAAATACCGAAGTTCATTCTAGAGAGAGGAAAAAAATCACCAGGATTCCAAAAACAGTGGCAGAGAGGCCTCAATGAATGGAGGAAACAGTGGAATGAAGGAAAAAGGTAGACAATCAACAGCAGAAAAATAGCATAGCAGAAATGAGGCAGAGAATATTGGCTATAATCTTTAACACAGATACACTAACAAAAAGAAACACAGGTAGAGTAGATCAGAAGATAGGGTCTGGGGCTTGGGATTTAGCTCAGCAGCATAAGCACCTGCCTTGCAAGCAAGTGGTCGTGAGTTCAATTCCTGGTACTGATTTAAAAAAAAAAGAAGAAGATAGGGTCCATAAAGATGTTCTGAATAGGGAATATAATCAATCTGAAAGAGGGTTAATGAACCAAAAGTCAAAGATGAGAAAACAGTGTGACAGGGAACCAAAGAGAAATAGGGACCGCTCGTCCAACAGCTGCAGATAGGTTGGAAAATTATAACACTTTTGTGAAGTGGAGAACTACTCAGCTATAAGAAAAGAAAACCTTGAGGCTTTAGTAGGTAAAGGAATAAAGCTCAAGATCAAGCCCAGGGGTTAAAAGGTTCAGAACCATTTAGGTAGATAGCAGGTTGCCCCCCTAATCTAAAAACTAAAGAAGTTAGTGGAGCCCAAAATGTACAAAGCACTCTGTGAAAATGAAAGAGGAGGAATTGTCTAAAAAAGGAATGTTATAACTCGGGCCCCGGTATAAAATCCAAGGAAGCAAGAGACCGAAAATTTAGGTAGCAAAGGCTTTATTTCCAGGCCTGGCGACGAGTCTCCGTGCAGAGCCATCAAACTTGTTGACCCGAGTCTGGAAACTGTATTGCTGTCCACTTAGCTCTGACAATCTCAGGAGTTCCTGCTGTTTCTCAAATTACTCCCATCCTACAGACTGACATTATCTTGGAGTGGCACATCTGCAGCAATATTTGGAGAAGAAAGTGGACAGTTAATAATCCCAGGGCAGCTCATTTTCGCTAGTGGGTGCAAAGGGGTCAAGAGTTACAAGAAGCTGAAACTTAAGTTTTACAAAGATCTGATATCTAACTCATTTGATGCATACAGAACAAAAGGAAAGCACCGACTGGGGTTCGGGCCATAGTATTTCCCAGTAATTTCTTTGAAGCTAAACGGTTCTTAAAATTGGGGCAGGCTCATTTTATGACAGATCATCACCGGGTTGGGAAGAGGTCACCAGAAACCCAAATTCTTTATGGCCTAGATAGATAGGTGAGGGGAGAGGGAGGTAATAAGGCACCATACAGAACAGAAAACGGTGGTTATGTGTCAAGGTCAGGTAAAGGGTTAAACCCATACGCAAATCTCTCTGCACACAAGCAAGGTACTTCAAACAAGTGTAAATTAATGGGTCATCCTAGTTTTCTTTAGCTCTTTAGCAGAGAATAGAAGCGCCTAACAGTGATTAACAACCTTCGTTAGCTTGTTTTAGCACAACTTCTGTCGTTTGTAGAGGGCAACAATGGTTAACATATCAATTAGGTGAGATTCTTGCAATTCTTTACAGAGGAGAGTATTGCTCAACGTATCAATTAGGTCACTTAACATATCAGTTAGGGAATAAGGATAAAAAAAACACATTTAGTAAGCCATGTTGCAGGTTTGCAATAATACACAAAATAATGAAGGTATTTTCTTAGAGCACAACAGGAAGGCTGAGGTCATTGTTAATAGTGTATCAGATTTAAATCCACATTATTCTTATCACTCTGTTTAGTTTGATTTTGTTCTGTTCCAGTCTGTCTACTCATACTAGATTTGAGGGCACAGACAGCTACCCCCAAAATAGCAAGATATACTGTGGTAACTGTCCTTAATTTCCTATTAACTTAAAGTGAAGCTCTGTATTACTTATACTGTCTTATTATGACTAATCTTACTTGAATCTGGTTTGTTAGATTGCTCTTTTGTCTTGACTGATTTTATTCTAATCTGGTATGCTTGATAGTATCAAGTCTAAGTATAGAGGCAACAAGATTCAATAGATTCCAGTTTGATTATTAAATGCTTTTGAAGTTCTATAATGTCCCCAATGTTTTGTAATATTGCTATGTACTGCTATGTTCAATTATATTATGCCTGATGATATAGACAAGTCTATTGAAAATAACAAGAGACATCTTAGTAACTACTGTAGATCACCTGGTATTGTGGTTTCATATGTCTTTTTTGTTTCATGTTTTTCTAGGAATTTGTTTTGTTGTCTTGTTTTGATTTGTTTTTCCCTCTAATACAGAAAGGATAGGTATACATGTATAGACTTATGCATGCATAGAACTTCTAAGCAGTTTACAAGAATTGATTATATAATGCATGATGTAATGAACAGATACTTTGAAGAAAAAGAGACACTGAGATATAAAATCTAGTAATACTACTATTCTCTGTTCAGAGTGATATTAGTTTGTTTTCTTTTGTTTAATTTCAACATACATAAAGGTTTTATTTATGTTTGTTTATGTATGCTTTTTTTTCAATTTCAACATACATAAAGGATAGCTATTTTGAAGAAAATGAGAGATATTATGGCAGCCATTGTTGACTTCCTTATTGTCTGGTCTTGAACACCTAAAAAACCTTCATTATGTTGTTCTAATCAGTTTAGTACTATTTTTCTCAGTATGAACTCACTGTGTGTGAAGATATGGACAACTATTTGGAAGAAACAAGAGACAATGTGATAGACAGTGAAGATCTCCAGAGGTCTTGCTTTGAAATCTGTGTTTCTTGAATTGTTTTCTTATTATCCATTTTGTTCTGTTTTGTTATGTTTAATTTTACCCTCTTTAAAATAAAAATTTTTAAAAAGCTGGAAAAATCACTTGAAAGGGACTGAAGATAGACTTTCAGACAGTGAAGACACTATTGTATCTACCAATTGTTAAAGAAAAGATCTCTTAAAAATAACAAGGAACCAGGAAAAACAATTTAACAACTACAAGACAATGCAAAAAAAAATTTTTTTTGAGAGTGACAGGTGTCAGTGAAAAAGTGAGGGCCAACACAAATGACCTAAAAAGATTATTTACGGAAGAAACAGCAGAAAACTTCTCAAGTACAATAAAAGGACCTGGCATATAGATATGCGAGGCATATAGAATTCTAAGTAACCATAATCAAAATAAATCTACACTCAGGCGTACAGGCCTATAATAATCAAGATCCCAGAAATTCAGCACAAGAATAGAATATTATAGGCTGTTATAAAAAAAAGAAACATCACCTATAAAGGAAAATCCACCAGAATCATAGCAGACTTTGCAACTTAAGCCATCAAGTCAAGAAAAACTTGGAGTGAAATGTTTCAAATCTTGAAAGAAAACAACTTCCAACCTAGACTGATGTACCCTGTAAAACTCTTTCAAAATTGATGAAAAAATAAGATACTTCCATGATAAAGAACAACTGGAAGAATTCCTGACCACCAAACCAACCTTTCAAAGAGCACTGAAGGATATTCTAAAGAGATAAAGATGACCATGGTTTCAGGAACAGCAGCAGAGGGGGATCACCAAACAGGACAGGCAATTGAATAAAAGGGAAAAGTTGGCGGGGGAAATAGCAGTAGGACAGAATGACAGAGAGGAGCCAATGCATGCTAGTTATAACCAATAATGTAGATGGCCTCAATTTACCAACAAAAAGGAACACAAGGAGAATAGATTGAAAAACAAGATTCATCAATATGCTGTAATACAAGAAACACATTAGTTCAAAAAGAAGTTCATAGAATGAAAGCCAAAGAAGAGAAAACAATGTTCCATGCAATAGGAAACCAGAAAAAAGCAAGAGTAGCTTGTCCATCAACCACAGAATAGATAAGAAAGATGTGGTATTTTCATACAATGGAAAGCTATTCAGCTATAAATAAGGATAATCATGAGGCTCTTGTAGGTAAATGGCTGCCACTGGCCGTGCTCGCGTGAAATGGTTCAGACTCATATGGGTGAACATCGTGTTATCTCCTAGCACAAAGAACTGAAGGCATTAGCAGGATCCAAAATGTACAACAGATATTACAAAAACAATAGGGGAAGAAACGTCTAAAAAGGGAAGGTAGTAATCCTTATTAATTTCCTAATATCTTGTTTGGAATTCCTGTATTGTTTTAATAGTTTCATTAGAATTGGTTTTATTCTATTTTTTTTAATTTTATTATGTCTGATGGTATGGATAGCTATTTTGAAGAAAACAAGAGACATTACGGTAGCCATTGTTGATTTCTTAATATCTTATTTTGAAGACCTGTAAAACTTTCGTTGTTCTGTTCTGATTAACTTTGTTCTGTTTTGTTTTGGTTTTATTCTCTTTAGAATTATAAATAAATAAATAAGGATAAACTTATTTGTAGTAAAATGATTGAATTTTGAGAACATAATGTTAAGCAAAATAAGTCAGACATAAAAGCTTAAATATCACATGGTTTCTGCTATATGAGAAACTCAAAATATAAAGAGTAAAGTAAAAATATATAATAAGAAATAGCAAAATAGAGTTTTTGAATATGCAAAGGAGGCCAAGAAACGAAGGAAGTTAAGAGGAAGAAGCAAGCAAAGGAATTTTTTAAAAATTAAGATATTTTATACACATGTACCAACTCCCCATAAGGAATGTGATCACTACTAACTACAAACATGAACTAATAAACAAGTAATTGTCACAACTGTAAGGAGAAGAAGAAGAGAAGGAGGAGGAAGATGTCACCTTCATTGCTCTTCCTTCCCCAAATCAGACACTTCTACTGCTCCTGAGTTGCTGCTTGGGACACTCCTGTTTCCTGGCTGTAATATCTAACATATGTAATACACAGGGGAGGAGGAGAGCATCAGAGACCACCAGGCTTATGTAAAGACAACATGGAGCAGAATTTGTTGTGCCTGGGTGCAGGCAGGCAGAGAGCATGATCAAATTGTCTGCAGAGAACAAAGAGAGGTGTGTCCCTTTTTATAAGAATGAAGAGAGGGCAGGGGACATTAGGCAGGAAGATCCCAGTAAATATCTGTGGTTAAAGTTCTCTGGCAATCTTGCATCTCAGTGGGCAGAGTCCTTGAAGTGTCCAGTGTAAATTCTCAGATGTCTCCAGATGTCCCAGAACCTGCAAAATTCATCCTGTCTTCACTCCTTTCTATGCTTGCTGATGACAACTTCAGTACTGAGCTGAGTTCCCTGAAGAGACTAGAGCTTTTGCTGACAAACAGGCTGACAGCCAGGAGAATCAGGTCCAGTTGGAGCCTTGCACTGGTCTTTCTCTCATAACTCCCCACTAGTCACTCTGCCACCCACTTCAAGCTTAAGGATGTGACACAGAGTGGCATTGATCCAGGTACTCCCAAGGCCATTCCAGCCACCCCACAGATCTCTTCATATTCCCAACCAAAATGCAGCTTTATATGGATTCATGGTGAAAGTTCAACACATAGCCTCTGTTGCTCTCTCCAGCTGCAGTTCATGGCCATTGTGGAGGGAGGAAAGGAAAGCGACAATCTACTCCAGTCCCATGGAGGAAGCAGGAAGAGAGGAATTACCTGTAGTCAGGGAGCTGAGAAGCATCTTCCACATCCACCAAGGCCTTTTCCCTTCACCCTTCACTGTGACCATGAGAAATAAGCACTGTCACCCACTTCCAAAAGAGAAATCCAACATTCAGGACACTGGGCTTTTCTTCAGGGTCATGAGTCCTGTTTTAAGATACCTTTCTCAGCTAGCCTGGCAGCTGGGCCACAGTGTAGGAATTTACACTCTTCTCCTGTTGATCAGAGAGTGATGATCACATGACTCAAGCAGAGCCAATCAGTGTCTCCTTCCAATGATGCATGAAATGCATGAATGAGTCAAGCTCACCATAGAATTTTGGTATATGCACAATTTCTCTATTGACTTAATATTAGCTAAGCAACTATACTTGCAATCCTACAGGTTGATTGTAGTTTGACCCACATTGTATCTGCATTTTTCTGTATAAAATATCACTAACAAAGAGCTTCAGAAGCCACCCAATTGAGACTCTTCCTAGAAATTGAGGAATTATTATTATTATTATTTCCAATAAAACTCTCCTAACTGTCTCCATTGGTTCATGACTTCAGTCTTCAATATTTTGAGACCATGAACTCAGCACATTTGACATCTATTATGTTGGAAGTTATTTTCCTCCATGACAAGAGGAAAGGCAAACCATGTAATGAGGAGAGGGCATGTTTTTATGCCTTTAGACAGCCAAGTGAGAAGGAATGCAGTTCTTAAAGGAACGGAGGAAGTCAAGAATATGTAGAAATGCATGTAACTGATGATAGACCCAGCAGGAAGGTTGAGGAACTTAGGGGAAATATGGATGGTGGGACAATTCATGTCTGTGTGGGGTAGGGAAGTTGGAGGAAAAAAAAGTATTGAACATTCAGGTTTAAAGTGTTTCTAACATTGGAACTGAACCAAACTTTTGAACAAATGGACTTAGTAGATGTGTATAAAGTGTTCCATCCCACAACATCAGAATACATATTCTTCTCAGCTGCACATGGGACATTCTCCAAAATAGACCATATACTGGCTCATAGAACATGCTTAAGTAAATGCAAAGGAAATGAAATTTTCCCACACATACTATCAGACCACAGAGCAATGAAATTGGAAATCCATAGCAAAAGAAACCACAAGGACTTCATAAATACATGGAAATTAAATAGCACCCTCCTAAACAACCAATGGGTCACAGACTAAATTAAAGAAGAAATTACACAGTTTTTACAGTTGAATGCTAATGAAAATACACATACTTTAACTTATGAGACACACTAAACGCAGTCCTAAGAGGGAAATTTCTAGCAGTAAATACCCATATGAGAAAAACAGAGCAAACGCATATAAACAACTTAAAGGTGAACCTCACACATCTAGAAAGAGAAGAGCAGGCTAAGCCAAAAGCTCATATGAAGGAGGAAATTATAAAAAGCAGAGCAGAAATTAATACACTTGAGACTAACACATAGACAACACAAAGAATCCATGAATTGAAGGTTTAGTTTTTTGAGTGATTAAATAAAATTGACAAACCCTTAGCCAACCTTATCAAAAAAAAAGGAAAGAAAAGACGCAAATCCATGTAATTAGAGGTGAAAAGGGTAAAATTTCAACAGACTCTGCAGGAATCCAGAAGGTCATCTATGCCTATTTTGAAAACTTGTAACAAAATGGAAAATACAGAAGAAATGGACAGATTCCTAGATACATATGAATTATCAAAACTGAATCAAGAAGATGTAATCATCCTAAATAAACCAATATCAACCCATAAAATAGAAGATGCAATCAAAAACCTATCAACAAAGAAAAGCCCAAGGCCCTGATTGATTCACTGCTGAATTCTACAAAAGACTTAGAGAAGACCAAACATGACTCCTTCTCAAATTCTTTAATGAAATTGAAAGAGAAGCAAACTTCCAAATTCATTCCAGAGAGCAAGCATTACCCTGATACCAAAACCAGGGAAGGACCCAGCTAAAAAGAGCATTACAGGCCAATCTCCCTAATGAGCATTATGCAAAAATTCTCAGTAAGATACTGTAGAAAATCATCAAGAAGATTGTACACCATGATCAAAGAGGATTCATTTCAGAGATGCAGGGATGACTCAACATATATAAATCCATAAATGTAATACACCATATTAACAGAACCAAGATCAAAAATCATATGATCATCTCAATAGATGCTGAAAAATCTTTTGACAAAGTCTAACACTCATTCACAATGAAAATCCTATAGAAAATTGGAATAGATGGTCTTTATCTCAATCTGGTAAAAGCCATCTTTGACAAAACAATAGCCACCATAATACTAAATGAACAAAAACTGAAAGCTTTCTCTCTAAAATCAAGAACAAAACAAGAATGTCCACTGTCACCACTCCTATTTAACATAGTTCTGGAAACTATATTAGCCAGCACACTTAGACAAGAGAAAGAAAAATAATGAATAGAGATAGGAAAGGAAAAAGTTAAATAATTATTTGCAGATGACATGGTACTTTAGATAGAAGACCCCAAAACACCACTAAAAAACTGGTAGATTTAATAAGCAAATTCAGTAGCATAGCTGAATACAAAGTCAACCCTGAAAAATCAACTCACTGAGAGAGAAATCCGGGAAACAACACCTTTCACAATAGCACTCAAAAAAATGAAATACCTAGGAATCACTTTAATGAAGGATGTGAAAGACCTCTCCATTGAAATCCACACTACTCTAAAAAATGAGATTGAAGAAGATATTATAAAATGGAACAATTTCCTATGCTCTTGTGTAGGAAGAACCAATACAGTGAACATGGATACTCCAAAACTGTTATACGTATTCAATGCAATCTCAATCAACATTCCAATAATTTATCTCACAGAATTAGAGAAAACAGTCCTAAAATTCACTTAGAACTGGAAGAGACCTAGAATAGCAAAGGCAGTCTTGGGCAACAAAGACAAGACAAGGGGTATCACAATCCCTAACATAGAATTATACTATAATGCTACTGTGATAAAAACAGCATGGTACTGGCAAAAAGTTAGATCTGAAGACAAACAAAACAGATTAAAAGATGCAGAAACAACTCCAGATATATAAGCCACCTTATCTTTTTTAAATTTTTATTTTATTTTAAAGAGAACAAAACAAAAGAGAATAGAACAAAGCAAATCAGAACAGAACAATGCAAGCTACATAGCACTTCACAACAAGACAATCACACATCAACATTAACTATCATAATGTCTTTTTTCTTTGACATAATTGACCATACCTTCACATACAATAATATTAAACATAACAAAATAATATAAGACCACTCAAAAGAATGAAAGCAATATAGGACTTCAAAACCAAATATCAGGAAATGAACAATGGCTACTATAATATGTCATTTTCGTAAAAATATTGTTTATGCTATCACACATATTAAAATCCAATAAAACACAACAGGATAGAACCAATCAAAATAGAAGAAGCATTATTAATCTTCAAAACAAGATAATAATAAATCAGCAATGGCTGCCATAATTTTCTTCAGAATAGCTGTTCATACCACCACACATAATAAAATCAAACAAAACAGAATAAAACCAATCAAATCAATAAATGAAAGCATTATAAGACTTCAAAGCAATATAATAGGAAACCATAAAATATCCCATTATATTCAAAATAGCTGCCTCTACCATCTGACAGCATAAAATCTAACAAAACAAGACAGAACAAAGCCAAACCTAACAAAATTGTGTAAACAATGCAAGAGTTCAGTATAAGACAATAAGAAATTGACAGCAGTTTCCACCCTTCCCTCCCAGGTGTTTCCTCCCCTTTGCTCTTACGTTAACTATTTTACTTCCGGATCCCATTAACTCCTTCTGTTTCTTATGCTAGAGTTCACACGTATGAGTTCAGACTGTTTCATCCATGAACATGATCTCTAATTGCATCCACTTACCTACAGGAGCCTTGAGATTATTCTACTTTATAGCTGGGTAGCTTTCCACTGCGGAAAATACCGTATCTTTCTTATCCATTCTGCAGTTGATGGGCAAGTTACTCTTGCTTTTTTTTTTCTCTTGTCACATGGAACAATTGTTTTCTCTCCTTTTATATTCAGTCTATGAATTTCCTTTCCAGTTAGATGTTATATCACTGGATCTTGTTTCTTGATCCACTTTCCCTGCGTTTCTTTTTATTGCTGACCTGAGGCCATCTACATTAATGGTTACAACCAGCATACATTGCTTTGTCTCTGCACTGCTGTCCTGTTGTTGGCCCTCTGCTTTTCCCCTTCATTCAACTGCCTGTCTTGTTTGGCGATCCTCCTTTGCTACTGTTCCTGGAACCATGGTCATCTTTATCTCTCCCTAGAATATTCTTTAGCAATCTCGGTTGGTTTGGTAGTCATGAATTCCTTCAGTTGTTCTTTATCATGGAAGTATCTTATTTTTCCATCAATTTTGAAAGATAGTTTTTCTGAGTAGATCAATCTGGGTTAAAAGTTGTTTTCTTGGGTCTGGGGATTTAGCTCAGCGGCAATAAGCACCTGCCTTGCAAGCAGGTGGTTGTGGATTCAATTCCTGGTACCGATAAAAAATGAAAAAGACAAAAAAAAAGTTGTTTTCTTTCAAGGTATGAAACACTTCACTCCAAACTCTTCTTGACTTGATAGTTTGTGATAGCTGTGCTGTGAATCTGATTGGTTTTCCTTTATAGGTGATATGTCTCTTTTCCCTAACAGCTTTTAATATTCTGTTCTTGTGCTGAATTTCTGGGATCTTGATTATTATATGCCTGGATGTAGAAATTTTGGTTTTGGCTAGTTGGAGCCTTATATGCCTCACTTATCTGCGTGCCAGATCCATTTCCCATGTTTGGGAAATTTTTTTCTGTTATTTCTGTGAGAGGCTGGGGATTTAGCTCAGTGGCATAAGCACCTGCCTTGGAAGCAGGTGGTCGTGAGTTCAATCCCCCATACCAATAAAAAAAAAAACTATTACTTCTGTGAATATCCTTTTAATTTCATTTGTGTTGACCTCTGCTTATTCATTGATCTCTATCACTCATAAATTATGCTTCTTTGTGTCATCTTGTAGCCACTGAATTGTTATTTCCTGATTCTATGTTATTTTTAAGAGATCTTTCCTTTTACCATCACTAGCTGCAGTCCTGTCTTCAAAGTTTTAAGTCTATCTTCTCTTTCTTTCAAGTGGTTTTGCCTGAATTTTGCTTTTGACTGAATTTTTAATTTCCTGCATTTCTCTTTGAATCTGTTCCATGCATTGTAATTCCTTTCTACATTCATTCAAGGTTTCCATCATTTTCCTATGCTCCACTTTATTGCCCATGTCTTCTTTAGACTTGCTGAACAATTCTTTCATTATGTTTGTGATTTCTTCTTTTACCTGAGACATTAATTCTAGTTTGACTGCTTTTATAATCTCATGAAGTTGTTTTCTTACTTCAGTTGCTATCCTGTCAGAGATTTCAGTGTGTGACCGTATCTCCCAGACTTACTGTGTGTGGGCTAGAGGTCTGAGTTTGCTTTTTGCTCCTTTGTCTTGACATTCTCCTTGGTTCCTCCCATCAAGCTGGTTATGGAGTCCCAGGCACTTCCCATGTTGGCTGCCCCTATGCAGTGTAGAGGATGAGACAGGCACCCAGGTTCCCCTAATTCTAGATTTACAGGGAGGTATCAGGGTGTGGAATAGGCTTCTCCAGATCTACGTAGCGACACTAGGGCTTCACTGATGATCAGGGAGGGGTGCATGTAGGTGGGGCTGTTTCTCTCAGCTGGGACTCCCACAATGGTGGCAGACACACAGCGGTGATTCTGCTAGTGGATGATGGCTGCCTGAGGGAGCCACGGGCCTCAAATGGTGGCCTACGGATGCACAGGGCTTACCTGGCTGTGACCCTGCTCCTGTTGGCTACCTGCAGGAAGGAGCCTTCTGATGGCAGCTCCCTAAAGGTAACATCGGATCTGCTGGTTCTCTCTGCCCGTACTGGCTACCTGTAGGACATGTCCATTTGGTGGCGGTGTACAGTGGGCAGAGATGGATCTGTCTGTCTCCTTCAGCCCATGCTGGGCATACAGAGGAGAGTCTTCCACTGGCAGCTCCAGGCAGACAGAGGCCAGTCTTCTCCTGGTTCTCGCTACCTGTACTGGGTGCACGGAGGAAAGGGCCCTCTGGTGTAAGCCACTTTATCTTTGACAAAGGTGCTAAACACATTCACTGGAAGAGAGCCTCTTTAATAAATGATGCTGAAAACACTGGCTCTGCACCTGCTGAAGACTAAAGTTGGACCCATATCTTTCACTGTGCACTAAACTAAATTCAGAATAGATCAAAGATCTAAATATTAAAACCGAAACAATAAATCTGTTGGAAGATAAAGTAGACAAGACACTGGCCTACGGATGCACAGGGCTTACCTGGCTGTGATCCTGCTCCTGTTGGCTACCTGGAAGAAGGAGCCTTCTGATGGCAACTCCCTGAAGGTGACATCTCAGGGAAGACATTACAGCGAAGGTTGACTTGAAGACACTGGTGCAGGCAAAGACTTTATGAAAAAAAACCCCAGTTGCACAGGAACTATCACAAAGAATCAACAACTGGGATCTCATCTTATCAAAAAGTTTTCACACAGCAAGAGAAACCACCAACAGAGTGAAGAAACAACCCACAATGTGGGAGAAAATGTCTGCCAACTGTTCCTCAGACAAACAGTTGCTATCCAGAACATATATAAAGAACTAAAAAAAAAAAAATCAGTCCTCCCAAATTTAAAGAAGTCAAAGGAAGTGAAGTCAGATCTGAGAGGTGAGTATGAGAGCAAAGCCTGCCCCAAGAAGTTTGCAGAAACCTCTGGGAAGGCATTGCAGGCAGGTGTGGGTTCCCTTCCATTCTTTAAATATTACAGCGAAGGTTGACAGCCCCAAGCAGGTTCAAAAGAATTGAATTGAAATTGTGACTGGTTTGGGGACCTCTTGAGACTGGCCTGCACACATTAGGAGTGGCTGTAAAAAAGAATGTCAAAAATGCTTAGCAAAGAGAATTTCTTGTGGTTGTGAGAGGTTGGAAGAAGCTGCAAGCTTCTGACAACACAGAGCACTGACAAGGATTTCCTTAGAAAGGCTGGGAGAACAACAGAAGAAATAAAATCTTTACATGTCTGAACAGGATGGCATCTCAGGGAACATCTGGTCCTCAGATGCCAGGTAGAGTTCAACCTGAGTGCCAACTCCGATCAACTGGTAGTGCCTGCCTGGAGCACTGCCGTAGGAAGAATTCTGAGGTTCTATCTGGCTTCAGCAAGAGTTGAATGATCAATTAATAATGTCTAACATGGGTGCAGGAACGGGAATGATAGCATGTGCTATAGAATTCCTGTCTCTAACGTAGCCTGACTTCTCTTTTTATAGATGGGAAAAGAAGGAGTTTTCCCTAAAGTCACATAGTGGCTACAGTCAGGTTTAATATCAAACCCTAGCCTCTGCTTTGCACTGTGATAACTCCCTATACACAAAACACAAGGCAAGGAAGTAGGAAGTTAATGCCATGGTAAACTGGTGAAGCAAGGGAGTGCAGAAGCACAGACTGTGCCAAAGGAAGGTAGAAGAGCAGGCAGAAGTAGGTTTGTTTTAGGAACAGGCTTTGGCCAGATCATTTTTGTTCACTTGGATAATATACAGCTTCCAGGTGTATCGGACGGACTCCCATGTGATTTAACACATCAGTGCAGGACTCACGCTCAAAGAGTAGGGAAAAATCTCATAACAGGGAAAAGGCTAGTTCAGGCTTATGTCTATGAATTTACTTATTCACCCTACAAGTATTTTCCAACACCTATGAGGAAATCAGTGAAGTAGAAGTTGGAGCCACAGTTCTTGAGGTATTTGCATGAAAAAGAGGCAGGCACAGAAAAGCTAATTATGCAATTAGTTATTCAGTGATAAACGGAGCTAAATGCTGTGAAGGGGGTCAGGGAGCTCTAGAAGCAAACAACCGGGATCTGATGTCATCCGGAAGAGGAGAGGAAGCTTTCTGAGGAAGTGACATTTAAACTGAGACTGGGAGGATTAGAAGAGGAGGTAGTGCTGGATTGGGGTTGAGAAAAGAAGCAAGAAGGAGATGGACAGGGAGACAGAGGGCAGAGGGGGAACTTGGTGGAAGCCCTAAAGAGGGAAGAAACAGGACACAGTGAGTAATTGAAAGACCAAAAGCCAGATGGCCTGGAACAGGAAATATGAATTTTGTTTCCACGTTGGTATAAGGGGAAATCAACAAAGGACAAGCTGTGACAAGGAGCTCAGTGAGGGCAGTAATCTCACCCCGCAGCCTTCCCCACTTCACATGGGTCTTTGGAGGCACCCCCTCTAGACTGCCGCTCCCAGGCCCAGCCAAACAATTAGAGCCTAGGTTAGCCTCCAGCCCCTCATCAGACCCGAAGTCCACACACATCTGTGCTATACACAACCATCCTGTCCTGACCTCCCTCGTCTCTGCCCTCAACAAGTAGGCTAGACCAATAAGTCACAGGAATCAACTACATATCCCGCAGATTCTATTAGGCCCTGAAATTTTGTGTTTCTAACACACTCCTGTGGCTGCTGCTGCTGCTGCTGCCGGTGTCTGAACCACATTTTGAATAACAAAGAATGAGCAGACAAGTTGTAAAGGAATGGTCATTAGCATCCCAGGGTAAACTAAGAAGAAGCAAGTCCCTGGAAATCATTTTGTTTATTCAATGCAATCCTGTTGGATTCTTTTCCACAATGTACTGGCTTTCCATGCTGGAGATAGAAAACACAGCACATGCTCTGGCAACAAAGACAAGGTACACCCAGACTGGTGGGACAGAGGGCACCCAGGGTCACCAACAGCCCCCTCCAAAGAGAGAGCTAACAACCAGGACACCCAGCAGGATGACCAGTGGCAATTAGGAAACCAGGGCAGACTCTACTAGGAGAGTTGACACTTTGTTGGATGAACATGTTACTGGTATTTCAGAGCAAAATCCTCAGTAGACCATGCTTAACCACTTATCCCAAAATGCCAGTCAAGGAGATGGGCAGTGATAAAGGGCAGGAGAGGACCTATAGCCAGCATGGCCAAGCTGGGAACGACAAAGAGCTTCAACATCACTTAGGAGGTGCTGATAGGAACTCTGGGGTTTTACTGAAAAGAGAAGCAAAGGCAAGGGTTGGAGTTTTGGGTGACTGAGAGGTGTACACTGTGGGCAGGGTAGTAACCCAGCCAATCTGTGGTCTAGGGAATCCTGTCTTGGGGCTGGCCCTGGCACACTCTGGAGGAGTCCTCATGGCTTAAGGGCACAACCCATTTCCCACCAGAGGTTCACTCCTGCTTGGGGGGCTTCCTCACTGTGGGGTGGTCTGTACGGCTCTGCTTTACCTGAATACAGGTTTAAGACAATGACAAGAAATTGTCTAGGCATCTTTCCAGAGGGTCTGGTACAGGATGATGTAAACATTGGCAATTGAACATCTCTGCAAATCTTGTCTCCGTGTTGAAGGAAGAAGAGTTTGGGGCTAATAAACCTCATTTTACCATTTTTTAGACAGATAGTCCTTAAGTGATTAGCATGCCTACCTTCAGAGCTAATCAGGATTCTTGAAGTAGAATAAAATAAAGTTAGGTAAAAAGGAGACAAGAAAAATTGTAGCATTAAAGGTGTATTTTAAGAAATGCTACAGCTTCAGAGCACAACAATTCCTCAAGCCTTTTTCTATTTCAGAAAACTCGTTCAAAATATTCCTAAGGGCCAGGTATGATGGCACACACCTGTAATCTCAGTACCTAGGAGAGCAAGGCAGGAGAATCACTATAAATCTGAAGCCAGCCCGGGTTACACAGTGAGTTCAAGATCAGCCTGAACTATAGATGGAGACCCTGTCTTTTAAAAGAATTTCCTAAGGGCTTTAAAGATACAGTACCACTGTAAATATGGGCTCTGGTTCACGTTATAAATTGCCGTTCCTCCCATACACTTCCATCCTCAAAAAAAGCAGCAGTAAGCCTGCTTATTGTGGTGGCACACAGCTATAACTCCAGCACTCAGGAGGCTGAGGCAGGAGGATTGTTGTCAGTGCGAGACCATCCTGGGCTACAAAGTGAGCTCAAGGCCAGCCTGATCTGCAAAGCAAGACCCTGTCTCAAAACAACTTAAAAAAAAGCAACGATATAGTGAACATTATAACTCAACTTCAAACACATGAAAATGATTTGCATTCTAGCATAGCCATACAAATGGGTTATGCAACAGACAATAGGAATATACAGCCTAGATCACTCATTTTAGAAACACCCTAAAGACCATATATATATATATACCCAGCTCCAGGACAGAATGCATAGCTCTCTTAAGAGCTCATACTTTATCCTCTTTGAATATGCACTCTTAAGAATTCCAATAAACCTCTTTATGCCTCTACTGAGGCATCTTAAGAGTTCTTTTGCTGTGATGTAAGTCAGCAAACCTACACTCTACCCCACAGGTGGGTGAGTTGAAATCCCCAGCTTCTCTTTGGGGAATCTCCTCAGACTTCAACCACTGATACTCTGACCCAAAGTTTTAAGGTAATAAAGGAGTCAGATCCAGAACGAGGCAGAGATCTTAAGTTCTGTCTTGTTTTCAGTTACCTTTTGGGCATCATCAGGCCCAGCCTCTCAGTCCCTATTATAAACAGGATTGCAACACATGGAAGGTGGAGAAAAGTAAGCAAAGAAGCCAAAATATACCTTAACCAGTGAACCAATGAATACGTAGCTATTTCGATTTTTTTTTAAAAAATAAGAGAATAAACACAAAAAGCTGAAATGAGAAGAGGGATGAAGATCCTGAGGCACGTGGAACTGGCTTAAAGAAACAGGACTAGAAAATTTGTGCAACATGTGATAATCCCATCTCCTGAATGCCAGGCTAAGAGAGGAAAAGCCAGAAACTGTAGATTTCACCAAAAAACAAAAGGTGAGGCAGAGCCTAAGCCTCACTAGCTCCCAGTTCTGTGAGTGCTTCATGCAGCTTGGCAAGGCAGGGGCCCTGGCAGGATCAATACATAACAGCTTTCTGGTGTCTGGGCTTGTGTTGTCAACAGGAGAAGGTCAGGATAACAATGCTTGAGGGCAAACATCAGACTCCACCTACAGGGACCAACGCTGAGGGGAGGCTGCTGGAGAGAAAAGCTCTCAGAAACAGAAAAAGAACCCAGTGAAAGAGATGGGGAAGATAAACCTCAGACTCTTAAAAAGAAAATCACTGTAAAGTTGTGTTTACAATCTCCAAACTGATGGCAAGAAATGGATGGTCCTAGAGAGGGAGCTTTAGAAAGTATTTTAAGAGGCTGTAAGTAATAAAAAATACTAATACCAAAAACTGGAAGCTCCCTCCTTTCCAGCAGCCCACAAGATCCCCACCTCTTTCCTGAATGCATTAGCCATATCAACCTCGTTCCAACCAAGGACCCAGCAGGATTTAGTCCACTTTCCAGGGCACCACAGCCTGCCTTGAGTGCCAGGTCTGCTCTACTTGTGGCCCCTGTCAAGAGCCTCAATCTTGTCCCAGAATAGAATCTCAGTCCTATGTGCATGGTAACCTGCCTAGATCTTTCCAGTCTGAGACTCCCAAGCTCTCCTTCCTTCTGGGGTTCTACACCCTAAACTATGGGAACCATTTCAACAATTACTCCTGCAGATGGATGAACAAAGCCTGAACTAGCTAAGCCAGTCCCACCTCAAGTCAGGATGCTGAAGAGGCCAAGGATTTTCCTAAGGACAAGAATTGGACTGGATTTGGAACAAGAGCCTTGGAAATGTAGTCTACCTTGACTTTCCTTTCTTCCCATATCCTCGCATGTTTCTGTACATTCATTTCTGAAATATTTGCAATACTTCCTCAGACAAATCTTAGGTGAGGATGTAGAGGCGGATTGTCCATACATAGCTCCTGGCTGGTGACAGTGGCAGCTCCATGGCCCTCAGACAAATCTTAGGTGAGGATGTAGAGGCGGATTGTCCATACATAGCTCCTGGCTGGTGACAGTGCCAGCTCCATGGCCATCCTGCCATGAGGCTGCAGGGAAGGCCAAGGGAAGGTGAAGAGGGAGGGCACAGTCAGCTGCATTGAGTTCTGAGCTGGAGAGTTCCTGCATGCATGCTCATGTAGCCTCTTTTCTATGCACCCTGGATGAGTGGGACGCTGGTGGGCTTCTTGAGCAATCCCAGCAACAGCAGATCCTGCCCCCAGGCCACTCTCCAAATCTCAGTAGAGTATCAGTCCTCAGGACCAGCTCACAGATAACACATTGTCTCCTGCAGATCCCAGCATGGTGCAGGGTTCCCCTGCTGTCAGCAACCACAGCCATTTCTAGCAGCTTAGATTGTATCTCTGGCAGTTTCTATCCCAGAAAGACAGACCACAGCCTGGTTTGTGCTGTGATTGTCAAAATGTTAGATGTGGAAAGAGAAAGGCTGTAGGGAACCCTGGAGTGAGAACCTGAGTGAGCCCATAGTTCATAGTAGACAAACCTAGATATAAACACAACTGTCAACAGAAAAGCACATGAAGCACAAACATACACAAACATATGTGTACTGTATTGTGTATAAAAACACAAACATCCATCTCCTATCTCTGCCCACTAAGAAGGCCTAGAAGCACAGATACCCATTGTGCCCAGCACACCAAACACCTACATCCTGATTTTAAATAACATCCTCTATGAAAAGGAACCTGGGCACCTTGCAGCACAGGCTGCTCCCAGGGCTTCAGCAGAGAAATACAAGCTGGAACATCTTGCCTTTACTCAGATTGCTCCATCTTCTTGGCTGCCTCCTGCCAGTTTTTCTCCTTCCCTTTTCCAACACCCCTTCAATACATAGCAGCATCCTGTGAGTTGCCAGTTTTCAGTTTTCTCTTGCTATACGAGACACGAGGAAGCACCATGCACAAGCCTCTTTGTACATCCCACTGACCTGGATGCAAAAGCCTGCTCAGTCTGGCATTAGTGACTTCACTTCTTGGAGGTTCAGTTTCTTCCTCTATAAGATGGGGATTCCCTTGGGTGTTGTGAGGTTTCAGAAAGGTGATCCACGCAGCTTCATCAGGTCCTCACTCATCCTATAAACACTTCATGCTGATGCGTCCATCTGTCCCACTAGAACAAAGCCTGCCTAACATCATTTACCATGCCTGGCTCTCCAAGAGCCATGAGTCTGTGTTTCTTAGACATCCAGTTAAATTTCTGGCTGATAGTTACCCACCTGCCAGAATGCACTGACTGCACATCGTTCTGAAATTCAGATAATAACTACATCAAAAGACTGGGTTTCTCCTACCCATTGCCCTGACTGACACTGTCCCTCCTGGCATCTGCCCCAAGCTCCTGAGTAGAAGCCTGTGGGAAGAAAAGACTAAAGTTTCTCACTCTACTGTCGGCTGCCCCATCTGCCTTTTCCTCTGGGACACTTCTCTTTTTCTGTGTTTTGTCTCATCTCATCTCTGCCTCTGTCCCTGATCATAATCAGTATCTGGGTTTCCCTCTGGGTCACCATTTCTCACTACCTTTGCTGACTGTTTCTTCCTGGCATCTTTCTCTTCCATAAAAAAAGCCTCTTAGCCCCTTTCTGGTGGTTCTCATTGTTACACTCAAGGGCAGAAGTACTGAAGAGCATCCCCACATGTTCACATATTCGCTGTCACCTCTCTGAAATTCTCCTGGTAACATTATCTTTGCATAGCTACTTTTGGGGAATAGGAGATAGATGGTTTTCTTTATTTCTTCTATCTATGACATCTATTCTCCCCTTCCAGTGCTTTCCCCAAGTACTAGAACTTTCAGAAGGACAACATCTGGAGATCAAGGGTCAGGAAAGAAGCTTCTCCCATGAAAGCTCAAGATAGGGTCACTGGAAGCAGCCTCAGATGCCCCTTCCATGAAGTGTGGGACCTGCGGGGAGAAGAAAGATACACCTGTACTGGCTGCTCAGACAGGGGACCACTGTATAGGAGAAACACACAATCAGCCTCCAAAGGCAAAATCATCTGTTGGGGACATGTGTACAGCACGAGACCACTTACTGGAGAGCATTACAAGTCTAGCATGTGCAGGGCACATCCAGGTACTTCAAGTATTGGAGAACATAGTGCTTGGGGGTGCAAATGTGAATGTGAGGGATGGGGCTTATGCACAGTACTCAGCCTTTGTTCTGATGAGATCAACTCTGCTGCCGACTTGCAGTTTATCTCCCTAACATCTGGGCACCCACGGAGTATGCCAGAAGCGACATGTGCCACCTCGGAACAAGTGCTTCGGGGGCTGTCATATGTTGCACCTTTGTTCTGTTGCTTCCACCTCAAGAACCATGTCAGAAGCAGGCACTCTGTCCAGCTGCCAGAGTGGAAAAGACATGAAGGGCAGAGGCACGGCACCTGCCCTGCTGATAATACATAGGTAAGATGAGAAGGAAGATGTGTTGCACAAGTCCCTGGGGTCTGTGGAATGTAGAAGCTGTTTATTACTGCAGCACAACCTACTGAGAGCTGGCTGCAGCAGCTCATGTCACGCCAGGCCTCTAATTACTACTTGTTATGTTGGTGGCTCTTCTGTGTGTGTGCCTGGTAGATTCCTTCTCAGCTCCACACCCATCTGTCCAGCTGCCTATTCCACTCCTCACTGGAGCACCTAGCAGGCATATCACAGGTAACATCCAGCATGGAACCCTGGGTTTTACTTCAGCCACCCTAGGAAATCTGCTCCTCCAAATCTTCTCCAGATGACCTGTCAGATTTGCCGCCAGAACCCAAAGGACAAGCCCCATTACTCTTATCTCTCCTACTGTAATAGCCTCCTAATGGACCTCAGAACCTCTAATGACTGCTAACAAGTTGGAACTCTTTCTTTGTTCAGGGTGAATCTTATTATCACCTTGTTTAAAGGCTTTCTGTGGAAAATAGAATTAAAAAACAAATGATTATCAAGGCCAACATATGATCTTCTACTCAACAGATATTTCATCATGATGATGATGATGATGATGATGATGATGATGATGATGACTATGATGGTTAATTTTATGTATCTGATTGACTGAGCCACAGGGTGCCCAGATATTTGGTTAAACATCATCTTGGTGTATCTGTGAAGATGTTTCTTGGTGAGATTGACATTAGAATCAATAGACCCAGGAAAGCAGATTGGGTGGGTCTCATCTAATCACTGAAGACCTGAGTAGAACAAAAGGCTGAGTAAGGAAGAATTTGCTCTCTCTTCCTGTCTTCCAGCTGAAGTACAGGTATTATCTCCTGCTTTCAGACTTAGACTGAAACTCTACAACCAGCTTTCTTGTCTCCAGCTTATTGGCTATACACATTGGGACTTCCCAGTCTTCATCACCATGTGAGCCAATCCTTTATTTCATGTATACAGTAAACCTTTGGATTGTGAGTAACTTGCTGTGAGAGTGTTCTGCAAGATGTGCAAGCATTTGTCTTAACTTGATGTTTAAAAAAGTGATATCTTGTAATACAAGTAGTATGGGATGCTGAATGTCATGATCACAACTGGACCATTGATCACATTCACCTCCCTCTGGAATTGTGGGTGATCATCTCCCAAAAGCAAGAGATTATGGAAGAGATCTTGTTTGCAGAAAAGGAAGAGAAAAAGGTAGAGAAGTCCTTCCATTCAAATGAGATTAGGAAGATGTGTAAAATGTGGGAAATAGTGCAAACTTTTATAGAAAATTACCACCAGAATAAAGCTCTAGCTGTGTGAGGGATAATGTGTTTAATGACAATGCAATGTCACATTTCCATGAAATCTTCAAAAGAAGGCAAAAGCAAGTGTCATTGGGGAGGTTCCTTGTTAAAGTTGCACAGAGATAAAAAGTTACATTGAGCCAGTAGACGGCAGTGATTCTATTAGTGATAGTGAAAATTGTCCTACACAGTAACCCTCTTCTCTCTTATCTCCCTCACACCAGTCAGGAAGGTTTTCAAAGGTATGTATAGGTTAATCTATTTTACTTTTCTCTATATTTTGTGTTTTATTTATTATATTGTGTTGTATTACAGTATTTTAATCACTTTATATTAATATTTTTGGTTGTAGGACGAATCATCTGAGATTCCATCTTTCTTATGGTGAAATTCATTTTGATATACGAGTGCTTTGAATTACTAGCACATTTCCAGAATGAAGTGTGCTTGCAAACCAAGGTTTTACTGTATTCTCTTTCTCTGGAGAGTCTAGACTAACACAATGATATGATGATTATAATGATGGCAAGAATGAGGAAGAGGAAGAGTGAATACGAGTTTTCAAGCTTATTGGAGATGCTTCCTGAATAGAATTGCAAGCTCAGATCTGACACTACATACTTGCACCAGGACTAGTCCAAGACTTAGGCTGCCTAGTTCACTACATGTTCCTCAGAGTTGGTTGAGAGAGGGACCCGTATGCACAAGCCAAAGTGCCATGGTCATTGTCCTTTGCCTCCTCCCCCTGTCCATGTCCTCTCCATCCTGATCTCCTCTCCTCCTTTGCTCCATTTCTCAGAGCATAGCTGGGCTCTGAAGTGGCATCCAAGTCACTTGATGAAGTTTTAAAAGTCAAGACATGTCTGAATCATTATGTCACCAGTATCATGCCAGAGTTCCCCAGAGTTGAAACCAACAATCCAGGGTCCAAGCCTTACCTTAGATGAGGAACTTGGAATTGTGGGTAACAGAAGAGGGTACTATGGACTGAATATTTCCCCTCCAAAATTCAGATGTTGAAAAGGAATCACCCACATAACAGTATTAAGAGGGAGGGTCTTTGGGAGAGGATTAGGTTATGATAGTGGAGCATTCATGAATGAGATTTGTGCCCTTAAAAAGGATTTGATGGAAGAGTTTATTCCTCTTGACTTTTTGTCTTCCTCAACATGAGGACACAGTGATCCTCTCTCTCTATGATGAAGCCTCTATGATGAAGCCTCAGTGGAAGCAACAACCTTCACAGCCAACCACACCTATAGACAGGAACCTTGGTCTTGAACTTTTCAAGCTCCAGAACTGTGAGAAATTAAATTTCTAGGGGCCAGGCATAAAGATCAGCAGGACAGTGCTTGCTTGCCCGGCAAATGCAAAGTCTTGAGTTTGATTTTGAGTACCAAAAAAAAAAAAAAAATCAAATTAAATTTCTATTCTTTATAAAGCACCAAATCTGTGGGTTTTTTATAATAGAACAAAATAGCTAGGAATATAAAGTCATTTGATTGCATTCAGAGAGGACTGCCCCCTGTATTAACACTAAACTGGGCATCATGAGAGGACACACAGGAAACCAGACATCCATTCATTTAGATGATGGAGACCCAGCCCGGCGGCAGCATGCTCCTGTCATGATGATGGAGATAGCAATGGCTACAGGGAACTCCTAACATGACCAGGGCTTCACAGTCTATGTGGAGGCATTAATCTAGAACCTTCCTTTCCTCCAGCTCATCCAGGCTTCAGGCCTTGCTATGGGTTCCATCTCTGCCTAATTGTCTCAGGCTGCCAGGCAAAGGTGACTCAGGGTGTTAGGACACCTCAAGAAAAAAACACATTCCCCCATCTTCATCCCACAGTTTTCTAACCTCATTAGAAACACAGTGTTCACTCAGACCTTGTCTTTTCTGTCCCATGAAGTTCCTGAGCTACCTATTTATCAGGTAAGTTCTTCCTCAAAGAGAAAATGGACTCTTATAGTCCATTTTTCCTATAGACATCTATGGCTCATTCCCAAGGCCCACCCTGCAAAGACAATGAGAGAACACAAGAGGTAGTCACCATGAGAGTTGGATTCTTTTGCTCATTATTAGATTGTTATCTAGTTATACATCAGTCGGCACCTTCAGTTAGTGTGACTTTACCCTAATTGAATTCTCAGTCTCCGCTGCTGAAAAAAAATTAGATTCTTTCCAGGGTTCAGTGTCACACGCTATCCTACAAGGCAACACATTTCTAATAGTGGTCCTTATGGCTCAAAAGTTCTATGATCGTCTTTCCAAAAAATGTTAAAAGAAGGTGCAGCTGGGACCTAGATTCTAAGCTATGGGGCTCTAAGGGTCCAAGGATTACGGTAATTTCTCAACAAGAGTAGCTTCCCACTTATCAACATTATATGTCAGGGTTCTATGTGAAATGTCACTGCAAGGTAGGTTCTCCAACTAAACAAAGATACAAGAATGACTGCTCTCCCACTTACGTATACAAGTCCTCCGCCATCACTTAAAACCTTGTAGAATGTTAGAGATGCCTGTTGTCAACTTGATATCATCAACCCGTATATTATGCAGTGTGACATTGTATCAAACCAGATGTCTTTCATTTTTATATTCAGTTTGTTTACAGAATATTTTTCAAATCACAAAAATAATGCAGGCTGACTGTAACAAGCAAAATGAACAACAGAAAGATTTATAAATTATAGCTTATTTATAAATTATAGCTTTCTTAGTGGACCCTGCCACTACCTCTCCTCTGATGTGCGCATTGTTAACATCCTGGTATGTAATATTTGAGTGGACACCTATTAGGAAGAACTTTAGCTGTCCCTAAAATCACTAATGTAAATTCTCCATGAAACTACATTTCTTGTGTTCAATCACCAGTTAATCCCCAGACACTGTCTCTGCTTCTGTGAAGAGAGGACAATCAGAGTGAATTGGTAACTGTGTGCTTTCAGGGACCAGAAAATGAAAGCTCTGCCTCAGGGAAGGGTGCTCATGATGGAAGTCCAGACTTGGGATCTCCAGGTGGTCTGAGAGATGGCAGGATTTTAGGATTAAGATTGTGCAGCTGGCAAACTGCAATGCAAATCCCACTTGGCCACTTTCTGTGTATATTTGGGCTATTCATTCATTGAACCTCAGCTTACTCATCCTTTAAACACCAGAAAGAGTAATATCTGTGGGTTAATCAAGGTCTGTTCCAAAATATAGAAGACAGTCTATGAAGTCCAAGTAGAGAGGGCTAAAATCAGGGGCCTTAGAGACTTCAAAAGCTATAAGGAGGACTGAGAAGACAATTGGGGAATCCATAGTTGACTAACTCAGCTCCATCTTCACAAGAGGAATTCCTGTGGGTTTACCCAGAACTCCTGAGAAGCTCCACTGACCTTCTAGATAGGTCTACTGCTATGAAGCAAAGGAATCCCAATAAGCTCCTTCAAAAGGGGCTTCAAACCTCACATCTGACAAGGTGTTTACCTGCAGCTACTTCCCTAGAAGAATGGCCTCACCCCCTTCTCTATTCTCCACCTCTCCTTGAACATCTCCCTTGCAGACTCACACAAGGGACACATGGGGAAAGGCATGCTGGGAAATGGGGAAAGGCATGCTGGGAAATGTAGGTCCCAGCTTCTCATCCTTAAGGCAAAAGCTACATGATGACAGGTGCCAGTGACACCAGACAGAGAAATTGCTTGACATTACCTATGCAAAGGCTTCTCATGAGATTAAATAGAATAACGTAGATAAATTCTTAACCAATTGCACTGGACACCGTTAATGCTCAGTTAAGTGTCAGTTATTAGAATTCTTTTCATAATTTGATCTGGAGCAGGTGGCTTTCCATCCAGCACAGCACACTTACTCCATTTAATGTTACAGAAAACCCTAGGCTTTGGAGTTCCTGTCAAGGATACGTTCCCCATCGCTTCACATCACTCAGCAGGTCCTATCATTCTTCTCTCAGATCCGATTATAATGGCAACATTTGTAAATTGCTGATCCTTTAATTCCCCTGTAAGCACACATCCTGGCTGAAGGTATTCAAGTCAATTACACTGAAAGATGTGAACTAAATTGTCTACTTCTGTCTCTCCTGGCTTTATATTCCATGGTGATTGTACCCAAAATCACCACCAAAAGAAAACATTATGCTACAAGTGTGTCTTTTTCATCATCTATCCATCAAGGTGTGAGGAAATCCAGTAACAGCCCCATTTATGAGCAAGTAATTTTGGCTTTGCAATCACCACCCAGCTATCACCAAACATTTCCAAATAATGAAATGTTTTCAGTACAAATTAATTTTAAAAACCCAGACAGCACACAAACTTAGTTCCATGAAACTTAAATTCAAACCATTCCCTGGATAACAAAATTATACTTGTAAAGAACTCAAATTGATTGGGCTTCAGAACTCAAAATTCAATTGTAGAAAAATGAAATAGGTTATAAACCACAAAAGCCGCTGCCAAGTCATTCCCGCTCTGAAGTACATTCTAAACATCACATGGTCACAGGTCGGTGCTCTCTGCAAAGAAATCCATTTCACAAACAAACTCAGAGTTACAGCACCCAGATCTGTAATGCCTTATCCTGATTAATGATGGTCCCCACACTGTCACTTTCTCGGTGACTAAGGGTAGAGCTAACATTTTTGGGAGCCACATTACTTGTGAAATTGAAATAATCTCTAGAGAAAATAACCCAATTTAAACTTATTCGCCATTTAGCTTGAATTTGCTTAGCTCTTTTAAACCTGTCCTGTGTGGCTGCCTGTGTTCTTCAGTGCCTTGTATTCTGTGTAACTGCCTGCATTCTGATGATTTTTAAAGTTAACCCCCGTTTATCATAGCACCATTCACAGGCACATCTGGCCTCCAAACAAAAGCTTATGGAGGGCAGGGGATTTAGTTAAGCAGCCTGGCAAATGTAAGGTTCTGAGTTCCATTCCTGATACCTAAAAATGAAGTTTATGGAGCCAACTATTCCAATTAGCATGTTAATTTTTAAAATTTTAAACTCATATGCACAAATATCTGATCAAACTGTTAACTCATGGGTAGGTGCTAGGATAAATGACTCAGAAAAGGTCTTTGATATCAGGGAGCTCACATTCTAATCAGGAGAGACAGATAAATAAATAAATTAGTTCACTTCAGAATTTGTAAGTACTGATCTGAAACTCTCTTCACTTCATCTGTCTGGTCTGAGGTAGATCCAAGTCTATGGAGAGCCATGGAAAGGGTGTTCTTAACTGAGGTTATAGCAAGTGCAAATGTCCTGTGGTGGAAAAGATCTTGACAGTTCATAGAAATGGTTGCTATGTGAAATAGCGAACTGAGCAGGGAGACCCCTCCCCACCGAATGCGGATGGCACCATCCAACTGACTGGGGACCTAGACAGAATAAAAGCAGAAAGAGGAA
This sequence comes from Cavia porcellus, assembly GCF_034190915.1. Taxonomy (NCBI): domain Eukaryota; kingdom Metazoa; phylum Chordata; class Mammalia; order Rodentia; family Caviidae; genus Cavia; species Cavia porcellus. The sequence goes on from NW_026947508.1 coordinate 26,933,525, forward strand.
GTTTGCCAACACAAGTTTTCTCCACTTCTCTGTTTCCTGGATCCCATGAGGTAAGCAACTTCCTAAACACATGCTCCTGCCATCATGATGTTCTGCCTCCTCTTAGGCCCAAAATATGGAGCCAGGGGACCATGGACAGAAACTTCTGAAACCGTGATCCTAAATAAGCCTCTCCTCCTTTAAACTGTTTCCCTCTCCCCCAGGTATTCTGTCATAGTTACACAAAGCTAGCACAAATTCCCCCCCACCAAGGTCATAAAACTTTATATCCTAATTAATATACTATTTAACATATTTTTATCTTTCAGCTTAGACTTGTACTGTTAAATATGCTTGTACAATTTGCAGGGGTTTTTTTCAGTGCTGGGGATCAAATTCAGGACCTTGGCACCTGGTAGGTAAGTGCTCTCCACTGAGCTGTATCACGAGCCCCTAGTTTTTTAATAAGAATTTCTGTGGCGCTCACTGTAAATTTATATACATTTTTAAGGAACAATGCAGAGAGACTGTGCATCTCTTGCAGCTTCCTGCAATAGGACCATTTTCAAATCAATAGTACAACCAGATTTGGGCTTGATATAATTCACTAATCATATTCAGATTGTCCCAGTTTACTTACACTCATGTGTGTGTGTGTTTAGTTCTATAGTTTTATCACAGAGGACTATGTATTCACTACCATGGTTAAGATACTATCACGAGGGCTCCTTATGCTACTGCATGGTAACTGTATCTATCTCCTCCCACCTCACCCCACTCCACTCCAAAAATCATTAATGCGTTCTCTGCTTCTAATATTTTTTATTTCAAAATGTTCTGTACATTGATTCATACAGGATGCAACCTTTTTAGATTGACTTTTATACTCATAATAGTAATTTTTGAAGATCACCCAAGTTGACAGCATACTCTTTTCTATTGCTGAGTAGTACTCCACTGTATATAAATATCATAGTTTGTTGAAAGCATTCAACCGTTGAAAGGGGTCTGTGCTGTTTTGAGTCTTTTATTATTGATGACAAAGTTGCTGTGAGCATTTGCCTACTATAAATAAAGCTTCCCAGGTTTGTGCATAGATGTAAGCCGTCATTTTCCTGGGATAAAGAATGAGACTACCACTCCTGGGACACAGTTTAATAAAAATGCCAAACAGTTTTCTACACTAGCTTGACTATTTTATACCAGCAATTTATGAGTAATCCCGTTGCTCCACGTTCTTGCCAGATCTGCTGTTGTATGTTTTTATTTTAGCGATCCTGACAAATGTGCGCAGATACATCACCACGGTTTTAGTTCTCATTGCTCTGATGGTGAACATCTTTTCAGTGCTTATCTGCCATCCAAATAACCTCTTCAGTGAAATATTTGTTCATGTCTTTGACCATGTCTGAACTGGGTTGTTTATTTGTGGATTTTAATGATGACTTTTGAGATTTTTTCCTATAATCCAAATTCTCATCACTTGCCAGATACTGATTTGAGAATATTTTCTCCCACTCTGTAACTTGTCTGATGGCTTGTATTCACACTCAGAATTGCTTCACCTATTGTATCAATGTGATCAAAATGTATTTACTCATTCTAAAGCTGATGGATATTGTTTAGTGTTTTACTTTCAGAAGCTGTGTTCCTACAGGCCTTCTTGATGCGTCTCCTAGGGTACTGTTACGGATTAAGAACTGGTGGGCAACTTAATGCCAGCTGGCTTACATCAGCATGGCACTGAGCGTAGATGCTCCACCTGAGGAAAGTTACCAGCATAAATAGGTGGAGAAGGAGAAGGAGGGTGTTAGGGCATTAATGCGTTGAGGCATTAAGGCATTGAGGCATTGAGGGTTCTTCTGTTTGAGCCGTTGGTTCTCCTGGAGAAGCTCTGGTCCTCGCATTAAGCATTGCTTCCTGGCTCCAGAGGGGAAGACATGTGCTGCTTGGTCTCCAGGATGAACTTGTCATACTAGCTTCCTGGCATGTACACGACTGTGCTTGACAGAGGAGCTCGGAGCCCCCATGTCGCTGAGGATGGCTGTGGTGCCTTTCAGGACAGCCCTGGTCTTTGTTGTGAGTGTTGACTTCACGGCTCCAGTGTAGAACCCTCATCCCACCAGCACAGCTCCTTCACCCCGCTGGCATGGACTTTCTGGTTTCCACCGCTGACCTTTGGGCCTTCCCGGCACAGATCCGTAAAAGAGATTGGTGTGAGTTCTTCTTGTGAGCTCTGGACCTCCAGATGGACTCATGGGAGGCACCGTCATGAGCTCGGGGTTTTCATCTGGACTCACGTGGGACATTGCTGTGGGATTTAGATTTCCTTCATTTTCTTGTGTTAACTCCCAGTGACAATAATAAAAATAATATTATAAACTCCATGTCCTGATTCTAATTGTTCTCTGCACAACCTCTGATTACAACAGGTACTTCCAAAGTTTCTCAAAGGTATAGACTTACAAGTAAAATTGGGTAGGCACATTATTAACATTACCACATAACATGAAAGCTATGCCAAAGAGATTACATCACTCCCATTGGCACTGTAAAAGTTGCTGTTACTCTATGCTTTTGCCAACATTGGTTTTGTTAATTTCTTTTCAATTTTGGCATCCTAACGATTGTATAATGATAGTTTATTTTTACTTATTTGGCTTTGTTTTTTCTATTTGCAGCCCTGGGGATCAAACTCAGGGGGTGCTCTGCCACTGAGCTGCATCCCTGCCCCTATTTAGTTTTTAATTTCGAGACTGGTCTCACTAAGTTGCCCATGTGGAGCTCAAACCAGTGATCCTCCTGCCTCTGGCTCCATCAGTGCCGGGATTACAGTATGCCCACCTTAATGGTATCTTACTTGTACTTCCCTAATTTAAAATATTTGTATTTATTTTGTGTGCAAATATAAATCGTTTCCATATTTCCCTAGTGAGACTGGCCTTCAGTCTGGATTAGTCATATTTCCTTCGGGCCTAAGTGCCTATTTAAGTCCTTTGCTCACTATTCAGTTGGGCTGCTTCTCATTTTCTTATTGATTCTTAGGAGTTTGGTTGGCTGGTTGATTTTTGTTGTTGTTGTTTGCGTTGTTGTTGTTGTTGTTTTTCTTTTTCTTTTACATATTCTCAATACAAATCTTATGCCACCTATGCATCACAAATCTCTTCTTTGCTTTATTGTCTTTTTCTCTTCTTCTCCTCCTTTTCCTCCTCTTTCTGCTTCTTTTATTAGAGTATCTTTTGATGAGTAAAAAGTTTGAATGTAATCAAATTTTTCAAACTTATCTGTACAATTGAGATTTTTAGATATTAACCTCCAACCTGAGCTCAAGATTCAAGCCTTTTCCTGAGAGTCAGCACCATTGGCAGACTGTGGTGGGGAGAGAACAAGGCCCACCAAGAAGTAAGCCCCTCCTGCAAACCAGCGCCATGCGGGCCACCACAGGCGACAGCCACAATGCTTGAGTCAGTGCCACTCGCAGATTGGGGGGGGGGGCGCACCAAGAAAAAAGCTCCCCACTGTGAAGCAGTGCCATGCACAGGCTGCCACCGATGTGGGGACAGCCAAACCCTCACCCTTCCAGCAGGCAGGCTGGCAAACAAGAAGTACCATTCCCCCACCCACCCACCCATAAGCGACCGACCAGCTGATGCAGAGAAACACAGGCCCTGGTGAGAGCTATTTAGATGAAATGCAATTTGATGTTTGTGGTGTTTTTGGTGTTTCACTGATCTTGCAGGTCTAGGGCCAGGGGTTTGATCATCTGTTCAGAGAACAGAGATACGCAGCGTGGCATCTAGGGGGATCTCCTCCTGAGGGTGGTAGCCATTGTTGATGCCCTTTTGTCTTGTTTTGAAGTCCTGTGTCATTTTCATTATTTTGTTGGTTTGGCTTTTATTCCTTCTTGTTTTGCTTGATTTGTTGGCAGGAGCAGATCTTTTAAAGACAGCAAAATATATTACGGTAGCCACTTTGGATTTACTATTGGCCTGTTTTGAAGTCCTTTATTACATTCATCGTTTCATTTTTACTGTTTCTACTCTATTCTGTTCTGCTTGATTTTTATTATGTCCAAAGGTAGCTGCAGCTATTTTGAAGACAACAAAAGGCACTATGATAACTATACTTGCTTTTGTAATGGTTTGAAGTCCTGTATCACTTACATTGGTTTGTTTTGATTGGTTTTATTCTATTTTATTTTCCTTGATTTTATCCTCTTTAAAACAAAAGAAAATAAAATAAATTCTTACCTACCCTGAATTATAAATACTTATACTGCCTCTGCAACCACCGTATTTAGGAACACGGACTCCCACAACAAACCGCCTGCATTCAAATCCTAGTGATAAAAACTTGGGCACTTTATTTGACTTCTCTGTGCCTCAGTTTACTCATTTCCCAAACAGGAATGAACTTAATACCCGCATCACACATTTGTCCTGCGGGCTAAATAAACCAACATGTATAAAGCAGTCAGAAGATTGGTCCGTGGTGTTATATGCTGTTGTCATCAGCGCTATCACCATGTCCTCACGGCCTACGTCTACATTTCAATTTTAATGGTTCAGAATTGATTTTTATATATATCGTGAGAGATTGGCCCCACTTTTTTTACATAAATGACCAATTTTCCCAGCATAATTTTTAAAACCAAATCTTACCTCATTGAAATGCAAAGCTAACACTGTCATAAATCCAGTTTCCATCTGTGTGAGGTCTGCACAGAGATTTCCACCGTCTACCATTGGTTTATCTGTCTATTCCTAAGCCAGTTCCACTCTGTCTTAATTATTACAGTGTCTCAGAAGACTCCTGCTCCACCGTACTGTTCTTTGATATATTTTGTCTATAATCACAGCATTCTGGGTTGCTCATGCAGGAGGATCCCAAGTTCAAGCCTAAGCTGCACATTTTAGAGACTCTGTCTCAAAATAAAAAATAAATTTCAGAAACATTGCATCTAGGCTTTTATAGGTAAATGAATGGGACTTGAGAACATACTCAGAAGTGAAATAAATCAGACTCACATATGTGAATGCCATATTGTCTCCCTTGTGTGAGAAACGGAAAGAGTAAATAAGATCCGGAATCTACAATAGATAGCATGAAAGGGTAAGAAACTGCTCAAAGGGAAAAATAACTGGGGTAGGGGAAAAGAGAGAAGGGGAAAGGAAAAACAAATTTATTTATATGGATGTAAAATAGCTAAGATGATTATACTACTAATTCTATTAGTTCTTGGAAAAGAACAGTTAATACTCATATGATTAGGTCACTTTTGCATGTCTATATCTGGTAATCTCAACAACTCTTGAAGATAACAATATGCAATATTACTATTGTCAAATTTGGGCCATTCACAGACTGCAGAGGGAGAGAACCAGGACTCACTAGGAAGCAATCCCCTCCTGGAAACCATATCATCTTCATTGTTTTGCTGGGTTCAGTTTTATTCTCCTTCGTTTTGTTGGACTCTGTTAAATCTGATGGCTTGAATAGCTATTTTAAAAATAGAAAGCTATATTACGGTAGCCATTTGGGATTTACTATTGGCTCGTTTTGAAGTCCTTTATTGCATTCATTGTTTTGTTTTTATTGTTTCTGCTCTATTCTGTTCTGTTTAATTTTTACTATGTCCAAAGGTATCTGCAGCTACTTTGAAGACAACTAAAGGCATTACGGTAACTATTGTTGATATCATAACATTTTGAAGTCCTGTGTCACTTATACTGGTTTATTTTGATTTGATTCTATTTTATTTTCCTTGGTTTTATCTTCTTTAAAATAAAAAATTTTAATAAATAAATTCCTATCATCTTGTTTTGAAAGTCTATATTGTTACTGTTTGGGATTTTTTGTTGTTCCTATAGTAGTTGCTTGCATGTCTCTTGTTTTTTGGGGTCTTTTTTTCTATGTTTTATTTTTCTCTCTTTAAAATAAAATAAAATAGAAACAGCTGGAAATATAGCTTAGTTTGAAGATCCTACCTACGTTCAATTCCTAGTCCCAAAAAAAACACCTGCTAAATTTCTGTTGGGATTACATTGAATCTATAGATCAATTTAGGAGGATAGATATTATACTTTACCATTGTGCAATCCACGAAGTTAGTATGTTATTATTTGACAATTTTAAATGTTCTCCATAGCCGTGTATTTCTCCATAAAATTCCTGAACATGTATTAAAATTTATTCCCACATATTTTATTTTATTAAAGGTATTGTAATAGTGTCTATTTTAAGTACAATTTTAACTGTTCACTATTGATGTAGAAAATGCAATTAACTTTTTGTGCTGATTTCATGTTCAGAGTCATTTTATTAATTCGAGTAATACATCTGTATTCTGTGGAGGTTTCCGTGTTTATAAGCCCTCGTCCCAAAATAATGAAAATACAGTTTTTCAGCCCAATCCTCACTGCATCTCTCTTTTCTTTCTTTTTTTTCTTTTAACCTATATGGTATTTGCTGTGTTCCACTGGCTAGGACCTCTGGTATATTGTTGATTGTGAAGAGATGTAGTGAGAGTAACACTAAAGTCCTGTTTGGCTTCTCATCTTAAAGGGAATGCTTTCAGTGCTTCACCTTTAAATATGATATTTGGCAGAAGGTTTTGGTAGGTGAACTCTATCATGTGAAGACATTCTCTGGTTTTTAAAAATCATAAATGGATATCAAGTTATATTAAATGTGTTATCTATTAAAATCATCATATTACTTTTGTTCTTTATCTTATTAATGTAGAGAATCACATTTATATGTTTTGCTGTTTACCCGTTTTGCACTCACTCCTTGGGCAAATGAGCTCATGACATACCAGTATTTTTCTAGATTATAGGATTTTGTTTAGCAACATTTGGTTAAGAATTATGTGTCTGATTGCTGGGGATTTAGCTCAGCGGCGTAAGCGCCTGCCTTGCAAACAGGCAGTCGTAAGTTCGATCCCTGGTACCGATAAAAATGAAAAAGACAAAAAAAAAAAAAAGTTCTTTTTTTTTCCCCAACAATGAAAACAAAAAACATCTAAAACAGAAGCTTCTGGAAGAACCACTTATTCTTGCCTTTCTTGTGTCTCTCCTTGAACTTGACCTTCGCCTCCCAGAGGACTTTGTGCTTGAGGGCCAGGTCTCCAAAGATGTCCTTGTTAACAGCAGTCTTGTCCAAGGGGATGACAAGAGTGCCTTGTGGGCATGAGGTGACTGTCGTCATAAACCTTCACAAAGGGCTTCATCTCTGACCGCTTGGCAGTTTTCTTCTTGCCCATGGTGGCTGTCACTTTGCACTACGGCAGTCAATCCCAGCTACCAGGGCTCAGCTGCAGGGCTGGCCAGAGGTGGTGTCCTCAGGGTTCTTCACGGTGGCAGCTCTGCATGACCAGGACCAGCACCACCTTCCCTGGTTTCATGAACTTGCCTATTTCGACTGCACAGAGCCAGCTTACAGCAGAAAAAAAGGAACTGTGCTTCCCTCAACCTCTCACTCCGAGAGCCTGTGTGTCCACATTCTTCATTGAGATTCATCTACAGATTTCCATCCTCGTGCTTTTGTCCAGATTTAGTATCAAGATTATGCTAGTTTTATAAATTGGTTTGTGTCATAGTTTGTCATTCTCTGTTTTACAGAATAGTTTGTGTAAGCCTGGAAATATTGATTTCTTAAATGTTCGGTAGAACTCATCAGCAAAATAATTTGGGAGGCTTTGTTGTTTTCTTTATGATGTATCTTAAAACAATTCCACTTATTTAGTAACTATTGTACTGTGAAATTTTTCTATTCTTCTGAGTTGATTTTTACAGTTCATATTTCTCTAGAAATTTTTCCATTCATCTAATTCTTCCAAAGTATTAGCATAAAGTTGTCCATAACACTATCTTATCTTTTAAATCCTGTGGCTTCTCTGAATGTTCCCTTTTCATTCCTTGCATTGTTTGTCTGCCTTTGTTCTTTTCTGCTTGATCAGTCTCATCAGATATTTTTTAATTTTGTTAGTTTTCTCAAGGAAACAACTTTTGGCTGGTTTCCATTTCATAAGCATTTACTCTCTTTTTAATATTTCTTACCTTCTATTTTTTTGCATCATTTTTGTTACTCACTTTTAAATTTTTAAGTTGGGTATATTTATTTTGTTCAGAAGTACTTAACCAGGGACAGTTTTGCCCCCTTATGAAACATTTGGCAGTGTCTGAAGACGTTTTCAGCTTTCACAGGGTGGGGGGGATGACAGAGGCAGTTAATGAGCAGATTCCGAGTTTGCTGCTAGACATCTGACAATGATCAAGACAGCCTCCACAAGGAGGAATTACTCAGCTTCAAGCATCAGCACTGCCGAAGGTGAGAAACCCCGCTCAAGCTTATCAACTTAGCCTGCCTTCTTTTCTAATAAGAGCATTTCACTCTAAAAATTTCCTGCTGAGCACTGTTTTAGCTTCATTCCATAAATTTTTTTTTTATTTAAATACATAAAAAATTGACTCTCCTTCCGGGACACAATTCTGAGCTATGCTATAGAAATGTTACGTTGCCATCACAATCAAGATACAAGCCATTTAATTCCCCCCTACATAAAATATTCTCACACCGCCCCCCTTTGTAGTTAGACTCTCTCCCAACCTTAGACAGCCCTTGATCCACTACTCACACCTGCAGTTCTCCAGAATGCACATGCTATACTTTGAATGTGTCCCCCAAAAGAGCATGTGCTGGAATCTTAACCTCCAAAGCAACTGTGTTGGGGATGGTCCGAATGGATTTAGGACTCCCCTCTGTGAGTAGGCCAGGGCCCATTATAAAAGGGCTTTCTCTGACTCATGTTCTTATCTTCCACCCCAGCATGGCACAGCAAGGACTTCACCAGATGCTGGGACACTAACATGGGATTTTGCAGTCTCCGCAGCTTTTCAAGAAATAAATCTCTTTCAGTTGTAAATTACCCAATCTGTGGTATTCTGTGGCGTCAAAACAAAACACACTAAGACATTATATAAACAGCACTATATACTACATAGCATTTTGAAAATGGCTTCTTTCACATACCATACAGACTTTGAGATGCATCTACACTATTGCATGAATCAAGTTTGCCTGTTTTTATTGCTGTGTAGTATTCTATTATGTGGATATATTGCAGTCTGTTTACCCATTCACACTTTTTAAGGACTTGCGGGGCTGTTTTCATTCTTTGAACAATAGTGAATAGATCTGTAATGTAGGTCTTTGTTTGAATAGAAACTTTCATGTCTTTAAATGCTCAATGGTGAGATAATTTATTTAAACCCAAATATCAAGTTCAGTTACCCAAATATTGTAATCCTCTTTCTAGTTTTCCTCACAATCCAAGAAGTTATATTTATAATCCCATTCAAACGTTACTGGAATCCTAGCAAATTCATTCCAACCTACCACCACCAATCCAACTCACAGTGAGAGTAAAAACATGAGGACATGGGGACAAAGGCCTTGATCCTAGGCCTCTCCCAGAATTTATTACCTTGTGAAGAAGGGATGTGGCTCAGGGATGAGTGACAGTGAAGATGGCAGGAATTATGTGAGTAACTTGAGCTGGCTGGCCAGGTGCAAGATTCGTATCTCTGTAAACTGCAGAGATAAAGATATGCAGAAGGATCAATTTACATAACCCGATTAGGGTAGCAGTGGAATTGTTTTGGGGGGCTATTGCTTTGGTTTCTGATATGCAAACTCTTGTGCCTTGGGGAGTCATAGCCTCTTATCTTGAGGCTCATCCAGTTGACATTCCCAGAGATGTTGACTCTAACATCCCACTGTGCTCATATCCTGTACACGGAGGACACTGTGTGAGGAAACAGGACTGTCTGTTGGCTATAGAGACTACATAATAGCACCTCACTAGCCTTATTTGCAACACTTACAGCCAATTGAAGAGAGAAGGAAATACCCTAGCCAGCTTTTTACATATCAGTGTAAGGAAATGAGTCTCCAAATTATCAAAGTCACAGTAATTGTTTTGGATTCAGAGGGCATCACTGGAGTTGTCTCTCAGAATAACTGAGTTATTTGGTAAATGTATGGTTAACTTTACCAAAAAAAAATTTTTTTTCAAACTATTTTCCAGAATAACTGTACCATTTTTATTTCTACCAGCAAAATATGAGGATTCTAGTTGCTTCCATACCTGCATTTGGTATTTGGTGTGTCTATTTTCTTCCTTTTTTTTTTTTCTTTTCTTTTCTTATTTTAGGCATTCTAATAAATGTGTAAACAATTTGATTTTAATTTGTGTTTCCCCAATTGCTAATGCTGAACCGCTTGTATTTATGCAGCTTCTTTAGTGAGATATCTGTTCAAATATTTGTCAATTTTTATTAAATTTTTGTTTGCTGCTTGGGGAATTGTATCAAAGTCAGGCACAGTAAACTACAGATATAGTATCATGTGTGATATGTTGAGGTTTGACCACTCAAGAAATTATCACCAAAACCAATACAGTAAATATAATCATTACCTCCAAAGTTTCTTAAAAATTTTTCTCTCTCGTCTCTCTCCCCTAATTCCCAAGCAACTATTAACCTTTCACCACAGGTATATTTGCATTTTCTAGAAGTTTATTTTTAAAATGAAATTAAATGGTATGTAATACCCATGTGTACTTTCTCTTATTAGCAAAATTAATTATGAGATTTGTGTAGCTGTGTATTAACAGCTCATTCCTCTTATTGCTTTGTATTATTCCATTGTATTTATTTATACATTCATTAGTGAACATCTTGTCAATCAGCCTAGGTTTCCTTTGTTTGCTTCAGATAGAAATTGTGAATAGGCAAAGTGTAGTTCTGGCAGCCACCATTGTGTCACCACCAGGTAATCCTAGGTGCCAACATTTGACACAGCCAGCCGTGTCATGTCACTGCTGGCCACTGCTGTCCAATACCAGCTTGTGGCGCTCTTTAGTTAGGCTCTACCAGGCGTTGGTCTCTGCTGTTCTTCAGTGTTGACAGCTCTGAGTGTTTATTACTCTTTCTTTAGAAATGACTGCTCCTCCCAAGCATGGTGGCACATGCCTATCATCAGGATGCTGAGACTATGAGTTCGAGGTCAGCCTAGGCTACATCAGGCCAGCCTGAACTGCATAGTGAGACCCTGTCCCAAACAAAAAATAAAATAACCACTCTGTCCACACTACTCAGGAATCTTTTTAAATTCCAAACAGACATACAAGATTTTTAGAGCTCACACTAACTGAAAAATAAATCAAAACAAGTTTACAGAAATACAAAAGCAAGTCTTTATCTTACCAAGGCCTGTGCTGCTGTATCCAAGAAAGAGCCTCCGTAGCCCAAACCCGGAGAAGTAGGTGGGAAGCACTACTTGCATGCCCGTTTGCAGGCCTGATTCAGGGAGGGCCAGGGCTGAAAACTTGCTATGCGTATTGCTGTGCATGCAGACAAGGGGCACAGATCCCTCCCTTCCAATCTTAGCCACACCAGGTGCCCCCTTCCTTCTTCAAAAAGGAAGAATATCAGAAGTGTTGGAAGTGGGGGAAGAGGGCACACTGCCTATCTGGCTGCACTCCTGGTGGAGGAGGGCATGGCAATTTGATTGACAGCCAGGGAGGACAGTGAAACAAACTGTCCCAGTCCATTGAGACATAGTGGAAAGCAAAAGGAAGCGAGGGGGAAGGACAGACAGCCTCTGACCAAACACACACCCACCTCCAGCCTGTAAGGAGGCAGGAAAATGAGAGAATCAGTCACTTTTCTTCTATCTCAAGTGGACATTTGGGTTTTCCCAGCCTCCAGAACAAGGAACCTTCTTCCTTTATAAATAATCTAGTCTCACCTCTTTTGTTACAGCAACAGAAAATGAACTAAGATAATCACCTAAGGAGACTGGATGGCTTTCTTGTTTGTTTGTTTGACTGCTTACCATCAGTAAACATTTTTTAAAATAATAATGTTTTGATGACTTTTAATAACTAGGTAGTAATAATAGTGCAAAGTCAAAGTACTAGACCGAAAAAGACCATGAACTTAAATTTGGGATCAGTGTGCACCCGAACAGCAGGTCTTGTATGGGCAAAGGACACATCTGGAGAACCCTTGGTCCAAGGACCTAGAAAGATTTTAGGGGTCTCTAAGTAGCCAGGGAGAGTTTGAGTATCTCCAAGGATGAGGAAAAAGTATGGATGCCACACGGGGAAACCTTCAGCTCTACCTTCTCACCTCCACAATTCACAAAATTTATTCTGAGAAAGTGAGGAAAGTTACTCACCATTTCCCATTGATCAGGAACAGTGAGGCGAAGGACTCTCGAGCCTCACATACACCGTTTCGCTTAATTCTTGGGTTGCCACCATCACCTGGGCACTGTCTCTTTTTCAACGTTAAGGAAACAGGTGTGAAAGGGTTTGCTTGCCCAAAATCACACAACCATTCACAGCAGGGGCGGGATTTGACTTAGTCTGCACCACATGGCAGCATAATCTTTTAGTACCTAATTTACAGTGCAGTGGAGCTGTTTTGCTTCCTGTGTGCTTTATGGCACATTAGGGCCTCTTGTATAATTAATGCATATGTGCTCATTTTCTTGAACTCAGCACTTGTCTTCTTGTGTTGAAATGATTGTCGCAGTTTATGGTTATCGGATCTTCATGTCCTGGTGGTGGTATCTTATAATCTGATGCTTCCCTGGAGAAGATGTGCTCTTCACACACAACTCACCTGGTAAGAACAACTGCCACAGATACAGAGTGACTCATGCACGATTCTGCTGGGGGACAGGGAGACTTGGGAAGCTTAGGGTTCGGTATAACAGGAATGCAGTGGGAATTGGTGCTTGTTAGGCAGATATGACAAGGGAGGCTGGATGTGTCAGGCCCAGAAATCTGTACTTTATGGTATAGAAAGGATATTTTCCCAACAGAGCATTGTAACCACATTTGCGTTTTAAAAGTATCCACCATGTTTTGGGACAGGCCAGGATTTGGGGCTGAGGAAGAAACTTTTGGTGCCAGAGTGGGGCGGGGTTTCCCACCAAAATAAAACAGGTCTATAATCAGGTTAGATGTGGCTGAGGGATGTGTCCATCCTTACTCAATGCCCCTCTCCGCTAGTTTATACAGTCCACAACAGCCAGGATGCCCCAGGACCAAGTTCTCTGGCACTCATCACCTGTACCCCTGTGCTCTGGTTTCCTCTGTACCTCCGTGTCTTCATTAGGAAAAGGAGACAACAGAACTTTCCCTGTATGATACTTGTAAGGATTAAAATAAGCAAGCATCCATGAAGCCCCCAGTAGGGAGCCTGGCTCGGAGTCAGCATTATATATTATATAAGCTTGGCTCTCAACTCTCTGCTCAGTCACGGAGGCCAAACAACCTAGAATCAGGGCTGATACAAATGCTCAGCTCTCTCCCAGCTCCTGGTCAGAGGTCGGACTGTGAGGTGAAGGCTTCATGCCTGGTGTGTCTCTTGTCTTTTATCCTTTGGTCCTGCTATCGAAAGGCACTCGTGTAAACGCTGGGGTTGTGTCTCTGCTCATTATTCTGCACTTGAGTCCATGCCACTGTCTGAAAACTCCTGGGGACACCTTTGTTTGACTTCTCTGTGCTGCAAAAGGAAAGGATTTGGGAGCCTTCTAAGCTCGTGGTACGAAGAGAACAACTTTCTGCTTAACCAAGGGGCTTCTGAGAAGCCAACTGTTCTGTCCCACATCTCTGGTGTCTCTGACATCATCCATCTCCCATAAGACCTTGGCAAGTTGATTAAAAGAAAGACAAGACTCTGTCTCTTCATTAAGTGACTGCTTTTTAACCATTTCCTGCCCACCTCAAGATGAGTTGCATGCAAGCTTCCCAGCTGCTCCCTTTTCTGCACTCTGGCTCCCTCCAATCAGAGAGCAGTTGCCAAGGGAACCACAGGTACCAGGCTCTCTCCATCCCCTGAATCAAGGCCTAATCTACATTGAAAGAAATTTCCATTCCAGAGCTCAGCAGATTTCACCGTTTTACAACCTGTTTAAACTCCGGTCACAGTCACTTCTTCCTTAAAAGGGTTGGCCTTCCTCCTCAGTAGTTAAAGCTTGTTCTTTTGTGTGAGATGTTCATGGTGCTACTGAGATTTTCTTATAGGATTAATTTAGTTAATTGGTCCCTATTGAGGTGGGAATGACACGGTAGAAAAACAATAAAATCCCTTTGACAGAGTCATTGGAAAGCTTGAATGAGATAATGCAGGTAAAGTGCTTGGCAGAGTGGAGACTCAATAAAAAGCATTTTTATTGTGAGTGAAGATAGCTCAGTGGAGATGCACCAACAGGAGGAAGGGGTGGGAACAGAGGGTCATCTAGGACTCAGCCTGGGGCTGCCCCTCAGACACAACCTTTTAGAGTGGTCACTCCGCCTCCTTGGGAAAAGGGCCTCCCATCTCCTGATCCTTTCCTGTGAGGAAAGAAAAGCAATCACCTAACCACAATTGCCTTCCTTCAACTCTCACCTATAGAGGACATTGTGTCAAATTAATTTATAAGTGGACTCAAAAGGACTTCCTAAGTGTAGGAGACCATGTGTATTTGCTTTTCAGGCTCTCCCAACTTTCTACCACCTCGGGATGTTCCCCTGGTTTCTCCATCCGCCTCTCTTGTCTATAGAGATTTAGGTGCCTTCTGTGAGCCCTAAAACCCCAGGATTCCAGGAAGTTGGGCTGTGTGGATAGTGACTGACTGTCCAATAAGCTAGGCAGAAGCTTTTCTCCTTTTATGACCTACTTGCAAAAATAGTTACAAAAGCCACCCAATTTCAATGCAATAGAAGACAGACCTCACCTCTAAAAGATGGAGGGGTCAAGGGCAACTGTGTTCATTTTTGAACACACCATAACAGAGTATCACAAACCCAATGGTTCAAACAACACATAGATATTGTCTCACTGTGATAGAAGATAGAAATGTGAGATGGAGCTGTTGGCAGGGTTGGTGAAGTCACTCACAGTATGGTGACTTTAATTAAAACTAGAAGAGCAACTTTGGACTTTTCTCCAGCACTGTCCTGTCTCTTGATAATGCTTGCTCTCTCCCAAAGGGGTGGGGGGTATCCCTACCTCTGAAGCTCCTCTCCTAGAAGAGATGTAGTTATTATGAAATCTCATTAATGAAGAAAGATTAAACACTCAAGAAAGATAAGACTAGGGCTTTCCTCACCAAGACATCCTGTCTGGACTGAGTATCACCTATTTTTCTAAGGGCAACTCCAAAGATTATCTGAGGGACTTTTTCCTCTCAGACAAGTCTTATTGCATCCATTCTTCCCCCTTGTCCCTCCCATTTCCTGTCATCATCTCCTTCCAGGACACCCCAAGTCCCCACCAGCACCCAAGCCTATTTTCCTCTCTGGAGTTCAGAAAGTTTCTTAAACCTGAACCATCTGGGCCTGCAGAAAGGCTTGTGCTTTGTGTTTGCCTCCTGTGCTGTGGCTTTTTGCCCTGTGCAGGTTAATAGAGTGGTGTGTCTTTTTCCTATTTAATCTGTTTATTGTCAGTTCGCTTGAGCAAATCTGTAGAGGATGAAGGGAAAACTTTGCCTAAGGTTCTTTCCAAGATCTGTGAGTAAGAATCTATTCTCTACCTCTTACCTAAGTGCTGACAACTCACAGACTCACAGGCAATCTTGGGTTTCTTGGCTCCAAGAAGCACACATTTCTGGCTTCACCTTATGCGATGTTCTTCTTCTGTGTCTGTACTTTGTTTTATAATAACACCAGTCATACTAAATTAGATGCCAGGGCCAGCCTCAAAGGAGTCCCTGGGCCTGTCCCTAGCAAAGGACACAGCACCACTTCCCATCTGCCCAGAAACCATGGGCTCCACTATTTGTAAAACAATCTCCTAACTCCCTCTCCTCCCACTTCTGCACCACAAGTAAGCAAACAAACAAAAAATAGTAGAAGTTAAAATGGAATTATCTATCCCCTCTGGGGCTGGGGTTGGAAGAAGAGGGAAGAATGGGAAGAGAGGGTTTGATGAATATAAAGTTTCTGTTTTGAGGCTGGGGGTGCAACTCAGTGGCCTAATTCCTGTCTAGCATGTACAAAACCCTGAATTTGATCCCTAGACTGCCAAAAAAAAACCTCTGAGTTCCTATTTGAAATGATTTTTTTTTAAGTTCTGGCAATGAATAGTGATGATTGGCTACAACACTGTAAACACACAATGCCATTGAATTACACATTTGAAAAAATCTAAAACTGAACATTTACATTATGAATATTTTATCACAATTCTTTTTTAAAAGAAATAGAGCCAATTTGAAGCAGAGAGCAAGCTGTAAGATACCAAGACAATCAAACTTTTAGGAAAGTCCATTATTTGGTGGTGAAGCACTAGGTTGCTGAAAGTATCATGCTTTAACCTGTATTGTTATGTTGTTATGTCCTCTTTTATCTCAACCTCTCCCTTATTCATTAAAAAATTATTTAATTTTTAAAATTTCTTTTTTTAACTAAGGGGAAAAAATCAAAAAAACCTAACAGGACATATTATAGTAACTTTTTTGATTTCCTACTAACTTGAAACTTTTGATTTCCTATTAACGTGTAATACTCTCGTTATCTTGTTTTGACTGATTAGACTCTGCTCTGCTCTGTATGAAAGTATCAAGCATCGGAGTATAGGCAACTACTTTGAAGGTAATAAGATTCACTATGATGCCCATTCTGGTTTGACTATTATCCTCTTTTGAGTTTCTGTAAGATTTATAATGTTTAGGTTTTATTGGTCTTGTTCTCTACTGTTTTGTTCAACTTTATAATACCTAATGAGATAGACAATTCTTCTTAAGGAAGCAAGAGGCATTATGGTAACCATTGTTGATAACCTTGTACTCTGTTTTTACATCATGTGCTATGTCTATCCTTGGTTTTGACTGACAGCTTTGTTTTATCATGCTTGATTTTATTCTCTTACAAAAAAAGTAATAAGATCTAAGGGAGCAATAAAACCCAAAATGTATAAATTTTATTGTAATAAAGAGGGGGGGGAAAAAGGATACAACAGCAAAGGTGTTTAGGTGTGTTAAATAGATGACCATATTTTATTTTTGATTGGATTACTGAACACAACTATTTGCAGTCTCACTGTTTGAATGTTCACTTTGTATGCTTTGATCCTATGACCTGAAACACCGTTTCTAAGATGATAACGTGTAATCTATTAACTGGTGATAGCTTACAGTTTTTTGTTTGTTTGTTTGTTTTGTAGTTCTGAATTACTTGTACCCTTACACTGTTTTGTTTTGTTCTGCTTTTTTTCTCTTTTTCCTTTTAAATAAAAAAATAAAAAAAAAGAAAGTCCATCATTACCCAAAGCATTTTTTGTTTTTTTTTAGGTTTGGTTTAGTTTCGTTTGGCTTAGTTTTGAGACAGAGTCTCGCTGTATAGTCCAGGCTGGCTCTGAACTCACTACTCAAACTCACAGCGAACTCCCTGCTTCAGCCTCCCAAGTGCACCACCACGCCTCGTTTGTCCAAAGCGCTATACCTTTTTTTTTGAAACCCTATAAATTAGGTTTAAACATTGTCATTCTACAGATAAGAAAATAGAGGCCCAGAGGCTCAAAGTCACACAGAGGGTAAATGAAACAACAGATTTATCTCAAAATGCGGGCAACTCACTAAGGTGACTCAGCTTTCAAGGAAAAGAAGTTGCTTGATTTCACAAACTCACTGGATACCAGAATTGGAGAGACCCTTGGAGATACGGTTTGATTCTTTTGGAGAAGGAATCTTGAGTCCCGGCTGACCTAATCTTAAACCTTGATCAAAGGCTGTGTAGGGTGTTTGCTCCTCCCTGATCTCCTTGAGGAAGGTGTGGTTGTATAAATAGTCAAGATTGGGGTCCTCCCTTCTCCCATGTGACCTTAAGCATGTCACTTAACTTCTCTATATCACACCCACTAAATGCATGTAAACTGACAGGAGTTGCCTGAAGAATACAAACAAATGGAAAGATTAAATGATTTAAAGGAGCCAGCACAGGAGAAGGTGTTGTTACAGTCAGTTCTGATCTGTAAAACACAGCTGCAGAATAGAGCCATGGATGGTAGACTGCCAGCTGGGCGAGAGACTGCTGCTGGGCTCTTTTTATTAGCAGCTTTATTGAGGTATAATTAACATACAATAAGATGCACATACTTAAAGTAACACCACTTGACAAGTTTGGACCATGAATACACCCTTGAAACCATCACTACAATCAAAATAAATATCTCTGGCCCCCCACAAAGGTTTCTTGTGACCTTGTTAATCCCTTGCTCCTCCTCCTTTTCACTCTCTATCTCTCTAACTCTAGGCAATATTGATCTGCTTCCTGTCACTATAGATTGGTTTATATTTTCTTAAATTTTGCATAAATGGAATTTTGCAATGTGCACTCTCCATATCTGCTGCTTACACTCATCATAATTCCTTTGAGATACACCCAATGGTTGTTCAAATCAATAGCCCACTTCTTTTGATGGCTTAGTATTATTCTATAGATTTGCCATTATCTGCTTAGCAGTTTACCTGTTGGTAGACATTTAAGTTGTTTCTAGTTTGGGACTATTCAAAGAAAGCTGCTAGGAATATTCATGTACAAATTTGTGCTGATCTACATGTCCTTTTTATACCTAGGAATGAAATGTCAGGTCCTGGGGCTGGGGATTTAGCTCAGCGGCATAAGCGCCTACCTTGTAAGCATGTAGTTATGAGTTCAATCCCTGGTACCGATTAAAAAAAAAAAAGAAAGAAATGTCAGGTCCTTTGATAGGTGTATATTTAAGAACGTACTTCCAGAGCGTTTTCCAAAGTGGCTGTACACTCACATCCCCACCCAGCATGCATCATGTGTAAGAGTTCCAGTTCCATCACATCTTTGCCAACACTTGACATCATTTGATATTTTAATATTAGCCATTCTGACAGGACCAGTAGTATATGCACCCATATCTTATGACAGCTTTAATTGCACATCCCTAGTCACTAATGAAGCTGAGCATTTATCATGTGCTTATTCCCTTCCCTGTGCCTTTGGTGAAGTGTTTGTTCAATTCTCATCTGTGCCACTCACCAGTTGCATAACCTCAAGCAAGTAACTCAACCTCTCTGCCCAGATTCTATGAGACACGCGATGACAACAAGTGCCTTTCTCATGGAGAGGAGTCTCCAATACCAGTGCCTTGTTTGCCTGCCCCAACCTGCCCCACAGAGTCTTCATCAGGTAGAAGCTTTCTATAAACTCCTTCACTTCCTCCATTATTGAAGGCACCTCTGTCTCTCCCAACTGGCACACACTCACATAATCACGTGATTTAACTTTCCCTCCAGCTGTGGTGGTTAAGAGACAGGCATCAGGACCGGAGGCATATTACACAGGCTACCCAGGGACTGCTTTTGACAGTCCATCTCTCAAGCCCTTTAAACCACTGCTGAAAGACACTTGATATATTAAGATATTTTTCTTTTTCTGCTTGGAATTCCAACCTGTCTGTCTCCCAGGTAAAGGCTGTCTCTGCAAGACAGGTGCAGAACAAGAGCCACTGAGCTGCTGTAGAGGCCAGATGAATCTCTTTCTCATGCCTTACACACTTTCCCTAAGAGAAGGGCCTGATGAAGCCATATCCCTCCAGCCTCCATCAGCTCCAAGGTCCTACCTCTGACCTACCCCAGTCCCACAGGTCTTAACATTATTGATGTATAGGCCTGATCACAGGGGTTGTGCATGTTTCCACAAGGGCCCAGATACCAAGCCAAGCTAGGCACAGCCAGATCTGGACATCTTCCCAGGATGACAGGAACAGCAATCAAACCCAGACTGAAAGGATGGCAAACTCAAGATCCATCCACCTTGGGCCGTTGGCTGTAGAATTGTATCAGAGCGCACCTGTAGCCTTACCTTTCCCAAAGGTGCTGCCCTCTGCTGGTCTCCTCTTGCTACCAGGCTCTGCTCACCTCCTTCCCTACCCCTGCTCTGTCTCAGGAACCCAGGCCCTGCAGCCCCTGCCCTCAGGCTTCCCTTGGGCATCACTATCTGCACGATCTGTGCACCAACTGCTGAGAGTGAACAGGTTCCACACAGCACACACCTGGGAACACTCAGATTCAAACAGTCCCCATCTACAGTCTCCATGCCGCCCCTACCCCAGGAAATGTTGCATAGAAGCATCTGGTTGCCACTTTTCTGAGGGTCCCAACCTGCTACCTTGTTCAGGGACACTCAATTTCCCTCTTTAATCTCCTTTCCCTGAGGTTTACAGACCCTGAGCACCCTGCCCCTTTTGAACTGCCGCTGGACAGGTCTTGAATTCCTGCTAGTTTGTGCTATAGAGCAATTCTGAGCCTCTTCCTTGGAGAAGATTCAAAGTGGGGGTAGGGTGGATGCCATCCCTTGAATAATCAAAAAAAGCCTGTTCATAGCATTTTTTAGACAAAAGAGCAGCCTCCCTTCTGTTGCTTACCTCCTCACCCCCACCTGGAGTTTAAAAGTGGCTGTAGGCATTTCTGTTTTTAAACAGCAATTTCTCCCTTGCTATTACACATATGCAATGCACAGAAACCCCTGGAAATTCCTCAAGTTTGTATTAAAAATTCCAGATGGTGCAGCAGAGATTTCAGACACTATAGCTTCTGTTAACAACAGGAAATTAATAACCAAACTAACTCAGAGTCAACATCGTCTGAATTGGCGACAATAACACGAAAAGAAAAAAATGCAGATTAATTCAGCATTTGAGACACAAATTGCAGAATCAGCAAGACCTGGGTTCAAGTTCTGAATCTCCTTTTTGGTCCACCAGGGATTGTGGGAGTCAGCCAACCACTCCATACCTCAGTTCCCTTGCGTGCAAAATAGAAAAACAGTAATACAGTGCATCTACAATGTCACATATGCATTCCAAAAAGTCACTGTGCAGGGGATAAACAAGGTGTGACACACACCTGAAGTGAAACATTATTCAGCATTACAAAAGAAAGCCGTTCTGACCTTTGCTATCACAGGGCTGAACCTCAAGGACATTGTACTAAATGAAATAAGCCAGCCACAAAGGGACAAATACTGTGTGGTTACCTAGAGTAAACAAATTCACAGAGACAGAAAGTAGAATGGTGTTTGCCAAAGACTTGTGAGAAAGAAAATGGGAGCTGTTGAACGGGTACAGAAGATTAAAAGAGTTCTATAAATAGATATTAATGGTCTAATAGATATTAATGCTGATACAATGCAAAGGTACCGAATAGCACTGAGCTTCATTCTTTAACAAATGATCAAGTCAGTAATTTTAGGCTACGTATATTGTGGCAGTTTAGAGGAAAAAGTCAAAATAAGTCCCCATGCTGTGCAAAAACCACAACAGATTTAGCAAACAGCACTCAAAAATTGCACTGATGACACATATTTTAAAAAGGGGCCTAATGAGAATGATGGCACGGTTTTATACATGTTAACTTGTTAAGACATATAAGTAGTACACAGAGATATATACGGATGATGTTTAAATGCCACATATAACTGTTACAGTATACATAATACTTTACCTCTTCATAGACCTATGGTTTCCTTGTGGAAACAAATATCCAAGAACTGTAGCTTACGAGTTACTGTCAAGAAGTAGAAAGGAAAAAATCTGAAGTCACCAGGAAAACCGTAGCACCAGATGAGTGACTTCTAACACGTCTGATAAACAAAAGAAGCCAGTAGATTTTGAGATGCGTTCATGTGTGCTTTTTGTGGTTCTGCCTACTACAGCTTCCTACACCCACTCAGCATTTCTCACACAAGACATCGGGCCACAGCAACTGCAAAAATAACATGATCCTCCCTAATATGCGGGTCACACTGAAACAAGTTCACATTTGCAAAGTAAAAGTGGCGAAAATTTGCGCACAGTGGTGTGCACAGTGATGTCCAGTAACCCAGCTACTGGACATGGCAGACTGAGGTGGGAGGATTGCAAGCTCCAGACCAATCTGATCCACTTAGTGTGTTCCCTGTCC
The DNA here is from genome assembly GCF_034190915.1 of Cavia porcellus. Lineage (NCBI taxonomy): Eukaryota > Metazoa > Chordata > Mammalia > Rodentia > Caviidae > Cavia > Cavia porcellus. The sequence goes on from NW_026947508.1 coordinate 26,955,500, forward strand.
CAACTTTTTTAATAAAAGAGCTGGAGATACAGCTCATGGTATCCTAGACTCAATCCCTGGTACCACAAGAAAAAGAAGAGAAGGAGAGAAGAGAAAGAAGGAGGAGAATGGGAAGGAGGAGGGGGAGAATTGATCATAGCCACCTGGTAGAATTATCATGAAGATTGTACAGAGTTTTCAGTTGTGCCTAGAACACAGAAACTGCTCTAATATGATATTAATGATTGTGTTTGTGGGGACAGTGGTAACAGTCATTGGGTACCATGGTCACTCTTCATGTAGTAGTCCAAAGCAGTGGGCAGAACTGAACTACATGCCCATTTGACAGATGATAGAACTGAGGCTCCCAAAATCCAAGAAATTTCTTGAGATAACACAAAACTCTAGTGCAAAGTGACTGAATTAGCATGTTTATGTGCTGATATAGTAGTGGCATTTTGTCCCTTGGTTTTTGGTAGTTAATCACTTCGCCCAGATGCCCAGCTATCAGGAAAAGGCTCTGTACCTACAGGGCACTTGAGCTCTTTTTAAAAGGCAAAGGAAATGGGTAAACCTTTCGTCCTGTCTGAGAAAGCAAGACTAATTTTTCTGGTGGTTCCTATTGACTTGGAAAGAGCAGATCTGCCCATCAAATGGCATTTTACCAGCTGATCAATTTGGTGTCATTCTCATTGAATTAAATCAAATTGAAATGTAATTCCCTTCCCGGAACAAATCCCCTTGCAGGGATTCGCTGCACAGAAGTATTTGACCTTGTGCTGGCTGCCTAGAGGGCTTTCCAGAAAGCTGGGGACACAAGAGGCATCTGCAGAGTTCATATCCTTCTAGATACAACCCACTCAACTGGCTTCTGGGCTTGACTGCTGGAGACACCTGGATCACAGAAGTACCCAGAGAACCTCAGCTGCCCCCACAGAGGGTACTGTCAAGTATCTAAATGTGTCCTGACACTCCTGAAAGTGAGCTGGGATACAAAGGAATAAGGACAATTGGAACCAGACCCACTGCTGGGATTAACGACACATACCTGTAATTCCAGCGCTGGGAGGGGTTAAGGCAGGAGGACTGCTGCAAGTTCAAGGCCAGCCTGGGCTACATAGTGAGCCATAGTGAACCCTATCTGAGGTAGGATACAGCAAGACCCTATCTCAGAAAAGCGAAAACAAGGACAGTGCGAGAACCCGGATCAGATCAGGTTTTACAGGAACTGGGAATAGGCTTTGGGTCTAGGTAGGAGTGCTCCCTTGGTTAGGGAAAAGGTCCTCCTCTCACCAGGCTGCAGCAGTTCCAAAGTAGGGTGCCAAGGTCAGTGAGTAATTTGGATTTCAGCCTGCACACATACACTGCCGGACTCAGCCTGCCCAACCACAGGCAGCAGCACTAGCCGCTTCTCACTGAGGCCACCACAGAGCTCTCAGCTCTCAGACCTCCTGGAGCAGAGGTTCAGCTCTGGCCAAACCTGTAAGACTCAAAGGACACAGTGGCTCAGACTGGCTACAGTTGGGGCTCCTTCCAGGTCAAGAGCCCCTAAGAACAAGACCAAAAACATTTCTGCCCAGAACTCCCCATTACTTGAGGTTGTACAGCTGTGGCCTTCTTGCCCTATATCTACCTCTCTACTCCGTGTCTTGGAAGCCAGAAGATTTGGCACCAAATTTTGGCTCTGATGGACCAATATCTTAACCTCTCTGAGCTTCAGTCCCTTATCATCAAAGCAGTATAAACAAAACGGTGCCCCGCGTGTGAGTGACATGGAGCACGGTGGCAGGGCGCCTGCCCTCTGAGAGTTAGGTTAACAAAACAGAATGATGAGATGTGCCAGCTGCTGGCACAAACCCAGAGATGGCCTGTAAATGTGACCGAAGAGGACCCCAAATGCCAATCACGGCGACTGGGGTATGATCACGGAAGAGCAAAGCTGAAGGGTGATGGTAATTAAGTAAGCAGGAATCTAATTTACTCAATCAGTTGGCAAAAGATTATGTGAATAAAGAGCATGTTCCTAGCCTGGAGCTGAGACAAGAGAGACCAAGGAGCCAGAGTCTGCCATATTTACTCTGCAATAAATCCACAAACTTCATGCCAAGCTCAGAGACCTCTAAGCAGCCAACCACTCAGCCTCCTTTTAGAGATGTCCGACCTCTCATCAACCTTTTCCAAGCTGCAACAATCCTTGGTCCCAGGGCTGTTATAAGGATTAAATAAGAAAATGTCTGGCACATAGCAGGCAGCTAATGAACTAACATTCCCCTCTCCCTCCATTCTCTTTTCTCCGACAATAATGACCGATGATGCTTCGGCTTCTCTAACCATCTAAGTATTTCCTCCAGCGTTCTTCTGATGTCCCTGCCCTTTCCTTCCTGGTTCAACCATCCTCCCCCCTCTATGTGTCCACCATGCTCCTCTCCCAAGGAAGCATCGCTTTTATTGTCAAGGAACTCCCCTGCCTTTTATATCTAGCAGGAAAGGCAACACTAGCAAACTTGTCACAGAAATATCCACTTCCAATCAGCTCTGTGTGATGAAGGAAGGGTGGGCCACGAGTAGAGGACATGCAGTGTTCCGCTACCCCAACTGTCCCTGAACCAAGGCACTTACTCCCCCAGGTTTTGTGAATATGAGTGCTAACAGCTCTCACCTGAGTCTTTCCCAGGACTTGCCCTCAGCCACCTAGCAATTGTCAGGCCCACCACTGGGCCACCCCACCTATACTGACTGCTCCATGCAGTCCCCTTGGACCATCCCAACTCTACACCTCCTCATGGGCTTAATTTTATTCTTTGTTACATTATAAAAGTTCAACAGCTCCACCTGCCCATTCCCATCTCCTCCCTACCCCACCATGGGGGTTGGTCCTTAAGGGTGCTCCCCAATGAACTACCTGCAAATGAGTTTCTGTTCCAGGATATACCTTCCCAGGAAGTCACCTAAAACAACTTATCCACAGAAGACTGATATATAGAGAGCTGGGGAAAAGCAGCACGTGAGGGTTACAGAAAGCTTTCCTAAGGAAGAAAGGTAATTGTGAACTGATAGCCAAAGAATAAGAACTTATCTAGATCAGGAAAGGGGATGGAGAATGTTCTAGGCAGACAATCACAAGACAAAAAGAAAACATAAGGGGAATGTGGCTAGAGCAGGGAGAGTGAGGATGGAAAGGCCAGGTCAGGCAGTGTCATGGGCCCTGAGTTAGGCTCAAGTTGTTAGTTATGGTTTGACCAAAAAGTAAACATTTGGATCACAGTTGTGTTAGACTACTTGGGGTGCCTAACAAAAGCCACAGACTAGGTAACTTAAGCAAGAGATACAGGTTTTCACACAGTTCTGGCAGCTGGAAGTCCAAGATCAAGGTATTAACATGGTTGGTGTCCTCTGAGACCTCCCTCCTTCACCTTGCAGACGGTCACCTCTCTCACACTCATCCCTCTGGTGCCTCTCTTTATGTCTGAATTTCTTCTTTCAAGTACAGCAGACAGACTAGATCAAGCTCCACTCCCATGGCCCTATTTTAGCTTAATTATCTCTTTAAAGACCCTATTCCCATTCTGAGTAGCAGATGTTAGGACTTCAGCACATGAATTTTAGAGGGACACAGCTCAACCCATAAGAGTGATGATGCTTCTGTAAGTAAGATCTCATAAATGTGTAAAACTTAGATCTTAATGAAATGAACATATAAATAACCACCTTGCAGAAAATGAATGAGAACATTATACTGAGCCAGCCCTAAGAAAAACAAAATCCCTGGCTGAGTATGTGTAAAGGTCATTTCCACCACACCCTCTCCAGCACCCTGTGCTGCCCCAGAACCTGCAAGCCCATCCCACCTTCTCTCACAGATTCTCCAGTTCCTCAGTTGTCCCATCCCAGGCCAGCCAATCGTCAAGCTCTGCTGGAGAAAATCAAGTAATCATGCTGATGCAATCCATCACAAATTCAACCCCTCACTTGCAGTCTCTCTTCTGTCCCACAGCCCTCCTGGCTGCTCAGGCTTGCACACTTCTCTCTGCTCTGCAGTGGTCCAGTCCTTTCATCCCCCTCCCCCTCCGAAGGCCATCTGTCACTGTACTGGTAAGAAGGGGTCACGAGCTACTGCCCAGTCTCTTCTCATCCCTCAGTTTTAGCTAACCAAAGAAAAACCTGTGATCCGAAAGAAAGGAAACAAGGTTAGCTTCATAAAGACAATTTCGCCATAGGCCTTCCTTCTTGGGCAAGAGGACCCTTTGGCGGCTCAGTTTCTTTCTCTTTAAGAAGGTCATCTCTACAAGATGGTATCTGATCACTTAGAACAAAATCCAAGCCGTGGCTGTAAGAAGAGGCTCCACATGACCAAAAGCTGTCTACTCAGACTCCTGACATCCCCTCCCTCCATGCCCCAGGCTGCTCCTGGGCTCTCCAGAGAACACACCAAGCTCATCCCTGCCTCAGGGTCCTCACACATGCTGCTCTCCTCACCTTATCCAGTTCCACCACACACGTGCATGCACACACACACACACACACACACACACACACACACACACACACACGTGGCAGTTCTTGCTTAAGTAAGGTCTTCCCTGCTTACTTCCATCTAAAACCAGTCCTTTCCTCTAAGCTTGCTAATATCTTTACATTATTCCTCTTTTTTTCTCTTACTCATTACTCTCTGAAATTATTTTTGTTTTACTTGTTTAATTCAGTCTCCCAAATGGTATGATCCAAGAGATCAGAAACTGTGGCGTGGTCACTGTAAGCTGCCACATGATGGAACCATGCTTAGAACACCGTGAAATGATCAGATTTTGTTATATGAATAAAAGGTAAACACTAAAATGGCTATCTGGATCCACTTTTATCTATCACTTTCCCTAGAAACATATAAAACCTAAGTCTCAATGAATTGAAAAGTAAATAACCATCTTTGCTGAAGATGAAAAATAACATTATACTAGACCTAGAAACAGTCCATTTCTGACCTGTGTAATGGAAACCACCAGCCACCTTATGTCCCCTCCCCAGCCTTCAGTCATGGGGACTGATACAGGGGATGGGCACATGGCTCAGGCTAAGCCAATCACAGTTCTCCCCTAGGATACTTCAACTGCAGGGTGATTGCTTATCTTAATTGTCAGCTTGACTGACTTGGGAGTCACCCAGGGGATTCATGAAGTATAATTCTGGTTATATCTGGATGGGTCATGGAGCCTTAGGGTCTTTCTCCTATCCCTGACCCCTTCCTTTCCAGCTCTGTTTCCTGGCCACCATAAAATCAGCAGCTGTGCTTCCCCATTCCCTTCCATCATGCTCCTGCCTTGGAGCCAGCCAACCGGAGCCTGAAACCACAAGCCAAATTAAACCTCTCCTCTGTCAAGGTGCAAGTGTCAGGTATTTTGTACTTGCAGTGGGAAAACTGACCAATACGTGCAGGCAGGAAAAGAGTAACCTTCTACTCTGTGAGACAGAGCAAAGAGACTGGGAGTGACCGGTGGCCTTTTCCTATGTGGCATGAAAAAGTAGCTCCTAATTCCCTGTCAACATAGCCCTGCCTGTAATTCGGGCACCTGAGACAATAATCATCCTTTTGTCTCAGCTGGTTATATTGTGGTTCTATCACTCGCCACCAAAAGAATGCTGCTGTCATGATCAGTGAGTCAGTGTATTCGAGAGGCCTGGCCTGGTGCCTGCAGGGAATCAGATGTACAATTGTGGCTACTTTCTTCTCTGCCGCCCCTGAAGTTCCATCCTCTTTTGCTTCCTCCCTTCCTGACTCAGACCCTCCTCCCAGCCAAAGCCACTTCCACCCCACTTTCCTTCCGACTCAGAGCCCTGATGCACCATCCCTCAACTGGAGAAGGGAGGGCTGTGTTCATCTTTGCCCAGGATCCTGAGCTCCCACAGCAAGGGCAGGAGTAACTCATCTCCTGCTCCTCCATGCCAGGCACATAGCTTGTGCCCAAATGCCTTTCACAGAGGCAGAGGCCGAGCTGAATAGAGTGAAGCCTCAGGCGCCTTATAAACTGAAGAGGGCTCCATAAAATGTGTACATGGGAAAGGCTGTCTGTGTGTAAGGGATTGTGATTGCAGTTTTATTAGCCAAATAGATAACCCTCCTCGTGAAAGGAGCCTTTCCAAATGATGGATGGCTCTGAAGCCCCAGAGGGACATAGGTATTTCTCAAGACCGCCAGTCAAACAAGTTAACTATATAACATTTCTCTCTCCATAGCAACCGGCCTGGCCTTCTCTACCAGACCCAGCACCTGTGCATCTAAAGTCCCCCTCAGCTCTCATGACTGCTGCCTTTTTCAGCCCAACAGCAGCTGGGCCCGCTCATCCTTAGCCCCTGAGCAAGGAAAAACCAGGTGTAGAGGAAAGGCACATGGCAGGAGCCCAAACCCAGCAATGGACCAGCCCACAGGCCTCTGGCTCTGAACTCCTGAGTTGTTCTGCTCAGCACCACCCAGTTTCTCTTGTCCTCTAGCAGTCCCTGGGGGAGGGAGTGTCCACAATAGGGCAAAGGAAGAGAAAGAAAAGGTGAGGGAGGGTCCCAGATACCAGATGCAGGGCAGGTTCACAGAGTCACAATGATCCAGAGGCAAGGCAGTACCTCCCCATTGAGGAGATGAGAACACCAAGAGGGTTAATGACCCAAAGGAATGAACTCAAGGTTATATATCTAGCAAGTAGCAGTCACTTTCAGATTTGTCTGACTCCCCAGCCTGATTCACATCATCAGTCAGTATAGCCAATGGGAGACTAGAGATGTAGGGGGTGGGGAATGCAGGGAAGCAGTCTCAAGAGGCAGATGTCTCAGAGGCCTGGCATATCCCACCCATCAGTGCCAGGGAAGACAGACACCCTCTTCAGTTTGGGGGTCTTGAGAGTGTCAGTGGAAACAGTAAGCACAGACACTCCTTCAAGATGCCTGGCAAAGAGCAGAGAGAGGGAGCTCTTATAGAATACAGGCACACACAGCCCGGAACAGGAAGAAGGGAATCCGCGGAAAAGGAGAGGGGATTTCACAGCGTGACTTCCTGGAGGTGAGAGAGTCATGAAAATACGGGACCGACAGCCAGAATCCACAAATTTACTCTGCAAGGAGCCAAAAGTGAACATTATCAGTCTTGTAGACCACACAATCCCAATCACAGCCACCCAACGTCTATTGTAGTACAAAAGCCATCACGATGTATAAATAAGAGTGACCACGTCCCAGTAAAACTTTATTTACAAAAACAAGTGGCAGACTGGATTTGGCCAGTAGGTTTTGGATAACCAAACCCTGATCTACAGCACGTGATGCTTGCTTTGGAAGGAGAAGCAGAGGATAGACTTGGAGAAAGTGAGGATTCTCAACTTCTGAGTATAAGCCCTAAAATGAGCCAGCACATAGTAGGAGTCATGAGCACTAATCTGAACTACTAGAGTCTGATGTGCAAAGGAAGAAGCATTGGGTACATTTGCAGACAAATTTTGAGGCAGGGAGTTCGGTTCTGATGGCCTTTACCAGCTGAGAAGAGAAAGGAGACTAAATCAAGCAGCATTCAGGTGGTAGCCCTACAGAAGTGGGCAAGGCTTGCCCACAGTCAGATATGGGATCCTTGCATCTCCACCCGCTGGTTCCAATGAGGTTCTTAGGGCTCCCCACCCCAGAAAAAGGAGGTCTGGAGAAGTGTGTGGAAACAGAGATGAGAGACAGCTTTGAAATCTGCTGAATACACACAGCCAAGGTTGTTACAAATATGTACAACCGGCCTGAACTCCAGGCCAAATATTTGTAGACAGAAAACAGCTTGTTTACTAGCCCCACACTTTCAAGCCACAGGGAAGGCAGAAGAGCCGATTAGCTCCACCTAGCAAGTGCCACACTGAGCAGCTCTGCTCTGGTTTCTAAGCTTCGTCCTACCTGTGGCCCAGTGAGGTTCCTCTGTTTCCCAGGAATTCTTTGCCTCCTGAGGCTCACAGATTCTGGTTTCCCAGAAAATCCACACACCAGAGCTCCTAAAGCCTTAAGGAAAAGAAGAAGCAGGTGGGAGGGTGGTGAGACAGCAAAGAAGATATTTTTCCACCATCTGCATTTGTTTTTTTTTTTTTCACTTGCATTTCTTTGTCTATAGTGTCATGCATTGACATCCCTCATCTCTTCTGCCCCAGATGGTTTTCCATGCCTCCTGTGACTGAGGTTGTGAGACACTTGTGCTTGCTACTTCTTTGCACTTTGGAATTCCCATCATTCCTGCAAGAGCCCAAGCCGAGGCTACCATTGGGTGACCATCGACTGGTACAACTCTATAGGACACCAACCAAGGACCACGACAGATACAGGTTTTGTAACCACCCATTATTACAGAAGAAGAACTGAAGTGCTAAGGGGTCAGATGAGTGCTGAGCAATCCGATCATAAGCCAGCGCTCCTTAAGTGTCTCCCAGAGTGATAAATTAAAATGCCTCTGGGATTCAGGTTTGTAAGGTGAGCTGGCCAAGCAGGCTGGGCATGGATGCCCAGACATGTGCTGGGTAGAGACCATGAGAAATGGAAAAGTTGCCTCTCCAAGGGGAACAGTCCTTAGGGGTCTATCATACTGCTGCCATGGTAAAAAGTTGGAAATGAGGGGCTAATGTTCCCAAATCTTCCAATTCTTCAGAGAAATCAGGATTTAGAGTATTAAGTGAAATCCCTTAATTTTTGAAAACTGACTTAAATTTTCTTTATATGCTGCGAGACCAAACAAAACACATTTGTTGGCAGCCTGTGCTTGCTATACCATAAATGCTACCTCTATGTTATATTGGTAAATTCACATCCACCCCTAAATAGTAAATGATGTTCATCCCCATTTAACAGATGAGAAGGAAAGAGACTTGTGTTGACCTTGTGGCACCATACAGCTAAGTACTCAAACTGGACTCTGCTTTCTGCCAGGGTCTTTCAATGCCAAGTTACTCCCATATGGTAAACAGCTTCCGGTTTTTATGCTGTCCATCACTTGGAGCTACACATGGGGTAAAGCTTGATGCTCAGAGGCAGAACTAAGAGGTCCTACTGTCTCCCAGCTGAGTTCTTTCAGCTCAGATATCACCCCTGCTCAGGCTCAGCTGGTACTGTCAACCATTTCCCCTGGGCTCTCACTGACTGATGGGGGACAGTAACCCAAGGAGCCATCAGCCCGGATCACTGAGATAGCAGTGAATAGTACAGGCAGCTGCATGCCCCAGAAACAACAGAAGCCCAGAATTCCATCCAAAACCTGCGCTTCTGTTTGTGAGGATGGTTCCCCTTGGCTGCGCCTGGATGCTGAAACCATCTGGTCTGACTTTGTTTTATGAACTTTATTATCAAGTTATAAGAAGATACGAGTTGAATGCTGGTTCAATTAGGAAAATTTACTATTTGCCGAACCCAAAGTGTGTTGATCAAACCTGGAAGAAGGCCCCTGGTGGCCTACCAAAGAATTCTGGTCTCAACTTTGACCTGTACAACATTTTTTATTAATGATTTAGTTGGAAACATAAAAGACCTGTTTACAAAATTTGTAGTTGATTTAAAAAGAAAAAACACTAAAAAAGGATAGGCATTCTATAAAAACATCAACAGGATCCAGATGGCTCTAGACAGGCTGGACTGATGGACTGAAGCTAATAAGATAAAATGAGATGAAGAGAAATTTCAGGTCCTGAACTTGGCTTCTGAACAATAACTGCTCAAGGACGAGATTGAAGTGGGTGGGACAGTAATGAGACTTAGCAGCATCAGGTTTTAATGAGACCTGGAGCTGGAGCCAAGACAGTCAACCTCGTTGTAGCACTAAAAAAAAATCCAGGATGTTCATCACTGTTTTGTTTATAAAAAGCAAACACTGGAGGCAATTCTGATGTCCAATAAATATGGTCCATCTGTACAAGTGCAAAGCATATACCCATTAAAAATAATAATGGCATTTACCATGTATTTAATGACATGGGAAAATATTACTAAAGAAAAATCAATAGTTTATAAAACAATATGTAGTTTAAGCCAGTTTTTACATTTAAAAAAAAAAAAGCACTGAATATGCCAAAATGTGAAGTTGACAGCGTCTGGATGGTAGTATGGGTAACTTGGAGGTGGAAGAATTCTCAATAAGAGTGTAAATTTTGGGGCCAGGGATATAGCTCGCAGCATAAGTGTTTGCTTGGCAAGCACAAGGTCCTGAGTTCAATTCCTAGTAACCCCCTCTAAAAAAAAAAAAGGAGTATAAAATTTTTTGAGGTTTTAGAAATCTAATACATTTGATCTAGAATCCTAGTTTCTAAAAGACTTGTTAAAGAAATCTTGTCATGGTTTGGTTAAATCAAGACAGGGTCTAGATCTAGTTCTATATGTCTCCCCACCCAACCTCGTGATAGATGCTGACAGCACACACTGTGCGTGTTTACAGTATGCCTGGAAGTATGCAAGGGCTTTAAGCTGGTTATCTCACTCAGTTGTTCCCATACTCTATGATTCCCCATGAACAGCAGCAATGGACCCCAAGAAAAGGAGGCTCGAAAGAGACGAGTTCCCTGCAAACATTACAAGTGCCACCAAGCATGAAGCATTACCAGCAGCCCCACACTAGGAAAACCCTGGGACAGGGCTGGCCATCAAGGGTTCTAACGGACTGATGGTCCCTCCTTCTCGCTAGAGACTGAGAAGCCACCACTGGGACTGAACATTGATGCCATCCAGACTGAATTCCAGGCCTTGTACCCTAGAATTAGGACCCTGTCTTGTAGAAGATAAAGAAAGTTTTGACTCTTGGGTTACAGAAAGTAAAAGAAAATGAAATTAGAGACACAGAGATTAGAAATATTAGCCCAGAATAATGTCAAAATATTAGTCACATCCTCTGTACCTCAGCCCAGCCTCTTACAGATTTTATTGCAGCTTCTCATCAACAACTGGGCAATCTGAAAGACTATAGAACTCCTTATCCAGCCCCATCCAAATGAGTTGTCAGACCCTAGGCAAATCCCACTGGGAAAGAAATCCCCAAGTCTCAGGGAACATATCAGGAAAGGAAATCCACCTCTTGTCCTGGGAGAGAGGGTAGCAACTTCTAGCATACCATTTCCCTCAGGTGTGACCATAGCCAAGCACTGGGACTAATTTTTTTTTTATTTGTCTTTTTCGTTTTTATCGGTATCAGGGATCGAACTCATGACTGCCTGCTTGCGAGGCAGGCACTTATGCCGCTGAGCTAAATCCCCAGCCCCTGAAATTTTAAATACTGTACTTTTCCTGTCTTAGAAACACATGGGCATAATCTGGAGGGGGAAGAGACTAGTGCATAGTGAACACATAGAGCAGGGTCAGCTCTAATATGAAAGGAAAAAGAGACACATTTCTCTCCCAGTTAGTGATGTCCTCCAGTGGAGGTGCACTGGGTCTCAGAAAGCAGTGGTCTCCAGTGGATGTTGGATGGTCACTGGTTAGGAGAAGAAATGTACAAGATAAATCTGTACCCTAAACCTAAAGGTCAATGGAATCAGGACTATTCGTTTACTTATTATTTCCCCCAGTTCCATGGACACAGACCTGGATTATTAAAGGTACTCAAAAATTATCTGTTGAGTTAATGAGTGAGATGAAGATTAGATCAGACCAACACTAAGGGCCCTTCTAGAACTCAGTCCACATTCTTGGTAAATTTTATAGTCAAGTTCTATAAAGTGTCTAGTTTTACCATAATTCATTTCTTCCAATGTCCATCCCTTAACCTGGCTATAGTCCCTGTGGGCAGCACTCTCTTCCCCTCATAACTATATCATCTCACCCTAGTTGCCTTTCCTAGACATCCTACATGGCACCTCATGGTAGGTACGGCTACACCACTTAACCAAGCCCCAGAAATCACACAGTTGATTGTTTCCAATTTTTTTATGTTTGTGAAGTATGCAGCAACACACATGGATATGCAAGTATTTGTTTTCCTCATGGTTATCTCCTTGGAGTCTACTTTGCAAAAATAAATCACCAGATGTCTTCCTCCAGTCGGTGACTATCTATCCTGGCAGATTTGGGCCCTTAAACTCAAGTTTTTCTGGCTGCTGTGAATGGTAGTGATGTCCCAGTCCCCCTGGGGCAGACAATGGACCAAGAACATTCTAATTCAAACACTTACTTGTACTAAAACATTCCAGAGACAACTTAGGGTGGGAGATCCACAGGATTGTTCTTCAGGTCATTTATGTCATCTCAGAGTCACTGAGTCCAAGACAAATGACTTCCCCTTCACATTCTTTTCCAGAAGCTCCTTGGCTACAATTCCACAGACCGGAAGATGGCTCCCCAGAGGATGGCTCCTGCTTCAAATTGTCCCCCTGAAATTCATCGTTCATTTCCTTTCCTCTTAGAGCTTATCAGCTTATCAGTGGGTGGGAATGTGGAAAGACTGTAAAATAAGATGTGCGGGCTTTCAGATTCCTGTAAGAGTGCTCACTTCAGATAGTAAGGTTGGCCTCAGATACATCATCACAAAAAGTAGGCAAAAAACTATCATGTCTGGGATTCCCAATCCAGTGTGAACGGTCACATTTAACTCTGCCCAGCAAAGCAAACTAGCCAAATCTACTGCCCAGTCTATCTGGCAAGATAGACTGCTTTTTAGCACCACCAGTATGTGAACACCGTGCTTCCCACCATCCTAAGGTCAGGTCTTAGATAATCCTTTCCTGCTAATTTAATAGCTACGTAGCAGGGCTCAAGTGCTAGAATGGACTCTATGTGTCTGCACAGTGATGGAGTATATTTTCCAGAAGGCAGGTCATTCCACACAGGATTGACCCCCATGATGAGCCAGGGAGTGCTGGATGTGCTATCTGTCCCTTGCATCCCTCATGATGACACCAACTCTTTGGGGCTCTGGAATACTGAATGGCACTTCAGACAGCCTCATGATGACACCTTTCTCAGGCATTTGCTTCATTACTATTTCTTGCGCAGAAGGTTTTTCCTGCAGTATATTCCAAGCTAATTTTAGAAATTTGTTTTCACCTTCCGACATTGATTCCTGGGGCAGCTTGCAAGCTGCCTGGAACAAGAAATCAATGATGACAGCCTCAGAGTGGGCTACAGTTCTTCATTAACCCAGAGCTCAGAGCAGCTACAGTCCTGTCTCCTCCCTCAGGCCTAGCCCAGAGCGAAAATGGGCAGTGGAGAAGTTTTGCTCTGGTGCCCTTGGCCCTTCTGTCCTGAGTCCTTTTTGTCTTCTTGCTCTGTCCTCTTTTATCAACACTTATTCTCCACCAGGTATGGAGATGGGATAAGGTAAGATCTCTAAGCACTGCCCATACATCAGGCACTGCACTAGGCACTTTACATGCATGATCCTGTGTAAGATAATTAATTTTCAAAGAAAATTCACATGAGCCCAAAAAATAAGGCCAGCATCACACAGTTAGTAAAATGCCTCTGGGATCATAACCTTAGTGACCCCAAAGACCACATTCTCACTACTGTATACCATGATGCTGATAACAACCTGGACACAGAAATTGAAGAGCAAGTGTTTAGGGAAGCATTCCTGAGAGACATCCTAAGTGTACCTTGTCCTGTACCCAGCCACCCCTGCTCAGCCGAAGGATCTGCTGAGTCCTAAACCCAACGACTGGCTGCAGTGAAGTTTCCTGGAATATCAGCTGTGCCCCTGAATCTCAGCTTCTCCCACAGAGGTGGTAGAATGGATCAAGCAAGATCTAACTAAGAATTTGTATATCCCAAGTGGAGAACCATAGCCCTTGACCAAAGGCTACTCACAAGATGTAGGGTCAAGAAGTAGAGACTGGATAGCTCTGCAAGATGCCAAGGAGAGCAAAGAACACAGAGGCAGTGGATTCCAGAGTGCAAAAGGAAGTAAAGCCAGGGGAGTCTGATCAATAGAAATGTAATACAAGTCACATATAGAACATTTAATTGTCTAGTAACATTTAAAAGGCAAAAAAGAAACAAATGAAATTAACACAAATTGTATATTCATTCATCCAACATACTTCAAATATTATCTCAACATATAGTCAAGCCAGCCACGGTACTGCACACCTGTATTCCCAATTATTGTGCAGGAGACTGGGGTACCTAGATCACTTGAGCTTACGACTTGTAGACCAGCCTGGTCCTTAACTTTTAAAAAGTTTAATTACATAATTGTGGTAGTTAACCTTAACTCCCAGCTTGACTCATGAACAGACGACTGGATCCCCAAGTACTATACTCATCAGGGGATTAGTCATCAATGTTCATAGCTAAATGTGCTGCTAGAAGGGAGGGTCCCAGTGTCACCAGGGGCATGGCCTTGGATGGCATATCTCTCACTGGCACTCTTCCCACCCTCCGTAAGAGAGCAGCTTTGCTCCACCAGGCCCTTTGTCCATGATGCTCCTGTCTGACAGCCAGTGGCTCACGGACTAAATCTCGTGGAAATAGGAGCCAAATTAAACCTCTTTTCCTTTAAGTTGCATGTGTCAAAGGGGCCAAAAACACACCCTGGAAGAAAGCCTCTTTAATAAACAGTACCAAGAAAATCCTTCGCTATCCTTGTTTAGAAGATTCTAGACCATATCTCTCACCATGTACTAAACTAAAATCAAAATAGATCAAAGTGCAAATATTAAAACAGAAGCATTTAACTTATTGGAAGATAAAATAGGTAAAACTCTTGAAGACAGAGGCATAGGCAAAGATTTTCTGAATAAATCACAGTGGCACAAGAAATAATAACAAGAATCAACAAGTGGAATCATACCAAATTTAAAACTTTTGCATAGCGAGGAAAACAACCAATAGAATGAAGAGATGCCTTATTGAATGGGAAGATATTTTACTTCCTATCCCTCAGAGAACTCATATCTAGAATATATAAAGAACTCAAAAAAACTAGACCCCCACACAAAAAATAGGTAACTGAAATGGATAGACTCTTCTCAGAAGAAGAAATACAAGTGGCTGATAGATACATGAAACAACATCACTGGCCACTAAAGGAATGCCACATGAAACAACACTAAGATTAAATTTTATTCCAGAAAGAGTAGCAGTCATTTAGGACTCAGATGACAAACGCTGGGGAAGTTGAAGGGAAAAAGGAGCACTTCTACCTTGTTGGTAAGAATATAATAGCCTAGTACAACCATAATGGAAATCAGTATGAAGAGTCCTCAAAATCTAAAGCTAGAAATTCCATTTGGTCTTCCTGAAATAGTTAAAGACTTCATATTAAAGTGATCCATGCATGCCCATGTTTATAGCAGCACTACACACACTAGATGAAATCAACCTGTGTGTCCATCAACATTTGAACGGGTAAAGAAAATGTGGTGTATATATACCGCGAAGTACCACTTCGCCATAAAGAAGGATAAGCTTCAGCCATTAATACGCAAATGGGTACAACTTGAGCTCAGAAATTTAAGTGAAATCAAACACGTAAGCTTAAATATTTCATGATCTCTCTTATATGAGAAACTTGAAATGGAAATAAAGAGCAGGATAAAAGATAATAGGAGAGAGACAGATCTTCCTCAAATGAACAAAAGGCTCAAAAGATAGAGGGAAGGAAAAAGAAGGGAAAGGGGATAGAGATGTGTTATGTACATGCTCCGACTCCATACAAGGAACGCAATCACTATGTAATGTCAACATGTACTAATAAAGAATAAAAATAACAAAACACTTGCGGGTATTAGACATGGGTTCCAACAACAGGCAAGCTGACTAATATATTAATCAATGTTTTAAAAAGTTGTTTTGAGAGTTGTCTCAGTTTCTTTTCTCTTGTTTCTGGCACAAAACACCTGACACCCAAAATTAGGGAAGGAAAGGTTTATTTAGCTTACAGCTTTTGGAGGTTTCAGTTCGTAATTAGCTGGCTCCAAGGCAGGGAAGCATGGCATGAGGGCAACACTTCCAGGCAGCAGCAAGAAAAAACAGCCAGAGCAAAATGAGGTGGGGCAGAACAAGCTTCTTTTCCTCCCTTATATTGGTATGCAGGCCTCCCTCCAGGGTAGAGGTAGCACTCACAAGATGTATGTGCCCTCCTCTTGCACAGAATAAGGATATTTACAAAGTAAGGATCCTGACCCCCTGCTGAGTCTCTTAGTTAAACTTCTAAACTCAACTTGACACAACATATTACCATAACAAGAGTTTACATTCTTTGCTGTTATTTGTAAAATGACTTAAGCCTTGAGTTCCTTACCCACACATCTCAGTTGAGCCTGGCCAAGTTCTTTGCTCACAGCCACTTGCAGCTGTGGCTACCAGGCTGCACACCCCGGGCCTGGACACAGGTCTACCACAAGCCTGGACACATGGTCTTCCAGTTGAGTTTCATGACTGTGCAGCCTTCCTCAGAACTGTGCAGAGTTCCCTAAATATTTGGCTTTAATTTCACTTTTAGTGCATTTTTTACTATTTAAAAGTTGATATAAAATATTTACACCCAATGATATCTCATCCCAAATTTTAACACACAAAAGAAAATCAGGAAAATTTGTGTCTATATTTGAGGGAAAGTGTTACTTAATTCATCCTCTTATGAGATAAGGCAATCAATACTGATTTAACATCTCTTCTCTGTTTTAAATATTAGTAGCTTAGCCTGGGTCTCAAGTAATAGTAATGACCAACATTTATTGTATATGTACCACATGCTGAGTGCTTTTTGAGCATCATTTCACCAACTCTGAAAGAGTTGGTGGGCAACATTATTCCCCTCATTTGCAGAGGAAGATACTGAAGCTAAGGAGTTTGACAACTCATACAAGGAGGCTGGGATAATAATATCAGAGTTCAAACCCAACCCAGCTGGCTAACTTCTAAACTGAAGCTCTTACGCACCAGACTTGCTATGCTACATAATTCTGCCAGAGTGCTGCCAGACTCCAGGCTACCTTGCACTGAAGCCTCCCCACACTCCAGGTCCCAACTTTGATCACCTGCCTTCTCGTCAGGCCCTCCCATACACACCCCATAGGATTCTGTTTAGATACTGGTGTGTGTCCGTATTTGATGTAGTCCCTTTGTAGCCAGGATAAAGTATTTTAAATCCTACTTAGCCCCTAGCCACCTGGGGAGAGGATGGATTTTATCATATAAATGATATGAAGCCAATGAGGGGTTTAAGCAAAGGGAGTGACAGAAAAAGATCAGATTTGCATTTTAGGAAGCTCATTCTAGAAGCAGCAGGGAAGATGGTTTGGAGACTGTTGGAATTGGTGAAAGGAAACCAATTTAAAAGCCATTAGAGTGGTTATAGCATATATGAGAAGGGGCCATAAATGACAAAATTACTGAGTCTCAGTGATTGGGTCAGCACTGAGTGGGGCAACAGAAAAAGTCAGAGAGGATGGTGAGACCGTTAGCTGAATTAGAAAATACATGAAGAAGCCCAGATTGAGGAAAATGAGCAGACACGATGCGTTTAGATTTTAATATTGCTGTTGACATTGTACGGTGGTGCCTCGGTTCACAAACCTCATTCTCTCCACATTCTATTTGCAATTCAAATTGGATGAAACCAATCAACTCTCCCCGTAAGGTCAACATTGAACCTAACCATTCAGTTTGAATATCCATTCAAGGGGCCAGGGATTTAGCTCAGTGATATAAGCACCAGCCTGGCAAGCACAAGGTCATGAGTTTGATTCCTGGTACAAAAAAAAAAAAAGAATGCTATATAGATGAATATCCATTTGACCCCTCTGCCATCTGTCACAGAAATGCAACCTGAAGAATTCACAGAGTTAGGGTGGGCCCTAACTCACATAACCCAACTATGGTAACTATCCCACAATTATCTGGCTTGCCAAGGACTGACTTGGAGCAGAAATCAGAATCAGCACATGCTGTGATTTCATTGCTCCTTGTGATTTCATTGCTCGAGGAGCCATAAGTTGATCCATGATAACCAAATAAAAGCACCTGTCTCTGACAAGGAAACAAATACCCTGATTTCTATTGACAGCAATCCCCAATTCGAGAGGCTTGGGATAAGGCAGTTCTAGGAGAAGGGATAGGGAAGATACAGAGAAAACATCATCCTTCACTGAACCGCTGGACCAGGCTACCTACAAGGTCAGCCTATTCTCTAACATGAGCAAATAAATGTCCTTATGGTCACTCATTTTCAGTGCTTGGGGTCAAACCTAGGGGTTCGTGCACACTAAGCAAACATTCTGTCACTGAACTTTATTCCCAGCCCCAAGTCCTCACTGTCTTTTATTTGCTTGTTTGTTTGTTTTGGATTTTTTTGTTTTGGTTTGTTTTAGGGTTGTTTTGTTTTGGTTTGATTTTTTGTACCATGAACTGAACTCAGGACCTTGCTCTTGCCAGTCAAGCACTGATGCCTGAGCTATATCCCTGATAAAGTCCTCATTGTTTAAGCCACTTTAAATTGGGTTTTTTTTGCTACATACAGTCCAAGCATTCTAATGCATAGAGTATGTTGAACTAAGGTGACACAGTACATGGAGGTCCCTCATCCATACAATGCAACACTTCCAGGGTGACCTGTGGACACTTTCAGTAGTGCCCATCAGATACACAGCTCTTAAATTTTGAAGTTCAGGACAGAGAGAAAGCTAGAGATGCAGATCTAGTATCATCAGACAGGATTTAAACTGCAGAAGTAGATGACTATAGTGGCCTAAGAAAGCCCATGGAATGTAGACAACATAAAGAGCAGGCTCGAGGACAGAACGGGGAGAAGCTTGCCCCCGGGAGGGTCGCTCTACCCTACAGGAGAAAAGGAATAGAAAGTGAAGGGGGAAACCCGGGTGTGGGCAGATCCCGAAGGATCATGGTCGGGAAGCAGAGAAAGAAGAGCAACTTGAGAATAAATGAGAAAGGGAGTGATGGAGAGGAGCAGCCATTGAGTGGTAGAGAACACTGGAAAAGGCCAAGGGTAGAGACTAGGGGGGAATATTAACTAACGTGGAGGCCAAATGCTTGGTAAGACTTTAGGCACAATGGTCTAAATAAAATGGACATTCCTTTCTCTCACATGCAACAGTGGAAAGAGAGAGAGAGACAGAGACAGAGACAGAGAGAGACAGAGAGGGAGAGAGGGAGAGAGGGAGACAGACAGAGCCTAAAGAAGTGTCTGGTTCTTTTCCACAAAGTCTCCAGGGTCCTTCTCTTCAGGGTGCAGCAGTTCTATGGGATCCTGTCTTTGTCCATGTAACCACAGCTGGCTCACTCTCTGCATTTCCAGCTCATGGAAAGAGGAAAACGGGGTTCAGTGCAAACAGCCTCCATGTAAGACTATGATCTAAAAGTTACATAGTTCCTTTTGGCAAGAACTGAGGACACGATCACACATGGCTAATTGGTCATGTTTCTCCTTAAAACTCAGGGAGCTTTAACTAAAAGGAAGGAGGAATTAGACATTTGGAGACATTTGGAATTAGACATTTGGAGACATTTGGAACTCAGCTGGGAGTTGTGGTAGGTATTATACAGGCAACCATCTCTCTCCTTCACAGGGTTAGGCCCATCTGTGTATCTTTACCCCAGTCAAGTGGATACTGTTAGAATGCCCTGAAGAATTTTAGGCTCTCTACTCTCAACATGTCAGCCGCCCACCCCACTTGTGCAATCTGGAGATGGCCTTGCAACTCAACTAATGTTGCATGACCTGAGGTCTATGCCCACCTCTGTCTTCCCTCCTTGAGTCCTGGCCAGTCTGCCAACATAGCTCTGGAAATATACAATACAGCCAAGCAGAAAGGTAGAATGTATCACATTCAAGGGTTGTGCATTATGTAGGTCATGATTCCCTTTTATTTTTTACCTTCCCCTAACCACTGACTCTTTTCTCAAAATGCATTCTCTTGGCCTCACATAAAGCTATTTCTTTTTTCTCTTTTCCCTCTCACGCCCTAAACCAATACAACCACTGACTTGTTTCCAAAACTCCTAGTCTGGCATCTCCCATCCCTCAGCTAAAATTGTCACTGAAGTCATTATATGTAATGGCCTTTTCCTCCTCCACCTGGCTGGGTCTCATTAGGCAAAACTGACCACCCCTTCCTTGCCACTTCATTCCTTCTCACCGTTATGTGCTGATCTGCACATCTGCCCTCTACCATTCCCTCTTCCTTATCCTCTGGTCTTGCTCTGAGTGTTTCTTTCTTTGATTCCTAAAGAGGCAGATAAAGGTCAACACAATGTCTACATAAGAGTAATCATCCTACTAGCCTGGTAGAGGAAAAAAGACATAACCTGAGCCCAAAACCAGTTTTGCAACCTACTAGCTGCATGACTTTAGCAAGTTACTTGGTATCTCTGTGTTCATTTCCTCCTTGGAAAAAACAGTACTGTGAATACTTTTCTTTCCAAGTGTATTATCAGGCTAGACAACTACCTAATAAACAACTCTCCTAAGTCTCAGTACTTTAACAAACATTGTCTGAGAGTCCATTGAAAGTGAGCAAAGGCCAACTATCGCCAAGGATTTTAGAGAAATTCAGTCTAATAACTCTAGGTTTTCTCTCTCAGCATCCCACAAGATAAAAGGGTGAGCAAGTGTGTGTGCAGAAGATTTCATGTAGTACCCTACAGAGGACAGATAAGCAAAGAGAATCTATTCTTTCTGCCCATATTCCATTGCCTAGAATTATATGACAACATGATAGCCAAGCATGCTAGGAAATCCTCGAGGGAAAAGAAAGGATTTCATGAACACTTCTACCACAGGGTTGCTGAGAAAATAGAAATCATAGAAGTAAATACTATGACTTTTTCTGGAACATAGAAGTTACTAATGAACAATGTTTATTAATTTAAAAAATCATTTTTAACTGTTTGTCAACTTTCCCAAGTGTTTACATCTGAGCAAAGATAGGCTGAGAAAAATAGGGAGTCTAAGGAAACAGAGAAGAGGAAAACAAAGGTGTAGACAGAAATGGAAGTGCAGGACGGTTTTGGAGGCATAGGGTGTAGGGGATTCTCAGGGAACAGAGAGCCCAAGGAACTGAGCCCAGCCTCTGATTCCCCAGTCAGCCCTGGTTCCCACCTGAGCCAGAAGGGGCTTAGAAATATCAGAGTTTCCTTGGAAACCATTTCTCTGGCCTTCTCTGCATGTTATCAGCCAAGTTGGTTGTAATCAAACCCCCACGAGGCAGAGAATGAGCTCTCAAACCGCCATCCTGGGGTTCCATCCAAATTGCTTGCATTTCCTATTTAAATTGGTAATTTCCCCACAAGTGTTTCCCTTGCCCATCCAGAGATTTGTTGGGAAGGGGAAGCTCTGGAGGTATATCCCCCAACTCACACCCCCAGAGTCCCTAGGAGCACCTCCAGTCATTCCTGAGTCCTCTGCCAATGCTGAAGACTTCTGGTGAAACCAAGTTTCAAAACCAACTACAAGGCTACGGTCCTCTCCTTGGGCCCTTCCATCACACAAAGGGCCACAGATATAGACAGTGGAGAAAAGAGGCCAGTAAGAACCACGGCGGGTGACTCCAGAATGGTGGGTGTCATGGTCCAGATTGAATGATGGGGACTAGGACATGTGTGCCTGTCCAAAGTGGAAAGATAGAATCTGAGCCAGGCACAGGTCATCTTGAAGTACTCAGAGCTGAGGCCTCAGGATAACAGAACAGCTGGGAAAGTCCTAGAATATCAGGCAAAAAATTCCAGGAGGCTCTGAGAGCCTCAGCTCTGCTCCCTGAGTTACCAGCCAAGCCAGTCCCCAGTAACTCTACAAGAAAGTAGACTGCATCCATCTCTTTCTATTTCAGAATGAGCAGAAGGTATATCTCAGACAAGGGCAAACACAGATGCAACTTAGATGGCATGTGTGCACAAGTATAGATCCCGCACGTTCACAGATATGTACCAGAATCAGACTGGGCACACAGCACACAGCCATATAGACAGCCTCAGTGAACATACGTGCCCATTGACACAGTGCTAGCTGGCTGTCACAACATGATCACTGGACCACAGATGCATCTGAAATCAAGGCAGTCCAGGGCCAGGGATGGACTCTTTGCAGGTGGCTAAAGTGGGGCAGCTTGGATTCCAAATTGCTGGACAGATCTAAGGAGATTTGGCCAAAATGGGTTTTTAATACAAAATTGAGCCTGGAGGCTAACATGGATTTGAAGTGCACAGCAGAGAATGGAACATCTTAGTGGGTCTGGGTTAGGGCCTGCAGGGATGGAGCAGGTTCTCAGACTGCCAGGGGTAAAAAAAAAAAAAAAAAAAAAAAAAAAAACCAGGAAAAACCCCTGGGAGAGGCCTTTCTGTCAGAGAAGCTGGATGCTGGAGATTTGTGCCAGAGCAGAAGAAATTAAACCAGGAACCGCTATTTGGCCAAAGCACTTCCAGTGAGAAGACTGAGCTCATGGTCCTCAAATCTTGTATTGAGGAAGAAAGGTTAGGTACCAGGCCCTCCCCTGCCACGTTGGCTCCCCACCCAGAGTGAGGTGGGATCACAGTGGTGGGAAGATCCTGAAAGCAGATAGCCTTGGTATCTGCAGCTTGAGTGGGCCGATCTGAGCCAGTTAGACCTTGGACTCTGTCATTCGCGGTGTTGCCAGGAGGACATCGGGAAGACTTCTATCTGTGGAATCTGCCCTCAGAGGGCACTCTCCCTCCTCTCTCTGCCAGTTGGAAGGGTCTCAGGTGCTGACAGCCTGGTGTCTCTGCCCACTAAAGGGAGCTATGTGCTGAGCTGTACCACTGAGAGGGGTGGGAAGCAGGTGCTGGACTCCAACGCCCACAATGACTGTCCCCAATATTTCTTCTCTTGCATAACTCTAAGAAGATTCCACAGAACTCACAGCCCACCTGCTCCTTTCTAACAGACAGATATGAGAGAAACAAGAACCACAGAAGGGTCTATGCAACCAGCTACATGTAGCTGCAACTCTCCCCAGGTAGAGGGGCTGCAGGGGGAAGGAGACATGGGCAGGATGAAATTTCTGAACACTCGGAGTTTCCTCACCACCCAGTATCTACCTATCTAAATCTTCCCTTACCTCTCTCTCCTGCTATATATGTCTGGTGTCTTTCTACCACTTTGCCTTTTGGAAGACTCTTACTTAACTCTCAAACCCCTGTACTCCATAATAGAAATATTCCATCTACTATGAAAATTCTGTCCAGTATTCTGTCTGATGGATTATTTACTCCTTTTTTGGAGCTACCCACATTGTATGACACCTATTCATGGATCATGGGTATCTGTCTTCCTCACTAAACACGAACCTCCTTGAGGGTAGAGGCTCATCAGTGCTTGTCCCTATAACACCGTATCACCACAGGATCTGACAGAATATGGGCAACAGAAGCCATGTAATATTACAGTTAAAAAGAGTAGGTTCTGGAATAATCCAGATCTGATTTCAGCCTAGCTCATCTAACTGTGGGACCTGAATAAGTTGTGTCAACTCTAAGCCTTGATTGGCCCAAATATGAAATGAGAATAATCATCTTTATCATTTGTGAGTTGTCATAAGTAACAATGACATAATGAATGTAGAGAGGTTAATCCAGTAATAGACATGCTAATTACCTTTGTTATTATCCCTTGAGCATCCAAGCTGTTGATTAGTCCATACATCACCTTCCTCTTAAAAATCTCAGCAGTGAATGAATAATTACAATCAAGTATGGAAAAGTCTGTGGCAGCAGGAGTGATCTGGGAGCCTAAAAAAGTGCCACTGTGTTTGTGGCCATGGGATCTACTGGTTAAGTTCAGTTTGGTACCAGAAAGTCCAAGTTCAAATCCTGACTCAGACAGTAAGTAGCTATGTGTACTTAAATTATACAAACACTTAGAAACTGAAATATACTGGAAATAAATATATAAATTGTACAAAATACAGAGGGTGAGCCAGAAAGACTTCCATAAGAAATTGACCTCAGAATTTGATAAATAATTTTCCACGTGGAAAAGGGAGCAAACACATGTCTAGCTAAAGAACAACAGGGTCAAAGGCTGGTGTCTCCAAAGGATCATAAAATTTTAGGTGGTTCCATGTCCTTATATGACATGAAAATAGCAGAAAACAACCTACAAAAAGAGATAAGAACAGACTAGAGAAGGCTTAGAATGTCACGCTCAGTGATTTGTGGTACATGACTGAATTAGCATGACTGAATCCAATGACTGAATTCTTCTTCTAAAATATACTTGCTTTGGGCTGGGGATTTAGCTCAGCGACATAAGTGCCTGTCTTGCAAGCTCATGGTTGTGAGTTTGATCCCCAGTACCAATAAAAAAATAAATAAATAAAATAAAATATACTTGCTGTGTACATACAGGATCAATAAATATTTGTAGAAAAGATAAATGAATGACACTGAGACTCTGATCTGTGACTCTTTTTCCCTGCTAGATTTCCGGTTCTGCCATAAACTGGCTGTAAAGCCTTGGGCATATCACAAAATGTCTCTGAGCCTTGTTTCTTTATCTGAAAGGGACTACAAGGAGTGGGCAGCACTGTCCTGCCCTCTCCATGGGTTATCACAGGGGATTAATGATAACAAACCTGTTCACACTTGCCACATAATGGGCTCTCATGTTCTTGGTTGCACAACTCTCCACAAATAACTCTGAAACTTCTAACTTCTTCTAACAGACACTTTTGCACCAAACCCTGCTGTAGGAACTTCATAATTATCTCATTCAGTCTTCCTGACCACTCCAGTAAGAAGGCTTAATGCAGATCATAAGCTCGAAAACATTAAGTAATGGTCCACATGCATGGTATATTGAGGGTGCCCAACCAGAGTCAGTGCTGACTTTCTGATCCCAGTTTTTCTCATGCCAAACTCTTGCCACTGTTCCAAGAATTTCTTTAAAGCAATAAGAAACTTTTTTTCAGTGAAATGTGATATCAGTGGAGCTATGCTCTAGACATGGCCTGTCTTAGTTACTTTCTTACTTCAGACATAATATATCCAACACCCACAAGTCAAAGGAGGAAAAGCTTATTTTGGTTCAAAGTTTGTAGAGGTTTCAGTCCACAGTTGGCTGACACAAAGGTGGGGAAGCATGGCAGAGGGGTGTGGAAGAGAGAAACAGCCTACAGCAGGGCTGGCAGGAGGTAGCAGCAGCAGGAGCCTGCCTACTTCCTGTCCCCTTATATTCCATCCAGGCTGCAAGCCTATTGACTGATGTCATCACATCCAGAATTATGCTAAGCAAATTTAGTTATCATACATCCTGAGTTTATATTCATGTACCCTAAATCCACTCACCTCCAAAAAGCCCCACCTATGAGCACATGAGACTTTGAGGTGACATCTAGATGCAAGCCATGACGTCACCCAGTATTCACGTGCTAAAATTTAGTCACCGCTGTGATAGTATGAAGAGGTGGGACTTTTGGGAGGTGATTATTGGGACTAATGACCTTATGAAAGAGATACAAGGGACCCTTCTTCTCTCCTGCCATGTGAGTTGTCCCTTCTGGGAGTCTTGGTAACAAGATGCCAGCTTGGAATCAGAGGCAGCCAGTCTTCACCAGACATCACACATGTCCATGCCTTGGTCTTGGACTTGTCAGCCTCCAGAACTGTAAGCAATAAATTTTTCTATTGTTTACAAGCTACTCAGTTCAAGGTGCTTTGCTATAGTGTCCCGAATGGACGAGACTGATGGGAATCTCAAAAAGACTAGCATGTCCATCCTACGGAGGCAGGAGTGGGGGAGCACCATCTCTGACCACTTTTCCCTCTGCCTTCACGCAATCACCCAGCCAGCTATCCCCCCACTGACCCCTGAGGCTCTAAGGAACACAGCCCAGAACCACAGCCTTTTTCTCAGCTGCCCATCCAAGCATCACACCCAAGAAACTTGCAGGGAAGTTGGATCCACCAATCAGCCTGACATCAGAAAAACAGCCCCTGAGCTCAGCAGCTCCCAGAACAAAAAATATTTTCCTTCTGATCCCTATCCAGTCTCCTGATAAGCCCAGCCTGCCACGTCTTAATATTCCTCTGCTAACATGTCTTCAGGTCCCTCAGATGTCTGGTTCCAGCCTGCTAGCCTTTGAACTTGAAATATTCTAAGCATCTAGTCGTTGACTTAATAATTTGGGGAGACTTGAAAGACAATCCAGGCAATGGTCAGTCAGCTCACCTGCACAGAAAATCTGGAAAGCCTGGCTTTTCTCCCTGAGGGCTCCTCTCCAGGGACGGCTGCTTAAATCAAAGAGTTGGGAATCATGGCAAATTCATTTGCAGCCACAACAGGATCCTGTTAGCAGGCTGTCCTGAGGGTGGGAGCGGGAGAGCTCAGCTATGTCTCTATCAGAATCCGTGTCCTTGGACATTTAATAGCCTGCTCCGCTTGGTTAGCACTGTCCGAGGCCGGAACTGGACTTCTATCACATGGTTCCATGGCTCAAAACTGCCATGGACAAGCCAACTCCCCCAGCCTCTGGCTGAGGACAAACCACCACTGTTCAAGCTTCAGTCAGTCCCGACTGCTCCGATGATTCTGCCATGGCCATAGCTCCCTTCCTGAAAAGATGGAGATACCAAGGGAGGGTGTCAACTGTCCTCACAACAACTACCTTATTTCCCCAGAAATAAGATCTAACTGGAGAAGAGGCCGTAGCATAATTCTTCACTGTACTCATATTATCCTACCCCCAAAATAAACCTAGTTAATAACATTAGTCAACCCGGGCATGGTGGCTCACGCCTGTAATCCCAGCACTTGTGAGGCTGAGGCAGGAGGATCATTGCGAGTTTGAGACCAGTCTAGGCTACAAAATGAGCTCAAGACCAGCCTGAATTGCATAGCGAGACCCTGTCTCAAAAAACAAACAATAACATTAGCCAGATAGATACATTTTTGTATGACCTTTGCAACACACAACAGACATATTAAATTAGAAAATAATAGTATTAATAATGTATAATTAAATATAAATATCATTGACATTAACACTTCAAATTAATGATACTATGAACTATAACAAATATTTATAAAAATCAAAGGTGCTTTTGGACAAGAGGCAGATGCCAATGTAAACAGATGACCTCAAGATTCACTGCTGAGTGACCAACTGAAATACAGACACAGGACATGAATAATATGCACACTTGGTAACTGAGGATGTGGCTGTGTCTAATATGAATCTTCATAACTCAGTATGTCATGTGTTGTAACAAATGCACTTGATGTACTTGTGTGAAATAAAGAAATGTTTTCTGAATTTTGGTGTCTGCAATTTTTCATTGCTTTTGTGTGGCCCCCTCATTCTTAAGCATCCTCACTTTTGTCATTCCTGTCCATAAGTCTTCAATTAACACTTGATTTAATGGAAACTTTGTGAAGCCTGGCCCGCCAGAGGTCATGACTGGGGTGAAGAAGCCATGGAACAAAATCACCGACAGCTGTGTTGCCGACAGCTATGTTCAGCTACACAGACAGGAACTGCTCCTTGAAGGAGGGCTCTGTCACTAGACTTGAGAGGCGGAGCCAAAGGTTCTACGGGAAATGGAGCACCAAGAAATTCAGGCCGGAATTCAGGGTTTGGAGAGATAAGACAATGCTCCAGAAGATGGCATGACTGTATGTGAATATGAATAGATTTTTGTACATGAACAAATGTAGATTACTGTACATGAAAAAACAAGACATCACCTGAAAATAAGCCCTATTGTATCTTTTGGAGCAAAGTTTAATATAAGACCCAGGCTGATTTTGAAGACAATATAGTACCCTTATCATCCTCCATCTCAGAGGGAGAAATTCCTCCTGGGTCCCAAGGTCAGCCCTGTACTCTATCAACATCCTCTCACACTCCCACAAGGACCTGTACTTACAACTTCTCCCTTGCCCCCTACCAAGGAACAGGCTGCAGAATGCACTGGACTATAGATGGCTTTCCTAGGATGTCTCTACCACCATAGCCAACGGATCAGAGTCAAGTCCAGGCTCCATCACTCACCAACTGGGTCATAGCTCTATATCACTTTGTTCATCTGTGAAGTATAAATCCTAGTCCCTACCACAGAGGAAGTACTGCTCCAAAAGGAGTAGCTGGGTTTAAGAATCACAGCTTTGGAGAAAGAATGTGCCCTTGGCTTTTGTGTTAAGATTGAGTTCTGCTGCTCAGAAAAAGAAAAAAACAACAGTGATTCAGATAAGACAGAGAGACTCCTACTGCCTCATGGCACAAAATGGCTGCTTAAACTTCAAATCCTCCTTCCAGCCTGCAGGATGGAGGAGTAAACCCTGGAAAAGGTCCTGAGGACTCACAATCCCTTACTCCTTGCTAGCCACAACTTAGCACATGACCACATTCAGTTTCTTAAGAGGTGGAGTCTTTATTCTAGATGGATGTGTCTAGCCAAAACACAAGAATTCTGAACCCTGAGGAAAAACAGAGCAGTCTCTGAGATGCCGTACCTCATGTCTCTCTACACTCCATTTTGAGGCAATCCTAAACTTCAACTACTGCACCCGAACCACCTCCAAATCAACCACAGGCCCTTCAAATACATAATGTTCAAATCTGAACTTGAAGCCATCTAACCTGGACTAAGAGGAAGCAAGCATTTGAGAGGTTAGAGACCTAGTAGACTCCCAGCTGTAAAACTCCAGCAAAACTGAATGTGTGCCTCAGTCTCTGTGGGCCTTTCTCATCTGTGTAATAAGAAACATATTTTGTACATTTTGGTACAGACTGAAATGGTTGCTTACATAAAACCTCCTGATGTAACGCTTTATATATGGAAGAAGCTGAACATATGCCTTCCTCCCAAACCATAAAGTTTGATCATCAAACCCTGTAAGACCCTTGGTGTGGCGATGACTCTTCGTTAGGAAAATATCTGAGATGGTAGAGGGTGGAAAGTGAGAGAAAAAGAAAGCAGAGATTATCTATGCTCAAAAGGAAAGTGAATTTCCCTATCCAAAGACCTCTCAGGAGATATAACAAATCCTCAAAAACCAACCAACTCTGAGGGTTCAGAAGTCCCTCTACTGTCCCCTCTACACACCTCTAAGGAAATCTCTTTTGTCTCCTTCATGCTTGTGGTCTCCTTGCAATGCTCATGACTATGGAATGGGAGGACAGACACAGTGATGATCCAACTCAAAAGTTTGGTCAGTTCTGTAGTTACGGACTGATTCAATTTCTCAATTATCCTGGATCCAGCCACTGATCACTGCAGATCCCAGACACAGAGTGCTATAGATTGAACCTTCCAAGTCTTTGCTACTCCATGTGTGTAACCCAGTAACATTGGCATCATCTTGGAGCTTGTTAGAAATTCAGAATCCCAGGCTCCACCTGAGACACACCTCACATCAGAATCCACACTAACACTTCAAAGCAGGTAGAACTACAGCACCATTTGAAGTTTCAGATTTATCTCATCTTCTGATTTACCTCATCTTCCTTCAGGAGAGAAATAAGTTGACAGCAATGGAGGGTATATTTTTCCTACATCAGTCCTTTCCTTCTTCTCTTTCTCTAGAGACCCAGTATCCCCAAGACAACTCCCACTGTCATATGTAAGCCCGAGTTCCTGTTCTCTTGTATGCCATACATAACTTACTCCATCTGCCAAGCTAAGTCCTTGCAGCCATCCTGCCTGACAATGGGCATAGCTGTGGAAAAGTCTTTCACGCTGGGGGCTGGGGATTTAGCTCAGCGGCATAAGCACCTGCCTCGCAAGTATGCAGTCGTGAGTTCGATCCCTGGTACCAATAAAAATGAAAAAGACAAAAAAAAATTCTTTCATGCTGTGTTTTTATTTGAATAGTACATCACAAGTTTATTGGGTAAGATGGAAAGAAAACATGTCAGACACCTAGAAGAATACCAGAAACGTGGAAGATAGCCAATAAGTCATAGCTATCTTTATGACCCTTGCATGACTTTAACTATCAACAAATGTGACCCAAGCCAGAGCTTCATCACCAACACCCACCAGCCAGCACCAAAACAAAGTGGTTTTCAGGTGTGGCTTCAATCTGATTCAATTGAGTGGAAGGAGAGATGACCAAACACAGGATCGGCAGATGGAAAAAAGAGATTACAGATAGAACGCTGAGCCCAGATATGAGGGCAGGTAAACCTGGATTTGTTTGCAGAATAAATGGAAAATCGGCTTGTAACAATGAGAGATAGTCAGAAGAGAAGCAGATCAATAGTAGAGGCCAGCACTGGACCTTAACGGCCAAGTGAAGAATTATGGATCTTATGCCAAAGGTAATAGGGAACCATGAGGATATTAAAAAATAGAAACCTGGCCCTGAGTGCAGAAAGAGGAATAAACTAGTGTTCTGCAGTGGTCGGGAGGAGGGAAGGATGGAGGGCACGTGACTAGGGAAATGAAAAGGAAAGACCCTGGTGGGCTCGTTGAACAGCTGGGTATGAGGAGGAGAGTGGAGGGCCCAGGGGACAATGATGATGGTGACATCAGTGACAAACAAGGCAGCTCAGAGGCAGAAGGCTTGCATGTGGAAAGGTTTCATTTACAACTCCATTCCTTCACCTGATCAGTATGCCACGCGCTTGTCGGCCCTCTGCGTATGTCATGGAGTGCAGAGTTGACAGCATTTCTGTTCTCAAGGGAGGTACAACCTAGTGACAGAAAGACATCGAGGTGACTGTGGGACATCCAGGAGGCAAGATATATATATATATATATATATATATATATATATATATATAGCAAGCAGCCAGGGCTGGAGACAGTTTTGGATTCATTCTCACAGCTGCCCTGGATGCATATTTCAAAAGCTGTCAAGAGCTGGGGAGATCTTTAAGAGCATTATTTAAGGCCCAGATTTCAACCTTGCATTTTCCACACTACCCTGCCAAGGTCAATGTCCTTCTGTAGGACCTACTCCAAAGTCCTGGAGAGGGATACCTGGCCCAGTGGACAGGGGCTCTGGCCTCTTGATTACTTGCTGGTAGGGAGCCTCATGATTGCAATCATGTGGTTAAGGATTCATGCTCCAACAGAGCTGAGCAGACATGAGTTAAAGACCCTAGGCTAGGTAGAACTGTTTTTTGCTAGCTTGTGAGGTAGAGGAGGGTTTTCGGCAGCAGTGCCCACGGATACTCAGGCCTTCATCACTGCAATTCAATCCTTTCTGCATGTTGTGTCTCCCACATCCCTCTGGGGCTCCCAGTGAAGCAGGTGGGGACCACTTCCGCCATCCGCCTAAATTCGCATCCATCTTCCCCTCTGAGGTCCCTGCTTCCTAGCCGCCCCCCTCTCTTCCCCTCTTCCTCCTCCTCCTCCTCCTCCTCCTCCTCCTCCTCCTCCTCCTAGCCCTTGTGAAGCCAGTGAAGCAAACAGATCCATGATTAATTTGACAGGTAATAAATAGTAAGGATATTTCATTTGGAGGTAGATTATATGCATGATACATACTATAGAAATTATATCTTTATCTGCTCTAATTGTGCACTGTATAATTTGCTGTGAGTTCTGTAGTCAACAGGCAATTGATACTTATATCTCTCCTATACAACCCATATGCTAATACTAAGTGGTGTAAATGACGCAGAAGTTTAAGGGCATCACTCTTTCTGGATCTACTATCTCCTGGTTCTCACTCCTTGGGCAGGACGTAGTTCCCAGGAAACAGCAATCCAGTGTAGAAGATATTGCTGTCTGCTTTCTTTTGTGCTTTCCAGGAATATACTGTAGGAGGTACTCCTTTCTTTTCAAAATCTGCTCCTCCAGGAATTTCATCAGCCTGGACCAAAAGTTTTAAATATACACACGTCCTTTGACTCTATACTTCTACTTCCAGAAACTTATTCTGAAGAAAATGTGTACAAGGACATTTGTGGAGCACTGTTTAAAATAAGCACACATGGAAAAGGAAAGACCCTGGACATAACACATACAGTGGAATGGTGAGCAGGTTATTTACCCAGCATCTCTCAGCCTGAATCTACCCTTCCCGAAACAGCTGCTGCTGAGGCCAGGACTCTGAGCACAACACTCCCCAGTCTCTAGGACCAGCTGGCTTTCTGTTAGGTTTCAGCAGCAGGAGGCACTTGAGACAGATTAGAAAGCTAGCTGAGGAGAGAGAGCTCAGTTCCTGTTGCTTCCTTTCCTGAGGCACCACTCCAGCAGCAGCAGCCAGCTCCAGCCTGCACTCTCCATCCAGACTCCCCAGCCCTGCCTTATCTCTCCTCCCACAAACCAGCAGCAGCTGGCTGGTCCCCTTCCCATGGTTCACAGTTCACGGTTCACGCATCAGCTCTGTAGACTCTGGGCCCTGAGCTCCTAGGTCCTAGTGTCCACATATGTTTTTTTCCTTCACTCTTCTAACCTTAAGGGTGTACCTGCTCCCTGAAGTTGATTGTCTCTGAGTTTCCTCCTTCTTGTTCTACCAGTTTCCCAACATCCTCATGAAGCCAACTCCCTGCATTAAATTCCATCTGTCTGAAATACCTTGTGTGTTGTCAAATTTCTTACCTGAGTTCTAATATAGATGTTACATAACATCTGGGAGATGGGAAAAAGTATATACAAAAGCAGCAATCCCAAGGCTAGTTAGGATGCAAAGCAATAGGAAGTCTTACACTTTGCTGATAGAACCATAAATTTATAGCCATTTTAGAGAACAATTTGACAGGCAATAAATAGTAAAGTTAAATTGCCTACTCCACAATTCTGGTCCTAAGTATAAATTTTAGAGAAATCCTTATAAGTTACACAAAAAGGGGACATCATATTTATTTTTTCCTACTAGTAAGAAACGGGTGAATCCCTGGGAAATACTCTTATAACATACTAGTTTAAAAAGAATAAATGAAAATTATGTACAGGAACATAGATAAAACCTGTAAGTATAATTTTAAGTGAAGAAAGCAGTCTATAAAAGATTGTACATAGTAGCATATCATTTATGTATGCAAAGTTTTAAAGCCTGAGAAGCCATTCCATGTGCTAATAGGTCCACTTAGATATCAGAAAAGTACACACCATGCATAGCAACTTAAATTACTTAAAATCACTAACTATAAAATAATGGTTATTCAAGGAGCAGGAAAGGAAATAGAGTTGAGAACAAGAACACAGAGGTTATTTCTTAAGTGTGGTTGTACCATTTAATGGGAAAGCTGGAAGGCAAGAACTTAGAGACTGAGACAAGAATATGTATTTAGAAAGGTGAAAACGTGGGGCTTAGTAAACATATTTGCATGACATCATTAAAATTATTATGTATTAGTGCAGTGAAGAATTAAGAAAATATTAAAACTAAGGGTACAATGCACTGCATTTCATTACTTTTTTTTTTTTTTTCAGTACAGGAAAAAGGGCCTTTGCTTTGAGCTATCGCCCCTGCCCTTTTCATTTTCTTATTTTGAGACAGGCTCTCACTAAATTGCTAACTTGCCCAGGCTAGGTTCAAATTTGTAGTCCTCCTGCTCAGCATCCCAGAGTATTGGGATTACAGGCACATGGTACTACACCTGGATATCATTACCCATTCTCTCCTTTTTTTAAAATAAAATGCAACATGTCTGTGAACACAGGGGTAAAACAGGTCAAAATAGTAATGGTCTGACAATTAAGCTTGAGCTATCCAGGGGATCAGTGGAGCACACTTTTGGGTTGGGTGTATCTTGGTGAGTCGTAGAGGCCTGACTTTGGGTGCTCTATCTGGTCCCCAACTTACCCTCCCAGGATTACTCCCCTGCGCTGCTTCCCACAGCCATGAACGAAGCAGCTTTGCTCCCCACACCCTTCTGCCATGATGTTCCTGCCATGGATCCAGCTGACTGTGAACTAAATCCCTTAAAATCATGAGCCAAATGAAATATGTCCTTTAAGTTGTGGGTGTCAGGGATGATATATCAGCCATAGGAAGGCTGACTAACACAAATTTTTTAGTAATAGAGCTTTGGGTCCTTTTTTACTTCATTATATTTAACTGTATTTTTTGTTTCTAGAGCAAGCATGAGCTTCTTTTGTAACAGATTCTTAAGGATTTTAAAAAATTTACTCCTATCAAAAAAAAAATGTACTCCTACACAAAATCCTTATCCACTGCTGTGATTTTAACAGCTCACCAAGAGGTGTCCTAATGGATGCTACGTAAGAGGATTTCAGGTGATGTAATGCAGATTATGGTTTATTTCTACAAATGTGTATCTATTTTAACATATTTTACAAAATAAGCTAGCACATTAACTCCACAATTCATCTGATAGTCAATGTTTTAAAATAGAAAGGATTGTCTTTTCAATAAATAGTGCTGGGATTGAGGTATAGCCACACAAGGAAAAAAATCTGATTTAGATCACCATGCATAAAAATCAATTCCACATATCCTATGTTAATGACAAAACAATAAAACTTCTAGATGATAAGCAATAGTACATTCTGTCCATAACTTTGGATGCAAAGATTTATTCAACAGAACAAAAAATTACTACTCTTATAGAAAAAGAATGATAAGTCAGACCACTTTAAAATTAAGAATTTTATTTATCAAAAGATAAATTATACTCACCATTAGGAAAGTAAAATAAACACCATGGAGACAATTGCAGTGTTTTAAACCAGCATTAGACTCAACAACATACAGACTCAAAATACAGAAAGAAGCCCTACAAACCTATTGTAGAAAGACAAACAATACAATTGAAAAGTGATACAAAGATGTAAACAGGCACTTCATAAAAGATGCCCAACATCTGATAAACGCATGACATGTGAGGAGCTCTTGTAGAAGCTGCCGCAATGTTGTTGTTCTTAATCTGAGAGGTGATTAGATGGATACATTCAAAGAGTCTCAAAATCTTCAATCTAGAGCAACATGCTGAAGAGCTGTGTACTTTTCAGAAGACACATTACACTACAATAAAAGTATTACTACACAAAAGAAATTTGAGTAAGAAAAAGTAAGTCAAATTTTGGCACTTTTATCTAAAACAGTTTAGAAAGATAACAATGAATTTTGTAATTTTGAAAAGAAACAATATAAAGAGAAACCAAACATAAATAAAAATGATTACCTTGGGAAGGAAAAACAAGACAAGGGAAAAGGAAATAGAAATTTAAAAAAACTAGTCTTCTCTGTATGTGTGTTTTTAACAATCTTGATCCATAGTTATGTCAGTAATATAATTCAAAATGAATTAATTCAAGTTATTGATTTAAAATGCAGTTTAAAATAGAGCTGGTGTACAGATACAGCAAAAACTGTGATAGTGCTAACCTGACACATGGCTGAAGCTGTGTTGTATGCACATAAGATTTCAATGTGGGTGTGGATGAGTCAGGCTACTGACCACATCTCATTAACATGGGCGAACATTGCTGGTCCAGCATAGCTCCTTCTTACTGAGCCTCGATTCCACCCTAGAAACCAACTCAACACTTCTGGACCAGAAGTGAATACATAGTTGTTATCTTTACCTTGTGACAGCAGGACTTGAAGAAGTAGGCCAAAGTCATCACAAACCTATCAGGTACTCTAACCTCTCATTTACTAATGGCGGCCAAAAAGGTGGAGTGGCTTGCCCAAGGACATGCCAGAAGTTTCATTTTTTCCCTCTGCAACACCATCACTGTCTGAATTACTTTTTTGCTGCTGGAACAAAAATACCAGAATCCACAAGTTAAAAAAAGAAAAGGTTTATTTTTATCTCATAGTTTGTAGAGATTTCATTCCTTGAGTAGTGGGCTCCAAGGCAGAGCAGCATCCCAGAAAGGCATGGGAGCAGAGAAACAGCCCATAGCATGGCAGGCAGGAAGCAGCAAGGCCATCCTTCTTTCCCTTTTTATTCTATCCGGGCTACAAGTTTATTGTTTGGAGCCACCCACACCCTGTGAGTCCATCCTCCATACCCAGAACTAAGTATGCTAAACCAGTCAGTGAGCTTATTCAGTATCACACACCTCAGTATCACACATCCACAATCCAGTCACTCCCAAAGGTCCATCTACAAGTACATGAGGCTTTGGGGGACATCTAGATACAAACCATAAAAAGTATCAAGACTTTAACATCACAGCCTGAAAAATGGACCCCTAGGACCAGGATGGATGGCACAAGCCTATAATCCCAGGTATTCTGGACACTGAGACGGGGGGATGACAACTCTAAGATCAGGGTCTTTTTAACATAGTGAGGCCCTTCTCAAAAAACAAAACAAACGATACAAATGGACCCCTCACTTTTCTACCCGTCATGAATACTTGGTGAACAGGAGCTCTGTGCTGGAGCCAGGTCCTTCAGAACTCCCAAGAGAAATATCACAACTCACCTTGGCATCGAGTCTGAACCTAAATGCAGAGTTAGTTCTTCCTTTGCTTTAACTGCCCGGCCACATTCTGCCCTAAGCACCATCACAGTGGCGACTTGCTGAATCACAGTGGTAGCCCGCCACTTTGCTGCCTGCAAGTTTGCCTTAGCTCCCCATTTCCTCAGTCCTGACTCCTTCACCTGGCATTCTAGTTTTTCATCAGATCTCAGAGTATCTTTCTCTTAATATCAGCTTAATGCCTCTTATGAACTCTAGCTCGGTACCACTTCCAGACATTTCTGTGTGCAATTCCAACTGTCTTATACTCTCACTGTGTCTCAGAGAATGCACCTGGGCAGCCTTAAATCATTCCACACCATGGGATGAAGCCAGCCCATTGGGTGTAACCAAAAGGCTCCAGCCAGAAGAAAAAAGGGCTCCTGAGGCTGGAGCCAGATCAAACAGCAGACACTTTCTCTCAAGCATATTCAGTCCTCTTTGGATGAAAGACCCTTTAAGAATCTTATTAACATGATGGACTTTATTCCTAGTTAAAAGACATAGAAACACAACATTTTCTACTTAATCTCAAAAGGCAGAGAAGACACTTTAGTTGCGATTCCTAGTCCATAACATTAGGATGGCACTCACCAGTTAATAATAAATCATTATCTCATTAATCAATCATTAATGAGAGCCCCAGTTGATTCTTAGGTACCCTAAGGTTGAAAATGGCTCCACCTCACAGTCTTTCCCAAAAGTAATGGCTAAATGTTCCCAAAACTTAGTAGAGTAAAGCAATCACAACTTCAATTTGCTCCCAAATGTGTAGACTGGGATCTAGGGAAGGAGACCTCTTCCACCAGATTCTATTGATTAAAGCATTCACAAACCATCCCAGACTGAAGAGGAGGAGATTCACACTGCACTTCTTGATGGGACATAGCAAGGTGCCAGGGTGACCAGCATGGGAAATGGAAACTACCATTGCATCTATCTCTGAAAAGGGCAATCTGTCAGTTGCGGCCTCTGCCTGCAGGCCAAATCCAGTAAAATCAACCTGGATGCTTCAGTCTGCAGCCTGGAGAGAATGATGCTTAACATTGTTCACTGAAGTCACTTTTGAACAGGTTTCTTCATGCTTCACAGTTTGCCCTTTCTGCTTCAGAAAGAGCTACAGCAGCTGCACCATGCACAGCTATGATCACCCTGAGAAGAGCCCTCAGTGGCAGCTCATGTTCTCTTGGACTGATAAAAAATAGTGTGTGTTCACCTAGCATCCTTCTAAGTTCAGGTGGCTTCATCTCAGGGCACAAGGTAGACTCTAAGAGAGACCCAGGATCACAATGAAAAAGGTTCACCCAGAAGATGTCATTGCTAGAGGACAGAGAGAGTATAAATTGGTACAACCTTTCCAAAGGGCAGCTCAGACACATGTATCAAAGCATAAAATATGCATACTCTCTGACCCAGCATTCCCAATTCTAGACTTTGGTCCAAGAAGATAGTACAAATGCAGGAAGACATATGCACAACATATGCCCATACAGTTGCTCGTAACAGTGAAAAATTGAAAAGAGACTTCTCATTCACAAGTCAGTAATAGATTTGGCCAATAAATTGTAACTCATTAAAACTAATTTTCAAAGAATGAAATAAATCTATGTAGACTGATAAAGAAAAGTCTCTAATACATACGACTGAGAAAAAGTATATGAAATATATATACACGTATAGATTATAAATCACATTTGCATAAAACTATGTGTGTGTCAGTCCAAAGAGAGAAGTCTGAAAGTAAGTTCCATGAGTTGTTGCTTTTGGTGTGAATTTTGCTTATTTCTGTACTGCTAAAATGGTTAGTGACTGTACTAAGAAAAATTCTAAAAATTTTTTCCAGTGTTTAACAATCATAGTAACAATGATGCCTGTCCTATGCCTACTATGTGCTGAGGATTGTAATAACCCTGACATGTGCTGTGTCGACTGATCCACATAACAACGCTATAAGTGAATACTCCTATCTTCTCCATTGTAGAGGATGGGAATCCTCGAAGGTGCCCAGAAGTCAAAGGACTTACCCATGGTTGTACAATTAAGACAATCCATGCCCATAGCCATTCAGAAATCCTGCTGCTCTATAGTGATTAAACATAGTATTGTTAGCAAAAAGTTGTGAGTTTGATCCCTGGTACTTAAAAACCAGTATTGTTACCAAAACAATAAAGTTATTTTCTTAAAAGGAAAAAGAAAATCATTTAGTTGAACTTTTAGCGTCCAAGGCTCCCAGAAGACATGTCCACTGGGGATTTCCTGCCCTTTTACCTTGTTGGGTGTATAAATGTAACTTTTTTTTTGTCTTTTTGAGACAGGGTCTCACTATGTATGTAGTTCAGGCTGGCCTTGATCTCACTTTGTAGCCCGGGCTGGTCTCGAACTCGCAACCATCCTCCTGCCTCAGCCTCCCAAGTGCTGGGATTACAGGCATGAGCCACCACATCCGGCCATAAATGAGATAAGTTTCAGGGATGTAATGAGCCTGGCCTAGAAACCCTATGAGAAAACTAGATGTTAAGGACACCCAGATTGGAGGCTTCACCCCGTGGGTGATTGTAGAGTCCTTCAAGTCTATGGCTAATCAAGAGAACTTCCCCCCACCCAACCCTGCAGACCCAAGCCACAGCTCCTGCCCCAGGCTCAATCCATGCCCAAAGAATAGTTATAATGAATAATTCCTTCAAATGAGACCCCAAAGGCTAGAGGGTAAGGGCACCTGCCAGGTGCTATCAGAAGAGGTGGAGTCCATGTCAGAGCCCCATCTGCATACACCTGGGAGTTCAGGTCACTGACAGGAGGGGTGAGACCAACCACCAGAACAAAAGCAGTCCCTGAGAAATCCCATTCCAGATGGGATAGAAAAAGTGAGATTTAGGGCATGGTTCAAAGACGATGCCAGGAGAGGTTCAGAGCACAGCTCTGTTGTTCCACTCAGTGGTCCAACCTCATACCTGAGACATGGCCCAAGGACTCTCGAGGCACACATGCTCGTGCATATGTTCTGCTTCTCTCCATGGGTCTGCAGGTATGTCAGCAGCAGCCCCACAGGCCCTCAGAACATCTGACAAGCAAGATGGTGTCCCTTCGACCTAGGAGACACTCAGGGCTTCGGGGAGGATAGGAAACATCGTCACACCACTTGGAGTGGAGCAAGAGGACACTTAGGATTGCCAAAGACACAGCAGAGGCCTCCTGGAGATCCCCAGAACAGCCTGGGAAGAGACTTGTTGTGTTAGGAGTTGCCTGGAGAACCTAGGGGACAAGCTGCCCTGGGAGTATGTATGGTACGAGAAGCAGAGGGTCACATGCAAATCCCCAGGCAGACGGGAAGGAAAGAGAGACACTGAGCCTTTGTGTCCTGGGCCTGCCCTAGTGAGGAGAAGGCTTGGTGTTTCCCCACTCTATCATTCCCATCACCCCCCTCTCCTCCCTCCACACTCAAAGACCACCTCTTCCCAGCTCACTTTCAGGGTCCCCACCCACACCGCTGCAGATCCCACATCTGTACCCCTCTTCCTTCTGCATCCTGGAGAATCAAGTGGCACTGGCAGGCTGGAGGAAGAAGAGACCTTCCACTGGAAAAGTTCTTTTTAAATCAGAGCAAGAAACAAATGGCCCTGCAATCTACAGGGATCGCCTTGGGTTGGAAATTTAAAATGCATTAAGGTTGAGAGACCTATAAACATGTCATAACTTGCTCTGCAAGCTGCTGCCTCTGAGACGTGCAGGCATGGGAGGCAAAAAGTCCACAGGGAGGCACATTCACCGCACCCTATACACACCCAGCTCTGGAGCAGCCTTCTCCCACACCTCTGCATGTATATACACAGACTCTCTCCATGAATGGATGCGCCCAAACTTGTGCATGTGGCCCCCCCAAGCCGGTAAGCGAACACAGACCCCAAACACACACTCATGCTTCGTAAAGGAGGAGATGGGCAAACACATGCAACTCACCCTTGTACATGGGTCTATGCACCACAGATACAGATTCACACATAGTCACCCTACACACACACACACACACACACAGGAGCACATGCTCATACATATATCTCCGCATTGACAGGCATCTCACACAGATAGAAACAGCCCCAGGCTCACCTTGAATCTACACTAGACACTCTCATACCGCAAAGAGATACACCCAGATGTACAGACACCATCCCATTTGCAGCTGCAAGGATGTAGACACTCACAGGCACGCACGCTCACTCCACAACAGATGTGTGTGTTTACTTTACCCAAAGCACTGGTGCCCATTCCCCCATGCGGACTGCTCTCCACACTCAGCCCAGAGATGCAACAGAATCAAATCTGCACTCGGCACTCCTCAGACCTAACAACCATCTGGATGATCATCTGTGATCCCGAGTTCTCTCCTTCTCTCTCTCTCTCTCTCTCTCTCTCTCTCTCTCTCTCTGTCTCTGTCTCTGTCTCTGTCTCCCTGTCTCTCTCTCTCTGTCTCTCTGTCTCTCTGTCTCTGTCTCTCTCTCTCTCTTCCTGTCTCTCTCTCTCTCTCTCTCTGTCTCTGTCTCTCTGTCTCTGTCTCTCTCTCTCTCTCTCTCCCTCTCTGTCTCTCTGTCTCTCTCTCTCTCTGTGTCTCTCTGTCTCTCTGTCTCTGTCTCTCTGTCTCTCTGTCTCTCTGTCTCTGTCTCTCTGTCTCTGTCTCTCTCTCTCTCTCTCCTCTCTGTCTCTCTGTCTCTCTCTCTCTCTCTCTCCCTCTGTCTCTCTGTCTCTCTCTCTCTCCCTGTCTCTCTCTCTCTCTGTCTCTCTGTCTCTCTGTCTCTCTCTCTCTCTGTCTCTGTCTCTCTGTCTCTGTCTCTGTCTCTCTCTCTCTCTCTCTTCCTGTCTCTGTCTCTGTCTCTCTCTCTCCTTCCCTCTTTGCTATGAAAACAGTGCCACACTCCTGAGCATTGCCCTCGAACCCACTGTCTCACCCTCCACATCCAATCTATCTATAAAA
The DNA here is from genome assembly GCF_034190915.1 of Cavia porcellus. Classification (NCBI taxonomy): domain Eukaryota; kingdom Metazoa; phylum Chordata; class Mammalia; order Rodentia; family Caviidae; genus Cavia; species Cavia porcellus. The sequence continues at coordinate 26,996,726 of NW_026947508.1, forward strand.
CCCACCATTTTTGCCATTGTTTTTTTGTTTCTAATTTTTAGCTTATTTAAAGCTCAAAAAACAAAACAAGAAAATACCCCCTAAATACAGTGACTTAAACAAAATGACAGCTATTTTTGGTCTTGTAACAATCCTAGTACAGCCCAAATCTGCCTTGGAGATAGGGTTTTTTGGATTTTGTTTTTCATTACTAGAGATTGAACCCAGGGCCTTTGTATTGAACTACATCCCTAGCTCTATTTATTTTTTATGTAAGACAGGATCTTGCTGGATTACCAAGTTGTCCTAGCTCAAACTTGGGATCCTCTTGCCTCAACCTTCCAGAATGCTGGGATGCCAATGTGATGGCATGGACTATTACACCCAGCTTCAAGGTCCATTTTGAGTCCAGTCTTCTTTCTCATCTCCAAAGATACAGTTCTGCTCACCTGTTTAACTTTTTTCCTGCAAAGCGCTTCTCACTAGGAGCAGTCCTCTATACCTACGGTCTAGTTTTCCTTCTAAACCTGCCCTGCCCGGTGCAGAAGCCGCTAGCCATGTGTGGCTTTTTCGATTTAAATCATCCAAAATCAAATAAAACTAAAAATTTCACTTTACATTTGCACTGGTCATGTTGCAGTGCTCAGTAGCCTCACGTGGACACTGGGTGCTCCATCGGGCAGCATTGACATCTCCATCGTCCAGAAGCTCTCTAGGCGAGGCTTAGAGGGATAAGCAGGTTCTCAGCTGCTTACCAGCATGTCCACTGCACTCAGCACAATGTCTGGCACATCAGAGACTCAGCAAATCTTACGCAACGAACACCCAGGTGCAGATGGTCCCAAAAGGAGAGGTGTCCTTCTAGCCACCAAAGACCCATTCGGTACCTCCGCTCATGAAGCTTCCTCCTCATCCCTCCTTCCCCTTTTTCTCAGTCATGATGCCTGTACCTCTAAGACAGAAAGACCCTCACTGGCCACAGACCTGAGTTTGCTCCAGGCCCTTTGACCTCCTCTTGGCCTTGAGACAGAGCAGAGTAGGAAGTGTCAGCAGGAAGCATCCGCAATACCCCCCCCCACCTCCATCCCTGTCTTTGGAGGCAGCAAAGCAATTACATTAAAAGCACCCACCCTGGACATGGGCAATCTCAGCAGCCCAGCCCAGCTCTCCCTCATATGAGATGTGACTGTGGCCAATTGCTGAGCCTCCTTGAGGCTCAATTTCCTCACCTGTAAAATAGACACACTTCCTAGCCCTGCTCCTCCAAGAAAAAGAAATGGCATCTGTCTAAGCTGTGCACTGTTCCCTTTGAGAGTGTCACTACCTTAGCAGACATAAGGCTCATTTACATTCTACATGTTGCATGCACAGCTCTGTGCAGAGATCTCAATTTCTTCCCAATTTATTTCAAAGGTATCGGAAATTCCTTATAGATGGTGTTCTGCTCATTGTCCAGATGGCCTCGCGATTAACCAGGCTCTGGTTCTGACCCAGTGGTGGCACTTCTAGAGCAAAATAGTCAGCAGCTGTATTTCAGCCATTTGTTTACCTGATATTAAAATGCTTACGCTTTTTTAAAAGTGAGCTCTGCTCAGCGCTGAAACTATACCCAGCCTGGATCTGCAACTGAGCCTCCTCTGCCCTCTGACTTGTGGATCTCCAGATACGATGGGCAAAGAAGGTCCTGGTCAAAACAGAAGATCAGAAAGGAGGAAGCAGGCCCCAGAAGGAAGGAGCTGGGGCTAGAGGAAGAGAAGTCGTGGTCACAGGGAACATAGCCGTCAGCAACAGGCAGCATCCTGCAAGGGAAAACTCTTGGAACCTGATGCCTGACTGCCAGGGTGCAATCCCAAATTGCTCCTCACTAGCTGTGTGACCTTAAGAAGTTGTTTACCCTCCCTGTGCCTTTATCTATGAACCAGCACCTTTTTCAAAGCACTATGAGGGGGAAAGTCATCAGCACTTCTAGTCCTCAGGGTGGTGCCTGGCACGTGTGGATTTGTGTAATAAACTGGTGGACAGAGTGGACAGCGACTGAGAAATGGGACTGGGGATGTCCTTGCGTCTTGTTTCCCTTTTCTGTGTCCTCCTACCAAATTTTCTTCACATTTTATCTGAAGTCCTTCTGACTCTCAATTCTAGGCAGATTCTATCAGAGGTTCAAAAGGACCCTAAAAGAAATGCAAGTGACCCAAATGTGGGTAAGAAGCTCAGCCACTCTTCCTCATTATTACAGCAGGGATGGGCCCTGGAACAGCAGTGGGAGCCCTAGGAATAGTCTCACAGAGGACCAGGAGGGACTCAACACATTTTCCAAATGAGTGCATCTTGTTCAGTCGGAAACCTTAATGCAGTGCCTCACTCCCTGGGTAGACTTCAGACATCCCCGGTTCAGAATCTTTTTAAATACTGAAATAACATTGATATACTAACAGAACTGTCCACATTTCAGTATTTAACAACAATGCAGTGCACCAGAACACCAGAATATTAAATTTTTAAAAATCATACAATCCTCTGATCACTCCTAGATTTCATGGATCAAAGGTGTTAGAAAAGTGAACCCTCAATCCACCGAGGCACCCCTTGATTTCTGAAGTCTTGGGTCAGAGATGTGGGGCAGAAAGAAGGAAGGAAGTAGAAAAAGACAATAAATCATTGAGAAAGACAGATGGGGATCAAGTCTGCCACAGGCACAGCAACAGCCTGCTTCCCAAAGAGGCTCACATTTTAGTTTGCATCCTTGAAATTTGTGAATGCTCCCTTTTAAGGTAAAAGAGACTACAAAAGTGGTTGGGTTAATGCTCCTGAGATGGGAAAGTTAAGCTAGATTGCTGATTGGCTCTAATATCATCATGAGGCAGACGGGAGGGGCAGAGTCACAGAAGGAAATGCATGATGGATGCAGAGGTCAGAGTGATGCGGGGCACAATCTGAGGGATGTGAGAAACTTGTAGAAGGTAGCCAGGAAACAGATTCTTTCTAGACCCTCTGAGAGGAAATGCAACCTGCTGGCCTGCTTTAGATTTGTGGCATACAGAGCTGAGAGAGAACAAAATCCCTAGTACTTTAAGCCACATCTCACTCATTTATTACAACGCCAATAGAAAACTAGTGCAGGATTTGTGAAAGGGACTAATTCAGCAAATACGGATTGAAGGTGTGGGTGGTGCTCTGACCCTGCAAAACCAGCAGTGAACAGGACAAAGCTCCCCTCCCAGCTCTCATCTAGTGGAAGAGACAGATAATAAATGAAGAAGGCAGAAAAGACCATCTCAAACAGTTGAAAATCCATGAGGACCCTGAGAGAAGGTGACAAAACAGAGCTGTAGGAAGGGGCCCGCTTTGACTGGGAATCCGGAGGAAACTTCTAGAAAAGGCTGGATGGTGAGTTCCTGGCCAAAGATGGGCCAGGACAGCACCTGGAACTGTGCAGTTGGATTCTACTGTGTAACAAAGCACCCCAAGGGCTGCGGCTTATAATGACCATTTATTTGCTTCTAATTTTACAGTTTGAGCAGAGCTCAGCAAAAATACCTCCCCTCTGCTTCATATGACAACAATCGGGATGCTCAGCTGGGACAGGACAGTGTAGCTCCCCGTGTGGCCACTCCCGTGTCTGCCGAGGGTATCCCGTGGGAGGGTCAGCGAGCCTGCTCAGGGGGGCCCTCGGCCTGCTCTTGGGCTGCCTCCCATTGTGGTCCCAAAGGAAAGAAGCAGAAACAGCCGGGCTGAAGCAACACCTCTAATGCGTTTTATTGGCTAAAGTAATCATAGTTCAGCCCTGCTTGGGGCGGGAGAGCAATAGATTCTGCCTGTCTCTGCGAGGAAGCACAGATCATCAGTGGTCACCTGTCATCTACCGTATCTATCAAAGGCACTGAAGTTGCACAAGCCGTAAGGTGAGAATGACCTTGATGGGCTGGAGGACAGATAAGCGGCTGCCAAGGATGGAGAGGTGAGCACAGAGGAAAGCATTAGTAGGCGTGGGTGAGGAGGGCAACAACCGGATCACACGGGGCCTGCAGGCCATGCTAATGGGCTGAGAGATTATTCCAGGTAATGGGAAACTAGCAGAGCAGGGAGGAGGCAGAATCTGATAGCAGCTTTTAAAAGTACAGCTCTTGACACACAGCGGAGGGAGACAAGCACACTTGTGGGGAAGTGGGGTCTTGCGATGTGACCATCCATCGAGACAGGAAGCAAAGAAGAGGCCCAGGGTTTGATTTCTGTTATTTGCTTTTTCATTTTGAGGGCCAAAAATGGAAGGAGCGGGGGAGGAGAGTCTAATTTTAAACTAGCCAAGTTGAGGGACCAACAGAAAATAGTAGTTAAAAGCAGAGGCTCTGGCATTGACTCTGTCACACTGATTTGTAAACCTCATCAGGCCTTACTCTTTCCCACGTTTAGTTTTCACAAACTTTACAAGATAATGATATTTATCTTGTAAAATTATTGGGGAAAATTAAATAAGGTCATTAATTCATTCAACAAACATATATTGAATGCCAACCATGTGCTTGAAAAATACAGCAAATGAAGTCTATATCCATGGAGCTCCTAGCCAAATGCAGAATGATATTGATCTATAAATAATTTAGTGCAGGACACATAATACCACTCAGCAGCTATTTTCATGGTTGCATCTCTGCTAGCCTCAGGTGGCACTCAGCCTGATTCTCGAAAGGGTGGCTCAGCTGTCATTACGTGAACACCTACTATATGTCAGACACTGCACTAGACTCTTCCACATCTGCTAGCTCCCTGCAGCTTCCAAAGAGTGGAGCTGTTAAGAAGTGGGGCCTCAGATGCCAGGATGAATAATTTATGCCAGGCACCCAAAGGGCTGTATGATCTGGCCTCTGATGTGTCATGGATGCCAAGTGGGAAGGATCAAAGCAGCTTGTCACCCTTGCTTCTTCCATAATTTATATTGTAGGATATGTTTCCTGCGTGCAAAGTGCCATTCTAAATATTCTGTGTGTATCTTCTCTTTATGTTCTCATGTACCTTATAAGATAGTTTCCATGGTCATTCCCATGTTACTGATGGGAATACTGAGGGCCACACAGGGTCACAAGGCTAGTAGCTGGCACATTTGGAATTGAGGCTGGGTGGGCTGACTCCAGGGACCACTTGGCTACTCTGCCACACCACCATCACCTGCAATTCCCGCACCCAAGGATGGTGAGGCCCTGGGCCCTTCCTTCTCATGCAGGCATCTTTGGAGAAAAGGATCTGGGCCACAGCTGCCACTGGCCAGCGGCAGCAGACACTACAGGCAGAAAACCAGTGTGAAACTAACATCAGCGTGGGGCCAAGCAAGGCTGAACCACTTCGCCACAGACCTTGAGGCAGAACCTTAGAGTCAGTGAGCTTCAGCCTTCTTTTGAGAAAAAACATCTCCGTCACTCACTCATTCAACAAATACATAGAGAGTCTTTCTTGTGCCGGAAGTATTACACAAGGGAGACGCATATGTCCGCGTCCTCAGGAATCTGACTTTTTGTTTAAGAGGATGGACAAGAAAACAAGCCAATACACCAGAGAATTCTGAGCTGTAATAAGCACCACGAAGGCCAGCAGCCACGGCCAGGGGGGTGGGGAAGCAGGGGAAGGGACCCACTCTGGGTACTAAGCTGTCACCTGGAGGCCGAGAACGTGCCAGTGTGCCAGTGCCAGCCGTACAGAGGAGCAGCAAGAGCATTTGGGGGGTGTGGGGGCTGCTTGGGGAGGGAGCCCCTGGGGCTGCTAGCAGGGAAGGGACCATCATTTGACAAGCTGGTCTCTCTTCCCAGCTGGTTCAAAGCATGAAAGCAGGTCGTGGGTGTAAGGCGGCAACTGGATGCCTGACATGTGCTTCCGTAGATGCTTGATAAATGTGAAAGCCTCTCTCTCTTCCCTCCCCCCCCCGGGGGGGGGCGCGATCAACACTCTCATGTCTCAGCCACCAAGCCCTAAGCACTCCCGGGGGCCCTGAGCTCCAAGCCCGTCTCTGCCTCCATGGAAGCGCGCACTTTCTCCCTTTGTCTAATTATTCCTAATTGGAAGAAAAATTGTTTGGGAAATCAGCTGGCATCTCCTCGGCTCCCGTGTCCTAGCAACCTGACTCTGGTGGGGGTGACACCAGAGAGTAGGCGCTTTGCCGCCTCCGCACTGCACGGAGCGCCAGGGAGGGGCGGCCGCGACAGCTACACCCCCAGACTGGCGTCTCCGTCCCTCCGGCCTGCCTCCGCCGCTGCACCACCGCCGCGCGCCCAGGCGCAGGGAGCGCACGGACATGCGCACGCTCCCTGCGCCGGGAACGTAACCTCAGCCTTTCTGGAAAGCAGAAGATGTCTCAGAAATAGATTTCTAATTTTCCAGCCACCTGCTCGGCTGAAAGATATTCTGGAGTTTATAATTACTTTTCAGGCACTTAACTAGACTCCAGTTTCTAGGGCAACTTGATGCATCTCTTAATGTGTTACTGGGTAAATTGCACCTCTGGCTCGCAGCCAGAGTGACCTGAGAGCAGCCCGGCCAGGTCCCAGGGGCGGACATCGTCCCCCAGGTACAGGCCTTTCAGGCTAATAATGCCACCCCGCAGCGCTGGGGGAAGAAGTGAATAGATAATGTGGCTGGGATTCCTAGCAGGGTCCCGGGAAGTTGTCCCTAAATACTTAGTATCATACTACAAAAGCAGGGCATGCCTGGCCTTCACTGTAGCCGAAAATGCCTCTGCCCTCACCCCAGCCCCAGCCAGTGTACTTCAGTTAGCTGCCCAGGTAATAGTCCAGTTCCAGTCGCTTCTGGTTTCTTAGAAACAGCTGGTCACTGTGATGCGCCTTGTATAAACCAATCCCCAATTGACAAGCTACTCTGCCTCTGTTCTTCCTGCTTGCTTATCTCATGTAAGCCCTGGACCGCCAGAGATCAGGGCTTGATATTCTGCGAATGAACCTGATCAGTGCCCATCGATGTAAACAAATCTGCCTCCAAATCCAAGGTGTCATTTTGGTGTTTCTGCTTGCCCTGGCATCACCTTCTGAGAGCATGCATGTGCCAGGGGCCGAAGCACAAGACAGGAACCCCCTGCATAGCCTTCTAACTGGCAGCTTGCTAGAGCTTGGGTTCAAATCCTGGCCACACCAGTTTCTTTTGATATGGGCTAATTATTCACTCTTCTGCCTCAGTCTCCCCGCCTAGGAAGTAGAGATATAGTGGGTCCCACCTCTGAGGGTCATTAAGGAAGCAAAAAGTTAATTCATGTAAAACACTTGGCCTGCAGCCCAGTTTATCATGAGTGCTGAGTAAACATTCTATCCTCGTTATCACCCAGTAATCCAAGAGCAGCTGTCCAGGGTCAGTCAAGCAAGTCCAGGTAGGGACACAGAGACGAGAGAGGGCTTACCAGCTAAGGCAGAGGTCTCCCAAAAGGAAAATATTGGAACACTGTACCTTCTGTTTGTCTCCTCCTTTTTAATTTCTATTTCATGTACATCCTAATATATATCTCAAGTTTCATGGATAAGGGATCATGATCCACAAAGAGGACGGGAGATGGGAGTATAATAGATTATTTGGAATGCAAAGGGGCCAGTGAGGTCATGCAGGCAACTCCAAAAGACCAAGAAGCTGGAGATGTGGGAGGAAAGGATGAGACCCAGCCTTTGCAGAGCAGAGCAAAGGCCCATCTGGGCCGTAGGCCAGAAAAGAGAAGCCACTGCTCACAAAGCCATCACCACACTTGGCACCCAAGGAAATCCTCCTACTGGAGCCCATGTCAGCTATCCCAGATCTTATCACTGGCTGAAGAATTTCCTGAATATTTACCAATCACACAGGTACAGACATACTAGTGCACCCTGGCAGGAGCTGTCTATCTCCCACCAGATTCAGCTTCTGGTTGCTCACTCTAGATTTCAACTTAGCCCTCTGTGTCCACTCAGCTGGTCCCAGCTTGTCTTTGGGGGGTCAGCCCATTTCTGTCTTTTCTATAATATTGGAAGACGCTGCTGTCGCCCTTAGTGGGTCCTCGCTGGATCTGCATTTGGAGTCTCTGTCTCTCCTGGCTCCACTTCTGTGTGTGGAGTTCCTATCTCCTCGGTGTCTCAGGCCCAGAGTGTGTCTGTGGGTTTGCATGGCTGCTTGTGTCTTCTCTGGCCATCTCTTTCTTTGGCTCTGAGTATGTGTGAACAGAGCTGCTGTGTACCTGGGTTTCTCAGTCTTACATGCTGCCTGCCTTCTCTCTAGGTCTCTAAGTCAGTGGTTCTCGACATGGTGGTCTCCCAGGAGCAGGTAAGTAGTGCCACCTGGGAACTTGTTAGAAGCTCACATACTCAACCCCAAGCCACACCAAATGAGTCAGAAACTCTAAATTTGAGGGCCCCACAATCCGGAAATCAGCAAACCCCTCCCTCCAGGGAACCACAGTGCAGCTGCATAACACTAAGTCAGTTTCTTTCTGGATGTCTGGGTGAAGGGAGAAAGGTGGGGGTGTCCTTTGGCTCTGGCCAGGCTTACCTGTCCCTGTCCCTTTCTTCCTGTGGGTCCATGTCTCTTGGTCACATCTGAGACCAGTGGACCAAAAGAGGCTGCAACCCACTGAGTGTCCCTCACTGGTGCCCTGTCCCTGACAGCTGAGACCCAGACAAAAAGCAGACTGGAAGGGGAGAAAGTCCAATTAGAAGTACAAAGGCAGACTATTGACTGACCACAGAGCCTGGGGAAGGCTGATGTGGATTAATTGGGAAATGTGCGCATTTCCTTGACCAGAGCCAATCATGAGGCTCTGGTCTGATCACCTGTCATGGCTTTCTGCTCTCTGTTACATGCAGAACCTCCTGAGGTGCTTTTAAAGCATCCTCGGTCCAAAGACTAGGATTCAGTTGGTTTGGGCTGAGCTCAGACATTGGGATGTTTTTAAACACTACCTGGTGATTCTAATGAGGAGAGAGTGAAGCCCTCACAACCTCTTTAAAGATGATGACCAGGATCTCCTTTCCAAGGTGGAGAAATTTAGGCTTGGAGAGGGAAAAAGATTTGACCACAGTCACTTAAAACTGGCAGAGCTGAGATTTGAACCCAGATCTGTGAGGCTCTGGGTCGACCTCGTTTATTACACTCTGTGGATGCATTTTCCACATAACACTGTCATTCTCTGGGGCTGGCTGACTTCCTGAATGGCTTCCCATCCTCCACAACCCAATGGCCACTTCCCACCCATTCCACCCCAGTTCTCTGCAGCCTCTGGCCGTGGGCAGCCAGCTCCCAGCCCCTAAAATGACAAATCCGATGGAGAAACCCTTTCCCAGGAATAAACCCCCATCTCCCAAAAAGATCCGTGAGATTTCTTCACCAGGGAAGTTTGCTTCCTGATACATCTGCCTCCCTACATCTGCACTCCTCCCTGAAAATCCTCTCCTCCAGCCCTGCCCCCACGCCTAGCCAGCAGACATCTGGCCAGAGGCGAGGAGAGTCCAGCCACCACCCTGCATTTTGCAGTCACAACACCAGCAGCAGCACAACTGCCTGAAGAGAGCGTGCCAGACCCTCCCTGAGAAGCACGGTAATTGCGGAAGCAGCCCTGTGCCTGCAGGAGCTGTGCTGCAAGCAGACGGCCTCTCTTGTGCTCAAAATCTCTTTGAGGCCCGTCTGTTCTCTGTAATAGTCAGGCGGACTTTGCATTCTACTCCATGGTGTGTCAAGGTTTGTTTCAATATAAAAATAATGCCTATTGATTGAATTTTGACAGGGAACATGTATTACTTTTGTAATATAAAATATTCAATTAATAAGTGAATATAACGCTTCTAATTCCTTACTATCAAGTAAAACTGATGATCCAGAGAGATGCCAGCTTTCCTCTGTGGCTTTATGAATTCCCAACACGGGGTGTCCCCAGGGCTATCCATAATTCATTTGTTCATTCTTTTTCTTTCCTTGCTTCTTTCTCTCATTCAGTAAATATTTTTGAAGCACACAGTGTCCCAGGTGTGAGGCTAAGGTCTAAGAATATACTAATGAGTGAAAACAGACATTCCCCCTCCTGCTGGGTGCCCAGCCTACTCAAGATGTCAAGATGGTAAAATACACACAAAACACACACTCACACACGGTATAATGACAAGTGGTAATAAATGCACTGCAGGAAAAGCAAAGGGCACTTTGAGTAAGAATAATGGAGGCACTAAAATTGTTTCCAAAGAAGTGACATTTAAATGGAGACATGAAGACAGAGATACCTGGTAGAAGTGAGCAGAGGAGATGCTCTAGACCCAGGTAGCAGCCCCCATAAAGAAGGAAAGGCTCACAGACCCAAACCCTGCGGAAGGCTCCACCCGAGCCTTCCTGCAGCCTAAAGAGCCTGGAGGCTGGAAGCAGGAGCACCTCCGCTTCCCAGGCATGGCAGGCAGCTAGGCACTCTGCTAGTCCCACCCCGACTACAGTGTATGGGCACAAGGCCACCTGTAGTCATCCAATCAGCTCCCAACTCTATACAAGCCTGGCAGAGGACCTGGAGCCAGGTGGGGCTGATGGGCTTTGGGTATGAAGGGGGGCAAGGGCCTGGGGCACTACCACGTGGGAAACCATAGGATGGCGGCCAGGCTGAGCTAAACCAACCTGTGGGACTTCCCCACATCTTCCCTGACAAAGGCATCAGTCAGGAGATATGTAGGGCCAGTTGCCCTTCTGAGCCCAAGTCTGGTCAAAGGTCCCACCTGGGGCCAAGGCCTACATCTCACTGTGTTCCTGATGCACACCCTGATATCCTTCTTAGCAAGACAGTCTGTCAAGGACTGGGCCACCCTCTATCTGCCTGCTGCCACTCCCCTAGAAGAAAATCTTTTTTTTTTTTTTTTTTTTTGTCTTTTTCGTTTTTATCAGTACCAAGGATCGAACTCATGACTGCCTGCTTGCAAGGCAGGCGCTTATGCCGCTGAGCTAAATCCCCAGCCCCTAGAAGAAAATCTTGACCTACACCCAACCTCATCTGGGCTAGGCCCTGTGTCCTGCACCCTGTGCCACCACAGAAATGCCCTGCTCGTCTGGCATCTGGCATTGTCCCCATCATGCTTGCCCAGTGCTCCCCAGGAGGCCTCCTGTCCTTCCAACTCTGGTATCTGCTGTCTTCCTCCATGCCTAGCTGGCTCATCTCGAACCCTGACCTCACTTGGCCACCACCGCAGATTCTTATCTGGGCTCTCCACTTTGGGCAAGCCTCTCTGTGGCTACAGAGAACTCCAGAAGCACAGATCACATCTTGTCGCTTACCTGCTCTACCCATCCCAGTGAGCTCTCTGCTGCTCTTGGACAAATTCTGGTCCACCTCTCTGCTCTCATCTTTCAGGATGATTTGTCAAGGAAGAAGGAACACTAGAAGTTTGAGAACAGAGTGCAAGGAAGAATTCAGAAGCAGGAACACAGGCTGGAATACTCGAAACCCCTGATCTGATCCACATGCCCCTACACACACACACACACACACACACACACACACACACACACACACCCCTTGTAGCCCAGAGCTGGCAGTAGTGAGCAGAGCAAGCCTTCAGCTCTGAAGCCACAGGCTGCAGGAGGCGGAGCTGAGGCCAAGCCTGGACCTCTGCTTCCACCTAGAGGCTGAATGGAGCAGCACAGACAGGTGAGCAGGCAATTGAGCAGGTGCCCCCAAGAGGGGTGCAGTACTCTAACACCCCAGTAGGTGAGCAAGTTTCAGTCAAGTGTGAGGCAAAAGGCAAAGGCTTCAGTGGGCAATCCTGGGTGAGGATTCAGCCCAACGCAAGTGTCCCAGGCACACTTCTGTTATGTATCTGGCATAATCGTTCATAATGTATCTGTTTCTTCATCTGCCCCCAAACTATAATCCAAGAGTCCCAGCCTGAAAAGTAATCCCATGGCCTCTGACCAGCTCTACGCTGCAAACCTACTCTCTTCTCCTCTACCCTACAGGAGCCCCTTCCCAAACACAGGAGTCCCTGGGAACTGTCCCAGGACAGCGAACCCCATGCAGCCTCAGCCTCTCTGCATATACCCCACCTCTGCCTCAGATGACAACTGGTTTTCCTGCCACCACTATGCTCATTAATTCATTGACTTGTCAAGTACTTGCTGGGAGCCCCACGTACCCAGGATCTGTGCTAGACACCAGGGCAGCAGTAATGGACAGAAAGAGGGGTCCCCTAGCAGAGCTTACTGTCTCCTTGGAACAATCAGATCAAGGAATAAGGTGACTCTGGGGTCAGAGGGGACTGAGAGAGCAGCAATGGGGACTAAATTAGCCGAGCAGGGATGGCCTCTAGGAAGCTAGGCATGATGGGTTTTGGGGTTGGACTGTCTTGTGGCTGCAGGGAAGCAGATAGCATCAGCCATCGGAAGGCTGCACTGAGGTTGGAGGCTCCAGTTTCTAAAAAAAAAAATTAATTTATTGGTACATTTTAGGTATACATAATGGTCACATTCATTATAGAGAATTCCTACGTGTGTGTGGTGTATCTTGATTCTTTTTTGTCCCCACCTCCCTCCCCTCCCTTCAACCCTCTTCCCCTCCTTATTGACAAAAGTTTTGTTTCCATTTTTTCCTTCTCTTTTGGGCCCCTTTTTGTTTATTTGCTTGCTTTTTGTTTGCTTGTTTTTTGGGTTTTTGAGACAGGGTGTCACTGTTAGTTCAGCTGGCCTCAAACTCATAGCAGTCCTCCTGCCTCAGCCTCCCAAGTGCTAGGATTATAGCTGTGTACCATCATGTGGCTTGATGGCTTTAAAATATGTCCACATCTCTTTAAAATATGCCTACTTCCTTCAAACAGTGAACTATTTGTCTTATTGGCTTCCCCATAAATCACTGAAGTGCAGGCTGTTCTTAGTGACTGGCTCTCAATCAAAAGAATGTGGCAGAAGTGACTGTGTGATGACCATGTAGGACTTCCAAGATAGGGTACAAGTGGCTTATGGGCATATGGATATCTTCTCTCTCTCTCTCTCTCCCCCACCCCCTCTCCCTCAATCACCCATTCAAGCAGAAGCCTCACCATCAGAAGACCTTCCACATCAGCAGCCCCTCAGAAGCGGAGCCTGCAACATTTCTAGCTAAATGGATTCTTTTTTTTTTTTTTTTTTTTTTTGTCTTTTTCCTTTTTATCAGTACCAGGGATTGAACTCACGACTGCCTGCTTGCAAGGCAGGTGCTTATGCCGCTGAGCTAAATCCCCAGCCCCGCTAAATGGATTCTTAACTGAAATACATCCGACACACATTTGAAAATATCACATTGTTTCTCTGCTGCAAGAAACCAAAAGTGTAAATAAGAACCAAAACATATAATAGGTTTTATGAAATAGGAAGAAAATGTTCAAATGGGAAGGTGAGCAAGGGAGAGGGGAAGAGAAAGGAAGGAAGGGACAGGGGCCAAAAAAGAAAAACACGAAAAGAAAGGAAAAATGGAAACAAAGCTTTTGACAATAAGGAGGGGAAGAGGGTTGAAGGGAGGGAAGGGAGGTGGGGGCAAAAAAGAATCACGACACACCATACACAGGTACAAATTCCCTATAATGAATGTGACCATTGTGTATACCTAAAATGTACCGATAAATAATTAATTTCTTCTTTCTTCTTCTTCTTCTTCTTCTTCTTCTTCTTCTTCTTCTTCTTCTTCTTCTTCTTCTTCTTCTTCTTCTTTTTAGAAACTGGAGGCTAGATGAGGGTGCTAGGGCTGTAGTACTTTTTGGATACATGAAAGCATTTTCATTTCTCTTCAAATTAGAAGCAAGAAACAACTCTTAGGTCAAACAAAATGTTTTGGTACGTCAAGTTAGTCTGTTTTTATACCAGCGTAATCACAAAATATCCTTTTTTATATTCCCTTAAGAGGGGAGGGGCCAACAAATGAAAAAGATCCCTGGTCCCATGACAGTTGTTATGTGGCCTTGAAGCTGCTCCCAAATTCCTGACCCACAGAAACTTTGATAACAAACATTTGCTATTGTAAGCTGCTGGATTCTGGGTGATTTTTGTTATGCAGCAAGAGAGGACTGATATGCTGCCCCATGCAGTTTCGGGGCGAGTATGGCAGATGTGGATGAGCAAGTGCAAAGGCCTCGAGGTAAAAATGTGGAAGCAATTGTAGTATCCCAAAGTGTGCAGAAAAATAGTTCTTCAGCCTTTTTGGCCTCAGTTTCCCCCCGTGTCACATGGTGAAGGTGCCCGCCGCTGCTCACATCACATACACTTGCACACCCGAAGCCTGGCCCTTTGAGTCTCTCCCAGGACCACACACAGGTAAGAAGCAGGAGCAGCAGGACCAGCTGGGACACCAGATGTAGCCCTTGCCCTTCATCCCTCCCCGCACCACGCACAGCATTCTGGGATGAGTGCACATAGCATTCTGGGATGAGTATACACAGTATTCTGGGATGAATGAGCACAGCATTCTGGGATGAGTGCACACAGCATTCTGGGATGAGTGCACCTTCAGTTACCTCAGTGATGAGCTGACAGCACAGAAGGCAGAGTTGCCTGCCCAGGCCACAAGAGGAGAATATAAAATCCAAGCCCTAGCAATTTGTCTGGAGAGGGAGTCCAGGATCAGGGTACAGAGTCACATGGCCCTGAATGTGCTGCCTGGCCTGGTCACCACTTCAGGACCCAGGGCAGCCAGTCCCTTGAAGAGGAGCTGGGCCACCCTCCCTTATCACCCCAGCAGCAGTGACACAGTGGCCAGCAGCAGAAGCTGAACTCCACCACAAAGCAGAGGGGCAGAGCAGCCTGCAGGGTCAGAGTAGCAGAGGACAGAGCACTGGTGCAGGGAAGACCCACGCTCAGGCTGGGATGACCAGAAGCTTTTGAGACTGAGCTGGGGGCTGATTCCTGCCCCACGGGCTCCCGAGCACCAGGCTCCCAGAGGCCTGTTGGACCAGTGGTTCTGGCCCCGGGGACCTGGAAGTCTGGCTGCATCTACAATAAGCCCACTTTTAGGAAGCAAACTTTTAAAACTTCTCCCATCCTGGCTCTTAGATCTCTGGCCAGAGTGCACTGGGTAACCTCGGCCAAGTCACCTAAACCCTTTGAGTCCCAGACTCTTCCAGAAAATGGAATTTTGTAAGAATTCAAATTGATGCTGTATAGGAAGCAGTTGAAGTCTATCAGTACAAAACTACACTCAGCTTCACTGCTGTGTGGCTCTGAACAAGTGACTTAACCTCTCTAAACTTCAACTTCCCTGTTCTTTCTTTCCATCTCTATTCAGACCCTTCCGCTTGGCTCTTTCTGCCAGACACAGTCTCTACCTGTGTCTAGTTCATCTCTCTTCTGCCTCTTGCAGCCTTGGCCCGCCCCGCACCCCGAGCCCCTTGGAGTCCCATTAATTTTGAGAGGCTGTCTATGTGGATTGCAGCCTGGCCCAGTCCTGGGGCTCAGAGAGCTGTGTAATTATCCACTTGGAGCAGAGGGGAAGCGATAACCAGCTCTCTCTTTCTCCCTCCTCCCCTGCCCGCCTCGCTGTCTTCCATTTCACAGGCACATCCCTGGGGAAGCTGATTACGGAGGCCCCAGTGGGTGAGGATGGGCAGGATCCTGCTTACCTGGAGGAAGGGAAGCGGCAGTCCTCCACCTCCACCCACCACCAAACACTGAGGCCACAGGTTGGCACAGACGCCCGGCCCTCCTCTCTGGATCATTACCTCTGCCTGGAGCTTCTGGTTCCTCCAGCCTTGCTTGGCCAGCTGCTCCCAGACACTGCCCCACAGGTCCCATGGCCCCCAAACTCAACACCTCCAAACCTCGGTGTGTCACCTCCCCTACCATGCCTGTGGCCCACATCATCCCAGTCCCCTCACTTCCGGTCCCCCAAACTCATGTCCTAAAGCACCAGCCACCCAGGCCTCCCCCAGACTAATCAGCCACCAACTGCCCAAGACATCTTCAGCTACCAGCTACTAGAAAAGCACCATGTAGTTCTTGTGTCCTGGAGCCACCATGGTCACACAAATGCCTAGCAGTGAACAGCCATGAGTCCTTCAGACTGGCTATACCATGTCCTTCTATCCCTGCCTCAGTCCTCCTCACTCTCAGAAACACCACACACACCCATCCAACTCACCAGTACCAAACCCCTCCCTCTGCCCTCAAGTTGTGGCGTGAGAGTGAATTTTGGACTCAGAACATGAGATACAATCTCAGCTCCCTCATTCGCTTAACTGTATGCCCTAGAGCAGATAACTTCATCTCTGATCCTCGGTCTTATCATCTGTATAAAGGGAATAAGTGTACCCGGATCACAGCACTATCAGTAGGGTCAGAGTATCCAGGATGACCACCAGCAGCAGCAATGCTCAAGGAGCCTGTTGGGGCCTGTGGAAAACTGGAGGGCCCCCATTCCTTGGGAGGGGACAGATGTTTGTCAGCTCCAGCTCGTGGATGACATGGGGAACGGAGGACCCACCTTGCCAGGTCTTCTGCTGCTTCAAGAGTATCCCCACAAACATGTTTTCAGGGGGAATTCCAGCTCTGAATGTATTGGCAATTAATTGAAACGTTTTTTTAGCACCATGAAGGCTAAACCAAACACTGGCCTCGGCGTCACAGTTGGAGTCTGATGTATGCAAGGAGTTGGGCCCGGAGCAGCTACGGGACACAGTCAATAAACACTAATTCCCTTCTCTGCCCTTCTTATAGATTTTGAGAAGAAAAAAACCAAAAGGTGTGTCAAGCCATTCATCCAGTTCCACTCTTGTTGTTACTGTCAACTTCACACCCGTGTTCAGCGGCCAGCAGAGCCGCGAGTCTCCCTGCCCGGTGTCCTCCCCAGCCGACCTGACAGGACGGATCTCTTCTCTTGGCTCTGACTCTTCAGACTCCACAAAGGCCTTGCTGTGATCTGAAGCTGCTCCGCACATCCAGGGGGTGGAAATTTAATCCTTCATGCAACCGAGCTAGAGCAGGAGCTCCTGGAGGGGTTTACTTCATGAGGGCTCTGCTCCTCCAGAATGGGGTGGTGCTGTCATCAAAGGCTTGGTAGGGGGAATCTGTCCTTTTTCGCCCTTCAGCCTTCTGCTATGTGAGGACACGGTATTTCTCCTCTCCACAGGACTCAGTGCTCAAGTTTCCACCCTGGGGACAGTAAGACCCTCATCAGCTGCAGGCACCTTGATCTGATTTCTAAGCCTCCAGAGCTGAGCATATACATTTCTGTTTTGTGTGACACTGAGTCTGTGGTTTTTGGCAACACCAGCATACCACAACAGCCCGGCCCTTCTCGCTTTCTCATTTTACCCATGCAGCAACCTTAAAAAGTAGTTATTATCAACCCCATGCACAAATAAAAGGAGGCGGGTTCAGTGTAAGTCAGTCAATGAACTTAAACACTTATTGTGCCAGAGCCACTGTAAAATGGCAAACTCAAGGTCACAGAGTGTTTTTGGTCGCCAGTGGCAGAAACCTAAGTTGAACAGGCTCAGCAAAGGGATGATATGTCTCTGTGCACGCAAAAAAAGAAAATGGTATTTCTGGGCTCCATCCTGAGCAGTGATGGGGGGTTAAAGGGACTGGGAATCGAACTCAGAACCTTGTACTTACCAGGCAGGCACTTGCTTATGCCACTGAACTATATCCCTGGCTCTCATCTCATCTTTTTGCCTCCTTTTCTGTACCAGAATAATTGTCTCATCCAGCATAGTAGCATTTTCAAACCCAAGCCACCCACAGTCCAGAACCTCACTATCACACTATCCTCAGAGTCTCTCTATCTATCTATCTATCTATCTATCTATCTATCTATCCCGTGTCCAAGTTCCATGGACAGTCTGGCCCAATCAACAGTCACCAGGAAAGCCCGTCTGAGAGCCAGAGAGGGTTAGAGCAGGGACAGGAGAATTCCCTGGGAAATGACGGTGCTGCTGTATGCAAACACAAGGTGTCTTAGTTTGGGCTTTCCCAAAGCTAAACCGGAGACAGATGTGCAGGCAAAGTGTTTATTTGGGAGCCAATCCCAGGAAATGTAGCACAAGAAAAGAGAGGTGAGGTGGAGAAGGGAGGGAAGCTGATGAAGGATGTGGGATTGGAGAAGGGTACTTCTGGGGGCAGCTGAGTTCGACCCTGCTGGGGCCCTCTGGGAAGCGGTGGAAGGCTCTTTCTTTCAGTCAAAGAGTGACAAGAGCCCAGAGAGCCCCAGGCAGTGTAGCAGGTGGTGGCAACTGGACACTGGGCCTGTCTGCTGTGAGCTGACGTGCTGCACACGGTGCTGCTAATCACCGGAATGCAGCAGCCAGGAAGGTGAGGGCCAGATCCTGGCCACTCCATGGAACAGTACTTAAAAGTCTGATTGTTCCCAAGCCACATGGCCCATGTCTGTGCAGAGGCACTGAACCTCCAGGCCGGATTCCCAAAGGGAGCCTCCCAGGGCTGGAAGTTGGAACCCACAGAGAGAATGTGGGAGTTGGTGGTTAAAGGTTCAGGAACTCCTCGTCAGCCTTCAGTCATCTTCAAAAGAGGCCCCAGAGGAAACTGAGCCAAGCTTCCCCGCAACATTAGGGCACGAGGTGAGGGAGCTCTGCATCCGGCCTCAGTGTGGGGTGTGGGCCTGGCCGGAGGAGAAGGAGGCACAGAGACACTGGGTCCAGTCTCAGGGACAGTAAGTTTCACTGCTGCCATGACCTAGCCCCTACTAAGCCTCAGAAATAGTAGGAAGAGCAACAGAGGAGACCCTGGCCATTAGTACCCCACTCCTGCCCCCCACCATGAGAGCCTGGGGCGGCGGGGGTGGGGGTGAAGAATATGAATGTCACTCTGCAAAAGAAAAGCCATGGCTTTGGGGGAGAAAAAGACCAGTGTGTGTGGAGTGGGCTTACTGCCATCACCATTCCCTACTGGGGTCCAGCCCAGTGCACCTCACAAGGGCACCCCTTGCCCACACTGCACTCAGAAAGGAAGTCAAGGCCCAGAGAACAAATGACTTGACCAGGGTTGCACTACCAGGGAATACAAATGGGACTTGAACCAAGGTGTATGTGGATTCTGTGTGTCACACAGCTCTTCCTAAGTCCCAAGTGTCTGAGTCTCCCCTACTCTGCCCTAGGATAGAAGCCACTGAGGGCAGAAATGGATCTGCAGCACCCTGCATCCTTCCAGCGCTGGAGGATTGGACTGCTCCCATCTCGGTGTGTGCCTGGTGGTTCAGGTAGAGTGTGTCTCGCTCCAGCCCTTCAAGACCATAGTCTAAAAGAAGAAAGAAGATTTAACATACAAATACACCAATAATTCTCCAAGTTCAACTGTCACAAAAGAGATTCTACCACAGAGAACTGGCGCTGGTTTTGAGAACAAGGGAAGCTTTTTCTGAGGGAGTGACATTTAAATTAGAATTTTGAGCCTAAATCCATGATAGCTCAGAGAAAATGAGGAAAGATCATTAAGACATGTGCAAAGGTCCTGCAGTGGGAAACAGTGCTGTGGTCAAGAAGGCAAAAGCAGGCTGGTGAGCCTGGGGCACAAGGACTGAGAAGAATAAACTGAGCGTGGGGATGGTAGTAATGATCAGCCTGTGCAGGGCCCTACAAGCCGTATGAGTAAGAAAGGATTTTCTTCAAGAGCCTTACAGAGCCGCTGAAAGATTTTTTTTTAAGTATGATTTACATTTTCCAGAGACAGCTCTGCAGTGTGCAGAGAACCGAATGGAGAGAAGAACAAGTCATCACAAGCACGACCTAAGTAGAGCGTGTGTCTTGGTTCCTGGCCCAACGGGTGATAAACAATTGAACTGATGTTATTATGACTCCTCCCTCCTCCATTTTCAGCCTTTCCTGACCCCAGGCCAACTGCCTTGTTCCCCTGGGAGCAAAGCCTCACTCTCCTGGGGGAACAAGCATTTTGAGTCAGCTGGCCAAGGACCAAGTCAGGATGCCTAGACCTCCCCCAGCCTGTTACATTCAGCAGGGAACGTGGACTCCAGGACAAAGTCCTGCTCTCACCCACCCACATGTGACAACTCCAGCACAGGCAGCAGCCAGCAGAGCAGACGCAGCAAGGAGCCTGGGGAGTGGGATCGTCCCAGCAGAAGCTGGTGACAAACCCAGCTGAGGGCCAGGGAAGCCTAGCGAGTCAAGCAGAGACCAGAGAGACTAAGTCACGCCATGCACACGCTCCTAGCTGAGCCCAAACAAGGCAACACTCTTCCTTCTTCCTCAAGAGTCCCTTCCTTAAATACATGTCTCCCAGGGGTCTATTTAGGACTGCATTTTTCTGATTGTTATGCTTTTTCTTGGTGACATTACTGTTTACAACAGCCCCAAGCACAGTGCAGACAAGCTGTCTCGTCTTCCTAAGAACCAGGAGGCTGTGATGTGTCTCCGGGAGGAAATGTGTGGCAAATGAGCCCCATTCTGGCAGGAGCTACAGTGGCAGTGGCAGGGCAGGAGTTCAGAGTTACCAAATCACTGTTCTGTGTTTGATAAAATGTCTTTAAACAGAAGCACATATGAAACAAGGCAACGTACTGATCAGTAGAAAATACAACCAATGGCTCACAGGAAGCTGGCCTTGTATTTCTACTGAGAGCAATGGTCACTATTTACAGACCTGGAGTCTTTATTACTTTGCTCACTGCTAGGGCAAACCCTCAACACCTTCCACTTAAAGGAAAAGAAATGTACTTTGGCTCCCAGTTTGTAGAGGTTTCACTCCATAATCCACTGGCTCCCAGGCAAATAGCATGGCAGAGGGACCCGGCTGAAGAAAAGCTGCTTGATCATGGGAGCAGGAAAGCAGAATGAGTAAATGGAGGAGCCAGGAAGAGTCACTCACTCACGGTGACCAGGTCTTCCAATCTGCCCCGCCTCTGAATAGCAAAGCAGTTATAATGCCATATAATCCAAACACATAAACCTGGTATTCATAGTGACTTACAGAAACAAACACCTGGAGTAATGAGAATCAGTGGTAGTAGCAACAGCCCTGTACAAACAGTTCATGACCCTAGCAGGGCAGGTACTGGGTGTCTTAAGATCCTGGAATTATGGGAGATCTACAGCTGCAAATTTTAAAGAGTCATGGCCTAATAGAGTATCTGACACAGCCCAGCCATCAGGAGTGGGAGTTTCTGACACTTTTGATAGAATTTTCGGCACAGCTAAGAAGATAGAAATGTGAAATAAAGTGGCCTTTATTTTAAGAATGCAGAGAGAGAACCCCTGACCACTGAGGTCTGGCTTTCTGTCTGCTGGACACATGGGGTGGGGGCATCCATATAGCTTAGGTTTGAGGCGGACCCTAAGGTGCATTACTGACGCACAGGTAGCTCATTGGCATCCATTTCAGGCCACAGGTAAATTGTTTAGGGGCAGGGAAGGTGACCCTCCGCCTCCCAGCCTCCCACCCCTACAGCGTCCCCTTTAGGGCAAAATCCTTTCAACTATGAGGTTTTGTTTGTTTGTTTCTTCATTTTGTCTTTTTGAGACAGAGTCTCTTATGAGTTCAAACTAGCCTTGAGCTCACTTTGTAGCCTAGGCTGATCTCAAATTTACAGTAATCCTCTTGCCTCAGCCTCCTGAGTGCTGGGACTACAGCTGTGTGCACCACACCCAGATTTTTAGAGAAAGTGTCAGAGTCCCAAACCCACTGAGGGGAGGAGGTCAACTGCAATGCAAATGAAGGGGACACACGCCAGGAGCCTGCACTTTCAGTTTTGCATATCCCTGGGCATGTTGTGGGGACAGCAATGATCCTTATCTGTTGTTTCCCTGATGTGTTGACATAGTTGTCCTTGCTTTATTTGTCCTGGGTACACCTCCCACCTCACACTCTGTAATGCTCCTCCACCATGGTTTACAGAGGTCCTCTGCACACAGTGTGCTCACGCCTTGAAGGCCTCTCCTTCTCCCCTCTTGATGAACTCCTGCAAGTCCTTCAAGAACCAGCTTAAATGTCACTTCTCCAAGTCTCCCACTGGCAAATATTGACACTCCTTTCTCTATTCCTCTTATAGGCCTTTTCACAGTGTTAGAACTGATCTATGCTGCCCCAACCAGACAGTCTACATCTGTTAGAGGCAACTGTATAAAGGGCTTCCTTTGAGCTGGGCAGCATCCCAAGCACTTCATCACTTGCCAGGTGAATCCACGCCCCCACACTACGAGGCCACACAGTAAGGAAGTGGCAGAGCCACAATTTGGGCCACTCTGTGCACTCTATCACCCCACCATCTCCTCATGACACTTCTCACAGGAGCAAGATATCTCCTTGTACAGAGAGGGAGCAGGTAAGCCATGGGTCAAAATCTGGAAGGGCTGTGAGATTCCAGATGCAGAGTTGTGGTACCAGGTACAAAGTACAGAGAAGTGTGGGCTCCAGGCACAGCAGTGACAGGTCCAGATGCAGGGATGAGGGGACAAATTACAGCGATATGGGCTCCAGATGCAGGGATGTTAACTGCAGAATCAGGATGTAGAGCTCCAGGTGCAAGGGTGTAAGGCCCAAATGCAGAGATAAGGGACTCATATCGTGGGGAATAGGAACAGGCTTGTGGAATCCAGATTTGGGCATTTAGTGTCTAGATGCAGAAGTATAGGGTCGAAATGTGAGAGTGTTAGACCCAAATACAGCATGTGGAGCCCAGAAGCAGTAGTGAGAGGACCAGATTCAGGAATTGGATCCAGTTGCAGATGGAGAGTGTGGAGTCTGGATACAGTGATGCAGACAAGACTCGATTGCACCAAGTTTCAGAGGATCTGGCAGATGATGAGGAAGGAGAGAGAAGGGCATCCTGGTGGGGCAATTGGAGAGAAAAAAGCCTCTGGGCCAGAGACAAGTTGGCAAGTAGAGGCAGCCAGCTTTACTGCACTATGAGAATGGAGAGCCACTCAGGAGCAAGCAGAGTGTGACCAGAACACAATTAGCCACCACAAAAGCCAGAGAAGGGCTGAGTTAGCAGTCAAGAATTTTGGAAAAGAAATAAGGAGGCAGGACGGAAATGAGGCCCTCCCACACAAGCCCAGGGATGGGAGGGTAAGCAGGGGCTCCATGTGGAAGTGTGATTCTCAGAGAACTCCAGGACCCTGGATTCTGCACACCCAGAGGAGAGACTCCTTTGAGCTTCTTAGCCTCAAAGGAGGCAGCCAGGGAGGCTGGGGTTCAGCCAATAGCAGTGCAGGCCGCAGCTCCTCCTCCACCTCTCCCACCTCCTCCTCCCTCCCACCCCACACACCCAGGCGGCCTAGCAGGCTCTGGCCCAGGAATGTGCTTCCTGAGACATCTTCCTCAGTTCTGACATGACTTCCTGAGGCTTGGTGAATTCCACATCGGCTGCCACGAGCGGGTTCCAGGACAGCGCTGAGGAGCAGCAACTCAGGTAAAAGCATCTGTGTCCAGATGTGTCCTGCCCCTTGCACACTTGACAAGGGAGATTTTTCTGGTAGCAAGTGGAGGGAGACAGCCTGGATGCTCTGGCCCTTGAAGTCCTGGCGGTACAGGACTGAAAACCCACACCTCCCCTTTGGCTCTTCCTGCTCTCCCCAGAGGGATACGCGGGAGCAAGGAACCGAGTGGGACAGGGCTGAGAGCTCGCAGGCAGCAGCCTCAGTCTGCCGAAAGGCCTCTCCCTCCTTGCCCCTGAGTGCAGGGCAGGCTGGGTGAGAAGCCCTGGGGCTAAGGGCTGGGTCTCCCCAGTGCTGGGGAGAGGCTGCCAGTCCCACCCGCCTAAGGCAGGACTGAGCAGAGAAGCCGATGACTCAGAGAGGGGCCTGAGGCCAAGTGGGACGTGCTGTAGAGACTGGGTGGGGAGGAGAGCTATCCCTGCCTTGCTCACTGGGATCCAAAAAGAGCAGCAGACAGCTCACCGAAACTTGAGGAAAGGGGCCCACCCAAGACTAGGGAGTTCCCAAAGGGTGGGCCCTGGAGCCAGCCCGCTTAGATTCAAATCACAGCTCTGCTGCCTACTAGCTATGTAACGGTGAGAAATTGATTAATATCTCTGTGCTCTTTCTTCATAAACTGGAGATAAAAGATCTATCCCTCCTAAGGTCACCGTGAAGGAATAGTGTATTGACTCTGGCAGCTTCTATCAAACAACCAATCCATGCCGGCTGCCCCCATCACCCTGCTTTGCAGTTGTAAGCACACAGGGATGGGATCTCAGGAGGGCTGTGACCTTCCACCTGGACCAGAGCACGGAGGATATCATGACCCCTTAAAGCACAGGCTCCCTGAGGTCCCCAAGTGCACATCAGGTGAGACTATGCTGCCTGGATCTCGGGGTACCCCAGGACCTAAGCACAGGATTCCCAGTGAGGAAGCAGGCCCCTTACTCTCTGCACAACAATCTTACTCCCTGAATGAGAGTGTATCTGCTTGCATACGCTCCTCAAGCCAGAAGCACCAGCAAAACTGACCAGAGCAGCATTTCTCATGTTGGTGTCTGGTCAAGGCTGCTTTGAAAGATGATCAAAGCACTATAGTGGTTCTGTGGTCCAAAGACTTTGGGCAATGCTTCCCAGTTCATCCCTCTCTCGGAGAGTCACAAAGTGATTCAGTAACATGGTTAAATAATGAATAATGTTTAACTTTACTGAACCCAGTGTTTGCCAACTTTTCCTAACACAAAATCCTTTTCTCAGTCCAGCTGGATTACCACTGACCTTAATTTGGGTGAGTCCCACCTGAGTAGATATTTACAGAGTGTTAGGCCAGGTAGAGGCTTGAGACAAGATTTCAGTCCTACCCCCTGAGCCAGCAAAAGATAGTGATCAGGCCTCCCTTGGGAAGGAGCTGTCTGAGAGGAGAAAGCAATGCTCAGAAAAGGGAGAAGTCACCTTAAAGCTCAGGCCCCACAAGTGAAGGGTAGAAGAAGACAGAACGTGTGATGCCCATAGAGCTTCCCTCTGCAGGATTCTTGGGAGGACTGGGTGGCTCCCTAGACCTGCCTGGATCCACTTTTATCAGTAGAGTTGAGATTTGAATCATCTATGCTCAAGTCTCACATCTGCACCTAATAGTTGTATAAGCTCCTATTCTTCCTCTAAATCTCTGTTTTCTCCATCTATAAAATGGGAACAATAGTAAGCCCAATTCCCCTGGTGGTTGTGAGGATTAAATATGATAGTGTCTTCTATGAAGGGCTCAGAACAAGCTTTCTTTCAACATGGGAAATTATTTTGTTCCTTCCCCTACAGTGGCAACCAACGCTTGGGTCCACCATGAACTGGGGGATCTTTGAGGCGCTCCTCAGTGGGGTCAACAAGTACTCCACAGCCTTTGGGCGCATTTGGCTGTCTCTGGTTTTCATCTTCCGCGTGCTGGTATATGTGGTGACAGCTGAGCGTGTGTGGAGCGACGACCACAAGGACTTTGACTGCAATACCCATCAGCCGGGCTGCTCCAATGTCTGCTTTGATCAGTTCTTCCCCGTGTCCCATGTGCGCCTCTGGGCGCTGCAGCTCATCCTGGTCACGTGCCCCTCTCTGCTGGTGGTCATGCATGTGGCCTACCGCAAGGCTCAGGAGAAGAAGCACCGAGAGGCAGTTGGGGAGGATGGCGGGCGCCTCTACCTGGACCCTGGCAAGAAGCGGGGCGGGCTCTGGTGGACGTACGTCTGCAGCCTGGTCTTTAAGGCTGGTATAGATGTCACCTTCCTCTATGTGTTCCACTCCTTCTACCCTAGGTACACCCTCCCTCCTGTGGTCAAGTGCCACATAGCTCCCTGTCCCAACACAGTGGACTGCTTCATCTCCAAGCCCTCGGAAAAGAACATCTTCACTCTCTTTATGGTGATCACTGCTGTCATCTGCATCCTACTCAACCTTGTAGAACTGTCCTACCTAGTGAGCAAGCGGTGTCGGGAGTACTTGGCAGCAAGGAAAGTGCAGGCCACGCCCGTGGGGCATTACCCAGACTGTGTCACTGCTTCCTGCAAACAGAAGGACCTCCTCTCAGGTGACCTCATCTTTCTGGGTCCTGACACTCACTCGCCGCTTGTGCCTGACTGCCCCCAAGACTATGTGAAGAAAACTGTGGTTTGAGGGGTTGCCTGGCTGGACCCAGGAGGGTGGGCCTGACCTGAGAGATCTGGCTTCTCTCACAGTCTCAAAGCTGAGGAGCAGGGTAATGAGTTGGAGGCAGGCACGGGAGGACTCGGATGGCAGTGGGTCCAGTCCCTATTCCTCAGCTCCAAGTCCTAGCACAAGCTCTGGCAACCTGGACAAATGATCCCACTGCCCTGTGCCTCAGTTTCCTCTGCTATAAAGTGCCAACACAGAGCACCACTACATGAGGTGGTAGCAAGGAGAAGTTTAATCAGAGAACAGGTGGGCAAGTACCTTCAATGTGAGGTGCACAGTCAGGGCTTAATAAAGGTCATTGCATTCACTGACCCTAGGTGCCCTTTGTTATTTGGCCTTGTGACCCCCATCACACCAGTGTGTGCATCTCTCTGCCCTTGCAAAAGATTATACTTGATTTGCCAGATGGCAGGGCCTCCTTTCCTCCTGAAAAGGGTACCCCAGAACTCCAGGGGACCATGCCACTTGCTCATGCTCCAGGCTATCCTCTAGGCCCTCTTGCAAGTTTAGGCTCTTGAGATGGCTCCATAAGCAATGGAACATACTATATGGAAAGTGCATGGACTCTGGAGTCAGCATGACTGCACTCAAACCCATGCACAGCTGAAACTTCAAAAAGTAACTCCATCTCCGCTCCAAAATGGGTTAGTAATGACTACCCCATAGGGCTACTGTGGGGTCGTGGCTGTGAGTAGGGTTAGTTGGTTATAAAATGTCACATAAATGTTAATCCCTGCTCCTAGGGAGGTAGATAGGTAGCTCCTTAGCTGCACATTAACCTTCACTATCCCAGCCAGTCATGGCCCCAGACCCCTCTGCAGCCCCTGCCAGGTCATCCTCAGTCTTCCTGGAAGCCTTCTCCAGAAGCACAGGGGCTTAGGCCCACGAGGATGGATGGCAAGGCTGTGCCTGGTCCCATGCCAGCTGACACACTCCACGCTGCTCACCTACATTCCTTATCTCCAATAGAGCAGCGGGTCTAGACAAGTTCTAGTCAGCTCCTCTCATCCCCTATTCAGCCCAAGCTGTAGTTGGCAGAAATATCCCCACCAAGGTAGGGCACCATCCTAGGCTAAATCAAGGTTGCCACTTGCCATAGATGTCAGTCACTGAGGACCTCAGAGTCAGAAGGGCAGAAAGGGGGACTGGGGACAATGGAGCAAGGCAATGAGGCATGAAGAAGGAAGAAGTCAATGCCACTGGTGCCACACATGTCACCGAGCTCTTGTCCCCCTCTGCATTCTCACCCACTTACCTGCCAGCCCAGCCAAACTGGAAGGAGAAGCGTGGGCCAGGAGAGAAGAGCTGCAGGTGTTTGCTCTGAATATTTCCCTGGGGAAATCCGCCTCCCATCCTGCCCTGCCCATCTATCCTTGCTTGGTTCATTAGCTCAGAAAGTCCCACCCCGCTGGGAAGAAGAAACAAAAGCTACTTTGGGGAGACACTCAGGCAGAAGGGCATCCCAGGGACAAGAGAGTGAGCCGGATCCACAAGAAGGGAGAGGTGAGGACCAAACAGGGCTGGAGAAGGGGCTGGGAAGAAGGAACCCACAGGACTGAGGTTACCCAAGGGATCTCAGGCTGTGGGCCAGGCTTCAGGGAGGTGGGGCGGGGGACAAGGGCTTAGGGTTCCTGGAAGAGCCCCAAGGAAGCTCCAAAGAAGGAAAGGAATATCCCGCCAGACCAAAGAAGGAGTGGACAAAGAGAAGGGACCAGAACCTACTGAGTATTCCCCGGGCCAGCTCAAAGCGGGTCCGGGGGAGACAGGCGAGTAAGTATAGAGTAACCTTCCCAGCAGCTGGCAGTACCACAAGGAAAACAAGTCAGCAGGCCACATAGTGCAGGGGAAGCAGGCTGCCTCGGAAGACAAGAGTAGTTGGCATGTGTCCTGGGGGTAGTGTGTCTGAG
The DNA here is from genome assembly GCF_034190915.1 of Cavia porcellus. NCBI lineage: Eukaryota > Metazoa > Chordata > Mammalia > Rodentia > Caviidae > Cavia > Cavia porcellus. The sequence continues at coordinate 27,024,633 of NW_026947508.1, forward strand.
CAGGGTGGGAGCTGACTTGGGGAGGGAGGAGAGCAGGGATTGGGACAGAAAATAAAAGAGACTCCTAGTAAGGGAGTGCAGAGGTTAGGTACAGGGGACTCTGAATGCAAATATTGGGAGATGTGGCTAGCACATAGCCACTAAGCAAATACAGAAGTGTCCCTGAGATAGGAAAGCAATATCGAGAAACAGACCAGGCCAGAATCCAGCCTCTGTCTCTTCCCCTGGGCCCTCTTTGAAGCTAACACAGCTGGAATTCCAGAGGAGCCCACTGTGGTCAGCCCTTCTGCACCAGCACTGACTACGTGGCATGGCAGGCAAGATGCCAAGCCACCATAATTCTAAAGTGCCTGTTTAGTTTGGAAGGGAATATCTGGGAAGCCTTCTGGAGCCAGAGAGGAGAGGATGGAGACTGTTCCGGGATCTACCAGGGGCTGATGCAGATGTGCCAAGCCCAGGGTCTGGCTCTTGTGGCATTCAGTGGAAGTTAGATGAGATGGGAGAGCTGATGGGATCATCCATGCTTTTGAGACTAAAACATGCAGTAAAGACGCTGGCTGGCTGCTCCATGCAGGATAGTATCTTCATTTGTATTTATTACTTTGTAAAGTAGACCCTGATTTTGGAACCTGAAAACCAAGGTTCAAGACCAGCTCTGCTGCTTCTAGTTTATGGGGCCTTGGGTAAGTGCCTCTAGACCTTAGCTTACTTTCCTGTGAAATAGAAACAGTGATAATCCCTCCCTGTGCAAGCCCTTCCAGGTGAGGACATAATGACCTGGGGTTTGTAAAATGATTTTGTCAACCACACCATCATTAAGGACACCCGTTTCCAGATTCTTCCAGGCCTCCAGGCTCCCCCAGGCCTGAGTGGGTGACACACAGTTGTAGACGCATCTACATCAGAGGCCAAAGGACAGAACCAGCATGGACTGGGAATTTCTGTACAAACGCCTGAGTGGCGCGAACAAGTACTCCACGGCGCTGAGCCGCATCTGGCTGTCGGTGGTGTTCGTCTTCCGCTTGCTGGTGTACTTGGTGGCCGCCAAGGATGTGTGGAACGAAGAGCAGAAGGACTTCGTGTGCAACACGCTCCAGCCGGGCTGCCCCAATGTCTGCTATGACCACTTCTTCCCGGTGTCCCACGTGCGCCTCTGGGCGCTGCAGCTCATCCTGGTCACATGCCCCTCGCTGCTCGTGGGCATGCATGTGATCTACCGGGAGGAGCGGGAGCAGAAGCACCGCATGAAGCGCGGACCCAATGCTCCACCCCTGTACAGCAATCCCAGCAAGAAGCGCGGCGGGCTCTGGTGGACATACTTGGTGAGTCTCATCTTCAAGGTCGCCATGGACTCGGCCTTCCTCTATGTCTTCCACCGCCTCTACAAGAACTATGACATGCCCCGCGTGGTGCACTGCAGTATAGACCCCTGTCCCCACACTGTGGACTGTTACATCTCCAGGCCCACAGAGAAGAAGGTCTTCACCTGCTTCATGGTGGGCACGGCTGTCGTCTGCATCCTGCTCAACCTCTGTGAGGTCACCTACCTGGTGGGCAAGAGGTGCAGGGAGAGCCTGGGTCCTCGACCCCGGAAATCTCGGCACCGGTGTCACCTGCCCGATACGTGCCCACCATATGTGGTCTCCCAGGAAGGGCACCCCCAGGATGGGAACTCTGTCCTAAAGAAGGCTGAGTCGGCCCTAATGAACGAAAGTGGGTATCCATAACCTGTCAAATGGCAGGTAGGTTTCTCTGAGAAAAACAGGCAAGGGTAGAGGCAGATGCGGAGAGTGGCCGTGCGTTCTCGGGAAGCCCACCCCAGTGCATAGTGGGAGGGACGCAGTTCAGCTCGTTGGACTCAAGACTTCATGACTGGTGGGGCTTTTTTTTTGTGGCAACAGCGTATATCAAAATCCCAATAAAGATGATTTTCCCAGTACTTTGTAGACCATATGGGGAGTGCTGAGTAGGGAAGGGAGGGATTCAGAGGGAGCTCAAGGAGGAAGCCAACACTATTCCTTGGGAACTCCAGCCCCAAAACCTCAGATCTACCCACCCACTCCCATGCACACGCATACCTAGGACCCAGAAGGAAATGTCCAAAGACAGGAACTATACCAAGGGCCTCACAGGTCTGTAAGCCAAGAGAGGGAGAGGAGGAGCCACTGTGGCCAGCAGGTGCCCCTTCCCAGGAAGTGTCTGTCAGATGCTGTCCAGTTCCAGTCTCCCTTACTCTGCCCAGCACAGATCTTAGGTAGGAGAGCCCCTCTGATGGCGGCAGGCAAGGGTGCTACCAGCAAGGTCAGTCAGATTGGGGTTCCCAGGATGACGAGGAGACCTGTCATGGCTCCTCACATCTGTGGGATTTCCTGGCTTTTTTGCCAATATACATTCCCTGAGTGACTTCATCCTCCCCCCAATCCAAGCACCTTCCCTCTCTCTCTGGGCATCTCAGCAACTACAGATGGACCTTATCACCTTACCCTAAGCCTGGTGACCTCAGACGCACTCCCTAGTCCATGAAGGGCATTGTCCCCCACTCACTGCCCCAAACCAGAGACTGGCCTGCCATGCTTAGCCCCTCTCTCTCACCCGCATCCCAGCCCTGCACCCAATGCTACTGACTCAAACCTCTCCATGTCTCTGAATCCACCCCCTTCGCACCCCCACAAGTCTTCCTTCCCTCCTCTCACTGGGTCTGTAATGCCTCTGCACCACAGGATGAAGTGATGAATCTGTACATGAATCTAACCACACAACTCCTTCTGCTGTAAAAATTCTATCACCACCATCACTGTTCCCAACCTGCATCTCCACCCTGGCTTCCCAGTCTCCTCCCTGCGCCCTCCCTTTTTACTCATCAGGAACACCACAGGGCTTTGTTTTGGTTTGTTTTGATTTGGTTTGGTTTGGTTTGGTTTGGTCTTGGTCTGGTACCAAGGATCAAACTCATGACCTAGCGCTTGCCGGGCAGGCGCTAATGCCGCTAAGCTAAATCCCCAGTCCCAAGGCTTTGTTTTTTGATACAGTGTTGTTAACTAAATCCAGCCTAAAGCTCTTGTGTACAAGTAAAGGATTTTTTGCATAGAGAAGGGATGGGACCTCCCAACGCCATTGGAGTGACTCCACGTCCACTGTTGGTTATGGGACAAGCCCAGAGAGTCAAGTAGGTTGATTAGAAACAGAGTCTGGAGCAGGGATTTTGTACAAAAGAAGGAAAGAGCAGAAGCAGGACAAGAAGAGGCTGAGCTGAACTAGCTGTGTACTCAGGGACTTGTAGCTTGACCTGATTCATGGGAAGAAGAGGGATTTGGATCATGAATCCCACCATAGGTGTCCCACCTCTGGAGGCAAGGGCACTAAGCTCTTGAATTCCTCCATCAATCAGTCTTTGGCTAAAAGCAAATCCAGTGGCAGGAAGGCTGGCAGAAAGGAGTAAGTGGCTTCTGCTCAATCAAGGTCATTTCTCCAAGGTCAGCTATAATCCATGAGCAGCTAATACTCACAGCATCTGGAGAATGGGTATCTCCAGTACTGGAGACATGAGTAGGACACAGTACACATATTAAACTCCTGACCCCAGAAGACAAGTGTTGCTGTCATCCTCAATCCAGACCAAAGTTGTGCCTACCCAGCCCAGGATAAAGTGGCACATCCAGCTGAACCAGCTGGCTCCACACTGCTCAGACAAAGGTATCTCCCAAGTCTGGGCCAGGGAATCAGCCATGACCAACTCCTCCTGAGAATCTAGAAGCCACTCCAGGGGCCACTGCTGGGTCTGGCATAGGGTGAGTTCCTCTCGGGACCTGGCCCTCTGTTGGTGCTCCCCATGGTATGCTTCCCAGAGGTCTAGGGTCCTGAATCATGAGCTAAGTGAAGCACAACACCATCATACCAGCCTGAGCCTTCTAGGGGGGACTGAGACTAAAACTCTAGGCGACACTTCAGCCATCAGACTGTCTCACTCTCAGCCCCCACACTCTCACCACCAACAGACCCGTATACCTCCACTTGCTGAAAAATCCCCACTCTGTTGTCTTGTCTTTCACCTTTTCCTGTTCCCATTGCTGCCAGCAACTTCTTGTTCATTCAGGACTGAGACCGTGGCCAGAGGTCTTCTCCTGTTGCTTTCCTAGAGCCTAAAAGGCCACGGGATCTACCCAAGTTTCATCCCATCCTTCGCATTCCATTACCTCCTCTTCCACCACAACAATCCTACAGAACCTCACACTGGATCTTGTCATCACCTGTGACTGCTCCACCTCAGAGCCTTCCCCTGGATTTAGGTCAACAAATAGCTTACTTCTATGTGAATGCTCCTTGCTAAATCCTAGGAAGAATTAGTTGGTCTCTGACTTCAGGAAGCATCCAGTCTAGAGGGGTGGACAACTACCACATTTGTGGCCTACTTGAGAAGTACAGGGGGCTGGGAGAGAAAAGAGAATCTGACATCCAGGCATCCAGGAAAGGGCTCCTTGTGACTTCTTTCTTATACTGTCACCTAGAGATGATTTTGTTAAGTGAACCGGGTAGAATTCCAGACAAAGGGATGGCATACGCAAAGGGAGAGCAAATCTCATGACAAAGACTGAAAGAAACTCGAGATGATCAAATCAGGAAAGGGGCCAGGGATTCACAGTGAGGCTAAAGTGAGTAGTGATTTCTTCATAAATCCCTGTCGGTGATGTTGGACTTTGTCCTAAAGACAATGGACAAGCCCAGGAGAGATGTAACACAAAGGTGACATGATCCCTGGTACAGTGTGGAGGAACCAGGGCAGGGCTACCTGTTTGGAATCTGATGCAATAATCTGAACAAGAAACAACAATGACCTGAACCAGGGAGGGCATGTACAATGGGGCTGGAAAAAGTTGCTGGAGTTAAGAAATGTGCACATGACAGAAGCAAGATTTGGTGATTTGACTGGAGGAATCAAAGTAACACACAGGTTTCCGCTCTAGCTGATAGAGCCACATACCGGACAGGAGCCCCAGCAGAAAAGTAGGTTTGAAAGAAAGCAAGGATTTCAGTTTCAAACTTAGTGAATCTGAGATATAAACAAGATATCCCGGTTATTCCCAATCCTTCTTCTTAGCCACTGACTCACTCCCCTTCTCTGTACTCTTGCACTACTTATCATACCTACACTCTGGCCTCTCAATTCCCTGACTTCCTGGCTCCCAACATGTTTTTTATTTTCCACCCATCAAACCTCCCACATGCACTAGGTCCCACCTAGATCTTGTCTACACCGAGGTGTGCAATCTCTCATCCATACGGCTTATTCATCATGCTTCCCTCTCCACCAGCCCTCAGCCCAGCCCAGTGACCGCCACCAGTTCACTGCCTGCCACCAATTTCTTGGGCTCCCTTCTTGCCTTTCCGGCGTAGGCCCCACAGGTCCCCAGTCGTCACCTTGTTGATGTCCTCCCCTGCCTTGCCTTTGTGTGCCTCTCTAGCACTCCCCTGGCAGGACCTTCTCCGTGTGGTACTTGCCCCTGAGCAGAGAACAGTATAGCTGGACTGACAGCTTCAGTTTAAACTTCTGACCACAGAACTCAAGTAGGCGCTCAGCATCTCTAAGAAATTTCACATTTCATTAAATTTTAACCTGATCTTGCAAGATGATCTTATCACAACTTCTCTTTCCTCAAACCCCCAGCCCTCCGTCTCCCACTCCTCCATTTCGGCTGATAGCCAGGCAACAAATGGCCCCGGGGGAAAGAGCAATAAGAAAGGACCAACTCAGCACTGCGTAACCACAGCTACCATCTTCCCAGCATAAGCGCCAAGTGCTCTGCCTTCTCCCCTCTGCATGGATGAAAGTGCCCCTGCGCCCGGCACACACCTCCCTTAGACACCAGACTGCCCCCTCTCCACATTGTGCTCCATAGATGGTGCCTTTCTCTGCTCCTAACAACTCTCCTCTCTGCAAATATGATACAGCATTTTCATCTTTTTCCTGTTTGCCATTTGTTTGTTTGTTTCTGGTCTCACTGTGTAGCCCAGGCTGGCCTTGAACTTGTGGCAAACCTTTTTCCTCAGTCTCCCAAGTGCTGGGATTACAGGTGTGCACCACCACACCTGGCCACATCTCTTTCTTTTTAAAACTCTCCCTTGATATCATTATTCCATTGACAAAAATCTCAATCTTCTAATATTTGTCTACACTCATGTCTACTTCACCCCCCTGCTCCAGTCAGTGGCCAGATCAATGGTCAGTCCTTGCATTTTACCTTATCCCTTGGCATCTGGCCTTTCCCCAAGCCCTACCTTCCCTTGACCCCCATACAGCACCCTCTCCTGGCTTCTTCCCACCTAATCAATGGGCCTCTGTTGACTCCCTAAATCCATCTTCTCTTTCTACTCTAAATGTTAAATGGCCTGGGGCCAGTTCTCTGCGTGCCTTTCTCCTCTATGTACATTTTTCCCTCAGTTATGTTGTCTAGTACCATCTATAAAGTCATTTATAAGCTGGTGACTCCCACATTTATGTGTTCAGAACTAACCTCTCCCATGAATTCCAGACTCATGTATCCAGCTTCCCATTGGTCACCTAAAGTGGAACTCCTCATCCCCCTAACCAAGAACAGGTTTAGACTCTTTCTCAGTCTACCCCACCTTGAAGATGACATCCCCACCACCCAGTGGCTCCATTCAAAAACCTAAAGGTCTCTTTCCTTACAATCCCATCTATACCATTAACAAGTCATGCTGGCCGTAACTGCAAAATACCTTTAAAACTTAATCACTTCTTCTCGAAACCAGCCTGGGCTACAGTGTGAACTCGAGGCCAGCCTGAACTGCATAGCAAGACCCTGTCTCAAAAAAAATAAAACTTAATCACTTCTACCATCTCCAAGTGCTACCGTCCCAGGCCAAACCATCTCAGTTCAGCACCCAGACACCTGCAACAACTGGTCTCCCTGCCTCTGTTCTTGCTTGTTTTCTTGAAATTCCTCTTCTGTACATCAGCCTGAAAGATCTTCCTAGCATGTAAATCAGATCAAGCGAGTCACTCCCTTGCTGAATACCCTCCAAATGGCATCCCATTACAGTCAGAAAAATTAAAATAAGCCAAAGGCAAACCCCTTTCTCTCAGCCTTCCCCTCCCAGCCGAGTTCCACCCACATTTGCCTCTACCATCTCAGAATCCTCTAAACTGCTTCTGGCAACACCCCTCCCCAGAGCCTCACACACCTATCTCCAACTCACATGTCAACTCAGCCAGCCCCATTTCATCAAGCCCTTTCTCACCTGCACTCCGCAGAAGCACACACCATAGGTCACACTCTGTCACATGACCTCATTTTATCTCCTATGTAGCATTCAGAGCCTATGAAATCTTCTTACTTGTTTGGATGGTTAGTTGCTTTATGTACCCCCCCCCCCAGGTGAGCTCCTCTAGAATAGAGACTGCTGTGTTTAACCCCCCTGGCCTCGACCCTCCAGCACCAAATAAAAATGAGTCAATTGACTGATTGGCACCCAGCAGACTGCTGAAGGAAAGGGCCGACGAGATACAGACTTAGCAGTCATCCACATAAATGCCTAAATATAAGACTAGATTATGCCCCAATATTACCCCTTGGGGAAGAAGGGGTTGTCTCATAATCAAGTCCTTGCAAAGTGCCTGGCATTATGGGGCATGCTCTCAATTATTGCATTTTGAACAACTAAATGCTCTTCAGAGGAAATTCATTAGCCTGAATAACCTCAAACAATGAAGTTTGAGATATTCATAGAGGTCACTTGGCAGAATCCGAAAAAAATAGAGGAGAGACATTTTACATAGGTCTAATCATTATTCCTGAGGATAGAACTTTACAATTAGAGGTACTGTCTTTGTAAGCAACTCCTTTTTAAAAAAATTACGTTTTTGTTTTTTGATCTTTATTATTTTCTTCCATTTGTTTTTGGTTTTATTCTGTCTTTATTATTTTTAATTTTTCAAGGAAAGATATGAGGGTATTTCATAACTTTCTTCTTTTATAATAAATGTAGTTGGTGTCAAAAATAAATAAAAATAAATTTTTAAAGTTACTTTAAAAACAATAAAGGGAAGTGGTGGGGATTTGGCTTAGTGGTAGAATTCTTGCTTCCTATGCATAAAACCCTGGGTTCAATCTCCGGTACCATAAAAAAAAGTAAAAAAATAATAAAAGAAGTGGTTATGTTGGGGAGATAATAAATACACATCTACTGAATGATTTTTTAAAATTTATGCATCTAATATTATGCAACAGGCTTTTGTGGCAAAGAATAAAATTTCCAGCTTCATATCACAGATCCAAAGATCATTATGTCACAAATAGCTTGGGCAGAAATAAAGTTTTTATGTTTTACAAATTCTTTTTTTTTTTTTTTTTTTTTTTTTACTTTTTCCTTTTTATTGGTACCAGGGATCGAACTCACGACTGCCTGCTTGCAAGGCTGGCACTTATGCCGCTGAGCTAAATCCCCAGCCCCCTGTTTTACAAATTCTGATAATAACTAAGCTCAAAGCCTAGTAACCTATAGAAATGCTATAGAAAATGCTATAGAAAAATTCTATAGAAAAAAACGTAAAATGTCTAAATAAAATGGCTTAAAAATATGAGAGAAACCACAATACTTCTCAGTGTATTGTTTCATATAATATATGTGCACACACAAGGCTTTCACCCCATCTCCAGAACCTCAAAAAAAAAAAAAAAATGAACAGCAAATAAGTTTTAACTAAGTTTTTTTAAAAGTATATTCTTAAAAGCCAGGCATAATGGAGCACTCCTATAACCTAGCACTCAGGAGGCTGAGGCAGGAGGGATCATTGCAAATTCGAGACGAGCCTGAGCTACAAAGTGATCCCACGGCCAGCCTGAACTGCACAGTGAGACCCTGTCTCAAAAAGATAAAAAGATAAACGTGTATTCTTATGCCAGCCACATTTAGAAGTTTATCTGTTCAAGTTAGCCTCAAATTGCACCCAGAGTCTGCTCGTGGGGAATAGGGACAGTTGCTTTTTACTTGGGGACATCACTTGGCCTCTGTGGTAGAGAATGACTTGAGCCTAGACTCATTACTGTTCAGACTGCAGAGAAGAACATGAGAAGATGCCCAACTATGGAAGCTTAAAGACCAAACAGTGCATCCCAGGGTAAATAAACAGACGCGATGAAAGCCAAGGGATTAATGATGGCGGTAATAGAGGTCATCATAGGCAACATCACAGTGGGAGAAGTGATGTCACAAAAGCCCCAGAAGGACTGTTTCTCAGAGGAGAAAGAGATCGTCAAAACCAAACACTGCCATGGGTCAAATCCGCTAAGGACTGAAAGAGCTCAGGAGCTTCACAGAAGGCGGCCATGGTGTCATCTGTAGACGGGAAGGCAGAAACCATGTCCTGGTGTGAAGGGAAAGGAGAGACAAGTAAATGTGGACATCTGGCTGAGGGAGAGTGGCTGTCGAAAGAAAAGAAAAGGAAAAGGTGTTAGCTGCAAAAGAGTGCGGGGTTAGCTGGAAGTGGTGGCTCATGCCTGTAATCCCAGCATTCAGGAGGCTGAGGAGGGAGGATGGTTGCAAGTTCGAGACTAGCCTGGGCTACAAAGTGAGCTCAAGTCCAATCTGAACTGCATAGCAAGACCCCATCTCAAAAAAGGCAGAAAAAAAAGAGTGCAGGGTCAAGAGAACTTTTGTTATGACAGGAACAGTGAGAATGTTGAGACACTGCGAGTGTTTAAATAGCAATGGGATGAATCCAGAAGTAGAAAGTCAAGGTCTTAAAGGGAGCCCCTTAGAGGCTCAGACTTAGACCAGGGCAGATTGGTTACTGTGACCAGGATAAGGAAAACCTACTCAATAAATGTGACATGATCCCACACTCTGAGCACAGCTTCTGTCCCAAACTTTTCCCTTAGCCCCTATCTCAACATTTGTTCAGGACCTCATAAGTACCTCCAGACCTCCTCCTTGTCCACCAGCTCCTCCTTTGTCCCCTTCTCTCTGTGTCCATCATCAATCTGAGTTCCACAACATCTCCAGCTTCACTGCCATCTCACACGGGAGCTGCCAACGATGCCCGCCTCCCTCCTGACTGCAGGCTCTTGGAGGGCAGGAGCAGTACTTGGCTTGTAATCAAGTATGGAGTTAAAGGGTAATAAACGCTTGCTCAGATAATGACAGAAACAAATTTCTGCCCCACCAACATTCCATTGTTCTTCCATCCCTCGTGCTTGGTAGGACTCCTGCTCCATCTGTCTCACTGGGCATTTCCATCTTTACACCCTGCTCCAGTCTTTGCCAGAGCAATTCACACACCACAGTTTCTGGGGATCACAAATGCACAATGGCTATTTTTGCATACTTTCCTAAGGGATAAATAGAGGCTTGGGGTTGTTGGTATCACCCATTTGAGGTTTCCTATTAACTTTTTACCAATGAACCACCCTCTCCCACCCAATAAGAATAAAAATAAGACTATTTCAAAGAACACTCCAGGGCAAATCCTTCTCAACATAAGATCATCTCTGCCCTCTTGAGTCATCTCAAGACTATACTTGACCATTGAGTCATAGACCTCTGAGTCTTCTGCCAATTTTGCATCCTCCACCAGCCCCACCTATCATGGTATACATCCAATAAGTAGTGGCTGTCTTAGAGTGTCACTCTCTTAGCCCATCTGGAGACATCAACTTCCCAGTCATTCATCACGTATTACTAAATTTGTCTCTGTTTCTTATTTTACCCTTCAGCTGTACCCCTGCTACAGATCAGGGATCTTGGCCAGGCCCCCAATTACAAAGTGAGACCAAGCCATGCCCTCAGCCACACAAATCCTTCCTTAGTCTCTTGACTGTGGTCTGTGATGATAATCTTCTCCTTGCTCCACTTTCTAACTTTCCAGAACACTCCATCTTGGCAACATTCTATCCATCAAAGGAAGTCGAAGCTTTCCAAGGATGTCCTTTCTTTTTTTTTTTTTAAGGATGTCCTTTCAATTGCCACCAAATCTACAGACCTCCCTTACCTTTCTCCCTCATTTCCTGCTTGTGCTTCTCTAATTCCCCTATCTGTGATTTCCTGCTTGTGAATTCTCTAATTGTGAATTCTCTAATTCTACTGTGCTGAGGACTCCTTTTCTCGACCTGCTCCTTGCTTGCTCCTGAATCTTCAACGTTGATCACTTGACTATGTATCTGAGCATTTAAGCATGCTCAGATTTTCTCATCAAAATATAAAAGCCAAATTTTCCTTAAGTCCATTTCCCCTGAAGCCACCTCCTTATCTCTCTCACGGTTTTCTCAGCTCTTTCTGCTTCCTCCTTCCCACTCTATCGCCCACCAACTATGATCCATCACTCCAAGTGCCTTCCTTGGGCCAACCTCACCTACATGCCTTTTCTATAACCCCAGTGGCTGCTCTCCAGGCCTTGTCTGATGTGACAGGGCATGTGAGGACACATACCTTCTTTCTCAAAACTCTCCCCACACCAGTAGAACTTCTCTCCTTCTAAACTGGGTGTCGAATGGTGACTTCCAGCCATGTGTCCTGGTACCTTGTCCTTGGTATAGATATGTGCTCCAGGTAAGGCCAAATTTCTGTTACTTCTTTCAATTGGGAAGCATAGAGCAGCAAAACTTGGGATGGTGTGAGCTCAGGGCTACTGGTCACCTTGTGTGAAAACCTTGTGCAAAACCCCATCAGCATCAGGAGAGAAGGGAGCCAACAGTCAGAGAGAAGCAGAGGCAGGTTAGCCAGGAAGAGGACCTGGACATGGTCCAGAACCAACTGTTGTAACTCCCCCCCAAAAAACAAGGCCCCAGGAGATGAAAAATGGGGCAAGACGATGATGTCTTTTTAAAGGAAGCGCTTTTATTTTTAGCTGGCCCAGTGACACGGTGCAGATGGAATTTGTAAAGCTGTGTAACTGAGTTAGAATTTTGACGAATTTTTATAGTTCATTTATGATTACCTCATTGATCATTAAGTACATAGTGAAAAGAAACAAAAACAAGGTGGGCCTTTGTTCCCCTTTGCTTGAGGTCAGAAGCATTTCACAGTGGCTGGTTAGCCACTTTATAGTCCTTGGTCTGCCAGTTCCAGGAACATTTGTCTGTCATAAAGGGAACAATGGTTGACACAGCATCATTTGTCTCTTACAAGGGGAACATAAGTTGACACAGCAAACAGGTTACTAAGGTGGGGGGGGAATGATGCATACAGAACAGCATGACGACGTGGTCAGTTAATTTATAACAAATTTATAACAATGTGGTTGGTGCTCTAGGTACATGGTTACTAGGGCAATAAGCATAGAGCATGACATTCTTTACTGATTTTTGTCAGTGATCCAAATCATTGGCTTATGGAGTTTTCGAGCAGAGGTATCTGTTCATAAACTTGTATCCTTAAAATTATGAGTTTTATAGTTTGAACCCGATCTTTGGCATAATTTACCAATTTATTTATAATGCAAGGTCCAATTGTTAAACAAGTAAGTAAGATTAACAGAGGTCTGGAGGCTGCTGTGATTAACATTGTCAACCAGGGAGATAGAGAAAACCATCATTTAAATCAATTTTGTTCATCTTGTCTGGCTTGTTCTCATTTCTGTTTAAAGCTGGCCATACTTTGTGGGATAACCCCAGAATAATTGGCATACAAACAACAATTTTTTTCTAATGCCAGACAGAGGCCTCTTTTCTTTAGGAATGGGAGATTTAGACCCCACCAGTTTTGTAAAACCATCTCAGCCAGTGAACTTAAAGAATCATCTGATTTGGAGACAGAGTCACTAAGGGCTGCTAGATCTTGGTCAATGGATGCACTTAAGTGTGTATAATTTTGGTCTCCATTTATTAGGCTGGACACTCTTAAACCTATTGACCTTGTTATCTCAATTTTTAGTAATACAGGTAAGAATACAGGATTTTTCTTTGCTTAGACTGGACTCTTTAAGTCAAAGCTAGGTAACAAGTGACTCCTATTATTATCTCTAGAGTACCAATACACTTGGGGAAAGATATGGACTAATATGCAAAGCTCAGGGTGCTGGGTGAACAGGTGATGTATGTAACAAGGAGTTATACCAGAAGTACAGGCAAACCAGGCTCCATTGGGAGCAACAAGGTGCTGATTAGCAGGATGGAAAAATTATGAATCAAAGCTGAAGAGATAAGATTACAGAGTTCAGCATAAGGGGAAGTGCGCAAGGAGTAGGAGGCAGAGTAAACACAGGTTCCTGGAGTACCCTGTACATTGTCCAGTGTGAGCAGGGGCCTACCATCCCACTGACAAGTGGTGTCATCTGCAGAAGAATTTAAAAGTTGATTTGTCATAAACAATGTCCAGAGGCAAGAAGGGGTCTAGAGATGGTGCAGAAATTGCAGAGGGCAAAAGGGTCTCAGGAGCAGGAAGTCTAGTGGAGAAGAACGGAAGATGGGGTCTTCCGAGTGAGGAAAAAGTAACGACCCCCTTTATTTTCCTGCCAAGGAGATATAGATTTACAACCCCAATGTCTACAAAAATATTTTGTCTCTATGGACTGTGAACACCAGTAATCAGAGGCTGGCTGTTGCTTTTGGGGGCAAGATACCAGCCAACAAACTGTAAATTTTTTTGACTACGTAAGTCCCTGCAAGTGTCTATTAGCAACCAATCATGCAGCAGGGCATGTGGAACGAACAACATTCTCTTTTGTCTTTTTTTTTTTTTTTTTGCTGGGATGTTATTTAATGGGGTACATAAATCTATCTTAATTATCCCATTGGTAGCATTGGCTACCAATAATTTACCAGTGAAATAGTAATTTTTTAAGTTCTAAATAGTAGGTTATGAGGTATCTCTTTGGGGTCTCCACAAGGAAGAACACCTAAGAACAAGATTATTGGGTACATTTGGCACTCTTAAACTTTAAAGAATCCTTGGAGGGAACAACAGTGTATTATCTGTAGGTTGATCGCTGTCGGAGGCCAGAACTGGCTTGAAGTGGCAATGATGAATCTAGGCAGGCTTTTCAGCAACTTTGATAGTGGTCGGAGTGCTGAGGACCACGGTGTAGGGGCCTTCCCACCATAGTTTGAGAGACTCACGGTGATGTCTCTTGTGTCCTAGGTTTCACTGCTGGATGTTTGTCCTCGGGATGGGCTGCAGGCAGAGGTTGTTGTTCTCAGAATAACCGGTGTATGGAAGTCAGAGCTTGAAGGGCCTGGAGGGACTTAACAAGATCTTGATTAGCCAGATCAGCTAATTTTTTCAGAAATCTTAGGAATAAGAGGAGGATGTCTCTCATATAGAGCTTTAAAAGGGGAAACACCTGCAACATAGGGGATACATCATGCACGCAAGAGGGCAAAAGGAAGGAGACTCACCCAGTTCTCACCAGTTTCCAAGGCCATCTTAGTTATTACCATTTTTAAGGTCTGGTTCATCCTTTCTACTTGTCCTGAACTTGAGGCCAGTAAGCACAATAGAGTTTCCAATCAATATGCCAAGCTTGGGTTTTTTTTAAAGTTGCCTGGGCTATAAAACCGGGCCATTGTTGGACCCCATGGATAAAGGGAGGCCAAATTGGGGAAATTGCTATCAAGGCTGACTCAGACTTACTAGGAAAAGCTTCAACCCATCCAGTGAAAGTATCTACCATTACTAATAAGTAGTTATTCCCTTGAAGTCCAGGCTTTTCTATTTTTGTGAAATCTATTTCCCAATGTTTTTCAGGCATAGTCTCATGATAATGAGTGGTTTCCATTTGTTGTGGTTGCTTTGGGTTTACCAACTGGCACTGAGTAAGCTTTGATAACTGACAGATAAAAAAAGATCTCAAAAAGAGCAGCTAGTTTTGATCCTCCCATGTGAGTGGACTGATGAGCTTGTTGGATGAGTTCTCATACCAAGGCCTTGGGAGGAGGACTTGATTATCAGGCAATTGGTACCACCCCCCTGGGGATAGCAGGCTTTGTTGGGAGTTGAGCTGCCAAATGCAAGTCTTTTTGAGTGCAAAAGGGCTCTAACGGAGTAGATGGAATCAGCAGCAATGCTGGGGCTGTCTCAATCCCCATTGATTTTGTGGTGGCTTTTCAGGCAGCAGCATCTGCTAGATTATTTAATAGCTACCTTCCTTGGCATCCTAATGGCAGCTAACAAATTCAAAATTTGGGGAGCATTTTTGATCTTTTGGCCCCCTTAAGTCAATAAACCCCATTCTTGATAAATGGCCCCATGAACATGGACAGTAGCAAATACATATCTGCTATCAGTCTGACAACTTGAGGGCCTCAGTGAGGGCAGTGAGTTCAGTCCATGTTTCTGGCTCGAAGGTTTATTTACATAGAATCTGAGAGTCTGTGATGGCGGCTCCCACAACCCACTTACCTTGATAGATGTGACTGCTTCCATCGGAGAAATACGATGGAACTCCGGACAGTGACTCATCTGTCAAGTCTGGTCGAAGCTCCATGAGATGTTCAGAGGGGCAAGGAGGGGTCATCATTAGGCAGCAGAGTAGCTGGATTCAAAGCCGCTGTCCCCTTGAAACTGATGGTAGTCGAATCCAGAAGTAATGCCTGATAGTGCATGACTTGGGAGTTAGGCAGCCATCAGTCCAGGGGAGCTTCGATGAGAGTCTCCAATGAATGAGAGGAGATAATTAAAGTTTTTGTCCAAATGTCAACTTTTGGGTCTCTTTCACCAGCAGGGCCACCAAGGCAATCATCCACAGCCAGGTGGCTGCCACATTGTCAAGTCTCTTGGAAAGATAGGCAACAGGCCTTTGCCATAGTCCTAAACTCTGGGTTAGTACTCCTTTTGCTATCCCTCACTATTCATCACCTTAAAGGGAAAAAGGTTTTTGCAAATTTGGCAGAGCCAGGACTGGAGCTTCTGTTAAGGCTGATTTCAGTTAAAAGCCTAGTCTTGTGGGTCTATAATCTAAAGCAGGCAATATCCTATGGCTCCTACAAATTCTTATACTTGCTTTCTACACACAGGGACTGGAATCTGTTGAATGACTTGCACCAGCTGGGAAGAAAGAGTTTTAAGCAAACTCTAATAACTAACTGAGGGTCATTTCCTCAAATCCCTCAAACCTTTGCAATTTTCATTTAATATCAGGGGCCAATAGTTACAAAGGCATTATTAACGGCCCTTGCTTTTTTAGGTGCCACCGGATCTATGGGTGTATAAATGCCTTTCGCAATCTTTCCAGAAACCCCAAGGGAGATTCATCATCCAATTGTCTCACCTCTGCTACATTGGACAAATTGGTGGGTTTTCTAGCAGCCCTCAAAGGCTACTGAGAATAACTGGTGATACCCAAGGAGAGCCTTCTTACCTCTGGTCATCCAATCAGGGTGGGACAAAGGGAAAACATTGTTCTGGCATTCAGGATCAGAGGATGAGTTTTCATCTGGAATGCACACTGCTTTTTCCGCCGCAGCATGAATGTTCTCTCTCTCTTTTACTGTAAACAAAACCTGCAAAATCTGCTGGCAGTCGTCCCAAGTGGGGTGATGAATGGAGAAGACAGATTTCCCCCCCTTTTTAGAATATAATCTTAATTTAATGGAAACATTTTGCAGTAAAGGTTTACTGATCCTATTCTGTGAAATTCTGAACACATTTGTCTTTCTCTGTTTTTTACTTATTACCAGTCAACTACCTTTTCTCTAGCTTTTTAGACAACATTAAAACTTTTAACAAAATCCTTGAAGTGACTTTCTTAGTAGTCTGAAATATATTAAATCATTTTATGTCTTTCTACCACCTTAAAATGTTACAATTTAAAAACTGTAACTTTTCAAACTGGTTCAATAGCAGTATGACTTGGCTTTACTTGGTAAAGTCAATATGATTTTAAAAACCATAAATATATATATATATGTTTATGGTTTATATTTACATTTGGTTTGTTTATGGTTTATATTTACATTTTAACCAGAAAGAAAATACTTTTAAAGGCATGCTGAGGTTGTACATAATCAGTTGAGGACTAAAACTTTAAACAAGGCACCACAAAAGACAAGATCAACATTAAAGACACAAATGAAGGCTTTTCTGTCTGTGGTTCAGTGACCTAAAGGGAAATAAATTTTCATTATGACCCTTAAGTCCAATAAGCTGCATGGAACCTGCAACAGTAGTTTAAGAGAAATAAAAGAAATCTGAATGTTAGTACTGAGGTAACACATTCAAACGAACAAATGGCTCCACAGTAAAAATATACCAAGCACAAAACCAAATGGACAAAAATCCCAAATCACGAGTGGACTAGAAGCCCTTTCCTGGATGGTGTCCCGCTCCGGTGCAGAAGGAGCCAGCCAAGCTTGTCTGCAACCTCAAACATGCACACTCAAATGACAAAGAACAAAAGACCCAAATACTTCAGATGGTTCAAACTGCTCAGTGAAAAAAATGTAGGGAGGGTCCCCACGTAATCCCGGAGAGCCCCCAAATGTTGT
The DNA here is from genome assembly GCF_034190915.1 of Cavia porcellus. Taxonomy (NCBI): domain Eukaryota; kingdom Metazoa; phylum Chordata; class Mammalia; order Rodentia; family Caviidae; genus Cavia; species Cavia porcellus. The sequence continues at coordinate 27,042,068 of NW_026947508.1, forward strand.
AACCCCCCCAAAAAACAAGGCCCCATGAGATGAAAAATGGGGCAAGATGGTGATGTCTTTTTAAAAGAAGCGCTTTTATTTTAGCTGGCCCAGTGACACAGTGCAGATGGAATTTGCAAAGCTGTGTAACTGAGTTAGAGTTTTGACGGATTTTTATAATTCATTTGATCATTAAGTACATAGTGAAAAGAAACAAAAACAAGGTGGGCCTTTGTTCCCCTTTGCTTGAGGTCAGAAGCATTTCACAATGGCTGGTTAGCCAATTTATAGTCCTTGGTCTGCCAGTTCCAGGAACATTTGTCTGTCATAAAGGGAACAATGGTTGACACAGCATCATTTGTCTCTTACAGGGGAACATAAGTTGACACAGCAAACAGGTTACTAAGGTGGGGGGGAATGATGCATACAGAACAGCATGATGATGCGGTCAGTTAATTTATAACAAATTATAACAATGTGGTCAGTGCTCCAGGTACATGGTTACTAGGGCAATAAGCATAGAGCATGACACCAACTCCAAGTACCACCAGAAACCCAAGATATCCCTGCCCTTCCTGTGTTTGTTTGCAATACTGAAGTTTGAATTCAGGGCAGTCTATCACTGAGCTATATCTCCAACCCTTTTTATTTTTTTATTTTATTTTTTAAGTTTTTTTAAATTTTTTTTTTTTTTTTTTTTTTACCGGTACCAGGGATCGAACTCATGACTGTGTGCTTGCAAGGCAGGCACTTATTGCGTTGAACTAAATCCCCAGCCCTATTTTCATTTTTATTTTGAGTTAAGATTTCACCAAGTTGCCAAGGCTAACCTCAAACTAACAACCCTCCTGCCTCAGCCTCCCAAATAACTGGACCCTGTGTTTTCATAACTAATTCAAGTTGTTCTTTTGTCATTTGTAATTAAGAGTCTTGGCTAATGCATCCAAGCTTCTGAGACATTGCCATCCACTTTCTCTTAGTCTCCATCAGTCCTTTTGTGAACTGGGAAGGTCCTAGAGCCCCTCCCAGGTCATCTGTTCTCCCTCATCTCCCTGCTTTCCCTGGTGACCATCTACTCATGCCATGGGGTTGACTTCCATCAGGGGACACTGTTGACTCCCAAATCCACATATTCACCTCTCTTCTTTTTTAAAAAATGTTTAATGTTATAGAATATACACAACATAAAAATTACCATCTCAGCCATTTTAGGTACAACACTGTTAACCATATTCATAATGGTGTGCATCTATCACCGCTATTTAATTCTAGAACATTTCATTCCCACCAATGAAACCTCTGTACTTGTTTTGTCATAGATGGCTTTTATCAGATTGAGATAAAGACCTCTATTCTAATTTTTTGCAGGGTTTTTATCATGAACAGGTGCTAGACTTGGTCAAAAGATTTTTCTGCATCTATTGAGGTGATCATATGGTTTTTGTCCCTGGCTCTTAATTAATATGGTGTATTACATTTATAGGTTTACATATGTTGCTTTTCTGCATCCCTGCATCTCTGAGAGGAATCCTCCTTGATCTTGGTGTACAATCTTCTTGACGATTTTCTACAGTATCTTACTGAGAATTTTTGCATCAATGCTCATTAGGGAGATTGGCCTGTAATGCTCTTTTTAGCTGGGTCCTTCTCTGGTTTTGGTATCAGGGTAATGCTTGCTCCCCGGAATGCATTTGGAAGTAGAGCTTCCCTTTCAATTTCATCAATGAGTTTGAGAAGTAGAGGTGTTACGTCTTCTCTAAATTGTTTGTAGAATTCAGCAGTGAATCTGTCAGGGCCTAGGCTTTTATCGAAAGGTTTTTCATTACATCTTCAATTTCATTGATTGATATGGGGTTATTTAAGATTTTTACATCTTGATTCAGCTTTGGTAGTTCATATGTGTCTGGGAATCTGTCCATTTCTTTTATATTTTCCATCTTATTAGAATATAAGTTTTAGGCTGGGGATTTAGCTCAGCAGCATAAGTGCCTGCCTGGCAAGCATGAGGTCATGAGTTTAATCCTGTTACTATATATATGTATATATATATATATATATATATATATATATATATATATTTTTTTTTTTTTTTTTTTTTAGAATACAAGTTTTGAAAGTAGGAGGATCTGTTGTGATTACACCCTTTCATTCCCATTTGCATGGATTTAAGTCTTTTCTTGCCTTTTTTTTTTTGGTAAGGCTGGCTAAAAGTTTGTTAATTTTATTTAATCTTTTAAAGAACCAACTCCTCGATTCATTGATTTGTTAATTACTCCTCTGATCTTTCTATTTTCTACCTTGTACAAGCTTTTGGTTTAGCCTGCTCTTCTTTTTCTAGAAGTTTGAGGTTTAACATTAAGTTGTTTATACGCCACCAGGCATAGTGACATATGCCTATAATCCCAGCATTCAGAAGGCTGAGGCAGAAGGATACTTATGAGCCTGGGTTACAAAATGAGCCTGAGGCCAATCCAAACTGCGTAGTGAGACCCTGTCTCAGAAAAAAAAAAAAATGTGTATATGTGCTTGCTTTGTTTTCCTGATAGGATATTTGCTGCTGTAAATTTCCCTCTTAAGATTGCTTTCATTGTGTGCCACAAGTTCCAGTATGTTGTATTATCATTCAGCTGTAAAAACTGATTAATTTTTTCTTTAATTTTAACCTACTGGTTGCTAAGTAAAGTGCTGGTTACTTTCCATGCATTTATGAAGTTCTTGTGGTTTCCTTTGGCCTGGATTTCCAATTTCATTGCACTGTGATATATTTGATAGTATGCGTGGGATAATTTCGATTCCTTCATATTTACTTAAGCATGTTCTGTCTGTGAGCTAGTATATGGTCTATTTGGAAGAACATTCCATGTGCAGCTGAGAAGAATGTGAGTGATGCTGTGGGGTGGAATACTCTATAAATATCTAGTAGGTCCATTGGGAGGCTTGAGGCCTCCCAATACAATTGTATTAAGGCATATTTGATTTTTCATGTCTGTTAGTAATTGTTTTATATGGTTGGGTGCACTGATATTTTTTGCATATATATTTATGATTGTTATCTGTTCCTCTTGGGTTGTTCCCTTTAAGGATGTAGTAACCTTTTTTATCTCTCTTAATCAGTCTTGGCTTGAAATTTACTTTGTCTGCAAATAAAATAGCTAACCCTGCTTTTTTCTGGGTTCCTATTGCATGGAGTGTTGTTTTCTAACCTTTTACTTTCAGCCTGTGAATTTCTTTTTGAGTTAAATGTGTTTCTTGTATGCAGCACAATGTTGGGTTTTGCTTCTTGGTCCATTTTGCTAGTCTGTGTCTTTTGTTTGGTGAACTGAAACCATTAACATTGATGGTTATAGCTGATATGTATTGACTTACCCTTGTCATGTGATTTCCATGTTGTTGCTCTTCCCTTTTTTCCCCCTTCCTCTGTTTGCCTTCCCTGGTGGATTCCTTCTGTTGGTGTTCATGGATCTGTAGTCCTTATCACTTTCTAGAATGTCCTTCAGAATATTTTGGAGTGCTGGTTTGGAGATCATAAATTTCCTCAGATGTTCTTTATCGTGGAAATATCATTTCTCCATCAATTTTGAAAGATAATTTCATGGGGTGCATCAATCTGGGTTGGAATTTTTTTCCTTTAGAAGTTGGAGTACTCCACTTCAAGCTCTCCTTGACTTGAGAGTTTGTGCTGAGAAGTCAGCTGTAATTCTAATGGGCTTTCCTTTATAGGTGATTTGTTTCTTTTCTTTAACAGCTTTTAGGATTCTATTTTTGTGTTGAATTTCTGGAATCTTGACTATGATATGCCTGGCATCACACCAACTTGAGGAAACTGGTGCAGAAGACTGAAGGGAAAGAGAGATGGAAGAGATAAAAGGAAGAACAGGACAGAACCACACCCACAAAGAGGTTAGAAACCACTTTCACACTCATAGAAGCAATGAAGGAGAAAGAAGAAAAAAAAAACAAAAAACGAACAAATTTAAAAAAAAAAAAACAAGAAAAACAAATAACCCACTTTCAAGATTCTCTCTGGTTTCACTAGTGGACAGCCTGTGGAGAGAGCGTCCCAAATCATGCCGATCTATCCAACAAGTCAGCAGTTGCTTTATGGCAGAGCAGTAGATAATTTCAGCAGGCCTGCCCTGAGACCAGACTCACTGGGCTTGCCCAGTCCAAGGAATTTCCATGGGTCTGCACTCAGCTAGGAATTGCTAGAAAAAGCCAGCAGCAATTCTGGTTCTGGGCTTATCCAGCCAGACTTCAAATGGCTCCCAGCCAATCACTCTTTCCTGCAGGAGGACTGAGTCCTCTGCACTCACAAGCCAGTGCAGACCTCTACATCCGCTGCTTCCCTATACTGCTGTATCTCTGCAGAGGCCTTCAGGGTTGCCACCCATCACCATCTCTGTGACTGTGCATCCCCAAGTTCAAACAATTCCTCTCACACAATGAGTCTTGTCTCAGGGAGAAGGCACCATCAGCTACTGCCGCCTTCTTTGTTGAAGTTTTTCTTTTTACTCTCTCTGTGGGCTTCAGATTCTTCCTGGGTCCAGGGGACCCACTTCCTTCTTTCTTGTCTTACGATGCTATATTCCAGCATCTGGACGGTGATTCCAAAAGCTCTGTGCTTGTTAGACATCACCACTCATCCCTCAACCTAGCCCTGATCACCTTTAATCTGGTTCCTGTATCTGTGAGATCTGTGAGTATTCTCTCTCTCTCTCTCTCTCTCTCTCTCTCTCTCTCTCTCTCTCTCACAGGATCTCACTGTAGAGTTCAGGCTGCCCCTGAACTCACTATGTAGCTCAGAGTGGCCTCAAAATTGTGTCAATCCTCCTGCCTCAGCCTCCTGAGTGCTGAGATTACAGGCTTACACCACCATGCCTGGCTTGACTATTCTTGATATTTTCTCTATTTTATTTTATTTATTTATTTATTTATTTGTTCTTGAGACAAGGCATTGCTATATATTTCAAACTGGCCTTGAGCTCACTTTGTAGCCCAGCAATCCTCCAGCCTAAGCCTTCTGAGTGCTGGGATTATAGGAGTGTGCCACCATGCCCAGCTTATTCTTGAAATTTGGTATGAAATTTTGTCCTTTGGTGTGTGGTCCATTTCACTTAGCATAATATTTTCAAGATTTATCTACATTCTAGAAGTATCAGCTCCATTCCTTTCTGATTTGAATAGAATTCCATTGTATGTTTATACCATATTTCATGTATCCATCCACCCATGGATGGGCATTTGGGTTGTCTCCACCTCTTCGCTGCTATGAACATTAGCATGCAACTGTTTTTTTGAAAAAAAAAATATTTGTTTCAGTTCTGTGTTCAATCCTTTTGGTCTATACGTAGGGATGGACTTCCTGGGTCATCGGTGAGTCTTTGTATAATTCTTTGAGGAACCACTAAAGTTCCACAAAGACTGGGGCATTTTACACCCACCCCAGGAATGAGGGAGAATCCCATCCCTCTTCCCTTTCCCGAGGCCCAGCTCCACACTGGCAGCAGCTTTTGGATTTCCCCACATGTGTGTCTCACATGGATCTCAGACCCACCCGCCACAGAGCATTACACACAGAGAACAATAGGGCTGTGTGAAAACAGCCCATCCAGAGCCACACAGATTCCTGAGGCTCGCAGATGGGCTGAGTGTTGCGGGTGGGGTCAATGTATCTGTATCTATTGCATGCTTACAACACAATAAAAGAAGTCTTTCCAAGGCCATGTGAGAATGTCCCAAAGGCCCATTCAAAACAGCTGCTCCACAGTATCATTTATGAACACAGATGTCATTCAGAAAACTCCAGGCATGAGGGCACCCTTGTTTTCTTCCCAATGTGCTCCTTCACTCAGGCTCCCCAGCTCAAACTATGACAAGCAAACTACTCTGTTGCTTAGGGCAAGCCTCTCCACTTTGTAGATCTGAAGAATTCAGGAACCACATTCCTGCAATCCTTTCTCATTTAAACTAAGCTCTCTCTAATGTCCAGTGCCCCATCACCTCCTTAATCCAATAGCAATACTCCAGAGGCTCCAGAGAGCTCCAACACTCTAGATGGGAGTTAGTTCCAGGGCACACTGCATATAACTCCTCTAAACTGGCTTCCCCAACTGTTCTGATGCCCATACCCACGAAGCTCAAAGGACAGCCCAAGAAAGAACTTCCCCCAATCCAGGAGAGGAGAGGCTGGCTGAGGACAGTCCATCTGACCCTTGAGGGGTTTCAGTCCAGGGGAGAGAAGGAAAGAAAGGAAATAAGACTCCATCAAAAAAGGTTTCCTGAAGAAGGGCAGGTAGTCAGGTAGGAGCTCCAAGAAGGTAGGATGGGCTGGTGAGATGCTGAGCTAGACGGGCATTGATTAAACAGCTAGAAAGGAAACCTAATGTTAGAGGGGAAGGAAGGCAAAGTAAATGCTTATAGGCACTGAGGTTGGGCAGGACCCAGCATGCACCCAGAGGAGCGAGAAATGAACAAGCCAGGCAGTTAATGAACCGAGAGGGGAAGAAATGGGGCCAAGGTGTTCAGATAAGGCCAGGGCAAGACCAGATGATCAGGTCTTATAGGCCATCCTGATGCCTTTGGCTGTCAAGGGGGAAGCCACTAGAGTATCTCAAACAAAAGGCATGGTCCTTCGGGAGACTGTATACAATAAACGAACCAGGAAAAGACCAAAGTGCGGAGACAAGTTATAGGTTACTGCAGGAAACATCGTTGCTAATCCAGGAAAGAAACAACTCGTTAATGGTTAATGTTGCCAGGACAAAATTAACAAAATCAATGAAAAAAAAAGTCAATGAAATGTGGCCAGATTCTGAAAACATTTTGAAGATAGCACCAAAATGATTCTGCCATTGAGTATGGGATATGAGAATAGAGATCCAACTTTAAGGTCTAGGACTTGAACGGATAGATGAGTAAAAATGTCATTGCAGAGGAATAAAAGGAGCACACTACCACATAAACAAATTTCAAGTAAACAATGAGGGAGATGACTTGAGTGACTCTCCTTGAATGCAGAACAATTGCTGCAGCTTTGATTATATGGAGACTTGTTTCCTTATACTGATATGTACAGAGCTGACTATGGTATTTACTTTTCTCTTCAATTGGCTTTAAGCACTGCAAATAAGGCTAGGTACTGATATATAATCTCTAAAGCCATCAGAAAGTCTCCTGTTTCTTCGCCTAGTGCTCTCTCTAAAATATATAAGCATAGCGGGATGGTAGAGTCAGTCAGCTCCAGGAATGTCAACTGGATATGAGCCTCAAGGTAAAGAGGCTATGACTCCCCAGGGCACAACAGCCTAAAAAGACAAAAAAAAAAAAAAAAAAAAAACAATTCAGTTGCTACCTTACTTGAATTATGCAAATTGACCCTTCGGAATACCCTTATCTCTGCATTTTGCAGAGATGCTTTTCTCCTTACCTGGCCAGCCAGCTCAAGTTACGTAATTCCCCGCCATCCTCACTGTCACTCATCCCTGAGTCACACCCTTTCTTCACAAGATGATAAATTCTGGGAGAGGCCCAGGATCAGGGCCTTTGTCTGCGCATCCTCACAAGGATTGGACATAGACCTCCTTTGTTACCCTTAACTGAACATGTCTAAGAACTGAATATGTCTAAGAATAAGTCTTGGTGACTTTACTCTCACTGTGGGTTGCCCTGGAGGTGGTAGATTGGAATTAACTTGCTGAGATTCCAATAACATCTCAATGGGATTACAAATATAACTTTTTGGATTGTGAAGAAAACTGGAAAAGGGGTTACAATACTTGGATAACTGTACACAATATTTGGGATTACAATAAACAACATAAAAATTTTAATACTAATAAATCCCACAAAGTAGTTAAAATTCAAATTAAATCAGGTGTCCTGATGGGGATGGGGCTGGGCTTTGGTTTTGTTTCTAAATATGACTACCTTGGTTAATTTGGGACATGATGACTTTGTGGTTCCTCCTAAGGCGCTATGGAGAAAGGTTGATTAATATTTGCATACATAAAAGCAGAGTTTAGTAGGGTGTGGTGGCACACGTGCCTATAATCCCAGCACTCAGGAGGCTGAAGCAAGAGGATCCCTGCAAATTCAAGGCCAGCCTGGGCTACATAGTAAGTTCAAATCCAGCTTGAACTGTATAGCCAGAATAAATAAATAAAATAAATAAAAATAAAATAGAGTTGAGGGGAAACAGCCTGGGCTGGGACAAGTCTGCGGGAAGTGTCAAGCTGATCATGACTTCTCAAGCCCTCACAGGAAAATGAGGACATAAACCAGAGAGAGAGACACGAGTTGAGCCCAGGCCTGGCACCCTAAAACTCAGAAGTCAGGCAGATCTGGAGGATCCAGCAAAGGAGACTGAGTAAGAAAGTCTGGAGAGGAAGGAGAAAAGCCAGGAGAAGGAGATGCCTCCTGGAGGCCAAATGAGCCAAGCTTTTCAAGGAAAGAGAGCTCAACTTCATACACTGCTGCTGAGAGTTCAGAGGAAGATGAGGACTGAATCTTGGCAGAGGGATTTAGCCCTGGGGGCTCCACAAGAGCAGTTTTAGTGTAAAGTGAGAAGCAATTGCCTGAATAGAATACTTCAAGAGAGTGTTGAAAAGGAGGGGAAGTGGAGATACGAATCACAGCCACTCTTTTTTGAGGAAACCAAAAACAAAAACACCCCACGCAGAGATAAGGGTATTCAGAAGGGTCACTCCAGCCTAGGTCACGGGACACTGCTTCCCCCTGCTCCACAGCCCCAGGCATACTTAGCAGGGCTAGAAATCCTGCATACCTCTGTATGACCTTCCTCTTGGTGGCCTCCACCTGGATGAGGAGGTCTTTAGACCCCTGCTGCAGACATGCAAACATACAAGAGCTACCATAGTTCAAGAGGGGAGACCCAGCCCAACCTGGAAATCCCCTGCTGGAGGGCTGTGCAGAGATCTAGACAGAGTGGGTGGCCTGGGAGCAAGACCAGCTCAGGCCTGGGCAAAAAAGATGCAATGGCTTTGGGCCTGCCACCCCCAGATGGCAGGTGTGGGGCCGGAGGGGAATGGAGGTGGCAGAGGAAGCTGCCAAATCCTGGTACAATCCTTACTTGCCCTGAGGCAGGAGGACAGCCAAGATGGCCTCCCACACCTCCACTCAAGGAGCAGAAATGTTAGGTGGGGCAGCAAGATCCCTGAAGCCTCTCTGTCAGAATGGAAAACTCTCCCAGTTAATTCCCAAGAGAAACAAGGTGAGTCCTTGGGGCAGGAGACGGGCAGGGATCTTGCCTGATGCCAGGAGGAAGGAGCAGAAAGATAGGACCCATGTGACAAAGTCACCTGGTCCCGAAGCAGGGTAACTGCACACATGTGCCACCAACAATCTCCAAACCACACCTCCATCATGACAGCCATGCACATGCACAGCCACACACTCCAAAACACCTACACATGCTATGTGCTGCCCACTGAAATACACAATCACCTGGTGTCTGTCTCTGTCTCTCAACACACACACACACACACACACACACACACACAGAGTGTGGCCAGGGAAATAGCTCAGGGCCATGATGGTGAGCTGCTATCCTTGGCAGTAATCTCTGAGAAGGCTACAAAACCTGATAGCTTAGGAAGTGGACAGAAGAGTCTTGAGGTGGGGTTCAGGGAATGCCTTCATAAGAAGGAGAGCCCTGAGTAAGGGGGAACCTGCCCTGTGAAGGGTCAGGACAGCCCTGAGGCTATCCAGGCAGAGGGAATAGCAAACCCGAAGGTCAAAAAGCAATTCGAGGGGCACTGGATAGTAATCACAGGCATGGATGCAGGTTAGGAAGTGAGGCAGGACTGAGTCACTGCTGCCTCCTAGGCCAACCTCAAGAGAGCAAATATTAGCCTAATGGATGACAAGTAACCACAAGGCTTTAATCAGGGAATGCCATGATCTGATTTATGCCCTTTAAATACTGTTCTAACAAGAAGAAACCAAGAGAGTAAGTTTTATCTCAATTCACAGAGTGGTAAAGGAATTTCTAATTATGACCAAACCTAGAAGCAATAAACAGTAGGATTAATACATTTGACTACATAAAAATGTTTTAAATCTGTATGGCCAAAATTCCATATACAAAGTAAAAAATGCAAGCGTCAAACAGGAGAGGGGCTCTATTTGTATCACAGAGAGTTTTTCTTTTTTTCTTTTCTTTCCTTCTTTTTTTTTTTTGAGACAGGGTCTCGCTATGCAGTTCAGGCTGGCCTTGAGCTCATTTTGTAGCCCAGGCTGGTCTTGAATTCGCAATGATCCTCCTGTCTCAGCCTCCCGAGTGCTGAGATTACAGGCATGAGCCACCATGCCTGACTCGAGTTTGTTTTCTAAACATGTAAAGAGCTCCTAAGAAATCAACAATCATTTAATAGAAAAATTAGCAAAAGACAAGTTATGGGGAAAAAAAAATAAAAGTGGCTTCTAAATGTATCAAAAGATGCCCAACCTTACAATAAGAGAAATAAAAGTATAACAAGGTGCCCCTGGCAAAGATCTTAAAAATCTTATAATGCTCTGATGGTAAGGACAGGAAGAAACAAGAACTCTTATGTCACATGACAGGCCAAAGGGATATATCCATGGAGATCATTTGGCAATATCTATCAATTGTTTTTTCTTTTTGAGACAGAGTTGTACTATGTAGCCCAGACTGACCTCAGACTCACAGCAATCCTCATGCCTCAGCCTCCCAAGAGCTGGGATTACAACTGTGCACCACCACGTCCAGCTCTATTAAATTTTGAAATCAACACTTAACTTTAACCCAAAGTTCCGCTTCTAGAAATATATAGACACAAGTTTAAAATAGATTAAATAATGTTTATCAAAGTACATTAATTGCAGTGTCAGGTATCATGGGACACACCTGTAACCCCGGTTACTCGGGAAGTTGAAGCAGGAGGATCACAGGTTTGAGACCAGCATGGGCAATTTAAGAAGACCCTGTCTCAAAATAAAATTAAAAGGGCATGGGCTGTATCTTAATGCTCTCTGGCTGTCCTCTTCAGTGACTAAAAAAAGAAAAAGAGAAAACAGGAAGCAGCCGTAATGTTCATCGAATGGGATTGATTAAATACATGCTCTTTCGTTTTTTATAAAAGAGAGAGCCTTAGGGATTATAACTGCTTCTTTCAGTTGCAATAAGAAAGAATGTGAGGGACACAGCCAGGCCCAAAGTTGTCTCTGGACTAAGAATTTGCTGTGATCCTCTACAAATATGAGTCATAGGAGTCAGCCTCCCTAACTTTGAGGTCATTTCTGAAATTTTAAAAAGGTGCGTTACAGGCACAAACTGGTACAATCCTGGGCAGATGTGATGTACAGTCATCTCGGTGCTGGCAGTGTAAGTCATCAACATCCAGACGTTAGGACCCTGGTCTCCGGTGACTAAGTCTCAGGAATTCTCAGGAAGGCAGGAAGCCGCGGGGTTTCCTAGTTTCCAGCCTTGGGAACTGATAAATAAGACAGAGTGGCCTGGTCCCCTGGTCCACCCCAACCACAAGGGCCTCCATCCCCTGCAAGGGTGTCCACCTGCAGACACAACCCTGGACAGGCTCTGGCCCTCAAAACACCTCCAGGCACGGCTCCCCCTTTCTGCCCACACCCCTGTGCGTCTTTGCTGGCACAGGTCTCAGTGCCTGGTCCACTGTGGGCAGTCTGCCTCCCTCCCTCCAGGCCGCTGCTGAGGACCCCTCGATTTGGGGAGCAAAGGGACTGGCTCCCAGGAGAGTCTCTACGCAAGACAATCAAGGTCAAGGGACAGACGGGATCCCGTCTTACAGCAGGCGGGATCTCAACTGGGCGCGGACCCAGTATCCATGGTAACCAACGTGGGCGAGTCCGGATTGCAGTCCGTCCTTCGGCCCAGCATTTAACAGTTTACGAAGTTCTTCGCGCCTGTAAATTCGTCAGAGGCTTCCCCCAGCTCGACCCATGGCTGCCGCCGCCGCCGCCGTTGCAAGCCAGAGCAGCCCGAGCCCCCGCCGCGCCAGGATCCCCCGCGGAGCGGGCCCCGGGGCCACGTGGCCGCGCCGGGATTAGAACTCGCCTCTCCTCGGCCAGGCTCCTCCCTCCCTCCCCCTCCTCCCTGTCCATCCCCCCGCCGCGCCACCGCTGTGTGCTCGCCAGCGGGCTCAGGTCCTCCTCGGCTCTGCTACGAGCCCGCGTCCGGGCTGCTGCACGGCGCCGCGCCGACGGTGAGTGCGCGGGAGGGGCGCCCCGAGGGTGGGGTGCAACCTGCGTTGGGCGAGGGTTGGGGAGCGCAGGGACCCCTGGAACGCCCGGATCCACCACAGCTTACTCCACTCTGGAGTCCGGAATTCCAGCTGCTGGAAAGTTCCAGGACCTTCACTTGCCCCTATGTGGCCTAAAGGGAACCCGGGAGAGGGGTGGAGGGTGTCTGTGTTTGGGGGGCACCGTAGAGGTGAGGAGTGAGCGGACCAAGTAGGTCCAGGGGCCGGTGGCAAACGGTTGTGCTGGGAGAGGGCTTTGGGGGCAGCAGGGTGGTCGGAACCGGCTCCACCAGTCCGCAGACCAGCATTGGGAGCACATTCTTAGCCTATGAGTCTCATCCCCGGGGAGTGGCCTCCTCCATGGACTGCCAGGGGAAAGGTGGGAGCCCGGAGCAGAGCTGCACCCTGGTGAGCACCACGGGGCGTGAGAGAAAGCCTCTCCAGATCTCACCCCGCAGGGCTGGCAGGCAGGGCTGCTCAACCTCCCCACCCCGACCCGGAACCTTCCTGTGTGAGTGACCCACAAGGGAGAGAAGTCTCAGGATTCTTAGACCAGCCCAGAAAAGCAAGAATGCTTTCCTTTACAGATAAAGAAACAGGGTTAGCCTCTTGAGAGAATTCTCACCCAGCTAGTAAGCACTAAACTGAGATTCGAATCCAGGTGTGACTTGGTGTCTAGTTAACTCCAAAGGCCAGGACTTAGCAAGGGGGAGCCCTTCCCAGCCACACCGGCCTGTCCCTCCCAGACTGATTCCCAGGGGACAGGCACCAGGAGGGCTGAGATACTGAGAAGCTGTGCGTTCTCTCTCTCAGTGCAGACCATCTGGCCCTCCCAACCCCTCTCTAAGGCCCACCCTCCTTGCCATTCGGCATTGCTGTCTGCACCAGTAAGTAAGAAGCAGTGGGCAAAGGGAAGCAGATGTTCATCTCGGGGAGACAGATGATAAGACCAAAAAATGATCATTTAATTTCAAGTGGTGATTAAGGGTTACAAAGGGAAGAAAAGGGGACCAGCGCTGAGTGACTGGGGACAGGGTCCCATCTGAGATAATCTGGGGTGGCAGGGGCGTCCTAAAATGATGATCTTTGAGCAGAGTAGCCCGGGAAGATTCTGCAGAAAAGTGTTTTGGGCAGGAAGAACCAAGGCAAAGCCTGGAGGGTCCCAGAGTGACCAGAGCAGAGAGAGGTTGGGGTTCAAGTCTAGAAGGAGAGTTCTAAGGAAGGGAGTGGCACAGTCCGGTTGGATGGACTCCAGAGGCACAGGAACAATAGCTGGAAGGCCATCAAGGACCCTGTGGCAGAGGCTCAGACCAATGGAGTGGCTCTGTAGGTTGGGAGTGCCAGCAGACCCACCCCTCCACACCCTTGAAGTCAGTCCAGGGTTAGGACATGGCAGTTGAAGGGCTGGCCGCACCATAAAATCCCTGGAGCCAGCATGGTCCCCAGAAAAGCCTGCACAGGGAACAGGATTTGTCTCCACGTAGATCCTAGGCCTAGTCTATAGACCTCCTGATCTTCACCCCAGTCAGCCTTCCATCTTCACTATTTGCTGTTTGAGAGAGCTTCACAAGCCATTCTCCTTCCTCAGCCTCAGTTTCCCCTCTGTAAAATGGACTCAGACCCCATCTTCACAGGACACCACTGAAGCATCCACGAGGGAACAGTATCAAGAAGCTGGTCTGGGGGGCTGGGGATTTAGCTCAGTGGCATAAGCGCCTGCCTTGCAAGCAGGCAGTCGTGAGTTCGATCCCTGGTACCGATAAAAACGAAAAAGACCAAAAAAAAAAAAAAAAAAAAAAAAAGAAGCTGGTCTGGGGCAGGGGTGAGCAGAGAAAGGGAGGGGACACGTTAGAGAGCATGGGCCGGACATGATAGCCTGGCCTTGAATCCAGCTGTCCCCTCAAGTTAGTGACTTGATCGCCCGGAACTTCACAGTAATGAGTAGTTAACACTTGCTGAGCACTTGTTGTGTGCTGTGCGCTTTTTAGTCTTTATTTCATTTGGTTATCAGCTTCACCTGCAAATGGGACGCAGCATAGTCTCCACTTCCTGGGGACATTAGCTTTGCTGCATAAATTATCAAAAGCACATGTCCCCTTCCTCCCAGCACCTTAGCTCTGTAACTTTTTTTTTTTTTTTTTTTGGTCTTTTTCGGATCGAACTCACTCACGACTGCCTGCTTGCAAAGCAGGCGCTTATGCCGCTGAGCTAAATCCCCAGCCCCAGCTCTGTAACTTTGGTTAGGTTACATATTCTCCCTGTGCCTTGGTTTCCTACTCTCAGTATGGAAGGAACAGTAGGTAGTTCCAATCTCACAAGGGCCGTCATGATGACGATCAAGTGTATCCATGTAAAGAACTCAGGATGGGACCTAGCACACATTAAATGTTCAATGAGTGTCACCCACTCAATAGTGTAATGGTTTTCTCTCTTGCTCCCTCAGGTAGGCAAGGTCCCCGGTGCTCCCCCCAGGCACCATGGACTGGAAGACATTCCAGGCCCTTCTGAGTGGTGTGAACAAGTATTCCACAGCGTTTGGGCGCATCTGGCTGTCGGTGGTGTTCGTCTTTCGGGTCCTAGTATACGTGGTGGCTGCAGAGCGTGTGTGGGGTGACGAGCAGAAAGACTTTGACTGCAACACCAGGCAGCCAGGCTGCACCAATGTATGCTATGATGACTTCTTCCCAATCTCCAACATCCGCCTCTGGGCCCTGCAGCTGATCTTTGTCACGTGCCCCTCGTTGCTGGTTATTCTGCACGTGGCCTACCGAGAGGAGCGGGAGCGGAAACACCGTCAGAAGTACGGTGAGCAGTGCACCAAGCTGTACAGCAACACAGGCAAAAAGCATGGTGGCCTGTGGTGGACATACCTGTTCAGCCTCGTCTTCAAGCTCATCATCGAATTGCTTTTCCTCTATGTGCTGCACACTCTCTGGCATGGCTTTGGCATGCCGCGCCTGGTGCAGTGTGCCGGCGTGGCACCCTGCCCCAACACCGTGGACTGCTACATTGCACGTCCCACTGAAAAGAAGATCTTCACCTACTTCATGGTGGGCGCCTCAGCTGTCTGCATCGTGCTCACCATCTGCGAGATCTGCTACCTCATCTTCCACAGGATCATGCGAGGCCTGGGCAAGGGCAAGGTTCCAAAGGGCCACAGCACCTCCTCCTCCACCTGCCGCTGCCACCACAAGCTGGTGGAAGCCGGGGAGGTGGGTCCCGACCTAGGCGATGCCAAGCTGGAGGCTTCGGCACCCAAGCTGACCCCGATCTGATCCCGGGCTGGGAAGCTGGTGGAGAGGAGTTGCAGGACAGAGGGCTGGTGGCCCTCACTTTGAATTCACTAAGCTATCCAGTTTCATTTGTGCAGATATCTCCAGAGCTGAGTACTCTGCTGTCTGCCTGGGTGTAGGTAACACAGAAGGCCCAGTGCTTGCTCAAGGAAGAGACAGAATTTAAATAAGTAAAGTAACTGTGCCTGCGCGTGTTTGCTTGGCTGTTGCTCGGGGGCTTCTCCCCAGCCCCAGAGGATGATGGGCCAGGCTTCCCTGAGAAAAATGCTTGAGAGATAAGAAGTGCTTACCTGCTGACATAGCAGCAGCAGAGGGCCTGGGGCCACCTCCAGCACCAGGAGACCTCAGTGAGTGTGGAGGGAGGCAGCGGCTCTGGGGACCCAAGCCCCATTCAAGACACCCAGGGATCCTCTGGGTCACAACTTCCCTCAGTGACAGCTTCCCTCCCCCAGATGCGATTCCCCCAACCTCAGGCAGTGGTGCTTCAATGTTCCTCCCCACCTATGTGCTTGACCTGGTGTCCCCTGTTGCCAGGAACTTGGTGGGATGTGCCTTTCGAATCCCCCAATGACGGTTTCCTTGAAATCAATAAAGCTATGTTTTATACACATCTGGCTCTGTGTTCACTTCTCCTGTACTCACACCCACAGCTCCCTGAGGGCAGAGAAAGCAGCCCTCCCAAAATCGGGAGAGATCTGGCTAGGGGAGAGCTCGGTTGGGGCAGGGGCTAGGGTAGGGTGGAAGGCCAGAGAAACTGCCCTCACAGGCTGGGATTGTAGTTTTGGCCACAAGGGGGCGCCATGGCCTTGTAAAACAACCTCTAGCGTATTCAATTGGACTCTGCCCTGTAACTGCCTCCTCTGTCACCCAGGGGCTGCTATCACAAACCACATCTGCACCCTGTGTGTGCACAATCTCTGCTGTTCATACTTTCACTCTTTATACACACACCAGGTCAGACTGCCTGCTGTAAGGAGCACGTGCAGTCTGGACCTCAGCAGTTCCTTCCCGTCCCATTCCCTCCAGCATCCCCCACCACACACCTTGGCAGGAAGCTGGGACTGCAGGTGGAAGCAGCGCCTCCTGCACTCGCCCCACCCTCATCTCACATCGCCACTCCCCAGACTGTCAAGATCTGAAATTCTGGAGACACCAACATCTCAGACCAGACCAAAGTTGAGAAGCCAAAGGGAATGTAAGGCTACATTAGCCTACAGGAACATTCAGTGACCATCACAGACCAGGCCAGGAGCCAGAAAGTCAGGTGCTAATGAGCTGAGGCACAAAGCAAGAGGGAAAAGTTCAGGGCACTGTGTACACAGTGCATATGGCACTATGTGGATGGGTTGTGGTTCACCTTTGCTCTCACCTGTGACCACCATTACAGGAGGAGGAGCCATGCAGGTTAAAGGGCCCGAGGGCGGGGCTGACATTGTTCCCCACGCCTCACCTCAGGCAAGGTGTGGATCATCACTTGACCAGATGCAAAGCACAGCTTCACCTTGGACAAGTTTTCAGGACCTCAATCTGTCATCCTCACATTAGGAACAAATCGGGCAGGATCCCAGCAGGAAATAGACGGTACGTTCACACCAAGTGACTTAAAAGACCATTTCCTAGAGAAACTGATTTTACAGGTGGGAGCCTGATGGAGGAAACCCGCATGGGGTGCTGCAGTGCCCTGACTGGTGCGAGGGTAACAGTGGGTAGGAGCTATGGGACAGGATGCATCCCACCGCCAGCAACCAAGAAAATCCCTAATGGCACTCTCATCTCTCTTACTCACCTGCCTGTGGTGACAGCCCAGCCAAGGAGCAGAAGACAAGGAGGCCTGGTGGAAGTCAGCCTCCCAGGGTGTGACAGGGTGGAGGATAACTTTGAGGCAGAAGACCTATAATCAGTAAAGCACTCAGGACTGTTTGTACTCATGGGATTGTGGTAAGAGATCAGAGAAGACCCTGGTAAAGTGCAGGCGCTGCACCAGTGTGCCAAATAAACACCGAGTGAGTGTGCTTAGGAAAGTCTCTGCTGATGCTCAGGCTGTACCCTAGATCAGCCTGGGACTGAGCTGGATGATTACCAGGGTATTGAGGCGGTAACATGTCTACCTACTTGCAGCTATGCATTCCAGAATCTTCCTGCCAAGGGTGTTCTGGTTGTCAGAGAAATCAGCTACTACACCAGCAGGGACCCAAGGCTCAGCATGGACTGAGTTTCCAGTCCTGGCAGCATTCCTCAGGATTCAGGCCAAGACCATGGAGGACATTCCAGGCCTCTGCAGGCCGCCTTTGGCCTAAGAACTGATTGGAGCAATGCAGCTCACTGATCTCACCCAGCAGGAGGTGGGCTACTGTGTACCAAGTTCCCAGCAAATATCACTGTCACCACAAGATGGCCCTCACATCCCCTGGGCCTTAAGGCACCTCTACCTTCTGATCCTCCCCACCGCCTGAAGAGCCCCTGCAGGCCCCTTTCAATCTTCATATGAGCTTCATGTATGGTTTTCAAGTCCACATCTCCTGCACATGGTTACAGTCACCCTGCAGCTCCAGGTAAACAGGAGATCATTTATCTTCATTCTCTTAGGTCCGAACCCCTGCACGGACTGAGTTTGCATCCCCCAAAATGAAAATACTGTAAACCAGCCTCCCAATGTGATGGTATTAAGTAGTAGGGCCTTTGGGAGATAATCAGGCCATGAAGGTACTGGGAAGTCACCACTGCAAAAGGGGGCCAAGGACTGAGCAACAAAATGAGCTACAGATAGCATTGAAGCAGGACTGGTCATGAGGGAGTTCTGTGGTGCCCTTGGCCACCCCTTGACTCAATCATTGCCCAAGGTCACCCCAAGAAGGACTTGGCCACCAGGGACACCAGAAGCAGGCATGAAAGTCCTAATAGCTGCCAGCTGACCAGGTTCTGCAGTTGGGTAGCGAGCCCTGTACTGAAGGGGATGACCACATCTGCCACCCCTGCTCATAATTTATCCCCAGCACAGTGCCTCGGGGAATCCTGTCAAAATCTAAATCACTCTCTACCCACAACTCCCAAAGGCATCTTATGCAGGGCTTCAGTGCCTACAAGATCTGCCCCAACTCACACCCACCTGTCACTCTTTTCCTGAGCGCTGGCCATCTACACCCTGGGCGCAGGGTCCCTACACTAGCCACCCTGATTTCCTGGCATTCCTCAAGCAGGAAACATCTCGGTACATTCCTGCCTCAGGACCTCTGCAGACTGGGCTCCTCTGCCTAGATGCTCTGGCTCCGGAGATTCACAGGGCTTCCTCCCTTCCCTCAGGATTGCCTCAAATTAGCAGCTGCTTAATGAGAATTTCTCTTTTCCTCTCTCTAAAATTGAAACTGCCCACCACTGTACTCTTAACCTGTCTACTTCACCCCATAGCATGTGTCACTGATATGTCCTGTATTTTATTTTTAGTCTTTTTTTTTTTTTTTTTTTGCAGTACTAGGGAATTGAAGCTAGGGATACACTGTTACTACCACTCCCAGCTCTTCCCTTTAACACAGGGTCTTAATTGGGCTCCAATTTGTAATCCCCCCGCTGCAGCCACCTGAGTAAGTGGGATTATAGGCACGCACTTCTGCAACCAACACTTTTTTTTAAAATCACAATTAAAAATTTGAAAACAATCAACCAAAACAACAGTAGCTGACCTACATAGAGCAGAGCTGCAGAGGCCAGCAGGGGACTTCTGGAAGAAAGTGACATCTGAAAAGACCTGAAAGGTTCGGGAGAACCCACATGTGAGGGCGCTTCAGGCACAGGAATCCTGGGAAGCACAGGCAAGAGCACTCAGAGAACCTAGTTACATAAAGCTGATGACAGAGCGAAGGGGAATGAGAAGCGGCCACAGCCTACAGGCTGGAAACTCTGATGGCCATGAGAAGCCGCAGAAGGGTCGTCAAAAGGGCAAGGTAATAGTCGGATTTCTAGGAAAGTGTGGAGGCCGAGCGGAGGGCTGAGCCTAGAGGCCAGGTGACCATCTGGGAGGCTGTTGAGGTGGTAGCAATCTGAACAGGGCAAAGGGAAAGAGGGAGTGTGGGGTTCTAGGGGCATGTCCCCACAGAATGGGCAAGCTCCTCCCACCTCCAGAGAAGGGACCAGGTTAGTTAACCTCAGACCTGCAGCGTCCCCGAGGAAGGGGTCAGAGCAGGGTAAGGGCAGCCTTGACGTCACCCCTCGCCCTCCACCCCAAGTTGAGTGGGAAATCCCTGGGGGACCTGGGCTGGGCCACAGTGCAGAATGGAGCAGAGGCTGCTCGAGGCGTGGTGAGAGCCGGTCTCCAGGGGCCTCAGTTCCCATGCCCTTCAGGGTCAGAACTAAGAGGGCACAGTTGTGTATTCTGGAATCCCAAGAGGCCCAACTCAGCCCAGCACTGAGGGAAAAGAAATCCAGCTCAGCCTGATTCCCCACCCCACCCCAGGGACACTCATCCTGGAGTTCGGAGCCCACACATGTCCCCCCCCCCATACACACCGACCCAATGGACAGAACCTTCTGGGTCCCTGGGAGTCCAACAACTGAATCCTGTTAGTAAAAACAGGGCCAATAGCTCCAGGTCTCCACTCCCACCTGCCACCTTTTCTTTCCTTAGTTTCCCCAGCCTCCGACCAGCCCGCCGGCCTGAGTTGCTTCACTCTTTCTGGCCTGAAACCAGCCCACAGACCCTATTTGGCCCAAACGCTGTGTCAGTGCCTTTAGCAACAAACGCACCTGAAACCTTTACATACCAATATCATGCCATGTTTGATTTGCTTTCTGATCAATCTTACTATGTAGCCATTCTTATACTCATTCTGTAGAGGAAGAATTAAAGCACCTAGGTTTGAGAAACTGGCCCAAGGACACACGTGTCAACAGAATCCTCACCTTCTAGGTGGGCTTGGCTACCATTCAAGCCTCGGTGCTCGGAGGCAGTGGCCACATCTCAAGATCGACCCCCACACACACACCTTAGCTTGTGCTGCCCCTGCCAGAAGAGCTCCTCCCTTAGTCTGGCTAACAGTCTCCTTTAAGAAAACTTTCTAATCAAGCCCCATGACTCACCTGATGCTCCAGGGGAAAACTGATCATAGCATTTTACCATCACCCAAGGGCTAATCTGCTTCAATTAGAGCTGGAGCCAAAACCCAACTCTGGGTGGTATCCCTAGCGACTCACCCAATCCTCATTAATCTCATTAACTAGCCTCTCTGCTTATCCGCAGCCTATTCCTTTGCTTTCCTGGAGTGTCTCCTCCCGTTTAGAGGAAAGAGAATGAACCCAAACCAAAGGTCAGCAAGTTCCCCTCCTTGGCTTCAAGAAGTCCCAGGAAATCAGGTTTAGTAGCCTCCGACTGCGTAGCCTAACTAGCCACGGAGATGGTGGAGAATTCTGGAAGACCACCAGCCTGGTGGAGAAGTCCGGCTCCATTGCCCATGCTAGGAAGCGTGGCGCGAAATCCTCTCTCCCATGTGGGTCCCTGTCCTGATAACGCTGGCTCCCCCGTCCGGACGCGCCACCACCAGCTCGTCCCCAGCCACCCACTCCTCACAACCCCTTAGGATATCCGTCGGCTTTGCTATAATCCTTTCAAATCCAGCCACCCTGAAAGATCCTGCTCCAGTTCCGCTGCCAAGAAACTGAGGCAGGAGTTCACCGTCTGCAATAGGATGGAGAGCGAGTAAAGGGATGGGGCGTCCCAGCCCGCCAGTGCACCCCACTCCCGGTGCCACCCCCGCAGTGGGCTCGGGGAATCTGCACCTCCCGTCCCAGTCCCCGCCTCTCTCCAGCGCCCGCCTCCTCCCCCTGGCGTTTCCTGCCCCCACCCGCCCTCCTGCGTTATTTAAGGCGCCCCCCAGCCGCCTGGCGCGGTCCAGCAGGGCTAGGCGGGCGCCGCTCGGCCGTCGTCCTCACCTCCCCCGGGCCGGCCAGGCGGGCAGGCGGTGAGTGGGATGGAGGGCGGGTAGTTGCTTCAGGGTGCACACGGGGAAATGAGCCACACCGGGGACAGTGCAGTTCCCTTTTCTCTGGTGTTTACAAGAGGGGAGGCAGAGGGTCCCGAGGTTGGTCCATATCCACATGCCAGTGTGCCAGAGGGAGCCAGGGAGTTGGACCTGGTCTGGTTCCAGGTCCTGGCTCCCTGGAAGGAAGCATCTTCTCCGCTCCTCTCTCCGGACCTTCCTTCCCCTAAGTGTCGTGGGAACTTGGCGACCTGTGCCTCCACCCTGCAATGACAGTTTCTTTCAGGAGTCTAGAATTTGGCAGCAACTGCTGGGGGGCGGAGGGAGGCAGGGAGGAGTAGCAGCACCAAGTGTCCCTACTGAGGCTGCAGGTGCCATCACTGTGGACAGGTGAGGCTCATCAGGATGCTGCCTCCAACTTCTAAAATACCGAACTTCTCCCCCAGCCCCCACCACCCCTGCAGTCAGCAAGCCCGAAGTGAGGCCAGCTGGCTGAGACAGAGTGGGAACAGGGACCTGAGGCTTTGAGTCCATGAGAACCTGGAGATAACACCTCTCCTATAGCCAGCCTTGGGCAGAAGGAAAGTCATGCATAACTGTGCCCCTGGATTAGTTCCTCCAGTCCTCTGATCCCATAAGCAAAGGAGCGTCCATGCAGCCTCCAGATCCACTTGGGCTGCAGTCATCCTGGAGCTCTGGTGGGGGACAAGGGGGCACAATATGAGGTCAGACAGGCAGCCTAGCTGCCCTGTAGCCTACCACTTGGAGAAGTAAAATGAGGGTACATAAACAGCTTGGGGCCAATAGCCGAAGCTCTGCTTTGGGTCCCTGCAGAGTTTAGGTCTCCTCATAGGGGGAATGGGCATGACAGACACCCTGACACCCCACCCCCAATGTCCTCAGCCCTCAGGTTTGTTGCCAGGACAAAGTGAGAAGTGCCCTGCTGACACAACTCTGTCTCCCTGCAGAAGGAGGCCCGGGAGCCATGGGTGACTGGGGCTTCCTCGAGAAGTTGCTGGACCAGGTCCAGGAGCACTCGACCGTGGTGGGCAAGATCTGGCTGACGGTGCTCTTTATCTTCCGCATCCTCATCCTGGGCCTGGCAGGCGAGTCGGTGTGGGGCGATGAGCAGTCAGATTTTGAGTGTAACACAGCCCAGCCTGGCTGCGCCAATGTCTGCTATGATCAGGCTTTCCCCATCTCCCACATCCGATACTGGGTGCTACAGTTCCTCTTCGTCAGCACGCCCACCCTGGTCTACCTGGGCCACGTCATTTACCTGTCCCGGCGAGAGGAGCGACTGAGGCAGAAGGAGGGAGAGCTGCGGGCCCTGCCAGCCAAGGACCCACA
Organism: Cavia porcellus; assembly: GCF_034190915.1. Taxonomy (NCBI): domain Eukaryota; kingdom Metazoa; phylum Chordata; class Mammalia; order Rodentia; family Caviidae; genus Cavia; species Cavia porcellus. Next base: position 27,064,907 of record NW_026947508.1, read on the forward strand.
GGTGGAGCAGGAACTGGCGGCCGTGGAACGTCAGATGGCCAAGATCTCCGTGGCAGAGGATGGTCGCCTGCGGATCCGAGGTGCACTGATGGGCACCTATGTGGCCAGTGTGCTGTGTAAGAGCTTGCTAGAGGCCGGCTTCCTCTATGGCCAGTGGCGTCTCTATGGCTGGACCATGGAGCCACTGTATGTGTGCCAGCGTGCACCCTGCCCCCACCGTGTGGACTGTTATGTCTCTCGGCCCACAGAGAAGACTATCTTTATCATCTTCATGCTGGTGGTGGGATTCATCTCTCTGGTACTCAACCTGCTGGAGCTGATGCACCTGGTGTGCCACCACCTCAGCCATCGGACGAAGGCACAGCAGGCTCAGGATGTATCGCCAGCCCGGGCCACGTTCTCAGACTCTTACCCTGACCAGGTCTTCTTCTACCTCCCTGTGGGCGAGGGGCCCTCGTCCCCACCATGCCCCACCTATACTGGGCTCTCATCCAGTGAGCAGAACTGGGCCAACCTGACCACAGAGGAGAGGCTGGCTTCTTCCAGGGGGCCCCTCTTCCTGGACCCACCCCCACAGAGTGGCTACAAATATTCTAGTCGCCCCAGTAGCTCTGCTTCTAAGAAGCAGTATGTATAGGGGCCTTAGACTTATGTCACTCAACAGAGGTGTCCTGAGAAGTTGTCTGACTGCCCCCTCCTGGAAGGTTCTGCAGAGGTAACGGGACTGAGGCCCGCTGATTGCTGACCAAACGGACCCTTGGCAGGTGGCTCTGGAACACTAAGGGCCTTCCTGGGGATCATCAGGCACTATAACTTTCTTTCCAGACAGGGTCACTCAGGTTACTCTTGACCGAGGGGTTACTGGATCTCCCATCTGATCCAGAGGGATCCCAAGCCAGCTTGCTCCCACCATTACGGAAGAGTCACCTCTGCCCAGGTTGTTCTCACATCCTCTCCTCATGGGAAAAGACTTCGGGATCAGCCTTGGTCACATAGAGCCCGTGCCAGACCCAGCCCTGTCAGAGGACTGGTGCCTTGTTTTCATGACTCCGTCCTAGTTCCATTGTTTGTGCTTCTAAAATAAACAGGACTTGATCACAAGTGAGGTGCTTATTGATGCTGCCATGTTGTCCCTCGGGGCAGTGTTGGGGAGACAGTTATTTCGTCCAGACTTCCTTCTTTTATTTCCAGTTCTGCATGGCCCATCTCTGGTCTCTGCAGCCCTAGCTTCAGCCAGCACCTTAAACCCTCAAACTCCAACGTTCTGCCTGCCAGCAGCTCTGACACCTTTTGAAATGCTTACCTGCACGTTTTCTTGCCCACCTGGGACCCTGCTAATCAACTTACTTGTTCATTAGTAGCCAAAGTAGTGTCCCTTCCCCCATGTGTCCCCTGCAACATGCTCCATTACTGGGCACTGACGAGGCCAGCAGTCCAATACAGGTACACCCCCACGTACCCTGCACCCACCCCAGCTAGCCATGGGTCCCTTGAGGTTGCAGAAAGGAGGTTTAGTTCATTTGTGCTTCCTACCTTGGACCTTGGTAGTCTGTCCACCATAAGGAGCAACTCAAGGGTCTGCATCATAGCTCCTCTCTATCCGAAACTCAAGAGGAGAACAGACAAAGGCAGTCTGGAAGGTTCGTTCTCCACACTTGCAAGGCCTGTGGTATTTGAACACTGGTGGCTCTGGCAAAAGCAGAGATATGGTACCAAAGGAAGTGCAGTGAACTCTGGCATCACAAGTCAGTCATTTCACCTCTCAGTCTGTTTCCTCATCTGTAAATGCCCACCTCACAAGTGGTAAGAAACAGACCAGTCCCTAAGCATTGCCAGGGAAACACTTTCATTCCCCAAGGCCCAGCCCAGCAGGACCTCAAGTAAAGGACTGGGTTAGACTGGACAGAAGGAAGTAGTCCACACCTTGGAAGGACAGGGCCCCGGGAGGCCGAGGCCTCCTGAGGGAGCCCCCAGGCAGTGTGAGAGCCCGGAAGTGGTGGTCTCTTGGAGTCGGTTCTCGAGGGCCCTGAGAACCTATATTTCTGGTATACTCCACCAGTCCTAGTTAGAAAGATAGAAAAGGAAAGAAGAAAGGTTTAAGTGAGAGAAGAGGGAATCCTTCCCTCACAACACACCCACCCCGAGAAGGTCAGTGAGTCTGGGCATTTGAATCGATCTAGACCAATGGCCATACACACACGAGGGCAAATGGGCTGGGGCTAGAGGTTAGGCTCCTGCAGCGGGGTGGGGTTCTATGATTTGGAGACAAACTGCATTTTGCTGACTGTGCCGTGGAGTGACTGTGAGCTCCATCTCACCTGTCTTAGTTTGCTCTTAGAGCCACCATAACAAAGTACCAAAAGCTGGGTGACTGAAACACCGGAAATGTATTTTCTCTTAGTTCTGAAGGTTACAAAGTCTAAGACCAAAGTATGTGGAGGGCTTATTCCCCCAAGGATCATAAGGGAGAAATGTTCCAGGCATCTGTCCTGGCTTCTGGGAGATTTCTGGCCATCCTTTCCTTTCCTTAGCTTCTAAAGCATCTCCCCCATCTCTGCCTGTCTTCACATGGCATTCTCCTCGGGTGCATGTCTGTGTCTGTGTCCAAATTTCTCCTTTCTATAAGGACAATAGTCTTATTGAATTTGAGCCAGTGATTTAAGATTAAAAGCCTTATGCCCATGTAAGGTTACCTTCTGAGGTACTGGGAATCCAGACTTCAGTGGCAGGGGCATAATTCAACTTATAACGCCCTATCAGTTCCTACTCCAAATTCCTCTCAGAGAAGCTAAAGAGAACGTGAGGCATATGTGAGACCCAGCATCTCCACAATGGCAGGGCCTGGGTGCAACCCAGCAGGTTTTTTTTTTTTTTCTTTTTTGTCTTTTTCCTTTTTATTGGTACTGGGGATTGAACTCACGACTGCCTGCTTCCAAGGCAGGCGCTTATGCCGCTGAGCTAAACCTCCAGCCCCTACCCAGCAGGTTTACATCTCACCTTCCTCTGCTCCCTTCCTCCTCCCAGCAGCCTGTTCCTGACCATTACCAAAGCCCAGGCCTAAGCTCTCAGTCACAGACCCTCTATGGACCACTGTATCTCCTGCATCCCTCCCATCATGCTCACTTGATGATGGTTCTTTCCATTCTCCAGGCTTCCATTTCCCCATTGAGAAATCAAAAGGTTGAGTATAAATCAGGGGCATTAGGTATGAGGATCACTGCATAGGGATTTGTCGCTAATCATTGGTTTGAAGTTGATGAGTGATACAACTATTTTTCATGAATGAGAGGACATTCAAGGTTATTGCTGTAAAAAGATCAATTCCAGTCACTTGAATCTGCATTGCCTTCCTGAGTAGGAAAGAGGCATGGGGTTACACGGAGTGCACTGGGAATTTTGCATAGCCTAAGGTCATCTTATCTGTGACTCATGGGAGCATGTGAATGTTGTGGACTGCACATAAACAAGGCAGAGAGTTGCTGGGCTCTGGGTGATGTCAACACTTCCCAGTCTAATGCTCTGGGTCATGAGTGCTTGGGTCATCTTTTGGTTCTGCCTCTGACCGCCAGTGCCTTGGCTGGGGGACTTCTATTTCCTCTTCACACCAACCTCAGCCTGTATCTTGCAGGAAGAGGTGTCCATCGCAGAATTACCCAAGCATCTTTTTCTCCCTTTAAGTGTCCCTTGTAAACCTTGGTTCTGATGCCAGGAAGCTACATGACACTCAGCTCTCTCCTGTCCTTCAGGACACTACAGCCACATACAGATGGCCATTGGAAGTGGCTCTCTTCCCTTTCCTCCAGATGACCCCCAAAGTCTCTGGCCAACCTACAGTTCTGTTTTCCTTCTAACATGAGCCACCCCTGTGTGCAAGATGTGATAGCACAGATGATCAGAAGGCAGATGATCGCCTGTTCCCCAAAACTTCTACCTCTTTTAATCTAAGCTAGGACTATACCAACTTTTTCTGTTTGCTTCTTTTTTTTATAAATGGATTTTTTTTCAGATTTTAAAGGCAATACATGATCATTGTAGACAAAAGATTCTACTATCCAGGGGTAACAACTGTTAAAAGTCATTTCTTCTAGCATTTTTCCATGCATATATTTAAATAAAATCTGAGTAATAGAATAGAATCTGCAATGTTGTGTTCTGTTTCTTTCATTTTACATTAAATCACAAGTCTTTCCCCCACATTATTATCTGTGGAAACATCACTTAGTTGCCACATAATAAGGCTTTTGATTAGCTTTTTTGGAGAGGGGTTGAGACAGGGTCTTGGTGGCCTTGAACTCTCAGTGATCCTCCTGCCTCAGCCTCCCAAGGGCTAGAATTACAGGTGTGAAGCACCACACCCAGCCTATCATTAGCTTCTCAACCATGACCCCAATACTGAATTTTTAAAATGCTTACAACTAGTGAATGCTTACAACTATAATAAACTGTACTTTGATGAAGATGCCTGTACATAAATGTTTTCCAAATGTCTATTTCCTTAAAATAATGATATTCCAAGAACTAAAATTACTGGGTCAAAAGGTATGAAATTTTAAATTAGAAATTTAGGGACTTTTTATCTGATTATGAAAGTGATTCATTGTAGAAATTCAGAAACATAGAAAAATGTAAGACAGTTACAAGAAATGAAAGTATGGTACCAACTGCCTCCAAGTGGGGTGGAGGTGGAGCTGTACAAAAGAGCTAACCCTAAACAGCTCCCCTCCATCCTAGCAGAGGTGGCCACCCCTCCCCACCCTGTGGAAGGACAGAAATGATTCTCTGGAGAAGAGAAAACAAAGTTTCAGAACGGGGAAACATGAGCATCAGAGTAAGAGTTTGGGAAAAATACAGAGGAATTGAGAGTTTACACACTGAATGATGAGACTGCAGTGCTCCCAGCCCACTTGAGCTCAAGAACACTGGTCACTGAACAAAGCTAGAGAAAGAAGCTGATCCAGCCTGGAGGTCCTCCACATCTTCCTTGAGGAGGTGAACTATAAATCCCAAAAGGTAAGGACAGTCTGGGAAGACCTGGGGAACAGCATTCCAGGAGAAAGCATAGCATTTTAAAAGGCTCTGAAGAAGAAAGGGGTTTGAAATGCATGTTGCCCAGGGTGGTTTGTGGCTTGTTTGGTGTTTTGTTTTGTTTCAGACACTATGTAGCTCAGGCTGGCCTTGAACTCTCAGCAATCCTCCTGCCTCAGTCTCCTGAGGGCTGGGATTACAGATGTGCACCACCATACCTGGCTTGCTCAAGGTAATTTTGATTTGTATTGCCAAATTGTTTTCCAGTAAAAAAAAAAAAAAGTATATATTCAATAGAATCCTATGAAAGTGCTCATTTCAAGGCACTCAAAACCAAAATTTTCTTTTGTTTTTTAATTATTAAATAAGCACGAAAAATGGTGTCACCTTTCAATAGGTAAGCCCTTGATTACTAATGGGAGTAGATAGTTGAACATATACTTCTTCGGTCAGCTGTATATTTCTTCTGCAATTTTTGGGCTCATTCTCCTATCAGGTTGTAGTGTTTTCAGACCAATTTGTAAGCCCTTTACAGAAACAGTGCTATGGGATGAATGTTTGCATCATCTCTGCTTCACATGCTGAAACTGTAACACCCAAAGGGATGGTATTATGGTATTAGGAGGTAGGGTTTTTGGAAGGTGAGTAGATCATAAAAATAGATCCTTCTTGAATGGGAATGGTGCCTTTATAAAACAAGGTCTGAGAAGCCAAGACTGATGGAACATGCCTATAAACCCAGTACTCTGGAGGCTGAAGCAGGAAAATTTCTGCAAATTTGAGATCAACCTGGGCTACAAAGTGAGCTCAAGGCCAGCCTGAACTCTATAGCGAGACCTTGTCTCAAAAAGACACACACACAAAATCTGAGACCTCCCATCATGTCAGGACAGCCAAAACAAGCCATCTAAAAGAAATAGGCCCTCACTAGCCGCTGAGTTTATCAGTGTCTTGATCTAGTAATTTCTAGCCTCCAGAACAAAAGAAAGAAGGAAAGAAGGAAGGAAGGAAGGAAGGAAGGAAGGAAGGAAGGAAGGAAGGAAGGAAGGAAGAAAGGAAGAAAGGAAGGAAAGAAGGAAGGAAGGAAGAAAGAAAGAAAGAAAGAAAGAAAGAAAGAAAGAAAGAAAGAAAGAAAGAAAATTTGATTTGTGTTTTGTTTCTAAGCCATCTAGTTCCCAGTATTTTGTTACAGTAGAGCAAAGGAACTAAGACAGAGAGACTATCAATAATTTGTGACATCTTTGTTATTAAATTTTCTTCTGTTATTTCATCTGCAGAAGTTTTTAGTTTCTATGTAGTCAAATGTATCAGTTTTCCCCTCCTGATAATTTTATGCATTAGCACAGCACGTTACATTAATTTCAGTATTGTCATAGTTTATGTCCTGGCCCCCAAAGCCTCATGCAATTATGAGTTTGTGATTGGTTCATTGTGCAGCGCTCGGGTTGGTGGTGTGAGTGCCACACCTGCCTGGGGGTGGAGCCAGGATAGGATGTAACAGTGGGAAGAAGGTGTGTCTCTCTCTCTTGCCAGTTTTCCCTTACTGTTTGCAGCTGCCATGAGCTGCAGCCCCATCAGGCAACCCTATCTTGGAGCCAGCTGAGTATGAACTGAAACCTCTAAGAACTGTAAGAAATAAATCTTTCCTTCTTTCATGCTGGGCATCAGGTATTTTGTCTCAGAGATGAGAGTGAAAAGTAACCAAGACAAGTATCTAAGGTGAAGTGTTAACTTCATCACCCAAAATAACCCATGGTAGTAGTACTTACTCGATAATCCTTCCTACTGACCTGTGATACCAGCAATTCCATGACTACATTTTTGAATATTCAAAAGTCAATATCTAGACTTTATATAATTCTGCTTCATTGATCTATCTTTTTTAAAATTTTATTTATTTATTTATTGTTTTGGTCTTTTTGAGACAAAGTCTTACTATCCAGTTCAGGCTGCCCTTGAGCTCCCTTTGTAGACCAGACTGGTTTCAAACTTGCAATGATCCTCCTGCCTCAACTTCTGGAGCACTGGGATTATAGGCATGCACCCCCACACCTGGCTTGATCTATCATTTATTACAATCCCTCTGGTATTTTCATTAGTATGGCTTTGTAATACATGTTAACAATCTGGCAGGATATAGTTACATTTTATTACTTTAGTTTTGAGAATCTGAGAGCTAGGTATATATATATATTCTCCAAGAAGGTGTTTGGGAGTCTTTTTGGTGACTATGATAGACTCAAAAGAAAGGACATTAAGACACAGGGACTAGGGGATCCCCAAGGAAATGGCCAGATGCCATGTAGTGAATGTCTTGCTTCGCAACTCCTGATTATTCACACAAGAGACCAAGTAGCTCTGTGGTTTTTTTTTTTTCTTTCCTCATCAAGCTTTTAATTTTCTTAGCACACTGATTAGGACCTCTAGTACTCTGCAATTTTTTATTTTTATTTTTAACAGACTTTATTTTTAGGGCAATTTTAGATTCACTGTGAAACTGAGCAAAAGATAGAGATTTCCCTTAGACTCCCTGCTGCTACACATGTCTAGGGTCAGCACTGTCCCCAGCCCCCACCAAGCAGATGTATCTGTTCCAACTGGTGGACCTACATTTACACTATGTTATTACTGAGAGTCTGCAGTTGATATTAGGATTCACTTTGCTCAAATCAGTGACTCCGATTTTTTAGTTTGTGTTGGTATTCTTATTGATTGGGGGGGGGGTAATGGGAATTGAACTAAGGGTGTGGCACATGCTAAACTAGTGTTCTATCACTGAGCTATCTTCTCAGCCCTAGTGAACCTTTTTTAAATATGAGCAAAACAGCTGAGAGCCCCAGGTATTTGAGAAAAGCATTTTACATGAAAGAGTGTGTAATAAACAGTAAACCTCTCTAGAGGAAAGAGAAAGTTTGCCTGAAGAACACTTTTTTAATATATATATTTTATTTTTACTAGGGACTGAACTTAAGACCTTGTACTTACCAGGCAGGTACTTATGCTCCTGAACTATATCCCTGGCAAGAACACTTTTTAAAATTATCATTGCTTTATGCAGAGGAGTGAAAAAAAATATTGAATCCATGAAATAAGAAAAAAAAGGTCAGAGATTTTAGTGGTTGACTGATTGTGTCAACTTGAGACATTTAGAAGCTGAACTAAATGGATTTAGCAACTCTACACCCAAGGGTGTAGACGACCCACCCTAGGCCAGCTCATCACCTGGAGGTATAAAAGGGAAGGAGGAAGGCATTTTATTCTTTGGAGAAGCTTCAATCTTCACCTTTGGTTTGGACATGGTCTCCTGGCTTCCAGGGTAGACTCGTCAGCTTTCCAGCATGGACTCTTCAGTCTCTCATCCTACAGCCTTTGGCCGACTGTCACAGACCCCTCAGCCTGCTGGTGTGAACTTGCACAAGACACTAGAGTGAACTCCAGACCTTGGATTGAATCTTTCGGCCTCCAGTGTGTAGACACCCTCTGCGCTTCCTCATCAGACTCTGTGGCTGACCATCCTAAGCCAATCTTGTCATTTCTTATACATTTGTATATCTCGTGTTATATCTGTCTCTCTAATAAAACCCTGACTAATGCAGAGATCTAGCTCAGTGGCACAGCACCTGCTTGGCAAGCTTGAGGTTCTAAGTTCAATTCCCAATAACAAAAGGAAAAAAAAAGATAAGGTCTAAAAAACAAAAACACTGGCAGAGAACAAAAGCCAAATTACTGCAAGATAAAAACATGAAAAAACTGAAAACTTCAGTAGAATGACTGAAAGACAATTAGCAACTCCTCCAAAAACTATAGTAAAAGACAAAAATAGAAAGTTTTTTTTAAAGTCAGGACCAATCAAGTAGGTCCAACAAATAGGAGTTCTAGAAAAGGGGAACAGAAAAAGTGATATAAGTAATCAAAGAAAATTCAGTACTTTGTTGTTGAGAGAGACAATGATTGCCCAATCTAATGAATGAGTATAGGTTCACACTGTTGAAGAATTCCAGAACACCAGACAGAGCTGTGCCTACAAGTTTCCAGAGAAAGTATAGTTTTATACTCTCAAGAATCAAAGTGACATTAGACTTTGCAACAACGTTGGAAGCTACAAGACAATGGAAGAACATCCTCAAAATTTCAACATAATTTTCAAGCTGGAATTCTGTAGTTAGGCCTGCAATTGTTTTAATAATAGCATTCCTTGAAGATTTTACCAAACTTGCCTGTAAAGCCAGCTGGACCCAGTGCCTTTTTAGTGTCATTCTTCAAAATTTTTATCACAGTCTCCAATCCCAATTTGTCTACTCAAATTTCTTTCATCATGAATTTAATTTAGTAATTTATATTTCCTCACCAAAAACAGTCTGTTGGAATTAAGTGTTCAGTCAGCCTTATCTAAGTACATCATATATCCTCATTTTGTTTATAGTTCGACTTTATAAAAGCGCTAAACAAAATTGTTTCTTGGCTTCTGTGTGTGCCATGTGGACATGTTTTGTAATCAGGATTATGCTAGTTTGGACATATAATTGGAAAGCTTTCCAACTAAACCCCTTGAGCCTTTTACAAGGAGGCTGCCACTAAGCAATTACTAAGCATGAGCTTATATAACTGGGAATTAGTGCAATAAAAACAACAAATCTGATACCTGCACTTAAATCTGTAATTAAATGTCATCACGTCCACTTCAGCTCATTGATTCAACTAACAAGAACCATAAATCTGGATTCTGTCATCCAGAGTACTAGTCACTCCTAGCTTTAACTGATTGATCACTCAGTTGATAAGCCCAAGAAGCTTAATACAACTAACTAAACGGTATTCCTAAGTGGAGACGATGCTGATTCCTCAGCCTAGATGCTGGAGGATTTGGTAAACTGTGAATACTGTTTCTAAACGGATATCTCCCTTTTTCCACCTCACTCTGCATGATAGGAGGCTGCAAAGCCTCCAACTCTGTGGGAGACCTGGTTATTGGGTGATTCACTGAGTTTGGGTTATCTCTATCAGTCCAGATCAAGACGACCCAAAAGAATTTCTAAAGCCAGAAGCAGGAACTCTCTAGAGGAGGAAAGATGAGTCCCAGGAGGCAGAATCAGAGCTGGTTGATTTAGGAACCAAATCCAGCACAGGATCTATAATGCGTCCAAGTAGAACTGCCTAGGAATGCATGCACCAGGAAAACGGGTTTATTAAAGTCTGTAGAATTAAGTTGAACAGAACTTAGAGATTCTGACAGAGCCCAGAAAGAACCTTTAGGATTCGAGGTCCAATGCCAGGCTTTAATCATGGAAAGAGCAACCTCAGTTTATGATCAATCTCTGCCAAGGACAGAGCATGGTATGCCAGAGAGCCCCGCTGGCTTCACAGGAGGCTCTAGAGTGACCTCCGAAGGACAAAGAAGATAACAGCAAGGTGTTTCAGAGTCAGATATACCGGAAACAGAGATAAGGAGGGAGCGGGACCAAGACCAAGACAGAAGCTTTACCAGGGACCACGACATCGAAAAGACTTTTGACATTATTTTCAAATGAGGGCGTGCATGTAATTGCATTTCAACATGTGTGTTTCAAATAATTCAGTATTCACGTTTGAAACGTACCAACACTTTTGCAACTCTGTTTATACAATTCCTTACTATTTAGTATACCAAGAACCTAAAAAGTAAAAAAAGCCCAAGCTTTGCAACATCTGAACATCTTTAAAAAGAATTTAAAAAACTGGACGATGATTTGACATTCTGGGTTCCTAGATTTCACTCACTAGATTAAGAGCTCCCTGAGAGCCTGGTCTACCCAGTGCCCAGATCAAACTCTAGAAATAACAACCATTTTCTGACCTGGGAAAATGGGTTCCCTGAAGTGTGAGGACTTGATTTGAACTCAACTCAGAGCTGAGAATACTTGGCTAACATGCACAAGAGCTCGGGTTTGATCAGCATTGGGAAAAAAAAGAATTGTTTTGTTGGTGGGTTTTTGTTGCTTTGTTTGGGTTTTTGTGAGCGTTGTTTTGTTTTGGTTTGGTTTGGCATTTGGTTTGGGGGGGAGCAGGGCCTTGCTACATGGTTCAGGCTTGCTTTGAACTGATAATGATCCTCTGCTTCAGCCTCCCAAGCGCTGGGGTTGCAGGCATGCACCACCATGTTCAGTCACCTCTTTCTTTCTTTCATTTTTTTTTTGAGGGGGGAACATTTTATAATTTTTTTAGAAAAATCAACCTAAGCCCAGAGAAAATATATTCAAAAATAAAACTAATGTAAGTACTGTGTGATAACCGATTACACCACTGGAGCTCTAAAAGCAACTAATAAATGCTCAACATGTATGAAAATATTATGCTAAGTAAAGGAAGACAGTCATAAAGACCAACATTGTATGAATTCATACATAGATCTATAGAGACAGAAAGTAGATTAGTGGTTACCTAGGGCTGGGAGCTTGGGGGGAAATGGAAAGTGACTGCTAATGGGCTCAGGCTTTTTTCTGGGCCAGTGAAAATGCTTTAAAATTGACTGTGCTAATGGCTGCACAGTTCTGTGCATGTACTAAGAACCATTAGATTACATATGCTATAAATAGTGAATTGTATGGTATGTGAATTATATCCCATCACAGCTATCGTTTTAAATGAAAGCAAAAACAGACATTTTCAAACAAGGGAAAACTAAAGGAATTCATTGCCAGCAGACCTGCGCTAAAAGATATGTTCAAGACAGCTCTTCAGCACACATAACATGATACAAATGGAAATTTGAATGTATACAAATGAATATAGAAAGTAAAAATGGTAAATATATCAGTAAAAATAAGGCACCTTTTAAAATCTCATTAAAATACAATCGACTTTTTGAAGAAAAATCATTATATTGCAACATTTAACTATGTAGAAATAAAACATATGACAGCAATAGTTCATAGCCCAACAGGGAGAGAATGGCAATATATTATGATAAAGTTCTTATATAGTTAATATTATATACAGACAGAGTATGATAATAATGTCATAAGCCCAAAAGAAAACACTTTTAAGGTTTTTGAAAGAGATATAGCTTGCAAACCAATACAAGAGATAAAACAATCTCAGGGCTCCTACTTGAAGAACCTCAGGACCAGAAAGATGACATGATAGTGAGTTCTCTTGATTTTCTTGGAGCTTCAAAAATCCCAGGTTTAGAGGTGAAAAGATAGAGCCAACAGGTGTAGAGCTCCCTGATTCACCAAATCATCTAAAAGAATCTTGGTCCCTCTAGCTAAAATATGAGGAAAGGGGAAATCCAGCAAGACGAAAAACTTTTATATAACAACAACTGTACTCTAGTCAAAACAAAACAAATAAAACCCTGTACAATTCATAGTGTTATGCATATGTACATTTGTACATAATATTGTGTAGTGTGACCAAATGCCTACCTATGCTAGCAAAGGCTAAGTGGGGAGCTTAGTTTTTTTCCACCTTCATAAGGCTCTAAAGGGCACCCAACACCCCTGCCAGGGTGACATAGAGAAAACCAAGTAAGGAGCCAGGAAATATATCCGACATACTTTTTATTTATTAATTTTTTTTGAAATAGAGTCTTACTATGCAGTTCAGGCTGAACCTGAGCTCACTTTGTAGCCCAGGCTGGTCTGAAATTTGCAATGATCCTCCTGCCTCAGCCTCTGGAGTGCTGGGATTGTAGGTGTGTACCACCACGTCCATTTTTAAGGGAAAATATAAAACAGTCCTTGTCTGCAGGTAACACAATTGTATATACAAAAAAAAAACACATTTGTACTTCTATTTGCTATCAATGAATTTAACACTGAACTTTAACATACAGTACTATTTAAAATTATTGAAAAAAGAGCTGTAAGTATATGTAAAGATACAGATATGTACACTTAAAAAGCTACACAACACTAAAGAAGAAATATTTTAAAAACCACATTCATTGATTGGAAGATTTTGTATAGTAAAAATGATGTTTCCTAAATTGATATGCAGAATTAGGGAAATTTGTATCAAAATTACAGTAAGTCTTTTTAATTTTTTTTAAGTCTTTTTAAACTTATAGGCAAGGTTATTCTAAAATTTATATGTAAAAGCAAATAAAAAGAAAATATTATGAATAACCTTATGTCAACAAATTTACATAAGATGAACAAGTTTCCTGAAAGATATGAATAACCAGAGCTAATATTATAGGCAACTGAATCAGATAGAAATTAGTACACAGTGAGAGAAGGACTGGCTCTAAAAGAAATCAACATGAAAATAAAGACATCAATATTGAGGCTGAAGGTGCATCTGATGAAGGACAGATCTCAAGATAAAGATGCAAGGGCCAGGTCTACATGCCTCCCTATAAGGGATAAATAGGAACTTGAGATTTTATTTTTGTAATCAGTACCACCTGGTCCAGGGAGTCCAGCTAGGCATCAGTCACCCAGGCAGATGACCATAGCTTCTGGACCTATGCTCTCATCCCTTCCCCAAAACACTTTTGTCCTTTCCATGTACCCCTGCTGCATGACTCCTTTCCCTATTGGATCAATATTAGCTAAACAGTTATGCTTATAATCCTGTAGGTTGTTAGTAGTTTGATCCAAATTCTACCTACAGGGTGACTTTGCTGTACAAATTACCACTGAGCAAAGACCTTAGTAGCCACACTCTTTGGGATCCCTTCTGGAAATCCAGGAGCTGTTCCTTACTCCTTATTTCTTTGTGTGTGTGTGTGTGTGTGTGTGTGTGTGTGTCTGTATGTCTGCGTGTCTGTGTGTGGTTTTTGAGACAACGTCTCACTCTGCAGTTTGGGCTTGCTTTGAGCTCACTTTGTAGCCCAGGCTGGTCTCAAATTTGAAACAGTGCTCCTACTTCAGCCTCCCCAGTGCTGGGATTACAGGTATGAGCCACCACACCTGTCCACCTTTATTTCCAATGAAAACCCTTCTAACTTCTTCCTTTGATTGTCAACTACATTCCTTGATATCATAGGACCACAAATTCAGCCAATTTGACATCTAACAGATCAGGAGTTATATTTTTCCTCTATTGCTCATTCAAGAAGACCACTATATTTATTTAAAACAACAGCAACAACAAAAAAACAGTTTGTAGTTTGAAACCTTTGCATAAAGAAAACTCCAGGCAAAGGTGAGGTCACTGATGAATTCTACCAAACATGTAAGGCAAAATTTTAACATTTCTGTGCAGACTCTTCCAGAAAATAAAAATCATATATCCTAAACCAGTTTATGAGACAATCATTAGTCTCCTGAAAATAACAGATAAAAAAATCTTCAAAAAGAAGAAACAGAGGTCATACTTGGTGGCACACACCTGAAATGTTTTTAAAATGTTGATTTCCCTGAAGTTGATTTACAGATTAAGTGCAATCACAATAAAACTCTCGGCAAGATTTTGGGTAAAAGTTGACCTAGATAAAGAACAAGTTTTGAATTACTTGTTTTCAAGCTTTACTATAAAAGCTATTATAATCAATAGGTCATGGTATCAACATAAGGATAGATATATAGAGCAAAATAACAGAATAGAATCTGAAAGTAAACAATTGATTTTATGTAGGCAACTGATTTTTTACAAAGTTGCCACTGTAAATCAGTATGGAGAGGATTTTTTTTTTAATCAAATGGTTTTGGAACAATTGAATATGGGGGGAAAACGAATGCTGGCCGCTCACATATGGAGTTCCATATGCCTCACTTATCTGTATGTCATATGCTTTCCTGTGATTGGGAACTTTTCTGCCATAACATCTGTGAACAGGTTTTTTTATATTGTTTATACTATCTCTTGTTTTTTCATTGATTCTGATCAATCTTATGCTATTCTTCTTTGCATTATCTAGCAGCTGCTGAATTGATTTCTTAGGGTCCTTTGCTATTTTTAAGAAATCTTTCTAAGGGGCTGGGGATTTAGCTCAGCGGCATAAGCACCTGCCTTGCAAGTAGGCAGTCGTGAGTTCGATCCCTGGTACCAATAAAAATGAAAAAGACCAAAAAAAAAAAAAAGAAAAAGAAAAGAAATCTTTCTATTCATGATTGCTAATTGCATTTCTTTCTTTCTTTTTTTTTTTTTTTTTTTTTTGTCTTTTTCCTTTTTATCAGTACCGGGGATTGAACTCACGACTGCCTGCTTGCAAGGCAGGCGCTTATGCCACTGAGCTAAACCCCCAGCCCCTATAATTGCTAATTGCAAGCCTGTCTTCTTATCTGAAAATCTGTCCCCATGTTGGCTCATTCTGCTGCATATAATTTCAATGGAATTTTTAAACTCTTGGATATCTGTTTGAACCTATTTCTTGGATTCCATTTCTTTTCTATGTTGGGCATTCATAGTTTCCATCACTTCCTAAGCTCCCTCTGTTTATGTTTTATCTGTATCTGCTCTCAAGTCACTAGTCATATCTTTCACTACGGTCACCATCTGTATAGTTATCAGAGAAATTATTTCTGATTTTTTTTCTAGAGACTCCTTCATCTGCTTTGTCACTTATGCTGTTTCCACTTCGGAGAGTCCAGATGGGTGACTCTCAGGTTGTTCCTCCTTATTGCCCCCTGGGTTTGCCTTTGGTGAACTGCAAGTCTGGAGTTGCATCTTGTTAAGGGTCTTCTCAGTTTCTGGTTTCTTTTTTTCAGTTTAATTCCTTACTTTATTGCTAGTATTTAATACCCTTAGGAGATGACTACTTCTCAGAGGTGTCTTTCGGTGTAGCTGGCTTTTCAGTTGTGTGGCTGCTGCAAGATCCTACCTCTTCGATTTACTGGCGATAAGAAGTTGCTGCCTACTTGGCCCAGTCACTGATTCTTTGGCACTGGCTTGTCATATTATTTATGACCCTTAGGCAATATCAGTCTTGGTATACAAGGAAGAACAACTATTAGGCCTATTATGTCACCTTAGCTAAAGTGGTACAATCAGCAATATCAATAGCAGCTGAGCAATATCATTTTCACAGCCGAGAAAATGACAAACTGAGCTGGGCTGGGCATGGTAGCACATGCCGTAATCCCAGCACTTGGGAGGTGAGGCAAAAAGATGACTGAAAGTTCTAGGCAAGCCTGGGTTACAAAGGGAGTTCAAGACTAGCCTGAATTACATAGCAAGACCCTACTTTGAAAAAAGAAGGCAGCAGCCAGTCCTGCCCCAGCATGCACTCCAGCAGCCATCAAGAGATACTGCCCACAAGTAGCCATCATGGGCTGGGTAAAACAGCAGCCTGCCCTGCACAAGCACACTCAGTGCCCACCACTGGATACCTACAGCCACACTAGTTAGAAGAACCCAGGAGAACCAAACAGACATGCTCTGGAAAAATTGTAGCCAATGCAGGAAGTGCCTGGGACTGGACCAAGAAAATGTCACAATGAAGAAGCAAAAGGCAGACCCTGGACCCCAGCTCAAGCAGAGCAAGTCCAGGAGATGAAAGCATGGAAGTGATTAGGAGTCACATACCTGAAGTTTTTGAAGTGATGGCAACAGAAGTCAAGGGATAACTTGATGAGGCTATAAAAGAAATTAGAACAGATATACTATCTCAGGTAAAAGAAGAAATGAAAAACATAATAAAGGAATTGCTAAGCATCTCTAAAGAAAATATAGATTAAAAAATTAGATCATTGTAGGAAAATGAGGGAAACCATGAATGAACAATGTAAGAGAGATTTAAAATGCATGAAACAGATTCAAAGAGATATCCAGGAAATTAATAATTCCATTGAAAGCTGGCAAAACTGCTCAAAAAGAAACTGAAGATACACATTCAGACCTTAAAGACAGATGTGCAGCTTATGATCATGCAAGGAAAGATCTCTTAAGAATAACAAGGAACTAGGAAATAAAAATTCAATGACTGCAAGATGATTCAAAGGAAAAATAATTTAAGAATAATAGGTGTCACTGAAAAAGCAAGGATCAACACAAATGACATTAAAATTCTATTTACACAAGTATATACAGAATTCTATTTACAGAAGTAAATTCTATTTACAGATAAACAGATAAGAGAGGCAGATAGAACCAAAATAAATCTACAACAAGACATATAATAACCAATATTCCCAAAATTCAACACAGTAATAGCATATTAAAAGCTGTTAGAGAAAAGAAACAGATCACCTGTAAAGGAAAACCCATCAGAATCATGACAGACTTCTCAATACAAACCATCAAATCAATAAGAGCTTGGAGTGAAGTGTTTCAAATCCTGAAAGAAAACAACTTCCAACCCAGATTGATGTACTCTGCAAAACTATCTTTCAAAATTAATGGAGAAACAAGATACTTCTATGACCAAGAACAACCGAAGGAATTCATGACCACAAAACCAACCCTACAAAAATACTGAAAGATATTCTAGACAGAGATTTTTTTAAAAGACCACAGTATCAGAAACAGTGGCTGAGAAGGATCACCGAGTAGGGCAGACAATTGAATGGAGGGGACAATTGAAAGCAGGCAGCCAATGGCAGGAAAATAGCATGGCAGAGATGAGCCAGTGCATGTTGGCCATAGCCAATAGTGTAGATGCCCTCAATTCACCAAGAAAAAGAAACATGGGGGGCTGGGGATTTAGCTCAGTGGCTTAAGCGCCTGCCTGGCAAGCACGAGGTCATGAGTTCGATCCTCAGCACCAAAAAAAAAGAAACACAGGTGGAGTAGATCAAGAGACAAGATCAATCAATAACCTTTATTCAAGAAACACATTTAATTTGAAAGGAAATTCATAGACTAAAAGTCAAAGGAGAGAAAATAATGCTCTATGTAACAGGGAATCAGAAAAAAAGTAGCGGTAGCTTGTCCATCAACTGCAGAATGGATAAGAAAGATATGGCATTTCTATATAATGGAAAGCTACTCAGCTATAAAGAAAGATAACCTTGAGGCTCTTATAGGTAAATGGTTGCAACTTGAGATCACGCTCATGGGTGAAATGGTTCAGGGTCACATAGGTGAACATCGTGTTATCTTCTAGTATAAAAAACTAAGAGTTAGTGGGATCCAAAATGCACAATAGATGTTGTAAAGGTGAAAGGGGAGGAGATGTCCAGAGGGGGAAGGCAGTGGCCATTGTTAATCTATATCCTGTTTTGAGACCCTTTGTTGTTTTCATTGTTCTGTTTAGCTTGATTTTATTGTTTTGTTTTATTTGACATTTTCGTATTTGATGACATGGACAGATATTTTAGAAATAACAAAATGTATTATAGTAGCCATTATTGATTTCTTGTTATCTGGTTTTGAAGCCCTGTTTGGCTTTATTTGTTTTCTTTTGATTCATTTCATTCTATTTTGTTTTGTTTGATTTTATTATGTCTGATGGTATAAGCAGCTACTTTGAGATAACAAGATGAATTATGGTAGCTATTGTTCTACGCCTATTGTCTTGTTTTGAAGTACTGTATTGCTGTCATTGTTTTGTTTTGATTAGTTTTATTCTGTATTGTTTTGTTTGATCTTATTATGCCTGATTGTACAGGCAGTTATTTTAAAGATAACAAAAGGCATTTTGGTAGCCATTATTGATTTCCTTTTATCTTGTTTTGAAGCTTTGTGTCATGTGCATTGTTTTGTTTTGAATAACTATTCTATTTTGCTTTGATTTTATTATGTCTGATGGTATTAACATCTACTTTGAAGATAAAAAGATCCATTACAGTAGCCATGTTTGGTTTCCTTTTATCTTGAAGTCTTGTATCACATTCATTGTTTTGTTTTGATTGTTTATGTTCCGTTTTATTTCTTTTGATTTTATTCTCTTCAGAATAATAAAAGAAAAAAGAAAGACAAACTGAGGTAGGTTCAATTTGCCACCTTTAACCATATAAATTTGTGGTTATATAACAAAATCTCAAATCAACCAGAAAATTGTGTGCAGTATTTAAGCCTTCAGGGGAGCAATTTTACCCTCAGGGAGAAATTTTAAAAGGGCCTAGGGGGGAAATAGAAAAATAGAAGACATGGAAGAGATTAGAAGCACAGTTAGAGGACAAAGGAGAAATCTCACAAACTATGGACAACTGGTGAAGAAGACAGGAAGGAAAAGAGAGAAGAAAGAAATAAAAACAAGGACAGAATAGAAAAAAAATTCCCTAGAAATTGTGTTTACACTCATATAAAAACAAGAACAAATAATAACAGCAAACAAAAAAGAAGAGAGAGAGAGAAAGAGAGAGAGATGGAGCCAAGGAGATAACTCAGTGGCACAGCATCTGCCTGGCAAATGCAAGGTCCTGAGTTCCATTCCCAATACAAACAAACAAACACCAAACAGAGAGAGAGAGAAACAGAAAAAAAAGATTTTTTTTTTTAAAGTCCACTTCAGGGCATGTCTCTGCTGTCACTGGTAGACAATGTGGGCAGACAGAGTCCAGATCCATATTGATTAATCCCAGAAATCCAGACATAGCATCAGGGCAGGGTAGTAGATAATCCCAGTGAACCTGCACATTTAATTACACTGAAGCTCAGGGGCCCCAGAGGCCTCACAGTAGTCACTGCGGGTCTGC
Organism: Cavia porcellus; assembly: GCF_034190915.1. Lineage (NCBI taxonomy): Eukaryota > Metazoa > Chordata > Mammalia > Rodentia > Caviidae > Cavia > Cavia porcellus. The sequence continues at coordinate 27,084,436 of NW_026947508.1, forward strand.
AGGTTCAAACCGCACCTCCCACACAGTGAGTCTGAGTTCAGAGAGAAAGCATCACCTGCCACCTTCTCTTTTTTCACTTAGGTCTCTCTCTTTCCTATCCTCATGGGCTTCAATTCTCACTTCAGATCCTTGCTGGATCCTGGGAACCTCCCTCCTCCTTCTGTTACTCACATTGCTGTATTCCAGGGTCTGGACACCAAATCTCTGCGCTCACCACTCCTCCATTTTCCTGAAAGTCCCCAGCCCTTCATATCATACACAAAAACTAACCCAAAATAAATAAAAAACCCAAACATAAGAGCAGATCGTACAAGACTTCTTTAAGTAAAACAGAGAAATTCTTGAGTTAAGATGTGTGTGACCTTGGATTCTTACAACACAAAAACACAAACCATCAAATAAAAAATTGATAAATGAAGTTTTATCAAAGATAATAACTACAAGACATGAAAAGGTGCTCAACAGTGTTAGTCATAAAGGAAGCACAGTGAAATCACAATGAAGCACCACTGCAAAGTCTTCTGGAAGTCTAAACTGAAGGCAGATCATAGCAACTACATGGATAAATCGCAAAATCCTGCTAGATGAAAAAGTCAAACACAAAAACCAACATACATAAGACTTTGTTTATATGAAATTCAGGGTTGGTATGAGGATTACATGGAATGACTTCTTTTTTTTTGGTATCAAAAAATTTTTGGTCATGGATAAAACTCATAACTGTGTGCTTGCAAGGCAGGTGCTTATGCCGCTGAGTTAAATCCCCAGCCTCAGAATGACTTCTAAAGAGCAACCTCTTGCCCATCAAAGAGTTCAGTATTTTTTCAGCTGTATTTTGGAATAACTATTACTGAGGCAGACCCTGCTAGGGTTCACCTATATCATGTTGTCCTCTTTTTCTGGGACACACTAATGGACCCCACGTCTGGACTCTTTTCCTCTCATGAGACTATACAACTAGTTCCCAACAACAGATTGTGGGAAGTGACACGATACCTCAGGAAAAAGCCGTGAAGTGTGGTTTGCCTTCCCTACAATCTCTTACTTTGCTGGAGGATAGAGAGCATCTGGTTGAGGACTCTGAATCCCTACAGGGTGACAGAACTACCTCCTGACTGAAACCAGGATTCCTGAATGACCTCATGGAGCAGGGCAGTCCCCATTGCTCTGGATTTTGAAATCAGCAAAAATCAATCCTTCATTGTGTTAAGCCATGGAGATGGAGAGTTGAATTTTTATTTTTGTGCTGATTGTATCATTTGCTTTACGAATTCAGTATACCCATATAAGGTACACCCACATAAAAAACCATTCCATTCTTATCCTTCTTAATCTTAACACCATTCCTCAAAAATCCTACTTTATGTCTGGTCTAGTTTCCAACTCTCCTCCTTCCTTTCCTAGTCCTGTGCTTGAATCTTCATATTTATATCCTGCTACAATGCTGAGTCTGGAATCTCCACCAAACCAAATCCCCACTGACAAGCCAACATTTTAAGTAACACATCTTGATCTCAGGGAGGCAGGGAGAGCTGATAGAATAAACACAGTTTGTTATGCTCAGAATTCTTGTTTTAAAAACTAAGAATGAACCCCCTGCTCTATAAGTGACTAGTCAAGTGACCATGGCTTTACAACTCCATCTCTGAGCCTCAGTAGTACTGCCTGTAAGACATGGAAATAGACTTCTTCATAGTATTGCTGTGAAGACTAAACTAGACAAAGGATGTGGAAGGCCTTGCACAACCTCCAACACACTAATCTCTCAATAGGTCCCAAACTACTTCTCTCATTCTTAAGGACACCAGAGCCAACCCAGCGGCTGGACCAAGCCGACTGTGAATGGAGGGATGCATACCTGATTCCAGCAGGGATGACATCTAATCATCCTTCTTTCCTGTACCCATAGACACAAAACTATAGACCTCTTATTTGGAAGTACTGTGGCAACCTCTTCTCAAGTACATGTTGACAATGACAGCATCAACAGCAACAATCCTGTGCTAACACCTGTAAAACTCTACTGGGTGTACTGTGCTGTGTACTCCCCATGACAAAGTCATTTAATTTTCACCACAATCCTATGAGGCACATAGTCTACAGATGAGGAAAATGAGTTTCAGGGAAGTTAAGTAACCTGCTGAAAGTCACACTGCCACCAGGTAGCAGGGCTAAAAAATGAATTTATATATATGTTCCATCTTTCACTGATTAAGTCAACAAGTTGTTTGTGCTGTCTGCTCCCCACCATCCTCTGTGCTGGGCCTAAAGACACAAAGATGCGGGGAAACTTAAGAGGTACTCAAGAGGAAGTAGATCCTTGATCACAAGCTATAGTCGCACACTCAATGGGACCTGTGCAGTGTCAATCCCTCTCTGGTCCCTTCTTCCAGCTCTGCTGCCTCCAAGAGCTCAGAACCCCAGAACAACCCAGAGACGCTTCCTGAAGCTGCTGTTTTCCTTGGCCCCTGAGACAGGCAACAATGTTCAAAAAGGTGGAAAACAAGACAGAGGTGGGGGTATAAGGGACAGCAGTCCCTGCCCCTTGCCCAGCAACCTGTGTCTGTCTGTCATTGTAAAAACAGGGGCGCAAGGGGCTGCCCCTCCACCGGCCCGCCAGCCCATCCAAGCCATTGTTCGATTGTTGTGACAGGGATTCAGCTGGGGCCCGTGGACAGACGGTGGGCTTCCTCCCTGGCTTGCCATGCTTGGACAGCTGGAGGAAACAGGCGGCCAGTGAGCCAGCTCTCCACTCCAACAACAACAGCCTGCCCGCCTGCTGGCGGCCTGCTAGGGGATCGGCCTGGAGCCAGAGAGGCCACCCCACTCCACCCGCACTGGCAAAACATGTTTTCTTGTTTTCCGAGGGGGAGCATGAGGCCCGTATCCATCCTGAGCAAACATAGGAGCTGATAAGCACGGAGGGGCCTGGCTGCCAGGCCTCTAGCGGCAGCTACAGGGAGGACCAGGGCCCAGGGCCAGAGCCAGACTCTCCCAGGTCATTTAAGCCAGCCTGCCTAGTTCAGAGTCACAGCAAAGGAGCAGAAACTCCTGGCTGCTCCGGGCATAAAGGACCCAACCTAAGTCAACTTCTACTGAAAAGGGAAAATCCCAGAAACTGCCAAATACAATTGCTGATCTCAGCAGCACTGCAGGCCAGCCTCTGAGAGCTTCAGTGCATCCCTGGGTGCCAGCTCTCGGCCAGCTTCAGCATGCTCATATATTCATTTCCTAGAGCTACTATAGGAACTGTTACCAATCTTCCACCGCTGCATCTCATTTTTTTTGTAAGGAAACATAAAACAAACCTGTTAGGTTAATGTCTCAGTTTGGGTTCCCCCAAAGCAGGGCATGAAGATTTGAGTGCAAAGTCGTTTGTTTAGGGACTAAGCCCAAAAAGCTTCCATAAAGCGTTGGGCACATGGAAAGGAGTAAACTATTATCAGACACCTTAGGGAGCAGGGACCACTGTGAGGAACAGGGACTCAGTCTCTTTAGAGGCTCCTGGGAGACAGCATAGAACAGCTCTGTGCCTCAGACTTGCCAGAAAACTATTTGTACAAATCCATCTTCAGCCCACCCTCAGGGGGCTGGTCCTGATACCCTAATTCTCCAAGCTTCCAGACTGCCCCATGAGTGGGCTGAACATGCTCCTGTAGCCAGGGCAAGTCCTCAGGCAAAAAAGTGCAACTTCACAGCATGTGTGACAATAATCAGTGCCACGGGGACACAAGTGGGACACTGTAGTTGGTTAAACAGGGAGCATCACTTCCATTTTTCACTCTAAACCATAAGGTTCCCTGTGCATATGGTGCACATTGGGACCCTCTTGGCTCCCAGGAAAAAGTTGATTTCTCTCCAAAAGTCACAGCCCCTACAGCGAACTCCACAGGCTCTGAAGCCCTCTAGGAGATGACAAGTTTGCTATTCCTGCAAATTCTGACCCTGACCAGAGACAGTGCCTATCCTCTTGAGTCCTCTTTTCCGTTCCCTCCCCATCTGCAACCTCCCCATCTGAAAGGTTGAGAAGGTACTTATTTTTCCTCTTTCTAGGGGAAGATCTTACTTTTACTGTCCAGATGGCATATGACCAATCTCTAAATCCTCTTCATCACATCTCCCTTTAGGTCCAGGGGCTCTTGTGCAAAGCAAAAGCCAGAGACCTACCAGCTCAGCACCAGAGTACTGGGAGCGCTCAAGGGAGGCACCATCTGGCGTTTTCCTGCACAGATGAAGACAAGCTCTAAAAGTCAAGTGATTTGTCCAACTTTAACATGGCAAGCTGCCTTCTGATTCCAAGTCTTTAGACAGAAGGCAGTGTGCATCTTGTCACTGGAGGTTTACAATAGATGCCAGGAAGGCTGCTCTGACCTTCCTCTGTCCTACCATTTGCATGGGTGCAGGGCTGTGCCAGAGTGCACCAGGCATAGGCAATAAAGGGGATGCACTGTCTATAGTAACATGAGAAAGAATAAGAAGATGACTAAAACCCAGGCTGCTTTTTATTATCACCACACACAACCATTGAGGAGAATATTAGTAACTAAGATGTTCCGTCTGAGGTGGGCTGCTCTCACCAACCTGCCAAGTGTAACACCCTTCTGTAACCATGGCAGACAGTATAAGCTAATCAGTTGTCTTCGTCCTATGGAAGTAGGATGCTGCCTCCGAATCCATCTTCTATGCGTGACTCTAGACAACCGCTTGGGCTAGCTTCAGAACTGAGCCCCACATCTAAGTATCCTAGGACCTAATAGTCTCAGCCCAGGCCCTGTTTAAGAAGTGTTCCTTCCACAGTCTATTTTCTGGGCTAGGGGTCTAATCTGCACTCCGCTCTCTCAAACTTAACCTATTCCCTATCCCTGCCCATCTCCGTGATTTCAGCCCTCATTAATCTTTTTACTGTCCTCAGGTCCACTTTTGTTCTATTGTTATCCAACTACATATCTGCTTTCTGCACCCAGTGCTCTAACCTGAGAGCCCAACCCAAAGAGGTTTAACTTTCTGTCCATGTAACTTCCCTGAAATTAGATGGCGCAGTCTCTCAGGAAGCCCTAACAGGTGATTTCTCACCTGTGCATTTTGTCACCACTCTAACCTTGAACCCACTAGAAAATTCCATCTGAGAGGCCTGGCCTTTAGCGCTTACTACTATCTCGAGCTACGTTATGGATTTGCTTATAGGTTTAGTGTCTTCCCCTGCACTGGAAAATGAATTTCAAATAGGCAAAACCCTGGCCCATCTTATTTCCACTGCATCCCCAGTATCCAGTGCAGTACCTGGAACACAATAGACATTCAGTAGCTATCAGCTGGATGAAGAAATAAAATCACTTTCCTCATCGCACAATTTGACCTCCTGGGCCCAGATTCATCTGGGCAGCTGTAATGTTAAGAGGCTCTGCCTCAGGATGTCGGCCTCTGAGCCCCTTCTGAGTACTCCCATCCTTCAGGACCTCAGGCTCTTCCACCATCCCATGTTCTTCTCACTGACCTTCTCCCTGTCCCCTCACCAGTCTCTGAGATCTGGGGCTTTCTCACCTTTTAAACAAATCAGCAGTCCCAGGGTTGAAACTAGGAGACTAATGCACAGAGCTAGGACCTAAAAGCCAGACAGGCCCAACCAGCCACAGGCCTCTAGGCTGGTTACATAACCTGTCTACAATTTTCTTTTCATTAACAAAATGCTAAGGGTTCTTGGAAAATTAAACAGGAAGATACAATATGCCAGGTATGTAGTGATCACTCAGTGGTGTTTCCCATTACTCATTCTAAGTTGAAAGGCTATAATAATCTAAAGGAAAAATTCCAATCCACTTAAAATCTCCCCAAAGCCTTCCAAGGATCTCTAGGAAATGTTCAAAACTTACGTTTGCACAGAGTACAGACTGGAAAATGCTAATCCAAATACCATTCTTCTTTCATTGGTGTTAATGACCCTGATTTTTCAGCCGCCTTTCCTGTACCTAAAGCCTTTGCTTTAGGTTTTCCTCACAAGATCCAGTCTCTGACCTTCTCTGACCAACACAGTGCAGCAAAAGTGACTGTGTACCAGCTCTGAGCCAAGGCCTCCAGAGGGCTTGTATTTCATATCTGCTGTTTTACAACTCCACCATCTTCCAACCTTTCAAACTTAACCCAGGACACAAAAGAATGATACCAGAACAGCCTGCAAGAAGATGAGGACACATGTAGCAGAGTTAGGCCACATCATCCCCTAGCTGAGGCAGTCTAGACCAATCAACAACTGACTAACACCAAGATCTCTGCATGAGCCTATCCAAGATCAGCAGAGCTGCCTAGCCAACTCCAAATCAGCTCTAGACTTGTGACCCATAAATCTCACTGCTGTATCCCACTGAAGTTTTATGGTTCTTACATAGCAGAAGCTGACAAATATATTTCCCAACCACCAATTGGACCACTGTGCTCCATCCTCTCTATCAATGGCTGCCCAGCTTCTGCGTCTAGCACCTCCATTAACAGGATCCTAGTTACCTGCAGAGGAAGCCTGTTCAAAAACTGTGTCCATATTTTGTGCACTTCAACCCTGGGAACAAATTCCTAGGTTCACACAAAGTAGTCCAGTCTGTCTTATATGCCAATCTGCATGCTCATCTCAGAGTACATCCTGCCCTTCAAAGTCCAGTTCAAAATAAATTTGCTTTTTTCCCTCAATGCTTATACAAGGGCTCTTAACTGTCTGACGCTTTGTTCTTCCTCACCCCTACGTTGACACAGCTGCCAAATGCTAAAGACTATTTCCTCAGTCATCACTCTCATATCTTTGGCCTGCAGCCCTCCAAAAGTGGCCTGCCTGCAACCAGTTGCACTTCCCCATTCCTTCCTCCATGTTAGCTGTACTCATTCACCCTTCGTCCAAAGAAAGTCACCTAGCACCTTCACCTTCTCTTCCAGGACCCAAGAACTAGGACACAAAAGGCAGTCTCTCCTCTGGAGAAATTGTATTAGTGAGAAGGCTCATCATTCTAGCACAGAGATCTGAGAGAGGACAATGACCACGTATCCTTTATTGGGTATCTCCTATATCAAGTACTTTGAAATCATACATTACATACAATCGTCCAACAAACTCCTGAGCTGTGTTGTATTAATTCCTACTGAGGGATTTCGAAGGCCCAGAAAATTCAAGTGAGTTGTCCAAGCTATCTGACCTACATGACCCCAAGCCCAAGCTCTTCCTATTCACCAAATTGCCTTTCATGCTCTTATCATGACTCTGCCCTATTGAAATCTGCAGCAACTCCCCACAACCATCAACATAAAAGCCACTCTCTTTATCATGGGCTTTAAGACATCACCTGATACTATGCTTACACCAGAACACCACGGCCTTGGCTTTCCCATACCCCTTGTTGTATGCTGTTCTCTCAGCCTGGGATGTCCTCCTTCCATTGGACCCAATCCTTCCTCAACACCCAGCTCAGGGGAACCTTCTCCAGAAGTCTTCTCTTCCAGTGGGACTCTCCTGTGTACCCACAGCACTAGGCCAGGTCCTCTGAGAAGGCCAACCAGTTCCCACAGAAACAAGAGGTCTCAGAAGACACAGACTAAATCAGACCCATCTCTACATTTTCTTGATACACCCTGCACTCAGTAGTTATGGAATCAGACAGTTTGGACTGGATTGAACTGAACTTGACTGGATTAGACTGGACTGAATTGAATTAGATTACTGACAAAATAGGAAAGTGGGCACAACTCTTTTCTTGGAGCATGTTCTATCGGATTAAATTCAGCAGACCCCAACTAAGCTAATCCTCTTGTTTTTTGAATGGGGAAACAGAGACTTTCCTGGTCTTACCAGGTCCCTGATCTCCTGACTGTCAGCCCAGAGCTCGTGGAGAGGCCAGTTCCCAGGAGAAGGCAGCAAAGATGGAGGCAAGGACCTCTGCTGAGGGAACTACTCAGACCCTCTCCAGCCTCCCTGACTCCTGTTCTGTCTGCTGCCATGAGCTCACCCTCCAGGTGCAGCAGAACAATGCCGCTCCCTATGCATTTGGGTCTCACTTCCACCCTCAGGAAACCCCTTTGGAGGAAGGAGGACTACATCATGGGCAGCACTGGGCTACCAGAGCAGTTCACCACCTGCTTGGCAGCCAGAAGGAAGGAAGCAACAGCTAGCAATTTGCAGGTGCTCGGGCCCTGACTGTGAACCAGGGCTGGTTCAGCCACATAGCTATGTGACTTGGGGAAAGGTAGTCAGTGAGCTGAGCCTTGGTTTCTTTAGCTGAAATACGAAAACTTATCCACTGAGACATTTCAAATGAAAATATCCACTTAAGTGTGAAGCATTCCTCAGATGTGAAATTATTGTTGTGGAGATCAAGTAGGAAATACATCTTGTTCCTAATGCATGGGCCTGAGAAAGAGTTCTTGGGTAGGTGACAGTAACTCCTGGGGAATTTCCCTAAAGAAGGTGGCTCTTATTTGGTTGAACTTGGCAGGGTTGTGACCTGCCCAGAAACAGAGACAGGACAGCAGAACAGTGAAGTATTCATTCCAGAAATACAATATTAACTGAGCACTGCTAATGGAGAGTATCCTCTAGGGTTAAATTCAGAAGACCCCACTGAGGGAACCCCAATTCAAATAATAATATGAAATAATAATCTAGGAACATTTGGAAGTGCTTAGTGTAGGCCAGTGCATATTAACTCCTTTCATTCTCCCAAGAACTCAGTGACACAAGTACTAATGTCATAATATCAATATTTTGCAATGGAAGCAACTGAAACACAGTCTAGGTAACTCACTCAAGGTCAAGTTATAGCTAAGATTCTCATTCACAGAGTCAGGCTCCAGCCTCTGGATTATTAACCATTACAGATGCAGTCTCCCATCACTTGAGAAAATGAGTACATGAGGTGTACATGTGGATGTGTGTCTGTGTGTACAGGATCTAAGAAACGCTAAGTCAGGATACCTGCCCTTCGCCCAGGTAGGGACGTAACTCGCCTACAACAGCACACTGTTTGGAGAGCATCATCCTTCACAAGCTCTGGGAGCAAAGGAGATAGGAGTAAACCTGGACAGGAGGAAGTCAGACAAAGCTGTCCGAAGAGCTTTGGAGAGCATGTGAGGTCATCATCCAGCAGAAGGTGATAAAGGTATTGGGGTCAAAGTGACCCTCTGAAATAAAACATAGAGACATTAAGAGAAACAGTGACTACCAATTGGAGAGGCCCAAAAAAAGCCACAGAGAGGGGAAAAAAAAAATAAAGAGGCAGAAAACAGCTGAGTATTTCATGACTGACTCGCCCAGCCCAACCTCCCTCCAGTCCTGGGATAGAAAATAGCCTGGCTGACCCATAGTGTGCAAAGAATTTCCTGTGTAGCCCTGGGGACCCCTGAGCTGTACTTTCTCAGGGGTGGGGCGGGCTGGGGGTGGAGGATGGGCACCAAGCAGGAGGGGATCAGCAGTCCTGGATTAACACTCTGCCACAAGACGCTGAAGACAGGAAGAAACAGTCCTCCAAGTATGCATGTAGCTAATGCTGAGTTCTGTATGTTTCCTACTGGAAAAGAGGTCAGGTGCGGTAGTGCATGCTTGTAATCCCAGCTGAGGGGGGATTACTGTGAGTTTGAGGCCAGCCTGGGCTACATAGTGAGTTCAAGGTCAGTCTGCACTACATAGCAAGATCATATCTCAAAAATATAAAATGAATAGAATTTAAAAACCAGAGAGAGAGAGAGAGAGAGAGAGAGAGAGAGAGAGAGAGAGCTGGATGAACACATACAAGTCATGCCATGCTGACCACCCCTCTCTATTAGGTCTTAGGGCTAAAGGCACCACTGAGAGCCCTAGGGAGGTCAGAAGCCAACTCCTCTGGGAAACCACCTGATTCAGTTTTTCTGGAGTGGTTTCCAGTTGACCGTATCCTGCCTGGCCCCCAAGGACACCACCTCTGTGTGCACCCTTCTTGGGTCAATGAACTGGTCTCAACTTTTGCTGATGATGTAATGATTCAGGCAGAACTTTCGCTGAAGGCTTTTCCCAGGAAACAAGAGGAGGGACTCAGGAACAGTTAGGCCTGGCTCTCAGAGCCTGGAATATTTGCCTGAGGAAGACAGCTCCTCTCAGGCATATCCAAACAGCCCCAAGCAACATCTCCATGACTCCCAAAGGTAGAGAAAACAAGCTGCATCCACAAACAAACTCTGTCTAGGAACCAGCACCATGCATGGGCCGCCTCTGGACATGAACAGACAGACAGTCCCTTCTGGCATGTGGGCTGGCAAACAAGTATCAACTGCCTACCCCCACCACACTCCCCCACTTTTCTGGAGAAACACAGGCTGCAATGATAGCTATGGAGGTGAAATGCAATTGGATGCCTGTGGTGCTTTGCTGTTTCACTAACATTGCAGGTCTAAGGCTAGTGGTCTGATCGTAGGCTCAGAAGATAACGGTGTGCAGAGACATCTAAGGGGGATCGTCTGAAGGATTGCAGCCATTGTTGATTCCCTATGGTCTTGTTTTGGAAGTCCTATATCGTTTCCATTGTTTTGTTGGGTTGGGTTTTATCCTCTTTTGTTTTGTTTATTATGTCAAATCCAATGGTAGGAGCAGCTATTTCAAAGATAGCAAGATATATTATGGTAGCCACTTTGGATTTACTATTGGCTTGTTCTTTAGTGCATTCATTGTCTTGTTTTTATTGTTTCTATTTTATTCTGTTGTGTTTGATTTTCACTATATCCCAAGTAATCTGCAGCTATTTTGAAGACATCAAAAGGCTTTATGATAACTATTGTTGATTTTTTTGTTTTGTTTTTCTTTGGTACTGGGGATCAAACTCATGACTACACACTTGCCAAGCAGGTGCTTACACCACTGAGCTAAACTCCCAGTCCACTATTGTTGATTTTGTAATGTTTTGAAGTCCTATGTCTTTTACACTGGTTTGTTTTGATTGATTTTTATTGTTTTATTCTCTTTAAAATAAAAAAAAATACAGGGGAAAATTTTTTCTTTATTGTTCTTTTCTTTATTATTTTTCTTATCACTTTGGCTCACTTTTTCCTTTTCTACTTTAAATTTTTCTATTTATTACTTTCTATATTATTTCTATTTTCTCTTTTTTCCTTTATCTTCTGTTTCTCATTGGGTTTTTTTTTTTTTGTTACCTTTATCTAATTCTATAAATATCCTTCTACTCCATCACAGGAACCTTTGTCTCACTTTACTCTTTTCCTTCTCATCTCCCATTGGTTAATTCTTCTTTTTTCTTTTTCTCATTTAAATTCAGTTCATTTATTCTTTTCTTTATCCTATATTATCTTTTATTTCCTTTAAAATTGTTTTCAAATATCCTTTCTGTTTTGTTTGGTTTTGGTTATGGTTTTTTTCATTTTTTTAAAATTTATTTAAGGAGAAAAAGAAAAGAAAACATAAAAAGGGTACAAGTTATACAGAATTTAAAAAAAATAAACAGTAGGAAATCACTAGTTAATAGATTACATATTGTCATCTTAGAAATAGTTGTTCAAGTTACAAAATTAAAGCATATAAAGCGGACATTCAAACAGTGAGACTGCAAACAGTTCTGTCCAATGATCCAACAAAAACTCAGTAATATGGTTATCTATCTTATATCCTTTAGAGCACTTTCTTAAATATACATGCAGTTATATCCTTTAGAGCACTTTCTTTTCCTCTCTTTTTTACAATGACAATTATACATTTTGGGTTTTATTACTCCCATAGTTCTTATTACCTTTTTTGAAAAGAATAAAACCAAATGTGACATAAAAAAACAGAGTCAGTCAAATCAAATGGATGGACATAGTACATAATGTAAAAACAGAATACCAGGTGATCAACAATGGTTATCATAATGCCTCTTGATATCTTAAAAAGAATTACCTATATCATGAGTTATAATAAAATTGAACAAAACAGTAAAGAATAAAACCAATAGAACCAAAACATTGGAGACATTACAGGACTTCAAAAGAAGATAATGGTCAAACCAGAATGGGCATTATAGTGAATCTTACTGTCTTCACAGTTGTTGCCTATACTCTCAAACTTGGTACTATCAAGCAAAACAGAATAGAGTAAAATCAGTCAAAACAAGATGGTGAGAGCAATACAGGGTTTCAAATCAAGTTAATAGGAAATCAAAGTGGGTTACTATAATATATCCTTCTATTTTTTTATTTATATTTCCCTTAAAAAGATAAAAATAAAAAAATAATAAAAAAGGAGATTGAGATAAAAGAGGACATAACAACAAAACAGCACAGGTCAGAACATAGCCATTTAAGCAAAATAGTGTTTCACCACAAGATATCCCAACATATAAGTAGTTACCATAGCGTCTCTTTCCTTGAAATCTTTGAGTATAACTTTGTATACTGTAGCATCAAACATATCAAGACAATGTAAAACCATTCAAGAGAATGATAGTATTACAGGGTATTTAGAACCAACTAACAGAAAATGAACAATAGTTTCTGTATTATCTCTTTGTCTATAAAAGTTTTTGTTTATATTATCACATATACTAAAATCTAATAAGATACAACATGTTAAGACTCATGGAGACAGAAGAACAAAATCTTGATGGGACTTCAAAACAAGATGATATTAAATTGGCACTAGCTATTATGATGTCTTGTTTTCTCCAAAATAGCTGTTCATACCATCCAACCTTCTCTGCCTCATTTCTGTTGAGCTCTTTTTCTGTCATTAGTTGTCTGTTTGTCTTCTTCATTTTGCTTTCTGCTCCATTCATTGTGGCCTCTCTGCCACTGTTTCTGGAATCTTGGTATTTTTCTCTTTTAGAATGTCCTGCAGTAATCTCTGTAGAGTTGAATTGGTGGTTGCAAATTCCCCTAGTTCCTCCTTATCCTGGAAGCACCTTGTTTCTCCATTAATTTCTAGGGACAGTTGTGCAGGTTATATCAATCTTGGCTGGAGGTTATTGTCTTTCAAAGCTTGAATTATTTCGCCCCACGCTCTTCGTGATTTGATGGTTTGTGCTGAGAAGTCTGCTGTAATTCTGATGGGTGTTCCCTTGTAAGTGATCTGTTTCTTGTCTCTGACAATTTTTAATATTCTGTTCTTATATTGGATTTCTGGAATTTTGATTATTATATGCCTGGGTGTAGTTCTGTTTGGGTTGTAGGTGGCTGGGGTCCTGTATGCCTCATAGATCTGAGTTTCTTTACCTTTTCCCATATTAGGGATGTTCTCCTTGATTATTTCTGTGAATAGCCTTTGCAGTTCATTTGTTTGTATCCCTGCTTCTTCCTTTACATTCTTAATTCTTAAGTTATAGACCCTCTTATTGTCTTCTAGCCTTTGTATTGTTACTGCTTGTTTCCTTGTTATTTTTATGAAGTTTCTACTTTCATGCTCCCACATTACAAACCTGTCCTCCTGTTCAGATCATCTATCCTTAGTTTCTTTCAACTGTTATGCTAGCTGGCAATAGAGTTTTTAGTTTCCTGATAATCTCTTTGACCCTGCTTCATGTATTTTACATTTTCTCTATTTTCTCCATCAAACAATTCTCCCCTTTTTTCTGTTCTTCCATTTCACCATATGTTTTTTCTTGGGAGGTGTTTGGCATTTGTTTAACTACTCTACTTATATCTTGCTTTACTTGGTTAAATACTTCACTTTTGAACTCATTTATGAGGTCCCAGAGATATCGCTTTATGTCTATTGGTGCTGTGCCTGATATTGCATGTTTTCTGTCCTCATTCTCCTTTGCATTTACCTTTCCTGGATCAGTGTTCTCAGGATTGGGGACTAAGTACCCTTTCTTGTTGTTTTCTCTTCCCATACTTTTTGTTCCTTCCATACAAGCGAATGTAGGAGGCCCAATTTTTTTTTTCTCTTTTTCGGTTACAGTTTGTTTGAATTGTGCTGGCCAGGTGTTCCCACCCATTGCAGTGTACTAGGGAGACACAGTCCTGGGCAGCCTATGCTGGACCCGCCCCTCCAGGTCAGTCAACCTGCTGAAGGCTTCACTGCATTAGGGTGTACTGCCACATGCAGGGACCTGGTTTGGGCTAGCCTACTGGGTCTTAGTCACGGTGTCACCCAGGTCAAGTGCTCCCCACCAATCCCACTTGAGAGGGGAATATGTGACTGAAGTCACTGCAGCATCCTGTTCCTGCTAGTTTGCTCAGTCCTAGAATGTCCTCTGTTGGAGCCTCCTACTCTATGGAAGGGTCCCTGTTCCTCTCATTCACTGTAGGTCGATGCAGGGCTCCCCACCAGCTCTGCTCTCAATTTGGTTTGCCAATTTCCACTCTCAGAGCTTTCACATCTCTATCCCTGCTGTGCTGATTTAGATGCAGCAGTGACAGCAGGAAATTCAAGCCACGGTTTCCAGAGGCACAGGTTCTAGCTTCAGCACTGAGACTTTAGCTGTTCCAGTTGTAGCACCAGAATTGCATTTCTAGTTGGTTTCTCTCAGCTTAGTTCATTCCTTGGTCAGCAGGGTATATCTCCCCTTGCTTAGGACTCCCCACACCACACCATTCCTGGAATCTAAGCTGGCTACCTCAGAGAGCCTCCATAGCTGCTGTTGTCTATCCGCCATGTTCTCCCAGAAGTTCATTTATTCTTTTTAAGAGTAAGAAAATTTACTGGGGAATAGCAGCAGCTTCTCAGACACAGGAGAGGCCCCAGATGGCATGCCACTGAGCCTACCTCTCTTGAGAAAATTTTATAGAGCAAAGTCACAAGTAGTAGATACAACATGGTTACCCATGTTATAATCAACTGATAAGATTATAAACATAGGCACTCAGGCAGGCATGTTGGCATACCCACATAATCCCAACTGAGGCAGGAGGAAGATCACTGTGAGTTTGAGGCCAGCCTGGGCTACAAAGTGAGTTCAAGGCTAGCCTAAAAAGTATAGCAAAATTTTGTCTCAAAAAAAGAGTATAGTCACTTAGCTCCTATTGATTCAATAGGAGCAAGGGCATACCATCAATCTATAGTCCTAATCTTGTTTTTTGTTTGTTGGTTGGTTTGGTCTGGGTTTTTTGTTTTTGTTTTTGTTTTTCTTTGGTACTGGAGATAGAATTTACAACCTCTTGCTTTCCAAGCAGATGCTTGTGCCACTGAGCTAAATCCTTAGCCCCTTAGTCTTGTGTTTAATTTTAGTCTTAGTGGCAGAGGATTGCTCACCTCTAGTAAGATAATGGTTTATTTATTTATTTATTTTAGTACCAGGGATCGAACTCATGACTGCATGCTTGCAAGGCAGGCACTTATGCCACTGAGCTAAATCTCCAGCCCTTAATGGTTTATTTATATAAAATTGCAAAAGAATAATAGGAATAACTTCAAGCTTCCTTATGAAAGTATGTAAATCTGGCCATTGTGACTTTTTTTTAAAGAGTAGGAAAATTTATTAGAGGAAAGGAATGGGGAATAAGATTAGCTCCTGAGAGACAGGAGAGGTTCCAAATGGGTTGCCAATAAGCCCACTTCTCAAAGAAAGCTGAATTGGGCACAACAACGAGGCAGATACAACATGGGTCAAAATTATAATCACGAGAATAATCACTTGGGTAATATTGATCCAATGGTAGCAAAGGATGTGAATGGCATTATTAAATTTGGTTGATAATCTATGGCTTTGTTTTGAGTCTTAGTAGATTTAGTCTTAGTGGCCTTAGTTTTAGGTTTAGTGATTTTAGGTTTAGTCTTATTTTTAGTCTTAGTCTTAGTGGGAAGGAGAGGATGGCCCATCCCTAATAAAATAATAGGAAATCTCAAAGGGATTATACAAATTTTCATTTATCCCTTAGGGAAGCATGCAGACCTGGCCATCATGACTTTAATCTTCTTTAGATGAGCCTCCACAGTCTCAATGCATTCCTATCTTTGGCACTGGCTAGCCTTGTCTGACTGCCTATAATATTCCCACTCTGAAGAGATATCCCTCACTGCAGTTAGGGGAGAAGAGGTGTAGTTTTCACATAGCTGCTTTGAGCTGAGAAGGGTTGGTGTTATGGTTTGTGTCTGGGTATTCCCCAAAGGCTCATGTAGTCATGGAGGCAGCTGAATCTAGCATTTGTGATTGGTTCATTGTCTGGTGCTGGGATTGGCAGTTTGAGTTCAATAAGGGAAGGAAGTGTGCTTTTCCTTTTCCCTTTTGTCCTTTTATTCTGGTCATTTGTGGTTTCTGCCACAGCCATCACGTTGCCCCTTAGCCATGCCACCCTGCTTTGCAACCAGCTGAATATGGACTGAAACCTCCAAAAATTGTGAACTAAACAAACCTTCCCTTCCCTTCCCTAATTTTGCGTGTAGGTATTTGGTCCCAGCAATGAGAGAAAAGTAACCAAGACAGTTGGAGTAGGGGAAACCACAGTCGGGGGCTTTCTCCAGAGAGATTAGTCTAATGAGCCTTGGATAGAATTCATGTAGCAGTTTAGCAGTTTTCTACTCCCTCCCTTTACAAGGTCAATCTAGTAGATCCCAGTACGTCTATATATTTGTCACTGGTTCCATCTGCATGATCACATGGAGTTTGGAGTTCTCTAAGCAGTGACAAATATTAAACCATGTATAATTAAAGCATGAGCACTAGAATGGAAAGGCGGGTTGGGGAAAGAGCCATGTCCAGAAACTCTCTTAAGGGACTGGAATAGCAGTTGTAACCAGCTGACTTTTAATAGAGTTTATCTGTAAGTCTGATATTTTTGTGTAGGTCCCTCCATTTTAGCTATAAGAAGATGGAGAGTTCAGTGGTTTTGAAGGACAATCTTAGATAAGGGATTTAAAGACGTTTGCTGATATTTCATAGATTCTTTAGCAGTCTTTCCTTAATGTTTGCTTTTTTTTTTTTTTTTAACTTTTTATCGGTACTAGGGATCGAACTCACGACCGCCTGCTTGCAAGGCAGGTGCTTATGCCGCTGAGCTAAATCCCCAGCCCCTAGTCTTTCCTTAATGTGCCATAACAGTGCTGGTTACCAGTGTAACTGGATACTGTCAGAAGGGGTCAGCAATGATTGGAATCCCCATCCCTACCCTTTGTGAGACAGGGTCTCACTATGTAGTGCAGGTTGGCCTTGAACTTGCTAATGTAGCCCTGGCTGGCCTTGAATGCCCAATGATCCTCCTGCCTCAGCCTTCTGAGCACTGGGATTACAGCTGTGTGCCACCATACACAGGAGCAAATGGTTTTTATATGTAGCTTTTATTACTATGATATTTTCCATACATATTTTGGTTATAGTTTTCTGCTGGGAGTTTAAGAACAAGTTAAAATGAGACAGACTTGTGTTAATAAAAATTAACCTCTTTTTATCAAAGTTAGTTAAGTCTCCTTAGACATTACTTTTGGAACTATGTAGTGTCTCTCAGCTCCTCTGTCAGTGTCAGTGGCCAGGATGAGTCAGTGTTTTGCTTGACCATGTTGCTTTCTATGAAACGATGGGAGACTTTTCGCTCTTTGGTGACCCTTTTTTGGCACACTGTACATTTGTTGATTCCTGTCTCTGGTGTCCAGCAGTCTCTCTACTCGGGAGGTTGGGTGACTCACCAAAGTTGTAGGATCCTATAGAAAATGTTCTTTTATGTCCTGGGTCCTCACTGACCTTGGAGGCCAGGGTCAAAATATTGGTTGTGTTCTTACCCCAAAATATCTCTCTAGTTTTAGTCTCCAAATGTCAGTTGCTGAATACCCTGAAGGAATAATCAATTACATCAGTGTTGTATTGAGCTTAACTATTAAAATCTCATATGAATATCAAGCACTTTGAAATATAAAGTATAGCCAGAGGGCTGAATTTCTTACCAATCATGGTTGTTTTAGTAGTTGAATCTCTGCAGAATGTTAACAGACAACACTTATATAGTTGGGGTTTTTTGTTTTTTTGTTTTTTTGTGGTATCAGGGATTGAACTCACCACCTCACACTTGCCAGGCAGGTGCTTATGCCACTGAGCTAAATCCCCAGCCCCTAACACTTATATAGTTTTACAGAAAAAAACTTGAGATAAAAAGCTGTACATAGTATTTCAGAAATGACAATCATAATAACATCATCTTTGCAACACACTTAATGCCCACCTTAGTATAAAATGGCTTTTTTAGTCAAAGATCTCCATCTAACCACAAGACATTAAATAACACAAAGAAACTCTTGCCTAATTTGTTATCCTTCAATAGGACGCCATCTAAGGAGATGCCATGAATATATCTTAGAAGTTTATAACGTCTGGCCTTTAATTTTTAGTGTGTGACATCATTTAGACTGCTTGGTGCCTGAGCATCTCTCTCACGACACAGATATAACATACATCATATAAATTTTTAAATATCATCTCCTCTTTATTTTTTTCATTTTCTTCTCACCCCTTTGGGGTTTTTGTTTGTTTGGTTGGTTGGAGTTTTTGTTTTTGTTCTTTTTGAGACAGGATCTCACTATGAAGTTCAGGCTGGCCTTGAACTTACCATGTAGCCTAAGCTAATCTTGAACTCACAGTGATCCTCCTGCCTCAGTCTCCCAGTGGCTGAGATTATATGTGTGCACTACCATATCATCTATATAAAATTTTTAAAAACTATCATTTGACTGGTGTCCTCATGCTGACTTGACATACATCTCCTATTACAAGTAGTTGGAGCACAAGAGAAAGACATCTGAGTCTAAAAGAAAAAGTTATCACCATAAAAAATCCTAGCTTTACATTTTATAAGATCTTTACTCTCAGAAGGCATGAATACATTTAATACACCACGAAATTAGCAATAAACTAGGCATGATAATTCGTGCCTGTAATCCTAGCACTTTGGAGGCTGAAGTAGGAGGATTTTAGTGAATTCAAGGCTGGCCTGGGCTACAAAATGAGTTCAAGGCCCACCTGAACTGCATAGTAAAACATTGTCTCAAAAAGACAAAAAAAATTAGCAATAATGAGTGTCACATCTATATGAAAATCTTTGTCTCTTAGTTTTTTGTAACAAGAATTTTTTTTTTTTTTTTTTGGTACTGGGAATTGAACTCACAACCTTATGCTTGCCAGGCAGGCACTGTGCTGCTGAGCTGTATCCTCAGTTCGAGAGCATCTTTTAATAAAATCGTATTGTTTTACCCACAGAAATTTAGCTTTTTGATAATGATCAACATAAACATTTCATAATATGTTTAGCAATGTTTATTGGGGTGTATCTCCCATAAGGCTATGGAAATTATTAGGGCCCCATTAGTGAACAAAGACTAGAATAAATGTTTCCAGGCAGTTGCTCCCTTATTTATCAACAAGAATCCCATTCCACAGTTTCCCCGAAGCCTAAAGAGTTCCCATCTTGACAAATTTTTCAAATGACCTATGAAACCAGATCATAACAATTAACACATTATTCTTGACCTATGAAAGACTCCCAAGTTATTATACACAGACAATATGCATTGCACTCATGAAGCCAGTCTTGATATCATTTTGATCAGCCATCAACCTGGGAGGAAGCATGTCTTTAATGATATGTGAGAGTTTTCTGGTGCAATAGAGAACCAAAAGTACTAAAAGAACAGGTTTATTGAGATGAGGACGTGGGAAGGAGCACACAACCGACGTGCTATGCTGTCTTCTTCGACAGGAATATGGGGGTGTGGGACATATGCAACCTTTGAGCGGGGGTAGTGCTTAGGGCGGGCATTGCTGACACACTAGGAGCTGATCGGGATTTTCTTGCGCACAAACAGGAAGGGGACTTGCAATTAAGGCTGAGGAAGAAGCAGGAAGTGGTAAGCATTCTGCTTTCGTCTTCTGCCATGTTAGACCACTGTCATAACCGTACAGTAATTTATTCTAGGGCAAAACTGTTTCAGTATGTACCTACAAGCCAACTTAAATTGTAGACATAAATATTTTAAAACTCCAAAGAGGCAATGAGAAGAAAAAATTACTGAGTTTGAGCAAAATAGTTGTAGATGCTATAACCAGCCACAAATTGAACAGACAGACACACAGGCACACATAAGACAACTGTTAACAGACCTGGATACACTCAGATACATTTGGCCAAGTTGAATTACAATAACCCTTTTACAGTTTTTAAATTTTAACTATAAATAGACTGTTTAGAATTTCGGCTAGGTCAATTAACAGAGATCTCTTGTAATAAGTATCAGAAGGAACAAAAAAGCCTTTTATACCTATGAAAGCAAAGACAGTTTTTAAGATGGGCTCTCAGCTGCCAGTTTATCTGATGGAATACCCAGGATTCTCATTATTGCTTTGATAGCCACAGTTCTTTGATAGTCATAGCTAGTAGCCAAAACTACTGTTTTGATAGCCACATATAACAGCTCCCTCTACAGGGACAGACTGTTAAAGGTATTTTAACTATTCCCAGGTGAGGTCTAGGGGTAGAAGAGACTAGGTGGCTCTCCTTAGAGCTAAGTATGTATTCCAAACAGTGGAAAGATCTACCAAGGCCCTGTTGTAGTCAGGGGTTGTACACAGAGAACAACTAGGATTAGGACATGGTATTTATATTATTTTTATAATGATCACGGGGAGTTAACACAGGAAAATGCAGGAAATCTATCCGCAACACCAAAGACATTGATTATTTAGTCAAGAGCCTAAATCCCACAGCACATCTCCCACATGAGTCCAGATAAAAACCCAGAGCTCAGGACAATGCCTCCCAGGAGTCCAACTGGGGGCCCAGAGCCCACAAGAAGGACTCACGCCAGTCTCTTTTACGGATCCGTGCCAGGAAGACCCAAGGGTCAGCGGTGGAAGTCAGAAAGTCTATGCCAGCAGGATGAAGGAGCTGTGCTAGTGGGACTGAGGGTTCTACGCTGGAGCCGAGAAGTCACACTCGCAACAAAGACCAGGGCTATCCTGAAAGGCACCACAGCCGTCCTCAGCGACACAGAGGCCCCGAGCTCCTCCGACGACAAGCACAGTCGGGTATGTGCCAGGAAGCAGCGTGACAAGTTCATCCTGGAGACCAGGCAGCACATGTCTTCCCCTCCAGAGCCAGGAAGCAATGCTCGATGTGAGGACCAGAGCTTCTCCAGGAGAACCAACAGCTCAGACATCAACTGGTAGGAGAGCCCACAATGCCTCCTTAACGCCTCAACCCTCCACACCTCCCTTCTTCTCCACCTATTTATCCTGGCAACTTTCCTCAGGTGGAGCATCTTCGCTCAGTGCCATACTGATGTAATCCAGCTGGCATTAGGTTGACCACCAGTTCTTAATCCATAACAGGCCCCAATCTGCCCTGCTGCAGGTGTCTACCCATGACAATTTTTTTCTCCCATTTTGCCTGTGATTCTTGGACCAGACTTAGCTATAGACCTCTTTCCTTAGACCCTCAGTTACTTTATCTCCAAGAATAGAGGCTGGCCTGGAAAGCTGTTCCAGAGAAATCATAACAAGAGAGGCAATATGCTAGGGACTGTGGCTGTGTCTATTCTAATACCTGTTAAAAATGATTATTAAACTTGTAAGGTCCCCTAGGAATAGTTTGTCCCATTAATGAAATTTAGCTGTGCTATAAAAATCAGTCAGCATCAGACTGGCGATTTAGCTTAGTGGCACAAGTGCTTGCCTGGCAAGTGCAAGGTCATGAGTTCAATCTCAGTTACCAGGAAAAAAAAATTAGTCATCATCATTCTTGAGGGGAGCAGGAAGTAAGAATAGTTAATCTCCAGTTCTGCTTTAGGGCTACAAGGAAGGTAAACTTGGACTAAAACTTTTACATTTATTCTTTGAGAGTTTCAGCATTAAATTTAGACCAGTTTTTTAGAATATGGTCCAGAGATAAAAGAAGGTCAGCTTCACTCTGGAAGGGCCCCAGGGAGGAGAAACTCACCATTCTGGAAACTTGGTCCTGAAACCCAGCAGCCACAGAGAGCTCCCATTGTTTACTCTTCAAATTTTATTTTTGCATTCTCCCATTCTCAACCCCAATATCTTTAATAGCATAAACTTAATGCTTTAAAAATCTTTAGATAGTTAACTGTGTGTTACTACTGTTAAATTCTATTAGTAGAAGTATAGTTATCATATTTACTAGATATTTGTTGAATGTCAATATTTGGTTTGTCTTAGGGTTTATCCTGTAATTGTAGGTTTATTTTCTAAGGTTAAGGGTAGTACATTATTAATTCTTATAGTATGTCAATATCCAGAGTCTTTTTTTATTGTATTACGATTGCTGAGTTATCCAATATTGCCTGGGTCATATAATTGTTGCTATTAACAGATTTTCCATATATGCCAATATCCAGGTTACCTTTGTGATATTAACAACATCATGGTCCATTCCTGGAGAACCAGGTTCTGGGCCAATTACACTGCATCCTTCCTCTCAAAATAATAGAGGTGATCCAGATCTTGGGACATAGTGAAGAACTCTATTTAAATAACCATGCTCTGAGTACCTCACTGAAAAGCAGACTAACCAAACAGATCTCCATACCAGCAAAAAAAAGTCGTGCAAAACAAAATAAGCAAACAAAAAACAGCAGAAACACAAGAAGACAAGGCAACAAAATGCCTCACAAAACCCCAACTCACCCAAAGCCAATTCATGGGGCATTCAAGAGGAAGAAAGCAGAAGCCACACAGACAAATTATTCAAAAGGATAACACAGATGATTCAAAAAAAGCTCAATGAGGTGCCTAGCAGGCTATCAAAAAATATAATTAACCAGATGATGGAGGTAATAAACAAAATGATCAGAGAACTCCCATAAGACACTGATAAAAAGTTAGCTGATTTAAACAAAATGATAGGGGCTGGGGATTTAGCTCAGTGGCATAAGGGCCTGCCTTGCAAGCAGGCAGTCATGAGTTCGATCCCTGGTACCAATAAAAAAGAAAAAGACAAAAAAAAATTATTAAAAAAAAGATACGAAAACATAACTGACCAATTTAGCAAAGAACTAGACTCCATAAAAAAGTTTCAAACAGAAATAAAGGAGATTAAAAATTATATTGAATGTGTGGGCAGAAGTGTCCAGTGTGAGGACAGGATATCAGAATTAAAAGATTGGGATGCTTTCAAAGACCACTTACTCAGAAATACCTTTAAAACAACAAAAGAACATGAAAACTGGATCCAACGGCTATTAGAGAACGGGAAGAAGATTAATGGAAGAAGTGAAAAAATAAGACAGTACAAAGGACATAAAAAACTTGTTTATAGAAATAGTAGCAGAACCAGCAATTTCGCTCAGCAGCATAAGCACCTCTCTTGCAAGCTTGTGGTCATGTGTTCATCTCCGGTACCAAAAAAAAAAAAAAAAAAGAAAAAAAGAAATAGTAACAGAAAACTCTCCAAATCTAGGGAAAGAATTCAGTATACAGGTAAGTAACACGTGTAGAACCCCACATGGCCACAATCAAAAGAGATCACATCAGTCAAAATACCAAAAGTTCAACACAAGACAGACTCTTAAAACTTGTTTGAGAAAAACAACAAGCATTTATAAAGGTAAACTTATTAGAATTACAGCAAACTTCTCAACACAATCCTTTAGGACCAGAAGAGCTTGGAGTGAGTATTTCAAGTCCTGAAAGGTAACAACTTCCAACTCAGACTTACATATTCTGTAAAATGTTATTTCAAAATTATTGGAGAAATAAAGTATTTCCATGAACAAGGAGCATCTCAAGAAATTCATGACCACCAAGTCAGCCCTGCAAAAAGTTCTCAAAGACATCCTAGAAAGAGTCAATGAAGCCAACAATGCCAAAAATATCTAACAGAATGAATACACCAGGCAGGGCAAGCAGGTTAGCAAAAGCAGCAGAGGGGGAGGGAGTCAGCAACAGGAAAATCATTCAATGACTGATAGAAGTCATCTGAGATGAACCAACAGCCAACATTGTATTAAGTGAGAAAACATAAAAGTTTCTCTCTATGGACAAGGATGTACACTATCACTATTCCTGTTCAACATAGTTCTCAAAACATTAGCCAGAGCCGTCAGGGAAGAGAAAGAAACAGAAAGAATATGTACAGGAAAGGAAGAAGTCAATTTGCCATTATTTGCAAATGGCGTGATCTCACCAAAAGACTCCTAGAATAAATAACCAAAACTTAGCAATGGAGCAGAATACAAAATCAACACACACAAATTTGTAATGTTCCTGTACACCAAAACAAACTCACCAAGAAGGAAATTAGGGAAACAATACCTATCACAATAGCATCGAGAAAAAAAACACTGTGTATCTAAGACTTAACCTACCCAACTGACCTTTAGTCTTTGTTTTGAGATGATTTTCTTTTCTTTTTTTCTACTAGGGATCGAACTCATGACCTCACACTTACCAGGCAGGTGCTTATGCCATTGAGCTAAGTCCCCAACCTTTCAGATGATTTTTAACCTTTGGTCTTTTTCTGGGCCACTCTCTTGGGCGGGCCTGTTGCCATGTCTAATGGAGAACTAGAGAAAAGCAACCCTGGGCGAGCTGGGTTGAAGGGAGGAGCCTCTGATTTTAGCAGATCCTCGCTGATAACCTGTGGTTGGAATTCTGGCCTCTGAGACTGTCCGAGACCCTTCTTTTTACGGGAAATGAAAAAGAAGGGAAGCAGGGATTTCGTAGATGCCATGTCTTGGTGTTGTCTACGCACTATACATTTGATCTTCAAAGAAAAATCGTAGCAGCCGCTTACTTCATAAAGAAACTTTAGTGATAAAAGCAACAGGAAAAGTTGACATCAGAAAAACCAAAAACATAAAACTGCACATAATAAAAGTTGTTATTGTTTGCCCCTCCCGCACACACAGAAACCTCAAAGGAAAAAAAAAAGAACTAACTTACCCAAGGAAGCTCTACAATGAAAACTACAGTACTCTGAAGGAAAAAAATAAGTAAATAAGATTGAAGAGGATGTCAAAAATGGAAAGATATCACCTGTTTCTGGATAGATAAAACCAGTGTAGTCAAAGCAGCCATACTTCTAAACTGATGTACAGGTTTAATTCAATCCCAATCAAAATACCAAATAGCATTCCTCACAGAACTAGAGAAAACTATCCTAAAATTCATATGGAAGCAAAAGAATGGCCTAGAATGGCAAAAGCAATCCTGGGCTAGAACGAGGAAGGAGGAATTACAATTCCGAGCTTCAAGTCATGCCACAAAGTTATATTAAAGTTATATGAGGGCTGGGGATTTAGCTTAGTGGCATAAGCCCCTGCCTGGCAAGTGCAAAGTTCTGAGTTCGATCTCTGGTACAAAAAAAAAAAAAAAAACTTAAAGTTATATTAAAAATAGCATGTAACTGGAAAAAAAAAAGATGTATATCAGTGGAACAGAATAGAGGATACAGAAAGAATTCTAAGCACATTCTGCTCCCTGATCTTTGACAAAGGGGCCAAAACACTTATGCTGGAGACATGATAGCCTCTTTAACAAATGGTGTGGGAAAACTGGCTGTCCACCTGCAGATAATTGAATCTGGCCCATCATGTACTAAACTAAAATCATAATTGATCCAGAGATCTAAATATGAAAACTGAACACTTAATCTGGTAGAAGATAAAATAGATAAAACCCTCGAAGACATAGACTAGGACATTCTGAACAGAACCTCAATTGCCCAAGAGATAACACCAAGAATCAACAAATGTGATCATCCATGTCAAATTAAAAAGCTTCTTCACAACTAAGGAAACAACTAACAGGGTGAACAGACAGCCTACAAAATGGGAAAAATGTTTGCCAGCTATTCTGCAGGTAGAAGATTAATATCTACAGTATACAAAGAACTCAAAATATTAGCCTCCCCCAAAATAAAAGATCCAGTCAAGAAATGGACAGCTGAAATGAACAGACACTTCGATGTACCTGGAGACTATATAAAGTTAAATAAATAAGACACAGAAGTTTAAATATTGAGTGATTTCTCTTATATTAAAAATCCAAAATATAAAGAGGGAGCAAAATAAAAGATAGGTAATAGGAAAAAATATAGATGAAGGGAACAGGGCGGAATGATGGGGGGGGAAATACAGCCAAGAGAGAAGAGAGGGGATTGGATGTACAAAGAGTTAAAATTTACCAACTCTTCACCATGGATGTACTCGTTAGGGACTGCAGACAGGTACTAATAATTGTAAGTTAACAAAAGAAACTTAGGAAGAGAGGAAGCATCTCTGCCAATGCAGTTTTCTTTCCTGGGTATTTTCTAAGACAAAGTTCACAGGCCAAACTGCTTTGAGCCCAGTGATGAAGTATGACCTGGCTTTAATGAGAAGAATCTTCTCTCCACTTTTTCATGGAATTTCAAGTGGCTCTGTGTAGAAAGGACTGACAGAAACCTGGTGGAAGATACCCAGGCTGCCTGCAGATCTGAGGTCCCTGGGACAGCACTGGATATTGAGTGAGGAATCTTTAAAGGCCCCGTACTCCTGCAAGTTGGGTTCAATTATGAAACAGCAGACAACAAACATGTGAGAGAATCACAGCTCTGAATCAGTAGATATCTGGGGTCTTACAGAGGTGAGTGATGATAGAAAAGATGGGACGTGAGGCCAATGGGACTACACCTGTATCCACAGGTTGGTGAGGTTGTATATTTTTAGACAAAAGCATCAGACTCAGAGAGGCTAAGTCTCTTGTGGCAATGGCAGATCCAGTTCAATGCCTCAAGTCTCTATGACTTTACAGCTGCATTCTGTCCAGTACACCCACCTCCCTGGGCCTCCCTTAGTGCTCATTTCCAGGCCCAGATCCTAGGGATCCTCATAGCCATCCTTCCCTCAGCTCCATCTGGAAGGACATTGCTCTTCTAAAAATCACTATAGCAGAGATCCAGCGTTGTACACCTGTCCCACATGGTCACACCTGTTCTCACTTGTAATGTCATCTAAGAAAGCATGTCCTTTCTCAGGGAGCTGTGACTCCATCCACAGGCCATTGCAGAAGTCACCATGTTCTTATCTAATACTTATCCCAGACTTTATTAACCTGGGGACAGGTACCTGGCCCAGGTACCTTATCAGGGGATTTTGGATTAAATCCAGCCCACTTGTAATCAAAGTTTACAAAGGAATAGATTTCTTTTTTCAGTTCTTCTAGGAAAATACTCAAAAGGGGAAAGTTGGGTGAAATGGAACCTCTAAATCCAGTTTCTTGAGGAATTGCCATACTGATTTCCACAGTGGTTATATCAGTCTACACTCCCACCAACAATGGAGAAGGGTTCCTTTTTCCCCACAGACCCACCAGCATTTGTTATTTGTTAATTTCTTGATGTTAGTCATTCTTTCTGGGGTGAGAGGTTATCTCAGTATTGTTTTAATTTGCATTTCTTGAATGACCAATGAGGTCGAACATTTTTTCATATATTTATTTGTCATTTGTATTTCTTCATCTGAGAATTGTGCATTCATCTCAAATACCCATTTTTTAATTGGGTCTTTAAATTGGGGGGGCTGGATGGTTTTCAATTCTTTGTATGTTCCAGATAAAAGTCCTTTATCAGAGAGAGAGTTGGAAAAAAAATCTTTTCCCAATTTGTGGGTTTTCTTTTCACTCTGTTGGTGATTTCTTTTGATGTGCAAAAACTTTTTAATAAGACGAGATCCCAGTTGTTGATTCTTTGAAGTACTTTCTGTGCAGTTTGGTTTTTGTTCATGAACTCTCAGCCTACCTCAATATATGTGCACCCTTGTTTACAGCAGCACAATTTGTAACAGCTACATCTTGGAAACAACCCAAATGCTCATCAACTCAGGAATGGATTAAAAAGATGTAGTATTTTTATATAATAGAATACTACTCAGCCATAAAGAATGTTAAACTCGAGGCTTTTATAGGTAAATGTATGCAAATAGAAACCATATTCATAAGTGAAATCAGACTTGCATGTGTAAACATCATATTGTCTCACTAATATAAGAAACTGAAAGAGTACATAAGATCCAAATTTACAATAGATATAGTAAAAGGGAAAGAAACTGTTCAAAAAGAAATTATGTTTGATCAATCTTGCATGCCTGTATCTGATAGCCTGATAAATTACTTTGAGGATAACAACATGCAATATAACAACCATTGTTAAATTCCTGTCATCTTGTTTTGAAATCCTATGTTGTCATTGTTTGTTGTCATTTTGCTTTTGTTGTTTTTGTTTGCCTCTTGATTTTTCTGGAGTTTTTCTCTTTAAAATAAAAAGGGAATAGATTTAATACAGAACACATAATTTGTAGGATTATTTTATAATATTCACCCAAAAAGTCAAATGAAGAAGAGAGCAAGAGATCTAGCCAGGCACTAGAGACCCAAAGAAACCAAGCTGAGGGCCTGGATCACACAGCAATGTCCTGCACTAGTCTAGCTGAAGACCTGGAACCCATGACAATGTCTCATGCACGTCTGTATCCAGGATTTGCACTGAGAAGGCCTAAAGGTCAGTGGTAGAAGCTAGAAAGTCTGCATCAACAGGACGAAGGGCTGAGAGATCTGCACTGCAGCCAGGAAGCAATGCTCAAGGTAAGGACTAGAGCTCCATGGAAGAGAACTGCAGCCAGCCTCAGCAACAGAGAGCTGCTCCAACGTGAGAACAACTGGGTTCATTCAGGAAAACCAGCATGACAAGCTTCTCCAGGAAAATCAGCAGCAAACTATCCTCCCCTCCAGCTTTCCTTTTATGCTGTTGGCAACAGTCCTCAGGTGGGCCTTCCACACCCAGAGCCATGCTGATTGAGCTCAGCTGGGTGTAACAAGTTGCCCATTAGTTAGTCCATCACACCACTCCGGCAGCACCTACAGCTTGGGAGATATTCGGGGCCTTGTCTTCCTCAATGTAGAAGAAACATCTGCAGTAAGCGATTTAGAGGCCAGGGATATAGCTCAGTGACACAGTGCCTAAGCAGCAAGCACAGAGTAATCAATTCAATTCCCAGTACCAAAAAAAAAAAAAAAAAAGATTAGCACCACCTCAGACAACAGGATACAGGTGAGAGGCAGAAAGTGCGAACTGGGACTTTTGTGTTTATAATGCTCTGAGGACTATTAGATCTTCCTTCTGCCTAAACAAGTGTAAATCGAATTTGGTCAATTGCTACGACCTTCCAGCCCTCACATGCCCTTTCGCATCCTCCCAGGATAGGGAAGACAATGAATGGTAACACTAGGGAAAGAAAAGCACCCCTGGCGGGGCTGTCCCCAGTTGGGCTGTCCCTTGGGTTTCTCCCAACAATGACATGGGCAGCAGCACTGTTTGTTTCTGGAACTGAGACCCCTCCCAGGATATCGCCACCCTCAGCTGGCAGTCCAGTGAGCTAGGGACATGAGTGGGTGGCAAGAGCAGTTGTTAAGTATCTTTAGAAAGCTTCTAAAGTCTGGGACCTCCTCTCTAACCACACCTTCATGTGGGCAGGAGGAGAAGAGGTCAGAGGGGGACACAGGAACAGTTTGTTTTGTGCCAAAGAGGAAGAGGGTGGCTCCAACTTGAATAGAAGAAAAGACAGGGAGACCTCAGACCAACAGAAGATGGATGTATGGCCCCTACTTGGGCCCCTCAGTGTGGCCCTGCATCAGCTGCTCTTTTCTTTGTCTCGGGGTCCCCAACTGTGAAAGATGCAATGAGAGCTGAACCCACTCTGGGCAAGAGCCTGATGACCTGATCACTCCCAAGTGGGGGATAATTGGTGTCAGTGTCGTTATAGCGCATGTTTAAATGTACCCCCCAAAACACACCTCATGTGGTCATGGGTGGGGCTTTTTCAGAGGTGACTGGATTGAAAGTATGTGACATTGGAATTGATTCATCATACAGTGTGAAGCTCAAGGGCACTAGGATTAAGGGTGTGAGTGCTACCTGCCCTGAGTATATAAGGGATATAAAGAGCTGCGCTTGTATCTTGCTTGCTTTGCTGTCTTCTGACTGCCATGAACTTTTTTTCCTCTGCTATGCCCATCAGCCATGCTACCCTGCCCAGAACTCATGTGCACCAGAACTCATGCATGCCAGGTGACAAAGTCTAGCTCCAGAGTCCAGTGAGCTGCTGAGTTCCAGGGCCAGGACTGGCTGGTGCCCTCTCAAAGGGTGGTGGGATTAGCACCCGCAGCCAAAGTGTGAGAAGGGAGAGACTGTCAGATGCAGGAACAATGAGTGAGTCACTGACTCCTGGCAGGGGAGGGCCATGTGGATGTCTATGGTTTCCCTTCCTCCTTATCTGTCTTTTAGCAGTGCTGGGGGTTGAACTCAGGGCCTTACACACACTAGGAAAATACTATACCACTGAGCTATCCTTAGCCCTTTATAATTTTTTTTAAATTTAATTTTTTTTGAATCTCAATTTTTTAAGGTTAAAAGTAACATTTTATTTATTTATTTTTGGTAGTGGAGATTGAACTCACAACCTTGCAGCTGCTAGGCAGGCACTTAGGCCACAGAGCTAAAGCCCTGACAAAAGTAACATTTTATAAAAGCAGTGAAAAGAACACATTGTGTAGGTTGGGAAGGGTTCAGATGGGCAGTGCAGGGGAGGCATCAAATCCTCAAAGCTTTGAAGGAGGTGGAGAGAGGTGACATCACAGAGTCTGTGGATTGACTGGCAACAGTCAAGCAGATGAGATACTGAGGTCTGACCATTAAAATTTAATTTTGAGGGTCTCACTCAGTTGCCTAGGCTGGCCTCAGACTTACAGTCCTCCTACCTCAGCCTCCGGAGTAGCTGGAACTACAGGTGTATGCACCATGCCTGGCTCAATATCTATGGTTTCTGTGCAAAGAACAAGAGACAGAGAGAAGACTGTGAAACATAGGCTTTAGGGTAAAGAGTGTCATGGTTATTGTGGTTCCCCCAGACCAAGAAGTCCTGCCAGGGGACCATGGCACCCACGGCACACTCAGAAAGGCCTGGAGAGGACTTGTTTCTGGCACACAGGCCAACAGTTTGGCTTTCTCAGCAGTCCCAGCCGAGTGTTAGACCAAGGCTGTTCTAGATGAACCCATCAATGGGCCAGCACAGCAACATGAAGCCTTGCAGATATTAAGCGCCCACTGGTGCTACTGACCCGGCTCTCAGCTGCCCAGCCCCTTTGGGCCCACTGGTTTATTTCCTCCTACATATTAGATTCCATGGTTGCAGCCTCTGGTTGAGTACTATGTAACAGGACATTCTACAGACAAGAATCTTCTGTCTCTGCTGCCCAATATCATAGCAACAAGCCACATGTGCCTGCTAAGCACTTGAAAAGCAGCCAATGAGGAGCTGGATTTTTTCATTTTAATTGGCGTGACAGGTTTCATTTTCGTTTCAGTTTCGTTTAGGAGGGGGGTGTGTTCTGAGTAGGGGTGCAGAGACAGAGAAAATAGGGGAAGTGGAAAAAAGGAAGGAAAACATCCAGATGATGGACACATGCATTCCCTTATTTCATCTGCATAGAAACCCTGCAAAGTAAAAACAGTGAATACTTACAAGGTGCCACCTTGTCAGGAAGCGACTAAGACTCAGGTCAGTTAAATAACTTGGCAGCCACATCATTATGGTTAATACTGTAGTTAAGACTTGAATTCAAAGGTCTGACTTCAAATGCATGGCCTCTATTTGTGGCTACATCCAGCACTGCCTGGCTACAGAGTGCAGCAGGGCAGAGCCTTGGGCCACCAGACAGTTCTCTGGCTCACCCTCCCAGAGCCAGGGCTGCTCTGTTGCACCATACTGTTTGGCCTGAGGTGAAATCAAACACACCCAGATTCACACATAAGGCCAAAAGCACATGGCCAAAGAAAAATTATCTGCTACTGTGCTGTCCATTTATGCAGATAATTAATGGTTGATTTGATACTCTTGGCATAAAGGACAGCAGAGTGATGCTTTGTTTGAGCTGACATTAAAAGACCTCTTCATATCCTGTGCATACTGCTTTAATCACTCACTCACTGGAAGACCAGACAGACAGTGGGGTCAGAATCGAGCTAGAAAGGAAGATGAGGGTGGAGGAGGAACTAACATTTCTTGGATATCTAGTGTGTGCCAGATACCAAGCTAAAATCTTCCATGGATTGCAAGTGATAGCCATTCCTGGAACTAGTCATTCCTACGGCTACCCTCATTTTATATCGTGAAACTGAAGCTCAGAGAGGTGAGGCAACTTGCCCAAGCCACAAAGTTAATAGTAGTGGAAGATGACTTTGAAATCTAGGCCTTTCCAACTTCAAGCCCATTCTACATCACACTGGCTTCTGGAAGAAACCTAGAAAGCCCATCCGTGCTCATGAACCCTACCAATGCTACTAAAGTACTGGGCTGCTTTTCAGCCCCATCTGGGGCCATGCCTAAAGTCAGATTCCCATGCAGCCGTCCCTTCTTCTAGAAGTTCAGGCTCCCACGAGCAAAAGAGACCCCAGCCCCCAGCCCCATTGTGCAATCCTTGACAATGAGAGGCAGGCGCCCCTTTCCTTACCCACCATTTTCCTCTCCACCCCATGGGGTACTGCCAGCTCAGTACAATAGTGCATTCTGTGTCCAAGAGCCTCTGCTGGCGGCACCCAGGCTTTCGCAGCCCCTCCAGACAATGGCAAGACCCAAACGGCTTGATAGCCGGTGACAAATGTATGTGAATGACCAGCTCACAGGAAGTGGCCTTCAATACTCAGATAGCTTCCTGTATCCTGACATTGTGAAGGTCTACTTCCTGTGCTGTCTCCAAAAATACAGCCAAGCAAG
Source organism: Cavia porcellus (assembly GCF_034190915.1). Lineage (NCBI taxonomy): Eukaryota > Metazoa > Chordata > Mammalia > Rodentia > Caviidae > Cavia > Cavia porcellus. Next base: position 27,117,107 of record NW_026947508.1, read on the forward strand.
TGGGGGCAGGGGCAAAGACATGGTTTCCCTGTGTACCCCCTGGCTCAGGCATGCCCACAGGATTCAGCTCTGTCCCCTGAGGATGCCACTATTCTCACCTGACATCTGATTCAAGTGAGAATGACTTGCTGGCCTCAGACCAGTCCTACTTCTTAGTCAAACCCCACCCACGTCCAGTTAGAACAGAATGACCTATTTTTAAAGAGTTCACAGTCTTCCTCAGTGACACCCACCTACTGCTTGTCTTTCCAGGATTAGGCCCTCTACTGCTGGGAAAGTCTTTCTCATAGCTACTCACATACCTCTGCTACACAATAGAAACATTTCCTGGTATCTGCTGGTCACTCTGCTCTGAATGATAACCTTCGCTGGGCTTACCCGTGCTTGTTAAATCACCCTTTAATTTTATCTTCCCAGAGTGGATAATCACAGTTCCTTCAGCTTCCTCCATGTTGAAAAAAAAAAAAGAACTTAGGGAAGCAGGGAAGCAGGGAGGCCTCCTTTGTCTCCAGGCTCCAGCCAAGCTTGGGAAAAGGCTTCCCCAGTGATTCCCTGCTGCACCTGGCCTCTGAGCAGAAGCTGGTCAAAGATCAAAATCATCCACCAGCTAACAATAAAGCTGGAGCCGAGCAGGGAGCTGATGTCTTCTGTGGAGCCAGTCACTACTCCAAAAGCTCACCTCTCAATTACTTGGTAACAGACATAGTAAATCCCCATATTGAAGATGAGGACACAGAGAGGTTAAGGCACCTGACCCAAAGTCACAGAACTAATGAGAGACAGAGCCATACCAGCCACAGTCTAAAAAGAGGTGGCCCATAGTCCCCATATCCCTGCTTGGCACTGGGAGACAGCTTTAGGTAGAGAGGAATGCAGAGCGTACCATTTGTCCCTTTCCCATACCTGCAACTAGACTCCCAAGCCACATCCCAGGCATTGAAAGTTCCTGAGACTGGAAAAACACCCCTGGAGCGAGGCAGGCAATGGCTCCCAGTCCTACCTGCAACCTGTCTCTGGGAATATTGTTCTCCACTTTCAATACAGCAGGCACTGAATCGGTCTCAGGCCATTGCGGCTCCGTGTGTTTGAAGGGTTAGTGGGGCAGGGGGAGACAGGTCAAGAGGTGACGACCCATTCAGTCCCTCCCAGCCACTGCAGACCTGAGAGCCGTCTCCATCAGTCAGGAGCCCCCAGCCTTAGAGTGCAGGAACTCAGTGAACAAAGAGGTCTCCAGAGGTGGAAGGAAAGAGGAGGAAAGCAGGCCGACTTTCCCACCCTCCACCCTCTGCTGCCCAAGAGGAAGAAAGGCAAGGGCCGAAGGAAGGACAGCCAGCTTCACAGGAGCAGAAAAGAGATCCAGGGCCAGCAGCCCCAGGCCTTCTTCCCAGCACCTGTTATGTGATTTGCAGTTACTTAGTCTCTGAGCCTCAGTTTACTCAACTGTAAAAATGGAAAAAACAAACCCTAGTGTGCAGGGCTCTTGAGATGAATATCCAGCCCCACACTCAATGAGCTCAGTGAGCAGTTTTCATCCTCCTTTTTCAGAATGTATCTGCCTCAGCTTCCCAAGGCGAAGGCCTTGGAAGGCCCACAGGAAGAAGATTGTCCTCTAGCCCTTTTCCAAGAAGCAGGAAACCTCTGCGTTCCTGGGACTCATGACTCTGACTAGGCAGAGGCATTGGGCCAGGCCTAAAGTGTCCACCCTGCCTGCTCTCAGGCACTGGAGGACAGGAAGCCACCTGAGACCAGGGCTGATGATCCCACATGGAGACAGAGAGGTGGACAGGATAATGCCCCATCAGAACCCTGAGTGACCCCTGCCCCACCTAATGGGGCTGCATAAAAAAATGATGGGGAGATGGGCTCCAGGGGAAGGCACTTGTCATCAGTGACCAATCCTGACTTCCGGCACACTTCTGAGCCACTTTATACCCTAGTCTCAGCTGTTATTATAAAACACATGTGCTTAGGGAGAAAGTCTTCATTAGAATGCCAGCCTAAACCAACCCAATCAAGCAAGTAAAACTCCTGGGAAAAATAACACCAGTGATGTTTAGATCCTGTGTGCTGTTTCTGCCCCTCCCTATCTGTAGGATACAGGAGAACTGCAGAGCTCAGCTAAAACCAAAGTGGCCGGGCTACCTCCTTCAAAGTTAACATTCCTGCAGGAGGACGAGGACAAAGGCTGGAGGCAGGAGGCCATCAAACTGTGATAAGGCACAGGAAGGACAGACAGGACTGTGACTGGGGCCTGCTGACTTTCCCTGCACCCCAAAGGTCACAGGGATAATCTCATAGAGCCTTTCAGCCTGACATTTAGCTCCCACTCCGAGCCTCTTGGGGAGAGGACAAGCAAACAACATGGGGCTCCCCCAGGGCCAAGCATGTGGTCAGGGGGTGAGCATACACCTACACCCCCACATCCAGGGCTCTGGCTGCTGCCTCTCCACAGAGGTTTCACTGGAGACGCCCCTTCCATGCTATTACTATCTTTCGTCCTGTTGTGAACTGAATGTGGACTGAATGTGTACCCCCAAAACTTCTGTGTTGAAGTCCTGGTCCCCACAGTACCTCACGGTGTAACTGTTTTTTGGAGACAGGCTCTTAAAATAGGGATGGAGGTAAAAATTTAAGTATATCTTAATGGAATCTGACTGCTATCTTCAAAGAAAAAATTTGGACACAAAGAGACATCAAGGGTGCCCTGGCACAGAGAGACAGACATGAACACGAAAAGGAAACAAAGTGGCTGTCATCTGGAGAAGTCAAGGAGGAAGACTTAGAAGAAGCCAACTGTGCTGCATCTCAATTTTAAACTTCCAGCCTCCAGAACTATGAGAAAATAAATTTCTGCTGTTGGTCTGGGGGTTTAGTTCAGCAGCATGAGTGCCTGCTTGGCAAACGTGAAGTTGTGAGTTCAATTCCCAGTACCCAAAAAAAAAAGTCTTAGGGTGCTGGGCAACAAAGGAACCTGCTCACCTCCCTGGTAAGCAGCCTCGGCTCATGCGAGTGGCAGGCGACCCAGGGAGAGAACCAGCTAGCCAGCATCTCCTGAGACCCGCACCATGTTGGAACTTAGGACACTGGGCAACAAAAAAACCCATGCGCCTCCCTGGTAGGCAGCCATGAGCCTACCGTACACAGGCTGGTAATCACGCATCCCTCCCTGCCTATTAGCAAATGGGAGCCAGAGGTCTGAGCATCTCTCAGGAGGATGACCACATGCAATATAGCAAGTATGGGGGATTTCCTTCTACCCTCTCTTTGAAAGCAAATATTAGCACTGTTTTTGCTTTATTTTGATTAATTGTATTGATCTATTCAATATTCTGTTTTGATAGAGTTTATAATGTTCTGTATTTGGATTGATTTTGCTATACCTGATTGAAGGGACAACTATTGTGAAGATAACAAGATATACTCTGGTACCTATTACTGTTAGCCTGGTAACCTGCTGTGAAGTTCTGTACCAATTTTACTGCATTCTCAATTGGCTTTATTCTGTCTTGCTTTGTTGTATTTTACTACCTTCAAAATAATAAAAAAAAAATTTCTGCTGTTTGTGCCATTTAGGAGGTGTTTTGTTATGACATCCCTGCCTTTTCTTGGGGATCATGAGGAAGGGTCAAGGTCTTCCGCTTTACACATTCTCAGCTGAACTTCACATTGAGATAATGTTCCAGGAGCTGACATAACCCAGGCAGGGCCCTTCAGCTCAGCCAGTCCCTCAGCTCAGCTCCTCAGCTTCTGTGGATCCTCTAGAAAGCTGCATCTGCCTGCAGGCCAATCAGTTGAGCCCAAGGCAGGGTGTGTGGGTGCTGGAGACCCGGTTGGAGCTGGGGGTTGCTGCGAATAGGAGGCAGGGCAGAAGTGGGGTGGGGAGGAAGTAAAGCAGGGGACAGGGAAGTGGTGAATGCTGCTCACCTCCCTGGCAAGCTCACCTCCCTGGTGAGGGTAGTGCAGAAGATTAGGGTACCTTCCCATTCCCTAGCTCTCTGCCACAGCCATACTGTAGGCCTCAGTTTCCCCTCTATGCTCCAACACACCCTTAAGAGCCTAGAGAGAGACCAGATCTTAAAATATGACTACATGGGTGGAATGGGGGAAATTCTACTGCTCATAATAAATAACTTTTCTTAAGTGATAACTGTGCGTGAGACCAGGTTCCAAAGGCCCTGGTGTGTTTTAGTCTTCACATCAGCCTTGTAAGATAATATATTAGCCCCATTGGATTGCTGAGTCACTGAGAGGTGAAATGACTTGAGAAAGGACACACAGCTGTGAGTGGCAGTGCTGTGCTTCAAACACAGTCTAACTCCAGAGCAGAGTTTCTTGGAGGGGTTTGTGGGAAGACTAAGATTTGAGCCCCCACCGCGCCCAGGCCCTGGTATTTGTGAGCAAAGCTAGAAGTGACCAAGGACAGTGCTTTAGGACAACAACAGCTGTACAGTCCCCCTTGCAATCAACTGACCAAATGATAAACAAACAGAACTCCCATCTGTGGGAAGACTGTAACCTCTCACCCTCCTGCACGTGGGGAAAACAGAGCAGAGAAAATCAAAGGGCCAGAGTTACCAAAGTGCTAATCTTTGGTCAGTGCACTGGGAAATGAAAGGGGAAGGGGCAGGAAAAGCAGGCTGCAGCCAGCAACAGGGCTCAGTCAGGGGACCCACCATCACAGGGGCTATGACAGCGTCCGACGGCAGCAGGCACTCAAAGGTTTCCCTCATCGTCACCTTAACCGCTCTGCAGGCCAGAGGCTGACCTTGGCATGGTGCGATGACAGGAGGCGAGCTGGGAGAGGGAGGGGGCATGGGCAGTGGAACTGTTGGGCCAAGAACCCTGCTAAAGTTATCTTGGGTGAGCCATTTCCCGCTCCGAGCCTCAGATCCCTGTGAGCCCAGAGAGTCAGTGCTCTTCCTTTTTCTGTTTGAACTTCTCAGAGATGAGGGGCAAGTACCTAAAACAAGTTTCATGAAAAACAAGAAGCTTCACATCGGATTGGTTTTTTGTTCTTTTTTAGGTTTTTGTTTGTTGATTTTGTTTTGTACTAGGTATCAAAACCAGGACCTCACACAGGCTCTACCACTGGTCTGCATCTCCAGCCTCTTGGCTTCTTGATGAAGTGGAGAGACCAGAGTCTGCCCTTCCTGTGTGTAATTCTTTCAGGCCTCACCCACCAACCTGCCCTACTCTTCCAGCCCCTAGGCTGGAAGGAAAGTGCCAAGAGAAAAATCAAACAAAACAGAGACTCTCCAGGATGGCTCTGCAGGCTCTGGACAGGCGTTTCCGTGCCTGCCCAGGTCTCCTTTATCCAGAAGGTTGCGCAGGGCTCTGCTGAGACTGATGAGCATACCACCTGGTAGTGCATTAAGTGGCTTTCTGGGCTCAACCCCAGCCTTGCTAAATTCCTTGGAGCCTTCCTACACACCCTGCTGAGCCACTGCAGAGCTTTGATCACTGCTACACGAAGGGCTTCCTGAATGCTTTCCTGAGGACATTGTTCCCCTTTACAGAGTCATCAGGGTCAAATTCATCACCGGCTATGCTGGTCCAGGTCCTGCCCAGTGGAGAAATGCAGCCTCTGCCTAAGCCCCACATCTCTTGGGGGAATTAGGCCAGTAATTTCTTGATTTAGTTCATTATTGGCCTTTGGGAAGGCAAAGCAAAACACTGCTGCCATTAGCATTGGGTTGCTAGGCACCTCAAAGCATAACTCTGATAGCCCTGCTCCCTGTTCTTCAAAGAGGCGTGTCTCCACACCCAGCCCCACCACATGCAAGGGCCTCTTTATTCATTCAGCATTTACTGACAACAACCATGTGCAAGGCACTATGCAAAGGGGCAGAGGGCTAAGACTTGGTCCTTGCTTTCAAAAAACTCAAGTTTACAGAACACAGATGTACCCCATCACACTGCTTGGTAACAAACACTTCAGGAGAAGGAACACAGGGCTAAAGAAGCAGTCAGGGAATGATGATCTCTGCTTGGAGAAGTCAGATGTGAATCCACATGCTAAATTTTATGGTATAAGTCAGAGTTCACCAGGTAGCCAAGGAGGTGAGAACTTAAGGACACATAGCAAGCATGGAAGCACTAAGGCTTGAATGAGCATAACACATTCATAAAATGGCAAAAACTAGGTTATTTCTCAGGGACTGATGGGAGATAAAGCTAAGGAGGTGGACTGGGCAAAATGGTGAAAGATCCTGCAGGGTGGGCAAAAGGCTGCAGCTTTCTTCTGTAGGTAAGGGGAGCAAGAAGGAACTTTGAAGCTTCATCAAGTGTGTGTGTTGTAGAAAGGAAACGCTTGCAAAAAAGAAAACAATTTTAAGGAAGAGACCATGACTCTAGGTAAGAGATGATGAGAGCTGAAAGTGAGGGAGTCAGATGGACTCCAGATGCAAAAGTAGGTGGGTGGAGGTGGTGACAGAATCCATGACGGCTGCGGGAAGAAGACCTGAAATGACACGAGCAGCAAGATGGAGGAGATAGCTTCCGTCAGACCTCGTGCTGGGCGACATTTAAATATTCTCCGTCTTCACAGCTCTGGGAGGCAGGCAGAATTACCATAGTCTCATTTTACAGATGATGCTTGGAGAGTTCAAAAGAACTTCTCAGTCATACAATTAAAGTTAGGTTTCACACCCAGGTCACTGCTTTAACCATCACGCCATATGGCAAATCTAGGCAGAGATGTATCATACACTGTTGCAGATCATGGCTATTTCAGCATTTAGGGGCAAATTCAGAAGATACACGTCTGGAAGTCATCAAGGTAGATAACAGTGTTGATCCACAGGTGAGGTCAAGTCTGCCCAACAAGACATCCAATCAGAGGCAAGAATGAAGTTTGGTGAACACTCATACTTAGAGCAGGAGGGAACCATGGCAAAAGCAAGCTGGAAAAGGACACTAAGGGGAGGTGATGTTGAGGGAGAGGCCCAAGAAGAGAATGTGAAGTGCTGCAAAGAGCTAGAACGTGACCAGACTAAAACGAGGATACCAGATTTGCCATTACTAAGGCTTTTAGCCAAAACAGCATGGGTATTGTAGTGGGAGCAACAAATAAACAGCAACAAAGCTAAAGGAACAGGAATAGTGTTAGGGGCTCAAGGATCCCCGTTTTTAAAAAATCACCGTGAGGTGCTGTAGACCATGTTGCATGCGGAACCACAAATGCAGAGTGCCAGACACCGTGGCTATGCGAATTGCTCCAGCTTCATTGGCAGCTCAGGCTCAGAAGCAAACAGGAATGGACAGTGGAGCTGAACTTGGACATGAGGGAGCAGGGGCAGTGAGACAGGGCATGAAGCAAACGCCTTTGGACTGGTCTAGGCAGACAAGCTGCTCTTGCTGGAACGCTAAAGGTTTTTTAAAATTCAACAATTTGGAGGGCCTGTTTGGCAGTTCTTAAAAGCCTGGCTTTACCTTTGTATTATGTAAAAAGGATCTGACAAATAGATATACAATGTTAACAAATTTAATTTAAAAAGAATAAACCTTCCGCAAGTACACGAGAGGCATTGCTGGAACATGATGAAAACTGATACACCAATTACTATTCTTTATTCTTCAAGCTGATTCCCCCAAAGACTTCCATTTAGCAAATACTTTTAAAAGACTGTGTACAGCAAAGGAAGCAAAGAGCGATTTATTTTTATTTCATTGTTCAGACTGGCTGCCATCCCACTTAGATAAAAGGAAGGTTTTCCTGGGTCGTCATGGCCAGTGCTTGCATGTCGTCAAAGCACTTGTAACTGCTTCTCACTCTTGCCACACCATTGGCTGGGGACATGTTAACATCCCCATTTTGCAGGTGGGGAAAACAAAGGCCAAGGGAGATGAAAACATAGCCCAAATACCAAATTTTCTTGCTTCTGTCATCCACCTCTGTTCCTGATTCTTGATCTGTTAGGTATTCTGGAAAACTCTCCTCCCCACTTCTCACCTCTGAGTTTGCAGGCTGCATTGCTGGAATACTACACAGTAACCCAGATCTGAAGCCTGCAATCTCTACCCAGCTTTGTCATTAGCAAGACAAACCTTTCTGTAACATACTCCTAAAATGCCCTCAGAGAGACCTGTAAGGGCACTTGTTGTCACTCAGCCGAGATTTTTCTCTTCTCCTTTGGGATGGGTCCTTTCGGACAGGGCCCATTACCCAGGATCACAATGATACATGAACTACTGTAGGAAATGTTAGCTTTTCCTGCAACAAAATTAAAACAGCTAGTGTTTACTGAGCACCTACTGGTTGCCATGGATTATGTTAACCATTTCACATACATTATCTTGCCCTTGTGATAATCCAGCAAAAATTCTTACCCCTATTCTGTAGATGAGGACATTGAGGCTATAAAAGCCTCAGTGATTTGACCACCGTCACTTAGTCTGACACAGTATTCATAACTCAAGTCTGCCAATTGCCAAAAGCCACCTGATTTTTACTATATACCATGGCCCTGACTTAGCACCCTATGAGTACACAGAGACCCATCCCAAAGTGGCAGAAGACAAGCCAGGCAAGATTTAGCTTTTTAATTCTAGCAAAATGGCTCACAACCCAGACTCCAGTGAGGCAAATTCCACGCTATTTCACGCAGCCAACCATCTGATCTGCCAGGGCACTGGGAAGCTAACGAGTCAAAGGGCTCCCTGGCAGGTTTGTCCTGGCAGCTACCCAGCTGACTTGCGCTATTACAGCACAGGAAAGGGTCTAGAGAGAATGGAAAAGCACCAGACACTGAGCCACTAAGTGAAGAGAAGTGATTCCTGCTGCGCTCAGACAGGATAACCCTGCTCCAAAGGCACCACCATCACGAGGCTAGGAAAAGACCTTGGGTTGGAGGGCAAGAGTCAAGTACACTTACTTACTGATGTGTTTCAGTGAACTGTGACTGCTGGGCTGGTTTAAAAGAGGGTCACATAACTCCAAGGTGAGTTAGCAAGCATGGAACAAAACCAGTCCGCGCTCTGGTTCCTTCCAGCAACCCTGACCTCTGTTTGCCCAGTCACTTAAGTCCTGCTACTTAAAGTCACTGTGCACAGGGACGTGTGTGCACTATCTTACAGTTACTACGGCAGCTGCGGATCTCCTCTAGCTCATGGGAAAGGAAGACTGAGCAGAGAATATTAATAGACTTGCTAGAGCCAGAAATTCAGCCAGGACATGCCTTAGGAAATGAAATTATTTAAAACAGGGGCATAAAGTGAGACTGGAAGAACAGAGCAACTTGGGTTTCCAAAGATAGGGTTTCTTCAACCAGACATTGGTAGGAGGCACACTAAAATATCTGCAAGTCTAAAAATGTCTGTGGGAAAAGTCTTTTGAGTATTGTTCCTATGGCTTTCCATCCTCAAATATTTTGCTTAGGTTGACACAAAACTACGTGTGTAGGACACCCAAAAGAGTTTTCAATGAAAGTCAATCCTGTGAGAAGTTGTTAGGAAAAAAAAATGTCACTTTCAGATGTCATTAGGAAAGGGATATTTTTTGTTGTCAAAGTGGGGGGGGGTCAAACCCAGGACATCGCTCACACACTAGACAAGTCTTTTACCACTGAGTTGCATCACGACCACCACCCTGGCATAAGAGGGATATTTTTGAGGACTGTAAATTGGCCACCACTGGTTCAAAGTAACCCAAGTATGTTAGCATGCTTAGATTTTTTTTAATGAACAGCCAACATTTTTTAACCTGTTTCACAGATAAAAAAATAATTAAAACTCCACTGAACTTTCAGCATTCTTAAGGGAAGACTAGTGCCACCCAGCATGCCCCACAAATTGGAAGCTGAATCGCTACCGCCCCCTCTTGGCAGTGCTGCGCTTTGCACATTTGTCATCCCTTGAAGAATAAAGATTTGCTATTTCTGATTTAGCCCATGGAAGCAATCCCAGGCCTAGTAATGATCAGGACCACCACAGGGTGGCAGCACTGGCCTGGTACTGCAGAACGCCACCGGCCAGAACCTGTAATCAGAAACTTGAGTTTAGCAATCCTTTTGAACCAGAAATCTCACCTTCCTTGGGTAGCAGTCCTGCACAACTCTCATCAGATTGAGTCCACAAGGGACAATAGTAACTCAGCTTAATTTCTTCACTAGGCCACAGCGACACTGGACATAATCTTTTCCTCAGGCCACCACTGAAGCATTCTTCTTCTAGCACTGCCCACTCCACAGCTGGCACCTCCACCTGTGCAGGAATTCTCCCCTCCCCCATTAAGGCCACCAGACCCCAGGGAAGAGAGATTCTGAGGTAGGAGCCACAGCAAACGCCTCCCACCGCTGTGCAGTGATCAAAGTGGGTGCTTCCCTTGCACTTAGCTAAACCCAGGCTGCTTCATGAGGCAGCACACTCTTCTCCCTCTTCCAGCCCTCGGCTCACTGTCCTTCCCTTGCCAGCAACATCTCAATTAGCATTAACTCTTCCAACCCTTTCAGAAAGACACCTGCAAGTATGTATGGCCTCTTAAAACTGTTCCATGTCACTCTTCCAGAAGCCTTATGTACGATAATCCTTGAGGTACTTAAGCTTGGGAACAAACAGAAACAATTCAAATATCCAGCAATAAGGAAACCTAAAACTCAATTTTTGCTATATTCTACAGAAGATACATATTAAAAACAATTATGACCATGTGATAACATGAAAAATTATTTTAAGAAATGTGAAAAAGCAACATAAAATTTAAAATATAGTGATATAACTACCTATATTAATTAATTTAATTTTCCTTTGGTATCAGGAATCAAAATCAGGACTTTGCACTTACCAGGCAGGGGCTGTGCCACTGAGCTATATTCCTGGCATAATTACCTTTAAAAATTACACAGAAGTTGGAGATTTAGCTCAGTGGCATAAGTGCCTGCCTGGCAAGCACATGGTGAGTTCAACCCCTAGTACCAAAAAAAAAAAAACACTACACAGAAAAGTAGTGAAAAGATAACGAAACTCTCACAGTGGTTGTATTACAGTGCTGGGAGTGTGGTTACCTTGTTCTAATCCCTATATTACCTTTATTATGGAGAAAAGCGGGGTGGTGCACCTGTGAGCTTTAGACTTCAGAAGAGCTACTGCCTCTTACCGTGACAGTGGAAGGCTCTTGGGAACCAGAGCCTCCAGAATGCACAACAATCACTCATAAAATTGAAGTTTCCAGGTCCCGGAGTCCTTAATTGCTGTCCTACCCCAAATACTATCTAGAAGACAAGGTTCGATCAAAATGGTTCTCAGATGCCACTTTAATCAAGGTTTTCACTACACAGTGATGAGGGGTGGAAGATGGTGACTGTTTTCAGGCAAATTCACCAGGCACATGTCCCTCCCTGCCCCATGAACAACCTGTGCAACTGACAAGGGAAAAATGCTTTCCTTTCCCAGAGATTCCCATTCCTGAGCTAACAAAAGGACTTCAGAAAAAATGAACACCAAGGATAGGGCAAACTAGTCAAGGGAACCAGGTAGATTTCTGAATTCTTCCAGTGCAAACTGGAACTAGACATGTGTGCACCCTCCTAACAGGAACACCCAAATCCCAGCCATTCCTACTTGAGGCCAAACCACCTCTCCAGCATACTGAAAGCCAATGTCCGTCCACAGCACTCCTCTGGGCAGTACATCAGAGGAAGCGTGGAAGCCTGAGCAGTTGTGGACCCCATGCTACAGATTTAGCCCTCCTCTTGGCTGGCCCTCAGCTGCTCCTTGTGTCTCCCTGGCTATTAAGGAGCAGCCAGTATACATGAGGCCGAGGGGTGCAGAAGGGACCAGAATAAGCAGCAAAGCAAATCAGATGTATGTTCTGGGGCTGAGTTGACATCACAGCAGGACCAGTCCCAGCCCTGTTGACCATAAGGTCTTGAGTCTTCCATTAATTCTTCTCTGGGCGGTTTCTGTTCAGGACAGATTTAGGGGCAAATTCCAGCTTGTCCTTAAGGCTAAGCACCTGGGTGTGATCCTTGCCTAGCAGTTCATCCAGCTTACGATCTTCCCGACGCTCTGAGATGCTCTTCTCTTCTTCCACAGGCTGGGGATCCTTTCCCCTGATGAACCATTCCAAGTGGTAGCCCACAGCCCCAACCACGAAGGCCACAGGAAATGTGACATAAGGAGCATAGGTACGCACCACGGTCCAAAGGACAGGCCACATGACATCTGCAGAGGAGCACAAGACAGCATTAGGGAGAAACAATCACTCGCTCCTCTACCAAAAATGTGACAACCCACAAGGCACTCCACTTAACAGGCAGCCTGGCACAACTCAGTGAGTAGTCACCCTGTGCAGATCAGTACAAGAGGGTACTCTTTTATTCACTAGCTGCGTCCCTGAAATAACCTAGGAAATGCTGGAAGACTTAATTGTTAACAGAGGTAGAAGAATCTCTATTTTACGTACTATTATCTTTTGACAATTGTGTCCCCATATATGGCAGTGTTCCCCACAAAGGGACCTCTGAGCCTTTCCCAATAGAGGTTGTTGACCTCTGGCTCTCCCTTTCCAGTCTGCCAACATTTCAGAAAGGGAAAAGAAGCCCTTCCCTGTTCCACAAAATTTCTCCATAAGTATAGCCAGGAACCACATACGATCCCACTGTAAATCTCCTGGTTCTTCAATAATAAGTAATTTCTTTTCCTCAAGTATAAGGAGTGTATTTAAACAACTCACACATAATCTATGGCTTACCTTTTCTGGATTTTTTTTTTTTTAAAAGCAGAATATATTTTATTGAGAGAAAGAAAGCTTCTGTCTGAGAGAGAGGTCCCAAGTGGGTTGCCCACTTTTCTGGATCTAAAATAAAGATTTTATTCTATTCTTCACTTGGCTTTTCTAACAATGTATAGGAGTAACCTATAGTTATAAATCTGTTAGTCAAACCACTTATAAAATATACTATCTTTAACCAAACCTATATCCTTACATTTGCATAGTAAACTCCTAAACTTAAGACAAACCATTAGATATACTCTGGACATTCTAGGGTCCCTGGACTTGAAAATTGGACATTCTCTATAAAAACCACTATACAAGCCATGGTAGGATGTGAGAGAGTGAAACTGTCTTCTGAAATAAAGCAGAACAAAGTAATGTAAAAACACAGAAACTGGGCCACTCTAACGGTTCTTTAGTCACAAATGATTATTATCATTATTAACAATTATCAAAGACCATTCACAGTCATCATGATAGCTACCATTTACTGAGCACTTAATACATGCTATGCCTTAGGCTAAGTACTTTACACATACTTTATACACTTTTTTCATCCTCATGTCTGCCCTAAGAGGTTCCAATTCTCTTTGGAAGAATTCAAGTGTTCTGTGGACCTAAGCCGATAATGGACTATCCTAAAGGTGAAGGAAGAAAAACTGCAGGAGCTTCAAGTCTCCCCTGTCCTATTCCTAATGCTTTGTCTTAGCATCAGGCCTACACAGTTTTCACATTAGTTATCATCTGACCCTGACAACACCTACATGATATACAAATTACTACGGCAAATTTTTGTATATGGCCACAAAGACAATGTTAACTTGCCCAAGATTACTAAAAGCAACAGACTCACTGATTTTAGGCCCAGACCTCTCCAAAGCCTGTACACTGCAGATAGATACGTGGCTTCTGTCCAAATTCTGGACTTAAGAAAGAACCTCGTGTATATTTCCTCCCACTAGCTTAGCATCTTACTACCTAGAAGAGCTTCCACTTTCATAAAAATTCTGAGAGATTATACTGAGAGATCTGTGAAATTCTAAGATGTAGACAGTAAAAGGCACTCCTGAAGAATTCCTGTTTTATTCCCTGCCTTTTAAGGTATTTGTCTCTTTCCTAAACAGCAACTCTCCATATAATTTTCTGTCTTAAAACATATTAAACATCAGTCCACAACTAGGGTCCCTGGCTTATATTCATTTTCAAATAAGCATTTATTTATTTAACACTGATATTCAAAACATATTATCATTTTCTCAAAGTCAGGCACTGTGCTGGATTATTTTACTTGTCTGCATTTCTCAATACATCATAAAGTGCCAAAAGAAGGCTCAAGTCTACTGAGCCCACTTCATCCTAACCAGCTCCCTGCCCCTCCCACCCTTTCTGGTTGGTTGGTTGGTTTGTGGTCTGAGACCGGGTCTCACTACCAGTTCAGATTGGCCTTGAACTCTGTAGCCCAAACTGGCCTCAAACCCGGGATTACAGGGGTGTGTCACCACGCCCCGCCTTCTCCCACCCTTTCTGGCACAGACTGCTAAAAAAGTCTATTGAACGAATGAATGACAACTCAAGTAACTCACTAGTGTAAAACCACAGCAGTCATCCACCAGCAGATGCCTTTGCTGATTACGAGAAGCTAGAACTCCACTAAGTCATTCCCAGAATTATAAAAATGAAGGAGGCAAAAGTGTATTGCAAACTCTGTGACGCCTGTTTCCAGCCTGGCATGGAGGGAGCCTGCTAAATCGTCCAGTAGTAGGCAACTGGGCAGCAGGGAAACCTGTCCTTCGGACTGGAAGCCTCGCTATCAAATTCGAGATTTCCTAAAAGGAATAGGGGGCCTGGGAAAGTGGGAGGATCTACCCCGACTGTCACTGGAGCCCAATTCCGAGAGAGGAGCGCAAGGTCAGGGTTCAATCCGCTGCCCTCCCTCGGCCGCCGGGCGTCCAGTCCCCTTACCTCATCCCACCATACTCAGCCTCAGCCACACCCGCACTCACTCAGGTGCCCGCGGCCTAGACGAAGTGGCCACAGGAGACCAGTCGGGCAACGGAGCGCCGGGAGGCAAGGACACTGCCCGGCCCGGCTCGGGACGCAGCGGGCACTCTGTCCCTCCTCTCCTAACTCAGAAGTTACTGCCGGAAACCGTCGCCAAAGACAGGCGGCCCCGACAGCCCCTCCAGGGCAGGGAACGGCGCTCCCGACCCACGCTCACCTGCGGCCCAGCCTGCACTCCTCGGCCCCGCCTCAGCTCTCCGCCCGCCAACCGGGAGCGCGGAAGTCTCCGCTCCCAGCGGCCGCGCTTCCTCGGAGCGCAGGGAACCGCCGAGCTCCGGTCAAGGGATGAGAGGAAGCTAGACGTCCGCAACCAGGCCTGCGGGCCTGAAGTTGTGCAGCGCCCCCTGGCGTCTAGGAGGTTCTCCAGCGATGTCGCCACGCGCGTTTCTCGAAGAAAATGAAAAATCATCTATTCACTTATTTAACTGACACTTATTAGGCGTCTCGTAAAACCTAAGTAGGATACTCAGAAACATAAGATATGATCCCTAGAAGAAGCTTTCCTTAGCCGCGTGTAATCTAGTGCTTTAAAACCTTTTTGGAGCCTAGCTAACTTTCTACTTGTGTCACCTTGAGAACGCTATTAATCTATCTGAGCCGCCCTTGTTCTGTGTAGAGACAATAACATTCATGTAGCAGGGATATTTTGAGGATTAGATGAGATCATGTACGTAAAGTACTGTGCTAGGCACACGGCAGGCGCAGAAATAGATGATAGCTATTGCAAGTCTACTGATAATTGAACTATAGTAAAATCTGTTTTATATGAGCTCTGAAATATAAGTATTCACTCCCTACTCTGTGCTTCCACAGTCTATTTTACCAAGTACCAAAAAGGCCCCAGCGCTCAGTCTCCTTAATACCCCACCTGGCCCTCCCTTGTTAGCCTCATTCTCCTGATCTCAGCCTGACATATTTCCTCATCTTCGGTAACACATAACTAATTTCTCCCTACCCTCATCCACATTCCAGACTTAATGTCTGTGCCTTGATTTACCTTTTGCATCTACCCAGAGTAGTCTTCCCACCTTTCTTTACCAAAATAGCTTGTTTTTTTCAAGCTCATGGGTCACCTTCATAGGACGTGTTCTAGGTCACATTATCAGGTTACAGACCCTTCCTCTATTATTGCAAAGAACTCAAAGTTAAGCTTGCTAGCAAAGATGAAGAGAAAACAGCATGAAGACATATGTAGGAGACTATTTTTAGCAGAACTGATTTGCTTGTACATTGAATATGTAGAGAGGAAACAAGAATAGAATGCCTAGCATTCAGCCAGACAATCAACGTGTGCTAATTGGGGATGTAAACATGGCTGGGACCATTCCTGTCCTCAGTTCTGTCACTGAAGAGTAAGCAGATACATCTACAACACATCACCTTAGTGTAAGAAATGTGACGCCCAGCCAGGAAAAATGAGAAGGCTCCCTAGAGGAACCAGCCCTTGAGCTGCTTCTTGAGTACTAAGTAGTTCCCTCAAGCAGACCTGAGTAGGACTCAAGTCCAGACCTGGAAACCAGATGTTCATGGCTTCAACTTCTGACTCTGCTGATCCCAGAAAAGCTACTTACGCTGTTTTGAAAGACAATAGGATTCACCTCTAGAATTGTTGTATTAAATCATCTTCATGTGTATATAGTGCTTGACAAAGTACTTGACACCTCAATAAATGTTCAGTAAATGGTTACTGACATGTTAAGTATTCCCTAAATTCATTCCTCCTTCTGCAATGTTCTATGTCCATTTTTGGTTATTCATTAAACCAAAACCGTGAATGATATCTTCAAGGCTTTCTTTCTGCATAGTTCCCCAGATCTACCTTGTGGAATCTATGCCTAAATGTTTCCCAAGGTCAGCATCATTTTCTCTTACCTGGACCACTTTAGCACTTCTCGTGATGGTTTTCCTGTCTTCCCATTGCCCCCTCCAGTCCGTTTCCATTCTTCTGACCAAAAGGTCTTTCAGAAATTTAAATAAAACCATGAAATCTCTAGTTTGACCCTCTCATGGGTCCTTCTGTCTATAACTCCATGAACTTCACATAACTGTCCTAGTCTGTCACCTCAAATGACCCTCCTGCCCACCCTCCCAAGAAGCTGGAACTATAGGTCACCAAGCCCTGTTTTTAGGTATCTTGATTTTGGACTTCCCAGCAGGCACAGCTGTGAGGCAACTACCTAGTCTGAGGTATTCTATCATAGTAGCACAGAATAGACTTAAGACACTCTGATTGCTAGAGGACCCTTCCTCCTATATCTGCAGGCCCTCTGGGATAGTGGGCCTTCCATAACTTTCTGTTCATGTGCCTGGCTAAGGCCACACTCAGACCACAAGGACTAGATACCTACGTGCACACACACACACACACACACACACACACACACACAATCAGAACAGTCAAGAGAGATTTTAAACATCATGCTTGTAGTGGTTACAGGTGCTGATCATTCCTCTGTAATTTGCACCTACCTTATGACTCCAAGAAACCCAGCCCAGTTTCTGAGAAAGATTTAAGAACTGTATGCTATAGAAGACTAAACTTAGTCTCAACCACGTTTTTCACTGTGACATTTGGGTAAGTAGCTTAACTTCTCCGAGCCTCAGTTTCTTCGTGGGATTGCTCTAAGTATTATCTAGTTTAAAACTCATTCATGTGCCAATTTTAGAGATGAGGAAATCTCAGCGAACTAAAGTGGCCCAGGCCTCACTTGGCAAGTCCATGGGAAACAGACCAGTGAGCATTACTAGAGGAAGCCACTACCATCCACTCCATTCCCAAACCTGGCTGCGCATCAGAATCACCTGAAGCACTTGTTAGAAACTCATTCAGCACAGAGTTTATTCGCTAACGGCTTGGACCAGGCCCAGGAATCTTTATGGGATCAGCTCCAAGCTGATTTGCTTTTGGGAATTCAAACTACATAGGAGCCCTTGCTGTGAGCTCATGAGTGTATACGTACACAATATTTTGCTTTCCAGAAGCAGCTGCCAAGCCAGCCTGTAAGAAATGTTTACACCACTCCAGTTCAGACCCTTGCCATGACTCTACCCAAGCTTCAGACCCAATCTCCCCACCAGGACTGGAAGTTGACGTGATCAAGTCCCCATACTCCCAGTGGCTTTTCTTCTCCTGGTCTTTGCACCACTGCTCCTTGATCTTGGGACATTTTTCCCAGTCCCAAGTGCTCCTTTTGTGACAAAGACCTAGTGACTTCTGACACTCATGGCTTGTATGTTTAACTGCAATGTTTATTTGTCAGTTTCCCCCATAAAACCATAAGCTCCAAAAGGATAGAAACTACATAATTTAGGGCTATCTCAGTGGTAGCCTCAGTAATAAATGTTTTCTGGGTAAATGAATGGGAAGAATGAGCTGGTCCAGCGTGGTCCCAAAGAGCAACTGACCCCCTGGAAGGCTTCTTGCTCCTGGCCAGAGTGAGGCATCAACCCCAAGGGACTAGAAAGGGGGATTTCTGGAGGAGGCTCTCCTTTTGGGGCTGGGGAGGTTTTAGAACTGAAAAGCCATGATTTGGCTTAGACCTAGCTCCACTACTAGCTTTGTGACCTTGGACAGGTTGCTTAACCTTCCCTGAGCTTCAGCTTTCTTGCTTGGCATAAGGATGCGCTGCATGCACATAAAGCACTCCTCCATTTTCTGAAACATGTTAAGCATTCAATAACGTTAGCCATCACCACTAGGTTTGGGTTGGCTTCCCCAGCAAGTTCTGTTCTACCTCCTTTTCCCAAAGAAGTCCACACACAGGAGGCATCAAAAGTGACAGCATTCCTCTGAAGTTTTCTGCTGTTGTTTGGGAATGACTGGAGCAGAAGGAACAATGTGCCCTCGGGGAAAGAAATCATATTTCTCAATACCTAATAATAACCACATTCCCTGTTTATCCAGCACATGCTGCGCACCAGGCACTAAGTCCTACTGTTTCCCTCTCTGGGGAAACCCTAGGAGGACTTAGGGGCAGATAGGGAACCAGGCTGAACCATGGGGAGTGAAGAGGTCAATGCCCTTCTCCAGGAAAGCCTCCTCTAGGCCTCCAGGAAGGTCTAGATCCTTATGGTGGCTGGATCCCCTTTCTCCAAGCTGGCCCATCAGCAGGAAGAGCTCAGACAACCCCTGTGCCCCAAAACAAGAGGGCAGTCTCCAGGCCCTTTCTCTGTACCCCCACCCCACACCAGGCAGAGGTGGCCCCTTCTCAGCACCCTGTGGGTGGAGGTAGCCTCTTCTGGAGAGAGCAGGTGGCTCGAGTGCAGTTCTGCGGTTTTATTTTTCCTGGTATACTCAAGGGGATGTGGGAACAGCCACAGGGGTGGTGAGGGGAAACCCCCATCTCCCCTCCCCAGCCACTGGGACAGGGAGAGGCCCAGGCGCCCTGGTCCTGGGTTGGTCCAGCCACTGTGGTCCCTGGGCCCTGTGGGCAGAGGGTTGAGGGTGGAGCCCTGGGAGGGTGGAGGAGGCTCCTAGGCGGGGTTGGGTAGTCTTCATAAAAAGCCACGAAGCTTGATCCCCCACGAAGCCCAGCCCCGCGGGGTTGGGGGGACGCAGAGCCCAGATGGGGGACCTGGCCCGGCCTGGCCCATGGAGGAGAATAATGGCAGAGATGGTGCCCATGGAGAGAAAGTGAGAACAAAGCGTCGGACCAGGAAGATGGGCTTCCAGGTGTGGGGCACGGGGTGGAGAGGCACGGCCCCCGGCCCAACCTGGGCGCCTTCGCGTGGGGTCGGGAAGGTAAAAAACCCACGAGAGTGTGACGGGCAGGAGGGGCCAGGGCGTGCGGTGCCGGCGGGGCGGGCGCATGGGGCTGCCCGCGTTCACAGTGACCTCGACGCTGGGTGTACAGTACGGGTAGAAAACCGCGGGCCCGGGCCGGGCTGGGCGGGCCGGGCGGGTCACAGCCTGGTCTGGGCCTCGGGGATGTAGATCTCGATGCTGTCGGCGCTCTCGGTGGCCGAGCTGTGGCGGAAGGAGGCAGCGCGCTTAGCCGCCAGGAGCCGCTTGCGCGCTTCCTGCCGCTGCCGGTCCACGGAGTCCAGGGAGCGCTCCTTCACCGGCACGCCCCGGCCCCGCGAGGGCTTCTTTGGTATCGGCGGAGGGACCTTCTTCTCCTCCTGTTGGGAGAGCGAAAGCGCGGCCGTGAGCCCCAGAGCCGGGACCACCCCCAGCATCCGGGATTGGTTCAGGCCCCAGCTTCCCAGGGGAATGGGAATCAGGTGGCTGCGAACGGAAAGCATGGATCGCACAACCTAAGTCCCAAGGTCAAAACCCTGCATCTTTAAAACATGATGGATTCGCTCGCCCCCTGGTGGAGCCGTTCTTAACTACTTGCATCAGCGTGCAGTTTGGAGACCAGTCTCCTTCTCGTTCTGCCAATCGAGTCCAGGCAAGGGGGACAGGATCACCAGCAAGCCTCTGAGACCCATCACAGACAAGTCTAGTGAGCCAAAAGATGAGGCATGCTCAAGGCTGTGCCCTCTGTGCCCAAGCCTGAGCTGAAGGTGACCTTCTAGAAAGTCTAGCTCTACTCCTTCAAATTGCAGCTGGCTAAAGTTCTGGAAGTTCTGGAAGCTTAGGTAGTGAGATGCATGGAGACCAGGAAGCAGTGTGATCATTCCAGAAAAGGATGATCATCTATTCCCTGCTGAACACAGGTCTCTTCCCCTGCACACCTCTGCCCCCAACACATTCCCTGTGGAAGGGCATTTTCCAGAGTGTGGCCCCTAGGCCTCAAGAGACCCCCCCCACACACACACACACATACACACCTTAGGCTCCAGGAGTTTCCAGCTGTTGGCCTTGAGTTGCTGTAGCTCCAAGAACTTGAGGGTTACATCCTCAATGGACAGCTGCAGGAGGTCCCAGAAACCCGCCAGGTCCTGGAAGGTTGGCACGGGGAACGCAGTGGGGTCCTGCAGCAATGGGAGACATGAGGAGCACCCTATCAAGGAGGTCTGACCCCAGCCAGAACCACAAAAGCCCTATCTGATCTCATCATCAAGAAGCCTAACCTGGGAGAATGAGGTGGGGCTAGAAGACAGGAGACAGAAAAGAGAGTGGCCCTCTCACTCTCAGGCAGCACAAACACCTGGCCCCACCTCCAAGCACAACACTCAAAATGACTCCTGAAAGATCAAAAACCTGCCCCCCCCCCTTGCCCCCCAGCCACACTGGGGCACCTGCCAGGTGCATACACTCAGTAGGCTCTACTCCTGTGGGACTCACCATGCTTTGCTGACACAGCCGGAAGAACTGCTGGACCTTCTGGGACAGGAGAAGTTGTGTGCTGCCCACTGCACTTCGGATCTTCTCCAGGACTGGAGAGAAGAAGGCAATTCAAGGAGAAGAACAAGACGTCTTCTTCCCCAGCCTCCAGAAAGTCCACCCTGATGACTTTCACCTCTTGGTTATTTGCATTATTTATGCATCTGTCTCCTCCAGTCCCTTCTCTACCTCACCCTAAAGTTCCTGACATGCAACTCTGTCCCATCTCACCAGGACAGAATATTCTGATGTCCCTTGCTTCATGAGCACTTACTACATTCACTGACCACTTATCTTCCTGTGTCCTTCCTGCCTCCCAAGTTAGCACAGATGGAAACCAGCCCCAGCCTAGCCCTACATCCCTGGCCAGGGCATCAGCTCAAAGACCATCCATTGGCTGAACTGTGTCATTCATCAGGGCATACCTCCTTGGCTCACCAAAAATTACTAAGTAATTTCATGAACATGACCTAGTCATCATTCCATCAACCTGGGGATTCTGCCATAAGGATTTCTTCCAGACTAGACTGATGGAAAAGGGCCATGCCCTCCTTCATTCCAGGGTCATGTCCACTTTGCTGAGCCTTATCACCTGCATCAAAAAGGATCTGACTTGAACTGCCCCTCCCCTGCCTTGTCTGGTCTTACCACCTGTTTCAGACTAGATCCTTATACTAGTCCACATATGAATAGTTCCCCCTGTCCCCTTGGTCCTGGTAATTTGGACTGGTAGTCATCTCCTAGAAGATCCAGTCTTTTACCCAGTTCATGCCCCCAGTCCTAGCTGGGGCCTCTGAAGCTGTTCTTCCCAAGAGCTCTGGGTACACCCTAGTACCAGTGTGGAGTCCGTAAGCTCCCATATGGAAGGACTGGCAAAGGCTGAGTCATGCCAGTCATGCTCCACTGGAGCCCCACCACCGGACACCATCCCAAGCCCACGGAAGCCCACACCCCATGCCTGCCAACTCACTCTCCTCTGGCAACTCATAGTCCTCCGCCTCGCGCTCCATCTGCTGGCACCAGTGCTCCAGCTTCTCCACCTCTGCCCGCAGCATCTTGATGAACCACTCGCCATCTCGTGGGCAGGGGGATGTGCGGCCTGAGTCAGGGAGGCTACGCGAACCACGCTCCATCCAGGAGTCTCGGCGGCCAGACCCAGGCCCAGGGGTGGGAGTGGGGGCAGGGCCTGGCGACCCATCGGTGGCCGGCGGCTCATACGGCAGTGGGTAGCCCTCTCGGTAGGCCCACTGGCCCTGCGTGTGGACCGTACGGAAGACTGAGTAGGTGGGGGCCCGGGGCCCGGGCTGGGGCTCAGAGGCGTGCCTCTGGAAGGAGCGTCCAAACTGCAGGGCCTTGTCTTCTGTGGCCACTGTAGCCAAGCCAGCCAGGCCTTCAAGCTCCAGGTCTGCCTGCACACCAGCCGTCACGCTGTTGGAGCGCTTGAATCTCGCCCGCCTGTGGAAACAGGCACTTGTCCCTTCTGCCCAGTCTCATTCCAGCCCTCACTCCCACCCCAGACAAAAAGGGAAGGAGATGAGGAAAAGAAGGGCCACAAAGGAAGAGCCATTAATTCACACACTTGCAACTGAGGTTCACCTATTAATCTACCCATTGTACCAACAACAGATGAGGATGACGGTAAAAATATCTGACAAACACTGCTCCATGGCCAGGTCAGATGATGGTAGACAACTGTCAAAGCCTACACTGACCAAAGTATCAAAGCTACCCCTGCTGAATCTGACTAAGGGGCAGACCAAAGGGACCCTGGGAAGGTCCGGGGTGGTGGCAGCTCCATACTGATGAATGCAGAAGTGTTTTTGGTATTCTATTAAATGGTATGTCTGTGTTAGTTTACACTATGTCAGCCTTACAGAGAAATAAGGACACTAAAGGCCCAGAAAGGCCCGTGCTCATCCAGCTACAAAGAAGCAGAGCCAGGATTTGGACTCAGAGCTGCTGGATTCCACTGTCAAACACTCTGTACCATATCAGCTGTTAGAACATCACAGCAAGAGATGCTGGGAGTGGCTACGGATGGAATGGGCCTGCAGCTGGGAGGACTTTTCCCCTAGGGACCCTGACAGCACAGCCCAGAGCCTGGCCAGACACAGCATGCCAGTGCCAGTGGAGCTGAATTAAGTTGTTGGCAGGAATGACACAGAGCCTGGAGATTTCTTCTTTGAATTAATAATATGCAAATCCTATGCAAAAGAGAAAGTCAACTGCCCTTGTTATTTTTTCCCCCAGAGTCCAGAGTAGGGGCTCTTTTCTATGAAGAAGTTATTGGCTCCCTAAGAGGCACTTAAAGAAGTGAGAGTCGGACGGTATGAGGAGTGGAGCACACTACGAGTTTCAAGGCCTAGGAATCCAAAGGCCCACGGGTCCTAAATTTTCTTCACCTCTGCCTAGTGATAAAAGAGAAAAGCTTGTCTAGCTAGCTCCAGGACCCTGGCCAGCTTTCCAGGAGACTCTCCCAACCCTACAACTTTAGCCTGCCTCATGCCGCCCAGGCCTTCTCTCCTCACTGCCTGCCTGCTTCCCTCCAGCTGGCGGGCTGCGTGCTGGGAGCCTGTTGCCATAGAAACCAGGCCCAGAAGGATGCTGCAGGACCCAGGAAAGAGAGATGCACTCATGTGCAGTCTCCACAGAGCCCTATGTCCCCACCCCCACCTCTGTATGGAGAGAAAATATGTCTTCGTTGCCTCCTGCAAGGTCTTCACCTTGGAGTCTGCCTTGATCAGATTGGCATCATCATTTGCCTTGACTATTGGACTGGCCTCCTTTCAAACACTTGTGCATTTACTCAATATATGCAGAGGAAAAGCACTGGACCAGGAGGGAGACCTGAGCTGTAGTGCTGGTTTTGTCACTATATGCCTTTGGGAAGTCCTCCATTAGGCCAGCTAATATGTATCTATTTAAAATATATGATTACATATTACATGTAAGTACATACACATATATGTATCTTAAAATGCACATATAAAATTATAGGAATTGATCAGTAATCGTCAAGGTATTTTCTCTCTCCAAAATTATACCTTATATGTTTTAAGATCTGAGGACCAACAATCCTCTCCTACCCAAGATTGGAACAGTGTTCCCAAAGCTGAACTCTGCCAAGTCATTCCCCTGCTCAAAATCTTCCCACAAGTCCCCACTGCCAGCAAGATAAAGTTCAAACTTCCTGTGCCAGCATTTACTGGTGGTCTGATACTCTGGATTCAGTCTTCATCTTTAACTTTATCTCTCCCATATTCTGCTAATCCCCCAAACAGATTACATGTGACTCTGATTCTAAGCCTTTGCACATCCTATTCCCTTGCTTGAAATGGCCTTCCTTCTCCTCCCTGCCTATTCCTCACTCAAACCTCTCTTCTGCCATGGCTCCTATGACTTTCTCAGCTGCATAATCCCTCAGCAGTCTTCTTGCATCCAGAAGTAGTCTTGTCATTTGGTTAAACTGCTATCTCTTTCTGGCAAGAGTCTCGTCCATCTACCTATATCATCAAGATGCACCCTGGCTCTCCACAAGCATTTTTGTGCCCTAGAGCTTCAGTTAGCCTGTGACTCCATGAGAGCTTCATCAGTTGCAAACCACAGAAGTAAAGGTAGGATTTGCCCCAATAAATGCACTCCTAAAGAGCCACCATCCCCGCTGCTTCTTTGAACATGGATTTGTCACTGGGCACAACTGCATTTCCTGCCTCTCACCTTGTCTTGTAAGTCCTAAGAGAATCATGCTCCATCTTGCTAGGAGTCACAGTGTGGAACAGAAGCACGAAGTGTCCCAGGCTTCATAGCTTTCAAGTCTACCTCAACAAGCTCTCTCACTGTGAGTGCTTCAGGGAAACCCGAAGGAGCTGAGAAGCTTAAGAGATTAGTGGAAGCACAGTCCTTACCAACACTCCCAGACAGAGGCCAGTGTCTCACACGGCACAAGTGGGAGCCAGTCATCCTTGTATGAGTGGCATTTGAAACTAGCAGTGTAGGACAAGATCTCCCCACCCCACCCCACCCAAAAAAGCAATGGATTGAAGATCCAAAGTCCTGGGGAACATGGACATTTCACAGGCAGTGAGAGACAGTATAGCCCACAGAGGAGAGGCAGGGGCAGAGAGGTTAAGGAAGAAGACATGAAGACTCTACAAGCTGAATGGGAGAAGAAAAGTCTCAAGAAGAAACAAGCAGCCAACACAGAAAATGAAGCCACTCAAGAGTGAAAGTTGTCCATTGATTTGGCAGTCGGGGAGCAGGCTCGGTGTCAAGTGGGGACAGATGCAGACTGCACCTGGCTAGCAAGAAGTAGGGGGCACCAGGCACACAACTCCTTCAAAGAACTTGCAGAGACACAAAAAAGAGCAAGACAACGTCTGTTACAAGAGGGGTATTTTGTTTAGGATGGTTCTTACATGCCACATCCTGAGGGAAACAAGCCTAAAGGGGTGGCAGGATAATGGCACCCAGCCATTATCCATGTCCTAGTCCCTGGACTGTGTAAAGCTATTGCCTTTCATGCCACAGGGACTGTAAGATATGATAAAGCTGAGGATCCTGGATTATCCAGGTATATGCAGGAACAGGAAATTAGTACAACCTATAAAGAAAAATCAATTGAAGACAGAGAAAAGAGAAGTAATAGCCAAAGGAGCCAAGTATAAAAGGAGTACAAAGGAAGGTTTTCTGAGTTCTTAGTATGTGCTAAGCACAGCACTTTACATAAATAAACATGCTCAGTCCTCATGACCAGCCCCATGATAAAAGTGTCAGAATCATCCCTACTTACAGAGGAGACATGATGCCTAGGGAGGTTAAGTGACTTTCTAAGATGAAAAAGTGATCAAATTAGCTCAGAGGCCACTTCTTCAGCCACTTAGGAAGACAGATGCCCAGTCACTGATACAGGGCTGGTGGAGGAGGCAGGGAAAGATGCAAGCAAGTGGAGAGCTGATCTGGAAGCGGACCAGGATCCTACCAGATGACCTCCTTCATTACAGTGAGTGGCTGCAGAGGGGATGTGTTAGAGACTTGCGGAGGTTGGGGGGAGGAACGAGAACAAGCCATTTTAGGGGAGACAGCAGCACCAGACTGCCTGTGCTCAAAATCCAGCTCTGTGGCTTGTGCTTTGTTTCATTCTCTATAAGTGAGAATAATAGCTCGGGAGATAATGTATGTACAGAACTTGGGACAGCACCTGCCTGCCCATTGTGTTAGCTATTGTGGAGAAGGAGGAAAGTTGGTGGCTCTCACTGTGAAGAAAGGAAGCTGGGCAAACACAATAGTCCAAATGCAGCTCTGAGAACCTAGCTAGGGCATTGTAGTTATTAATTATTGTGATTGCTGTTGATCATTTCCATCTGTTCTCCCATAGCACTCTGAACAAAACCTCTTTTATCCTCTATTTCACATTGTATTGTGGTGAGTTATTTGCATATCTGTCTCTCACTAAATGGGGCATTTCCTCAAACATAAATGTTGGCTAGGTGGCTGATTGGTTGGTTGGCTGGAAGGAAGGATGTAGAGACCACTAATTATCCCTCAACATCCATTCTCCCTTTCTTCCTTAGTAACAGAATCCCATAATTTTAGGCTGGACACGTGGCCACTTTGGACAAAGATGCTTTTTCCAGTCTCTCTTACAAATAGGTATAGCCATGTGGCTAAGTTCCAGCCCATAGCAGAAGTGATGACTTCTAGAAAGTGTTCATGAAAAGATTTTGTTGGCTTGGGATTGTGGCTCAGTGAGTACAGTGTTCGTCTGACATATACAAGACCCTCAGTGTGAGTTCTAGCATCTTAAAAAAAAAAGTATTATTGAAAGGAAGAATGTGTCCTACTTCGTCCCTTCCGCCTACCTAATAACCAGAACAAAGACACAAGGGCTGGACCTCGAGTAGCCATTTTAGAACATGATATTGCAGACAGGGTCAAAGGTAGAGAAGTAATAAGATAGAAAGACCCTGGGTCCTGACCCTGTAGAACACCTACCAGCCCTCTGGACTTCTAAGTAAGACGGAAATAAACTTCAGTCATGTTTAACTCACTGTCATTTGGGGGTTTTCTGTAACTCACAGTCAACTCTAATCCTAACTATAACAGATGAATTTTCAGGGCAGTAAAGTACAGGGCCTGTGTTCCTATTTCATTCTGGATTTGGCAGTAGCTGCTGTGCACTTGACCAACAGCTGTAAACACAGGATAGCAACCATTGGGAATTATCACTAACACATAACAATGCATTCACAATATACTATTTCCAAGCCTTTTAAGCTGGCTGCAAACGATCCTCCCCTCCAGTGCTGCCAGCCTGACAAGGACTGCAATCTTGATGATTGTGGAAGTTGCTATCCTGGTTACTGTGGGGAGAAGTTCCTTTGGTGTCTCTCTTGGGGATAACATAAAAGCCTCTGGAAAGAAACCGGATCATCCCAAGGGACACAGTGTCCAAGAAATGCTCAATATCGACAAATTGTCAAGAGGTTTGGCTAGGAGTATCAGCAGCAGGCTGGCAGGGGGAGGAGGAGGAGGAGGCAGTGACATTTGAGCCAGGCACAGCAATGTACCCACTGCTGTCAAAGCTCCTCTCTATGAAAGTACCTAAGACAATCAGGCAGAGGTCCTGAGCCCATCATCCCAGCCCAGGACTGTGACAGCAAGGGAAGTGGGATGCTGGGTGCAGATTCAGAGGAGTCCTGAGCATCAGTTAGGAGCCACCCTGGAGCCAGAGGCTGAGGAGCAGAGGCAGTGGCTGTACCCAGGGTCTACGCTCACTCAGCTACTAGACCTTTATAGGACTGCTGTTAGGACACAATTTCAGAAAATGGAAGATTCCTGCCCAAGGCTCAAAGGGCTCCTTCTCTAGGCATGTGCCTTCCCAAAGTCCTAAAGTCAAAATGGCCATAATGCTAAGGGAGGGGTAGAGAGGCTTCCTAGTTTTCCAGATACCCTTGAATGTACACAAGTGGTATAAATAGGATTTTCAGAAAAGTACAGGGCTCTCAATTAAATTTCAGATAAATAAGATTATTTTATGCATAAGTATATTACAAATATTGCATGGGACATACTGATACTATAATTTATTTGTTTATCTGATAATCAAAATTTTTCTTTTTTGACTTTTTTTTGTCTTTTTGAGACAAGGTCACACTGTGCAGTTCAGGTTGGCTTTGAGCTCACTTTGTAGCCTAGGCTGGTCTCGAACTCACAATGATCCTCCTGCCTCAGCCTCCCGAGTGCTGGGATTACAGGCACACCCGGCTCTTTTTTGAGCTTTTAATACAAGGTCTTACTATGTAATTCAGGTTGGTCTTGGGCTCACTAAGTACAACAGGTTAGCCTTAAACTCACAGCGATCCTCCTACTTCAGACTCCCAAGTCCTGGGGTTATAGGTAAATGCCACCATGCCTGACTTAATAATCAAATTTAACCAGACATTCTAGTGTTTCTTGATGGTTTTGGTGGGTTTGTTGGTAGTGGTTTTGTTTTTGGTAGATCTGGAATTTTTAAAAAGGGATTAATGGGATGGATCTAGAGTTGGAAGATACAAGAGATCACCATGTTCAGAGATAACTGGAGTAAAAAGTAATCACCTTTTCTAGGACCTCTTTCTCATATTCAGCAAGGACACTAGATGTCTTATTATAGCCCAGAGGGTGCTGGTCTAAGGACACAGGTGTGGTAAGGGTACCTGGAGGCAGGGCTGGTCACTGTTTCTTAAGTAGGTTCTTCCTTACTACAAGGCCTTAACACATGCTGCTCTCACTTCCTAGAATATATTTATCTCCTATTTTCAATTAGTTGGTTTTTGTTCCTCCTCAGGTGTCTATCCAAATGCCACTTTCCCATGAAAGTGACCTCTCCGTCTGGGTCAAAACCTCCAGTATACACCCTTATGGTACAGACACCTCTCCCTTGTGGTACTTGTCACAGCTGTAAGTCTACTCAGGGAAGGAGGAAGTGCTAGGGATTGAACCCAGGGCCTCCAATGTGCTAGGAAGTGTTCTAACAAGGAGTTATAGCCCGGGCTCTAATTCTACATTATCTATGCAATTCTTAGATTAATGTGGTATGAAGCTTTCAAAGCCAGGACTTGTGTCTGTGTGTGCTCATCTCTGTCAATACCCAGTACTGCACTTGACAGAAAATAGGCATCTGTGGGCAAATGAAGCTGGGGAAGAGGCGCAGTGCAGACAGAATTGATGCAGCTCACAACCCTGTGCATTTCTAAGCCGAGTCATCACCGGCGGACAGCTACAAGGATCTATGGATAACTCCCAGATATAAGCAGCCAGAAGTCTGAACTCCACCCAAAAGGTCAGCAGGGAACAACCTGAAAGGCAAAAATAACATGCCTTTCCTGTCCAGCAATTTTTTTTTCACTACTAGAGATCAACCCCAGGGTCTCGTACATGCCAGGTTCTCTACCATGGAACTATACTTTTAGCTTTTTTCTTCTATTTTGAGGCAGAATCTCACTAAACTACCCAGGCTGGCCTTGAGCAAGCAATCTTACTTCCTCAGCCTCCTGAGTACTACCCAGCTATATTATTATTATTGTTGTTGTTGTTATTGTTACATTATCATCATTATTACTAATTATTATTATTATTTGGTACCTGCTATAGAACCCAGGGTGTTCACATTGAGCTACATCCCTATCCCTTCCCTTTTTAAAATTTTACTCACTTTTTTTTTTTTTTTGGTACCAGGGATCGAACTCACTACTTCACGCTTGCCAGGCAGGCGCTTATGCCGCTGAGCTAAATCCCCAGCCCTCCCTTTTTTAAATTTTTAATTTGGAAACAGGGTCTTACTAAGTTGCCCGAGCTGAGCTCAAACTTGCAACCCTTCTGCCTTAGTCTTTGTCCAGTAATTTTTAAAACCAAAGTACAAACAAGTAAGACAGGAGTAAAGACCAAGTTACAAGAAAATGAGTGGCACTGGGTCGGGGTACAAGTCCTGGATGTTTGCCTAGCAAGGCTGCTAGAATTCATGGCTTGCTTTTATGTACCAGTTGGGGCATGGTGTGTGGTGAGTCAGTCTTAAAGCCAGGGACAGAAGGGACAGCAAGGACTGCAGGTGTATAACTAAGAATGCCTTCAGCAGACAAGTGAGGGAACCTGGCCAGAGAGCTGGGCCAGATTCTCCTCTCCCCACCTGTCACTCCCTCTGAATTCCCAGTGTGATCACCTGTGCCAGGCAATCCAGTGCTTCAGACCCTTGCTCAACAACAGCTCTCCTCCTCAGCCCACCGCATCAAGACCTTCCCAAGCACTTCCATGAGTGCAAGGAAGACCACGTTCTCTGCCTGTCCCTGCCCTCCCCAGCCCTGCCCCATATTCCAAAATGCTTGTCACCTCAGACTCTTTTCCACGCATCTGCTGCTATCAGCCTAATGGAGACAAATGATCAATGTAGTAGGTCAAACCAACTTTGTAAGCTCCCACCCACACCTCAAATGCACAGAAAAGATGGATAAAATAAAACCAAAAAGTGGTTTTGCTACAACTCCAATCTTGAAACTAGGAAAGAGTCACTTTCAGGTATCAGACGCAAAAAGGAAGATCAAAATCTAAGTAGTGAGAGGGCATCTAAGCCAAGGGAGCCCCAGGAATTTCAGCCAGACATATGCTAGAGGCTGGACGGGAATACCAAGTGAGAGGAGTGACCTCTCCCTGCCTAAGCATCACCAGGAGCTGGAAGGAGACAGTGCATAAAGCCTGCAGCCAAGAAGGGTCTGTTTTGTTTACACACTGGAACTAGAAAAACACGTGCCAGTGATTCAGGAATGTGGCCTGCAAGTAGGATGCTGGGAAATCAGAACATTAAGTCAGTATTGTGTGTAGGTGTGGGGTTCAAGTGTGTACTACCAGGGAAACCCAGAAACTTCAAGCTGAGAAGTTAACCTTAAAGCTGGTCCCAAGCTGAAGCAGTACTGCAGTATGATGGAAACTGAGCCCATGTGGAAGGAGTGGGCAGTAACAAACAGCAGCGAACATGCAAACTGTTCAAATATGTTTGCAAATCTACATTATTAAACCATAATAGCTATAACAACAACTGATTTAGCTGAGCCTTTAAAGAGGTATAATCAAAGTACTCAATAAATATAATGTGGAAGACGGGAGGAGGAAGCTAAGAAGAAAATCAAAGTATACTTAAGAGGGATAAAAATACTAATTTTAGGTATTTTTAGAAAAATGCAAAATTAAGTGTATTTGTCACATTTGTAAGAGAAGTCATTATTTAAGAAATGTAAACTTCCAAATCAATGGAGAAAAAAGGAAAAATAAAGCAAATCTGATCAGTTCAGCAGAAGACAGAAAAAAATTACAGAAGATAAAAGCAAGAAAAACTATTAAATGTCTTACAGAAATTATAGCAATAACTCAAAATAAATTAGTATTAAAATATATAACTGGACTTATGTCTACCAAATCCTAGCTACACATTGTTTAAAAGCAACACACCTATCTCTCCTTTTCTTTTCTTTTTTTTTGTTAGGTGGGGTAGGTGGCTGGTTGGCACTGAGGAATGAACTCAGGAGCTCCCACACGCTAGGCAGCAGGCACTCTGCCACTGAGCTACATTTCCAGCCACAAGCAATACTTCTTAAACACAAGAGGGTAGGACAGTAAAAGTATAAAAAGCAGCCTATTTCTTGATAAAAGAACTAATTCACTGAGAAGACACA
This sequence comes from Cavia porcellus, assembly GCF_034190915.1. Taxonomy (NCBI): domain Eukaryota; kingdom Metazoa; phylum Chordata; class Mammalia; order Rodentia; family Caviidae; genus Cavia; species Cavia porcellus. Next base: position 27,148,851 of record NW_026947508.1, read on the forward strand.
ATAACTATAAGCTTGAATGGTTATAAACAGTGCACTACCAAACTCAAGAAAAAATAAAGTTATCAGGGAAAATCACATCCAAAATCACAGTGAGACTTTTTTTTTTGTCTTTTTCTTTTTTATTGGTACCAGGGATCAAACTCACGACTGCCTGCTTGCAAGGCAGGCGCTTATGCCGCTGAGCTAAATCCCCAGCTACAGTGAGATGTTTTTAAAACACCTCTCTCACAACTGGTAGATTAAACATACAAAGAAGAAAAAGGATATAAATTCTACATCTGATCATATGTATGATATACAATATAAATAACAAAAATGATAGAAAAAAGCCTCAACTAGTCTAAGGAATACATACTGTGACCACATGTAACAAATTCAAATACCCATAAAAAAAAGGCAGCCTCCAAAATAAAAGAAAATAATTATATTTGGGAACTTTAAAAAAACCTACCAAAAATTTTTAAAAACAAGTTATAGGTTAAAAAGAAAATCAGACTATTTTAAATTAAACAATTAAAAATATGAAATCTTAAAACTTCTGAGATGCAGCTAAAGCACTATAGTTAAAAGAGAATTTATACCTAAAAGCACGTGTTAGACAAATGAGAAAAATGAGTTGGATGAATAGCACATGCCTGTAATCTAAGCTACTTTGGGAGCCAGAGTCAGGAGAATTACAAATTGAAAGCTAGCCTGATCAATTTAGTGAGAACCTGTCTCAAAATTTTAAAAAAGCAGGGTCATTATGTAGATCTGTGTGAAGGCCCTGGGTTTTACTGAAAGGAAAGAATCAAGGAAGGAAAGAAGACAGGAAAGAAGGAAAAGAAAAAAGAAATACTGAAAGTTAATGTTTAATAGGCTGTTATGTATTCAAAAATCTGGCAATGCATGCAAAAATAATATAGCAAAACTCTGATAAAAATTGCTAACGCTTCATATATCCATCCTTGTCTTTGTCTCTAGCTATAAGAACCCTAATTTTTATCTATGTACTCTGTATCTTGCACATTGCTTCCAACTACAAGACCACACACTCCACAGCCTCCCTTGCAGCTAGATGCCAACAAGTAATGTGGTTATAGCCACTGTGATATATGTGTAAGTATTTTGTATACTTTGAAGAAGTCTTTTAAAAAGGAAGAAATACATCCCTTCTTTTCACTTCCTCTTTCTCATTGTTCAGAATGCAGACACTACAGGTAGAGCCTGAACTTCAGTTACATGGATAGACTGTAAGGTGATACACAAAAACTGGGACAGCAGCAAAAGAGAAAGAGCCGGGGTTCTCACACTGCACCTCCCTATCCAGGCTAGCCAAATATTCATATATTTAATGAGAAATAAATACGCTTGTGTAAGATATTATTGTGGCCTGTTGGTCAAATTTAATCCAATCTGATAATAGAATCAAGCAATTTATTCCAGGACTGAAAGAATGCTCCAATACAGAAATTTTATTCGTATAATGCACCACATTGTACATGCGAGTAGGAAATCTATGAGCATCTTGATAGACTGTGGAAAAGTGTTCAACAAAATTCCACTCACATTTTCTATTTAAAAATATGAAAATGGGCTGGGATGTAGCTCACTGGTAGAGTACTTGCCTAGCATGTGCAAGGTCCTGAGTTCAATCCTCAGCACCACAAAAAAACAAACAAAATAAAAGTCAACTATGAATGGAAGGGAATTCCTTAACATGATATAATTTATCACAAACATCATTTTGAGGAGTTTATCTTTTTTTGTGTGTGTGTGACAGGGTCTCACTATGCAGTTCAGGCTGACTTTGAGCTCACTTTGTAGCCCAGCCTGGCCTTGAACTTGCAACAAACCTCCTGTCTCAAGCTCCCGAGTGCTGAGATTACAGGCATGTGCCACCACGCCTGGTTTAGAGAAGTATATTTTCTAAAATCAAGAAAGAAATAAACATGCTACCACTCAACAATGAATTGGAAGTACTATTCAAAGTATTGTAAGATAAATGCATTTAAGAATATAAGTAAAAAGCAATATCCTAGCCTATAATCCCAGCTATTTGGAAGATTAAAACAGGTAAATCACAAGCTCAAGGCCAGCTTGTGCACTTAGTGAGACTCTGTCTCAAAATAAATAAATAAATAAATAAATAAATAAATAAATAAATAAAAATAAAAAGATCTAGGGAATGTAGCTCACCTGGGGACTGGATTAAGCCCCTAATATCAGAAGTAAAAAGAAAAGAAGAAATACTCTATTTGCAAAAAAATAACTGATTATATAGAAAACCCATCATGATTTTCAGATAACATGAGACCTGAAGAGAGAGCAGCAAGATTGCTCAATAAAATATCAATATACAAAATTTAATAGTGGCCCCATATCCCAGCTGTATCCAATTATAAAATACACTAGGAAAGAAAGACCCCAATCATACAGTCACCACAGTGGGAAACACCATTGCCTTTCTCCTGGATCATGAAAAATCATCCTTATTGGCCTTTTCATTTCCACTATTACTTCTCTCAAATTCATTCTACATTCAGAGCTAGTGATCTTTTGTAAACATAAATTAGAGCATGTCATACTCTTTCTTTAACCTTTTAATAGCTACTCATTACTTATAATTAGATTCCAGTTCTTTATCATGCTGATGCTTGGCATGACCTGGCCTCTGGAATTCTCTAATTCACTCTCACCACTCCCTCACCCCACTCCACACAAGCTGCACGAATCTGCCTTCAGTTTTTCCTGCCCCTGTCTCTACATATGCCATTGTCTCTCCCTAGAAAACCCTTCCAATCATCACTTGAATGTTCTCAAGCATCAGCTTAAACACCACTGCTTAATTCAAATAAAGCCTTTTTATCTCCTTGTCTTCATATTCTCACCATGATATGCAGTAATACCCCCTTACATATGTTACCATAAAATGTAACCCTATTTTTACTTGCAAGTTATTTATTACCTCAATTTCCTTCTAGACCATAACTTCTGTGAGAGCAAGAGTCATGTCTTCCAAGCACTTAACACAGTATACCAGAGCTGCCATACAACGAACACTTAAGTATTTACTGAATCAATCAGTAAAGAAATGGCCGTGCCTGCCGCACTCTTTCCAGGATTTAGGCTTGCCAGGAGGAACAGATGAAACTCCTAAGGATCTATCTGGATGAGGGGCCCAAAGCCTCCCAAAGGAGTCTGTGAGGACACTCAGGCTTGGTTTATGACCCACAAGCACCATCGAGCCAGGGAAGGTGCACCCACTTCTGCAGAATGCTACCAAGAACTCAAGTTACCGATTTGCAAATTGAGTTTGTCACAGAGTGCCACTTTTTATAATCTTCTGTAATGACAGAAGCTTTAGGAGTAATGGGGCAACAAGGGCACCATTTCACCCTCTATGGAGACATTTACTGGATCAGCAGCATGTGGAATTTGAAGGAGTTGGAGCAGGAATGGAGAAAAATGGTGACTTACACAAGAACCCCCAAAAGATTTGATCTGACACACATATAAGACAGTTCCTAGAATGGCTGGGATAGTTTTGGGACAGTCACAAGGCTCAACAATGGAAGCTGGGGAAGCTTAGATGACTGTTACTGTTGCACCAGTTTGACTCCAATAGTAGTATGGCCTGAACAACTCAGATGACCATGGTCTGCCCCAGAAAGTCCCTAGACATCAAAGTTGGGGCCACTGGCCTGGTAGCATTGCAGCCCAGAGGGTGGATAGGCCACTGTGGCACTGCTACCTGGCATTAAAGAAGATGTCTCCCCAGAGGTACACAAGAACAGAGAAGAATCTTTCCAGCATTCCCTCCAGAGCTCAAAATGCTAATTCTTCAGCTGGAAGTTAAGGAAGCAGTGTTTCTGAGGCCACCTAATGCCAGGCTTGTGGCTGCTGGTAATTCTATCTCAGGTACACCAGCAACTCGGGTATATAATAGGTACCCCCGACTGGTTAAATGCCTATGTGAGCCAAGTGAGGAGGAGTGTTATATCTGCCAGGGGCCTGTGAGAGGCAATCTTTCTGTTTATCTGTTTCTTTTTGAGCTTATATACTTGTACTCTGCAGGATGTAACGAGGGACTCGCAGAATGCTGTTATCCCCTGTAAAGGACAATTGTTAGAGGCCTTTTCGTCACCTATGTATTACCTTTCCCTACCTCTCCTTCCCTAACCACCATCCATCTTCTGTCTGTCAATGAGCACGAGAGATAGGCAGGGGACAATGAAAACTCACTGTAGATGGTGACATCTCCGTGGTCAACCTCTGCCTGACTCCTCCCCAATAAAAATGTGTGGGCTGAACATCAGGAAGAGGGCATGCATGCACAGGGAGAGGGCCAGCGAAGACATTAGTGGGCCCTTACTACCCTGCTTCCCCAGGGGAGCCTGAAAGCCCCCCACTGTGACCTACCTCTTGTCCTCTTCCACCTGTACACCAATGGAGTGGAACTCTCTCCTGCTCCTGTTCTCAGTGTCAGAGTCTGAGATAGTCTCCACCTGGAGGCAAAGTGGAAGGGGTCAGTGGCAGGGGCCAGCCAGGGGACACAAGTGCAGTCCAGGAAGAATAGCCAGAAATGGCTGAGCCCCAAGCCACTGGCAAACCTGGCAAAGAAAATCTTCCTGAACAAGATGAGAGAGTAACATAACCATTGCTGGGCACTGTTCTGCATTCTCCAGGAACAAGGATAAAACAACGGACAAGGGCTGAACTTGGCTACCTTGTCAGTAACCAAGTACCTATGATGTGCAGCGCAGGTCAAGCCAAACAAAAGGCCCCTTTGAATTGCTTAACTCACTCCACCAGAGCCCAGACCCTTGGCATCTCCTCCTCCCATACCTGCACCCCAATCCATACCTGCACCCCAATAGACGGTCGCCACTTCCGCTGCCGTGCCAGGCTCCGCAGCTCTTCCCTGCCAGGGATGGTCTTGATGATGAGAGTGGGGGGTTTAGGGCTGGCCCGGGGTGGCACCGGTGCCAAATCGAGGGTGCGTGCGCCCATGGCGGGCCCGTCCAGTCCATCAGCCGAGCTGCAGCGTCTGGCTGGACCCTCAGCTGCAGTGAAGCTCTCATGTGCCGAGTCAGTGCTGCTCTGGGCAGTGATGGAGATGCGGGGTGGGGCCTGGCTTCCCGGTGGGATGGGGGGCGGGGCCTTTCTGAAGTTGAAGGCTACAGGCAGTGAAGGTAGGGAAGCAGCCTATGAGGACTCATCCCTGAAAGCACCCTTCCGACATACCCATCACCTGGCACACCCACCAGACACAGTAGCCACATGTACTCGACTTGCTGCTATGAGGGCCAAGGATCACCCTATCATCTGGCCCAGAAAGGAAAGTGATATGAACAAGGTCACATAGAGCAATGATGGTGCGGGCCAGAACTGAAACCCAGGGTACTCTCCACCCAAGGGCCAAGCAGGGGCACAAAAGGTACTCACAGGAGCCGGGCCTCCCTGAGACAGAGGCAGGGGCAGCAAGGAGGGGTAGGCAGTCATCATCTTGAGAGCAGCCAGCCTGGATGGCCCGGAGGTAGCTGTGGCTCCGCATGCGGAAACAGCCAGGCAGGTCCAGGGCGTCCACGGCCTGAGACTCAAGCTCCCCAAACACGGACCCACACACGGCCTCCAGCTGCTGGTTCAGCTCCTCACTGAGCTGGGGGAAGGGGCCAGGAGGACGGTTACAGAGGATCTGAGATGGGGTGAGGTTGCTGAGGCACTCTGCTCGGCACTATACATAGGTCTGCAGTGGCTATATGTCTGCGTGGCTCCTCTGCATTTACGTTAAAGGAACCCTCATTTTCTACAATGAAAGATGAGAGCCCCTCTGTCCTATGCTGCTTCCAAGGCCTCCTTTGGGGTCACCTTGCTGCTACTTGGTCTTTCCTCTAAATACTCACCTTTTCCCACAAACGCGTGTGAAGATAGGGAAGCAGAAAATAGGGAAAACACAGGTTTTCCTCCCTGACCAGCCCTAGTCCCTCACCTTTCTCTCATTTGATCCTGACAGAGAGGACCAGGAACCTAGCATCCACCCTCCTGCCAGGCTTAGGGTAGGGGCTTCAGGGGTGGACACCTTTTATTATTTATAATCTGATACATTACACAATTGCAGAGATACATGCATCAAGGGGCAGGATGGCTAATGAATGGACAAAAGATGGAGCCAAATTAACCTGCAAGTTTCCTAAGCCTTTCCCTGCCTTGTGGTCACTGGCTGATAGGCCTGGCATGGCCCACTGGTTCCTTCCATGTCCTCAGTGTCTCTGGAGAAAGCTCAGCTGCCCTGGAGGGAGTTCTTATTGTTTCAGGTTTTTTGTTGTTGTGTTTTTGTTTGATATTTTGTGGTATAGAATCCATGGCATTAAAAAAAGGGGGAGAAATTCCAAAACTTTTGTTCACGAACCATGCTGTACATCACCACACTGAGACTAAATATGTCACAGGGTGCATATTTATGGTATGTGAGAAAACAGACAACAGACGAAACAAAGAAAGAAAGAAAGAAAGAAAGAAAGAAAGAAAGAAAGAAAGAAAGAAAGAAAGAAAGAAAGAAAGGAAAGAAGGAAGGAAGGAAAAGGTGGGGGTAAAGGAAGCTCTAGTCCAGGACACAGGTGGCCAGGTCCAGTGTGCTGCTCTCACTGGGAACGTGTGTAACTCTGAGCTTCCAGCCAACCTAAGGTTACCTGCATGGGCCATGCAGTGAGACTCTTCTAGATCCAAATGCCAGCTCTGCTAAAAGTGTGCCCAGAAAAGTTAAAGTTTGATGATCTGTCAGATGGGATTAATAATGGTGCCACTTTCACAAGACTACTGAAAGGACTCAACAAACCACATAAGGCATGTAATGCAGTTACTGGCACACAGTGAGCCCTCAGTGGCATATGAAGGTCTCAGAATCTACCTGGTAAACACAAGACAGGTGCTCATGAAACCTACAACCATTTCTGTCACTGGGCCCCCGAAGAAATCCCACCGTAGATGATGACATGGAAGCCTTTGGATGGCATCATAGATGAGGTTCCCAGCACCATTCAGTGGTGAGTGTGACAGCAAGTATCCATGACTCTATCTCCTAATTGCTCCCAGGAAAGATGCATGGCCACATATTTACAAATAGCCAAAGGACGCTCAAAAGAACAGTTTGATCCATGTGTAAAGCACAACTCAATGTTTCCATAACTCAGCACCCAAAGCACATGATCTAACTGGATTCTACCTCAAACAGCACAGGAATCATCCCATTCTACATAGCAATAGGCAAACTAAGACTGAGAGGGGGCAGATGACTTGCCCAAGGATGTCCAACAGGTAAGTGGTAAAACTGAAATGAAATGTCACGTTTCCTGCTCCCTTGTAAGGCTAACTGAGCATCAGACTCTCCTGGGGAGCTTTGGAAGCCTACATTAACTTGGGCCTTCTGTTTTGCTTTGGCTGGTTGGAAGCTCAGAGCCAAATCTGCTAAATACAGGGGAGACTCAGTGGTTCTACTGTGGGGACAATTATTTATTTATTTATTTTTGGTTTTTTGAGAAAAGGTCTTGCTCTGTAGTTCAGGCTGGCCCTGAACTCACTATGTAGCCCAGTCTGGCCTTAGACTTGCAGCGATCCTCCTGCCTCAGTCTTCTGAGTGCTGGGAATTATAGGTGTGTGCCACCACATCTGGCAGGTCCAATAATTTGAACTTTGTTTTTTTTTTTGGTACCAGGGATCGAACTCACAATCCCGTGCTTGTCAGGTAGGCACTACACCACTGAGTTAAATCCCCAGGATAAGGTCCAGTAATTTAACAGAACTTTCTGTACATCTTTCTGCAGTTTCTTTTCTTTCCTTCTAAATACTGGGGATTGAACCCAGGGCCTTTGTACTCTGCTGCATTCCCACCCTCTGATTTTTTTTTTTTAATTTGAGACAAGGTCTGCCTAAGCTGCAAAAGTGCTCAGGTTAAGCTTGAAGTTATGATTCTCTTACCTCAACCTCTCAGGGTGATTTGCGGGGTGGGGTATTAAATATGGAGTGAACTCAAGAGTACTAAGCTACAATCCCCAGCCCTTTAAATATTTTTATTTGAGCCAGTCTCACTAAATTGTTCAGACTGTCTTTGAATTTGGGATCCTCTTGTTTCAGCTCTCCAAACAGCTGGGGTAACAGGTCTAACCCTAACCAAGAGACTTTGGCCTCAAGTTTGGACATCAAGAATAGAAGAAATCTCACTCTGTAGTTAGCTCCAGCCCTCTTTTAGGTGCAAACTATTGGACATACTATCTGGTATAGCGTATGTGCTCAGCAAACATCACTATAAGTAGCAAGAGGTTCTTTAATCATAGTGCCAATCCCATGCTGGATGACAAGTTTCTCTATCCCAAGGGTTATATTAAAATCCCATGCATGGGCCATGTCCACAACCAACTCTATCCAAGGCAGTCAGCGAGAGAGGGAGAGAGGGAGTGTCTCCCTATACGCATTCCAGCTCGACTGGCCAAGAGGAGATTCTAGGATTCCAACAAGGGACAGATCCAAAGAAAGCAGAGATTCGTGTAGTCTCTCAGTGGAATACTGCAACTGAGTTATCTGTACTACATAGTGATTATCAAACAGTAACACTAGGCTGTGAATACTCCTATCTCCACCTTGCTTCCCCAACTCCCACTCGCAGGACAGTAAAGTCAAAGAATCAGAGGACTAATATCTAGAACATATAAAGAACCAAAAAAATTAGACCTGATAAAATAAAAGACCCAGTCAAAAAGCAGGCAAGTGAAATGATACTTCACAGAAGAAGTATAAATGACCAATAAATACATGGAAATGCCCAACATTGCTGGCCATTAAAGAAATGCAAATTAAAACACTTAGATCTCACCTTACCCCAAAAAGAATGGCCATGATCAAAAGTCAAATAATGGATGCTAGAAAGGCTGCAGGGAAAAATGAACCCTTGTACGTTATTGTTGAAAATGTTAACTAGCACAACCACATAATGCCTCAAAAAAACTAAATTTAGAAATTTCATTTTACCAAGTTATTCCCTCTCTAAGTATTTTCCAAAAAAAGTTAAAGATATAATTTTATAGTGATATATGCATACTCACGTTTACAGCAGCACAATTCATAATATTAAATCTTGGAAGCAGCCAATATGTCCACCAATACATGAATGGATAAACAAAAGGCAGTATTCATACATACTGGAGTACCATACTGCCATAAAGACAATCAGGATAATAGATGCACCTTGAGACTATAATGTTAAATGAAATAAAACAGGCACACAAGCTTAAACATCTCATGGTTTCTCTTATATGAGAAACCCAAAATACAAATAAAGAGCAAAATAAAAGCTAGATAATAAGAAGTGGAGAGATAAACATTTCTCAAATAGGAATGGGACCAAGAGATGGAGGGAGTGGGAGAGGAGGAAGGGAAAAGGAATTAAAAAGGAATTAAGCTGTGTTATATACATGTACCAACTCCCTACAAGGAAAGTAAACATTATGTACTGCAAACATGTACTAATATTAAAAAAAAAAAATCAAAGAATTCCCTGGCGAAATGAACTCCTCAGCCTTTCTCCATTCAGAATCAGCAGTCATTTCCAAGCATGTGGAATATGAGAAGAAAATACTTGGTATCTAATCAGAAATTGTCTGCAAGAGTTGATGGGTCCACCTGGGAGCCCCACAACATCCTGTACACTTTACATATGTTATTTAGTTTAGATAACCTTTGGAAAAGCCTCCCATTTCAAACCATTCCAAACACTGGACAGAATATAACCAACATCATTTTATATGCATAGCTGAGCTCACAAGAAAGCAAGCTAAGTCCCCAGGGGACAAAAGCAAAGAGGAGTCTGGAAAATCAGAATATGAACTGTGTGAGGCAACGCTGCAACAGCCCAGTGGAGGCGGAGGTGGGGGAAGGGTTGCTGGTCTCAGTAACCAAAAGGCTGAGGTTTTAACACCCACTGGGGCGCAGGAGTAAGGCTTTGGGCCCACACAAATTCCAAATGAGAAGCAGGAAATGAGAACTTTCATAAAGCTAGGGAAGAAAAAAATCTCTGATGAAAATGAAGAGAAAAAAACAATCGTCACCAGAGGCCAATGACAAGGGAGACAGTTTGTAGACCAGGTTGCAGAGGGGGCAAATCCCCTGAGCATCTGGACTCATAGCCAGTTCTCTCACACACCAGGACTGTGTGTCTGTAAGAGCTCACATGACCTAGATTAAATATTAACATAATGTATTCCCAGACCAGGAATATTCTAGCAAAGTATCAGCAAAACGTTTTGTGAGGGACCATGCCTAACTCAAGCAGCTCAGGCCTCTTACAGATGAAGCTCCACTGAAGACAAGCTAACAGTGTCCATGCAGCAGCCATCTCTGACCTCACCCCTCATGGTGTCTACCTCTGGAAAGTACATCTTCCTCTGGATCACGAACTAGACTTACTGGCCCATTTCTAGAGAGTAGCATAACAGATATAGTGGGATATCACTTCAGAGACTACAGGTAAGTGCCTGACATCAGTGAACACTGGCCAACAGCCAGTGAGGACCTAAAGAACTGCCAACAAAAGCAGCTATCACAAGATCACTTTTAAAGTACATATAATACTATTAAAAACATAAAAACAAGGCTTCACTATGTTGCCCAAGGCTGACCTCAGACTCCTAAGCTCAAGTGATCCTTCTGCTTTCAGCCTCCTCAGTAACTAGATTATAGACACACACCATTTTATCCAGTTTTAAACTATACTTAAAAGTCCTAAAACCTAAAAGAGAAATTGAAAATATAAGGAGAGGAAAACAGAGACCAAACATTTGAAAACAAATCAAATCAGATTTTTAGAAAAATCAATAAAATTAAAAACAATTAGTTAAGGATAAATGAGACATGACGGAAGAAAAAAACAGTAAACTGGAAGATATGCCTGAGGAACATGCTTAGCAGGCATCACAGGGAGCAGAGATGAAAATCATGAAGGTGAGTTTAAAATACATGGAGGAAAGAATGAAGAAGCTGCTAACAGATGGAGAGACTAGACTATAGGAGAAGCACAATTTAAAGAGATAATGACAGAGAATTTTCCAACTTTGTCATGATTTTAGACATCAAATCAGATCACATAAGCCAACTATAAAGCTGGACAAAACTTTCAAAAACAACCATTTATCAAGGCACATACATAAAACGTTTATCATGAAGATGATGATTTGGGGTGCATGATTCTATGGCTGTCTGGCTGAGGCTGCTCACACCTCCAAGGTCCCCAGCTCTCCTAGGTGCAGCGGCTCACCAGAGTTGTGCAAGCTTTGAAGGCCAGCTGCCTTCCTCTCCCTGCTCCTTGGAGCATTGTCAGTTACAGTGACCAGAACAGGGAAGGCTAGCAGCACTGCCAGGTGAAGCTGCAGCACTGCGTGTAGTGTGTAGTAAACTGTAGCTAGTTATTTAAGAATTCAAAAGGATGAGACAACAACTGGGGCTTTTAACTTCTCACATACTTTGGATTAAGTGAGGCGAATGAGTGCACAGCAGAAAACAAAGAGGCCCCGAACTACCCATGTATCTCTAGCCAGTGTTGCCTGCATATATATGAAGAGAAAACACAAGAAAGTCTAATGATGAGTAAAAGCCACGGAAAGCCTGAAAAGACCTAAAAATTTCCTCTAGAACCACCAGACGAATCAGGAAGTCTTACTGGCTTGAAATTGTTAGGCACACATCCCTAGCCTCTTTTTTAAAAATGTTTCAAGTTTTCATACAGGGGCTTGTGAAGTTGCTAAATTGCCTAAAAACCATGCTGAGTTTGAATGTTTATTCTCCTACCTCAGTCTCCGAGAATGCTGCAATTATAGGTGTGCACCACCACTTCCAATTATGAGAACAACTTCTAACCAATCTTTGGCCGAGCACTAAGCTCTATGGATATAAAGATAACCTCTAGGAAACATGATTTTTTTTTTGGCCTTTTTCCTTTTTATTGGTACCAGGGATCAAACTCAGGACTGCCTGCTTGCAAGGCAGGCACTTATGCCGCGGAGCTAAATCCCCAGCCCCTAGGAAACATGATTTTAAAAGAAAAGAAAAAAAAAAAACTGAGAGGAAACATTAAAGGTTACATGTTTTAAGGAAGAAAAATTTCACAGATTTTGTCCAGGGATTAAAGAACAAAGCCATAAAAATTCCCAAGAAGGACAAATATGAATCTAGAGTTGCTACTATATAGCTAATATGCTAATATGTTCAGTATTCAACAAAAAAATTAAAAGTCATGTTAATAAATAAAAAGGTATAAATATCCAAAAATACTGGATTTATCACAAAGATTAGAAAATAGCTATTATAAATATATTTTTAAAATACTAAATAAACCATGTTTGAAGTTTTAAAGGCAAGGATGACAACAATGGCATAATGAATACAAATCTTAACAAAGGGAAATTCTTTTTTTTAACAAAAATGTACAAATAAAAATTTTAGAACTGAAAAGTACAATAACTGAAATGGAAAATTCAGTAGATGGGCTGAATATAAGAAATAATCAGTAAACCTGAAGATGGATCATTATAAATACCCAGCCTGCAGAATGGAGAGAGAGATTGCATAGAATGAAGAGAGCTTCAGAGATTAATTGGACAACATCAAGCAAACCAATATACATGTAATGGGAGCTGAGAAGAAGAAAAGGGGAAAGAGAAAATATAAAAATATTAGAAGAAAGAGTGGGAAGAGAAAAATATATACAAAATATCTAAAAACTTTTCAAATTTGTTTTTAAAAATTAATCTATAGTTCAAGCAGTTCAATGAACTTAAATCTAAACAGTAAGAGGGGACCAGGGATTTAGCTCAGCAGCACCAGAGCCTGCTAGGCAAGCACAAGGCCGTGAGTTCGATCCCTGGTACCAAAAAAAAAAAAAAAAAGATACAAACTAAACAGTAAGTGATCCATATCAAGACATTGTAATAAAAATGTTGAAAGTTGAAGACAGAGAAAAGTTTAATAGCAGCAACAGAAAATTCATCACATATAGGGAAACTTCTGGCTTTTCATCAGAACCAATAAACACGAGGCAGCAGAATGGTATAATCAAAGCACTAAAAGGCCTGGGGATGTAGTGCAGTAATAGAACATTTGCCTACCACATACAAGGCCTTAGGCTACCCTCAGCACCACACCACACCACACCACACTGCAAAAACAAACTAAAAAACAAATGTTGAAAATAAAACTATACCAGAAATTCTACACTCATCAAATTATCCTTCAAAAATGAATTAAAAATAGAGATGTTTCCAGATAAATACAGACTAAATAATTTGTTACCAGATCTATCTTATAAGAAATACTAGTGAAAGTCCTTCTAGCTAAAAGTAACATTTGATAGTAGTGAATCAAATATATAAGAAATGAAGAGCACCAAAAATGGGAAATATGTGAGCAAATATATAAAAGGCTCTAGTAAATAGGTTTCTCACTCTCTTAACTTTTTTGAAAGATAAAGTTATATAAAACACTTATTCAATGTCATTGGTTGGCTTATAACAATTGTTGGTTTTGTAACATAAAGAAACAGATCTACAGATGGATGATAATAACAGTGATGGTGTGTGTGTTACTAGGAATTGAACTCAGGGATTTCATGCTGAGCTAAACACCCAGTTCTTTTTATTTTTTAAATTTTGTTACAGTCTAAGTTGCCCAGGCTGGGTTTGAACTTGTGATTATCTTACTTCAGCCTTCCAGGGTATTGGAATTACTAGACATGATTTAATGACAATAATATCACAAAGAAAGGAGAGAGAAAGATGTATTGGAACAATGCTCCTATATTTTATCATAACTAATTATATTATTACATCTTAAGATACACTGTAATACCTGATACAACCACTTATAAAATAACTCAATAATATAGTAAAACAATTAATGAATTTAAATTACATACTAAAAATAGTTAATACAAAAGAGAACACTAAAGGAGGAATAGAAAAAAGATGATGGGACAATCCAAACATATCAAAAATCACATTAAATGTGAATGGACAAAAAACTCCCATTCAAAAGGCAGAAACTGATTGGGTTTTATAAAAAAGCAAGACTTGACCGTATGCTGTCTACAAGAAGCATAGCTTAGATTCAAAATGTAAATGGATTGAAAGTAAAAGAGTAGGAAAAAGATGTACTACACAAACGGTAACCAGAGTTAAGTTTTAAATCCTTAGATTTAAGGAGTATACACACAAAGATATAGTGAAACTGTAGAACAACAAAATCAAACTAAGATTTTTCACAGCAACCAAAGAGAAATGAAATTAGCTACAAGGACATTTCTGTTAATAGCAGACCTCTTAATAGCAACAATAGAAAACAAACAACAGTGAAATATCTTTAAAATACTGAGAGAAGATAAATGTTGACTTGGAATTCCCCTAATAAGCTAAGACATATGAAATAATTAGGGTAAAATATATTTTTGTTAGAGCTTGCTACTAATAAATACTTATTGAAAAATTTAAGAAAATACTTTAAGAGGAAGGAATAAGAAGGAATGCAAAGGTAAAGATACAAGCATTAATCAAGTAAAAATAATAAATAGTAATGAAATTAATAAAGAGGAATCCAGGAGATAAATAGGAAACTAAAATACTGGGCAATAGCCAGGTATGATGGTACACACCTATAATCCCAGTACTTCGAAGGCTGAGGCAGAAGAATCACCGCAAGTTCAAGATCAGCCTGGGCTACAAAATGAGTTCAAGGCCAGCCTGAACTACATAGTGACACCCTGTCTCAAAAAGACTTTATATAAGATCTATTATATATAAAATACTGGGCAACAATACGTAAAAGAAGGAAAGAGGCATCAAAATTAAAATATTCCAGGGCTGGGGATTTAGCTCAGCAGCGTAAGCGTCTGCCTGGCAAGCACAGGGTTGTGAGTTCAACCACCAGTACCCAAAAAAAAAAAAATTAAAATATCCTAACATCACTTAAATATTTAAGTGATGAGTATGTTAACAGTTTAATTTCATTATGTTCACATATAACATCACTTTATATACTACATGTCTATAATTTGCCAATTTCTAATAAAGTTCAAAAATGTTTTAAGTGACGAAAGAGATCAAAGAAAGAACTAAAGCGAGGCATGGAGGTGCACACCTGCAATTCAGCACTCTGGAGTAGCTGAGGCAGGAGAATTACAAGTTTGAACTGAAGCAGGCAACTCAATGACTTAACAAGACCTTGTCTTAAAATAAAAAGTAAACAGGTCTTGGGATATATCTTGGTACAAAGGCCTCGGATTCAACCCTTAGTAGTGCAAAAAGGGAGGAAGGAAAAAAGGAAGAGAAGACAGGAGGGGAAGGAGGCAGAGAAAATTGGAGGGAAAGAAGGAGGGGGAGGAAAGGAAAACCAATGTCCAAGGCAATAATATTTAATATTGTCAGGAACACAATACCCATAAATTGATCTACAAATTCAATGCCGTTCCTTTAAATTCCCAATTATATTTGAAGCTCCCCCAAAATTCATATTTATATGCAAAGGAAACACAAAACAACCCTTTTAAAAGGTAACAAAAGCCTATTATTTAAACTTACTGAAATTCTTATTACAAAGCTACACTAATCAAAGCAGGTGGTAATTGCATAAGGATATACTCATTTATACCAAAGGAATAGATTTGAAGCTTCATAAATAAACACATAAATTTACAGTAAATTGACTTTGAAAAAGGGACCGAAAATTTCAGTGAGAAAAGAAAAGTCTTTTTAACACATGTTACTGGCAAAATTGTTATTCAAATGCAAAAGATAAAATTGGACTCCTAATTCAAATTACAAAAAGCTCAAAAATGATCATTTACCTAAACAAAAGCATAGAAACTTTGGTGTAAATTTTGTGATCTCAGATTTAGCAAAGATTTCTTAAATTTTTCATCAAAAACATCACAATCAAAAATAGCAAATTTTATGAATTATTCTTGATAAAATTTAATGTGGTTAGGGGACAGGGATGTAGCTCAGTGGTAGAGCACTTGTCTAGCACACATGATGTTCTAGGCTTGAGTCCCAGCACCACATACACACAAAAACTTTTTAAAGTGCTCTTCCCTTCAAATAACAATATGAAAATACAAATCAGTAAGTGGGAAACAGCACCCTAGCCAACACCTTAATATTATATTTCTATCATCCTGAATTCTGCATGGGTGCTGAGGATGGAAACCAGGGTCTTGTGCAAGCTAGGCAACACACTATTACTGAGCTACTGGCCTCAGCCCCAAAATAATTTTTTTACACTTAAAAATAATAATTAGAGAGGGGGAGTTATCATTAAATTAAAATGTCCAAAGGTTTTTATATGGCTCAGGGGAAGACAGAAAAATTGTGAGCTTCAGACTGCTGAGTCAAGTATGCACATTAAAACTATGGGAACTATGAAGAATAAAATAGAATATATAACTGCTAATCCAGTGTGGGATTTGGCGAGAAGAATAAAGAAAACGTCAATCCAAAAGGCTGCAGCAAAATAGAAAACCATCACCCACAGGAGAGGACACATACCACAAAATTAGATAATCAAAATGAATCCAAGCTTATCAGCAATCACAGTAAATATAAATGTACTAAACTCTCAAGGAATTATTAAATGAATATAAAGTCAAATCTAGCTATAAGCTACTAGCAAAGACATACCTGAAACATAGCAGACAAAAAGCTTTAAAGTCAAAGGTAGAAAAAGATGTTCTAGGAAAATACTTAACAAAAAAAAATAGACTTATTAGAAAAACCATTACTAGAGATAACAGGGTGACATCTCTAGTACTTTAAACCTCTTTCCTCTTCTGAAAAGCAGGGATTCTAAGCCATTCCTCTAGGAGAAATATGTCAAGTGTATGTGATGTTAGATAATATGAAGTGGGAGGAGGAGAAACGAAAAGGAGGAGGAGGAAGAGGAATAAGAAATGTGTCGGGGGGTGGGGGTTAAATTAAAATCTGAGAACATTTGGGAAAAGACCTGAGAGAAGGCAGAAAGTGATCCATGGGAGTGTCCGGGAAAGAGGCCTCTAGGCAGGGGCAGTGGCAAATGCAAAGGCCCCCAAGACTAGAGCCCACCTATGGTGTCTAAGGGGCCACAAGCATCTCCTGCGGCTGGAGGGGGAGGAACAGGGTTAGAAGGACTCACAGGTAGCTCCAGCTAAATCATTAAAAGCTTTATAAATCATAGCAAAATCCTGATGCTCACCCTAAGCAAAATGAAGGTTTTTGACTAGAAGAGAAGAGCAAATAAATACATTTTTAAATGATCATGCTGGCTATACTGACAGAGAATGAAGTAGAGCCAGGGCCCATCAGGAGACCAACCACTAGGTAATGCAGTAGCTGAGACAACAGGACATGTGATGTGCATCAGAGGTAGTAAGGGGACTTAGATGTTGGGTATATTTGGAAGGTGAAACTAACAGGATTTGCTGAAGGATCAGATACAAGATGTGAGAAATAAAAGAAACTGACTTCATGGGTTGCGAGTGTAGTTCAGTGGTAGAGAGTGTTCTTAGCAGATGCAAGGACCTGAGTCCAACACCCAGCACCAAAATTAAGGAGGGGAAAAAAAAAAAAGGAATACCAACTTCAGGCCAGAGCTCCTGGAAGAATAAAGTTGCCATTATTAAAAAGAGAAGACAGTGAAAAAAACAATCTGGGGAGCCAGGGAGGTCATCAGTAGTTTAGTTTGGCTGTCATAAATCTGAGATGTCTACTGGACATTTAAGAGAGATTTTGATACACTGTGTGCTTACACACCGGACATGCAAGGGAAGATTTAGGCTGGAGTGACACATCCAGGAGTCACTAGGATCTCGGCAATATTCAAAGCCATGAGCCTGGATGAGACACCTAAGGAGTGGGTGCAGAGAGCAGTTCACGGACTGAGCACTGGAAAACTCCTGTTGAAATCCTGGGGAGTCAGGAGGCATCAAGACACAGATGAAAACAAGCAGCCAGAAGGAGAATCTAGGGGAGGGTGAAGGGTGTGGTGTTGTCCTCAAAGCCAACTGAGAAAAGTAGTTCAGGAAGGAGAGTCAGTAACTGTTAGATGTTGCTGATGGGTCAAGTAACAAGAGGACTGAGCAGTAACTAGTGGTTTTAGCAACACAGGCTGGTCTGATGTGAAAAGATAGCTGTGCCAATCAGATTCCCTGATATAGGAAATGTAACAAAGGAATACAGAGAGACTGCTGTGGGGAACAATGAGCGCCAATGTGGACAGTCTTTTGCATGGCTTTTTGCATTGCTTTTTCCCCCAGCAAACAGTAAAAATAGCTAACCTTTATTGAGTGGTGGCTCTGTGCCAAGAACACTATTCTGATGCCTATTTTTAAATAGGGACAGCGGGGCTCAAAAAAGTCAAGTAACTTGCCCCAGGTCACTCAGCTGATAAATACTGAAGTTGGAATTCCAACCCATCTCCTGCATTTAATTACTAAACTGCTGTTGCCTATGTTTAATTAAGAGGAAAGCCTATACTTAGCTATGGAACTCACATTTCTAAAATATCAATTTTGGGTCAGATGTCTTGAGTTTAAATACAGTTTTTTTCTGAACTCTCACCAACCCCCTGGGAGAAAAACTATCACTACTATTGTCATCTTAAAGATGAGAAAAGAGAGGTGTTCAAAAGTATGGTATCTTGCTGGTGGTCCCAAGCAATAGGTAAGCGCAGAACCCAGGCCCAAAATCGTCTCAGAAAATGCAGCTTGGCCTCTGCCTAGTCTATGTAAACCTACCCTACGTTTGCCTAGGAGTCAGCTAAGAACAGTAAAGCATGGGGAACCTCAGAGAACTAGTGTTGACCTCTCTTACTAGCCCATCATTTTGAGTACGCTTTGTGCAACCCAAGGCTGAGGTCCTCTGA
This sequence comes from Cavia porcellus, assembly GCF_034190915.1. Classification (NCBI taxonomy): domain Eukaryota; kingdom Metazoa; phylum Chordata; class Mammalia; order Rodentia; family Caviidae; genus Cavia; species Cavia porcellus. Next base: position 27,167,760 of record NW_026947508.1, read on the forward strand.
GACACTCCAGCAGTTCCAAAGCAGATTTCCCCAGAACCAGGCCTGAGCTCTCTCCATGAACAGACCCTCCAATTTAAAGGCACAGGCTGAGCATGGAACAGAATACCCCCTTCTGCAATTCTATCCCATGTGCTAGGCCTCTCCCTACCTGGCCAGTGGTGAAGGAACGGCTGTAGCCAGGGATGGAGCTCCGGGGGTGGATCCGGGGCGGGACACAGCAGCTGCAAAAGGTCAAAATACCCAAGTCAGAATCCAGCTGGACCAGGAGGTGGTGGAGGCAGATTGACAGCATTAGCACCTCTGACTAGGTTTTATTCTCCAAAAGTTCCTAGAGGAACCTTCCAGGAGATTCTATAAGTAAAGACACTCCTCCAAAGAACTACTCAAACAGGTACTATGATCAGGGATGTCCCTATTTATTTGGGGAAGAGGGAATTCTCCAGTAAAACCCTAAGCAGGGCTACTCCCACTGGAACTCATTCTTCAAACACCACCTGCAGGGCCCCAGCATCAGCTTCTTGGCACCCATCTGGTCCTCCCTGTACTTACTTGATCCGGGCCGTGTCCACACTGGAGGAGCGGCGGGAGGCGAAGCGCCGGGCGGCTGCTTTGGGAGATGTCTTGGGGCTGCCATCTGAGTCTCCACTCTCCTCATCCCCCATGGCTTTGATGTAGCTGCCGCTCCGCATTCTTCGACAGGGGATCTCCCCATCCTTGCCACCCGTAGGGTAGCCCCCCCAGTCATCTTGCGGCACCTGCAGAGACAAAGGCCTCTGTCTCTCCGACATGTCTGCGATCAATCAAGAGGCCAGTCTCCAATAGGGGGCGCTCTGCCCTCCTGGGGCAGACCACACCAAGAGCATTCAGAGGAGAAAAGGGAAGAGAGGCCACAGACTGTTCCCCTCCTTTAAGAGAGATGCTGCATTATGCTCTAGGGACCTTCTGCTGCTTAACAGGCCCATCTAGGGGTGTAGGGGTGTGACATGCCAGGTGTCGGGTGTGGGGCTCAGGTTGAGGATTACAGGCCAAGTAACCTGTGTCAATCCTGCCCCCACTATAAGGCATCACCTGACATCAGTCACTTTTCACCCCTCCTTCTAACTAGCTTACATCCCCCAGCCTCTGCTCTAGCCCACCCCACTCACACAGCAAGGAACCACAGAGGGCGTTATGCACAGAGGACTCAGATTTGAGTTCAGGGGAGCCCTCAAGAGCCCTGACAGAGGTTCAATGGTAGAGGGCCAGGAGCCCCACAAGGTACAGTGGCAGGAGGCAAATCAATTAGGAGCCTAACGCTATGATCCAGGCAAAAAAAGATGGGGCCTAAATTAAGACAATAACAATGAAAGGGGAAGAGAAGGAAATGGAGAGGAGAGATGTTAAGCAGCCTGATTAGCTGTGGGGAAAAGGGGCTGAGGATCCAGGCTGAGGGCTAAGGGCCTAGGAGGCCGTTCTGTCGCTCAGTGAGCCAGAGAACCTAGAGAAATAGATTTGAGGGCAGGTGATAAGTGTCAGTATTCAGCACCTCAAATTCAGCATAGAACTGTCGAGCAGCTGGTTGGATATTTAGTTGTGGGGCTCAGTGGGGAGATGAGGGCTGGAGGCAGACATGGAAGTCATGGGTGGCAGCTGGATACCCAGGAATGAAGGAGACAGCCAGGGGAAAGAAGGGAAGGAAAGCAGAGGAGACATTGTCATTTAAAAAGACACTGGAGAGAAAGGAAAAAGAACCTGTGAAGTCACCTGAGAAGGAGTGGGCAGAGGGGTAGGAGGGAAGTCAGGAGAATGCCATGTCACAGAAACAGGAGACATTTCAAGAATAAAAGGAGTCGATTATGTCAAATGCCACAGTGTGTTCAGAGGTTAGTAACTCAGGCTCAGGAGTTAGACTAATGTGAAAATTCTGGGCCTATCCTTGCTACCTAAGTAAATGAGCAAACTGGATTAGCCTCTAAGTATGTTTCCTTGCATGTGAATTGTAAAGGTAATTATGCCTACAACAGAAAGTGGGTGGGAAAGATAACCCAACAGAAAATGCCAGGACATACAAAGTGCTCAGTGATTTTTTTTTTTTTTTGAGACAAGATCTCACTACATAGTTGAGACTGGCCTTAAGCTCACTATGTCAGCCTCCCAAGTGCTGAGATTACAGGCATGTACCTATACCTGGCAATAAATGTTCACTATTAGTATAGACATGAAAAGTATCTTTCAGGGTTAGCTCTCCATAGACCATAGATGACCACTGCCTGGCCACTTCAGAGGACAGAGTGTGGTGAGGGGGACAATGGAATAAAGTGACAAAGGAAAGTCTATGCTCTAAGAACTAGAATAGGAAGAGACGAAAGGAGGCATAAAGAAAGATTTTTTTATTAGGATAAAAGTGATTTGGGATGACAATCAAGATGTCAGGATAACAGAGCCAGTAGAGACAGCCTTTAAACATGTGAACAGGTGTGGGATGGAGGGGCTTTGAGGAGACGGACTGAGCCCTGGTGAAGGGATCTGATGTGGAGAGAGCTGGCAGGGCAGTGAACATTTAAAAATACTTGTAAAGAACAGGACAAAGATGAGGCTCTGACAGGTGCAGGACTCAGAGGAAGTAGGGGTTCAAGGGAGGAGTAAGGTCACTAAAGGGATAGGAATCAGTGTGAGGAAGGGGAATCAGGGATGGGATGAGGCCCCAGGAAGGAGTCCTCAAAGAGGAACAGGACAAAGGGGCCAGGGCTCCATCAAATGATGGGAGCACAGGAATGAGACCGTGCTCCATAAGGGAACATGGGCTCCGAGTGCAGAGAGGGAATCCAAGGAGGTTTGAGGGAGGGCTGAGAGAGAACAGTGTGACAAAGAAATTGGGAGAACAGACAACAGACAAAGAAATTGGGAGCCCAACAAAGATATTTAGTCTCATGAGACCAGCCTCCTCTGTTTTTGTGCTAAGGGAACACCACATTGTGTGGAAAAGTTCCTGCATCCCCCTGGTTCTGCCCAAAATGGGCTCAGACTTCCCAGTCCCAAGATGCCCAAGAACCCCAGGCCCTAAGGATCATAATTCTCTCCATACTCGACAGACAGGAGCAGCAGGCACGCCAGCGTAGCGGACAGACAGGGCATGCTCTGCCACACCGCAGGGCTCCCACTTCATAGCCACTGCAGAGCTCTTCGCTCCTCTGCAGGACACTGTGAGGTGCATGTTAAAAAGGAAGCCCCCAGGGAAGTCCGGGCAGCCCTGGAGAAGCAGCAAGGAGGAGCCAAATGGTGGCAAATCTCCAGGGATGGCAAGCGCTTAGTTAATTCTCAGTTTAGAGCACTGTCCTACTGAGGGAGGGGCCAGTCCAAAGCCAGTGCACAAGTCCTGACTCCCAGAAGTCCTTCCTGCTTTCACTAAGGCCCTTTGTGCTACCTTGGACTTTCATGATTCCTCCAGAAGAGCCTTAACATGTGAATGACTTATTGGAAGAACAATGACACCCAAAAGACAAATACAGGTTCACTTGAATATGCTGTAGTCTCTTCTTAGGACATCTTTAATCTGCACTAAACTAACTCCAATTCCTCCCCCGAGATTCAGCTCAGGATCCATGTCTCCTAAAAGCTGTTCCAAGCTACCCCTGGACACCACCAGTAGGTGGGTGAGGGGCTTCCTCTGTGATGTGTCCTAATGGTTCTCTTCTATTACCTTGTATTCCGCCTCCTTCCTTGTTTGTTCCCTTTAAACTGTGAGCTCTCACAAAATGCAAGTTTGGAATATAACCCTAAACCTGTTGGATCTCTGGTATTTGTATGGGCTTTTCCTCTTAAAATTATAGGAGAGCTCAAGGAAACAGTATGGGCTGGATGAGGCTGGGCAAAAGGCTCCAAAAGAGGAGTAAGAGTTCCTCACCTCACCAGCAGAGGCCACATCAATGGTATGACAGGATGGAAAGAGCACACATCAGCTATCCTGGCACCATCCTCTCCCAGGAAGCCCTTCCTGGAGCTGTTGCAGGGCTCAAGACTTCAGCATGTCCCCAGCCTAGAAAGACCCATGAGGCAAGCTCCCAAGGCTCCTCCACAGCCTCATGGATGTACTACCACAGGCAGCCCAGAAGAGGAATATTCTGGAATCTGACCTTTATATTCAAACAACACAACCACCCAGATTTGAGCAGAAAAGAGGTCTGGAGAATGCTTCGGGGCAGATTTGCTTTCTGATTGCCGACCTCCACACTCAAGGCCAGCAATGTCCCAAGAGCAACCCTATGCTGTCCACTGCCTCCCTCAACCTCATTCTGCCTTCAGCCTCATTAAGATGGAGGTCAGCACAGTTTGTCCAAAACAGTAGGTCATGGAGAAGTCTTCCTGGAATGGATGTACATTGTTAGAATAGAGGGGTCCCTTTGTTGTGCAAATAGGGAAACTGAGGCCTCAAAGGGATTCAGAGTGACACAGTAAGACAGAACAAGCCCTCCATCACAGGAACAGCTGGCTGCCATTCAACCCTTTCCACTGTCTTCTGGATGACAAGCTTAGCAAGGGTTGAAGACCCTGTCCACCCCTCCCCATCCCCCAAGAAAGTCTCACCTGCAGATAATGATAAGTCCTGGCTTTAGCCTTGGCCTCCGGGCCCAGGAGCCCCTTGCTTGGCCCAGCCCCTGGGTATCCATCCCGGCCCTGACTGACCATCATGGTATGCCAGGCACTTCGCTTGACCGACTGTCCATCCAGCGACATGGACATGCCAGTACAGGCAAGGCAGCGACCTTCCGATCCTCCTGAACGCCCCTTGAAGCTCAAGTCCCGGTAGGAACCATCTGGAGCCTCCAGGCAGAAGGGACCACCAGGCTCCCCAGGGGGGCGCCCACCCGCCAGGAAACCGCTATCACTGTCCAAATTGTCATCTGAGCTCCACCAGCCTGTGGCCTTGGTCTGGTGCCGCCCATCCCCCTTGCGGTCCTTGCTCTTGCTCCTCTTGCTGTGCCGGGACTGGTGGTGGTGGTGATGGTGGTGGTGATGGTGGTGGTGGGAGGTGTGAGGTCCTCCAGAGCCTGGACCAGGGTAGCTGTCACTCCCAGAGCCACCTCTTCCCTCAGCTTTAGGCCCATTATAGTCCCGCTTCCCAGGCGCCTCCAGAGAGTGGGACTTGGCAAAGAGCTTCTGCACAGAGTGAACCAGATGCCGGATGCGGCTGGGGCTTTCACTGCGGGCCTCAGAGGCAGCGCCGGACCCCGGCCCTGGCCCGGGCCCACCCCCCGCTGGACCTCGCTGGTAAGGTAATGTGTGGAAGCCATCTTGTTGAATGGGCAACTGTTTTTCAAACTGATCCAAAAGTGTGGGAGGCAGGCGAGGGGCTCCTTTACCCGGTGGGTGGCCCACACAGTCTTCACAGGTGTCAAAGGGGCCCTGGCCAGGGTACATCCTGGGGAAGGTGCTGCTACCCCCCCCAGCCCCAGCCGTCCCTGGTCCTCCCTCAGGGCCTACAGACGGCCCCTCACTCAGGCTCAGGGGCCCTTCCGGAGAAAGGTGTCCCAGGCCAGCTCTTGGGGCACAGAAGCGGGGCTCGGTGGAGAAGGCCTCCCTGGAGCCCAGCAGGTATGGGGCCCTGGCAGCTGGGCCCACGTCCATATGCTGTTGGTCAGCAAAGCGGGCTGGGCGGGGATGGCTGCCTCGGTCGCCATGGTAACCCCTCATGGCCTCAGCAAAGGCTCTTCATAGTGTTGGGGGCCAGGCCCCAGGAACCTCCTAGGAAAACAGGAAAAAAAAAAGGGATTTGGGCTGAGCAATAGGCCACTTCACCTAAAATCATCTTTCAATGGGCATTCTTGTATGCCTTTAAATGCACATCAATTTATTGTGATTAATTGTACTATCTTTCCACAAATGGGCTAAAAAGTCCTTAAAACAGTCATAATAGACAAAGGCGCCAAGGCAGGGGATAATCTCATCATTCGTCAAATGCTGCAAATTTGATAAATACTTATTCAGAAGAGGAAATGCTCTCGGTGAAATGGGTTTTTAAATATCCTTTGATTATAAAAAACAAAAGGAGACCCAAACAGACCCAAAATATTCAAAGAAACTATTCATTAGGTGAACTAGCTTTTAACAAGCTAGGTTTAGGCCAACTGATCCACAGCCATACCTCTGTCCCAACACCTCCCCTCTGCTGCTGGTGCCAAGCCTCAGGGTCACCACTCCCCACACTGTGACTGAAGAAAAGCCTGGGCCCAAATCTAGATAACCAGCACCATTCTGCAGAAAACATTTTCTCATTCTTTCTACACCCTGTTCTTTCCATCCGGCTGCATGCTCTTTCTCTCTCCCTTCAGGACAGAGATAAGAAGGAAAATCTGAATTATCTCCTTTTCTTTCCTTTTCTGGGTTCCAGATATTCCCCCCCCAATGAAATTTCCCTTTTGCTTTTATACCCCCTTTTACAGCCCCTTCCCACTGGAGTGGAATCATGGAGTAAGAAAAGCCACAGAGGAGGACTATTGGTCATACAATACAAGGCAACATCTGAGTCCCAAACTGGGCCTGGAAACCAGGAGTTCCTCCTCCCAGGAACAGTGGGCCGGTAAACAGCAAGACGATGGAGAAGCAGCTCTGGAACCAGTGCCCCTGCCCCCATCCCAGGCTTGCCAAGGCTACAGGACAGAGAGGTCAGCTCTCAGCAAGAGCTGCCTCCAATCACTGTTCCAGGAGCTGCCAGGACAGGAGCTACAGCAGGAGGGGGTGACAGCAGGAAGGACAGGGACAGCGGAGCTGGCAGACGGAGCCCTCTCTCATCTCAGACCAGCTCCTGGGCCATCTGCTGAATAGGAGAAGGGCTGACGGCCTCAAAGAGTCCAGACAGCAGAACCTCTGAGACTCAGTCTCCCTTCCTTCTCGTATGGCCTCTCCACACCTACCCCATGTGAAGCTTCTTCCAGACCCTGCTCATAGCTTGTCTCCTACTCTTTCCCATGCATTTGCTATACACCAGGTTCTGTGCATACCTAACATACCTACTCCCACTGAAATCCTGTAGTGTAGGTATTATCCACACTTACCATGAGAAAATGGAGTTCAAAATGGTGGGGTCACAAAGCCAATAAGTGGGTGAGTCACTCTGAATCTAGTTTCAACCCGTTACTCAGATTTGAGAACCTGAACCGAATCGTCATTTCCTAGGCTTTCCTACCACTCACCATCTGGGATGTCCCATCCTTGATGTCAGGATCCCCACCACCAGGTAGAATCCTAACTTCAGAAGGCTCAGGACCACTGGCTCCTGGCAGGAAACAAAAAAAGGAAGTGGTCAGCAAGAGGAAAACATTTTCCTAGAACCCTCAGGACTGGTCTCTGGCCCTGACAATTTTCTTCCCCAGTCCCCCACACCAAGACTGATTTGATCCCCCATGATGCAGAGCTTTCAGGTCCCCGGGGGAAATGAAGTTGGTTTCATTATGCAAATATATGCAAATGAGATCACAGGTTGGACAACCTCCAACTGCAGGTGTCTGCGTGATCTGTCCGTTGTGCTGAGCCACAGCATTTTCATCGTCCTTAAATGTGGTTGCATTCCACAAACATTTGTTGAGCAGCTAGCATGAGGTAATTTAAGGGTGGCCCCTGTCCTCAAAGGGTCTATAGTCTAACAGGAAAATAACCTCTCACTTGACAGTTATTTGAGGTCCTTGTATTTTTGCACAAGCTGTTCCTTCCTAGAAACTGCTCATCTACCCTCAAATTTTTCCCCTTGCTAACACTCATATTAAGCCTCACCTTCCCTTCAGGACTTTCTGTACTCTTATTCTGGGTTATGCCTCTCTATTGGGCTTTTATAACATCCTGGGTACCCCCATGAAAGCATCTATCATATTTCACTGAAATTGTTTCAGTCTCCCCCCAACTACAATATGGAGTAAAACATTCTGCACAGTAGAAACCAAGTCTTATTTATCTCTAGATCTCCAGCACCTATTCCAAGGCTTTGGCCAGTGGCTGCCTGGATCTTTAATAAATATTCACTGGGGCCCTGCATGGTGGTGCATGCCTGTAATCCCAGCATTCAGTAGGCTCAGGCAGGAGGATCGTTGGATGTTCAAGGTCAGCCTGGGCTATGAAGTGAGTTCAAGGCCAGCCTGAACTGCATAGTGAGACCCAGTCTCAAAAAGACAAAAGACAAAAACAAAAAACCGTTCACTGGGTAGTTAAGTAAATAACTGTGTTGGAGAAAAGCACCAAAGTATTAGGCTAGTTTCAATGAGGGCAAACCAGATTCAGGGGAGAGAAATCAAGGCAGACTTCCCAGAGAAGAAGGTATTTCATTAGTAGTAAAAAATGACTGTGTTCTGCAGACAAAGACATGAGAGAGGTCCATTCCCATTGGAGGAATTAGCAGGCACAAAGCAAAAGAGGTATGCAAATAAGCAGTTCTGAGAGGTGGGCTGGGAAAGTTCCAGAAGACAATTAGGATTTAGCAAAAATAGGGAAGGGCAGAGAGAGTCAAAAAGGAAGACGACTCTGAAATTTTCAACAGCCGTGACTGGAAGACTAATGATCCCATTATTAGACACAGGGTTGTCAGGAAGAAGCGCTAGCTTTGGGAGCATGATTAATAGTAGTGGAAAAGAAACAGTCAGACATCAGGAAGAACTTCCTGAGTCTGAGGGGTGTGAGACAATGAAGAAAATTGTGGAATCTCCTAGGAATCTTCCATAAAAGAGAAGGTAACACATGTTCAACTGCCAGCCCACACTAGGCACTGGACTGGAGACTGGGTGACCTCACAGCTGTCAACTGCCTAGCTCCATGACAGTTCTTCTACTCCACTGCCCTTTTCTAGGATAGCAGAAGAGACTTCTGATTAAGCTTTTGCAAGCTTGGAAAAATGCTTGGAAGAATCTCCCTGCCTCAGACAGCAGTTTTGACAGTCTACTCCTTCATCTATGGCATGCTCCTCTTCCTGATCTAGGCAGGGACTAGTGGCTGGGACTCATAGCACCAAAGGCCACTTCAGCAGAGTCACATGCCATTCTGTTTCTATGTTTGTGGTTCTATCAAGCTGCACATTGCACTTGCCACTGGTGAATGATCTCAGCTTCACAAAGGTGCTGCCACCAATCCACTGAGTTGTCATCAAGATCTTATCAAACCTCAGTCTCTATAATATCAATCCATACTCCCCTGGTTCTAGCCTCAGAGATGGGCCCTCGTAATTCTTCCTTGCCAAACAGACCCTTGTGACTCCCCTCTCCATGTCCTGTAGGGCAACAGAGTCTACTGGAAAAAGCACAGCCCCAAGACCAGAGAAATCTAATGACATCTTCATCAAGTCCAATGACATTTGCCCACCCATATCCAGCCCTTTAAGGAATATCAAATGCACAACATATATGAAATCACCTTTAAAAATTCTGTAATTTCTCACATGAAGTCTTTACTTTAGATTTTCAAACTTTCTATAAGTTCAAATAATAAACAATATTATTAAATCCAAATTATTGGAGTAAGGGTCTATACATTTTGTGGATTTCCCAAAGAAATGATTTAAAAATTAATTACCGGTTTCTTCCTATATATCATGATTTGTGATCATGTTCCTCCACCCTCTGTTCCCATTTCTTAACATAATCAATGAGAAGGAAAAACAAATGAGAAAGGGACTCATAATTCAATCTATCATCAACTCCTATGGATTTTGCTTCCTAAAAATAGACGTGCCACTTCTTTCCATACCCACCAGTCACTGTTGGCTGACTCCCTAAAACTCATTTTTTGGCCTCCTTTGTCCCTTTCCCAGCTTTTATTTATTTATAGTCAGGGTCTCAGTATGCTGAGGTCAGCCCATGCTGACCTTGAACTCTTGGTGATCCTCTTGCCTCAGCCTCCCAAATGCTGGGATTACAGGCATGCCCCATCATATCCAGCTTCCCTTCTTCCTTATAACTAGGAGTCACATGATTCAGTTTTGGTGAATGAAATATGCATGAAAATATTATGCGGTCTTCTGGGAAAGATTCTGTCTTTGTGACAAAACGGGTGGGGCTCGCTGGTGCCATCCTCCCTCCTCTTCTTTTGGGTTGGAATGAAATCTTGATGGTCAGAGCTAGGATAGTTATTTGGCCACCATGAGAGAAAGGCCTTGAGAAGTGTAGAGATGTTAGTCCTGCCACCATCAAGTCACAGAACCAAAACAAGCAGTTGCCTTTCTCCAGGTTTATCTGTGATAAGGAATACACTCTCTATTTTAAATTGCTGTTGGCCAGGTTTTCTGTATTTGCAGCAGAAAGCACTGCTAACCAATCCAGCTACACCTCTGAACACCACCGTCTGCCTATGCGTCTGCAAGTCTCCTGAGTGGTCTTCCTGCTTCAGCTCCTACCCTGCTTCCATCCAAATGATCATCTGGAAACGTGAATTTGGTCATGTCTCTTCTCTACTTAAAATGTTTCCTTGGCTTACTGGTATCCTTTGGATAAAGCATCCAACCAGCCTGCAGAATCTAGCCCTTCCTCCTTTTCCAACCTCCTCTCGCCACACGCTCCCCTCGCTCTCTCGGCTTCAGCCAAGCCAAGCTTTGTTCAGTTCCCTGGTCCTTCACATCATGGAGCCTATTTCCCCTGTCCAGAAAGCTTTTCTCGCCCACCTCTGCCTTGCTAACTCCTGCATACCTTTTAGATCTCAGCCCAGTTGTTGCTTCCTCAGGGAAGCTTTCTCTGGCCTCTCTGACTAGGTCAGATCTCCCTGCTGTTTGCTCTCAAGGCACCATGGATCTGGCTCTTACATTGTTACCATTTTAAGTTCCTGTGATTAGGAGATTGCCTGTCTCTCCCACTAGAATGTAAGTTCTACTCGGGAATTTAATCCATTTTATTCACTACATTCTCCCCAGCTCCTAACACAATGCTTGGCATGTAGCAGGTGTTTGTTGAATGAAGATGAGTCTACAAAAAAACTAAATCCTTTCACTTATGATATTTTACTTAATTCCCAAAACTATTCCAAGTTCCAAGTATTCCACTATCCCTGCTCCCAATTAAAAGAAACTGAGGCTTCCACAGGCTAACCAACTTCCACAAGATCACACTGAGAGCTACTGGCAAAGGAAAAAACCAAACCCAGTGACTCCCAAGCCTTAGCTTCTGTTCTGGCTGTGTTGTTAGCCTTCAGGAGTCAAATTCTTAAATTTCATTCTAAAGAAACACAGTAATAAAAGTAAACCTGTTGTTTTAAAGCAAATAAATAAAAAGACCTCATTTGTACCACATACTCCATAACTAGCCAGAGCATAGTTTGGCCTTTTTGTTTGGGCAGTAAACATGAGTGTATACCAACTCCAAGGTTAGGAAAGCACAGAATAAAGGAAACTCCCTGAAGCCCCATGACAATGCTGGGTGCTACAGTCCTCTTCCCCATTTTACAGCATCAAGTCATCTCTCCACTATCCCAGGACATAGAGAGATGCCCAAATGGTGATGCTCTGGGCCAAGAGAGCAGCCACTTCTGCAACTGCCTGTGGCTGGCTGGGAGCGTGCCATGAGTGACAAATTCTTCTCTGATATATCTTAAATCTATCTGGGAATAGAAGAAGTGGCACAGATGCCGTCACCAAGAAATTATCCAATTTAGCACCAACTACACAATCCAGCAATTAGTTTCTTAAACCGGAACTTGCTAGGGGCTGCCAGGCTGGTGGGGCTGTTGTTACAAATCTCACTGGGAAACCAGCTGTGTAATTCGCCAGGAGGTTGTCACCCAAGCAATTACCTTCCAGAAAAAGAATGGAAAATGGAAGAAGGAAAAGGTCTGCAGAGGAAAGAGAATGTTTTCTCTTCTTCTACCCCAGGGCCCTGCCCAACCAAATCAGTTGATTTTCCTTTCTTGAGACCTCAGTGACTCACGAACTCCCAGCATCAAAGCAGTTATTGGTGTGGACTCTGCCATCAGACTCTCTTAGTTCAAATCCCTTTCCACTCACTTATTAGTTGTGTGTACTTAGCCAGGTGATTCACCTCTCTTATTCTCTCATCTGCAAAGTGGGGATAATATGAAACCCATCATAAAGGTACTAATGATGTGATGGTTAATAAAGCAAAGTATATAAACCCCTTAGCACTTTACTAGCACATGGTAAATAATAAAAGTAGCTATCATTATTTGGTGTTTTATTACCTCCTTCATTGGTTTACAGTGTGACCTTAAGTAGGTCACCTACTCTCTCTGAGACAACCCATTTAAGGTTAATGATACTCTGCTGGGGGAAAAGACAAGTCACTCTTAAGACTGTCCACATCTGGCGACCCAGAGATCCAGATGTGCTTGCCGAAGACCAGTGTTTCAGAAGTTGACACAAACTGTAATGCCATGGACAAAGATGAAGATTGCTTTCTTGCTTTTTTGTTTTTGTTTTGTTTTGTTTTGGTCTTTTCTTGAGACAGGGTCTCGCTATGCAATTCAGACTGGCCTTGAGCTTACTTTATAACCCAGGCTAGTCTTGAACTCCCAACAATTATCCTGCCCCAGTCTCCCAAGAGCTGAGATTATAGGCATGTACCACCATGCCCAGCTCAAAGATGAAGATTTCAAAAATCGAACATTAGATGATTTACTCTTTCCTCAAGAAGCTTCTGGGACAGCTGTATCCTGGACAGGGTGGTCCGGACAGCAGCAGAAGGGTACTCCATTGCTGGGTGTCAGCCTCCTCCAGTCTCCTCATATGGAGTTCATAAAGTCACCCCCAGACCAGTTGCAGTATATCAGAAGTTATGGCAAGTGAGATTCAGCATTGTTTGCTGCTATAAGGCTGGATTCCTCCATGTCCAGGGAGGAACTGCAGGTACCCAAGGACACCCAAGCTTCAGGTTTGTCTATCTACTCTCTTTCCGTGATGACCCAACCAATACAGCTAGGACTTCATCTCAGTTTCACTGGCTAGCCTCCTATATATCCTCACCTGACCGCAGGTTGGGTAGCAGGAGCTTTATGGGCTAGTCCCTGGGAGTCCTAACACAGAGCCTCCCACCTGCCGCTCACATTCCCTATCATTCATCTACAGTCCTGCTCCAACGCTTCATGTCTCCTGCCCTTGAACAATGTACTCAGATGCCTCTGGCAGCATTTCTGTAGCTGAGCTGGTCCCCTGTTCCCTGGCTTCCCTCAACCCAGTCCCGTGGCTGAAGTCATAGCATGCCTTGTGCCCAGTGTTAGCCCTCAGGACTTCAAGAAAAATTCTCTTTCTCCTATACACTGCCCCAGAAAATGGAGGACAAAAGGAGAACAGAATGGAAGGGAAGAGGGTGATCTTATTTATTCACCTTCATTACCTTATTTAAACAGCTGTTCTTAGGACAGGAATTTTACAGCAAATGGGTTTATTGTTCCAAAACAGTCAAGGTATTTAGGCAGATCTGAGTCTAAACGCACGTCCTGACCCACTGGACAGTGCTCAGCCTGTGAATAACCCACAATACCTATAATCTCTTTGAAAATCCCACCTCAGGGGGCTTTGCACTTGATGTTCTCTCTACTGGAACACTCTGCCCCAGATATTCCCATGGCTTCCTCTATCTCATCTTCTGGGGCGCAGAAGGCCTTCCCTGGCCATTCACTCTAACTAAAGTCAAGCTTCATCTCCCAGGTTTTCTCTACATCACCTTGTTTCATTGCTCTAATAGCACTTACTGCTCCTTGAAATTGTTTTCTTCATCCATTACACATTTTAGTGTATCTTCCCATGGTAGCATGTCAGCTCCAGGAAGGGCAGGGACTATACCTGCTCATGCTGTAGCAGTATTCTGAGCATTTAGGAGAACACACTAACAGGTGCTCAGAAAATATCTCTTGCATAAATGAACATCTTTCTTTCCTGCCTCACCCACTCTTCTGTGCACAATAGCCTTTCCCTCAAAAGGCTTTGGAGAGCTCTAGAGGATTGATATTGGAAATCCTGACTCCAAACCCAGCCTTGCTATCTTGTTTGCCTAGGTTCTCCCCTAGATGTGTCATTCTGCACAAGGAAGGTAGAGGGGAAGAATAAGAAGTAAAGAAAGGGTTCTCCCAAGACTGCAGGGAAAAAATGAGGCTATGAGGAGGAACCCCAGGCTGAGCTGTGGGAGCGAGGCATGGGGTCAACGGCCCAGTCCCAGGAGGTCTCTTTACTCAAAATTGCTGGGCCCCAGATCCTCCTTCAGCTGGGACTATGCTGCTGAGAGGCCCCAGAAACAAAGGATGAACTTCCTTTTCCACATCTTCCAAAAGGGCTTGAGACACAATTCATCCTGATTGGTCCCATTTCTCATGACCAACTGTTTCCAATCCATTTTTAGCTATGTCATCCATCTCTGCCAACTGAACCAATTCCCAGGCTGTGCTGCCCAGTTACATCCACGGTCCCCTTCCTGAAAGTCTCCAGGACCCTCATAACAGGAAGTAATCCCAGGAACAGGATTCCTATGAGATTCTGGCCAGGATTCCTATGAGATCCTGGCCAGGATTCCTATGAGGTCCTGGCCTGACTTTAGTTAGAGTGAATGGCCAGACGGGTAAGAGACCATGGGCCCTGGGTCCTGAACCAAACTGTTTGGGTGCACATCCCGGGCCTGAGTTATTAAACATGGACCTTACGGAAGTCCCTTTATCTCTCTCCAGTTCAGTTTCCCCATATTTAAATAGGGTTAAGAATAGTCCCTTTCTTGATGTGATGTCATGAGGATTAAGGTAATGCACACAAAATATCCACATAGTGTTGAGGATTAGTTATTGATAATGAGAGAGAAACCATTTTAATGCATGAGAACTAGACACAGGGCCTTAGATAGGGTTTCTCAAACAGCTTTGGGTGGAGGCTGTGGCCATCCCTGATGAGTCTGAATTAGAAAATGGTACTTTGAAAACTCACTGGTTTCATGCATCTAGGAATTTGTTTGCCTGGGATCCTTTTGAAAACCTCCCACATCTTAAGCATGCAAAAGACAGCTGAGCAGCCCTGGCAGCCAAAGATGGTGGCATCTGAGAAAATTAAAGGCCCCTGATTCCCAGGGGCCTAAAGGAGCTTCTGTAGCCAGGACTGGTAGTCTCTCTTCCAACTCCAGGCATATGGGAGGGAAAATCCAGCAACGTCATAGCTCGGTACCAGAGAAACAATGCTATCTCCATCACCAAGAACAACTTGTGTTTTTCTATCTGAGCCTCAATTTTCTCATCTGTAAAACAGGATGATAACTACCTCCTCCGGTTATGACAATGAGTAACAAAGGTGATCTATCCCAGATAGTTGGGACATTTGTTTCCATATACTGGCTTCTCCTGATTTTAGCATCCTGGTACCCTCTTTCATCTGTATGTGCTATGGGCTAGTGCTGCCCTAGCTTCCAGGAACCACCAGACCTGAGCCTGCCAGGGCCTGGGAATAACAAGTGAGAGACTCAATCTATGACAGGAATCCATTGGAAAGGAGCTGTTCATTCAGGTCAGGCCCATGGCCTTTCCTACTTCCAGCCTAAGAATCTGGTCTGTGGAGTTCAGAGCTTAAAGCTGCCTGCAGGATTAGCACATTGTTCTGTATGTTTCTGTGAGCGGGGGATAGGGACTTCTGGTACGAGGGCCCTTCCCCTATTTCTGGGCCTCTTTCACAGGGAAGGAAAGCAGAGCACTGGACCCCATAGGCCACCTTACAGCCCCTTTGTGGCTGACTGCAGGCTCATGCGGTAGCATTGCTTACCCCTCTGCTCTGCCTGATGTTGACCCTGATCCAGCCGCAGGGAAGTCTAAGCCACAGCTCTCCTCTCTGAATTTCTGGGCCTAGAAGGAGCAGAGAGAGTACAGAGCCCAGGACCCTGAGGAAGAGTGTGCAGAAAGAAAAGGCCGCACAGACTATAATGCCCCTCTGTATAGAAGGTCTGCCCTGTGAACCCCAAACCTGTTGTGTACTGTCTTCCATGAAGCCTTCCCTAAGAGTGCCCTCCTCATCAATCCCAGGACACAGCAGGTAAGTAACTGTCTGCTGGCTGTGAGCTCCTAGAAAGCCAGCATTTACATGATCTACCACTGTTTGGACAGAAATAGCATACAGTAAATGCTCAATGAGTTCAGGGTCAACAAATGAGCCATCAAGAACTAGTACCCCACACCCAACACATAAGGAGAAGGGGAGAAATGGGAAAGGAGGGGAGAAATGACTCCCTGCAACTAGGCCAGAATTTCATAGCAGGCAGAGCTGGGCCAAAGTGATGTGGTTTTGCTGCAGAACTAAAATGTCCAACTCAGGAGGTGTGCAAACAGAACTGGGATTCAAACACAGAATGGACAATCCCTGATACCTTCCAACTCTGAAATCTAAGATTCAGCTCTTTGAATGCCCACAACTCCACATGCACTGTGTTAAATGCTTTTGAAGTATCTCCTTGTGTCATCCTCACAGCTGTCCTATAGGTACCATCATTAGTCCCATTTTTCAGATTAGGAAACTGAGACTTAGAATGTCAATAGAAGTATCCAGTTGGGTTCTTCCACATAAGTGATAGAACAAGGATTTGAATACGGGTCTGACACTCTCAACTACCAGGAGATCAAGCCTAGGTAGACTAGAACACATCAAGTAGCACATCTCTGATCAAATGGGTCTGATGAGGCCAGCAGGTAGACACCCCAGTGGATCTGACTCAGCACTCAGCCTCAGAAAAGTTCCATCCTGCCACCCCTCCCTCACACATGGCCATACATGTCCCCAGGACTGCTCATTCATAATTTACCATGTGTTCATCTGGAGGTAAATTGTACAGCCATGCAGTCATCCACGTATCTTACACAGCATTCATCTTCATGCATAAGGTACACAGATACACACACACTTGTTCCTGCAAAGGTTCATACATATTTGCATTTTCATCCAAAAGACATGAATGTTTATATGCACAGAAGCTGCATGGATGCAAACCTAACAGGTACGCCCACACACTTATCCACGTATGAGTATATGTGTTTATTTCACAGCTCTGAGGCACCCACATCTGCTCAGTGTCATGCACCAAATCCTCCCCCAACAAGAACTTTATCCATTGTTCCCAGATCCAATACTGGGCCCAGGTGAGTGATGCTGTTTGCTCCCTCTGGGGTTGGCCAGGCAGCCCAGAGAGGGGGATGAAGGCTCGGCCTGCCTGTGATGGATGGAATTAATCTACTGAGCTGGAGAAACTAAATAATTAAATCCCTAATCACCCCCCCAAGCCAGCCCTGGCCAATATAGCTGAGGGAGGGAAGGGGCTCTGAGGCCCAGACCAATATCCAAGGTGGGGAGGGGCTTGGGAAGAGACGCTTAGACAAAATCCTCTAGAAGGGGTCTCTCAGAGGAACTCTGAGAAGCATGCAGCCAGACATAATTTTCCTTTTCCTCACGGACCAGCTTGGGAAGACAAGCCACCGCCAGTCCACTAAAACAAGGTAAGAGGAGGGGCACAGTTCTCCTGCCACCCCGGATACCTTCCTGTAACTCCAAGGGATGGGAGACGCATCCTGGTAGTGTAAGGGGCTGGCACAGAGGACACTCTAAGTGCCCAGGACTGAGGCAGTCCATGACATCTGCCCCAAACACCTGCTGAAGGGACAGTCAGACCTTGGCGCACCCCTGCTCCACCCAGAACCGACTACCCCCTGAGCCGGTGCAAATGGCAAGGAAGGACACGGCCACACTGGTGCACCTGCTTCCCTTAGCAAGGGGACGCAGCACGTGGCAAAGAGGCTGAGGATGGGCAGAGGCCTGGGCAGGGGGGCTCAGGGAATCAGCCTGGGAACAGGCCCCAGTCCGATTGGCTGAAAAGTGGGTCATTTTCCTTTTGAAAGATAGTGAGAAAATGGAGAAGTAGGTCGGGCTCTCATCCCCTCAGCCCCAGGCACATCCCCGACTTGCAGTGTGGGGAGAGAGGAAGAAGGCTGCACATGCCAAGGCCCCATGTCTCCCAGGACCCTAGCCAGGGCTCCACAGTGCAGGAGGCCAAGGTCATCTTTACTCAGGACAACCAAGGACACACACACTCTGATACCAGGGATGAAATGCCAGCCCCACCCTGCCCTGAAGGTCTGAAGCGAAGGGCACTACAGCTAAGGTCAAGCTAGAAGATGCAGGCCGCAACTAAGGACCCAGTAAAGCCCCCTCCCATCCTGCCGGTGGAGATGCTTCCTCTCCTTCTTCTCCTCCCTTTCCTCTCCGTCCACGTGGGCAGAGTCGTTGCCATGACACCGCGGGCAGGTGGGCGGCTCTGGCGGCTGTTTCGGCCCAACCCCCAAGCTCACAGCCCAGGTGGGAGAGGAGCAGTTGTGGCACCCCAGCCCCTGTCCCCAGCAATAGAGGAAAGCCACAGAAGGGCTTCTACACCCCAGAATCTGGGAAGGGCACTAGCTCTGGGCTCTCTGGGTGGAAGATACCCAGCCCCAGGTCTGGAGGTCTGGAGGAGGTCAGGGAGCCGTATGCAGGCTGACAGGGAAATCTCACCACTCCCACTTCTTTTTTTTTTTTTTTTTTTTTTTTTTTTTTTTTTTTTTTCTCAACAGCCCGGCTTCTAGCTTTGCCCACAAACTCTGCTTTATTCCCCTTATGCAGGCAGCCAATTGGTCCTGCACGAAGTCTAAGCTTAGTTCCTCATTCTGCAACACAAGCTCAATTGCCTCATAGTCTCTAGGGAGAGAGGAAAATAACCAAAGCTGAGACCTGAAGAGAAACTCCGCCCCTGCCATCAACCCCCAGACTGTCCTTAGAAACTGGCCCTGACTTCGCTAAGAACCTGCGGAGGTGGGCCAGGGGGATGACTTCCAAAGTCATCCCTGGTTAAGGGACTCACCCCACCGAGAGAGAACCCCGAGTGGAACAGGGAGGACACTACATCTAGCTTCAGGAAGTCTAGGGCATGCCTTGAGAATCTGGCTCTGAGTTTGAGAGTCCTCCTGGTGAGGCCTCTCTGTGTGTCTCTAACTCTGTCTGGGACGCTCACTTCCTAAGGGGCCGCTGTTGTTCAGGATCTTGCTTACTCCTTAGCCCTGTTCCCCTAAGGCAGGAACTCTGCATCCCTGAGGGTATGGAACCAGAGAGACCTGGCTTAGGAGCCCACTGCAGCCTGGCTGGCAGAGGTGGGTATATGTGGGATGGTGGTGACAACATCCAAAGAGAAGGAGAATGACAGCCAGGGTTTGCTGGAGGATGTCCAGTTTATTATGGGGTGTTTGTGATCACATATACATATACAGATATAGACACTGGAACTTTCCTCCTTAGTCTTCCCCTACTAAGACAACATCCACAGCTGACTGAAATACACAGGTGCACACGTGTGTATGCACATGCACACATCTGCACTTTGCATCTCCTTTTCTCCAACTCCTCTGCCAATGTTCTACATCAAGTCACCCTTCTTCTAATTTCTCATCGAAGCTATCACAACAGTTTCTCACTGGTCTCCTTGCCTCGTATCTTGTTCTGCCAATATGACCCATTTAAGATAATGTGTTCATTCAACATATACACATGGAGAGTCTACTGCAAGCCAGATCCAGTTCTGGACACAGTAGATACAGCAATGACAGAGGCATATGAAGCTCCCATTATCTGACATTTATATTCTAGTGGGGAAAATGGGATGATAAACCAACGTATGAGACAATGTAATGGCAAGTGCTGAGACTTAAAATATATACAGGGCCAGGGATTTAGCTCAGAGGCACAAGCACCTGTGCGGCAAATGCAAGATCATGAGTTCAGTCTCTGGTATATACATACCACCCACACACACACACACACACACACACACACACACACACAGGGGTGAGGGGGTAGAATGGCAAATGGCTATTTAAATTGGACTGCTGTCGAGGCCTCTCCAAAAAAAGACTCTTGAATAAAGACAGGGAGTGAGCTACGTGGAAACCTGGGGGAAGAGTATTTGCAGCTGAAAGGAAAAGCAAATGCTAAACAGCCTCAAGGTGGAAGCATGCACAACACCTTTATGGAACAGAAAGGAAGCCTGCACAGGATCTGGGAGTTAGCTGGTGACTGATTTACACCCAGCACTCACTGCTCAGGCTCATGTTCTTAAGTGCTTTGGATTTTACTCTGAGCGAGATGGAAGGCTACTGAAAAGGCACAACCTCATCTCACTCTTGCTGCTTCCGGAGGAAGAGTGCATGTAGGAAGGTCCCAGGGGAAGAAGTAGGGAGAGCACGTGGGACACACAGCTCCTTTCCTCCAGTTGCCCACCTAACAAACACCTGCACCACTTTTAAGCCTTAGCTTGAAGGTCTCCCCTTCTATGGCTCCTTTACCAAACTTGCCCTTTCCCACTCTAGAACAACTTCACCCCCTTTAGGTCTCCATTATCTTATGGACATTTATGTGCCTTCACACCCTCCTTATGTGTCCCCAGGTCTTGGACCCTCATCTCCAGGTGTAAGTTACTTGAGGTCCAGAACCACGCCTGGTGTCTAGTGTAGCCTATGGGATAGCGCCAGGATATGATAAACACTGCTGAACGAATGAGTACAACGAGTGAGGCACATGTGTAGGGAAGGGACTGTTTGTAAGCTGTTGTTAACCAAGCTGAGTGAGGGACACAGGTATATGGCCATGAGTTGCAATCAGATTAGTATTCACATATGCCCACATATTTCTGTATATTCTGTCCACATGTACATATGCATTAATGTATGTACATGTTGACAAATTCCCATGTTGCTACATAGACTCCTGTACATTTGTTTACATATGTGCATGTTATAAAGTACACCTATGTTGGTATATGTGAACTGCATTAATGACAAGTAATGCACCCATATATATGTACACATGTATGGCCTCATATCTAATATATGCGTGAGACTTATGGATCACTCGGGCCTTTCTAAAATGGTATTCTTTGTCCCTTCCCTCCCTTAAGTCAGGCTTGTTCTTGATTCTTAAAACTTCTGTAGTAATATCAGTGTTTCTCTTTCCATGTTCTTTCTCCCGTATGCCCTTGAATACCACAGCATCTCAAGAGCACTGGGCCTACATTCCTTACTCAGTTATCCTCTAAGTCTAAATACGTTTCTCCTCTGCAAACTTCCTTCATAGGACTGGTAATAAGTTGGCTCCCCCAAGAACATGAGAATTTGAAAGATCTCAGGGAAGCTGCTTTTTGGAGAAAAGTCATGGGCATCAGAGTAGATCAAGTTCAACCTAGCTGGAAACTAACTTTTGGATTAACACTAATGCTCAAAGTTGTCCCTCTTCAATCCCCAGTGCCACTACCATCAAAAAAAAAAAAGGAAATAAGAAATTCTCTGTCTTAATCTGTCACCTGTTTATTTCTCTCATAAGACATGTACACAATTTATTCTCGTGCATGACTCAATTTATGTACATACGGATACAAGTTGGTAATCCATGTATGTGTACTATATGTGGGCCCACATGAATGGTCATGTTCATGCTTACACCTACATATACTGATCAGTAGGAGAGTGCACCACATGAACTACACACACAGTGTGGTTTGATCACCTTCATAATCATACATAAACATGGATGCACACAAAATCATACATCAATACATGTATATATGTGCCCACACTTACACATGTAAGTGTGTTTATACACATACATGCAGAATACTCACACATATAAATGCCCACATATGTAGTCAGACACTCACAGAAATATTTAGTGGCTTCTACTCTGTTCACAAAACCAGAAGTCCATAATCTCTCCAAGGAAGGAACATCACAAGTTTCCACTTGCAAATCTCTTACACATACATAAATCGGAATATGTCTTTTTGTTCTTTTTTATTTTGGGGGGCAGTAACTGAAGAGAGATAACAATGAACTTGGAGCAGTCCAAAAGATGTTTTCTAACTATCTTGAATTTGATCCACTCTGATGCCTGTGGTTCTTTCCAGAAAACAGTTTCCATTTGCAAACTTACAAGTCTCCATTTGGAAAGCTGTTTCTGTTATCAATAGAACATATCCCACTCCTGGACACATCTCATTCTCACTCTCTAAAAAAAAGAAAGTCACTTTAAAAAAGAGTGCCAAAATTGCTTTGTCCCACACCAAAAGAAACCAGTATTTGCTCTGACAACTTGAGTGGGAATAATAATAAAGCTGGTGCATCTTTTCCCATCTAAAAGGTAGTCCCTCCACATATAGCCCTTTAATCCTAAAAAGGGAACTAAAGGAGGAAATACCAAGGCAGATTCTTCTTTCCCAGTACTTCAGGATATCTACCACCACTCTCAAACTCCAAAACAGATACTGAAGCAAAGGAAGAGCATTCAGAAAACTAGCTCCAGTTCTAAAACCTCAGGAGATACCCCTCCACTTCCTTAGAGGATAGCTTCACGATCTCCAGTGAACCATTTCATGCAGCTTGAGGTCCCTGCTCAGGGAGAGGGTAAACCAGGAGGTCAAAAATGTAAAGAGGCTGACCTGGGCCCAAAACAATAAAAGAAGCAAGTATTAAAAAAAAAAAAAAAACAGTAGCTGGTCAGGGAACAGCGAAGCAAGCTGCAGACACCTCCTGGCAGGGAAGCAGCTGCTGGAACACTAGATCATGAATAGCAGGACTCTCTAAGGGGCCAGGAAAAAGGGGGTGGACATCTAGCATTCTATGTGGGGGTGGAGGGGTGACTGCTTCAGGCAGTAGCAGTAGCTCAAAAGTAAAGTCTTATCAAAGCTGTTATGTAACCAAGGGAGCTGAGTGGAGCACAAACACTTCCCCTCCCCAAACAGGCACCCACACCCACACCCACCACCTCCCGGCACCCACAGCATAGGAAAACTCAGCTCCTCTCAAGCAGCTAGAAAAAGGAGGAAGCATTTTGATGAGTTACATCAAAAACATGATGGGTGAAGGGCTCCTTATTAACTAGAAGTCTTATCTGAAAAGGGAGGAATTGGTTCAATCTGAGGTCTCTAGATATCACCCCCTTGTCTTGAACTCCTTGCCACACCCCACTTCTGCCCAGCATCATGTGGAAATCCTTCCTCTGTCCTTAAGAAGGATCCCATTTGAATATTTGATTGTGCTCTTGGGGATGAGAGGTGAGCTTCTATCAACCTCTCCTGCTGTTGTTCCCCCACACTCTCATCTGCATGTCCTGACATTTGGTTCTCATCCTCCTGGGATGACAAGGAAGGGGCCTGGAAATAACTCCCTGCTCTATTCCCCTCATGGTTACAAAGACAGAACATAAGAACCCATACAGTTGAGATGACATAAACCACAGATAGGTTAATGGGGAAGCGATATCCAGGGCAACTAAGGGCTGAAACCAGACCTCATTCCTTACTTTGTAATTTCAACTCCCCCAGATCTTCCTCCTTTCCTACTGCCCTGTCTCCAGTAGCCTCCTCCTTCTCTTCTCCATGGCACTGAACAACTCCACCCACTCCCTGAATCCTTTGCTTAGAAATCTTCATCCCCAACAAGTCTCTCCTAAACGCTTCTCACAGCACAAGACAGGCTTGCAGAATAATTTGGTGTCCCTGTCCTGAATATCAAAGTATGGTAAGCAGAGACACCAAACAATTAGATTGTCCTGAACTCCTAATCTGTATCCACTCCCTAACCACCAAGACCCAAGCTCTAGCAACCCAGGACCACCATGAGGCTGAACTTATAGGACCCAGTAATATGAAGGCTGGTATGGCACTAAAAATGACCCCAGTAGAAGAGAACTCACGGCCATAATTTCATCAACCATTCCTACCCCCAGACTAACAGTAGGACAGTTTTGGAAAGAGGATGAGTTGAAACAAGGGAAGGGGACAACCCTTTACAAATACCACCAGTAACTGTAAGGCCTAAACTCACAGTGACTACGCTTCTAGAAAGTGGGTCATCTGGGAGAATTTTCCTAGTGAGCCCTAAACACTGCCCAGTTGCCTTTTCATCATCATCCAGAATACAGCCCCGTTCAGCACTCGGGACAGCTCCAAGGAGCAAACTCCGCGTACTGGTCAGCACTCAGGACAGCTCCCAGCCACACTGGCCCAGTGGCTAGAAACCCAGGATGCCAGGAAGCAGCAGGCTTACCTCACCACACATCCTCTTTAGAACAGAAGCCCCCTCTTCCCATACTTTTCCACCATTCACTCCCATCCATGGGGGGCACTTGAGACCCCCCCTCCCTTCCCTGTATGTCCCAACAAAAAAAGAAACCCAGACTCAGAGCTTCACTGAGGGAGCCAACAGATACGACCCCACCCACTTCCTTTCAGCCTTGAGCCTCTCAACGCCACTCACAGCTGGTTTTTTAAAACACTCTCCTCCTTAACCACCAGCCCCGAAATAAAAGAAATACTCACGTGGGGGCTCCCAGCCCTGTAGGCAGATGTGCTGGGGGGAGGCAGAGAGAGGTGACTCCCCACACCCCGTTCAGAGCCCCCTTTCTGAAGGAGCCAGCTCCCATCTGGACTGGGGGGAGGAGAGACATGTGGAAGCACTGAGTGAGGGGAGGGGAGAGGGGAGGAGGCAGGAGCAGGGGGACTGCAGGGCGGGGGTGTCGGGATGGGGGCGAGGGAATCCTTTTTAATTTCATTCTCTCCCCATGTCTACATCAGCCCTGCAGGCTCAGCTCTTTAATATTTACACACAGGAAGAGGAGAGGATGAGAGAACAGAGTGAAGGAGGCAGGGGCTACCTGAGCTCAAAGGGCACAGAGGCAGAGAGGCCTTTGGAAGCTGCAAGCATGGGACCCTCACACCCTCCACAGGCCACTCCCACTCTAAGCTCTTGACTGAAAGGAAGAAGAAGGAACTCTGGGACCATTCTGTCCCTTTGTTAACAAGACACTTTGAAGCTGCATCAGAAAAAGATCAGATCCCCACCCACATACCTGGACACCCCCACAAACCCAGATTTTTCTTGGGTGCCTTATGCGCAGATGGTAGAGGCAGTATTCATGCAAAAGCATGTTCTGATGTTTGGAAGTATGCATGCTTGTGGGTTGCTGTATAAAAGCATATGAACATGTCAGTTAGTGTGAACACGTACAAATTTACATGAGCGTGTTCTAGGTGTAATCATATAATCACACAATCAACACAAACCTATGTAACCATATGTGTAAGCAATCTCCATCCTCTTCCCTTGCTCTCCAGGAGAGGCTCCAGGGAGAAGACCATCCACCTCCCGGACTCCTTCCCTCTCAGTCCCTCCCTCACAGCCTCACTTTTTCTGTCTGTGACATGGGAAGAAGGGCTGGTGAGAAGGGATGCTGCAGTGAGCCCAGGGGCCTGACAAGTTATTAGCAATGATGAGCTGGCAGCTCGTTACCATAACGATGGTGCCACCACCTCACCCCGGCTCAAACCCAGACTCCCCAGACGGCAGGAGGCCCGCTGAGCCAGCAGCCTTCAGACTGGAGGGGGGTGGATAAAGAGGGAATTGAGACATGCTGCTTGCATAGTGAGGGTACACAGCTGTTCTTCCACCACCCCACAGGGAGACAAAGCTTAGATTCCACCAAGTGGGAATGAAATCAAAATCTGGGAAGGTTTTCTGAATGTGGGATGCTAAGACACCAGAAGGGTCTTTAGAAGCCACTCTAGACAGAAGCTTCTGCTGTCATTTGCTCCCTTCACTCCTTCATTCCAACAACCTTAAAAAAACCAACCAAACAGAAGACCCTCTCCTGACTTTCAAGTCTATTCACCTGTAAAATAGGGACAATCATGTTTATCATTTTCTCTAAACTCCTGAAAGATTGAATCAAAAAGGGCTTGGGGTAATTATAAACCCTGCCTAAACCAGACAAGCCTCAGAAGTTTCTCTACTCATCATAAACCCCAAAAGGTACGGGATTTTCAGCCCAGCTAGAGGCAAAATGAACCAGAAACTGGAGCTCAAGCTCCAACATCAGCTGGCTGACATGTTAGGTGCCAAGCAACCTCTGAAAGCAGGCACTGACACAGAAGATAGTCTGGGAGTTGGGCAGCTTCAGCCTCTCACCAGTGGAAGTTAGACAAACCTGTGGCCCACCTGTGTGGTGGGTACGGCTAGAACCCCCAGCCCCAGAAATACCTGTCACTTCCCCTCATCGAAGAAAGTCTCAGGTTTGAAGGAATTACAGCCTTAGGTACACGGACTTTTCATTTCTTCTCCCTAACTCCTTCATGCTCAGTTCTGAGCGGGGCAGGGAATTCAGGAATAGAAAGCAACATGGAGAGCTGGAGAGTTCCTAGGCTAAGACTACCTTAGGAACCCACAAGTTTCTCGCGTGACCTTCGGCAGGTCTCCTCCTTCTCTTTAGGCTTCAGTCTCCAATTTGTAGTTAAGAGGTTGCACCAAGTCACTTTTAAGGTTCCTCTCCTGTCATCATTTTATAGCTACATACAAGCTCACTCCTTTGACATGAGCCTCCTGGCACAAATGCAGTGGGCACTGCCTGTCAGATCAGTGGGGCGGGGGCGGGGGGGCTGTATCTGAGGCTGTTCATCCTATGTTTGTATTCCTTTTAGAAACACCTGCCACCCTAGCCCTCCCAGCTCCCTTTTTAGACCCTGATTCACTGGCAACTCACGAAGCCTCTCTCTCCCCTCCCTTTTCTCCCCCCCCCCTTAGGCACTGGCAGCTGGGTGCAGAAAGTGGCCCCAGAATTCAGGGAATGCTGGGCAGAGACAGAGGGCAGTGCCCTAGTGTCAGAGAGAGCACACCACAGAGTACTACTAGCTAACCTTGGCCAAGCCCAGTTCCGTGGGTCACCAGTAGCCCTGGGTTGAGTCTTTCTGTAACACTGACTAGTAATGTGTGATTATATGAAATGCAATTCATCGCTCAAACCTCAACAGCCTTATATGTAAATTGCCATCATATTAGGTTGAACCATGCTGAAATGGCTGCTCTTGTAGGGAAAAAAAAAAGGTTCAATATTGGCAGTTTCATATGGGTTAACCTGATAACTGCCCTGCCTGTTTCTCAAGACTGTTGGAGAAATGAGTTGAGAGGGAAGCATTTTCAAAAGTCCTGGACTGACATAGGAGTACTGTTGTGTTCTTGTTACTTCCTAGTACAGACCCACCTTGAGACATGGGCTGAACCGAAGGCCCACAACTTGGAAATCTGGGGCTTGGACTCGGAGAGCCACCTGCTCTGATGACTAACAAGAGGGCAGACACTTCCACCAGACCTCCTCAGCGCCTGGTTCTAACCGGCCCTCAATGAAGCATTACCGACCTGACACGAGCTCCCAGGTCTCAGGAAGGAGAAACAGCACACGGAGGCGTAAGTTTCCCTCTCACTGCAGGTTCCCCAGCAGCAGGGGTCCAGCCTGCAAGAAGGACTTAACCAGCAGTCTCACAGAGGGTGAAGGTGGACACGAAGATAGGAAGTAATAGGAAGCTCTGGTCTGAGTCCTCTAAGGAATCCCTGGGGAGAGGGGATGAGCTGACCTCTGAAAAGTCTGATCTCTCTGTCCCAAGTCCCATCAGGAATTGGGGGGATGGAACCCAATTGTGGGTGATTTAGAGTGAATCCTGCTCAGATCGTTCTCACACGGCCAACACACACATTCAGTCACACTGGGCACAGAAACCTGGACCTACTCGCAGAGACACAGTCACAGAGGCACACACACATCCATTCATACACACTCGCAGAAACATACGCCACACACAGTGAGCTCACACACATGTGCACAGCAGATACATGTACAGTAACACTCCACAATCACGGCAAGCGCACTCACCCACCACAGTGACACACACTCAGCGGCACACACAATCACCCACAAACCCACACGGTGACACACTCACTCATCAGAGACACACCGTGATACACACACACACACCGACAAAGGAAAGTTCTCTCTGGGTCTCCCCAACATCACGACTTCTCCCCACAACCAGCCGGCTACTCCCTGCCAGACCGAAGCCTCCAGCCGGCACGGGCTGGGCGGGGGCGGGCGGGCCGGCCTCCCGCGGCCCTGGCCGGCGGTCCGCGTGGTCCCGCTCCGCCCGCACCTCCAGTCGGGTCGGGTCGGCAGGCGGGCCTCCAGGCCGGGCGGGGGCCCCGGCGGCGGCGGAGGCCCGCCCCTCCCCCTCGAGGGCCGCGGCCGCTGCGCCCGAGCCCGGGTGTGGGCGGCGCCGGGCGGGCGGCCGGCGGGCAGGGGCTGGGGGCGCTGCGGAAGGCGCGGCGAGCGCGGCCCGGTCCCCACCCCCGGCGGCCGCTTACCTGGCCCGGCTCGGGCTCCGGCCGGGTTACATGGTGCCGGCAGCCCGGGCAGGGGGCGCTGCGGCGGCGGAGGCGGGCGGCGGGCGGCGCGGGGCCGGGACCGGCACTGCGGAGCCCCCGGCGGAGGGGCCGCGCCGGCGGAGGAGCCCCGAGCGAGCGCCGAGCGGCAGCGGGCGCGGGAGGCGGCCAAGCCACGGAGGCTGGATTTCCCGGGGACCAGGAAGGGAGGCGGGGGGATCCCGCCCGCGCGCTCCGCCCCCGCCCCCGCCCCGCCCCCGCGCAGGGCGGCCGCCGGGCCCAGCCGGGAGGGAGGACGGCGCTCCCGCCCCCGCGCGGGACCCGAGGCCCAGGTCGCGGGCGGGCGGGCAGGCGGGCGGGCGGCCGCGGGGTCCCCAAGGAGCGCCCGCCTCGCTAGCGACGGCGCCGGGGAGGCCGGCTTAGGGGCGCGAACGGGGTCTCCTCGCCGGGGCCGCCGGGCGGTGCGCGCCCCGCACCCGGGACGCGGGACACAGCGTGTCACGGCGTAGCGTCGACCTGAACGCGGGCACCTTTGCCCGGGCACGGGCGGATGGGGACGCGGCCACACAGCCTCGCGGACAAGGGCTGACGCCCCACCGAGGCACAGTCACAGCCTGAATGTCACGTTCCCTGGGGAGACGCTCCTTCGGTGTTCTGGGTCTGCACCCCGACCTCGGCTCGTGCCGGGAGCCAGGGCCCCCCTTTCTGCCCCACCCCTGCCCGGGTGGGGCGCCTAGCCCAGCTTCAGAGGCTCGGACAGGCGTCTCCCACCCACCGTCCGCACAGCGGCGGCGTCCCCGTGTGCCAGGAGAACTCCGCTCTACCTGCCGTCTTTGCGGGGGCCCCCACCCGCGCCCACTGTGCCCGCCCACCTCTGGGCCCCGCGCCAGGGGCTGTGCCATGGCGGGGGCGGGGTGGGGGAGGGAAAGGGGACTGTCCGGAGCGCAGCCGAGGCTGCAGAGCCAGGGCACAGGCTGCAGGAGCCGCGAGAGGCGGAGAACTGACTGCAGCAGTCCCTGGCTTGAATCCGTCTTGGCGCCCACAGCGATGCTGTAATGGGGGGGAGGGGACGCGAGGGGGAAGCCGCAGGGGGAGGGGCCGAAGCTGTGGGGGAGGGGCTGGCTGAGACCCGGACTGTCCAGGGCGCGGGTGAGGGCACGCCGCTTCAGGCGCTAAAAGTTGGGGTGCCGGGTAGTGTGCATCCTTAACGCTCTGTTCATTGCTCCAGCTCGTGTGCTATTGAGAACTCGAGGTGGCGAGGTGTGGGTGTGGGTTTGAGAGGCGTGGAGCACTGTTCACTGCTCTGAGGACAGATCTTGGAGTTGTTCTGACTCAGTGCTCCCTAACAACTCCTTTCTCTCCATATCCTTTTGGGGCCACTGACTCTCTTTCCTTTATCAGTGGGCAAACAGGCACAGAAAGGAGCCCCAGTCCCAAAAGAGCTGGGGGCCAAACCGTCTCCCTTTCCCTAGAGAGATGTTTCTAAAGATGCCACATTACATAAATGACGTGAAGGACTTGGAGAGCCCTTCTACCAACGGAACTGAGAAATCTAGTGGAGGTTTTAGCAGACTGGTCAGCCATCCTCCTGCCTAAAAGACCAGCGCATTGTCCTTCCATCATGTGCTGAGGTTGCAGACAATTCTCAGTCCAGGGTTCATTCAGCCAAGAACAGATGTCAGAGAAAATAAGACAGAAAGTTGGTCCCAGGAACACTCCTTAGAATTGAAAGAAACATTTCACTTTCCAGGCATCATGTCGGATGCTAAAAGGCACCATCACGCTTCGTCAGTTTTAAGATGTGTACTTTGTAAACCATACTGAAACTGGAAAGCATATTACAAAGAATGAGGACATTTCAGTATTTTTTCTACTTTTTTCTTAAAACTGTCGTCAAAAAATTGTATCTTAAAAGTTGTACTTTCATTTGTTCATTCAACAACCACTTACTGATTTTACTGGACACCTTACTAGCCTCCAGATATTAATGATTAATCAAATGGGCTTACCTTAGAGAGAATGCCCATCCAGTGGTTAATAAAGTCAATGAGGAAGTGAGCCAATAATTATCATCCATGTCAACCTTGTGGGAATTTGTCCTATGCAGTTCTACATAGAGCCACATTCAGAAGAACCTTACTTTGTGTTAATGTTCTGCGGTCATTTTCTTAAAGTTTTTAATCTTTGAGCAGAAGTCCTGCATTCTAAATTATAATACTTGCTCTGTTAGGAATTCCACACTTTAATGGAGGTGAACACAGACTAAATTGGGAGTCCGGAGGCAAGAGCCAGCTCTACCTGAGTGAAGAGAGACATTATGAAAAGAGTCTCAAAGATTGAGAGAGAAATTCAGGTAGTCACATATGTGCAAAGACAGACTCATCAAAGTTGTCAGTCAAGTACTATTTCAGACTAGGTGCTTGGTTGATCTTTCCACTGAAAATGTGATAAATTACTGAAAATGATAGATAAGGTTTTTTTTTAAAAAAAAAAAAAACTTAAATGTATTAATATGCTGGTAAAAAAAAAAAAATTAAAAATCTCTCCAGTCCAAATATAAGTGAAGGCAGAGAAACTTCCAGGAAGATGGCAGAATGGTGAGCATCAGAGAAACAGCCTTTCTAATATTTGGAGTCCAGACATTGCAATAGAGCGATGTGAGGAAAAAGGCAGAATAAAGTAGGTCCAAAGAACCCAGCAAGAATCTGAAGCAAGAATTTAAGTCCACAGGAAGAGCAAAGAAAGGGGACCACACGCAGAGGAGGAAGGTGGCAAGTGCCCCTTTCTCCCTGAGTCCTGGCTTGCAGTGTGGGACAGCTCCAGGTGAAAGCAGCACTTATCACCTCCCTCCAAGGCCTCCGTGGAGAAACATACCATTGGAACAGAGCAGTGGTTACTGCAGACTGCAGTGGCTGATGAGCAATTTGAGTTCAAACACCAGATGTGTCCAGGAAAGGACGATTGGTCAGCAGACTTTTGGGGAAGGGGCCAACAGAAGTCAGAACTCAGAGCAGCTGCAGGTTGGCTCCACCTAGAGGCCCCAATTGTCAGGGTGAAGTACAACCAAGTTCCAGCCAGCAGGAGTCACTCATAGTGTTGTGGCTGAAGGAGTTTGGGTCCCAGCCTTATAGCCAGAAACCAGAAGCAGCCTAAACTTCAGTGGAACTACGGGCTCAGATTTGCTGGGATTATCCACCACCACCATAATTCTACTGCTAGTTTGTTCTGATCAATCAAAATGGATGTTGGCTCTGTCTGCCCCTTCTATCAACCGGTGACAGCAGAGACATACACTGAAGTGGACATTTTTTTTTCAACTTTATTGTGATATAAGTCATATGCCATACAATTCACACATTTTAACTGTATCATTATACAGTTTTGGGGTTTTTTATCTTAAAGGGAATAAAAAACAATAAAATGAAACAAAACAAAGCCTTGATAAGACAGTAGGAAATCCATAATAGTTACTACATTGCACACTGTTATCCTCTGAATACTTGTTCAGACTACCAGCTTTAGACCTACAAAGTCAATCAACCAATACAAGCGTTAGGTTGTTTCTTTACTTCAGTTGTTGTCATCTCAGCCTGTGTCCCTCTAAATCAGCAGGATGCTTAAGGAAGAGCGGTTCCTTCTCTCCCAGCCTGTGCACCACTGTCTCATGGTGGTGGAGGCCTCCTTCCTGGGCTCCCCAGCCAGCAGGGCCACAGCCCTTTTTTCCTCCTTTGCTTGTTTTCTTTTCTTTTTAATTATTTTAATTTTTCTATTTTTTCTTGATTGTCCTTGTTTTTCTATGAGTGAAAACATTGTTTCTAGTTTTAAAATTTATTTTGTTCTGTTCTTGTTTCTGTTTCTTCCTTCTTCCCCACCTGTCACCTCTACCGCTTCTCAAAGCCTACATAATCTTCCTTTGTCCTCCAACCGTGCTTATAATCACCTTCTCTTCTTCTATTTCTGTTTTATCCCCTAACCCCTTTAAAATTTTCTCTGCTGAGGGTAAAATTGCCATGTTGAGGGGATATTTACTATTCACAATTTTCTGGTTTGTTTTAGATTGATTATATAACTACAACTCCTGTTCATATGGTTAAAGGTGGAAAATTAATAATTGCCACAGTTTGTATTTTCTTGTGTGTATTTGATGTTATTGTTACTACTGATTGTGCTACTTTAGCCCCGGTGACATAATTGTTCTAGTTAGTAATTCTTCCTTGTTTGCCAATACTGAGATTTCCTTAAGGTCATGAACAACAAGCCAGTGCCAAAGTAACAAAAGATATGCCAAATAGGCAGCAAGTTCTCATCCCCAAAATATTGAAGAGGTGGGATCTTGCAACATACTCAAAAGTCAAAAACCACGTGGAAGACACCTCTGAGAAATAGTCATATCCTAATGATTTTCAATGATGTCACAATAAAGATATCTACCATAAACAATTTATTAACATCTACCCAGGTATTAAACTTTTAAAAATTAGAAAACAAGAAGACACAGAAGCAAGATGCAACCCCAGACTTCCAGCTCACCAAAGACAAACCCAGGGAGCAATGAGATGAAACAATTCAAAAGCCATCCACCTGGACATTCCGAAGCAATAAAGCAAATGAATGAGGCTCTAGGGGAAAAATCAAGCTGAAATAATTTTTCAGATAATTTCAGAGATGATGAATATAATGAAGGGCATGATTAGTAAGTCTAGAGAAGATACAGATAAAGAAAAGGAGGAGCTTAGGAAAATGATGGAAACCATGAATGCCCAAAATAGGAAAGAAATGGACCCATGAAACAGATTCAATCAGATATCCAAGAGATTAAGAGATTGACAGTATATGCAACATAATGAATCAATGTGAGGACAGAATATCAGATCTGGAAGACAGAATTTCACTAGCAATTATGAAAAGAAAGATGTATTAAAAAATAGCAAGGGACCATGAAAAGTCAGTCCAACAAGTACTAGACATTGCAAAGAAGATCGATAGGAGTCAATGAAAAAGCATGACACACTGCAAATGACATAAAAAAGCTATTCACAGAAGTAATGGCAGAAAACTTTCCAAGCATGGAAAAACAATCAACATAGAGATAAATGAGACATCTAAAACTCCAACTGGCCATGATAAAAAAAGAAAAAGAAA
Organism: Cavia porcellus; assembly: GCF_034190915.1. Classification (NCBI taxonomy): domain Eukaryota; kingdom Metazoa; phylum Chordata; class Mammalia; order Rodentia; family Caviidae; genus Cavia; species Cavia porcellus. Next base: position 27,201,081 of record NW_026947508.1, read on the forward strand.
ACTACCCCAAGACATGTAATTCAATTTCAAAAATTGAACACAACAGAATATTAAAAGCTGTTAGAGAAAAGAACCAAATCTCTTGTAAAAGAAAGCCCATCAGAATTACAGCAGATGTCTCAACACAAACGCTTAAGTCAAAGAGAGCTTGGAGTGAAATATTTCAAGCCCTAAAAAAAAACACATAACCTTCAACCCAGATTGATATACCCTGCAACACTATCTTTCAAAATTGATGGAGAAATAAGATACTTGCTTGATAAAGAACACTTGAAAAAATTCATGACCATGGAACCAGCACTCCAAAATGTTCTCAACAACATTCTAGAAAGCGATAAGGGAAGAAGCCAGCGCAGCCCCTATATTCAGGCAGGCTGCCACTGGGATTCTCCCACAGGTGGCCAGAACAAGCTGTGAGAAGCAGCCAACCCAGTCTCCATGCACACACAGGCCACCATCAAGACTCTCCGACAGGTAGCCAGTGCGGGCCAGGAAAAAAGCAGCCAGTCCCATCCCTACAAGCCTGCCAGCCACCATCACCTTCAGGAACTTGTAGCCAGCATGGGCTGAGAGAACCAGCCAGCGACACCTTGGAGAAGCCATGACTGTCTGGGGAAGGCCACCCACACCCTACCACCTCCCTGGGAAGCTGGGTTAGGAGAAATGCAGGTGTCTGGTCCATCACCCTACACTGCGGCTGGGTAATAAATGTGAGAAGTGCCTGAGGCCCCACAACCTGCTCATCTGGAGGAACCCAGGAAAATGCCAAACAAAGGAGCAAATGGGAAGCTCTGACCTGCAGCCCAAATAGAACAAGGCCAGAAGACATAGACAAGGAAGAAAGTGGAAGCCACACACCTCAAATTTCTGGGATGATAGCAACTGAAGTAAAGAAACTAATTTATGAGGCCGTAAAAGAAAAATAAGATCAGAAATATATCTCAGGTAAAAGAAGAAATGACAAGCATAATATGAGGGTTGCTGAGCATATCTAAAGAAGATAGTTTTTTTTTTGTTAGAAGACAGATTTTTTAAAAAGTGATGCATAGGAGAATGAGGGAAACTTTGAGTGAGAAATATAGAAAAGAACTGAATGCATGAAACAGACTCAATGACATATCCAGGAAATTAAAAAGTCCATTAAAATCTGGCAAAACTGGGGCTGGGGGTTTAGCTCAGTGGCACAAGCGCTTGCCTTGAAAGCAGGCAGTCGTGAGTTCGATCCCCGGTACCGATAAAAAGGAAAAAGACAAAAAAAATCTGGCAAAACTGCTTGAAAGAAACTGAAGATAGACTTTCAGACATTGAAAGATCTCTTTAAAATAACGGGGAACCAGGAAATAATAATTCAATCACTGCAAGACAACACAAAAATAATTTAAGAGTGATAGATGTCAGTGAAAAAGCAGGAGTCACCACAAATGACATAGATTATTTACAGAAGTTATAGTAGAGAATTTCCCAAGTATGGGAAAAGGATCTGACATACAGATAAATGAGGCATTTAGAATGCCAACTAGCCATAACCAAAATAAATCTATACTCTGACATATAATAATCAGCATCCCAGAAATGTAGCAAAAGAACAGAATATTAAAGGCTGTTAGAGAAAAGAAACAGTTCATTCAAAAAGGAAAACACATCAGAATCACGACAGACTTCTCAACAAAAACCATCAACTCAAGAAAACCTTGGAGTGAAGTATCTCAAGTCCTGAAAGAAGACAACTTCCAACGCAGGTTGACATACCCTGCAAAACTATATTTCAAAACTAATAGAGAAATAAGATACTTCTATGAAAAAGAACAACTGAAGGAATTCATGACCACCAAACCAACACTACAAAGAGTACTGAACGGTATTAGAGAGAGAGATAAAAATGACCAAGGTTCCAGGAGAGCAGTACAGTGGGATCACTGAGCAGTGCAGATAATTGAATGGTGTAGGAAAGTACGGAGCCAGTGGCAGGAAAAGAGCATGGCAGAGATGAACCATTATGTTTGCCAAAACCATTGATGTAGATGGCCTCAATTCACTAATAAAAAGAGACACAGGCAGAGTGAATCAAGAGACAAGATCCATCAATATGTGGCATATAAGAAACACATTAACTTGAAGAGAAATTCATAGACTGAAAGTCAAATCAATAGATGTAAGACAACATATTCACAGAGCCAAGAACAAAACCCACATGATCATCTCAGTAGATGGAGAAAAAGCCTACAGAAAATTGGAATAGATAGTCTTTATCTCAATCTGATAAAATCCATCTGTGATAAAATGACAACCATCATCATCATCCTACATGGACAAACCCCCTCCCCCCAAAAATAAATCTAAAGGTCTTGTGGTGGACTTTTGAAGGTCTTCTATGTAGGTATCATGTCATTCAAAAATGTGTATAGTTAAACTTCTTTTTAAATTTTATTTAAAGAAAGACTAAACAAAACAGAAAATAGGTAGAAATAATACATACGTTCAGAAAAAAATAAACAGTAAGAAATCACTAGTTGATATTTACATATTGTCATTTTACAAATAGTTTTTCAAGATGCAACAATGGAACATGTAAAGTGGGAATTTAAACAGTGAGATTGCAAACAGTTCTGTTAAACTATCCAACAAAAACTTCAATCCTATACACTTAAACATACATGCAGTTATCCCTATCTTCAATTATGTTGAGATTGAACAAACCCAAGCAGGCTAATATCACTCTGAACAAAGAATAATACTATTGCTGGGTTTCACATTATGACACTCCAGGATCAGCACTGGGTATTTTAGTATCTCTTTTTCTTCAAAAAATCTGTTCATTTCATCATGTGTCATAAGATCAGTTCTCATAAAATGTTTATAGATTCTACACATGCATGAGTCTTAACATGTATTTCTATCTTGTCTATATTAGAGGGAGAAACAAAACAAAGCAAGACAAAATAAAACATATTGCTATAAATACATCAAATGAAATAAACATATAAGACTGTTGTACAAAGAGTTCTACCATGGTTCCTATGTTGTCTCTTGTTATCTTCAATAGAATTGGCTATATCATCAGACATAGTATAATTCAATATATCAGTACATAACAGTATTAATAAAAACACAACTTTGTATATAGTCTAGAACTTCAAAAACTGGCAATTATCAAACCAGAATGTGTATCATAGAGTCTTGTCATCTTCAGTGTAGTTGCCTATACTCTCAGACTTGATACTATCAATCATATCAGTTTTGAATAAAATCTTCTCTGCCTCATTTCTGTTATGCCCTTTTTTTGCCATCAATTGTCTGCTTATCTTCTTCATTCTGTTTTCTGCTCCATTCTTTGAGATCTCTCTGCCACTGTTCCCGGAATCCTAGTACTTTTCTCTCTATATAGAATGCCCTGCAGTATTCTCTGTAGAGTTGGATTGGTGGTTGCGAATTTCTCAAGTTCCTCTTTGTCTTGGAAGCATCTTGTTTTTCCATTAATTTCTAGAGAAAGTTTGTCAGGGTATATCAATCTGGGATAGAGATTATTTTCTTTTAGGGCTTGGAATATGTCACTCCAGGCTCTTCTTGACTTGATGCTTTGTGTTCAGAAGTCTGCCATTATTCTGATGGGCCTTTCTCTATAGGTTATCTGTTTCTTGTCTCTAACAGCTTTTTTAAAAATTTTATTTAAGGAGAAAAAGGAAAAAAAAGCAGAGAAAGGGTACAAGTTATACAGATTTACAGAAAAAAATAAACAGTAGGAAATCACTAGTTAATGGATTACATTTTGTCATCTTAGAAATAATTGTTCAAGTTACAAAATTAAAGCTTATAAAGTGGACATTCCAACAGTGAGACTGTAAACAGTTCTGTTCAGTGATCCAACAAAACTCAGTAATATCATTATCTATCTTATACACTTAAATATACATGCAGTTATATCATTTAGAGCACTTTCTTTTCTTTTCTTTTGTACAATGACAATTATACATTTTGGGTTTTGTTGTTCCCACAGTTCTTACTACTTTTTTGGAAGAGAGTAGAACCAAATGTGACATAACACAACAGTCAGTCAAATCAAAAGGGTGGACGTAATAGATAATGTAAAAGCATAATACTAGGTGATCAACAATGGTTACCATAATGCCTCCCACTATCTCCAATAGAATTGCCTATATCATTAGTTATAATAAAATTGAACAAAACAGTAAAGAACAAAACCGACAAAACCAAAACATTGGAGACATTATAGGTCTTCAAAAGTAGATAATATTCAACCAGAATGGGCATCATAATGAATCCCACTATCTTCACAGCTGTTGCCTAAACTTTTGAACCTGGTACTATCAAGCAAAACAGAATAGAGGAACATCAGTCAAAACAAGATGGTGAGAGCAATACAGGGCTTTAAATCAAGATAATGGAAAGTCAAAGTGGGTTACTATAATATATCCTGCTATTTTTTAATTTATTTTTCCCTTAATTAAAAGGATAAAAAAAGTAAATAATAAAATGGAGATTGAGATAAAAGAGGGCATAACAGCAAATCAGCACAGATCAAAACATAACCATTTAAGCAAAATAGTGTTTCACCACCAGATTATCCCGACATAAAAGTAGTTACCATATTGTCTCTTTCCTTGAAATCTTTGAGTATAACTTCATATACTGTAGCATCAAATATATCAAAACAATGTAAAACCATTTAAGAGAATGATAGTATTACAGGGTATTTAGAATCAACTAACAGAAAATGAACAATGGTTTCTGTATAATCTCCTTGTCTATAAAAGGTTTTGCTTATACTATCATATATAATAAAATCCAATAAGATACCACCTGTTTAGACCAATGGAGACAGAAGAACAAAAGCATGATGAGACTTCATAACAAGATGATACTAAATCAGTATTACCTCTTAAGACGTCATTTTCTCCAAAATAGCTGTTCCTATCATCCAATCTTCTCTGCCTCTTTTCTGTTGAGCTCTTTTTCTGTCATTAGTTGTCAATTTGTCTTCTTCATTTTGTTTTCTGCTCCATTCATTGTGGCCTCTCTGCCGCTACTTCTGGATTCTTCGTATTTTCCTTTTTTAGAATATCTTACAGTATTCTCTGTAGAGTTGAATTGGTGGTTGCATATTCCCCCAGTTCCTCTTTATCCTGGAAGCACCTTGTTTTTCCATCAATTTCCAGGGATAGTTGTGCAGGATATATCAATCTTGGCTGGAGATTATTATCTTTCAAAGCTTGAATTATTTCCCCCCACGCTCTTCGTGATTTGATGGTTTGTGCTGAGAAGTCTGCTGTAATTCTGATGGGTGTTCCCTTGTAAGTGATCTGTTTCTTGTCTCTGATGGCTTTTAATATTCTGTTGGATTAATATTGGATTTCTGGAATTTTGATTATTATATGCCTGGATGTAGTTCTGTTTCAGTTGTAAGTAGCTGGGGTCCTGTGTGCCTCATACATCTGAGTATCTTTACCTTTTGCTAAATTAGGAAAATTATCCTGGATTATTTCTGCTTTTTTTTTTTTTTTTTTTTTTTTATCGGTACCCGGGATCGAACTCACGACCTCCTACTTGCAAGGCAGGTACTTATGCCACTGAGCTAAATCCCCAGCCCCAACTCCTGGATTATTTCTGTGAGTAGCTTTTGTAGTTCATTTGTTTGTGTCCCTACTTTTTCTTTTATGTTCTTAATTCTTAAGTTATAGACCCTTTTATCATCTTCTAGTCTTTGTATTATTGCTGTTTGTTTCTTTGTTATTTTTAAGAAGTTTTTCATTTCACGCTCCCATATTACAAATCTGCCCTCCAGTTCAGATAATCTGTCCTTAGTTTCTTTCAAGCTGTTATGCCAGTTTTTGATAGACTTTTTAGTTTCCTGGTAATCTCTTTGAACCTGCTTCACATATTCTATGCTTTCTCTATTTTCTCCATCAAACAATTCTCCCCTCTTTTTCTGTTCTTCCATTCCACCATCTGTTTTTTTCTTGGGTGGTGCTTAGCATTTCTCTAACTATTCTGCTTATGTCTAGCTTCAGGTCATTGATAACTTCATTCCTGAACTTTTCTATAAGGCTCTCGAGATAGCGTTTTGTCTATTGGTGCTGTGTCTGCTGTTGCCTCTTTCTCAGGATTGGGGGCCGAAGACCCTTTCTTGTTGCTGCCTCTTCCCATATTCTTTGTTCCTTATATATGCAAGCGTATATAGGAGGCCCAGCTTCCTTCCCTGTCAGCCACAGTCTGATTGAATTGCGCCGGCTAGGTGTTCGCACCCACCGCAGCGCACCAGGAAGTTGCAGACCAGGCAGCCTATGCGGGGCCCGCCCCTCCAGGTCACCTTCAGGAGCTGGGACCTGGGCTGTGCTAGCCTACTGGGTCTCAGCCAGCAGCGTCACGTGGGCGAGGCACTGCTCACCAATCCCGCTTGAAAGTGACTGAAGTCACTGCAGCGCCCTGTTCCCGCAAGTCTGCCCAGCCCCAGAATGTCCTCTGTTGGAGTCTCCTAGACCGTGGAAGAGTCCCAGTTTTTCCTCACTCACTGGAGGTGGATGCATGGCCCCCCGCCCGTCCCGCTCTCAACGCTGTTCACCGATTCCCGTTCTCAGAGCTTCCGCGCGTCTCTCTCCCTGCTGAGCCGATGCAGATGCAGCTGCGGCAGTGGGGAAACCCAAATCGCGGCTTCCAATGGTGCGGGCTCCAGCTTCCACGCTGAGGCTTTATCTGTTCCTGTTATAGCACCAGGATGGCATTCCCAGTTGGTTTCTCTCAGCCCAGTTCGTTCTTGGGTCCCCGGGGCATATCTCCTCTTGCTTATGATTCCTTACTCAGCACCATTCCTGAATTCTAAGCTGGGTGTTTCAGAGAGCCTCCGTAGCTGCTGCTATATGTCCGCCATGTTCTCCTCTCTAACAGCTTTTAATATTCTGTTCTCATATTGAATTTCTGGGATCTTTATTATATGCCTGGGTATAGCTCTGTTTTGGTTGTAGGTGGCTGGAGTTCTGTATGCCTCATATATCGGAATATCATTTCCTTTTCCTATGTTTGGGAAGTTTTCCTTAATTATTTTTGTGAATAACCTTTGTAGTTCCTTTTAAACTTCTTTCTTTCCTATCATTATTCCTTTTATTTCTTTCTCTTATCTAATTCCTTTGGACAATGTTCCCAGCACTATATTGAACAGGAGTAGTGACAGTGGACAACCTTGTCTTGTTCCTGATTTTAGAGTAAAAACTCTCAGTTCACCTCCTCATCCTTGTTGGAAGTGACCCTCTAGACTCAGTTTGTCAGTGCAGATAATAAAGCATTCAGACATCAAGAAATCTTGACCGGGCAAAGTTTTACTTTTGCAAATAGATGAAAGAACACCCCCAACAATGATGGCAGGTATGCAGGACAAAGGAAGGTTGCCCCTTTTATCACTAATGCAGGAGAAGCAACTACACTTTATATTCATTGGCTGAATTCAAAGACTTACTATCTATTGCAGCAAGCTAACTCAGGTGGTGGTGGTGGGTAAATTAGAGAGAGGATGTGCCATTTGGAATGGAAAGTCCTTGGTTCTTATCTTGGGAATCAGCTGTGTTCTGGGAAAAAGTACATGGTCACCATTTCTCAACACTCAGGATATTAATAGAGAGGAATGGGTAGTGAGTAGATGGCCAAGTCATTTAAATCCAAAATGTAGTTGCTTTGGCCTTTGACAGAAAAGACAAAACCTTCTTGCACCCTGATCCCATGTCCTATGCAATATGATTTTGTAACTCTGATCAAGAGACAAACTCAATTTTCCTTTCTCCTAAACGTAGGCAGACTTGTCACTTGTTTTGACTAATACATCATGATGTCATGATGCCTAGATATCATGATATGCCCATTGTAACCCAAGGCCCAAAGAGATTTGCCTATTCCTACTCTTCCCCTGGTCCCCTGTTTCTGCTATGAGACCAAGTCTAAGGTAACCCACTGGGGAATAAATGACAAAGTAAAAGACAGCCATGTCACCTAACTATTCTAGCTAACCCAGCTATCTCCAAACATGTGTGAGAGCCCAGCCAAGATCAGAAGAGATATTTACCTGGCCACAGCTAATTGCAAACAAATAGGTAAATGAGCCTGGCTGAGTGCAAAGAACCATCAAACCACTTTGTGGAATCTTGAGCAATAAGAAGTGCTTATTAATACAAGCCACCAAGTTTTGGGATGGTATGTTATACTACAATGTCACAGTAATAAATATTTGACACAGGGATATTTGCTAACAGATGAAATTTAATTTCAGTTTTCACGATATCTTTGGGCATTACAGAATAAAGATAAAACTTACAGTCTGGCCAAGATGGTCAAATACTTCTCTGCATAAACTTATAATCCAAGGGCTGTACTCTTACTATACAAGAAAATAGAAAAAAATCAGCCCAACTCTACATCCAGGAAACTGCAAGAGAATTGCTTGCTTTAAACTTGGCAATAGCTATTAGTGTCAGGAGAAAGAATCACTTCCAAAGCATCCAACAATTTAGAAGTCACACCATATCCAGTTAAATTCACTGGTACCTAAGTGAGCTAGAAAAGACTCAAACCAAGAATTAAGTATAAAATGGTCCCAGAAAGACAGTGCTCCACCCAGGTCCCTGGTGAGATGAAATGTAAAATTTTAACTCACTTTCATCACTGGCTCAAATTATGTCTACAGATGAAGGTCCAAAGAAAATACAAAATTCACAGCCAAATGTCAGTAAACAACCACAGAAACGGTGCACCATGAATAATGTTATGGTTTTCAACTTGTCTGGGTTAAGGGTTATCCAGATAGCTGATTAATATATATTAACCCTCACCATTGTCTGTGTGTGCCATCTAATCCATGGATAGCCCAGTAAGAAAAAAAAAGACCAAGGAAGGTCAATTTCCTCTTCTTATTCTGCTGAGATGTTGTCTTCTACTGCCCTTAGATGCTGGGGAGGCTACTTTCCAAGCCTTCAGCCTTCTGCAGGTGAAGTCAATGGCTTCCCTGATTCTCAGGCCTTTGAATATGGCCTGAATTACATTTCCAGCTTTCCGTATTTTTCAGCCTTCAGACCTTATGGGACTTCTTGGCACCCATAATTGTGTAAGTCACTTCCCATAATAAAATCCCCTCCTATATATCTATATCTTTATCTACATCTATATCTATACCTATATCTATATCTACATATTGATTGTTTCTCTAGAGAACTCTGACACAACCAGGCAAAGCAACATATAGCAGAAACACACCCATCAAGAACTCAACTATTAAAATCATAAAACACAGAATATAACTCTGTTTAGGATATTTATAAAAATAATCTTACTGCCTTCGGCTTATTTTTCTTGTATTACTGTGCTGGCTGTATTCTATAGCACAATGATTAATCCAAGTGGTGATGATGTGTATATTTGTCATATTCATAGCTTTAATGCTTCTGATGTTCTTCTTTAGCATGACTAAAGAAGACTCTTAGACTTTTTTTTTTTTTTTTTTTTTTGTCTTTTTCATTTTTATCGGTACCGGGGATCGAACTCACGACCGCCTGCTTGCAAGGCAGGTGCTTATGCCACTGAGCTAAACCCCCAGCCCGACTCTTAGACTTTTTAGAGACTCCTCTTGATCATGTAGTGGATGTCCATTTTATTTCTAACTTACTAAATGTTTCTGTCAAATGTATGTAATTTTTAAGGTATATCACTTATAATAGAGTAATAGATATGTTAGCTATCTAACATATAATAATAATAAATATAATAAAATATGCATAAAATTATAAATACTGCAAGTCATTTAAAAATTTTTTGTCTTTCCAAGACAGGGTTTTGCTATGGAATTGAGGCTGGCCTTGAGCATTGAGCTCACTTTATAGCCAAAGCTGGTCTCAAACACACAGTGATCCTCCTGCCTCAAATTTCAAGTTCTGGGATTACAGGTGTGCACCACTATACCTGGCCTGAAAGTCATTTAAAAAGATTTAATAAATGAAGAAGTATTTCACATTGATTACACAAACTGTAATTTTAAAATAATATTAATTCTTCCCACATTGATTCCTGGATCCAACATAATTTCAATAAAAATAGTATGTAATTCTAAGTACATGATTCTAAAACTAATATGGAAAAGTAAGGAGCCAAGAATGACTAAGACATTTAAAAATAATTTTACCATGAAAAAAATTTTTTGAGACAAGATCTCCCTATGTTGTTCAGGCGGACCTTGAATTTTATGTCATAGCCCAGGCTAGCCTTGAACTCACTGTGATCCTTCTGCCTCAGCTTCCCAAATGCTAGGATTATAGCCTTGTACCCCAGCTAAAAAATTTCAAACATACAAAATAGATAACATAGTATCTTCATGTAATTCAATGATTATAAACTCATGGATAATTTAATCTGTATCTTCTACTTTTTTTCTCTGTATTATTTTGAAGCAAGCCCTAGGCATATTTTAATAAATATTTTATTATATATCCATATATATAATATGAACTTTTGTTAAACATAATCACACTATTATTTCCTCTAAATAAATTAAACAATAATTTCTTAATTTCATCAAACATGTACTTGAATACTTAGTAATGTTTGCCTAATTCTCACACACTGTAATCAATTGATGTCACTTAAGGTTTTATTTAACCTATATATTCCCTGTCTCATTTTTTTTAAATAGCAAGTTTATTTGTTGAAGAAACAAGATTTGTTATCTTGAGAATTTTCCACCGTTTGAATCCTGCCTGTGGTGTTGCCATATTTCTCTGTCACCCATATTTTCTGTAAATTGGCATTTAGTTCTAGAGGTTTAATCAGATGCTGCTTCAATTTTGGGGGCAAGAAGTCTCCATGTATGGTGGAGGTATTATTAGTAGGTATATTTGGTTGTCTCCCTTTTTATAATGTCTCTTTTATAAATCAAATGTTGGTATATAAACTATATAATTCCCTATTCAGTTATTGACTGGAACATTTCCCTAAAGATAAATTTCTTTTGCAACAGGAAAGACACCAAAAGTTAAAGATAAGGAGAGAGAGTGAGGGAAAGAGAAGGGGATGAAAAATGAATTAAGATACGTTACGAACATGCACCAGCTTCCTGTGAAGAATGGAATGCAAACATGTACTAATAAAAATCGAAAAAAAGCAACTTCCTTCCTCAATTATCTTAATGTACAGCTTATACAGAAAAAGTAGGAAAAAGCATTCATTCCTCTTTGGTTTTGATTTTAAAAACAATGAGTCAGAGGAAGAAAATGAACATCAACCTTAAAAAGTAGAAGAAAAAAACCTTAAGCACAAAAAAGCAATTAAAAATACATCATAGACCTAACTGTGAAAGGTGAAATATTAAAGCTTCCCCCCCAAATATAGAATACCTTTATGCATTAGATTGAACCAATATTTCTTAAGCAGAATCCAAATAGTGCTAATCATCTAAGAAAATATTGAGGAAGAGAAAGGGACATAAAAATAATTAAGATGTATTATGTATACATACCAACTCCCCATGATAAATGTAATAACAATTATGAACTGCAAGCATGTGTTATTAAAAATGAAAAGTAAAAGAAAAACTAACAAATAATATTTTGTTTAAAGAATTATATTCATAAAAAGACATTATTAAGAATATGAAAAACCACAGGGTGAGAGAAAATATTTGCAATTACATAGCCAATGAAGAACTTATATTATTATATGTCATATCTACAAATCAATATTGTGATAGTCAAATAGCCCTGAATAAGTTTTCTCAAAAAAGGATTACCATTTAGCCAATATAAAAATACATTCAACATTATTACATGAAAGTTTGTGGGTTTTTTGGTAGCAGAAACAAACTCTGGACTTTGTGCTTGCCAGGCAGGCACTTATGTTGCTGAGCTATATCCCCAGTCCAACATTTTTACTCATGAAGGAAATTAAATTAAAAACCTTGGCATGATACTACCACACATCCAACAGAACACAACAATGAAAACAAAATCAGTGATACCAAGTGTTGATTAAAAAGAAAAGAAATGCAACTAGAACTCGGATACACTGCTGATAAGAGGGTCACAGGACAACCACTTTGGTAGACGGGCAGCATGCTTACCCTATGACTCAGCAGTTCAACTCTTCACTATATGCTCCCCCAGAGCATATGCATATGTCCATCAAAAGGCATCTACAACAGTGTCCATTGCAACTTATTTCACAATATCCCTGTCTTAGTTACTTCTCTCTTGCTGAGACACTGTATCTAACACAACTGTAAGTAAGAAAGGTTTCTTTGGGCTCAAAGTTGTAGAATTTTCAGTTGATAGTCAGCTGGCAGCATGAGAGAAGAGCATGGCAGAGGAAAAACAGCTCATGACATGGCAACCAGAAACAGAGCTGTCTTAGTTACTTTATGCTCATCGCTGAGACAAAATACCTGATGCCCAACTTGGGAAAGGAAAGGTTTATTTCTTACAGTTTTTGGAGGTTTCAGTCCACACTCAGTTGGCTCCAAGGCAAGCAGGCATGGTTGGGCCACCTTTCATGGCGGCTGCAAACAGCAAACAGGAACCAGCAAAGAGCAAAACACACCTTCTTCCTGCCATTACATCACATCCTGGCTCCACTCCTATGTGGGTGGAGCACTGACACTATAAATCCAAGCATTAGACAATGAACCATCACAAATACACAATGCAAACTCATGAGGCCTGGGGAACACAGACATAAACCATGACAAGAGCACAAAATATCAATGGCAGAGAGAGGAAGCTATACCCTTCCAGGTCATGCTCCTAGTGGACTAATCCACTGATGAGTATCAATCTCCATAATCCAATCATCTCCCAAAAGCACTCCTGTGAACCCATGAGGCGTTGGGTATGGGGGGACATCTAGATATAAACCATAACAAGTGCCAAACTGGAGATAACAAAAATGTCCATCAAGGAGGAAAATAAGTAAATAAATTATGAAATATATATATAATGGAAAAATCATGAAGCAAGGAAAAAACAAACTACTGTTACATGCTACCACATGGAATTCTATACTGTGGCCCCCCCACAAAGTGTGGTCCTCAGACTGCCAGGATTAGTGTCACTTGAAGCTTGTTAGAAATGCAGGATCTGAAGTCCCATCATAAACCTAGTGAATCAGGATCTGCAGTTTAACAAATTCACCAGATGATTAACACAAACATTAATGCTGCCAGACAGTGTGATATCTGGTAGTTTCAGGTTCTTTCTGTGCTGCCCAAAGAATTGGCTGGGACAACCAATGAAAAGGTAAACACAATGTTTTTTGGTTTTTTTTTCTGGAAGTAACGTCTTACTATGAAGTTCAGGCTGGTCTTGAATTCATATGTAGCTGAGTTTGGCTTTGATCCTCTTGCATCAGCCTTCCAAGTGCTGGGAGGATTATAAGCATGTGCCACTATGCTCAGTTTCCTAATTTTTATTTAAAGTAAAGGAAGAAAAGGAAAGACTGAAGAAAAGAGAAGAGCAAGAAGAGATATGTTCCATAAGAGGATGGGCCAGTGCAGAGACAAGACAGCAGAATAGAAAGATTGCAGGGGAGCAAAGTCAGTGGCTACTGTCATTTTTATACTCCCAGATCCTGTCAGAAGTTGCTCTGCCCATGCATCCTGGCTGTGACTGATAAAGTCACATCCTGTTGCTCAGCCTGTTTCACATCAGGTTGCGTCTTGTTTTGAGCCTTCCTATTTCAGCTCTTTTAATTTGACTGATTATATCCTCTTTTCCAGCCAGCCTGCCATTTCCTACTCTCCTACCTCATTAAATTTGAAACATAGTTTATATCTTCTTTTGTTACATAGATACATAAAAAAGTAAATTGTTCATCAATTGATACATTAATATTGTACTTTAGATTGTACATATTAATACCTATAAACCAGGCACAGCACAACATGTCCATAGTCCCTGCTTAGGAGGTTAAAGTAAGAGGATTGCTGACCCCAAGAATTTCAGGCCAGCCTGAGGCAGGAGGTACAGAGAAGTTCCTTGAGGGGGTGGCCTGAGGGCCAGACGATAAAAGAGGAAGTTAGCTCTCCAATTCTAAATTCTAACAACTAGACCATACATGGTAAAGATGGGCAGGTATGGGGTGCACATGCACTATAGGCTTCTAGGGTGGCCCAATACAGCTTTCTAAAACATAAAAAAAAAGCAAATAGGCCATACCTGGGAACATGTGGACCACAAAATCTCTACAACATCCAAAAACAGCCCCAAATTAATTATAATTAATTGTAACCTAATTTGAGTTGTGGTTGTGACCCCTCCCCATGGGCTTTGGGGACCATGATACCTCCATGAAGCTCCAGATAAGAGCAAAAACTATTCCCTCCAACAGAAAAGAGATTTGCCTCTGATTGGAGTGGATCCCTGGAGCTACACCCTCCTTGTAAAAAAAGATATAGATGTAGATATAGATATAGATATAGATATAGATATAGATATAGATATAGATATAGGTATAGATATAGATATAGATTCTGAGATCTGGCCTCTTTGGGGCTGTGAATTCTTCTCACTGACCTGCTCCCACCATGAGGAGTGCACTAATCTTTGCTAATAAATCTGTACTTTCACTTCTCTTTCTGTGTGTCCTGCCCAACTCTTTGGGTGACCAAGAGCCTAAAATGACACAATCCCTGACAACAAGCCTGGGCAACACAGTGAGACCCCATTTCAAAGGAAAAAGAAAACCTAAACATTTAAGATGTACTTCATGTGTCATTTTCCTCCAGTCCTGGGAACTGAACTCAGTGGTGACCTCCCACTACACACTACACTCCCAGAGATCTATCGTTCTCCTTTTCTCTCTCTCTCTTTCTTTCTTCCTCTTTCTTTTTCTCTTTCTTTCATTCTTCCATCCTTCTTCCTTTCTTGAGACAGACTTGTTCAGGCTCAATATTCTGGCTCAATATTCTGACACAGTCCCCCAAATACTGAGATTACAGGCATGGAACCCAAGACCAACAAGTTAAGTTTTTTTTTTTAACTCAAAAAACAAAATAAAACAAAAATTTTATTCCATAACATTTCCAAAAGGTGTTAATAAGGGCTATTTTTAGTATCATAATAAACATATTTGGTTTTGGGGTTTGGGGTAGTTTTTTGAGACAGATTCTCACTATGTAGTTCAGGCTGGCCTTGAATTCACCGTGTAGTCCAGGCTGGCCTCAGAATCACAGTGATTATCCTGTCTCACCCTTCCCAAGTACAGGGATTATATTTTAATACATGGAAGCTATTACTCTGTTACCAGACCCAAGTTCAGCTGCTCACCACAGGACAGCACAATCACACCCAAATACAAGTGAAGAAGGCCACTGTACTGAAGAAGCTGGCATGGCAAGAAGATGGTGGGCTCTTGTCACAAAATCCACCATGCAGAGAGGCTGATGGGTATTCCCAGACTGGTTGGTGCCTTCTCACAGCAGGTAATGGGTAGCTGCATACTGGTGGGTGTCTTTCACAGAGGGTGGGCCAGTATATGCACATCTGACCTTAATCATCTAGTCATAAAATGCATGACAGTCCTGAAAATTTCAAGAACAAAATTCAGTTTTTCCTTAGGCTATTTTTGTCACCTATTAGTTTTCCCAAATGCAGTTCCTGACATATTACACAATGGACAGGCTAGAGGGGGAGCTGCCCCAAAGCCATCTCGCTGATTGCCAAACTCACAGTAATGAACAAAAACATCCTTAATGCTTGGCTTCAATTTTACTTATGCTCTATTTTCCCCATTTTGGGGCCAAAGGGAGCCTCTTCAAACAGCTGCTGGATCATTCAACAGCCCAGAAATACTTGGTAATTTTCATCCTTTCTAATGTAAGAAAATATTTGAACTTATTTTGCACATTCTCTGCACTACACCTGAAAATAATCATTTTTTCCAAGGATCCAGGTTGTTTTTAATTTGAAATGGTATTAAAAGCTTCAAACTAGGTACTAGAAGACCTCATTAATTATTCTAAACTCTTTTGAAAAAGACTGAAGAGATGTCACTTGCCCTATCACATCCAGAATTTATGAGGAAGATATAGTGGCAAGATCATGTGATCTATGTTGGCTCCTAGAGACAAAATGGTCAATACAGTGACTTCAAAGCTCAAAACATTTAAATATGAAACTTGGATGTATGACAGAGAGGGCATCGCAAATTAGTAGAAGAGGAGGAAAAATGTTTATCCATTTGGAAATGTAACTTAATTGGATCCCTACTTCACACAATATACAATTCAGTTCCAGTTGAGTTGGGTCAATGAATTAAATGCCAAATGCAAAGTTCTTAGTAGAAGTTACATTAGTGTGGGTTTTTTCAGAGAAAATCAATTGTGTGTGCATGTGTAGAGATAGATAGATATAGATAGATAGATAGACAGATAGATAGGTAATTTTCTCCTACAATTATGAAAACAGAGAATCCATACAATCTGTAATAGACAAACTGGAGACCCACGGGAGGTAATAGTATCATTTACATCTGGATTCCAAACCAGGAGAAGACCATTGTCCCAGCTCAAAAGTGGTCAGGCAGAGAAAGAATACTTTCTTATTTAGCTCTTTTATTCAATCCAGCCTCCAATGGGCTGTACGAGACCCACACAACTGAAAAAGCCATGTCTTACTCAATCTACAACCCAAACATTAATCTCATCCAAAAACATCCTGATAGACACATCCAGAAATAACATTGAACCACATTTTTCACCAGAGGCCTGGTGAAGTTGATACATAAAATTATCTATCATGGAAATATAAGTATCATTTTTTTTCCTACCAAAGAAATGAGTTATCCTTACATTACTCAGACTGACCTCAAAAAAAAAATGTTTAGGGGTGTTAAATAGCTGACTATATTAATGTTTTTGGATCATTGAACACAGCTGTTTGCAGTCTCTCTGTTTGAATGTCTACTTTGTATTCTTTGATACTGTGATTTGAGCAACTATTTCCAAGATGATAATATGTAATCTATTAACAGGTGATTTCTTACTGTTATTTTTTTTTGTAGTTCTGTATTATGTGTAACCTTACACTGCTTTGTTTTGTTTTGTGTTTTTCTCTTTTTCCTCTTAAATAAAAAAAAAATCCTGGGCTTGAGGAGGCCTCAGCCTACAAATATTTGAAATTACAAGTGCACACCACCATACTTGGTTAAATATCCTTCGGAGGTTTTCTTAAACAAGAAGCACCAAAAATTGCACTATCGAGGAAAGATGGGTATACTGACTATATTACAGTCATGAATTATTATTCACAAAAATGTAAAAAGAATAAAAACATATAAATGAGGGGGTATTTGTAACATATATAACTGACCAAGAATTGGCATGAAGGAGTGTTTATTTCTGGATCCACACTTCTTAAAATCAATTTTCTAAAACGATCAGGTAGAAAATCACATGATATATGAACAAGGTACAAGAGCAGGAAATTCTTACAGGAAACACAGATGGGTAATACCCACGAGAAAACATGTTCAAAGTTATTAGGAACCAGAAAAATGCAAATTAAGACCAGAATGAGATACAAAATTAAACCCATTAAATTGGCAAAAATGTTTACAAATCTGACAATCCCATGTGTTTGACAGAATGTGAATCAACAGAATCCCTTCCACATTTCTGGTGGAGATATAAAGTAGAACAAGTATTTTCAAAATGACATTAGCTTGTAAAGTTTGGCATTTATAGACTAATACAGACATGCCTTGGTAGTTGAAATGTCATATTTGGTGTCTGGTGCATTTCAACAGTAAGTTTTGTCCTGGTGCTCACCATTTGTTACTCAACATGCAACATGGAGATATCTAGAACTTGTCATTGTTGGCTGCCAGGTGACTAGTTACTCTTTCTTGCTAAAGGAATTTGTTGTTACTCATCACTTTTAGTACTTCTTCTGCCTCATGGAACCAATTAACAAAAAGTACTAAGGGATCGCTATACTCAAAATACAACCAATCAAACTGCATGGTGCTGGTTAATCAGAGTGGATGCCTAACCAGTCAAATAGGATGCTATCCTGTAGCTGGTGTATTGATTAACTGTAATCCTATGTGTACTACACCCAGCATTCCACCCTTGATTATGTACCCAACAGAAATACCTGCTCATATTTGTTAGTGAACAGGTATAAAAATATTTATAGTAAGACTATTTGCAGTTGGAAAAAAACTAGAAATGACCAAGGTGCCACAAAGAGAACAGATAAAATAATCATAAAATAGTACATAATAGAATATTATAGAGAGAATGCAAAAATTTGCATAAATCTTACATTTAACATTGAGTTTTTAAAAATCTCACAATATTACATACACCATAATATCTTTTCAAAAAGTTAGAAACTAGGGGCTAGGGATGTAGCTCAGCAGCGTAACTGCCTACCTGGAAAGTTTGAGGTCATGAGTTTGATCCCTAGTACAAAAAAAAAGTTAGAAACTGGATGATATATTTAGGTCACATATATATTTGATAAAACTATAAAAAGAAAATGAATGATAACAAATTTAGAAAGAAGAAAGCAGAGTTCTAGGATAGGGCAGAAAAAGTCAAAGGATAGGGGTTGGGGATTTAGTTCAGCAGCATAAGCACCTGCCTTGCTAGCAGGTGGTCGTGAGTTCGATCCCTGGTACTGATAAAAATGAAAAAGACAAAAAAAAAAAAAAAAAAAAGAAAGTCAATGGATAGCTCCTGTGAATCTCATATTGGGTGATGAGATTACTATATGGGTACTCATTATGTTCTTTTAGGAATACACACATATTCACACAGAAAACAAGGAGCCCATGTCTAGTGATGATAGTGAACCATCAACCAAAGATTATGATTTATCCATCTCTGTGTATCTCAGCTCCATTTTTTTTAAAAAGGAAAGTTTGAAGCTTGGGTTTATGCATCTGTAATCCCAGCATCTTGGGTGGTTAAGACAAGAAGATTGCAAATTTGAGTCCTGCCTGGGGATTTAGCAATACTATATCTCAAAATAAAAAGGAGTAGGATTGCATCTCACTGTAAAAGTCCTGGGTTCAATCCCCAGCACCACCAAAAAAACAAAGAATAAACTTGAAATATGAGAATTTTTCAAGAATGGCAAAAAGAAAAAAAAAGACAAAGAAAAGGAAAAGAAACTAAAAATTATTTCTAGAAATGAAAACTGAAATTAGAAACTCAATAAATGGGTTAAAAGCCAATCAAAGGCAAGTGCTAATAGAATCATTGAACAGGAAGATAGGACTGAAAAAAAACTCAGAAAACATCATACAGAGGTAAAGCTGTAAGCAGAAACAGCTCATAGTTGTGGAATGGGCATATGCCTGGATGGTACAGTGCTTGCTAGGTTTGATCTCCAGCACTGCACAAACAACAAAACTAACACCTGTGAGTGGAGAGAGGACTGACTATATGAACACATATGTAATAAGAAAGAATAATAATAGAGTTTGGATGATAGGTATATGAGAGTTTATCATAAAATTTTTAAGTAGTACTGTATCTTTAGACATTTTCATAATAAAGTTCTGGGGAAAATGAAATACAAAATAAAACAAAAAGCTGCAAGGAAATGGTTAGGAAATACAAAGGGTACCATAAGATGGACTAATGTACATCTAATCAAAAGCTCATAATCAGAGGGAGAGAATGGAGCAGAGGCAAAATGTGAAAAGATAATGGTTGATGATTTTCCAGACTAGATGGAGATATCAAGATACAGGGGCATGACACATTTCCACCACAAAAATTACAAAGCCACACCTACAATATATTAAAACTGAAAAATCAAAGATAAAAAGAAGCATTTAAAAGTAGCCAGGGGGCTATGACATATGGCCCGTGGAATGGTGAATGTGCAAGGCCCTGGGTTCAATCTTCAGCATCAAAAAAATGGATAAACTGGGGCTGGGGATTTAGCTCAGCGGCATAAGCACCTGCCTTGCAAGCAGGAGGTCGTGAGTTCGATACCTGGTACCGATAAAAATGAAAAAGACCAAAAAAAAAAAAAATGGATAAACTGGAAATTTACTTCATAACACAACAATGGAGCTAGATACAGATATGAATATATAGATACAAATATGTAATTGTCATCGGTCTTAGTACTATCTTTCAAAACCTGAGAGCTTATTACTACTATTTTACATGCTAATATTTATTTATATTTTCTCATATATTTACCATTTTCTTTGTTCTTCATTACTTCTTGAATTGTAGACCTTCAATGTCAGAAATATTTATAAAATGTCATGATTTATTTCAAACTCTGCCAGATGATGAATATAATTGTCACCCACTAATACTACTAAATGTTCATAGCTTAAAACCCAGAATTTTTGCAACCAAGTGAAATATGGGTGGGGCTTAGGTCAAGATTGGCCAAGTCAGAAATCCGCAGGCTCTGGACACATTCATTCATAGAAGGGCTACTCCACACTGGCAGTTAACTCCCATCATTGCCATGTGCCATTGTTAGTGGACTTGAATGCTACTGCTTTGGCTTGATGCCTGAGATCAAAGTTATTGCGTGTGAAATGGAAAGAATGCTTTTTTCTGTTATGCTCAGTTGGAGAGGTCCAAGGGTAAAATTGTATGAGCTGTTAGTTATATTGTTCTTTTTCTGATTGCCATGGACATCCACGCAGGGGCTCCATAACCTCAGGCCCCAATGATTCCACAAGAGTCATACTCCTGCTGAAATTCCATTTCTGCTGATGTTATCATCACCACTACCACTAGAAATCAGTGAAGCAGGAACTCAGTTGGGCTACACACTGGTAGAGCTGGAATTTGCTACAGCCTGAAGGCCATGAAACTTGGAGACTGCATTGCATTTATGGCAGAACATCCATGCCTTTACTCTGTGAAAGTAATTAAGGGACTCTCCTGATGAATGCTCAGTGGAAGAGAAAGAGGAGCCATAGCAATGTTGGATGAGTCCCAAGATGTTCTAGAGATCTGTGATCTAACTCTCCCAACTCAAGCTCATAATCCATGTCTCTTAGAGTACAACCCTGCCACCAGAGGACCAGGTTAGAATTAGTGTCAGTACGGCCCTCTGGTGTGCACCTGGAACTAGCATCCTTTCCATTACTTGGGATCTATTGCTCCAGGTGATCCGCATGTCCAACTCCTTCTTCCATTCGTAGAGGGTTCTTTCTTGGTAACTTCTGGCCTTCTTCCCTGACATTAGATTTTATTGAGGTCACCAACAGTCTATCAGTAATATTTTTCTGTGTCTGAAAAGAGTTCAGGACTTCTCTTTAGGGGTTCTTTGGGCCTTGTGTAAACTATACATGCAAATGAATACCAAGAGAGGTAGATTCTCTCAGAAAAATCTGAACCCTCGTTCAGGCCCAAACGTGGCATTCTGTTACATACACATATACAACCTAAAAGCTGTTCCAGAAGTAGGTTTAAAGGTAACTTTTCTTTCTTAAAGTAAATTAAATTTTTATATTTATTCATTTGTCTTTGGTACCGAGATCGAACTTATGACCTTGCACTTGCCAGGCAAGTGCTTGTATCACTGAGCTAAATCCCTGGCCCAAATTAAATTTTTAATTAATTTTAAAATTTAAATAATTTTATTAAATTGCAATTGCATTATATATACATATGTACGGCTTATATAGTGCTTATATTATATTACAATAATTATTGTTATAATTAATGACTATGTCACAAACTAAGAACATTCCTATAGCCAACTCTACTCAAGAAACAGAACATTATGGGCACTCACACATATGCCTAAATAAACAGAACTCAGAGAATAAAGGAATCACCTGAGATCATTCCAAGGTTAGGTTGGATGACAGTGGATTGTGGTGCCAGTTACCAAAATAAGAAAACCAAGAGGAAAAATGAATTGAACAAATTGAGTTGGAGGTGTCTGTGAAACCACACAAGGGATTATTTCTAATTCTCCATTGGAATTATGGCATTAGAACTGCCAGGAAAGTTGAGGGCTAGGTAGGTCAATTTTTTTTAGCAATTAATAGGTAGCATGCATACTTTTGTGATATGTAAGTTATACTTCAATAAAACTGCTCATAAGCATTAATTGTGGTATGTTGACTTGACTAAGAACCACCTAACAGATTAGTAAAACTCTTGGTGTGTCTATGGATGATTGACAGGCTGCTATTGTAAGCCTACCTCATAAATCCTTTATATAAGCACATATAAATATATAATTATTATTAAATCTATTCTTCTAGTGAACCGTTATACACTTTTATAAAAATTAAAGAGTTTTACTGGACATGGTGGCACATACCTATAATCTCAGCATTCAGGAGGCTGAGGCAAGAAGACCATTATGAGTTTGAGACCAGCCTGGGCTACAAAGTGATCTCAAGGTCAACCTGAACTGCATAGTGAGACCTTGTCTCAAAAAGACAAAAAAACTTTAAAAAAAAACGTTAAAAGTTTAGCCAGGGATGGTGGTATATGCCTATAATACCATTAATTTGAAAGGCTGAGGCAGGAGGATTGCAAATTTAAACCCTGCCTGGGTGATTTAGTTACTTAGTGAAATCCATAGTTACTAAATTTGCACTTAAAGAAACATTACAGGAAATTCTTAAGGTAGAAGCAAATGGTCCTTGATGGAAATATGGATCTAGACAAGGAAATTAAAAGTACTAGAGACAGTATTTGTGAAAAGTTTTGTTCATTTAAAATATCTTGGGGCCGGGGATTTAGCTCAGCGGCATAAGCGCCTGCCTTGCAAGCAGGCAGTTGTGAGTTCGATCCCTGGTACCGATAAAAAGGAAAAAGACAAAAAAAAAATCTTTAAAACATAATTGATGAGCCAGACGTGGTGGTGCACACCTGTAATCCCAGCAAGGGGGAGGCTGAGACAGGAGGATTGCTGCAAGTGCAAAGCCAGCCTGGGTTACAAAGCGAGTTCAAGACCAGTTTGAACCACATGGCAATACTCTGTCTCAGAAAAAAATAACAATTGCTGAGCGGAAGTGAGGAGCAGCAGTAGGAGCAGTTTCATTCATCCAGAATGAGGGAGTTCTAGGACCCTACTGTATAACAGTGGGCTCACAGTTGATGTATTTGTATCTTACACTTGGAAATCATTAGAAGGTTGAATAGTATGTTTTGCCACAATTAAAAAACATAATTGGTGTTTAAAGCAAAAGACAAATGATGTTTTGGAAGTTTAAACACATGTAGAAATAAAACACATAACAACTGTGGTATAAAGATGGGATAGAAGACATGGAAATATGTTGTGAAGGTCTTACACAAGATGTGAAATAGAATAATATTACTTGGAAGTAACCAGAGATAGGTTAAATTTTATATTATAAATCCTAGGTTAACCTCTAAATAAAACAATACAGCTATTAAGATAGCACAGATTAATAATTTTAAAACTAATTAATCCAGAAGAAAATCAGAAAAGAGGGTAAGACAAAGATGAGAGAAATAGGAAAGAAACAGAAAGATGATAACTTTAAAACCAAGCATGTAAGAGCCAAGAAGGTAGCATGCTTATAATATCAGCATTTCTGAGGCTGAGGCAGGTGGATTGCCTGCCTGGGCTACTAGTGAATTCAAGGCCAACCTGAACTGCATAGCAAGACCCTGTCTGGAAAAAAAAAAAGAACTGAGAGCTGTGGATGTAGTATAGCACTTCCAAGTATACACAAAGTCCTAGATTCAGTCTCTAGTACTGCAGAAATTTAATAGGCTGAGGCAGGAGAGTTGCAAGTTCAACGCCTGAGTAACATTGTGAGACTCCTGTCACAGAAAGAAAGGGGAGGAAGAAAGGAAGGAAGGAAGGAAGGAAGGAAGGAAGGAAGGAAGGAAGGAGAAAATGCAATAATTACGTTAAGTATAAATAGTCAAAACACTTCAAACAAGAGGCTTTTACTTTAAAAAGTTACAAATAGATTACAGGTAAAAGGATGAAAAGATACAGCATATAAACATTAATCAAAATAAAATGAAATGTCTACATTATTTTCTGACAAAGTAGACCTCAGAACAAAGATGATTACCAAGGATAAAGACTATATTTCATAAAGCAAAAAGTCAATTTAAAAAGAGAACAGAGTAAGTCTAATGCATCTAATAAAAGAGATAAAAAGCAAACACGGAGAGGAAATAAAGAAAAATAGACATATAACTTCAATTATATTTATAGAAATCAGTATTTTCCCTCAATAATTGATAGAAGACTTGAACATTGTTAATCAATATGACCTACTTGACATTTACAAAACACTCCTCCAGCACAGGAGGAAAAGGGCATTCTTTTGAGTGCACAGAGAATGTTTACCAAGGTAAGCCCTGCCCTGAACCATAAAATCATCTCAATAAATTTAATAGGATTTAAATCATACAAAATATGTTCTCTGACCATAAAAAAACCTAAAATACAGATTAAAACAGCAAAGCGATACATAGAAACACCTCAAACATCTAGGAATTGAACAATGTAATTCTAAATAATCGAAGAAAATATCCCAAGATAAATTAGAAAAAGTTTTGAACTGAAGTGTAACAATGTATCAGTATTTATAGGCAGGTGGCTAAATTAGTGCTAGAAGAAGGTTTTTCATTTGTTTGTTTGTTTTTTACCTCTGGGACATTTTATTACAAAAAGTTTGTACTCACATATGAAGTAATATGAACTGAAAATCTGTCATATATTCACTTCAATTTTTAGCTTGGTCTTCTAGTAAACTGTTAGCTCCACTGATTTTGACTGCTGTAAAAGGAGATACTCCTTTGTCTGGGTAAGCACATAATCCATTGATAGATGCCCTTGTTTTTCCACGGTTGGTAGTAGCCCTAGTATTAACGCTGAGCCCCTGACAGTTTGAGTTCAAACCCACCTCTGTATTAGCCACTGGAGGAGGCAGATTTTGTTAAACTGAAAAACTTGCTTTACTTGAGGCTCCATGTGCTCTGCATCTTGCGAAGCATAACAAGCCACAAATCCTTCAGCAGCATCATTCCAGCAGGTCATTCCAACTGCTACCACTTTATATGGCCAAGACTTGGGCTCAACTCCCCTGCCTCAAACAGGAGAGAGTGAGGTTCATTCAAGCCCAAAGGCTGTGGCCATCCAAGACACAGAAAGCCACACAAACGCTATCAGCAAGCACAAGGCATCCAAGTATAGGAATCTACCAAGGAATGTATGCTTTTCAATGCTTATATTAGAAAAGAATAAAGTCATCTAAGAACCCATCTTAAGGGAAAAAAAGCATATGAAACCCAAAGTCAAGGAAAATAATGAAGAGCACACATCAAAAAAAAAATAGTAAACAAATACTAGTAAAAAAAAGAATCAATAAAACTTGCCAGCTTTTGATAGAGCTGGGCATGGTAGAGTACTCCTATAATCCCAGCACTCAGGAGGCTGAGGCAGGAGGATCACTGTGACTTTGAGGCCAGCCTGGGCTATATAGTGAGTTCAAGACCAGTCTACCTAGTTAGACCCTATCTCAAAAAAAAAAAAAGAAAGAAAGAAAAAAAATCTGAGGCAGAAGACCCTGAATTTTGAGGCCAGCCTGTGCTACATAGTAGGGCCTGTTACAAAACAAAATAAAAGTCATAAAGCTCAGTGGTAGAGCACTCCTGGGTTCCGTCTCGAGCACTGCTATGTAAATAGTGCTGCAAGATCCTTCTGTTGGGCAGCAAGAAAAACAGACATTCTACCTATGCATGTCTGTAAGGAAGGGGTCGGGTCAGGTCATGGAGTTAATATGAAGGTTTATGGAATTTAGTTTCGAGTATATGTTCCTGTCACCCCATTTTCTCTGTTCTTCTGATATGTCTATAAACACATGGGCAATATAATTGTCTCACATCTTATTTTTTGATGTATTCTTTATTTTCTTTATATTGTTAATTTTCTAACAACCTGACTTCAAGTTTATTATTTTTGTAATCTATGTTCAGTCAGCTGTTGAGCCATCTAATGAATTTCTAATCTCAGATTCTGCTTTTTTTTTCATCCTAGAATATACCTTTGCTTGTATTTTTTAAAAGAAAAGAAACTCAATTTTAATTTTTGTATTCTTGGCAAATAGTGATACCTGCAGATTTTAGACAAAAATGGGCTAGGAACTAATTTGGAAGGATCAACTTTGAGCAGCCCCTGCCAGTCACAGTCGTTGGGAGGTAGTACCAGAAAAGACCCATCTTTTAAAGCACACTTAATAGCCTGGCATAGTGGTGCATACCTGTAATCCCAGCACTGGGAGGCTGAAGCACGAGGGTCGCCATGAGTTTGAGGTCTTCCTGGGCTACATAGCAAGTTTAAGGCCAGCCTGAACTACATAGAGAGACCTTGTCTCGAATAAAAAAAATTTTAAAACATTCCGTGTTACATTTGCCATGGAAATCTGTGAGCATTTTAGAAGGGTGAGAAGCTGCCGCCCCGCTCGGTTTGTTCGAGCTGCTCTCCTCTTGTGACAGCAGCCTTTGCGGAGTGGCCATTCCCCTGAATTGGCCAGAGGAAGATGTTTGTTTCAGCACAGCCTCATGTTTTCGTTAAAATGCACAATGCAGAAGATAAATTATAGGACAAAAATGCAAACGTCTCCACTTCTGTCTGACATTTGGGTTGCTAATTAGTTCCTGCTTATTGTTAAAGTCCATCTTCTCTGTTTTACTTGGGAATAAAATACATAAATGTAAATACATTTTTACATATCCAGATTTGCATTTCAATATTCAAAAGTAGAAGTATAATTTCAGTGTCTGTCCTGAGCATGTGACCAGTGTTTAGATGCCATATTTAATATCCCATCATACTGCTTTTTATTCCTAGAGCACTTCAGAAGCAAATCTGCTCAAAGAAGGTGCAGTTGAAAATAAAAATCTTCAAAATAATAAGCATTTCATCTTCAAATGTGAGTCATTTCCCCAGCTATAAGGATTATCTCTGCTACCCAGTGACCCTCGAATATATCCAAGCAGTATATGAAATGCATTAGGGATGCTCATGCCCTCTTTATAGCCTGAAAATAAAAACTGGGCAAACAGAGAGGTGACACTTTACTAAGGGTCTGTCTTGAAGCATGGTGGAGCTGGAATTTTATACCAGGTCTTTCTAACTCCATACCCTATGCTTTTCCCCATCTGTATTCCAGGCTTTTGTCATGGCTTAATTTCCAAGCAAAACTTGACATTCTGAGCAAAATAATAAGAACTAACTGGATATTAGGCTTTGCATTTTCAAGCCATATTGATATATAATTTTTTCTCAGCTGACATTTTTACAAAGACAATTTCCTCCTGTGACCTACCTTTTCTCCCATGAAACTGCTACTGTCTTTTGAATTTTCAAGGGTAAACTCCTCCATTCTCTGATTTCCTCTAATACCCAGGGACAGAGTTCCTGGCAGTCTACAGCTGAGAACATCACTTGACCATTCATCCTCCCAACATCCTGCCAACTGCAGTCTATTCTTATTTTGTTTCCTTCAATGTTAAAACATCTGTGATTCCTTCCGCCCTGATATTGCTGGTGAAAATTTACCAAATAGCATAAATTACTCTTGTTTATTGATTCGTTTACTTCCAGAAAGAGGTTAAGTATTCTGTTGCACTTAACATGTAGGTTTTGAATTAGTTGAAATTATACAGTGGTGAAATCTGCTTTTTAGCTGTTGTTCTACTGTAAAAGAAGCACATGCTGCCAATGTTATGTTCTCTATAGTTTTCAAGTCACTTTAATCCTTTTTATTATTCCAATTCTCCACTTTTATTCATTAGTCCTTATTTACATTAGTCATTATAATTAATTCTAGTTTTTTAAAGTCCTTGTCTTATTATCCAATATCTAGAGCATTTATGTTCTTTATTTTATTGTCTATCTGTTCTCTTGCTTATCAGTCACATTTTCCTGCCTCTTGGGTGCCTAGTAACTATTGGGCTAGGAACTAATTTGGAAGGATTGACCTCTGGTATATAATCAAAGATCTTGCAGAAGTAATAAAAACACTCATGGACACCTGTAAGCAGAAGACCTGTAGAGATTCTGTATGAGTACTTCCTGCCAGAGAAAGTTTTACCTTTCTTCTGTTAAGTAGGTGGGATGAGGGACTGATCACCTCAATCTAACCAGCAAGGAGCCAAAACACAGCTGGGTTACAGGTCTAGTATGATTCATCCCATTGCCACTCAATCTCTGCTTCCAGGCTGAGTCTTCCTGGGCTTTGGATTGAAAGTCTACTAGTTCTCTGTCTTCCCAATTTGTAAGGTTGGCAGCAGATTCAGTTCTGCTCTTTGCATGTTCTGACACGTCAGTCCTTTTCCTATTTCCTCTTTACCCTCACAGCTTCCAACCAGCAAATAATTTGCAGAGAATACCAGCTATGCTTTTGCATCAGTACTCACTTTTCTAGGCATTCTTAGGACCCCAGGCATCTCAGAGTTATGGGGAATTTCATTTTGCTTTTTGCAACTCTTAGTTCAAGCTTCTTAGACTTCCACATCCAGTCTTAGGACACATGAAATGTCCTATGGTGAAATCTCGCAGTTTTTGGAGATCTTTCTACAGCAGCCCCTATTTAACTGTCAAAAAATTGTCTGGTTCCTTTCCCCTTCATGGATCAAAGTAAATACTCAGTTCACATACCGAATGGGGAGGCAAATGTGCCTGGGAGAAAATATATGCAGGAACTGTCAGCTCGACTCATTCTTCTGGTCATTGTTGCTTCCACAGCTCTCCAGTATCTTAAAAATACGATTTTTATGTTTTTAACTTTTTCTAGTTATTGCAACCAGAGCACAGTGTTAGGGTGTTATGTCCTATACAAATCAGAATCTCACAGCATGAGTTTGACCTGAGTAAAGAACTGAAAAAACAGTTTTCTATGGTCAGCAATGACTTAAAAGACTGCCAAGGGCAGATCTGCAAACACAGTGCTAATATGATTAATGAAGAAAGATATATAAAC
Organism: Cavia porcellus; assembly: GCF_034190915.1. Taxonomy (NCBI): domain Eukaryota; kingdom Metazoa; phylum Chordata; class Mammalia; order Rodentia; family Caviidae; genus Cavia; species Cavia porcellus. The sequence goes on from NW_026947508.1 coordinate 27,230,040, forward strand.
CAGAATTTTGGCCATCACTTCAAAAGTAGTCCTTTTGGCAACAGACACATGGCTTCAACTGTGCCAATTCACATGACAGTATTTGGAGTAACTTAAAGGGCATACATAATATTTTCTGGATAGAACATATTGATGAAATGCATCCAGTTTGGCTTCAGAACCACTGATAAACATATAGAAATCTCAACGAGATTCCATTAAATCAATTAAATTGAACCTATTTAAAAACTGAGATACACTAGAAAAGTTAAATGAAAACATTAAAAAATCAAATAAACAAATCATGATCTTTGGGAAAAACATTAATTTTGCATATGTATTATTAACAGTTACTTGATTTGCATTATCGCTTGCTATTAAAATGTTAATAAAAACTTATACAAACAGCTGATTTAGTTTAACTGTTTCATTTTTAAATTAAAAAATCTTAAAACATTTGAAATACTTTTTATAAGTATTAACAAATGGTTTTACTAAGCTGGGTGTGGTGGTACAAGCCTATAATCCCAGCATTCAGGAGACTGAGGCAGGAGGACTACCTTGAGGGAGAGGCTCATCTGGGCTACATAGTGAGTTCAAGGCTAGTTTGGACTCTGTAGGGAGACCCTGTCTCAAAAAAAACAAAAAAAAAAAGTTTTACTAAATTGAAAAAGAAAACCTGCACCTGAAATATCCAACCTATGTCAGATTTCAATAAAATATAAGGCAATTAGAACAAGAGGAAATGTTTGCATGACAATGAATAAAATTCACAAGCAAATAATTTCAAAACTATTTTCCATAGCAAGTTTTTTTTACTATTGCAGATTGAAGTATAATCTTGATTAAAGAGATTTAAATAAAGCAAAATCATTTGCTGTTTTTTATATAATAGCTTATTGGAAATTTTGACAAAAGAACTTAAAAATATATGAATACAAATATGCTTAAATAAATGTTTTTTTAAAATCACATGCATAACATATATGATGAAATTAAAACATTTTATTTTTGTGATAAATTTATCTCACATAATCTAAATATGATACTTAAACATAATATGTAAAATTGAATTCAGTCATCTTTTATGTTTTTTAGTCATCTTTAATAATTTGCTGACTTTCACTCCACAAGCCATAGCTTTATACATATTAAAACAATACAACAGTCATTATAAAGATACTTATTAATGCAGCAAGTTGCAATGTATTTTATTTACAATGGGTTAGTTTAATTTATAACTTTTAAATATCTAGACATTAGCATATGGGCCTCCATTTGAACTTTTGCTGAAGACCCCACAAATGCTAGGACCAACATGAACCCAGTAGCTCAAGCATTTCAGAACACAGCTGCTGCTGAGACCTGGGAGTAAGGAAGCCTGATTTAATGACACTAGCTCCTATTAGGGGTAGGAAGTTGGCAGGTACCACGCCAATGTCAGAAAGGGCAGTCTAGGGACAGTCCTAGAAATAATTTTTCTGGAAAGGAGTCCACAGTCCCCAAAGCTGGAATATAATCCAAGGAAGTGGCTTCAGGATCAGGAAAGGACAGCTGAAACCACTAGCCTGCAGGACCCAGAGAGGGAAATACGATTCCCTTTCTGGGGCCAGAAAACAGGGAGACAGATGTCAGGGCCAAGAATTAGCTGCTAGGAGGCTGAGGATTTAGCTCAGCGGCATAAGCACCTGCCTTGCAAGCAGGCGGTCGTGAGTTCTATCCCCGGTAGCGATAAAAAGGAAAAAGACAAAAAAAAAAAAAAAAAAAAAAAAAAAGAATTAGCTGCTAGGAGAGTCTCACAGGGAGAACCCCCATAATCGGGAGAAGAATCGAGCTGGAGTCTAACGGGCTTCTTCCATGGAGGCCACGGGAGCTCGTGGGGCCTGGGCTAGACGACATGTGTGGAGCCAAAGACCTGGGTCAGCCTTGGCCAAGTCCAAGAACTTGGACTGTGACGGGTGAGGGAGAGAGCAGGGTCACATAGAGGAAGGAAGTTTCACTTTTTTCATACTGCTACCCTGTACCATGCCTGTGCCTCCCAGCCACAGAATGCCATCTGGGTGGGTTAGGGCCAAGGATTGGGCGTTCCTGGCTCTGTAAAAGGGCCAAAGAGTCTGGGTCATACTAAAAACACGTTGCAGATGATTTTCCTCTGGTTTCTGGAGAGAAGAGACATCCAGCATCAAGTCAAAGATCAATGTTGGTTCCCTTCTCCTTCTCTCTCGACTAGAGGGTCTTAGGACAAATTCTTGAAGGTAGGGGGACAGAGAACTCAAGGAATGATAGTACAAAGTGGTCTACTCTCTCTCTCCCATCCCTCGTTCTTTGCCTCTGCATATTCCTCCCAGGTGCTTCCTTTCCTGAGCTGACCCAGAGGGAGGAGAGGAGGCCCACACACAGTAACTTTAGAAGACAGAGTCTCTCATTCCGTCCTGTCTGACCTCCCAGCGGTAATTGATTCTCAAGTTCTTTTTCCCCAGGTCACACACGGAAGACAAAGTTGGACATTTCCCAAAGGAAACTGACTATTTTATTGGGGAAAAGTAACATCAAAAGCATGATAGTACAAGACCGCAGGGATGGATGAGGCCATAGGGAATCATTTTTTATTTGGACAGAATCAGATGCAGTCTCAGGAGATTCAGCAGGCCGTGGTGCAGACGTCAGGTCATTTCTCAAAGACCCAGCCTTACATGGCCCCTAGGGTTGAACAATTCATTCCACCAGAACAAATGAATTAATGATGTTGAGAGCCTGGGCTGTCTCCTGGCCTTGGGCTGAGATACTTGTCAGCACTGCATGGGACAAGTTAGCTTGATTTCCAAGGAAAGATAGAGAACTAACAACAATTGTAGGTCTACTGGTGTGCTTCAGGGCTCTCATTTCCTCCCACCCCGGCTTCTGCTGTGGTACTAGAGAAAGAGCCCCAGGCCTTCACACTGAACTACATCCCCAGCCTTTTTATTGTTTTTATTTTGATATAGAGTCCAACTAAATCATTAAATTTCCCAGGATGAGCTTGGACTTCTAATTCTCCTGCCTCAGCCTCCCAGAGGAATGTGATTACACATGTATACCACCCAGTTTAGTTTGGATCTTAAATGTCCCTCAAATGCCCATGTGTCAAAGGCTTGATCCTCATTGTGATGGTATTTGGAGGTGGTGTGCTTTGGATTTGAAATGTCTCCCAAAGGCCCATGTACTAACTGCTCAGTCTCCAGCTTGGTACTACTGAGAGTTGGTGAATACTTTAACCACAGGGCTTAGAGAAAGGTTTTAGATCACTGAGGGCATGCCTAGAAAGGGATTGTAGGACTCCATGTCTATCTGTCAGTATCTCTTTCTTCCTCCCTGTCTCTTCTCTCCCTTTTAACCTGGTCATAAGGCAAAAGGCTTTGCTTCTACACATTTCCTGCCATTATATGCTGCTTTGCCACAGGTCCAAAAGCAGTAAGTCCACCTATGCATGGACTTCAAACCCCAAACTGTAAGCTAAATTAACCCTTTGCCTTTTCAAGTCGATCATCTCAGGGATTTTTATAATAGTGAAAAGCTAACACAAGAGACAATGAAATCTTTATGAGGTGGGGCCTAGTGGAATATATTTAGGTCACATGTCCTTCAAGAGGAGTATAGGACCTTTATACCCTCCTCTCTTTTGCTTCCTGGTCACGAAGTGAGTGGTTTCCTCGTACCCTGTGTTCCTATCATGATGTGCTGCCTAGCCACAGCCACAAAAGCAACAGAGCCAATCAATCACAAGCTGTGAGGCAAAATATGTTTCCCTTTCTAAGTGATTATCTCAGTTATTTGGGATAGCAGTGACAGTGAATCTTTTAGAGACAGAGTCCCCAAACTGCAACCCAAAACCCAGTTATTTATCACAAAATGTCAACACTGCAATTAAGCCTCAGTACTGAGGTTTTAAGTCTAGAAAAAACACCACAGTTACTTGGCTTGCATGCCTATAGAGAGGGCCCTGAGTGCCCACTGAGGCATGCATGCCATAGATTCACTGTGTTCACATAACCACTGTGTTATAATAATAGTTAACCTATGAACAAGCACCAATAGGAATACAGATTCAAGAAAGCAGGAAAGCAGGCATGAGCTCATGGTGGCACATATTTGTAATCCCAGCCTGGAAACTTTAGTGAGAATTGCTCAAAATAAAAGTAAAATAAAATAAAAGAAGGCAGGTGATAAAACCCAGTGCCAATGAAACATGATAAAACATTACATGCTGTTGATAAGTTTGTAACTTGCACAGTATTTTCTGGAAGCAATTTGGTTAATATTAAACTATTTAAATACACACCCATATGCTTTAAGACAAAAATTCCTTTGCTAGGAATTTATTTTACATATTTACAAGTATGGCTGGGTGTGTTGGCGCACACCTGTAACCCCAGCACTTGGGAAACTGAGGCAGGAGTATCATTGCGAGTTCAACACCACCCTGGGCTACAAAGTGAGCTCAAGTCCGGCCTGAACTTCACAGTGAAACTTTGTCTCAAAAACAGGTGTCTCAAGGGGGGGGGGGTAATATTTACAAGTATGCAAAGGTTTGTGAACGCGAACATTCATTGCAGTATAGTTTATAACAGTAAAATAATGGAAACAAATGTCTTTCAACAGAAGGTCAATTGAGCAAAATAGATCTTTTATTTTATAAAATGAATGAGGTAGAACTATATGTACTGGTGTGGAAAGGTGTGCAAGATAAATGCAAAAAGGAAAGCAAATTGTGGAGGAGCCTTTTCTTTTCTTTTTTTTTTTTTTTTTTTTTGGTACCGAGGATCAAACTCACGACCACGCACTTGCAAGGCATGCACTTATGTGGCTGAGCTAAATCCCCAGCTGGAAGAGCCTTTTCTAACTACCCCACCTGCAGACTTTTGACAAAAATTGACCCTCCATGAATTTATACTGGAATAGAAAACACCTGGACATACACAGGAACCTGTGAACAGTGGTTGCTGGGGGGGGGGGGTGCTTCACTTTTTATTTTACATTTATTTTCATGAAAATGTATTACTTTTAAAACATGTACAAATATTTAAAGAAGGAAAAAGAAACCAAAGGTAAGTCATTTATCAACAAGGAAACAAAAATTTACCAAATTCATCACTAAAGACAAACTCAGCGAGTGGGCCTGAAGGTAGGCGCGAAGACATAGTGGCTGAGTGATGAACCCTTCTTCACCATAGACTCAACAACATCAGCTTAATGCTAACATCCTCTAAGCTCCAGTATCTTGAGACTCAAGCAATCTTGCTGTGGGGCCCCCAGTAACATGGGAATGAGACAGTAGTTCCCTTCCTCACTAGAATTGGAATGCTTAGTTGTCCAAGCACAAGAGAGGGAAAAGCACTGGTAGCCACAGCCATGAGCACAGTTTTGCACCCTGTGAAAGTCTCAGATCAACTGAAGCTGAAGACAGCGAATCCAGCCAGCTGCAGTCCCGCTAATAGCAGCATGGATCTCCAGCTTGGTTACCACTGAGTCTTGGCACAAGAGTCTTGGCACAGCAGAGGTGATGACAGAGTCACAAATCGCCAGGAACAGTGGAAAAAAGCAATCAGCATGGCTGGGTCAGGAATGCACTGAAGTAACACAAGCTTGGAAAATCCCATAAATACTTGAGGAAATTTTACTAGAGACCAGGGTGTCTGAGTATGTTACAGTCTAAAATGAATGATATTCATATTTCATTCCTGCATTTGATACTCTGAGCTCTTACACTAGCATGTACAGGAGTTATTGCAGTGAGCAAGGAAAACCATGGAATTTATTAAGTTGAATTAAATGAAAGTAGAGTTGCCAATGTTCAACTTTTATGGAACTACAAGAATGACACTTTTTTTGTGCATCATTGTAAATGCCTTCTGGCAAGAGACAAAAAAATCTGTATTGCCCAATTAATGACTTGATTACAATTGTGCAAAGAGCTATGAAGAAGAAATCAGGGCTGATGCAGCCTCATAAATGCACATTCATGTCTGCATTGGTAGCCAAGAAAGACTTCCTTATGTGAGTTACTTTTGAGGACATGCAAATGAAGAAGAATTAACTTAGTGATGGAGGGAGGGAGAGAGAGCATTCCTGGCCAAGTGAGCTACAAAGGCTGGAAGGGTAAGAATCAGGCACGTTCCTGGGCTGAGCAGGTGACTGAGCCAGAAGAGAGGCAGGGATGATAGAGGATGCAGCTGGAGGCAAGCAGGACCCGCATCAGGCAGAGCCTTGTGGTCACATTAACATTTTAAACCATCAGGTTTAAAGACAATGATGTATTACTTATATTCTACAGGATTATAAAGAATGTTATCTCCCCTGCTATAGACAGCTATCCTGCTAGAATAGTGTTGCCACAGGATTGGAACCTAGGTTCTTCCAACAAGACAAACGCTGCCAGAGGAGGCCCAGTGGCAGGCAGCCCTGGGCCCAGCGTCAAGTCACAGGTTGAAGGCACCATGATCGAGCCAGCCAGGTCACTCAGGGACTACAGCCTCCAAAACCCAGGTCCTCAAAACTGTTATTCACCCCTGACCATGAACTGGATAAGAGAAAGAGTGGTCACTGCGGAGGCCTGGCAACCAAAAGAAGACCCCATTCCAGCCTCTTCCCATCATGGTCCCTTCTCCTTTAGCCCTTGCTGGGAGGGAATACTAGAGGCAAGGAAATCCATGAGACAAAGGATGAGACCCAAACTCAGCCAAAGAGAAGGGAGATGGATTCCAGAGTTTTTGGTGAAAAGCTGTGAGAAATGAGGAAAAAGCAATTCCAGACAGTTTAAAATTTTCCAGCCTTGGCAACTAGGAAGGTATACATGCCACCTTATTGATGAAGTGTGGTCAAAGATGTGGACCACAGACATGCAAAGTAAACCCACACAGAGCTGAACCAATAAGGAGTTCCAGAGAAACCACGCTGGAATATCAAGAGAGCTCTTCCCAGAAAAAAACACCCGACCCCTCCCTGCGCCACCCTTATCAGTGGTGGAGGGAGTGAGGCACTGAGGCACGAACAGTCTTGTGATGCAGGCACCAAAGACAGACTCATGCATAGTGACCTCCGACTTGCCTTGGTGAAGGTTTCTACCCCAAGATTTACCTGCCACACCCTTGGCAGAGCTGAAAGGGTTTCACAGCTCTCCAGCCTTCCAGGTTGTTTCCTCCTACTTCACCTTTTGACCACAACGAAATCCTCATCAGACTCAACATTTTGGACAGCAAAGCAGAAAGAATGCAGGCCCAGGAATCTGGCAGCTTCTGGATACATAGTTACTTGCCATGTAACCTTGGGGGGTAAGTTACTCAGCCTCCCTGAGGCTGATTTCACTACTATAAAATGGAGACTAAAATACCTACCTCACAGGGTTGTTTGGAGGATTTTGCCACAACATAAGTAAAACTCTGAGCCCTGTGGGTGCCACTGGGGAGATATTTCATAACCCTTAACTCCCTTCCTTTCAGGCCTACAGATAAATGTGCACACCCACACAGGCACATATACAGTGTTAAAAGACACCCCAAGCATGCAAAACACCACCAAAACATGTGGGCATATCCTACCCTCTCCCTAGGGGGGATAAGTGCATAAATCAAGGTCTTGTTACTATTTTTGATACTTAAACTCTAGGATGTTCTAAAACTCAGTCCCTGGAATACCAATATCTGGACTTCTGCCATTAAGCCTCTCAGGCTCTTCTGCAGGATCAAGTGAGTGCTGTTTCCCAATCCTCCCTCAGTTCTGTCCACCTGGGCTCTAACTCTCAACAATCCCATCCAGAACCTCCTTCCATCATCCCATAAGATTATTCAGTTTACCTCTTGTTTTAGGTGCTAGAGCTCTCTGGGATCCTGGGATCCTAGCTTTAAGGTATTGAGACAGGACAAAATCCCCTCCCAGCCACATATCTCAGCAGCTCCAAGTAAAACCCCCCAGGACATGACAGCTGGAGGTGGCAGCTGTGCGCTGGGTTTGTAGGAGTGAAGCTAGGTCCCCAAGGAAAGTCATATAGGGCAGGAAGGCCTTCCGCATAGAAAGGAAGATAGATATTTTAAAGACCAAGCAGCTGAATGTCATTGTACTGAGCTGGCCTAGACTTAGGCTGTGGATTGGGAGGATGTATTTTCTGAGGTCTGGCTACTCCTTGGCCAACCAAGGAGGTACTGCTGAGGCTCAAGACACTCCTACTGCAGTCAATTCCAACCATTCCTCGACTTCAGGTGGCCAGCTCATTCCTCCAGCACCTTGCCAGTCCCACAGCTACTGGGCCAGCTCTACAGCCAAGCTAGGGGAACTGGTCACTGCAAATCTGCCCACATGCCACGCCTCGGTAAACAGATGCCCTCAATCTCATGCTGACTGTGAGAGCTTTTACTCAAAGTCCTGGCTGGAGACAGGCTGGCTGTGGCACCCTGAAAGGTGCCACATGATCTCAGGGCTTTCCTATTCTATCTTCAAATTTTCATGAGGAGGGGCAATCCTGGAAAGCAGGGAAGTCTTAATCACAGTGAACGTGTCACCCCAGGTGTCATGCTTGCCTGTTTTCAGCTTTGGCAGTTGGTACAGAGTAGGTTCCGGACTCAATCAGGCCTTACTTTCAGACTCAATTTTGACACACAGGTGTCAAAGCTTTCCACATCCATATTCTCATAGGTAGAACAAATCAATACTTAATAATAGCCTTTACTGAGCCCCCGCTATGTTCTAGGCTATGAAATATCTACTGTTATGATTCATATCTTTAAAAAGAAAGTTATGGAGTGCCAGCTTAATAGTACACAACTGTAATCTCAGCTACTCAGAAGGCTGAGGCAGGAGGATCACAAATTCAAGGCCAGTCTGAGAAATATAGTGAGACCTTGTTTCAAAAAATAAAAGGGCTGATGATGTAGCTCAATGGTAGAGTACTTGAGTAGCGTGTACAAGGCCCTGGGTTTTAATCTCCAGCATGGGGAGGTAGAGAGAGCTAGAAAGTGGCAGATAATCTTTCTGCCAACTCCTGCCTGCCTCACTAGTGATTGGTTTGGGAATGGAAATGTGACAATTCTAGCCAGTGAGATATGAAGGGAAATCTAGGGTCTTCTAAGACAACTGTCTTATCTTTTCATCTTTGAATGTTGCCTGTAAATATGCTGTCTGGAGCTGCTGCAGCTATTTTGCAACTCTAAAAGTAGTAGCCAATGAACTGAAAGCAACAGAACAGAAAGCCAAAAGGTTGGTCCTTAATGTTTTTATTAATTAGCCCAATGAGCCAACACTGAAACTGAAGCTATCTCTAAACTTGTGTGAAAGAAGAGTCCCCTTATTGTTTTGACTATGCCTTGAGCCTTGACATACTATTGTTCCATCCAAGGCAACAGCCAACTAAGTGTCAATTTGCCTGAGGTTGGTGGTCAGGGGCAGAGCACAAATTGCCACTATACTGTATAGTGAATGTGAAGTTGAATAATACACATAGATGCCTTTTTTTTTTTTTTTTTTTTTTTTTTTTTGTCTTTTTCCTTTTTTATGCCTTTTACTTTTGTGGACTCCTCAAAGCTGTCCCTACCCTGAAGGATGTACAGGTTAGTGGCTAAACACTCACAGAAATAAATGAACCCTTTTCCTTCATTCTTTTCCCTTGCAGGAAGCACACTGCTTCCCAAAAGGACTAGGTAAAGATGGCTGATGACAAGGCAATGGATGCCTGTTATGGTTTGTATCTGGATGTGTTTCCAAGTCTCATGTGGTCATGGGTAGCTGGCTTTCTGGAGATGACTGAATCTAAAATTTGAGATTGATTCATGGTCTAATGCTGGGATTAAAGATGTGAGTGCTACACAGAAAGAGGCCTACTCTCCCTTCCTCTAGTTATTGCTTTTATTGTCCTCCACTGCCATGATCTGTTGCCCACCCTACCTTGGAGCCAGCCGATTATGGACTGAAACCGCTACAAACTGTGAGCTAAATAAACCTTTTCCCCTCTAACTTTGGTTGTTTGGTCTCAGCATCAAGAGTAACGTAACTAAGACAGTGCCCTAACATGCTGCTTGCTTTCCTCTGAGAACTGCTACACAAACCCTTCTGATCCCCAAAGGGCTCTGCAAGGCCTCCCAGGCCTTTGGCACTGCTGTACCACTCAACATTCCAAGGAGCCGGCTGTCCCCCACATCCATGTAGTCAAGGAGCCCTGGACTGAGTGCCACAACTCACCACCACAGCTGGTGATTTCAGGTCCTGTAAAATGACTCAATGCCCATCTTTGTTTATTCAGTAAATTTAAACTATGAGAAATAAAAAGAAATGGAAGACATCCCTCGTATGGCTCAGAAGGGCATAGGCAGAAGCAGGTATTTAAACCCTGCCTTCAAATTTTTGAATATGTATTAATAACATTAAAATGTGAATGCCTTTTGAACCAGCATCTTCACTTCTAGAGAATGAAAATACAGTAAATATGCAAAGGTGATTTGTTGTGAAGTTTACAATTACAGAAAACTGAGGACAACCCAAATATTCCTTATAGGGGATAAATACAATATATACCTTTGTGGTAGAACACTATATAGCCATTAACATCAGTGAGGTAAAACAACAGTGGCAGAATGTCACGCTTAAAAAGTAGTTAATAAAATAGACTATATTGTCTCATTTTCATTTAAAAATATGTATTTGTAAAAAGCCATAGGAAAGGTTGAGAGGTACAGTTACACCAAGGCATGAAAAGTGGTTATTTTGGGGTATTTGAATTTTGGGTGACTCAGATTTTTTCTAATTATTATCTATTTTCATGACATAAAGGTTATTAATGTGTATAATGTGAACCCCCCAAAACACAGCAGCATGGTTACAGACAGAAATCAGGGCCAGGTAGACCATATGTTTCTTTCAACACTGGATGGCCAGGGACAAACTGGTAATAAGATGGTAGGCTCTGTATGTTCCAGCATGTTCCTGGTATTATTACAGCTGGCAGGAAGAGACTCTCTGTTCCCAGGGTTTCTTAAACACACTTGGAATCTTCTTCCTACGGTATTTGTTCACCTTTTTAGTTTGGGCTAAGACCTGGCAGATATCCAGCAGCCTCAGAAGTCCCAGGCAGATGATGGCTGGAGTGCAGGTGCTCAGAGACTCTTTCAGAGATGCCAAAGTGAAGATAGCTCCTGAAATGGAAAGCAAGGCCCCTGAGTCTCCCCAGGATCATCGAGGAGATCTAGGGGCTCAGGAGTTCCAGTCTAAGCTGACCCACTCAAGCCCAAACCTCTAGTGATACACGGAACTACCTACCCCATCCCAAACCAGCTATACTCATCTCTGACCTCACAGAGAAAGCAGGACCAAGAATTAGAAGCCTCTCTGAACTAAAATAGACCCTCTCACAGGGCAAGAAAGAGAAACGATTCAGCCAAACTAGGGACTAAGTGGGAGAATGAGGATTTGGGAAGAAGTTCTGATTCTTTTCCTGCCTTAATTCTGTATCTACTGGAAGGAAGGAGGCCCAAGGATTGGTGACGGAAGTGTGGCAAAGATCTGAAAAGGAAGAAAGTTTGAGAAATGGAAAAGAATGCTTGGGGAGGGCAGGGGTGCAGGATGGTGGTAGTGGCAATGCCGACACTGGCTGGTAGATGTAGAAGAGCCTGAAGACGCCTGGTCACTGAAGTGTCAGCTGTCTTGTACATTAGCAGCTCCTGTGGGCAGAGCTTTAGGAGGGGCCTCTCTAGGGAAACTCTCTGCATTCTTATTCAAGGAGTCCCACTTGTCTGCTCTCTATTCCCACCTACAAGACACATAAGCCAAGTGGCAGCTGCTGCTCCAACCTGCTATCCCCGGAGTAGCATGTGGAAGGAGCAGGGCTATGAGTTTACAACACATTCTCACATAGAATACTATACAGCCTTACAAATGGTGAGTGAGAAAGCAGTATATGATGACATGGGTCAGTTTTATAGTATGTTAAGTTACAAAAACACCTGTCCTACTCTGAAGAGTAGAAATCGAAGCAAAGCCGAAGTACGTCTGTTCCCAGAGATAAAAGGTGACAGCAGTAAGGTGAAACAGCTAAATCTATCATTTTTTTCCCAAAAGACCCACTTTCCCGGGCCAGCTGGCCCCCTTACCCATCATGAGCAGGGTCAAGAACAAGTTACTGATCTCTTGAAGCATCGGTGAGCCCACAGCCAGCAGCAAACCAGCCAACAGCTCCAGCCAGCCCACAGTTGTTTGGTAGTTCATGGGATCGGGCTGGTAGCCGAACAACTTCAAGGGAAACACTTCGGCAAACTGCAGGAACAGGGCTTTCTAGGGGTGGCAGGGAATACCTGTCAGCCACACTGGCCAAGGATGCACTGCCCAGAGGCCCCACAGGGGCACTGTATACCTGTTCTCTCAACTCTCCCCAGAAAAGCTACTGCTATCCTACATCAGACCCAGGCCTGAGAGAGGAGAGAATGAACATCTATCTTATAGGGATGAGCACTGGAATGAAGAACAAGCCTAGGTACCACTGAGAAAGGCTGGGTGGTGGTGTTGAGACTGCTTGACTTCCTCATCAGACCTATAAACAGATTAAAGAGCCAAATCCCAGTTAGAAGGAATCTCTGAAAGAGTCTCTGAGCACCTGCACTCCAGCCATCGTCTGCCTCGGCCATCCCATCTAATGCCAAAGCCTTAGAAATGTCACAGATCCTTCCTTTGAGCCAGGTTTGTCTTCAGGCTGCTCTGCAGGAAATATATGAAGATGGGACTCAAGAACTCATTAAACAGATTTTTAGTCTCCATTATGGCATCTTACATCTCACTATGGCAGATACAGGGAGTGGGTGAAGGGGCTCAGTGACTTATCTTGCTGTTCAAGTGATTCATTTTGCCTCTGGGTCAAATGACAAATATACCCTAACCCCCAGGGCTACCTGCTCTTCACTTAGTACTATCTCTCCCACCCAAAACTGGAAGAAACTAAACCATCTGGCTCCAGCCATGCACTACTACTCCCAATAACCCATCACCCTAAGCCAGCAAAGATGGACTGGCCAGGCCTAGTAAAGGGAGACCTCTGTTCCCTTCCTGTCCCAGGCCTCCTCTTAGCTGCCCAGAGGGGCCCAACCTATAATCTGAGCACTCTGGGAAGTAGAGGCAAGAGGATGGCAAGTTTGAGCCCAGCCTAGGCAACTTAGTGAGACCTTGTCTAAAAATGAAAATAAGTGTTAGGAATGTAGCTCAGTGTGAAGGGCCTGGATCAGCATTTCAGTACGTTAAGGTTCAGTTTCTCATAAGAACAAAGCAAGGCGGGCTTCTTTAACGGACTGGGGGGATTGGTGGATGGGGCATGAAACCTTACCCCAGTGTGGAACCAAACGCAGAAGGTAGGTAAGGACTTCTAGGCTTCTCTTTCTGGCTTCATGGGGGAAGGACTCTGGAATCTCAGAAGCATCTAGTTTGGGTCCTGCTTCCTGACTAGCTACATAATCTTTAGTAAATGACTGACCCTTTACCCTCTGGGCGAGTTTCCTGTCCTGCAAAATGAAGATTACTAAATCCTGCTTCACAACAATCCAAGCACTCTGAAGCAAACAGGTGGGGAGCACATTAGGCCACTTTCCCACCGTATCTTCCTCCCCCAGGGGCCCGAGCATTCTTCGCAATCTAAATTTGCCTGCCCTCCCCCGCCAGGGCTCAGCCAGAAGACAAAGTCCTGCCCCCTCCCGCCTCCGGAAAACCCCCAAGAACTCGAGGAACTCCCTAGGAAGGCCCGGCGCTGCCCCCTAGCTCCAGTGCAGTCTGGTGGAAGGCAGGCGGCCCGCGGGGACACGCCGCCCCCGTCCCGGGCCCGCTGCCCCGCTCACCATCTGCTCGGACTCCGGAGCCGAGAGCTGGCAGAGCTTGGCTGCCCCGGTGAGCACGAAGAAGCCGCCCAACAGGACGCGCAGCGCGAGAAGCACAAGCGCCATGGCTGCGCCCGCCCTCCCAGCCATCCCGCCGAAAACCCGCCCCGAGGCCGGCGCGTTTCCTGTCCCGAGCGCGCAGCGCGAAACGGTGTGGGCGGGGCACCTCATCGCCCAGATGGGTACACTGAGGCCCACTGGCTTCAATATTCAAACAGCTTTTGGGCAGCTTCTCACGAGTTTGGGAAGACTGTCTCCAAGCAATACCGAGCAGAAGCAAGCACGGATGTTTTGCATGTGCCTCTAAGGGCACGGCCACAGCTCTGCCTGAGCCACAATACCTACAGGATCCAGAGCTGTCACCCAAGCCCAACAGGCAGGCCTCCTGAACTGGTAACAGGTCTACCAGGATTCCCCCTGGTAAGGGCTAAGAAAGTTAGTTGTAAACCATTAAGCTAATTTGTACTTAGATCAATAACCAGTAATTATAAAAATGTCCTTTTCCATCCTTGTCTGAAATATACTTTCCTCCTAATTCCTCTCAGCTGAAACTAAAATGTGAAAGCTGTTTGAATATTAAGATACCAGAAGCCATGGGAAGAGAGGCATTCATCTAATAGCACTGACGTCTAAGGCTAGATGGGCAAACTAACTGTTTTTTTTCCCCTCAAGATGTCTACACTTTTTAACGATGCAAATTCTTTTCATACCAGGTGTGGTGGTGCACACTGGTAATCCCAGCATTGGGAGGCTGAGTCAAGAGGATCACTTGGAGTTCAAGGCCAGCCTGGGCTACAAACTGAGACCAAAGACAGTTTGGATTGCATAGGAAGACACTGTAGCAAAAAGACAAAATTTTTTTCAAACATCTTTCATGACCCATTACATGAGGTTCTTATCTTAAGTGTTCAAAGATTTAAAGTTTTATTGAAAAACAGCCACATTAATCTGTGAATGTTGAACTGCTGAGTAGTAGCCACAGAATTAAGGAGAAAAAAGTTCACTGTGGCTAGTGACAGTTGGTAGCCAAGGGGAAAAACATTCTTTTAGAGGCAAATGACCATTGCACTAATCTCATCTCCACTCTCTGAGGTAAAAATAGGTCTCAGATCTGTGTCAGCATACCCATTCTTTTCAAGGAAAAAATAGGATGGGCACTGAGTTGGTTTTGCCGGAGATGGAAGGTAACTGAAACCCTCATTTAAATGCTGAGACACCCATTAGGGGGTACTCACAAGCTGCTAAGCACAAAATAGGGTTGAATACAAAATCACACGTGGATTCTGCTTCATGTTCATGTGTTTACAACTGTGATTTTTATACTTTACACATGCTAATGCTTTTAAGAAATACATAATCTAACTAAGCATGGTGACACTGTAATCCCAGCATTTAGGAGGCTGAGGCAGGAGGAACTGTTGCAAGTTCAAGACTAGCCTGGGCTACAAAGTGAGCTTAAGGCTAACCTGAAATGCATAGCCAGACATTGCCTCAAAACGACAAAAAAGAAAAAGAAAAAAAGGATGAGTGCAAATCTCAGCCTAACCTGGGCAACTTAGCAAAACTGTCTCAAAAAAAATTTTAAAGGGCTGGAAGAAAGCTCAATGCAAAGGTCTTGGGTTCCATCATAGTTGCAATGAACCCCAACCATAAGTTTTCTCTGTGAAATATTTTCACCATACTTTCTTCCTCTGCTGTTCTATGGAGCAGCCCAGTACTGCATTCATGTAACTTTAATAAACTTTTCCTTTACTAATTGACTGTCTCTAACTTCCATCTTTTGAGTCAAAGAACTCATGGTACCAGTGACAGGATAGCTAAAATGCCTAGAATATCTACTATCTAGCCCTTTATGGTTTTTTTCTTTTCTTTTCTTTTTGAGACAGATTTTCACTATGCAGTTCAGGCTGCCCTTGAAATCCTGGCGGTCCTCCTGCCTCAGCTTCCCCAGTGCTGGGATTACAGACGTCATCATGCTCTTGCCAAGCTCTCATCTAGTGGGCCAGAGAAGCCCCAAATAAGGGTCTCAAACTTTCATGCTGCTTCCAGTTCCAGTTAGCCAAGCTACTCATATCTTTGTTTTCTACAATCTATGTGGATTGGTGGCTGGCTGGCTGAAGACTGAAATTTCTTGTCCCTCTAAATCCAAACTGTTTCAACATCCAGATTGTGCCATTACATTATCAACTGGGCCTTTTATTATCTGCAGTCTTGGTCACTAATCCAAGTTTGTAAGCCCATGTAAGAACTAAATCCTTTACCTTAAAATTATAATTATGTACAAATTATAATTATTAAAATCTTTTTACAAAAAGGGAAAATTTATAAAAGCATTTATTTAATCCACAAACACAAATTCACATTAGGAAATTATATTTTAGGATATTTATACAAATTTTAACACAAACATAGACTCTGATGCCATCAGCAACTGATAATACTATTCTTTCTCCTTTACTAGTTTTTCTTTCTCCTTTACTAGTTTTTCTATCCTTGGAATTAATGATGTGACTGCAAGTCTTAGGGCAGTGCCAGAGACCAAAAAGTTTCGTTGTTTTGACTCTGTCAAAGCTGTAAAGGTAGCATCACATAAATAGACAGTTGAAAAGGGCAGTAAGACTTTCATTGCCTTTTCATGGAGTTCTGGGTAACGTGTCTTTGCATTTATCCAAAACTGAGTTATAGACATTGATTTAAATACTGACTGAAATCCTAAATCTGAAGATAACTGTGCTAGTTTCTCTTCTTCAAAGTCAGTGAGATTATTATTTTGGTGATTCATAAAAGGGTTAATTACCCACATATTTCCTGAACGCAAGTCATCCTCTGGTGGGTAACAGTCATGGAATATCTGAGAAAGTCCTTTCAGGTGCTCAAAAATAATGTTTCTGATGTTTCTCACATTCATATCTGATGAGTTTGAGAATTCAGAAAATAAAGGAAACATGTCATAATCATTCTCTTGTGTGCGCTTCAACCACATTTTTAACTTCTTCTTAAATACATCGATTTTATTATGTAAACTGAAGAAAGTAGTCATAGTTCCTTGGAGACTTGAATTTAATTCATTTATAAGTGAAAATATATCTCCTAAATAGGCTAGCTTTGCAATCCACTCCTCATCATGAAAATACTTGGCCAAATCTGAATGCTTTTGATTTAAAAATATTTCCATTTCATGTCGCAATTCAAATAATCTTGTTAAAATTCTTCCTCGTGCTATCCAACGTACTTCAGCATGAAGAGGTAAATTCACATGCTCAGATCCCATCTCTTCACACAAAATTGTTAGCATTCGTGAATTCAACAAATTGCTCTTTACAAAACTTAAAATTTGTGCTGACTGCAAAAGAATTTCATGTAAGCATGGAGATAACTTTTCAGCAGCTAAATGTTCACGATGAATAAAACAATGTGTAAATGCCACTGAATTCACAGTAACATCTTGAATTTTTGACTTTAAGTCAGAACATCTGTCAGTCATACTAGTAGCCCCATCGGTACAGAGGCCAACACAGTATTTCCAGTTGAGAGATTTACTATCAATATATTTATTTATTAGCTCAAATATTTCAAAACCAGTTATTTGAGAAGGCATGTCAATGCAAAATAATAATTCTTCTTTAATATCATTACAATCATAATCAATGAAACGAATATAGCATAAGAGAAGGGTCACAGCTGAGATTTCTGATGACTCATCTATCTGAAGGGCAAACCACTTGGACTCTCTGACCTTTTGAATCAGCTGATCTTCAATGTCTGCAGACAGTTCATCAATCCTGTATCCAATTGTATTATTGGAAAGAGGAATAGTTTTCATTTTGTCTCCAGCACTTGAACCCAAAACCTCTGAACACATTTCTACTAAATATGGTTTAATTAGTTCTTCTGCAATAAAGAATGGCTTCTTACTGGCAGCGATTTGGAAAGCAATTAAATAAGAAGCTTTCACAAGTGACTTTTCAACTAGTAAACACTTTTTTAAAGAACTATTTTGACATTCCATTTCAAGAGATTTCTGTTCAAAAAAATCTAATGGCTTGTCTTTTAATTCTGAATGTTTTGTCTTCAAATGATGAGAAAGATTTGCTGGCTTCATATTTTCGCTGGGTAAGATCTCCCTACAAATGACACATTGTGGTCTTGGTAAACTCTCTTTTGATCCAGGACAGATAATAAAACCAACTTTTAAACACTCGAGGTCATAAGTCTGGAAAAAACCTATTTTCTTTTTTTTTGCAGGTGGAGAATCATGTTCCTCATCACTTTTTTCATTAAGCACAGGTAAATCTGAAAGAAATATTTGGATTACTGTAAGGTTCAAGAACAAATATGCAATGTTTTTTATGTTTTTCCTCACATATAGATCTGGCTATATCTGTATTTATAAATAGAACACACTAACTGAAAACAAACCATACTCCTCCATGATGCCACTGAAAACTGAATTTCTCCTTTGCTAAAAGGTTAGTCACTGACTATAATAAAACTGGAGGCTATGGATCAGGTACAAGTAATCCCAAGTATCCAACAGATTTCTGAAATTAGTCTGAAGTAAGAGTAAATTTCTTTTCTTTTCTTTTGTTTAGACACGGTTTTACTATGCAGTTCAGGCTAGCCTTGAACTCACTTTGTTGGCCTCAAACTTGCAGTAGTGATCTTCCTGCTTCAGTCTCCTGAGTGCTGGGATTATAAGCATGTGCCAGCATGCCCAGCTCTTTTTACAAAAACAAAGGACAATCATTAGAAAAAGTTAACATTTAGTGAATCTAGACAGGATGTGCTGATATTCACTATGCTATATTTATTTTCAACCTATCTGAACTGTAAAATTAAAGTGGAGGCAAATACAAGGATAATTTTGACTTTAAAAGTCAGCATCACTGAGTATAGAGCAATGGGTCCTCTGTAACAGTGATGGCTAAAACATAAAACTGATAACTTTTCAGGAGGGTAATTTAGCAACAGATTTCAAAAGTCTTAAAAATCTATGATAGCTGGGCATAGTAGTGCATACTTGTAATCCCAGCACTTGAGAAGCTGAAGCAGGAGAATTATTGCACATTTGAGGACAGCTGGGCTACATAGTGAGACCCTGCCTCAAAAAGACCAAAAAAAAAAAAAAAACCTATGACAACCTTTGAATCAGTAATTCCACTGTTTATGTTTTATCCTAAAGAAATAATTAGACAAGTGGACAAAGATCTGTTATCACAATTTAACTCAAAATTACTTATAAATATTAAAAATTTAGAGCTTAGAGAGTAGCTCAGTGGCAAAACATTTGCCTACTGTATCTGACACCCTGCATTTGATTGCAGTTAGAGAAGGGTGTTGACAAAGAACCTAAATATCTAATCTTTAAGAATTAGTGATATATACACTAGAATCTATGTTTGTTAAGAACATCAGTGTAACTAGGTGTGATGGCTCATATAACCCCTATAACCCCAGCTACTTGGGAGGCTGAGGCAGGGGGACCACAAATTCATGGCCAGCCTGGACAACCCAGGGGTTATCCAGGGGACAACCCAGGGGTTATCCAGGGGACAACCCTAGACTCTATCAATATGCCCCCCTCACACACACACACAAAATCCCCCAATGTATATTTAATTTCTATTACACGGACTGTTTTCTTTTTCTTTTTCTTTCTTTCTTTTTTTTTTTTTTTTTGGTCTTTTTCGTTTTTTATCGGTACCAGGGATCGAACTCACGACTGCCTCCTTGCAAGGCAGGCACTTATGCCACTGAGCTAAATCCCCAGCCCCTTACATGGACTGTTTTCAATGCAATGTAAAACGACAAAGTAGCTTATAACAGTAGATATGTGAACTGACTTTCAGTGACTAAAAATTGAATTCAGTGTTTAAAAAAATAAAACTAAGGTTAAATCAATAATGCTTTAACCAAATCCTTATCTTCATAATTATAATAGTTTGTACATTTAGAAAACAGAAATGTACACATGTAAGATATTTGTCTACTCTGTGCACAATGCATTATGTTTATATGGATTCAAAATATATAATCTACAAATTAATGAATGTTTTCACATTCAAGAAATTGCCAAATACATTCTTTATAAAAATCAAAGCAGCTGGGCATGGTAGTACACGCCTATAATCCCCCAGCAGTTGAGAGGCTGAGGCAGAACGACTGCCATGAGTTTGAGGCCAACCTGCACTAATAGCAAGACACTGTCTTAAAAAAAAAAGCACAATAAAAAGAAACAAAAACGGGGCTGGGGATTTAGCTCAGCGGCATAAGCACCTGCCTTGCAAGCAGGTGGTCGTGAGTTCGATCCCTGGTACAGATAAAAAAGGAAAAAAGACAAAAAAAAAAAAAAACAAGAAACAAAAACAATAAACAAAAAACTTTGACAGGGAAAGCATAAACATACGTACCTGTCTGACATTCCTTGTGTTGTGTATGTGGTTTGCAAGAGATGGCCTTGGTCTGTGTGACAGGTTTACATAATATGCCTTTGTTTTTTAAAAATTTAGAAGGCTGAGAAGACACAAGTTTCATGGCATTTGACTGTGCATTTTCCTGGTTAAAAACAAATTCAAGAATCAGAGTTTTTAGTATGTTATCATTGACTGTAATTATTATATGAAAAATGATATATATCAAGAGAAATATAACTGAAAAAAGGCATACTTTGAAAAATACATACTTTAACCCCTAATCCTCCTAATTTCTAATCAGTATGAGTTCCATTTACTGATTTTTAAAAGTACTCATGAGGCTGAGGAGAAAGCTCAGTAGTAGAGCCATTGCCTAATAACTGGGAGGCCCTAGGTTTGATTCCCAGCACTGGAAGATAATAACAATAATAAAATAGCAACTTTATAGTGTAAGCCAAATAATGAAAACAATCCTTGCTGATTATCAATTAGTCACTAAGATCAATTGTATCCAATCTTCAACTATATGCAAAAATATATTCTTTATCAATTAAAGACCTCAACATGAAAAAAAGCAAAACTTAAAGTCACTGGAGAATTTTCGAATTCCTACAGCATAGAGAATAATAGAATAAAAACAAACTAAAAAGAGCAATACATTTGACTACCTGGAAACTTAAAGCTTTTGTAAACAGAGGTCTCTATAAACAACATTAAAGAACAAACAGTAGGAGCAGCAGAATGCATGTACATGTTCATTCATTCAGTAAATATTTATTAAATGTTCACGACAAACAAGACACTCTTCTAAGCCATAGAGAAACAGCAGAAAAAAACTAGAGTCCTGCTCTTATGGGCCTTACATTCCAGAGGGAGATATGGAAAACAAGTATGACAAACCCTTAATGTGTAATCTGAGGTAATGATACAAGCTGTAAAGAAAAATAAAGCCCAGTAAGGAAATGGAGAGTGAGAGTGTGGAAGAGGGATAATCTTGTAGTAAACATCTGAGCAGAAGTCTTCCAAATTATTCGAAAGAGTAAGCCATGCAAAGGCCAAGGTTAGACACCAGGCAGAGGGACTATGGGTCCAAAAATCCTGCGTCTGAAAAGGCTTGGCTGGCATGCATTAGGAACAAGACTAACAGTGGCATAGCTAGAGTTCTTGCACACTGCAACATATTTTCACAGTAATAAAATGGAGTTAACTGTCCAGTGTGGTGGCACATGCCTCTAATCCCAGCATTCAGGAGGCAGAGACAGGAAGATCGCTGCAAGTTCAAGGCCAACCTGGGATATAAAGTGAGTTCAAGGCCAGCCTGAACTGCATAGTGAAACCCTCTTTCAAAAAGACCAAAAAAAAATTTTTTTTTAAATTAAATAAAATGGAGTAAACTGTTACAATGTAATTTCCTTTTTGGTCAGTAATGCTGCCCAAAAAATGTGCTGCCTGGGGCAATCCACTCTCCCCCTTTCTCCACCGCCACTCACCACTGAGGCTAAAACAGGACTCAAGGGCAAAACGGTAAGATTGGAAAGTATGGCAGAAACCAAACTATATAAGATCAGAAGGTCCTTGGGTCGGGGATATAGTTCAGGGGCACAGCACCTGCCTGCAAGCACAAGGTCATGAGTTCAATCCCCAATACAAAAAATAAATTAATTAAATAAAACAAAACAACAGCAACAACACAATTAGGATTGAATTTTAAATGAGATGGGACACCCACTTTAGAAAAAATAATGGAGGGGTTGGAGATTTAGCTCAGCGGCATAAGTGCCTGCCTTGTGAGTTTAATCCCTGGTACCGATAAAAAGGAAAAACACACACACAGAAAAAAAAAAGAAGAAAATAGTAATGGACACATTCAGTATAAAACTTAAATGGTATAAAAGCATATATACATGAATGATTGCCGGCTATTCAAACTGAATACAACCACTGTTCCTAATTTCTTATATATCCTTCTAGGAATGGTTTATATAAGTAGCCAGGCATGGTGGCACACGCTATAATCCCAGCACTAGGGAGGCTGAGGCAGGAGGATCTTTGCAAGTTCAAGACCAGCCTGGGCTACACAGTGAGCTCAAGATCAGGCTGAACTGCAGAGTGAGACCCTGTCTCAAAAAAAAAGAAATGGTGTATGTAAGTAAACAATGATAACATATTAGAAGATTCAGCACCTTGTTCTTGTTATTTAGACATATTTATATAACTTTGTATAAAGCTGCTCTGTGACAGCATATATAGTATTTCACCACTGGATGTATCATATGTAATTTGAAGAGTCTTTGCTGATGAACAATGAAATGTTACAAATCCTGTGCAATTATAAACAATTCTACAATGACTATCCTTATACATCCTTACACAATGACTATCTTTACACATATCCTATGTGCTTGTACATTTACAGAATAAAGTTTAAGTGTTATTGATGGGTCATAGGTATATGATTTTAATTCTAGTGGTATTGCCAAATTGTTTTTGACTGAAATTTTATCAAACTGTGTGGCCATAAGCATTGTGTTTGTCTGTTTTCCAACAGGGCAGTAACATACTTTTGCTATTTCTCAGTAACCAAAAAATTATCTTAGTATAGTATGGTTAGGTACTTGTGCAAGCATTATGTTTTCTTTTCTATGAAGTATTACACCTTCTGCCCTATTTACCTTTATCTTTAAAAACTATGCATGTTTTTAATATTAATGAAACATAAAACTGAAAAGATTCAAACAATAAACAATGGAAAAATTATTTTCTCTTTTACTTTCTACTCCACCAAGTTCTCCTCAGAGGCAACCACTCTTACCTATTTACTGCTGGTCTTTCAGGGATTATTCTATACCTATGAACAAGCACACCCTTTATGGGGAGGTTTAAAGCACAAATGGGAATACAATGTACACTTATATATGTGTGTGTGCATATATATATATATATATATATATATATATATATGTATATATCTTACATTTTTCACTCTAGGTTTCAAACTATTCTAGGCCTGTACACACAAAACTATTTTTCTTTTAACCCCATATTATTCTACTGTATGGATATACCATAGTTAAACTACAGCTCCAAGGCCACTGTCATGTAAATAGGTGTGGCACTGGAAAGGGGTATATTTCAGATTCTGTGTAATTTGGACTATTTTTTCTAATTAACATAATAGCTTGAGTGAATTCACTATAGCTCTGATCACCGATAAAAAAAATTGTTTTCAAGTTTCTGCCACTACAAGTAATGCTAAAATTAATACTCTTATACATAATTAATTTCATAAATGTGTAAAATGTATCTGAGGGATAAATTCCTAAAAATGGGAATTTACCCATTCCTGGGTAAATGGTATTTACATTTTAAACTTTAACATGTTCTACTAAAATGCTCTGAAGCAGTTTTATACATTTACACTCCTAATGGCAATATGTAAGAATGCCTTAAAAGTGTTTTCATCATTTTTATCTATGCTAATATGATTAAATTGTACTTTTAATGGCATTTCTCCAATGTTAAAACTGTCTTTTCATATGTTTAAGAAATGCTTTTATGTCCAGGTATATAAACTGATGAATCATACTTCTGCCCAATTTTCTATTGGGTATTGAGTCTACTGATTCACAGATATGACATACTTTTTACTAGATTTACTGACATAAATTGAATATAGTCGAATTTTCCTACTGATTCTCTGAAATACAATTGAATTTCCCTATTGATTCTTTGAGATACAGTTGAATTTCCCAGTTGATTCTGTTATGGTCTCTGGGATTTATGACATATTTAGAAGTGCTTTGCCCACTTCTAGGTTTTACATGTATTTCCTAGTACTTTTATAACTTCTTTCATCTAACTATTTTCTCATTTCTTTGACCTTTATTGTGGTTTAACTATGAGGTAGAAATCCAACTGTATTTTCTTCTATATGTCTACTAGGTTACACATCTTAATTGAATAATCTGTATTTTTTTCTACTGATCAGAAATGACATCATTATCATTACTAAATTCCCATGGATATATCTGGGACTATTCTCAGTCTTTTCTGTTAAGTTGTCTGTATATTCATGCACCAATACTGGATGTCTTAACTATATGTGGAACTTTATAGCATCTATAGCTTTCTTACACCTTTAATATGTGGAAATTAGTTCTTTCCCCTTCTTTATTTTTGTTCAGAACTTCACTAAAAGTTTCCAGTGGAAGAGTAACAGGACTTGATTTATTGTTTCTTAAAAAGATCATTCTGGTAACAGAAGAATACTGTACATAGGACAAGAATGTATTCAGAAAAACTAGGTAGCAGATCATTAACAATCTAGAAGACAGACAATGGTGCTCACACCATGGAGGTAGCAGGGGCTTAAGAAACAGGGAACAATGAAGGGTAGTCTATGGGGAATACAAGGATTCTGTCTTAGACGTATTTGAGACTGCTATTACTCATCCAAGTGTAAATGTCAAGTAGGCAATTAGATACATGAATCTGGAACTCAAAGGTCAGGACAAGAGAAATAAATCTCAAATTGACCACCACCTAAATGATGCTTAAAAATCACCAGAGGACAGAGCAAGATGGCATAAAATTTTATAATGCTATTCAGAATAGCAAGCAATTTAAAACTTGTGAATTACTTATTTCTGGAATTTCACTTAATATTTTCAGACCATGGTTAACTGTGAGTAATGGAAACCAAAGAAACAAAAATCATGAATATATGGAGACTACTGATATAAGGAATCAAGAAGAAAAAGATAATTCAACACAAAAATGAGGGGAAATTAAAAACAGGAAATGCAAAGAAAAAATTCAAATTTAAAAAACCCACAGAAACATAAGCAAACCCACTAGTAATCATTAACACACAAAATAATGAAACAAGATACCACCAAACAGATCCGGAAAAAAAGCTTTAAATATGACAATATTAAATGATGGTGAAGCTACAGGAGATGAATACAATCATTAACTGTTTCTGGGGGTAAAACATGGGGGTAAAACTCTGTAGGACAATTTGAAACCTAAAAATCCAAGTATTTTTTTTTTGATTCAATGATTCTATTCTTTCATTTCTACACTAGAGAAATAGCAATGTAGGGCTACTAGGAGACATATACAAGGATTCAATGTGGTAGAGATTTTTAACAGTGAAAAAGTAGAAACAATCTAGTCCATCAATAGGCAATGAACAATTAAATATGATAGCTACAAATAATGCAATACTATTATCAGTCAATAAGACTGCACTAAATCTATTATCAACATGAATGGATATTTCATAAAAATGAATTTTTTTTAAAAAAAATATTAAATATTTTTCATGGATTATCTATATGAAAGGTTACAAAAAGTGGTCTGAAAAGACACACCAAACACAACAGTAAGTGAACAGGGGATTACAAGTAGTGAAGAGGAAAAGGAAAAGGAGGATAGGAAGAAAGGAGATAGAGAAGGGAAGAAGAAAGGAAGAAGATAGGTAAGGGAAAGCAAGGGAGGGGAAGAGAAAGGAAAGGGAAGGTGGTAAGGGAAAAGGAAGGGAAAGGGAAGGGGAAGAAAGGGAAGAGGAGGACTGGGCAAATAAGCCAAATATAACATTGGTTAATTCTGGGTGGTAAAAATACAGTACAGCAGGGGTTGGCCAGCTATTGACTGTGGGCCAAGTCAAACCCCTAATTGCTTTTTTTTTTTCTACTTGCTTTTAAAAATAAAGTTTTAATGGAACATAGCCATTCTCATTCATTTATGTACTGTCTGTGTTCACATCTGCACTATATTGTCAGAGGTAGCAAAGCCTAGTTGCAACAGAGACTGCCTGGTCTGTAAAATTCAAAAGACTATTTAGGTTTTTATAGGAAAAGTCTGCTGACTCTTTCAATAGTTTTCTTTTTACTTTTTTTATGTTTAATCATTTCCTAAAATGTAAGAGCATTTAAATAACTACAAGGAGATACACACTAACATTCCTGGAGGAAAAAAAAGATTCTAAAATTGTCAGGTTTTTTTTCGTATCATAAGAGCACTATATTGCTTATTATTATATATTTTATAGAGTAAACTAAAAGTAGTAATGAGAGCTACCTGGTAACACAGCTTAAATAACTGGTAAATTACAGAAATACTTCATATGAGAAAAATATACATAGCAGCAGTAACATTAAATATGAAGTATATGCCCCTCAAAAACTTGAATAATTAAAAGAAACTAGCATAATTAAAGACAAATTGTTCCATATACATGAAGTAGAAGAGGAATGTATTCACCAAATACATAACTACATACAAAATTCTAATAAGTACACATTAATATTTGTGGATACATTAATATCTTAATTGTACAGCTGTGTAGGTAACAGTATCATTATTAACAGTACAGGAGTAATTTATTAATCACATAATTTAATATACAATATAAATAAATAAATACAAGTTAATTTAATGATACTTCATTAACTAATGTTGTATATTGCCTGAAGACAATTATAGAAAACAATAATTAATTAGAAATTATTATCTTCCAACAACATTACAGAAAACCAGTCTGGTTCACTGTGAGACTTTTGTTAAAAGTGAGTTTAATATGGTTTGAGTTTTTTCTCTCATTTTTTTCCACTGAGGATTTCTTGACATGCAGACACATTTTCCACTTTTTTCCTTGTCACCAAAGAATAGCAACTCATATTTGGATCATCTTCAAAAACAGTAAAAGCTACTAAAATATGGTCAAAAACCTATGCCTGTGTCTTTACTGTTAAGCTAAAGGCCTAGGCTAACCACTATGCCTTCACCCTGCTACCTCTGTATTTCTAATTTTAGCCCAAGCAAATTTTCAACAATGCCTTTTACCAACTGTGTGCAAGTCTACTTTATCTACAAATACACTTTACATATAAATGTATCTTATACAGACTGCTTTTTTTTTTTTTTTTTTTTTTTTTTTTTTTGATACCGGAAACGGACCTCATGCTTGCCAGGCAGGTACTGTGCCACTGACCTATATCACTGGTCCAGACTACTTATTAACAGATGTTATAATGTCATTCAGATTAAAGCCTCTTTAAGATTTTGATAGCTTCAGAGATAGTAGAGACAGCCTGCCTGCTCATTTTTATACTACCAAAACCTCAATGTGCTTTAAACAGGAAAGGCAGCCATGACTTAACACATTTCAAATCATCAAAAATGCTTCATGCTTGTATTACCAAAAATTTTCCCCATTTATTCCAATATCCTTGTCTGGCTATAAACTATAGGGACTATAAACTTTGTAATCTATGGTAAGGACCTGCTTTAAGTGTTTTTGGTGTTTGGTACCACTTTTGGTGTTTTGAATACTCTAATACTGGGCAGGGTACATGTTCCTAAAGTAATAACATGAGGCATCATCACAGTGGTTTAGCCATCTTCATAGATTTTCATATAACGTCTGTCCAAAGTTACTAAATTTGAAGACATACATTTTAGCACCACGTAACAATCATTTGATTGATACTGTTATGTGACATAAGAAAAGATTTTTAATTACATAAAGAGTAAATGTTAACACATCATAGTAGTCACCAAAAATATTAACCTAAGACCTACTACAGCATCATGAGATTATATTCCTCCACTAAAGGGCAACAATGGCATAAATTTGTAATCTTTTCTGCCTTCAAGATTTGAAATAATACACTTCTTGAAAAACATAATTCCTTTCATTTTTAGGACATTCCACAATATTTCAAATTTGAAATATAACATTTTGTACTATTTTTAGTGTCACATAATTCAACATTACAAGGATACTAAATTTTCAGAAAATCTTTTAGTCTAAAAAGAAAATGCTGAATATAGGAAAAGAGGAAAAAAAAGCAATCAGATTGAATAAGCATTTAAAGAAATTAAGGAATCTAGGGGCTGGAGATTTAGCTCAGCGGCATAAACGCCTGCCTTGCAAGCAGGCAGTCGTGAGTTCGATCCCCGGTACCGATAAGGAAAGAGACAAAAAATAAAAAAGGAAAAAAAAAAAAAAAGAAATTAAGGAATCTGAACACAAAGGAACAGTAAAATAAATCCAGAATATATTCTCATTAATCATATAAGGTCAAACTGTAAGATTCAAAACAAGAAATTACTGTAAATACTATCCCATCTTTTATAAAAAGCTGCAAATACAAAAGTACCCAGATACATAAATGAAAGTGAACCCAACCAGGTTTATCTAGAAAAAAATGTTAACAGTAAAACTTACATTTCCAATGATTTTTGCTGCCTCTTTAGTAGCTGCACCTGTTATAAGTCAAAACATACATTATTATTCCCAGAATATGTATAAGAAGTTGATTTCCTCTAAAGTAGACTACATTCTAAACCAAAATTTCTCAAAAAATAGTCCAAAGAAATTTCACATTAATACCACCTCTGGTACCTAGGTAAAGGTAAGGATAACCGTGTTACAGATCAACCCAGTTATATTAGAATGTCTGGTATAAATAAGCAGGTATAGTAAAATCATCTGCATTCTTAAAAAAGTAAATCACACATATAACTTCCTTTCCCATCCACATCACTTTTCTTGCTTAACCATTCCCCCAGAGACAGAATTCTTTATATAATGTAAAAAAGATATTACCATTAAGAGTCACTTAAACTAGGCAATGCTCATCCCTACCTTCTAGCCAACTGCCTTTATATCAAGTCATACCTTTTAAAACAGTCTTAGTGTTTGCTGTAGGCTGGGCAGCAGGTATTTTTGCCAATGATACCACGTTGGTTATGACTGGGGTTGTATTTGTTCTTGTAGAAGGTAATGCAATCATTGCAGTTTGTGCCTTAGAAATATTTACTGATTAAAATCAACAAAAATGTAATTATAAACAAAAGGTTTACACAAAAAACACCGTTTAACAATTAAGTTTTCAAAAAGCAATATAAATAGTAACTCTGCACAATGTTGGTTTGGGAGATTCTAAACAAATTAGTGTTCACTAGGCTTTAAAAAGCTTGATTCTGTAAAATTAGAAGCTTCAAATGATACATAACAGGTAAAAATAAGGTATCAGCTTCAGAGTTAACCAGGCTGTCCAATAATGAATATTAAGACTCCTACCCTTACACTTGCTTCGAATAAAAATTTAACATGATAATTTTCATAAGTAAGTTGATGAAGGAACTGTCCATTCACATAACACTGATATTCTTAAACCACATGACAAAATGAGTATTCTACTGCAAACCAGAATAGTCCCAGGGGATAGATGGTAACACAGAAGTTCAGTACGAGGCATATACGACTAAGGTAATCATTAATAAGATTGCAAAGGCAGGCGAAGAGCCTGCAAACAGATGGATTCTGTCTATCAGGCAGCAAGCACTTTAGACCTTGATAAGAGAACATAACATCAACCATTTTTTATCTAATACTTCAGAAAGAGACAGGTAGAACTACTTTAAGACCACACCAAACATCTATCTATTCTGAATATTTTGACCACATTAACTGTCCTACTTGCAAAATTATTTTATGCTTAGCCAGGAAAAGCTTTATGACCCATTAAGAATTGGTCTATTTTTTCTCAGATAATTAATGTGTTGTTTTTTTATGGGGTTTTGTGTGTGTGTGTGTGTGTGTGTGTGTGTGTGTGTGTGTGTATGTGTGTGTGAAAAGCAAGCTACAGATCAAATCTTACACCAGTCACAGAACTATATTAGCATACTTATATCTTCTCCCTTTGTCCTGGTTTTCTATTTATATTCCTACTTTATTAGTTGAACAGTATGCAGTTTTTTCTAATAACTATATTATCTATATGCATAAATCAATCAACAGCAATCAAATCAAATTTTTTCTGTAAAAATTAATAAAAGGAGTATTTATTAAGGATTCTCAAAGGGAAATTTTAGGAAACTCGAACTCTTTGAGTCCAGTGAAATTTTATTACATTGTTTTCAACTGTGTGTGCTGATAGTATATCCTAGCACTAACATAAAGATGCCATTAGTCAAGTTTAACTTTACCTTTATTTTGTGAAAGATCATTCATATTTTGTTGATGACAAAACTTCAAGACACAAAACAGGTTACAGAAATGTTTGATATTTCCTCGCCATTTTATGGACTCACTCAGCTTACCCTGACGTTTACAACCATCACACTTGGCCATCTGAGATAGAAGTCATGACAAAAAAGGCTTAAAATTATAAAATAATGAATAGGTAACTTTAATCATAAGTGAGAAACACCATGAAAACAAGATACTGTATGATGAAGTAGTTAGGACTACAAAATGTAAGGTTCCTACCTTAAAATACTGTAATTAAAAATAAATGTTTATTTGTTGTATGTAGATCTATACCCTAAATTGAGAGAATTATTACAAAAGACGCTATTCTGTTTTTTAAATTACTGAGGAAGGAATCTAAAGACAGATTCTATTTCTAGAAGATTAGGAAGAAGCATATACAGCAGAAAGAATATGAGGCTTTGAAATCATAAATCATTTTGATTAACTGGACAAATAGATCTAATTATACATTATTTGCCTGAAGCCATGTGATTGGTCCTGCTCATCTAATTACAAGAAAGGTATTACCTTCCTCCTCAAGAACATACATTTTGAAGTTCGATTCCCAGTATGGAAAGAAATAAAGAAAATAAATAAATAATATTTTGGAGGTGACAAAGAGGCAAAAAGGCAGTGATCTGACTAATGTGCTGTAAGTGCTATCTAGTTTGTCACCTACCAGCTTCCTCAAGAGCACTTAACCTCTCTCTAGACTTCACTCCTTTTCCTTTTCATGTGCTGGCAATAACATACCTACCTCTTGGGAATGTAGTGAGGATTAAATGAAACAACAATTACAGAACACCAGATATGTATTACTGACAATTAATAATGAGTATCACTGTTGGCCTTTCAGAAAGGTAATTTTTTTTAAGAATTAAGTTGTTAAAAGTTGTCAGTGATTGTCCTTTAACCTATGAAATGAGAACAAGATGTGACATAAAATTTCTCAGCATAACCTGAATGAGAGAGCCACCTAAAGCCATATTATGTAAAATTCTAACCTAAAAGAATTCAAAGTTTCAAACAAGGTCAATGTGCTTTTTAAAAAGCGAAAATAAGGCACAGAAGAGCAAAACATTCCTAACGTATGAAAATGACTAATAAGAGATAGAAATGCTTATTACTCTGATTTGATAACACACACTGTATACATTTACTGAACTACTATAATGTACCTCATAAAGATGTACAAATTTAATAAATAAAAGACAAATAACCTCCATCAAAGGTCTCCAGAAATCATTAACTTCTTCTCTAAAGATTTTATCTTAATATTCAAATTTTGCAACAAAAGCCCATATTTTACTTTATGCAGTTCTAAACACTACATTTTTCTTCACATAATTTGAACATACAGAAAATAATTTGCACTAATTTCAGAAAACAAGCCAGTGTATCACATTTACCTGGTAAAAAAGAACTGTAAACTTGGACATGCACTCTTCACAACAAAACTCTTCTAATTTGCCCTCCAATCGGTTTTCTATCAAATTGGGGGATGTCTGTGAACAATAACTGCACATCTTACAGTAGTTTCCCCATCGTTCTCCAAAGTCTCGAGCAGAGAGAAATTTACAAACTGAGCACAAAAAGGGATGAAATGAAGAAACACTAAATTCACATTAACTTCAAGGAGATAAAATGATTTTCTATGGTCTTAGATATAAACTTTAAACAAATGTAGACATAAACTTTAATTTCTAGGTATATGATACAACTGCTTGCCTCTGGATTAAAGAATAGTTTGTATATCCACAGAACTAAACTCCTATCACCTTTTAAATATACTCTAAATATTAGACCATCTGTTTCACAAACATCACAGATATAGAAATTTCTTAAGCCAAGAAGAGAGCAGCAATGTTTAAGTCACCACTTTACAAAAATATACAAGAATAAAAGATCCCTGATGTTACAGCTAACTGTGCAAGATTTTTATATCAGGATCATTCTATTTCAATAATTTTCCTTTACACAGATTACCACAATATTTAAAAAGACAAACTTTAGGGCCACGATTGTCATCAGTCAATGGTAGGGTATTTGCCTAGCATGTGTTAAGACCTTGGCTCAACATCCGGCACTGAAAAAAATAAAAGGTTTAGGGGGGACTACTGGGGACTGAACTAGAACCTTCACACTGAGCTATATATAGCCCTTTTTACTTTTTTATTTTGGACAAAGTCTCACTAAGACATTCAGTCTTGGAATCCCCCATTTCAGCTTCCCTCCAAAATTACAGGTATGTATCACCATGGTCAGGAAAAAGACAGGTTTTAAATTGAAATGTAAACCCAGCACACATATGCTCAAATTAGACTTCATGAGAGAAAAACTATTTGAGCATTAGTCATGTATTATTTCCCCAAGTCATCATAAATTACTTTATAAAATTCTGTAATATGCTTTGTGGATAAAACTAAACTTTTTCTTTACCTTCACTACAGAATGGCTTATCAACCCCTGAGAATCGCACAGTCTCCTTTATAATTTTCTGCAGTTTACAGTAGTCACACATTGCCATAACTCTGTTTTTCTTTTTGTATTCATCAGAGCAAGTTTTGCAACAGAATAGAAACATTTTGCCCTGCAGAGAAACAACAGTCATTGAGATCTAGCTAAACAGCTGTTTATCTTTAAGACACTTTTATGATTCCTCAAAAAATGAAAAATAGAAATTCCATCTGACCCAGGTATTCCCAGATCTCTAAGTATCTTCCTGAAATGATTAAAGACACTATATTTCAGAGATACATGTATATCCACATTAGCTACACAATTCATGATAGCTGAAACTTGGAAGTGGCCTACATTTCGATCAATAGATTAACAGATAAAAGAAAATATGGTAGCAGACTGGGTATATGACTCAGCAGCAGAGACACCTGCCTGGCAAGCACAAGGTCCTGAGTTCAAATCCTAGTATCAAAAAAAAAGGTGGTATTTATACACAATGGAGTACTACTCTGCCAAAAAGAATAAAGAATCATTTGTAGGAAAATGGATGTACCTTGAGACCCTAATGTTATATGGAGTAAATCAGACTCAGGAGCTTAAATATCACATAGTTTGTCTAATAAGAAAAATCCAATATATTTAAAAAGTACAAAATTAAATGGGGAACTGAAATTTTTTTTCTTTTACATTTCAAAGCAAATTGAGTTAACTATTAAAGACAGACACAGAAGTGCATCTAATGGATGCAATCCTTTCACAACTGTGCTTTACCTTGTAGAAGAGCAGCTCTGGCTTTGTGGCAAACATTTGGTTACAGTGCTGACATTTGAGTTTTACAAGTGTATGGGCTAAAGCAACCTGCTGGGATTGTTCAGCAGGAGTCTGGAAGTCAGCTGGGGCAGCACCACTGACAGAACTGGAAAAAGAGGTGCCACCTCTTCCTGCTGACACTGCTGACCCGGAGGGCGTGCTCACAACCACTTGACCCTGAGATGGGGCTGCTGCTGAAGAGTTTGCTCCTTTCGGCTTGTTAAATACATTCTAAATGAATACAAAGCAAAGGTTTTATCAATTGAGAAATAATGTAACTTACTGATTTTTACTTCTTTTTAATAAATTAATTCTGCCTCAAACTTTTTTAACATCTTTTCACTGAATGAGTTTCAATAATATACTTCCAATGTAGAATTGGAATGTAGATGAATGGATAAGAAGATAGAGGACTGGAATCCAGGCTTTAAAGATCTCCAAGACACACCGCTAAAAAATTCAACATGCCTGTCTGTTCCCCCAAGGTACCCGCCTTCTGCAAGCCCAGCACTAACTCTTCATGGCATTACAACACAGTGGTCACCAGCAGTCTCTTCCATGGAATCACTAAATTCAATTTTTATGTGTGGACTGGGATGAGGAGAAAATGGGACAAGTGCATACTTTCAATTTCATGCCACAGGTCAATAGGAAGTGACACATGATCCCCAACAGCCTACTATTCATCACCTTGCAACCTACTCACCCACACCCCATTTGATAGGGAAGGAGCTAAGTGAGAAAGTGGAAGGGAAGAGCACCTTATGCAAGGACCTCAAGTAAGGAAGCCCAACATCTCGGGTGAATCATTTTGTAGAAATGACTTCTGGAATTCTCGTTGAATAGATTTTTTTTTTTTTAGTTTAAATTTAAAATTTTCTAAGTACGGACCTTCACCAGGTGAGTATTTCACCTAAGAGAACTACACAGAAAAAATACTACCTTCAATCATACCTGGAAAGCTACTACACAATTGGAGCTGCAGAAGCTGTATATAGTTCCATTTGACATAGCTAGGTGATACTGAGGGATTGCTGAGGTTTTACAACTATGACAGGAAACCTGGACACCTTGATGACAAAAAATTTTTAAAAAATGAATGTTACCCAAGTGCACAAATAATCCAAAATTCTAAAAGTAAAAAAACAACAACAAATACTCAGTATAGTCATCCTTTAATATCCTCAGGGCATTAGTTCTAGGACTCCCCAAGGACAACAAAATCTGTAGATCCTCCCTATCTATATAAAATGGCACAGTATTTACATATAATTTACATATATCTTCTCAAACATCTACTTGTATACTTTAAATCATCTCTAAACTACTTAAAATAACTAATAAAATGTAAACACTGTGTAAACAGTTACTGTATCTATTATTTAAGGAATAACAAGAAAACAGCTACATGTTCAGTACAGATGCAATTATTTTCCCTGAATATTTTTGATCTGCCTGGTTGAATCCATGAAAGTAGAACCCACAGATATGGAAGGCCAATTATAATAAACACACACACAAAATCAGCAAACTTTACAGTCAGCTTTAAATCTAACTACAACTTCAACCCTCACACAAAAACTAACCTACGACTTACAATTATTTTTTTCTTTTCATATGTGAAACTATAAAATACATCCCACAACTATTTGCACTAAAAAACCAGTTCTTTAAAAATAAACCAACCTTGAGTCTTTATTTAACCATACAGATAAATTTAGTTTGTAACAATAGGAGAGAAAAGCAGTTATGGTCTTAACAGTTACTGAATCTGTAAATTTGTCAAATTTAAATATTACCTGAAGAAGTGACAATTTTAACTCTGTAAGCAGATAAGCAATTAATAGAGCAGAAAAGCTCTGTTTTTCCTGAGTCATTTGTAGTCTCAATCATTTCAGCCGATGGCCTCAATGATTTCCCCAGGGCATACGGAGGTGTTTGGGCTGAATTCTATTAAGATAATAAAATAACAGTTAGATCCTAGGATGTAAGATTAAATACTGTTCTGAAAAGAAAAAGGACTATCATTGCCATTCATTGAAATATCTGAACATGACAACTAGGCCACACTAATATTAGATTGTTTTGCAAGTTGGAATGTGGGAAAATCAAGTTCTTTCAGACAATAATAAAATATAAACAGAAAATTAGATAAAATTAGGTATTTTAGTGACAACAAAACACTTTACAAGTAATAAATTGGATAGTCAGAACAGTTTTCTCACCACATATAAGCAAAAGGAACCAGATAGTCTAGAAGGCCATATTCAGTACATAACTTGACCTCGGTCTAGAAAAGTCTACCACCTCTAATGTTACTTATTAAGACTGTTTAGCAAGAGACAGAAATGATGTTTAATGCATACCAGGAGATTCTACAAAACTATTTTTTACGCTGTTTCATAGTAAAATTTGCCTGTTTATTCATGTTTTAATGATTGTGGCTATCATTTATTACTTTTTGAAAGTTTACCAGAAGCCAGATCCCATGCTAAACAATGTGTGCTTACTGTATCATAGAATTCTTTCAGTAACACAGTGAAGTACTTTTAGATCAAGTTTTATAAGTTTTTTTGTACCGAGAATCAAACTCGGGACATTCTGCTTGTCAGGCAGGCATTGTGTCACTGAGCTATGTCCCCAGCCCAGTAAAATACTTTTAAAAATTACATTAACAAAAAGTTTACATTTAACTCACAGACAAGGGCTGGGAGTATAGATCAGTGTTAAAAAGCTTGCCTAGTATGCACAAGGCCTTGGGTTCAATCTCCAGAACTAGGAAGGGGGGTTGTTCTACAAGATAAACAGAAGTGGGAAATTACACATCTCCCAGACTACAAAATTTAGGCTTCTAACCCCTACACTATCCTGTCACTGATAAACTAAATGGTCTCTCAGTAAGAGTAAATGGCAAGGAAATATAAATGTAAAATTGCATGTACCTTCCTAGTAAAAGAGGACCCTTGTTTATGCAGTTCCCATACAGTATAATACTGCTTTAAAACTTAAGAATGGAACTGATTTTTAAATAAGGTTTCTTTTTTTTACTGGTACCAGGGATTGAACTCACGACTGTGCACTTGCAAGGCAGGTACTTATGTCACTGAGCTAAATCCCCAGCCCACGAATGGAACCGATTTTTGAATTTACAAAATAGTAATTATTTTCCTGTGACAGCAGGAACCAGATTGCCAAAAGTGGCAATTGTTAGAAGAGTTAAGTTTTGACTAATGAATATAAACTACCAACTGATCTATTAACAAATCAAAAATTTGCTAACTTAAAATTTTTAATTTTTATTTACTTATTTTTTGTCTTTTTGAGACAGGGTCTCACTATGCAGTTCAGGCTGGCCTTGAACTCACTTTGTAGCCTAGACAGATCTCAAATTTTCAATGATTCTCCTGCCTCAGCCTCCTAAGTGTTGGGATACAATTAAGATACCTTTAAAAATCCAAATCACCTAGTAATAAACTCACATGATACATTTTCAACCAGATTAACTCATTATTTATTGCAGTAGACAAGGTTAAAGTATTTTAAAAGGATGATGTTGCCAAAATAATTACAACTCATTCCAACCCATATTTTAGAATGAAAAGATATGACTTGCTCAGTTTCTTTATAAGCAGTTTTCTTCACTGCCACTGTTCTACAAAATATTTCACACAAAAAATCCTGAAATTACAACTATAAAGTCTCAGTAATGAAGACAGCCTTAAAAACTGACCTAAAACGCCTATTATCATCTCATTCTACAGTCATTCTACAGTATCAAAATCTACCCTATTTTTCTGAAGAGGAATTCACACATGAGGTTGAAAGGATGGGAGGAGTCTTTTTTTTCTTGAGTTCACTCTTTTATTTTGCAGTTCATCTCTGTGCAGCCAGTTTAGGATTAAATTTAACTATGTTTGACAAATTGATGTTCATACCTGCTTATATGCTGTGACACTTGTTGAACTAAAAACCTTCTGGGATTGGCTAGGTCCAGAGCTACTATAGCAATAGCTCCCACAGTTCTCACAACAGTTCATGGTGAGGTTGTTGGTAGAATGAAATTTTGAAAAACAAGCATCACTACAAAGACCATGTACCACATTTTGATACTTAACTTCAAATCGAGTCTAGGAAATAGAAACACACATACACACAAAATAAGCAGAGCCAGTTAAAATGCCTCTGATCTTTGAACAGAATCTCAATGAAAGTAAAATGTAACTTACATCAGCATTTTTCTGACACATACTGCACTTAGTTGAAATACTATTGGTATATATGGTAACAACAGGTTTTTTCTTTAACTCATAAGAAGACAAACATGACTGACTGCAGAAATCTTTGTTAGCAGAATTTTCAAATTGAGTTGTGATCACATCCTTTGGATTTAAAATGTCTCTAAAATAAATAACAAAGTTAAAATGAAATATGCAACAACTGTAACTCCTTCCTCTTTGTAAGCTAAGGTAGTAGTTACTAGGGGGCAGTCATTGTATAGTGGGATAAAGCCCTGGATAAAGTATCCGAAAACCTGGTTTTAATAATAGTTCTGTTACTTCCAGCTGAGTGATGATGAGAAAGGCAATTACTGTCTCAATTCTCATGTATTAAAATGAGGTTTATAATTTCTAATTATTAGCTGTGTGAATGAAGAATTTAAAATATACCAGCCCAATGCTCATAGCCAAAAAAAAAATTTCATCTGTTGGAACCAGTGGGACAAGATTCAGTGGTCATCCCACAACTCAGACCCCACCACATGTGTCCTTTTACTACCCGACACTGCCAGTGTAAAAACTTAAAGGAAACAGTAAATAGATTTTTTAAATTAAAATATGGGGAAACATGATATACCAAAGACTAATATAAGAATTAGCATGGTATATAGAATATAGCCATAAATGAAATAAGAATACCACAAATAACTCAACAGTTCTGTAAGATCTGTAGAGCCATTTCGTAAGAGCTTTTTTTCCTTTTGGTACTGGGAATCAAATGCAGGACCTTGTGCTTGTAACAGCTGATTACTGCAATAAGCATTGATAGCAACACCCTGGTAAACAGAAGCTAAGTACTGCTATTCTTCAAACAAGTATAAAAACTGAAGGAAACAAGGGCAGGGGATATGACTCAGCAGTGTAGCACCTGCCTGACAAGTGCAAGATACTTAGTTTGATTCCCAATAATATAAAAAAAAATTGAAAGAAATAGACAAATACTAGCATAGGTGATAAAGTCAAGAACAATTGTGACAGTAATATTAAATGTTACAAGTGTACTGAGTAATTACTATATGTCAGGCATTGTTCTCTTTACTCAAATTACCCAATTTAAATACCACAATAATGCAGGAAGTATTATAATTTTCACTTTACAAATAAGGATATCAAATTATAGTGTGGGTAAACAATGATACCAGGCTATAAACTCAAGCACTTTGGAGTTAATCATTCCACTATCCTGTCTCTTATATTATCTTTATTATGCAAGCCTGTTCCATGATAAATATGAAATAACAAAATTTAATTTTCTAAAATTCACCTAGTCTTAAAAACATGACAATCTTTGAAATCAAATGGATATATGCTTTTATGCAGATGAAGGATTAATTTTGGACAAAAGTAGTATTTTTTTTTTTACTGAAACAGCAATAAATTTTATTTAGTAAGACGAATCTGCCACTTCTATATATATATAAGCAAGTAAGAATTAATTCATAAGGAAAATATGTACATACAAATACAAATATACTCTAAACCTTATGTATTTATATGAGTATTTTTTTCAAAGAGCACTATGCCTTTACATTTATTTTGGGAAAAAACACACCTCTTCCTATAATAACATGGGCTCAAAATAATTTTTTCTAATTTCTTTTTTCTCTTAACTTACAAAAATCCTTAAAAGAAAAATTTAATTTTACGGTTAAATCTCACCATTTAATATCAGTATTCCATTTCATCACCTAGTATGCTGACCTGATGAGGCATCAAGTAGCTTTGGCAATTTGTAGAACTTTGGCACATGTTGAAAAGACAGATTTATCACCTAATCGAGCCTAACCTAATTTAATGTTTTTATACGCTCTAAAGGCAAAGGCAAATTGAGAGGTCAAAACAGTTTTTGAAGGGAGTAAGGAGATAGCTCAGTGGGGAACACTCGCGTTGTGTGATGATGAGGAAGTTAAGTTTAATCCCCAGCACTGCATGTAGAGGAGCATGCACACACACATAAGCAACATCATGGTAAAAAGAAAAAAGCCACAACCAACATGTATTTGGATATGT
Source organism: Cavia porcellus (assembly GCF_034190915.1). Classification (NCBI taxonomy): domain Eukaryota; kingdom Metazoa; phylum Chordata; class Mammalia; order Rodentia; family Caviidae; genus Cavia; species Cavia porcellus. The sequence continues at coordinate 27,269,908 of NW_026947508.1, forward strand.
AAGTAATGCTATGATCTTCAAATTTTAGTTCATTTAATTATATTCCTATAATACTGTAATCTCAATACTCAGGAAGGTTGAACCAGGAGGACTGCAAGTTTGAGTTCCACCTGGGCAATTGAACAAGCCCCTGTATCAAAATTTTAAAAACAAAGCCAGTGCAGTGGCACACACATGTAGTCCCAGCACTCGGGAGGCTTAGGCAGGAGTAGCACTAGCTCAAGGTCAGCCTGAACTACATTAGAGAGACCCTGTCTCCAAAAAAAATTTTTAAAACAATTTTTAAAAAGGTAGGGGTATGGCTCAATGATAGAGTACGCCTGACTTCAATCCTCCAGTACTGAAAAAAAATGTTTTAATACATTGTATTTTGATATGTGATATGATGAAAAAATATCTTAAAACCAGGAAACTAAATTTACTATTTAATATTAGTTTCATTAAAATGACAGTGTATTAAAGTAAGGTATTACAAAGGCATTTGAAAACTAACTGCAAATATTTAGATAAAATATTTAAAAAGTCCCTCTCTCCTTGTTAGTTGGACATTTTTATCTTAGCAGGATTTACTTTTAGATAATTTAGGCTATCTGGGTATGATGGTGTATACTGGGTATCCCAGCACTCAGGAGATTTATGAAGGAAAATTGTTTATAGAGCTTGAGTCCAGCCTGGAATACATAGTGAGTTTAGGGCCAGCCTGACCTACAAAGCAAGACTCTGTCTCAGAAACACAAAACAAGGGCTATGGATGTAGATCAGTGCCACAGTGCCTGCCTGGCAAATGCAAGGCCCTGAGTTCAATTCCCAGTACCAAAAAAGAAAATAGGGGGAAAAAAAAAAGATAAACTAACACATCAAGCAGATAAACTGTTACATATCTCCAAAGTTTAAAAAAAAAAAAAAAAGCCTATAGCCAGGCATAGTGGCACACACCTGTAATCCTAGCACTTAGGAGGCAGGGGCAGGACTGCCATGAGTTCAAGGCCAGCCTGGGCTACAGAGTGAGTTCAAGACCAACCTGAATTACACAGTGAAACTCTGTCTCAAAAAAACAACAACATAAACAAAGCCTAAGAATTAGCTTTTATTTGCAAATAAACAACTGAGGTTCAGAACAGTTCAAATATCTGGCCCAATCTTACTCAGCTTGTAAGTCACAGAGTCACAATTTAAAAATCAAGCAGTTTTTGGTTTTTCTTTTTGAGACAAGGTCTTGCTTTGTAGGTCAGGCTGGCCTCCAAGTCACAATCCTCCTGCCTCAGCTTCCCAAGTGCTGGGATTACAGGTGTGAACTACCATGCCATTCTCTCCCCTTTTTTGGGCAGTGCTGGGGATCCAACCTAAGGCCCCTCGCATGTTCAACAAGTACTTTACCACTGAGCTATATTCCTAGTAATAAAACCAAGCTCTTAACTTTTCTTACTCTATGTTAGTGATCACTGTGAATGCAAACTTTTTTTTTTTTGGGCGGGGGGGTACTGAGGATCAAACTCATGAACTAAATCCCCAGCCTCCAAATTTTTAAAAATTTCATCTGCTTTTTTTCATTCATTTTTCTACTCGTGGCAGCTGCTGGCTAGCAAGGAGATATCTATCTCATGGTATGGGATTCTGGGGTAGCCACTAAATCTAGTCCCATTGGCTCCAGTGGATAAAGCTTGGCTGCAGTTGAAACCTCACAGTATATCCCTAAAATTATAATACGACAAAAACAGGCAAAAACATGCCAAATTCCTCAAATACTAAGTGAGAAAAAAGCTTATGCAACTTTGCTGTTTCTTCATATTTCTAAGCATTATTGTAAAGCAACAATAACCTCATGAAAGTTCACAAGGAGATTACAAACAAACACTGATAGTCATAACTCCTTAGAATTTTTACCTTCTAAAGAATTAAATAACTTTTACATACTACAAAAGTGTTACTATTTTATTCTAAATTTCAGTAACTTTCAAGACAACTGTTAACTAATTTTAAATGGTTGCTGTTCACAATTATAATATATATGAGTGGTCCTGTAATTCCCACAAATGGTTTATTTTTTTCCATAGAAAATTTACACTAAGATAGACAACTGGGTTAGGCAATACTTCTAACACTAAGTCACTTATTTGATGTTGAAAAAGTAGACTAATTTGCAAATTCCCAAGTAAGTTGAAAAGCAACTTCCATAGAAATGTGCTAAATACATTTAAATTAGCACTAGCATCTCTCACTAAACTATACACACATTTGAAAAAGTAAAGTGAAAAGGGATGGCATTAAAATTTTGATACTTGGAACAGTTTGTGCAGGTTTTCTTGGAAGGAGGTGTAAGGAAGACAGGTAAAGGAAATCCAGTGATGCATTGTGTGGAACAGAAGAGCTGAGTAGATCCTGTCTTGTGATACGCAGTTTGCCCCTTATGAAGCATTTTTTTGCAACCAGAACAAAAAACTTTAAGAGCTACAGCTGGAACTGCAGGAAGCAATATATTTGGGGCTGATGATGGGACAGAAAGTTGAAAGCGAGGGGTCAGCTGTTGAGCTAGAAAAACAAAATATGAAGAAAAAGTTTTAGGATTAGAATTATGGCAAATATATTCTACAGTACAAAGTTTCTCAGTTTTCAAATCTAATGCTTTGAAATCCAACACTAATGAAATAATAAGTAATCCAAAACAAGGGGTTTCAAACTTTTTTTTTTTTTTTTAACCACGATCCCTGGTAAAGATTACATTTTAGGGGCTGGGGATTTAGCTCGGTGGCATAAGTGCCTGCCTTGCAAGCGTGCAGTCATGATTTCGATCCCTAGTACCAAAAAAAAAAAAAGAAAAAAAGAAAAAATTACATTTTAAATTATAACTTATTTCTCACGTACATATATTTGTGGAGGATTGTGTATAATTTACTGTCACAGGCCAGGAATTGTGGCATACACCTATAATCCCAGAAATCAGGAGGCTAAGGAGAAGGCCAGCCTTAAACTACATAGTGAACTCAAGGTCAGCATGAACTATAAAATAAGACCCTGTCTCAAAACAAAGCAAAACAAAATACAGAACCATAAACAAGTAATTAAAATGAAAATTTCATGAAACAATCCATTTTTTTACTATATGCATCACATTCTGATGTAATTTTATTTTATTTCATTTTTTAAATGCTAGTAAAGACCAGCTCCAATTGCCTAAAAACTATAGATGAGTAAGATAGAAGAAGTGTGGCCCTTAATTCTACTATACAATAAGCAATGTTAACTGTAACTAACTTTTACAGTTCTGTGTCTTACCTAGAGGACTTTCATTAACTGAAAATACAGCACTGATTTTCAGTTCACTTCCTTGAGTTTTCGGCTGTTGGGCACAAGCATACTCCTTATTTTAAAAGACCAAAAAAAGAGAGAGAAATAAATATACTTAAGTAAACTACAAATTCAACCAAATACTAATTCTATCATTGTTTACATGTTCTAATCATAATCACTTTCACAAAAGTCAAATTTTATTATGTATTGTACCAGATTTAATCTTTATAAAGGCAAACTTTCAGAACTGAAAAATGTTTTTAAAAGTTTTTTGGGGGTTTTTGTTGTTGTTGTTATTGTTGTTTGTTTTTGAGACAAGGTCTCCTTCTGCAGTTCAGCCTGGCCTTGAAATCACTTTGTAGCCAAACTGTGGCCTCGAACTCATAGTGATCCTGCGGCCTCAGCCTTCTGAGTGCTGGGAGTACAAGCATGCACCACCACACCTGGCCATTATGTTTATTTTTTAAATGTACTCAATGTATAATACATAGCTATTCAAATCTCTATAATACTCATTTTTTAGAATGTATTTACAAGAAAGTGATAAAGTGAAACATGCAAGATTTAGAATTTAGATCTAAATTAGTAATTGTAGTCAACAGACTTACTAGCTGTCATATCTATTAATCGCAGAAAAGATACAAAAATTTCAATGCAATCTGTTCATTATACTCAAATTCATCAGTCTAAATCAGATTAATCCTTAACATGACTTTAAAATGTTGTACAATAAATTTAATCTTTGAACACATTAAATGACTACCTATCTTGAAAAAGACTGCCCTTTATTCAGAGATCATAACTACTTATTTTTTCTTTTATTTTAGGAGTTAAAATAGCTTCCTTACATTTTAAAGTGAAGTTTAAAAAGACAATCTGACACCTTTGAAACAGTAATGGTATTTCATCCTTATCAAAATAAACTGTCTACATTTGAAATATCTTTAGACTACTGAATACTAAAATTGAGAACCACTGCATGAATTCATCATTCCTCATGATGTATACTATGCTACCAAAAGAGATGCTGCCTATAAGACTCACACATATGTATTTCTCTATAAGTGAGGAAAGATGTTTAGAAACTTTCCCAAGGGCACAAAGACATTAAGTACACAAACAGTAATCAAATCCAGGTATCTCAGTTCCAAAAACAATGATGTTTCTCTCATAAATGTACAAATACAATATCACTGCTACAATAAAATCAAAATCTGGCCTTCAAGTAAAATTAAGTTGCTTTGTTATAGTTTTATTTCCTTTCTCTAATAACATTTATCATAAAATTATTTCATACTTATTTGGATAATTAATGGCTAACACAAGCTTCATTTACTAGAAGGTACCATGTATGGAAACCACATCTGTTTCTTCACCTCCATATACCCAACACCCAGCACAGTAAACACAACCCAATAGAGAAGATAATGGATTCTGACAGAAGACAGAAACAGATATAATCTTGGCTTTTAAATGAGTTACTGAATCTTCCTTAGTTTTAAATTTCCTCATCTTTAAAATAAAGCTATTACCTAATTCATGGGCCAATACAGGGAAATAAGTGATTTAATAAAATATATAGGATAGGTACCTAAAAAATGCTAATTCTCACAGTTACTAATTTCATAATTATAGCATCTAATAAATATTTGTGGAATGAATTAATACAGGTCCATTCAACTGGCTGTTCCTAAACATATAAACAAATAGTTCCTAAACTATTTGGAACTATTAGGAACAACTGGTTGTTCCTAAACAAATAAATAGTGTTCTTAAACACTATTTACTAATTGGAACTTGCAAAGAGGTACAAATTCAACAAATTATATATACCTCTTTTTACTTATCAAAAAGAATGCTTAAGATTTTAAAGAAATTATTCTGTTTTATCATCAACTCAATCTCTTAATATTTGTACTCCACAAAGTAACTGCTCTAAGTCTTCTTACTTGCAAGTTCAAACCTCACATATTTCTTCCTCACAGATATTTCAATTTCACCAGGTTAAAAAAAAAAAGCAAGTGAGAACTCCCTCAACCTCTTGACTCTCCCTTCATCTTCAAACTCAGCCAACTGTTCTCTTATCTTACAGAAAAAGCAACATTCTTAAAGGGTCCTTACATTCTGAATTCATTTTCTCTCTCCCTTCTTGAGCATTCCATTCTACCCTTCATATTCCACCCTTCTCTGTCTATATAATGTTTTCTTCCTAATTTAAAAGTGAACCTGTTCCCTTAAGAACTACCCTCTCAGTCTGGTATGGCAGCACATGTCTGCAATCCCAGCACTCAGGAGGCTGAGACAGCAGGGCAACTTAAGAGTTTGAGGCCAGCTTGGACTACATAGTTAATTCAAGGATAGCCTGAATTACACAGCAAGACACTTTCTAAAAAAAAAAAGCAAAATAAACAAACAACAACAACAAAAAACCCTGTTCTATCTTCTTTCCTTTACAATCAAAATCTAAAAATACTTTTCTTTACTTCACCTGACAGTGCTAATGATTGTAAAGCCTTTGGTTTGGTTATTTCAATTCATTATGATTTTTATTTTTTGAAGCTTTGTTGTTGTTGTTGTTTAGTTTTGTTTCTGTCTTTTTGAGACACAGTTTCACTGTGCAGTTCAGGCTGCCCTTGAACTCTCTTTGTAGCCCGAATTGGCCTTGAATTCACAGCAATCCTCCTACCTCAGCCCCCTGAGTGCTGGGATTACAAGCATGTGCCACCATATCCAGCCTATGACATCTTACTATTTGCAATGTTTGTGAACTGAATATTTGTGTCCCCATGCCCCCAAATTCGTACTGAAATTCTCATCCCTACAGTAAAAATAGCTGAAGGTGTGGCCTTTGAGAAATAATTAAGGTAGAGCCCTAATGAACAGAATTAGTGCCCTTTTAAGGAAAGCCTGGAGAACTAACTGGCTCTTCACCTCTAAGTTCTCAAACAGAAGTAAATCTATTGCAATTTGTTATGACAGCACCAAATTACTTAGTGTTATAATTTAAATATGGTTTGTCTCCTCTGAAGCTCATTTTGAAATCTGATTCCCTAGGGGCTAGGGATTTAGCTCAGCGGCATAAGCACCTGCCTTGCAAGTGCAAAGTACTGAGTTTGATCCCTGGTACCGATAAAAAAAAAAAAGAAATCTGATTCCCAAAGTAAGAGTGTTGAGAGGTCACAAGACCCTTAAGAGATAAGTATTAACCACTTAACAGTTTACCTCAAACATCACTTGGGCAGGTGTCATTTTGACCAGTTGATTTTAATTAATTTATTTTTAACCAGTTGATTTATGTATTGAATAAATCCAATAAAATTGTCATTTTTATATTTCCTGTTATATTAACTTATAAAAATTAATGAAAAATATGCAATTTGGTTTTTGTTTTTTGTGTTTTATTGGTACTGGGGATTGAGCCTCGCACTTGCCAGGTAGGGGATTATGCCACTGAGATAAATCCCCAGCTCTTAATTTTTGGTCATTCTATATTTAAATAATTGAACTGATAAGTGGTTAAGAATGAATGGTGATTTCTTACAGGACTGAATCAGTTACCCAAGTTGTTACACAATGAAGCTACCATGTTTTGTTTCTTTCATGCCCATTTTCTTGCCTTTCCACTCTCCCACTACAACAAAATAACACTATGCACTCACTAGAAGCCAATCAGATACTAGTAACATGGTCTTGGATTTCTAGGCTCCAAATGTGAGCCAAAATAAACTTGGGAGCCAGCATTTGGGGACTGAACCCAAACCTCAGGCATGCTAAGCACTGTGATACTGAGTTGCATCCATAGGCCTTTTGTTTTTTGTTGTTGTTTTGAGACTGGGTCTCACTATGTAGTTTAGACTCGTCTTAAACTCACTATGTAGCCCAGGATGGCCTCAAATTCTAGGTGGTCCTTCTACCTTAGCCTCCCAAGTACTGGGATTACAGGTGTGTGCCGCCATGCCCAGCTTCCTGCCCCTTCTACTTCTTTTTCTGAGACAAGATCTCACTACATTGTTCAAGATGGCCTAAAACTCGACTTGTTAGTCTCCTAAATAGCCGAAATTACAGAAATAAGCCACTATGCTCAGCTAAAATAAACTACTTTATAATGTCAAGAATTCTGTAGCAATAGAAAGTGGACTAGCACAAATAGTATTCTTCATTGTGTGACTGTTGATAAGTCAATATCTGTGTGTCAGATCCTCATTTGCAAAGTGGAAATAAAACAGTATTTAAGTCTAGGTGAGAAGGGGCTGGGGATTTAGCTCAGCGGCATAAGCGCCTGCCTTGCAAGCAGGCAGTCGTGAGTTCGATCCCTGGTACCGATAAAAAAAAAAAAAAAAAACCGAAAAAGACAAAAAAAAAAAAAAAAAGTCTAGGTGAGAGCAGCATGTGGATTAATATATGCAAACTGCTTTCACCATGTTCAAAGGGGCCGAGGCACCTCAGGGGCATGGTACCTGCCTGGCAAGCACGAGGTCCTCATTTTGATTTCTGGTCCCCCCCCCAAAAAAAAACAAAAACAAAAACATGTTCACGTATTATGGATTATAATAAGCAGAAATAAAAACTCCCTGAAAAACTGGAGAGCTTAACTCTAACTTTACTATCCAAAACAAACTCTTAATATATCAGATAATATTAAACATTTTAGATGTTTCTATTTTCCAGTGTTCTAGTAAGATTGATATTGCATGGAAAATCACATACACAACTTGTTCAGTTGGCCTTCTGATCAGTTCACATCCTTGATCATGAGAAAATACAGCCTAATCATATAGAAGCATTAGAAAGAACCAAGAAGAATTTAAAAGGTCCTTATACATTTAAGTTTTCATTTGAAGATGTTAGGCCAAGTTCCATTATCACACTTTTATATTCACAAAAAACAACATATAGCACAGTACTTGTTAAGTTTAGACATAACATGTAAGGTAAAATGAAAGAAATACTAGACAGTGGGGGGGGGGGACGACTTAGTTTGTATCCCAAGTTGAAACTTTTCCCCTTTCACACAGTTTCTCTCTGTGTAACAGAAGCTCTTCTATTTTAATTACTGAACATGTACTTGGCACCAGTCATTGTGCTAGGAATTGGAGATCAGTTCAAGGCCAGTCTCTGGCTTCAAAGAATGCAGTCCAGAGTATGAATGTAAGGGAAGGAGTTGAAGGATAACAGGATAATAGGATTAGCATGATCAGCATAAAAATAAAATTCACTGAGCAGTAGATGCCATAATAAAAGTGACGTGTACTATACAACAGAAGAAAAGAATAATTCTGTATTTGAGTGACAGACAGTTAAACTTGACCTTAAAAGAGTAGACAATTTTATCAGGCTATCTAGATTATTCCTTTTTTTTTTTTTGGTACCAGGAATCAAACTCAGAACCTTGTACTTGCCAGGCAGGCACTTATGCTGCTGATCTATATCCCCAATGATTATTTCTTCTTCTGCAAGTACAAAAGCAAGGACATAAAGCTGAACAAAATATATCTTTGAAGCCAGGAGTGGAGGTGCATGCCTCTAATCTCAGCACTCAGAAGGCTGAGGCAGGAGGATTGCCACAAGTTCAGGGCCAGCTGGGGCCACATACTGAGTTCAAAACCAGTCTAAACTACATAATGAGACCCTGTCTCAAAAAACAAAATCAGTTCTGGTGATACAGCTCAGCAGCACAGTGCCTGGCTGGCAAACCCAAGGTCAAGTTTGATTACAACTACAAAAAGAACAAAAACAAAATGAATCTTTTAGTGACCTGAAAATAGTAGTTCACAGAAGCACAGATTAGAAAAGGTAGGAAGAAGGATGAGTGATGACACTGAAGGCTAAACAAAGGCTAAATCTGAATGTCACACTATGATTTATTATGAAAAGACAGGGTCTTAAAAGAGCAACAGAGGGGGGCTGGGGATTTAGCTCAGCGGCATAAGTGCCTGCCTTGCAAGCAGGCAGTTGTGAGTTCGATCCCCAGTACCGATAAAAAAGGAAAAAGACAAAAAAAAAAAAAAAGAGCAACAGAGGAAAGGATTTAGCTCAGCAGCTCAAAGTACTTGCCTGGTAAACATGAGGTTGTGAGTTCAATCCCCAGTACCAAAGAAAAAATAAAAGAGCAATATCATCAAATCTATAAAGAATACAAACATCACTTTTCAGAGTTTTGGTCAAGTATGTGACTGAAAGAAGAATTAGTAGGAAATATATGAAATTCCAGATAAGAAATTATGAAACAGGGAAGAAAAATAAGGGACAGATTCAAAACCTATTTAAAAGGTGGAATCCACAAAACTTGGCAAATGGGTACTTCTGGCAGAAAGAGAGAAACAATTTAAAATAAGTGTCATGTGTGCCATGATGCTTTACCTCCACATTCTGCAGACACTGCTTCTAAGGCCATGAATGAGACAAAACCTATCTGGAATCTCTGTTCTGGAATGATACTGGCTGTGAAATGGTGTGAGATATTAAATACTATTTTATTTGTCATTTTAAAATAGTATGGTTTGGATTATGCAATAAAGTCAATAAATATCAAATATAAAGCAAAAGAACTGTCCAACTGAAAAAGTTTGTGTCAAAGTAACAAATTGATTCTCCACATTAATTTTGGAGTTTCTAATCTGGGTCCTGATGGGTAGTCAGAAAGCTCTTTTATAAATACAAATCTGTTTCATATCACTATTCCACTTACAAAAACCAAAACAAAACCTACAAGATCCTGAAAAATTTAGCCTCAAACTATATACAAAGGTATTTCATAGAACACCATAGGACACCATAGGATCTGAAGTCTGAACATCGGGATTGAATAGTCCTTGCCATTTATAAACTGTGACCTGTGGCAAACTACCTACGTCTTTTTTGCTTTGGTTTCCTTTTTTGTAAAAGGGAGATAAGATGGTTACAAGAGTGATACACTCTAAACCTACATAAAGATTATTAAGTTAATAATGTCATTATGACATAGTATATATTGTATATTGATAGTAATACTATCTATTATTACTGTTCATCATCAGCACAATTTTTGTATCTTTGATACAAGCCCACTGGTTTTACAATTTTTTCAAAGAACAATGCATCTTTCCAACTCAACTTGCCTATTTGTAGGTTTTAGAATACACTCCCCCATGTCCTTTACCTAGAATGTTCATTCTTCATAATTCAACTTAAGATCCTTCCCTCAGGGAGATCTTTAAATCCCTCCAAACTACATCTGATTTCCTGTTTGGGGCTTTTTTTCCAAAGCACTGTCATGACATATAAAACTGGATTCATTACTTGTATAATGTGTCTTCTTTATTAATCAGTAAGCTCTATGATAGAGGGGACTTAGCTTACTGTCCTCTCCTGGACCCCAGAGCCTGAACAATAAACACTTACATGAAGGAAGCTACCATTATATATAGAGAATTTTTTTAAATGCCAAATATGAAAAAATGGTATTATATATTACTTTATACATTATCATGTAGTTAGCAAAATTTTGTTCATTCAAAGCACAGAAGGACTGATCTACCCATTATCTTAGTCCAGTGACAGAGAACTTTTTAGAGCTTTCAATGATAGCAAACTGATTTGGCATGTGTACTACAGATTTTCTCCCACTGTCTCAGTTCATTTTGTTTTGCTGCAACACAGCCTGGCAGACTCAATAATTTACAAGGTAAAGAATTTCTTTTCCTGACAGTTCTGGAGAATATGATGTCCAAGATATTAGGGCTGCATCTGGTCAAGGCCTTATTACTGCAACATAATGTGGCATAAGGTGAAACAGCAAGAGCACCCAAGAAAGAGAGAGCAGGAGGGGGCTGAGCCAACTTTTGTAATAAGCCACTCTTAAGTAACCCACTCCTGAGATAATTGCATTAATCCATTCAAAAGGGCAGTACTCTCATGATCTAACCACTTCTTACTAGGTCTCAATCCCCAGTAATGCTACATTGGGAATTAAGTTTCCAAACAAGAACTGTAGAGGATACATTCAAACCACACCAACCATCTAATAGTGAAAAAAATCACTTGGGTTGTTTAAACTTATAAACCAAAAAGCGCCTAGCTAAAATTTTCAATTCAACAGATAAAACTGTTTAAATTTAAAAATCAAGAGGAAATGCTTACCGCAGCATCGTCAGGTTCTTCTTTAATTTTGTCCAGAAGCTCTTGCTGTGGTGTCATTGCTTTATTACGTCCACCATCCAAAGGTTCCTTCATTCTTTCTTATGCAGAGGCGTTCTTCAGTTTAAAACAAACTTCTTGGCAATGGATAGATTGACCCCTAAAACACAACATAAAGACCTGGTATTTATGGTTTTTTTTTTTTTTTCTTTGTGTTTATCTGTATCAAAACGTTTAGGGTGCAGTAAGGAAAAGCAATTCTGGGAGCACGCGTAACTGTATTCTTTTTGTCTGCTCCTTTAGTAGCTACCGTCACATAAGTCTTCTCTCTTATTGTATCTTTAAAGGCAAGTACGGGGATATTTGATATGGTCAAAGTAGCCACGAGAGGAAGTTATGAACCTGTCAGAGAGACCAACTTAAGAAATATTCCATACAGTAAATATTATGACTTGAAGGTCCCATCAGCTTTTACATCTCAAAATAGGGCATATCAACTTTCGCACCCTCACCATAACTAAACCTTCAGTGGAACCCTTCAAAGACCCATTTCTTGGGTTAACTCTATACTTAAAAGAGCTTAAAAAAAAAAAAAAAAAAGCGCTCAAGATCCCATCCCAGGACTGAGGGTATAGCTCAGCAGCATTCCAGATTTAAAAAAAAAAAAAAAAAAAAAAAAATTCCCACCACAAGTAAATAGGTATATTTTTTCTTAAGATGGGCCATTTGAACCTTTCACTCGCTCCCTCCGAACCTCATTGCCAAAACACCTTCCCCTAAACAAAGACCTATTCAGGAAAAAAATTCTTATTACCCCCAAATACATTACTTTAAGTTGTAAGCGTAAATAGTCAAATTACAAAGAAAAAAAAAAAGCTCTCTAAAACTGTCATTATCCAAACAGCCATGGACAGGAATCAGATGTTTCAAAAGCCTGTTCCAAAGAGGTAAGAACTTTTGACCCCTTGCCACCCTGTGGTAACCAACCGGTGTTCGACCCCCCAGGGTATCACACGCGTTTCCAATCCCAGTTTCCACCAACAATTCCCACCCCTGTGCGTCAACACGGGCTCGGAGGGCAAGCCTGAGCCCCACGAGTGCCGCTCATCGCGCCCGGAGGGGACGGGGTTCGGCAGCCGCCACAGGGAAGCCCGCCCCGCGCCGCCTCATCACGTGGCGCGGCCAGCCCCGCCCCGCCCCCGCCCCCCTTGCTGGTTCTCCAGCGGCGGCCAAGGCGCACCCCCCTTTTGTCGCCTCCCAGCTCCTAGAGGAGCCACGAGCGGAATTCAGATAGGACCCAGAGCCCCCACGCCAGGAGGAAAAGTACCTTCTCCCTCAGGAATTTTTACCTGACCCATCGGGAAGCAACTCCGGCCAACACCGCCTGTGTAGCCCCAGGCTCCGCCTTTCCTTCCCGTCATGCCCCTGAGCTGAGCTGAGTGGATTTTTCTCAGCCCTGGTCTCCGCCCTTTTTTCCCATCATGCCGCAGAATTGAGCTGAGTGGACCTTCCCAGCCTGATCTCCACCCACTTTTCCCAAAATGCACCAGACCACAATTGAGTGGGTCTTCCCGGCAGGCCTCTCTCCTCAGTTATGGTTAACTTCTTAAAGAGACCGAGGCTTGATTTTGGAAAAAAAAAATGGGAGATTGGGGGGATTTGGGGGGTGTTACAAGGCTCTGAAAGTGCCTGGCTCTATTCTTTAATGCCCATGTTGATAAAGGTGGTCTGTAATAATAACATAACATAATAATAACTAACATAACATAATAGTAACTAATACCTGACATTCATTAAGCCAATTGCTTGCTAAGCACTTGTGGTCTAACATCCCACTGAATCCTGACAATATAAATGATGATATAGATTAGCTTGACGAAGTCAAAATTTGGAGGTGGGTGTGGTGGCACATGCTTGTAATCCCAGCACTTGAGAATCTGAGGAGGAGGACCACCAAGAGTTCAAGGCCAGGCTGCACTACATAAGTGAGTTCAAGGCCAGCCTGCACTACATAGTAAGAATGTGTCTCAAAAATTAATTAATTAAGTGCTATTTCAGTTATACTCTCACCAACTACGTATGAGAGTTTTAATCACTCAGCATCTTTGCCAGTGATTACTACTAAACATCTTTTTTAATTTTGACCTTTTGAGTATATAGTGACACCTCACCGTGGCTTTAATTTGTCATGTCCTAGGTTACCAATGAGGTTGGCACATTTTTCATGTTTTGGGAAATCTGAATATGCTCTCCATATTTGAACTAACTGTTCAAATCTCTTATTCACGTTTTGGATTTTTTCCCCCTAATCATCCTTCTTATTTTATTAGTCCATGTTGATATTACATAGTGTGGGGTTTGTTTGGAGAAGTGGAGCTTGCATCAAACATATCTTAAACAATTTCAATTCCATTTATTCCTCCTTTTTATTCCCCACCCCATCCCCATCCTTGGTTATCTTCCTGGTCTCCAGTCGTCTACCTCCTAGTTTCCCATGACTTCATTTTATTTATTTATTTATTTATTTATTTATTTATTTATTTAGGTTTCTATATAAAAAGAAAATGTGATATTTAACTTTTTGAATCTGGCTAATTTCACTTAACATAATGATTTGTAATTTTTAGTTCCATCCTTTTTTCAGCAAATGATATGCTTTTATTCTTCTTTATGGTTGAGTAATATCCCATTCATTAAATATACCACTTTTTTATCCATTCATCTGTTAATCAGCATTTAGGCTATTTCTATAGCTTAGCTATTGTGAATTGTGCTATAAACATGGATATGTGTGTATGTGTCAAATACTTTTTAGTTTGAGGTAGTGCCATTTTCTTTCTGATACCAAAACTGAACTTGCACTTGTGCTGCTGAGCTATTTACCTGGCCCCTAATGCCATTTTTTGATTCTTGATATGATTTTCTCTACTTTTGGAGTTCTATTTAGGAAGCTTTGGCTCGTGCCTATGACTTTTAAGTGTTTCCCAATGTTGTTTTCCAATATCCCTGGTTTTATATCTAGATCTTTAGTCTATTTGATTTGATTTTAGTACAGGATGAGAGAGAAAAATCTAGTTTCAATTTTCTGCATGTTCATATCCAGTTTTTTCAGCACCATTTGTTAAAGAGACTTTTTTCTCCAGCATATGTTTTTGGCCCCTTTGTCAAAAATCAAAAGGCTATAAAGGCTTGGGTTTGTTTCTGTGCCTTCTATTCTATTGGTTTACATTCTTGTTTTCATGGTAGTACCATGTTGATTTTGTTACTATAAGTTTATAGTATATGATGTGATATGATAAAAAATACAATTGATGTTTAAATTTAAACATTCTATTACAGTAAAAGACATATTGTCATTAATCTCTCTCAAAATATTCCCCTTTGCTTTGAACACATTATTGCTATTTTCTGAAGTATTTCTAGAGGTCTTTTTTCATGTCTTTAGTTGTGCTGTCATGCCTACCTCAATGTCCTAGATCAACTGAAAACATTTACCTTTCATGATCATTTTGACTCTGGAGAAAAGCCAGAAGTCACATGGTGCCAGATTCAGTGAATGAAGTGGGTGAGGCCACACCACAAGCTTGTCAAAAGCCTGTCTTTCCATTGGATGGAAATTGGCAGCAGCATTCACCATACCTTTTTTTATTAGCACCTCATAAAGACACAAAAGAGGACCTCTAGCAAAATGAAGGGATAAGTATGTTCAAAGATGGAGTATTCTGAGAAGGATTGATGGAAATGTATCTTTTACTCTAGTAAATTTCTTAACTTAAGTGTTTACCATATGTTTCAACCACCCCTTGTATAACTTGAAGTCTGGTATAGTGATACTTTCAGAGCTGTTCTTTTGCTCAGGGTTGCAGGCTCTTCTGGACATTTTCTGATTCCATATGAAATTCAGGATTGTTTTGGCTAGTACTATACAGAATGCTGTTGGTATTTTAATGAGGATTGCTTTGAATCTGTAAATTGTTTTTGATAACATGGCCATTTTCACAGTATTAGTTCTTCTTATCTATGAACCAGGAATGTCTTTCCATTTCCTAGTGTTATCTATAATTTACCTATTTAATATTCTATAATTGTCATTATCTTTTACCTCTTTAGTTTGATTCCTATAAATTTTTAGAAGTTATTGTGAATGGAATTACTTTCCTGATTTCTTTCCCAGTGATTCATTATTGGTGTACAGGATTGCTCTTAAATTTTGTATGTTGGCTTTGTATCCAATGTGACCTTATTTGGAAAAAGGATTGTTGTAGACATAATTAGTTAAGGGAAAGTGTACCTGGTGTGAGCATTATCCACCCTAAGGGTATGTAGACTGGATATACGGGACATAAAGAGGGCCGCTGTGCTTCCTTGCTACTTACTGTTTTGCTGCTTTGCTGCCTTCTACCCACCATGAACTGTTTTTCCTCTGCAGTGTCTCTGTGCTATGCCACCCTGCGTGGAGCCACTCAGCTATGAACTGAAACCTCTTTGATCTGTGAACTAAATAAATCTTCCCTCTTTTAACTTTGGATATAGGGTATTTTATTTCAGTGATGAAAAAAGTAATCAAGGCAGCCTCCTTCCATCACAGCCCCCCTACAAACCCCACTTCACTTACACCCAATCCTAATCTCAAAGGCACTTCAGAGGACCAATCCTATCCTGAATGGATAGATTGCTCCCTGACTCGCACACCCCAGCTATACCCAACTGGTTTCCTGATAGCAGTGTCTCTAAAATACCCCTTTATCAGGCCCCTTATGCTGCAGTAGAGGACTGTCGTGACAATGAATGTGCCTTTTCCTTCAGGGAATCAGAGCTACCCCTCTTACAAACAGCATCAGCTCAAAACAGACTGAACTCATTGAATTAACCAGGGCATTAATTTTACCAAAGTATAAGGCTATTAACACATATACTGATTCTAAATATGCCTACAACATTCTACATTCCATTGCACACATCTGGCAGGGAAGAGGATTTCTAATAGCCAAGGAACAACCATCATAAATGGGAAACCAATTCATGCCCTATTGCAAGCAACCCTTCTCCCAGCCAAAGTAGCAATCATATATTACAGAGGCCATCAGAAGTATTATGGTTTGTGTTTAGATGTCCCTCCAATGCCTCATATGGTCATAGGTAGGGCTTTTTCAGAGGTGACTAGATCTAGAGTTTGTGACACTGAAATTGATTCATGCTGCATTGGTAGGTAGAAGTGCACTAGGATTAAGGGTGTGAGTGCTTCCTGCCCTAAGAGTCTGGATAAAATAAAAAAGGACAGAAAGACACTACTAAAGTCCTTTGTTGCCTTTTTCTACCTTGTAGGTGCAATGAACTGTTCTCCTCCAAGATGCGCCTCTGCCAAGCCACCCTGCCTTGTAGTCAGACAAATATGGACTTAAACTTCTACAGTGTTAGCTAAATAAACATTTTCCCCTTCTATCTTTGGGAGTCATGTATTTTGTCTCAGCAACAAGAGAAAATTAAGACAAAAGGGATAAAAATATGCCACTGAAAGAAACAATACAGATCTGCTGGCTCAGGAAATGGCTTTCAGTTTCTCCTCACCTAAAGATCTCTTCCCTTTATCCAGTTCCCCAAGCCAGATAGAGGGGGAAAAACAGAGGTTGCAGGAATAAAGGACCATCTTCTATAAATTGGGGTGGTATATGCATGGAAAACTCTTTCCTGACAACTCTCATATCCCTCTCCTTACTTAATTACACTCCCATTTTCTGGTAAGTTCTCTGCCCCTTTCCTATTTTCAGATGCATATACATTAGCCCCACAGATGATAATAATTTTACACCAAATCTCAGAAGACATCTCTGTCAGTGAACTTCCCACAGACAACCATCCAGCCTCCTCCTTTTTCTATGCACCAGCCTAACATCCACTTGTCTCCTAAAGATACGCAAACAGATTTCACTCATCTGCTGCCCCCACCAACAGGATCCATTATTTACTGGTTCTATTGGATAGATGCCTTCCCCACCACCAATAAAAAGGTATCTGCTGTGGCTAACTTTCTCTTCACTGGTATCATTCTGAAGTGGGAGCTCCCAGCCTACCTGCAGCCAGATAATGGGCCAGAATTTATCTCTCAGATTTCTCATTACCTGACAAAAATCACTTAATATAAACTGACAATTTATATTCTTTATCACCCCAGTCATCAAGAAAAATGGACAAGTCAAACAAGATCTTTAAAAATACAATTACTATGCTCACAATCCAAACACAAAAACATTAAATTTACCTCCTACCCCAGGCCCTCCTCAGGCTGAGGACTCTATTCCCTATAAACTCACCATGCTGAATCTCTCTGAATTGATGTAAGGAAGCCCTCTCACCAGCAGACAGTTAGATTCCAACTTCTCAGGAAACCAGAATCTGTCACCTGTAAGTACTCTCATCCTAGTTAAATACAACCCATACTTCATTGTGGTCATATGCTGAGTCTCACCATCCCCCAACCAGCCCTGCTGCCTCTCAAGTTTAAGGCACCTCTTTGCCAGGTGACTGGGTCTACATTAGGGTGTTACTAGATTCCTTGTGTCCTAAATAGGACTGACCCCACAACTTAAGTAGCACCTAAACTTAAAGGCTATCCTGATTGGGTTTACTTCTCAGTTCTAAAAGTGCCCAAACCCCCCTTGTCTGCTCCCTACAGGATCCACATCAATCAAGATCTCATCTTTATGGGCTGGGGATTTAGCTCAGCGGCATAAAGCGCCTGCCTTGCAAACAGGCAGTCGTGAGTTCGATCCCTGGTACCAATAAAAAGGAAAAAGACCAAAAAAAAAAAAAAAAGTGGAAAAAGATCTCATCTTTACCTCCTATAATAGAAGAGAGTGACTGAGTAGTGCTTTTTCTCTCTAATTTCTTTTTAAAACATTTCTTGATATTATGGTATAAGATCTACTCTTTTGCTTCTCCCAGTGATCTAGAGATTCTTTATGATATCTGGTTTCAGGGATGTTTTTGTGATTTTACTCCCACCCAACTAGGTGTTTTTTTTTTTCCTTCCATACTCTCATTCTGTTTTCTCCCACTTAGTAGCTTGAATTTCTCTCACATTTAAAAGCCATTGCAGCTGATCTAATGATGAGAGTGAATGGTCACTGCCAACAAATCACATGAATCTGGCTAATCATTGGGAGATGTCTGATTGAGGTAACTATGGCAAATAATATGGTCTTATGCACAGGTCCACAATGTTTCCCACTTCTGGATAGGTACAGAATCCTCTCAAGTGCAGAAGGAGGTCTCCCCTAGCATCTTCCTCCAGCCATGGTTGAAAATCTAACAGCTTTGTCTCTCCAAAATATGCAAGGACCTGATGGGGACAGGTACCACATAGCCATAGAAAACTTGGTCAGATGAGATAACATAGGGCAAGTGCTCACAGGATATGCTGGTCTCAATGATTAGGGATGGGTAATATCTGAACATGTTACCATGAAGGAGTCTGTTATACAGTGTGTTGAATTTAAAATACATGATAGGATGGATACCTAAATACCTGTGACTCAGTACAACATATGTTACTATTCCCCGTATGTGGTGGAATAGGGAAAATACCATGGAACAGATCCCACAGATATGGTTCCATCAGACATTTATGAATCTGCAGCCAATACCTGCTAGTTGGGCAGAACAATGCACATGAGATGTCCTTATATTCTTGGCTATCCTCTCCCCTCTGTCAGAACAAGCCCAAAATTGGGATGCTGTTTACCACCAGTGGCACCATGTGAAAAACACTCCCTGGTGGTTTTACTCCTGACTGTGACCCTCCCAGAAGTAGGTGCTATTAAGGTACACAGAAGTAGAGTCCTTGGCCCAACACCTATCCCATGCATTAAATGCCACCCCCCAGGCTGTAACATTATTAATGGATGAAACACACCAAATGAGAAAGGTAGTTTTTCAAAATCAAGTGTCTTTTGTCCTCTTACAGCTGCCCAAGGGAACATGTGCACCATGCTTCATATATGTTGCACTTTTATTTCAGATAATCATGGTAATGTGCCTGCAGCTCTGCAGAAGACAAACACAAATGTTCAGGCATACAACAAATGTCTCTGGACCCCTTGTAGAATTGATGGAATTCATGGAAGTCCACTATTCTATCTTGGAATCTTTCCTATATGTTGCCTGTTCTCCACCTCCTCCTGTTACTTGCCTGTTTATTAGTGTCATGCCTAATCAATCTGTCTCAAAGATTTCTTACCAATAGGATTCTGGCTGTTTAACATGCAGTTGCCAAAGACCATGCCAACAGAGTTGTCCTTCAGTGCAAACAAAACTCTAACAACTACAATCTCTCATCAGTAAGAAGTAGATGAAGAACAAGTGCACTAGCTGTTTTCCTATCTAACAGGAGAGACTGAAATGAAGGAATCTGACCACTCTCATCCTCCGCCCACCAGAGACCACGCTAAACAATCCCTTTCCCAGGCTCTGAAATAAACCTGTCCTGTTGAGCTCGTACCTAGGGTTTCTCTTGCTTCTTCTTCCTAATACTGCTAATAATACTAAATAACAACAAAGCGTTCTGTTATTTAGCAATAAGCAATTGTTGCAGAACTGACATTTGAAAATAAGATGTTGCTTCTACTGGAACATAAAACAGATCCTGTTGAGGTTGGCTCCAAGCAACAGACAGAGTCTGGAAAGACAGCAAGGACACAGCGTGGCTAGAAGAGGTTATTAAGAGCCAGAGAAAGACCAACTTGTGTTATAATGTGGTAAAATGTTTAGCAGTACTCTTACTTATGATAACAGAAAAAACAGTATGCTTCATGACTTGGTGGATTTGGCTTTGGGTATTTCCATGCAGAATAATAAAATTCTTAATCATTTCTTTTAACCATCTATGATATGGTATGGCCAAAGAGAAATGAGCTAAAAAATAAATTGTTTCATTTTCAAATAGAAAATAGACAAAACATAAAAGGCTGAGGACAGGGCCTCCAGCTAGAAAAGATCATTGGAATAAGAAATGACCTCAGAACAAATGTAGGACGTTACAGGAAAAATGTGGCCTCAACCTCAAAGACAAATGAAAAGTGCAACTCTAAGACATCATAAAGACTTAATCAGCGCCTCACTGACCCTTCCACCCATACAAATGTGCTTTTGTGAAATATGAGTATTATGGTAATCTAATACATACAAAATACAGAGACTTCTGTCTCAGAAAGTTGCTTGGATGTGATTGGGAACATGGAGTAAATCTCAACATTTATAAAACATCCCCAAAGTTTTTAAGAGAAGTGTACTGGCAAAGACAAAACCATGGACTATAAGGGGCAAAGACAGGTTCAATGAAAAATATATCTAGTCTCAACTTTACTGGACAGAAAGAAGCCTAAAATTTACTCAGCTGGAAATGTGAACGATTTCTTATGGATTAGGATTGTTACTATGACATGAAGCCGAGAACAGAGGGGACAGAAACAAAAGCCACAAGAAAATGTGAACTATGAAACCATTCCTAGAAAACAAAATCAGAGAATATTCTCTTCTTCAGAGTAGGGGAACCTGATAATAGGTGCCTAAGTAGAACTCAGAATTTTTTTGAGACACTATGTAGCCCAAGCTGGCCTGGAAATTAATGATCTTGCCTTAACCTCCTGAGTGCTTGGATTGCACCACCAAACCTACCTGGATCTGTTACTATTCTTTCTGTTCTTCCCCTTTTTCAACAGGAGTTTCCAGTAGAGTCCTTATGTCTCTATCGGGGGTGTACTGAGTGTGTAGAGAAGTAGGAATATGAAGAGTAGATGACTTGTTTATTTAATACACCAGTATCTGGGTTGAAGAAATTGCACCTGAACAGCGAGCTGCATGCAAAGAACTATACTTCTAGTTTTTCTTTAGAGGCCTGATCCACACTATGAGATTCTAGACATTGGTCCTATGCTGCCATAATGGTTTGAGACTTTAAATGACTGAGTGAGTATTTTGTTTGGGAGGAGATATGAGAGTGGGAGGGGAGAGGAACAGAAAGACACAGAGACAAAGACAGAGGAGAGACATCATGTCACAGAACTGCTCTGACAAGGTCCCAGACATGTAAGTGGTACTATCTTAGAAGTTCAAGCCAAGCTTCTAGCTGAATGCAGCCATGAAATGATAATTGACAACATCATGTGAAATAGCTGAGCCCAGCCAATCATGAGAAACAACAAATTGTTTTAAGCCACTAAATTTTGAGATAGTTTGCAATATAACAATAAATAGCTAATACACTGAAATAGCTTGTAGCTTTTAATAACTGATATTATTAGAAATTTCCTTTCAGATGTTAGCCTCAAGTATCTGGGCTTGAATAAACCTCAGCCTCCCAGGAACCTAGTATGACAAGCACATGTCATCATACCCAGCAGGAATTGCCTTTCAGCATTGGTGTTCGGTTTCAAGAGTTTTCACTTTCTCCTTTGATGATAAATTCCCAGTTGCAAAATATGTTCTACTTAGATTTAAGTGTACAAATTTATTGTTTATCAGTCTTTCTCCTTTTCATTTTGTACTATCTTGAAAAATAGAATACTCTTTCAATTATTTTCCTCAGATAAAGTTATATATGATACATATCTTGAATCCCTGTGAATTAAACTTCAAATCTCAGCTGGGTGTGGTGGCACACACCTATAATTCCAGCACTCAGGAGACTGAGGCAGGAGGATTGCCTCAACTTCAAGACCAGCCTGGGCTACAGAGGGAGACCCTGTCTCAAAAACGAAGACCAACTATCCATCACAAGAAAGCCCAAAAGGCAATAGCTTGAATAAAATTTTAAGCTCATCCTTTTCTCATATTGCAGTTCAGAGGATAAACAGCTGTGCTTCCTGATATGAGTTTGCACAAGACACTACAATGAGTTCCAGGCCTTTGGCTGCATCCTTTGGGTCCCTAGAGCACAGACAACTCTTTTGCAACAGCCATTTTTGGACATAGTAATCTTGCACCTCATTTTTCATCAGTGGGACTAAATCAGTGTTTATCTTTCTGAGAGTATGAAGGAGGCACGCATGGTTTTAAATTGCGGACTCCAGAAATGGCACATAACACTTCTGATCAAATTCTATCAGTAATACATTAGTGCATATATAACCAGGCAGGGGACTGATAAATAGTATTATGTTCCAGGCTATATTTATAATCCCATAGGAAAGAGAATGAGTGGATTTTACTGTAAGATTAGAAATTTGCACCTCATCTTTTATGGTATTTCCAAAAATTCCAGCAATTTAATCCAAGACTTATGCATTGGTTATGTACAAGAATCTGAGGTTTTAATCATAGTATTGTAAAAGAGAAGTGCAAATCTGGCCTAATCCTCTTTTTTGTAAGATGTTCTTTTTCATGCCTGGAATCATATAAGCTTTTTTCTTTATACTTATTTCATTTAGGATTTTCCTCTTATACTATTCACACACTCCACATTGTGCTGCTGAACACAACTCAACTGGACTTGCATCTCAATAATTTTTTAAAAGGTGGCAGCAACTCATAAGCAAATACACTATACATTAACAATACTTGGTAAGTGTTCATCCTAAATGACAAATATAATCTGAAAATAGCCTCATATCAGTTCCGGTCAGGCTTTACTGCTGAATGAATTTGGATCAGGACATGTGCCAACAGCTGAAATATTTTTTTTTAAATGTTTTCCATTTTTTATATGAAAATCCCAAAGCATAAATAATTTAAATAGCAAAATAAAAGATGAGGGAAACAGATGTAGACTTTTACAGATGGGAAGGGCATCTAGGAAACAAGGGAGTGTTTCCTGGGCCAGGGATTTAGCTCAGCAGCAAAAGTGCCTGCCTGGCAAGTGCCAGGTCATGAGTTCCATCCTTGGTACCAAAAAATAAAATAAAGAAAGGGAAAATAAAAAGGACTAAGATGTGATACGAATATGTACCAACTCCCATGTTGAATGTGTTCACTATGAATTGCAAACACATACTACAAAAAAATAAAAACTTTCAGGACCACAGTGCAGAGAGAAATGGAACAAACTATGCTCTCTCCCTGGCTCCCAGTTTGTGTCCCCTCAGGAGAGGAGCTGGCTCTGAAGAAGTCAAGTGTGTGCTGAAAGCTCTGGAGAGAAATGGCAGTAGCTAACTGGGCCAGTGACACAGGCTTCCGGGGATACCCATAGTTGTGATCTATACAAGCAGTGCATAGTTTTACTCCAAGGGGACTCTTTCACATGGCAGGCAACAGTCATACAGAGATCCCAGAGCAGGCATAAGTCATATGTTATTTTATTTTAATTTTTATTTTAACTTAACTTTATTTTATTTTTTGGTACCAAGGATGGAACTCATGACCTGGCACTTGCCAGGCAGGCGCTTTTGCTGCTGAGTTAAATCCCTGGCCCAGGCATATGCCATATTGCTAGAGAGTGTTTGATCAGGCACTATTCCAGGAAGAGTGTTGACTGTTTGATTTGAGAACTCAGAACAGCTAGGGAGATGGTGTCACTTCAGGGTCCCCAGTTTTACCCTCCCACAGTCTTCGTCAGTGCCTACTAGAGAAACAGATTTAATTCAAGATACACAAATATGTAAGATTTTACAAGACTGACATACAGTGGCTGTCCAAAATCTCAGGTGTGAAAGAGTGCAAAAGAGCTGTCTGTGCACTAGGACCCAAAGGATGCAGCCAAAGGCCTGGAGCTCATTGTAGTGTCTTGTGCAAGCTCGAATCAGGAGGCAGACTTTTTGGTCTGTGCTTAAAAGCACAAGAGTCTGCGCTGAAAGCCAGGAGATGACATCTGAGGTGAAGGTAAGCGCTGAAGCACCTCAAAGAAACAGAAGCAGCCTTCCTTTTCCTTTCCCTTCTGTCTCATTCAGGTCACAAGCTGCCTGTCATGGCTGATATATTGTGTCAATTTGAGAAGTTTAGAAGTTTAAGAGACTCAGTAAGGAGCCAAGATTCTTACTTTGTAAACATCCTTATCCTGTGCAAAAGGAAGGCAAGAAGATTTTATAAATGGTACATCTGCTCTGAGAGGATGTGGGGGTGGATAGCCTGTGTACTGGATAAAGTGGAAAAGAGGCTTGCCCTTACCCCCCTCTTTGTTCTGGCTGCTTTTGCTGGGTGCTTCCTTGAAGTGTTGCCCCGAGACATGCCAACCTGTCTTGAAGCCAGCTGATTATGCACTGAAACCTCCATGAACTGTGAGCTAAATAGACATTTCCTTCCTTCATTTTGGGTCTCATATATTTTTTCCCAGCAGCAAGAGAAAGGTAAGCAAAACACCACCCAAGGGTGGGTCTTCTGGTTTTTGTAAATCCCTTTAGCCACATGCAAAATTATGCTGACCCAATTTAGTTGTCTATTTCTTACTCAAATTGGCAATCAGTTAACTATCACAGTGGGTAGGAAGTAGCCATGGGAGACAGCAATGGACAGGAAACAGGCTGGAGAGAAACCCACCAAGACGTTGGAGCTCAGGCCAAGAAGGACACAGGCTATGTCCCCACAGTAAGAGATCAGACCCAGCCTGAGTTGTGCTGGGTCTGAAATTACAGCATTGAGAATTTGAACCCTTACCTTACTGACTATATCCAGCATGAATCTAGGATATAACTGGCTTCCTTATTTGCCAGCACAGGTGAGGACAAGTCTCATCTAGAACATTGCCACAGTCTGGGGAAAATAGCGGGGCCTCTGGAATAAGGCAGGCACCTCACAAAACCACAGGTCATAAGGCCAGGCAGAGAGAACAGTGAAGTGTAGGATTCCAAAACTGCAGAGCAAGGAAGAAAACCACTCATTCAACAATACAGAGAATTTGTTTTTCTGTTTTTGAACATTTTTTCTTTCCTTTCCTTTTCTTCTTCACAGATTTATACCTGGGGAATTTTTCTTTGTCTTTCCTCCTTTTTTTCTTTATTCTCTTGTTTTCCTTCTAAAATTTTTTCTTACTTTTACTCTTCATATTATTTCTTTTCTTCTTCTTCCTTTTTCATCTTCTATTTCTCATTTGTTTTCTGTTACTATTATCTAAGTCTGCAATGTCCTTCTACCCCTTAGTAGGATGCTTTGTTTCATCTTACTCTCATTGTTTAATTTTTCAAAAATTTTCTCTTGCTTTTTCTCATTCCCAACACCTCTGTCTTTAACAGTATAACTACTAGGGAGCTGGGGATTTAGCTCAGCGGCATAAGCACCTGCCTTGCAAGCAGGTGGTTGTGAGTTCGAGTTCGATCCCTGGTACTGGTAAAAATGAAAAAGACAAAAAGAAAAAAAAAAAGAAAAAACCAGTATAACTACTAAACTTTATTTATTTTTCGATACTTAACTCTATGTTATTACTGTTGAATTCCTTTCCTTAATTAGTACAGGTATTATTGTTGCATTTAGTACATATGTGGTATATGATAGTTGTGGATTTCCTCTCTATGATTATGGGTGGTATATTATAGGGTCTTATAGTTATGTCAATATTTAATTTGTCTTGCACGTTATTGTTGCTAATTTGCTTGATATTGCTAGGGTCACATAATTGTTGCTATTAATGGATTTTCTCGTTATGCCAATACCTGGATTACTTTAGTGACATTAATAATTCTGTGGCCCATTCCTGATGAAGTGGGTGTTGGGCCAGCTACACTGCATTTTTCCCTTCTAAATCAACAGAGGTGGTTGAGTCTTGAGATAGAGACAAAAGACTATAGTTATTCAAGCCCAGAGCCTATCATTGAAAAGCAGACTAACTAAAGAGATCTGCATATTAACAA
This sequence comes from Cavia porcellus, assembly GCF_034190915.1. NCBI lineage: Eukaryota > Metazoa > Chordata > Mammalia > Rodentia > Caviidae > Cavia > Cavia porcellus. The sequence goes on from NW_026947508.1 coordinate 27,296,082, forward strand.
CAGCCTTTTCACTGTAAGTGCCTGCAAAGCACGAAACAAAACAAACAAAAAAGAGAAACATGAGAAGACAAGCAAAAAACCACTTCCCAAAACTCCCATCTCCTGCAAAGCTGATCCTACAGGGATCAACAGGGAGAAAAGCAAAAGCCACACACTTGAGTTATTTGAAAGCATAACAGAGGACATTAAAATCAGATCAATGAGATGCTCAGTGGAATCACAGAAGATAAGGGAAATATTAAACAAAAGAAGCTTACAAAAGATACTAATATAAAGCTACCTTTGCTAAACAAAATTACACAAATGAATGTTTCCCATTTGTGACTGTAAATAGCATACCAGCTCTGCATTCTGGCTACTCTTAGGCCCTCACCCTCACCACCAGTTCTGACCCCACTTCTTCCACAGGCTTCAGAAATGAGGTCCATTTCATTTCTTTCTCTTAGTTTCAGACCTCAAAGTTTTCCCTGAAGCTGCTTCTTTGCCCTTTGCATCTCCTTCTTTTTGGTCAGAAAAGGAGGAAGAGAATTTCTTCTGTGGGTCCCAAAGATCCTTTAGCATATCGATTTGTTCTTTTCTGACTCAGAAATCACCGGTTACATCTGTTACACGTATACCCCTTTAGGAATAGAACCTGTTTTCTGCAACTCCGTTGGCCAGAAAGGACCTCATGGTGCTCTTCTCTCTGGGTTCTCTAGCACTTTTCTTGCCCCCTGTATTGAGCACATTGTGTAAGCAGCTCTCAACAAATGAGTTGCTTCCTTGAAAATAATTATAACACCTTTATTAAGAAATGGTTCATATACTATACACTCACCCATTAAGATAGTGGTACATTACAGGATCTTGCTTACAATAGATTTTGTAAACTCACAGTGTTGTCCAACCATTACTGCAATCAACATTAGAACAAAGAAACCCTATACCTATTAGCAGTCATTTTCCATTTCCCACCAATCCCTATGCCATCCCAGTTTTTGTCTGTATAAAATTGCCTATTCTGAACATTCATGTAAGTAAAATCATATAATATGTGATCCTTTCGGATTAGCTTCTTTCACTTAGAAAAATGTTTTTGTTTCCTCCTTGTTGTAGCATATATCAATACTCCATTGATTTTTATTGCCAAGTAATAGTCACCTATTGAATGAATACACCTCATTTTATTTATCTGATTATCAACATCAGGTTGTTTCCACTTTTTGTCAATGTGTAATAGTCAGACTGTTATAAACAGTCAGGTACAAGTTTTTGTGTGAACTATTTTTTCCTTTTTAAGACAGAGTCTTGCTATGCAGTTCGGGCTGAGCTTGAGCTCATTTTTTAGCCCAGGATGGTCTTGAACTTGCAACGATTCTCCTTCAGCCTCAACGTCCTGAGATTATAGGCATGTCACCACCCCAAGCAATGTATGCACATTTTTCTTTTTTCTTGGATATGTACCTGAGAATAGTATTACTGGATTAAATGATAACTCTGTTCATTTCTGTCTAATCATTTGAGAAACTCACTATATTTCAAAGTGGCTGCAACATTTTACTTTACCTTTAGAACGATGTGAGTGTTAGATTTTTTCCTTCATTCTTGTCAACATTACTCATTATCTCTCTTTTTATTTGTTTGTTTGGTTTTTTTTTCTCTTTTTTGAGATGGAGTCTCACTATGCAGTTAGGCTGGCCTTGAGCTCACTTTGTAGCCCAGGCTGGTCTCGAACTTGTAACGATCCTCCTGCCTCAGCCTCCCTAGTGCTGGGATTACAGGCGTGAGCCACCATGCCCAGCTTATCTCTCTTTTTAATTATGGTCATCTTAATGGATATGGAGTGATATCTCTGTGGGTTTTTTTTGTCTTATAACTAATAAATGTCTTTTCATATGTATATTAACCATTTGTATGTCTTCTTTGATGAAATAAATTCAAGATGTTTTGCTCATTTTAACTGTCTTTTTAAAATTATTGAAATGAGTTATTTATATATTTTATACAAAAGACCCTTTTATATCCATATGATTTGCAAAAAGTTCATCTCATTCTTTGGGTTGCTTTTTTACTTTCTTCATAACCTCCTTTACAAAAAATTTGCTAATAAGTTTATATTCTTTTTTTTTTTTTTGTCTTTTTCTTTTTTATCGGTACCAGGAATCGAACTCCTGTTCAATAATCCAGGAGAATCTGTAACATGAAATTGAAAACAGTTTATGTTGTCCAGGTCAATGACACAGGGTGAACACAAAAATCTGTTTACATCTAATATTCTAAGTATTGGCAATTTAGCATTTTTTTAATAAAACCTTCAAAAGAAAAATAGAATTTCTATTATCACCTTACTTTTTATTCTAGCTCTACAAATTAAATTATGTACTTCACAGACCAAAGACAGCATTAAAGTTTTCTGATTTGAGACAAGGTTTTGGTTTTCTTTTCAAAATGACTAAATTACACTCTCTGTCTAGCTACAATGACAAAACATTTCCACGTATATCAGCTGTTGATCAGAATATGCTTTTAAAAATATAATATGATGATACATTTATAAATTCAATAGCTCCATCTTTCTATCATGGTCCAGAACTAATGCAGGTTGATGTGGTTTTTGCCAATGTATTTGTACATTCAGTAATTTCTTTCTATAAAAAATTCTAAATAAAAAAATTTTAAAGTTCTGAGACTACTCCCACTCTCCCAAAATATGTCTCTTCAATGTACACATCACACATAAACCTACTGCCTTGTGGATTTTGCAAAATCCACACTTCTCGCTGGGATCCCACGAGTTTACATCTGTTTATATCTGTTCGCTTTCCAACAAGGAGCTATCATCTAACCTTTCTCTTTTTACATTAGTTATGTTGTCTGTAATGAACAATAGTGGTCATTCCAAAGAAAAACTTCTGCTGCTTCTTCTCTGATGAGATTGCGGGTTCTTCCCAGGAATTTTAATGTCAGTTCATCTTCTTCCTTATAATGCTCAAAACTGATATCCAGGCTCTTCTTTCACATGACCACTCACTGTCGTTGCTGATGCCAGCTGCAGAGACATGGGACAGCTTATGGCTGAGATGTAATGAATGTTCCATTTGTATAGGATAACAAGGTCCCTTTGAGCAACTAGGATGACATGTAGAAGTTTATCACTCAAAGACTGATTTAAAAGTTTGGAGGTTTGCATAAATTTGACCCTGTGATGTCTTTTTGAATACAGAATGGGTTTGGTTTTTCACAGCCTTAATCTCAGTCTTTGATGCCTTATCAGGTTTTTGTTTGTTTGTTTGTTTTGTTTTTGTTTTTTTAATTTTATTTAAGGAGAAAAAAACAGAAAAAGGGTATAAGTTATACAGAATTTCAGAAAAACATAAACAGTAGGAAATCACTAGTTAATAGATTACATATTATCATCTTAGAAATAGTTGTTCAAGTTACAAAATTAAAGCATATAAAGTGGGCATTCAAACAGTGAGACTGCAAACAGTTCTGTTCAATGATCCAACAAAACTCAGTAGTATGGTTATCTATCTTATACACTTAAATATACATGCAGTTATATCCTTTAGAGCACTTTCTTTTCCTCTCTTTTGTACAATGACAATTACACATTTTGGGTTTTATTACTCCCACGGTTCTTATTACTTTTTTTTTGAAGAGAATAAAACCAAATGTGATATAACAAAGCAGAGTCAGTCAAATCAAAAGGACGGACATAATACATAACGTAAAAACAAAATACAAGGTGATCAACAATGGTTACCATAATGCCTCTGCTATCTTAGAATTGCCTATATCATCAGTTATAATAATATTGAACAAAACAGTAAAGAACAAAACCAATAAAACCAAAACATTGGAGACATTACAGGACTTCAAAAGAAGATAATAGTTGTTGGGAGCCGCAGCCCCGAGCCCGGTCGCCTCACTTGGCGGACGTGAGGCCTGTAGTAAAGAGTAAAGCCTGAGGTAGATTACCCCTCCCATCGAGCACGTTAGTTTCCTGCTTACCGCGTAAGCAACCCGCTCAACAATATAGTCTGCCTGGCAACTGATGATGTTAGCCAATCAGCTTGCCTTGCTTACTTTAACATGATTGGACACTGTATCCGTATATATACTGGTGCCACCCCTGGGGGGGAAGAAGAAGCCCGGAAGTAGAAGCCCAGAAGGAGCCGCGGGGAGCGGACCAAAGGAGGCTTCGGCTGGGAGCGATCCCAGGGCAGGCTGTACGGAGAGAAAATAAAAGAAAAGGTTGTCCACTGCCAGACTTTGTCGTGTGTCCTTCCTGCCGGCCGGGAGCGACATCGACAAATAGTCAAACCAGAATGGGCGTCATAATGAATCTTATTGTCTTCACAGTTGTTGCCTATACTATTGAACTTGGTACTATCAAGCAAAACAGAATAGAGGAAAATCAGTCAAAACAAGATGGTGAGAGCAATACAGGGTTTCAAATCAAGTTAATAGGAAATCAAAGTGGGTTACTATAATATATCCTGCTATTTTTTATTTATTAAAAAATAAAAATAAAAAAGTAAATAATAAAATGGAGATTGAGATAAAAGAGGGCAACAACAAAACAGCACAGATCAAAACATAATCATTTAAGCAAAATAGTGCTTCACCACAAGATATCCCGATAAAAGTAGTTACCATAGTGTCTCTTTCCTTGAAATCTTTGAGTATAACTTCATATACTATAGCATCAAACATATCAAGACAATGTAAAACCATTCAAGAGAATGACAGTATTACAGGGTATTTAGAATCAACTAACAGAAAATGAACAATGGTTTCTGTATAATCTCCTGGTCTATAAAAGCTTTTGTTTATATTATCACATATAATAAAATCTGATAAGATACAACATGTTAAGACCGATGGAGACAGAAGAATAAAAGCTTGATGGGACTTCAAAACAAGATGATCTTAAATCAGCACTAGCTATTATGATGTCTTGTTTTCTCCAAAATAGCTGTTCATACCATCCAACCTTCTCTGCCTCATTTCTGTTAAGCTCTTTTTCTGTCATTAGTTGTCAGTGTGTCTTCTTCATTTCGCTTTCTGCTCCATTCATTGTGGCCTCTCTGCCACTGTTTCTCGAATCTTGGTATTTTTCTTTTTTAGAATGCCCTGCAGTATTCTCTGTAGAGTTGAATTGGTGGTTGCAAATTCCCCTAGTTCCTCTTTATCCTGGAAGCACCTTGTTTTTCCATCAATTTCTAGGGACAGTTGTACAGGATATATCAATCTTGCTGAAGATTATTATCTTTCAAAGCTTGAATTATTTCCCCCCCAATGCTCTTCGTGATTTGATGGTTTGTGCCAAGAAGCCTGCTGTAATTCTGATGGGTGTTCCCTTGTAAGTGATCTGTTTCTTGTCTCTGATGGCTTTTAATATTCTGTTGGATTAATATTGGATTTCTGGAATTTTGATTATTATATGCCTGGATGTAGTTCTGTTTCAGTTGTAAGTAGCTGGGGTCCTGTGTGCCTCATACATCTGAGTATCTTTACCTTTTGCTAAATTAGGGAAATTCTCCTGGATTATTTCTGTGAATAGCCTTTGTAGTTCATTTGTTTGTGTCCCTACTTCTTCTTTTATGTTCTTAATTCTTAATTTATAGATCCTCTTATCATCTTCTAGCCTTTGTATTATTGCTGTTTATTTTGTTATTTTTAAGAAGTTTTTCACTTCATGCTCCCACATTACAAATCTGTCCTCCAAAACTAACCTTAGTTTCTTTCATGCTGTTATGCCAGCTTTCGATAGAGTTTTTAGTTTCCTGGTAATCTCTTTGAAGCTGCTTCATATATTCTATGTTTTCTCTATTTTCTCCATCAAACAATTCTTCCCTTTTTTTCTGTTCTTTCATTCCACCATCTGTTTTTTCTTGGGTGGTACTTAGCATTTCTGTAACTATTCTACTTATATCTTGCTTTACTTCATTAAATACTTCACTTTTGAACTCATCTATGAGGCTCTGGAGATATCACTTTATGTCTGTTGGTGTCAGTTCTGATATTGCATGTTTTCTGTCCTCATCCTCTTTGCATTTATCTTTCCTGGATCAGTGTTCTCAGGATTGGGGGCCGAGGACCCTTTCTTGTTGCCTCCTCTTCCCATACTTTTTGTTCCTTCCATACAAGCATATATAGGAGGCCCAGTTTCTTTCTTTGTGGGTTAGTTTGTTTGAATCTACCTGCTAGGCATTCCTGCCTACTGCAGTGTATTAGGGAGACACAGACCTGGGCAGTCTCTCCTGGGCCTGCCCCTCCAGGTCAACCTACTGAAGGCTTCACTGCTAGGGGGCACCACCAGGCGCTGGGACCTGGATTGGGCTAGCCTACTGGATCTTAGTCTGCAGCATCCCCCAGGCCTAGTGCTCCCCACCAATCCCGCTTGAGAGGGGAATATGTGACTAAAGTCACTGCAGCATCCTGTTCCGGCTAGTCTGCCAGGTCCCAGAATGTCCTCTGTTGGAGCCTCCTAGTCTATGGAAGGGTCCCTGTTCCTCTCACCGCAGGTCGATGCAGGGCTCCCCACCAGTCCCGCTCTCAACTCCTTTCACTGATTCTTACTCTCAGAGCTTTTGCGTCTCTGTCCCTGCTGTGCCAATTCAGACGCAGCAGTGGCAGCAGGAAATTCAAATCGTGGTTTCCAGAGGTGCAGGTTCCAGCTTTGGTGCTGAGATTTTATCTGTTCCTGTTATAGCACCGGGATTGCATTTCCAGTTGGTTTCTCTCAGCTTAGTTTGTTCCTGGGTCAGCAGGGTATATCTCCTCTTACTTAGGACTCCCACACCATTCCTGGATTCTAAGCTGGCTATCTCAGAGAGCCTCCGTAGCTGCTGTTATATATCCACCATGTTCTCCCAGAAGTCCAGGGGTTTTTTCCCCCTCATTTTAAGTGGCCTATGAAAATTTCACTGGAATTCTGGCTCATCAGCATTTAGTTTCACACTTTTGATGTGCACCAATTTTTCTTGGAGTATCTGTGGTTATGTTTTACTTAGAATGAGTTACAGGTTTGGTGCATTTGGAGTTTATATTTTTTAACTCTACAAAACACTGGCTGTGGTATCATTCTGAAGGTTTGCTGTCTCCTTAGACTCCATTTCAATACTTTCAATAATATTCAGCTTTTTTGAATTTTGGTCAGACACATCACAAACAGCATTTTCTAAAACATTAGAAAACATTAGAAAAATTTCGAACCTTCTGGTTCAAAAGCAGTACCAACCACCTGTAATTTTGACTTATTAAACTTGGTAATCTGTGTATCATTAGACTCTGTGTCTTCACAATAACCTAATGGCTCCATTTTATTTATTTGAAGGGAATTCTTGGCTTTATCAACATCCATGGTATTCAGTTCCAAATTATACTCTGTCACTTCACGCCCTGGGACTAGACAAACCTACAAGATTCTTTTCGGTGTTATTTACCTTTATACAACACCACCACCTGAAATACCAGGAGAAGATTCAGGTTCCTCAATAATTTGACTGTATTCATGGGGTAATTTTGCTATCTCCTTTGACTCTTGTTCAGGTGTTCAGGTGTTTGCCTTCCTTTCTTCAGTGTTCTCATCCATTTTACCCAAAATGGCATCATTCTCTTCATCTTCTCCCTTATCTCAAAATTTAAACCGTGGGCTGCTAACAGTGTTAATTTTGCATTCCATGAGAGCTTCACTTTGCTTTTCTTCAGTGAAACACAAGGCTCTGAAAGAAATGGACAATTTAATACATGAAATGGTACACTGGCTTCTCCCTGATTTTTTAAATTTTATTTTAAAGGTAGTAAAATACAATCACTTTAAAATACAAAACAAGACAGAACAAAGCCTAGCAAGACAATGCAGTAAAACTGGTACAGAACTTCACAGCAGGATACTGGGATACAGTAATAGGTACCATACTGTATCTCTTTATCTTCACAATAGTTGTTCATTCAATCAGGTATAGGAAAATCAAACCAAAAACAGAACACTATAAATCAAACAAAACAGAATCAAAATAATTACAACAAAGTGAAAGAGTGAAAACAATATTGGCCTTCAAAGGCAAGATAGGCAAATCCCCCATATTTGCTATTTTGTATACTGTCATCCTCCCAAGAGATGCTCAGACCTCTGGCTCCAGGTCAGCATAATCAACCAAACAATACAAGCATTTAGTTGCTTTATGTACCTTAGCTGCTATCAACTCCGGCTGACCTGGAAACCACCCAGTTGTTAATGGGGTTGGGGGAGTTGCAGGGGGACACGGGACATTTGACTCTCAGCTCATGCTCCGGTAGGTCCATGGGAGACACTGACTTGTTCTCTCCCTGGCCCGCCTGCAGCTTGCTCGCAGCTTACCAGGAAGGACAGCTCATTGCTTCCTTGGTTGATCCCTCAAGTTACAGCATGGCTGAAATTCAGGAGATGCTGACTTTTTCTCCTCCCTGATTATTGAAGTTAGTCCTGAAATCCAACCCAGCATCCTCCTTCAAGGCAAGATGACAATGAACAATGACTTAAATTCACTGACACTTCGGGTAACACTTTGATTTGTCCAGTATGCTGGCTGCTCTTTCTCTTCTCCCTATGGTACTCAGATTTAAGTGAAGACAGACTTCCTCTTAAACTGACATCTTTCTGGTTGTTTCACCCCTACCTTGAGGGCAGATACAGTCTTCCTAAATGTTTTTTTGTCCTGCTTAACTGTGCAGCATTTGAACACTTGACATTAGCTTTGTTGCAAACTGTTTCTTTTTCTGTTAACAAAATTATTTTCTTTTTTTTTCTATTATTAAGTTTATTGATGAAATTTAGGTATACATACTGTCACATTCATTATAGGGAATTTGCACCTTTACATGTACATGATAGATATTGGTACTTTTCCCCCATTCCTCTCTTCTCTCTTCAATTCTTCTTCCTCTTCTTTTTTACAAAGCTTTGTTTCCAATTTTATCCTTCTTTTCTCATCTTTTCTTTCTCCTTTCCTTCCTTTCCTTTTCCCTTCTCCCTAGTTCCCCTTTCCTTGTGAACAATTTATTCCTATTTCAAAATATATATTACACATTTTGGTTCTTACCCTTTCAGTTTCTTACAGAAGAGACGATGCAATATGTACATGTGTGTCCTATTTATTTCACTTAAAATTATGGTGTAAAGGTGCGTCCATTTAGCTATAAATGCCTCAAGTTTATCCTTATTTATGACTGTATAGTACTCTGCTGTGTTTTATTTTAGCCATTCATTGTTTGATAGGCATTTGTGTTGTTTCCAAGATTTAACTAATACAAATTGTGCCTCTATAATCCTGGGTGTACAAATATCAGTGTGGTATAATGCTTTTAATTTTTTTTCAGAAGATATCAAGATGGGAAACAACTAGGTTAAATGGAATCTCTAGTCCTAGTTTTTTTAGGAATTTCCACACTGATTTTCATAGTGATTGTACAAGAGCTACACTTCCACCAGTCCTGTAGAAGGGTTCCTTTTTCCCCACAGCTGGCAAGTGCTTGTTAATGGTTAATTTCTTAATAATAGCCATTTTGGGGGTTAGATGGTATCTACATATTGTTTTAATTTGCATCGCAAGTAACCAGTGATGTTGACCAATTTTTTTGTGTATTTATTTGTTGTTTATCCTTCTTCATCTGAGAAGCATCTATTCATCTCAGATACCATTTTTAATCAGGTCTTTAAATTTAGGGGATCTGATTTTTGTCAATTCTTTACATATTCTAGATAGTAGTCCTTTGTCTAAAGAACAGCCGGCAAAAAGTTTTCCCACCCTGGGTAGTCCTTTCGCTCTTGATGGTTTTTCTTGCTATGCCCGAGCTGTTTAATAAGATGAGATCCCGGTTGTTGATTCTTTGTGATAGTTCCTGTTCACTCAGTATTTTGTACACAACTTGATTATGCAAATCCACCACAGAGAAATGACACAATGATAGAAGGACACAACTGATACAAAGATGATGATGGTGCTGATTTGGTGTCCTTCATACACACAGCTGGGGCAATATTCCTGCTGGTTATTTTAAAGGTAACATATGAATTCACAATTCTGTTTTATCCATCAATAGTTTCCATTTAGGGGCTGGGGATTTAGCTCAGCGGCATAAGCGCCTGCCTTGCAAGCATGCAGTCGTGAGTTCGATTCCTAGTAGTGATAAAAACAAAAAAGACCAAAAAAAATAGTTTCCATCTTTCTCCTTGTTGAGCTATATTGTTGAGTTCTATATTTCTGACCATGATTCTTTTCAGTTCATCCCTTTGGGCTGAGTCTCCATCACTTCATCTAGGTCCTTATTCTCAGAGTGATGTTTCATCTGTGCAGGCAAGACAGTTGAGAACTTGCTATTCATGGCAAATGAAAGTATTGTATGTGCTCTTGAACTGTAAGTAGCATGGGACCTCTTCCTTACTTAATCAGAAAATTGAAGGCTCAGGAACATTCAGAATCATCCTTAACGGTACAAAGATATACAACCCTGTCTTGGCAGATGTAATGAAACAAGTAATTTCCATATGAATACATTACTTTGTTATTTTTAGAAAATATATTACCCAGAATTTGCTCTGTCACCTTCAGGAAGTTTTCTTCAGGGCCAGGGATTTAGCTCAGCAGCGTAAGTGCCTGCCTGGCAAGTGCAAAGTCATGCATTCGATTCCCAGTATCAAAAAAAAAAAAAAATGTTTCCTTCACATTGAGCATGTTTGGCAAGGGTAGTAGTTCTCCAGGCAACAACAGCAAAAAAGATGGCCATAGCTTCAATCTGTCTGGGCACTTTCTAGAATACAGGCTCAAAACTGAAGAATTCAGGTCAGCCCAAGGAGGCTGGCTCAATCCTATGTTATTCTGCTGTACGTTACTAGCAGCTACTGAATTGATTTCTCATGCTCTCTTGCCATTTTTAAGACATATTTCTTTTCATGATCATTAACCACAATCCTGTCTTCTATATTTGAGATTCTGACCAGCATTAGCTCATTCTGCTGCATATATTTTCAATAGAAGTATTAATCTCCTGGAAATCTATTTTAATGTTTCATGGATTCCTTCCTTTTTCCTATGTCAAGTGTTCATGATTTCTATCATTTTGTTTTGCTTTGTTTAGTCTTGTTTGGTTGAGACAAGGTCTCACTATGTAGTGCAGGTTGGCCTTCAACTCACTGTATAGCCCAGGCCCTTGAACTCCTGATGATACTCTTGCCTTAGCCTCCCAAGTGCTGGGATTATAGTCACCATCATTTTTATAAGCTCGTCTATTTTTTATCTGTATCTTCTCTGGAGTCACTAAGCATGTCTTTCATTATGGTCATCACCTCTATGGTTATCTGAGAAATAATTTCTGATTGTTTTTCTAGAGCCTCATTCATCTGCTTTGTTACTTCCACAGTTACTACTTCAGAGTCCAGATGTTTGGCTTTCACATTACTTTACCTCATTGCCCCCTACATTTGCCTTTGGTAAGCTGGACATTTGGGGTTGTATCTTAAGTGTCTTCTCATTTTCTATATTTTTTAGTTTAATTTCTGGGTTCTTACTGGCATATTACTTATGGTGAGTAGCTTCATTGCTATTATTGAGAACCCTTAGAAGATGAGATGACGACTTCTCAGAGGTATTTTTCAGATGTACCTGGCTTTGGGTTTTTGGGTCTATTACAAGACCTAGCCCTTCAATTTATTGGGGATGACAAGTTGCTGCCTATTTCACCCAGCCCCTGGATTTGGCATTGGCCTACAGTATTTTTATGACCCTTAGGCAATCTCCGGATTTGTATATCAGGAAACATTGGTTAGAACAATTATGTCACTTTGTCTAAAGTCTAGAAATCACAATCAAGAAAATGACAGACTGTGGTAAATATTAACTTCCCACTTTTAACCATATGAACCAGATTTGTGATTATATAACAAAATCTAAAACAAAACAGAAAATTGTATGCAGTAAATAAGCCCTCAATATGGCAATTTTATGTTGTGGGAGGAAATTTAAAAGAGCTCGGGGAAAAGCATAAAGAAAAAGAAGAGGAGGAAGAGATTAGAATCAAGACTATAGGACAAAGGAAGATCATGCAAACTAAAAACTGTTGAACAAGATAGGAGAGAAAAAGAGAGGGCAAAGAAATGAAAACAAGAAGAGAGCAGACCATCGAAAAACTAGAAACTGTGTTTACACTCATATAAATCAAAAACAAACAATGACCAAAAAAAGGGGGGGGGGGAACCAAACAGTCCAAGGAGTCTCTGCCTGAGTCTCAAAATGGGCTGCCAGAGTACAGATACAAACTGATTAATCCCAGCGAGCCAGTCATAGTTGTGTGGCAGAGTAATGGATAATCCCAGAAAGTCTGTAAATTTACTTCCACTGGAGGTCAGGCTAGTTTCTGGCTATGAGGCTGCAACCATATTTGTTTGGTTTACAACAATCTGTGCATCTCCTGTCTTTGGTGGTTTGAACTGGGCTCCTTGAACTCCTGCCGACTTGCACTCAGCAGTTTGACCCACATCTGTTCTGAGTTCCAAGTTCAGTTAGCCCCTCTCCAAATGGCTACTGGCCATTGCCGGGGAGACATCTGGACCCAAATATCTCACCAGTCACTGCAGTCTGTTACACTCTGCTGGTACATTTCTCTATGGAGGCCTCTGTGGTTGTCAGTAATCACAATGCACCTGAAGGTTCAAGCTGCTCTTCCCATGCAGAGAATCCAGCCTCTAGGAGAGAACACTGCCTGCTACCTCCTTCTGCTTTGTTGAAATCTTTCTTTTCACTCTTCCCATGGTCTTTAGTGCTCTCTTCAGATCTTTCCAGGACCCAGGGACCCACGTCCCTCCTTCTTCTCTTCCTCACATTGCTATATTCCAGTGTCTGGACACAAAATTTCCAAGAGGCTGTTTCTCTGCTTCTCATCACTGCCATCTCCCTGAGCCCATGAACTTGCAAGGTGAAGAACTCAAACTATTCAGTGATTATCTTGTTACTCCCTCTGAAATCTGGCTACTTGGTTAGGATCCCTGCAATACTACTCACTGCCTGCATGACTGAACAAGATATTTAAACTGTACTTCAGTCTTCTCACCTATACAAGATGATTTTCATGGTAATCTGAGTTTTCTTCTATTTTGTCTGTCAAATTGCTATTAGAAAAAATCAATTCATCAGTGGTATTACTACTACTACATTCATCCATAATATCATTAAGACCAGCAACCAGCTCCACCTAGCAAGTGCCTCTGCTGGATACCTGAGGAACATGGTGGCACAGAGAAGGAGGAAGCCTGTTGGTACACTAGCAACGGGGTACGTGCAGGACCTCAACATAGCTGTCACAGCCTCAGCTTGGGCAGAGGGACTGCTACTGCCCACAGTGTCCCTGGATGTTGACTGGGCCTACTAAGCACCATGAGTGCAGCTACCACTGCCTGGTGTCCAACACTCTCTGGCCTGAAGCAGACTGTGAGATGCTCTAACACCCTGCATCAATCCATGTATGGAGGTGGTGAGGGAAAGAGCCCATGATCTCCTTTAAAGCACAAAAGTGTTTTATTTCAATGATATACAATTTATATATTTTTAATGATATATTTTTTCTTGTGTGATTTTTAGTATAATGCATTAAAAAACCCTGCCTAATCCAAGAAAATACTAAGTATTCCTGTATTTTCCTTTGAGATTTTTATAATTTTATCTCAGATCTCTTCAGTCTTTAATCCTTTTTAACTGAGCTTTGTACATTATATGTAGGGGGGCCCAACTCCATGCTTTTGAATGTGGTTGTCCACTTGTCCCATAATCATTCATTGAAAAGACTATTCTCTCTTCCACTGAAACATACTTGCGTGTTTGTCAAAATGAATTGACTGTAAATGTGAGGGTTTATTTCTAAATTCAACTTCATTACTCTATATTTTTATCTTTAAATGTGTCTTAGTTACTTTTCTCATTGCTGAGACAAAATATCCAACATCCAAAGTTAAGAGGAAAGGTTTGGCTCAGTTTATAGACGTTTCAGTCCATAGTTGATTGGTTCCAAGTCAGGGAGGTGTGGCAGAGAGGCACCACGGAGAGAAGTAGCCCATAGCAAGCAGGCAGGAGAAGCAACAGCAGCTGCCTTCTTTCTGTACCTCTGTATTTCATCCAGTCACAAGCTTATTGTTGGTGCCACCATGCCCAGGGCAGACACCCTTTGTCTGATACATGGTACATCACTCAGTGCTTACTACAGAAACATATATAAGGATTTATAAGATAGGCTTACGAAGGCCCCCTGTAGAGTCCGGTGTGGAAGAGAACAAAGGGCTGTCTGCACACTGGAAATCTGAAGGATCCAGTGAAAGGCCTGGAGCTCATTGTAATAGCACATGTGAGTCTGTATCAGGAGTCCAAACAGTATGCAATGGAAAACTGAAAGATCTACGCTGGAAGCTAGGAACAGTGTCCAAGGTAAAGGTGAAGAGATGAGCTCCTTTGAAGATACAGAGAAAGAAGGTGGGCCAACCTTCTTTATGTGCTTTTTATTCCATTCAGGCAATAAGCCCATTGGTTGGTGTCACTCACACCTAGGATGGGTCTTCTGTCTTTAGTAATTTCCTTCAGCCACACCCAAATTATACTGACCCAATTTAATTGAGTATTTCTTACTCAAATTGACACAATCAGTTAACTATCACGACCATACTTAGTCTCTAGATACAAAGACAAATTCATAATTAAGGCCAACATGTTACAACTATCCTGAGTACAAGCAGAAATGCATTAATTCCCTCCCCATAATAGAAGGCAAGTTTTCTTTGGGTGATGCCTACACCTAACATTTTATAACTTAAACATTATGACATAGGTTTAATCGTACTTAAGAACCACTATTGTCTATCAACATTATATTATATAGGGACCATATTACGAGAGAACAATTTCAATCCTCATTTCTGTACATGACCATGCAGTTGTAGCTGATATTTAGAACTATATTCTTTTATTATTCATTCCATCTTCCCTTGGGCTTCACCAAGCATCTCACAAAGTCTTGCTTCATTCTCTGGTGGGATGACTCATACTTCATTCTTGAATGTTCTGGGCCTTTTGTCATCCTACCTGAATTGAGTTGCTGTAATTCCTAATTGACTTTAATAACAGTGAGATAAAAGAATAAGGTATGGCAAAATCTAGCTAGGAAAGTAGGCATAACCTATTAACTACAAGATCCCAGGCACATTCACAGAACAGTTCCCGAAGCCCTGCATGTGGATTTATTATTATGAGAACTTGAGTAGGTTTTCAATAGGATGGCCTAGATCTGATGTCAGCCTAAGGCACGGAATCCAAGCACCTACTCTCAGGACTCAGTAGAAGTTCTCTTGGGTTACCTCAAGATTAGACAGCCTAAAAGGACACGTCAATGCCATGAAACTTTGCTATCATAGCTTTCCATGATGACCCAGTTCCCAGATGCTCTTACCCTCTTTTTCTATTTACCCGGCCCAAGCTTGCTCAGCAGAGCCGGTTTGTCTACTACTCTGCACTTTTATTGAATAAATGTTGCCCCTTTTTCCTCATTTTGTTCAATTCTTTGTTCATGACAAGAACCTGGAATCCAACTCCAGAAGGAGGAGTGAGCAACTCCAAACTCAGTAACATTTAGTTGGTGAGCCACTTCTCAGAAGCAATCTATGTGATAACAACAGCATGGTGATGGCTGGAGGCACCATAGGGGATCTCCTGCAAGTCAAGGATACTCTTTCTTTCCTCCATTGTGGAGTAATAGTCCAATTTCCGCCTTAATAACCTGGGTCAACCATCCCCGCGGATTCCTTAACTTATTTTTTAGCTTGTTTACTAAGAGGCATAAAGAAAGCAAAATGACCAGGGGAAACTCTTAGGTTCCAGTTCAGTGGAACCATTGTTCTGCTTCTCTGGAGCTAAGATTTCTAGGCCAGAAGAGCATAAGTTTGCAAGAAAAGGAAGCTAGTGGATCAATCACTAAGGGTAATGGTACCATTCCCACTTCCACACCTTGATACTTGACCCCTGAATCCTGGATATGGGAAACATGATACCATAAAGTGGTATTGTGCTGATTCAAATCATGTACTGCACAGTCTTTTATAAAACATTGCCCCAGCCCTGCAAGCTATTGCTACCTAACTGCCATTGTAACTGTGTCTTCAGAAAACTACATATTCTATGTTTCTATCAATTCATGTACTTTTGGACACTGAGGAACAAGGTAAGACAAGTGAATTCCATGAATATTGCTTACTTCTTTGGCTGTAAAATGTATTGCTTGGTCAGAGGCAATGCTGTGTGGAATTTTATGATGGCGAGTAAGCATTCTGTGAGTCCAAGGATGACAGTTTTGGCAGAAGTATTACATGCAGGAAAAGTTCATCCATATCCAGAGTAAGTCTGTACCAGAAAAGATGTCAAAGCACTGTCTTTTCCATGATGGAAATGGTTCCCTATAATCAACCTGCCAACAATCTCCCCCCAGGGAATGATGCCATATTGGAGACTCTGCACTGGTATCTGCTGTGCACAGGTTGGGCATTCAGCAGGCTGTAAACAGATCAGCCTTGGTGAGTGGAAGTCCATGTACTGAGCCAATACATAACTCCCCATCCTTATTATCATGGACACTCTATTCACAAGTCCACTGGGCATTAATCTCTGCAATCCCTCTAGGGATGCAAAATTGTTTTGCTTTTACCATTTTACCAGACAAAAGCAACTTGAAAGGCTTCTATTTGGCCTTCCCAACCATAATAGCCTTCAAACTACAAGTTAAGGAACCAATGTAGGGCTGGGGATTTAGCTCAGTGGCACAAGTGCCTGCCTGGCAAGCTCGAGGTCACAAGTTCAATCCCTGGTACTCCCCTCCCCAAAGGAACCAATGTGATGATTCTGCCAAGTACTACACCCTACCCTCCCAAGCCTCATCAGAATCTTCCCAAACATCTCCATTCCAATCATGCATTCTAGAACTGGGCAAAAGACTGCAGGACCTACTGTACCTACTTTGAGTCAGACCTTTGCTAAAATACCATTGATCTCCTGACCAGCATGGGCCCTTCCTCTTACTGAAGGACTACAATGAAATTTTAGATCACCTGAAATTAGTGTTAGTTCAGAACGAGTATCCAGTCAAAATGTCTGATCATTTCCCTTAGGCCAATTTACAGTTACTCTGGCAAAAGGCCTTACGTCCCTTTGAGGAAGGATGGAAGAGAGATTTCCCATAAAATTTTTGGTCTCCAGCTGGTCATGGTGGCACACACCTGTAATTCTACCACTTGGAAGACAGAGGCAGGAGAATAACTCTAAATTCAAGGCCAGCCTGGGCTACATAGTGAACTCAAGGCCAGTTTGAACACCACAGTGAGACCCTGTCTCAAAAAAAATTTTTTGGTGGTCCACTAGGACCCTTCTTTAAGGAGGCCCCGCCATCCCTTCATTCAAAGAGTTATGGGTCTATAACTCAGCTTAAATACAGGGATTGACTGAAGGGTTGTGCATCTCTTATTGAAATTTGAACAAGGTTTCTGTTCATTTATCTTAAATTTTTTGATTGTGTAAGTCTGATTTAAACATTTGTAGGGGCTGGGGATTTAGCTTAGTGGCATAAGTCCCTGCCTTGCAAGCAGGCAGTCATGAGTTCGATCCCTGGTACCAATAAAAATAAATAAATAAAAAATAATAATAAAAAAAAAATTTGTAGACCTCCTGTATATTTCACTTTTTGAAACACTGTGGCTAATCAACCAATGCCATGGTTGACAGAGGTCAGGCCATTCTGATCACTGTTCTGCTTCTGCTGACCATTATGGTAATTGCGTCCACCTTGCCTTTGGTAATTAAGTGCTGCCACTTGACTCCTGACACTCCATGATCCAGTTAAACCCATTGCCCTTAAATTTCCCGACTGAGTAACCATGGTCTCCACTGTAAGTCCTGGCATACAGAGAAGAGCAATGACAAGGCTCTTCAGGGATGTCAGTGCTCACCCTCATGAATCTGTTTCTCAGTGTGTTAGTAAAAGGTTCATTTTCTGGATTACCTACGTGTGGAAGATTAGGTTTAACATGACAAGTCCACTCCAGCATTCCCATTTCCTGGAGACTTTGAATCCCCCCACCACAATAAGCCATAGAATATCAGGCATCTCTAACTCATTCCAGTGAGCCATCTTTTGACCCACACTTCTGCCAAACAGCCAAACAGACTACTAACACTATTTTTTTTTTAACTCTGCAAGCTACAACAGTAAATTCAGGATCTCTGCTTAAGTGGCCCATATCAACAAACTCAGCTTAATCCAAGTATATATTTTTACCAATATTATTCTATATCCTGAAAATCCATCCCTACCCTTATTCATCAGGCTCTGCTGAACCTGAAAGGCCAAGAGTTTCTTTGGGAGAATAGAAGACCTCTTCATGAGTCACACCATGTACTTCATCCTTCCGAGCCTTTTGTGATTTCAGCCTGGGATTGGGCTGGAGGAAAAGTGGGTGATGAGGGTGGATCCTTAGGAATGTCAGTGTTGTCATGCTTGGTCTACATTGTGTTGGTTTCCTTGGGTATGCTGGGGGAGGCCAAAACCACTGGCTATGGGTGGGGTTGGGGATGCCTCTGCCACTGTGGATGGGAAAATCTCTTCTCTGCCCAAATAATCTCATTAGAGTCCAGAAGCTCAACATCTCCGGTCTCCCAAACATCTTCATCCCAGTTTATGAGGTTCCATTGTTTTCAATCAGTGCCCTCGCTTTTACTTCAGATACCATTTGAGGCTGAGCATTAAATTTATGCTGTGTTTCAGCCAAGTGAATTATGAGGGCCTGTGTTTGGGTTTCTACAATCTCAATCTTGTGGCTAAAGGAGAAGAGTCTCCTTGAAGACACATTTAGAAATTTTTAGATTATTTATGCATGTCTGCAGCTGGAAATTTAAATGTTTTAGCTCCTTATTTTCCTTTATTATTTTGTCCTCACATTAAAAGATGTTATAGTTTATGTTTAGATGGTCCCTCCAAACCTCATGTAATTATGGATGTGACTGAGGTCTGGCATTCATGATTGGTTCATTGTCTGGTCCTGGGATTGGTGGTGTGAGTGCTACACCAACCCATGGGTGGAGCCAGCATACAGCATAATGGTGGGAAAGAAGGTATGTCTTTTCTTTTTTTGCTCAGTGGGTTCTTGCTGCAGGAGTGATCATGAACAGCTGCCCCACCATATCACCTTGCCTCTTGGAGCCAGATGAATATGGACCGAAACCCCCAAAACTATAAGAAATAAACTTTCCGTTGCTTCACTTTGGGTATCAGGTATTTTCTCTCTCAACAAGAGAAAAGTAAATAAGACTGAATTTTTTAGATTTCCTGTGCATGTTTTGAGCTCATTTTTTTTCTTCACTGATTTGTCCAGAGATGTTAAGAGCAACCAGCCAGCATCATCATATATCCCACTCCCAAAAATATTCAAAAGTATCATATATGAAGTTGCTAAATTCCTTATATCTCACAAGTGGTAATTAGGACAGTCAAATGGATCTACAATTCATATTACTTTAAACAGCTCACCTCACACCAAGGACTATCAATATCACCCACATTATCAAGAGAGCCTATGGCATCTTGAGTCTCATCAACTTGGAGAATCAACTCCAGGAATCACTAAAGCCATTAAAGAATTTCATCTTTACAATTCTTCTTGTCCAAAGCCACCACAGATACCAAAATCTGTATAGTTAGTGCTTGCTAGAGAAACAGATTTAATTCAAGATGTACAAATACATAAAAATTTATGCGGGGCATGGTAACATATACCTGTAATCCCAGCAATTTAGGAGGCTGAAAAAAGAGAATCACTGTATGTTCAAGACCAGCCTGGACCCTATGTAGTCATTAACAAAATAGTAATAGTAATAATAATAATAATAATTTATAAGGTTGGCTTATAATGAGTGCCCACAGACTCAGATGTGAAAGAGTTCAAAGGTCTATCTGCACACTGGAGAGCTGGAGGATCTAGTGAAAGGCCTGCTATAGAGAACAGAAACCCCCAACCTGCTAGATATCCAAAATGCTGACATTGTGTTCTCTAAAATCAAGGAATGAATTCTAGGAACAACCAAGGTTAAGAGTAGGAAGAATTTACTGGGAGAAAGAAAGCTTGTAAGAGATACAAAAGAGGGCCATAAAATGTGTTACTCACCAAAACTACTTCTCAAGGGTGTTTGAGCAAAGCCATGAGGTGGGGCAGATTTAATGTGGGACAGAACTATAATCTGTCAATAAGATTACAAGTATATTTGCTTAAATAATACTGATCAATGAAACAATCACAGGATGAATGTGAGATGGGATAAAACTATGCTCAACCAATAAGATAACAGTATGTATAGTTGTGTAGGTAATATTGATTGAACGGGGATTGAATTAGGAAGCAAGTTTTATAGCAAACACACAATGTGATTGACCAGAAATTTCCAGAATGGGGTGGGGTAAGGAGGTTTTGGTCCCCCATCCAAGGTGATTGATGCCTATTTAGAATATCAGTAACCACTGCTCATCCCTAGGGAAAGTGTAAGGGTGAGAAGTTCCTCTTTTTCTTGAAGCCGGGCCTCTAGAGACTACACCTCCACCCACAATTGTCTTCTGCACTGACCTTCCAAAGGCTCAGCTCTGTCTGACTGCCTACAATATTTCTACCTAATTCAGCTATATATATTAACTCTAGAGCTCACGTTAGCATCCCATGTGAGTTTATATCAGGCTAAAAGGTCTGCAATGAAAGCCAGGATAAGATGTCCAATGTGAAGGTGAAGACTGGGACTCCTCTGAAGAAACAGAAATGAGACTTCATTCTTCATTTCCCTTTTATTCATTCAAGTAAGAAGCCTAATGGTCCATGTCGTTCACACCAAGGGTGTGTCTTCTGTTTTCAATAAATTCCTACAGTCACATGTAAATTAGGCTGATCCCTTTTAGTTTGCAATTCTTTTTTTTTTTTTTTTTAAGACTGAGTGCTCCAAAAGCAATTCTTATTTTTGTGGACACAATCAGTTAACTATTACACACAGTATTTTTGTTCTACTTTACCAGTGATTTCTTCAACTTTATTTACCAAAGCATCTATCTATTGAACATCTAATTTCAGCTACTAAATTCCCAGAGCTCTTTCTTGTTCTCTTACTTCATCTTTTGTCATATAATTGGCTCTGGTTTTATAAATGTAATAAATTCTCTTAACTCTTTGGGCATATTAATTAAAATTGGTGAGATTTAAGTCATTTTCTTATTTTCTCATGTTGCCCTTGTTTACTCCAGATTTCTTTTTATCAATTCTTGTTTTGCCCCATTCCACTTTGAATGTTTCCTCAAATTTTCTGAGAATACCTGTGTGTGTGTGTGTGTGTGTGTGTGTGTGTGTGTGTGTGTGTGATATTGGAGGTTGAAACCAAGGGTGCTCTACCATTGAATTTTATTTTTAGAGAGAGGGGTTATTAAGTTGCCCAGGGTGCCCTAAGCTTGTGATTCTCCTGTCTCAGTCCCCCAAGTGATGGAACAGCAGGCATGTGTCATTGTGCCTAACTTCTGTTCATGCTTATTTGTTTGAGCACATTGGAGAAAGGGGCTAGTATTAAGTTTTTCATTGAAATATTTCCAAATGGTTTGTCTAAAGAATTTTTCTCCGGGGTTATTCAGTTTCTTCAGAGTAGAATTCTTTAACTTTTGCTTTATATCAGTGATCTTGTTGCAGGAAAATTTCCAAATCAGACTGAAAGGATTCTTCACACAGAGGAAATAAGAAGGCAGTATTTAATCTTCATGCCAGTGAACTATTGCAAGATCATTTCCAAAGCAACAGTCCTGAGTCTAAAAGTTTGTTTTATATAGCATGTAGAAGTGGGAAGTACATGGAAAGTGATGTAATGTTACATAATTGATTACATGCGTTGAGTCATATATTCATAGGCCAGTCTATTGAACAGATTTTTGGAATAAAAGAATTATCATAATATAGAAACATTTTGGGAACAACAGGAAGGGGCCCTGACAGAGTGAGTATAGTTAAAGGTGTCCTTGACTAGCTTAGGGTGTCTTAACATATAGACAATTACTCTGACTCAGCGCTCATCAGAGGTGTGCAGCTGGGCTTTAGACACTGTCAAGGTCAATTGAATTCAGCAGCAGAAACTTGGTCAGAGACCTCTAACTGCTAAAATTTGTATCATGAAAAACCTATAAGTTTGCTATTTTATAAATGTGTTCTTACATTTTAACTGTGCCCCAACAATCTGACCAGGAATGGTAGCACATGTCTATAATCTCAACACTTGAGAAGTTGAGGCAGCATGATCACAGTGAGTTCAAGGTCAACATGGAATATGTAGTGAGAGTCTGTTTCCAAAAAGCCAAATAATAAAAAACAGAGACAAGAAGATGCTGGCTTGCTAGGTAGCTGGGTAGAACCTCTCTGGGAAAAACAGCTCAGATGCTGGAATTTGACAACGTGGAGAGGACTAGACAAGTGGAGACGGATTCTCGACACCCCAGGAGGAAACTGAAGGAAAAAGAGAAATAGGAAGAGGAAGGAAAAATACGGGTGGAGAGCTGGAACTGGATGCTCTCACTGAGACTGGTCCTGGACTGTGCTGGGCACACCATGGAGTCAGACGATTCATGGTTGTGCTGAAGCCGTGGTTCCAACAACAGGAATTGGTGAGTCCCGGGCCCTTCGCAGGAGGACGTGATGCAGCATGGAGTGGAGGCAAGATGGAGAGCTGCATTAATTCTCTGTGAGTGCTGGAAATTGGGTCCTGTAG
Source organism: Cavia porcellus (assembly GCF_034190915.1). Classification (NCBI taxonomy): domain Eukaryota; kingdom Metazoa; phylum Chordata; class Mammalia; order Rodentia; family Caviidae; genus Cavia; species Cavia porcellus. The sequence continues at coordinate 27,318,902 of NW_026947508.1, forward strand.
CCGGTGAGGCTGGCTGGAAGACATCTTGGAGTGGCGCAGAGTCTGGCACTGCGGTGGTGTCAGTCAGCCATCCCTGGCCCAGAGAGGACTGGTGGGATCAGCTTGGGCTGAGTCACCCCCCTGGTCAGGACCCAATAGCCAGGGATAAAACTGTCCCGACCCTGTGACATCAGCCATTGAACAGCCTAAGTTGCTGAGGGCCCTTGTTGGTGGACTGGCTCAGAGAAGAGCAGTTAGCCCACAGTCCCTGCATGCACCTCAGATAACAGCAAACTGGAGAAAGCAGCAAAACCCCAGCCAGCACACTTTGGAAAAACCATAAGCAATACGGAGAGAGCTTAAGACCTCCACCACACACCTGTCTGAAAGAAAACAGAAACATGACAAGAGAAAGAAACAAGAAAAAACCTCCAGCCACTGACCTTAGGAAAATAAGTTCAGGAGAAGTAAATACAGAAGAGAACCAATGCAACAGTCATGCAATATTGGCTACAACATCAGCGGACATAAAGAAATACCTTAGTGACCTCATAGATGAACTTAAAACTGAAGTTCTAATCCAAGTGAGGCAAGATATAAAAAGATTAGTAAAAGAAATACTAAGCCCCTCTCAGAAGACACAGATGGAAGAATGGAGGAACCCAGAAAAGGAAGAGAAACCTTTGGTGAGGACTATAAACAAAATCTTGAATACATGAAACAGATCCAAAGAGATTACCTGGAAATTAAAAACTCCATTGAAAACTGGCAAAATGCCTTGACAGAAACTAAAGTTAGCCTTTTGAAACTTGAAGAGAGATTTACGATGGTTCATGAAAGAAAAGACCTATTAAAAATAACAAGGAACCGGGAAGTAACAACTCAAAGACTAGAAGATGACAAGAAGATCCATAACTTAAGAATAAAAAACGTGAGTGAAGAAGCAGGAGTAAACACAAATGAAATAAAAAGGCTATTTACAGAAATAATTAAGGAAAACTTCCCAAGCATAGGAAAAGAAAATAATATCCAGATAAATGAGGCATACAGAACTCCAACCAACTACAACCAAAACAGATCTACACCCAGACATATAATAATCAAGATCTCAGAAATCCACCACAAGAACAGAATATTAAAAGTGGCCAAAGAAAAGAAGCAGATTACCTACTAAGGAAAAATCATCAAAATAATGATAGACTTATCAATACAAACTATCAAATTGAGCAGAGCCTGGGGGGAAATAGTCCAAGCCCTGAAAGAAAATAACCTCCAACCCAGATTGATGTACCCTGAAAAACTCTCTCTCAAAATTAATGGAGAAATAAGATGTTTCTAAGACAAGGAGGAACTGTGGGAGTTCACAGCCATCAATTCAACCCTACAAAAAATACTGAAGGACATTCTAGAGAAAGAGGAAAAAAAAATACCAGGATTCCAGCAACAGTGCCAGACAGGCCTCCATGAACGGGGCAGACAGTGGAATGAAGGAGAAAAGTGGACAAATAATAGCAAAAAATATAGATTAGCAGAGATGAGTCAGAGAAAGTAGGCTGTAATCTCTAATATAGATGGCCTTGATACACTAACAAAAAGAAACACAGGCAGAGTAGATTAGGAGTCAGGGTCCATCAAGATGCTCTGAATAGGAAATATACTCAACCTGAAAAAAAGTTAATAAATTGAAAGTCAAAGATGAGAAAATGATGCTCTATGTGACAGGGAACCAGAGAGAAATAGGGACAACTCGCCCAGCAGCCACAGATAAGTTGGAAAGTTGCAACACTTTTGTGCAGTGCAGAGCTACACAGCCAGAAGGAAAGCAAACTTTGTGGCTTTAGTAAGTAAAGGAGTACAGCTCAAGATCAAGCTCAGGGGTGAAAAGGTTCAGCACCACTCAGATAGATAATGGGATAACCTCCTAATCTAAAAACTAAAGGAGCTAGTGGGACCCAAAACATACAAAGCATCCTGAGAAAGGGAATGGTGAGGAATTGCCTAAAAAAGGAAGGCAGGGGACATTGTTAATTGTGTATCAGGATTTAAAAGCCACAGTAGTCGTATCACTCTGTTTAGTTTGATTTTATTTTGTTCCAGTCTGTCTACTCATACTAGATTTGAGGGCACAGACAGCTATTCCAAAAATGGCAGGCTATACCACAGTAACTATCCTTAATTTCCTATTAACTTAAACAAAAGCCCTGTATTACTTACATTGTCTTACTATAACTGATCTTATTTGAAGCTGGTTTGCCTTGACTGATTTTATTCGAATTTGGTATGCTTGATAGTATCAAGTCTAAGAGAAGAGGCAAGTACTCTGAAGATGATAAGATATAATAAGATACCCATTCTGTTTTGATTATTAACTGCTTTTGAAGTCCTACAATGTCTCCAAAGTTGTGCTCTTATTAAAATAGCTTTGTAATGCTATGTTCAATTACATTGTGTCTGATGCTGTGGACAATTCTATTGAAAATAACAAGAGAAAGCATAGTAACTACTGTAGATCACCTAATATGGTTTTATATCTTTTTCATTTCATGTTTTTCTAGGAATTTGTTTTGTTGTCTTGTTTTGATTTGCTTTTCCCTACAATACAGAAAGGATAGATATACATGTATAGATTTATACATGGGGAGAATTTCTAAACAGTTTACGGGAACAGATTATATAATGCATAATATAATGAACAGATACTCTGAAGAAGAACAGACACTAAGATACCCATTGCTAATTCTGTAGCATTATGATATAAAATCTAGCAATACTATTATTCACTGTTCAGAGTGATATTAGTCTAGTGTCTTATGTTCAATTTCAGCATACGTAAAGATAAGAACAGCTACTTTGAAGAGAATGAGAGACATTATGGCAGTCATTATTGACTTCCCCACTGTCAGATCTTGAAGACCTAAAAAGCCTTTATCATCCTGTTATGATTAGATTAGTTCTATAATGTTCAGTATGCATTCAATGTGTATGAAGATGGACAACTACTTGGAAGAAAACTAGAGACAATAGGATAGACAGTGAGGATCTCCAGTGGACTTGCGTTGAAATCTGTGTGTCTTAAAATTGTTTCCTTACTATCTGTTTTGTTGTGTTTAATCTTACCTTCTTTAAAATAAAAAAAGACTTATGCATGCGTAGAACCTATAAACAGTTTACCAGAACTGATCTTATAACGCATGATGAAATGAACAAATACTTTGAAGAAAAAGAGACACTGCAGTACCCAGTGCTGATCCTGTAGTGTCATGATGTGAAATCCAGCAATACTATTATTCTTTGTTCAGAGTGATTTTAGCCTGCTATGGTTTGTTTAATCTCAACATAAATGAAGATGTGGATAACTGTTTAAGTGTGTAGGATTGATAACCATATTACTAAGGTTTGTTGTGTAGTTGAACAGAACTGTTTGCAGTCTCGCTGTTTGAATCCCCACTTTGTATGTTTCACTTTTGTATCTTGAACAACTATTTGTAAGAGGACAATACGTAATCATCAACTAGCTATTTCTTACTGTTTATTTTTTTTCTTTGAAAGTGTGTATTATTTCTACCTGTTTTCTGTTTTGATTAGTCTTTCTTTAAATAAAATTTTTAAAAAATAAAAAATAAAAACAGTGATAGAGGAGCAACATGGGGTAAGACAGTTGCAAATCTGATCCTTCTGCAGGCTTTCACCATTTTCGTTTCTTATTTTCACCCCTGCTCACTGTCTCCACTCTCCCACTGTGACACATACACCCAAATATGAAGTCTTTCTGGTTCACTTCCTCCAAAGTAAAAGCAGGGGTGGTTGGCTGTCTGTAATGGCTGCTGGGAACATATGAAGGAGCTACCTGCCCCATTTTGATGTTTTCATTCCTGTATCGTCATCTACTACCTACCGCCTCTGCGTTCTGAGTCTTTGTGGAGTTCTGTGAACTTAGAAGTTGACTATCCTCTAAGTGTACGTCCACTTTGGTAGAGAGAGTTCCTTGTGTAAATATTAAGTCTTCAAAAATATGTTGAGCTTTTCTATTTTTTAATATCTCCTATCTCATTATTTATGCCCTTCTGTATTGTTTTTATTCCTTTCATTTCATTTTAGTGGAGTTTCAGGAGGCAGACATGTTCAGTCAGAATTTAGAGTGTCAGCCTTACTCCCAAATACTTTTCACTGTGTCATTTTTTGAGGGAAGCAAAGCAACCAGTGAGGGGGTCAATTCTTGCTATTATGCTCCACATCCGAAAACCGGCCTGTCAGGATTGGAGGTTGATCCCATGCCTGACAAAAAGTCAAGGTCCCAGGCAATCTATGAGTCCGATGCACCACTCCCATTCATTCCAATGGTGCATCCCACAGAGGGGCAAAAAGGCTCTCTGGAGAGGACAGAAAAGTGTACAAACCTTCCTCTCATTGTCTTTCAAGGGTGATGGAGTGACTTTTGTTCCAAACATAAACCATATCCACTTGGAAAAGAGAGAATGTGCAGCATGGGTGAAGCATGTCTGTCTGGCTGCTTCCTGGTGTTACTCCCTGGTCTAAAGGGTTCTGCCTATGCCTCTTCTCATGCCCTTCCTCTCTAGGTTATTGTTCTGGGCCTCAGAGCCCTCCCCCTTCCTGTTATATTGGCCTCACTGGCTTAGGAGGTGATTAGGAATTTAATTATTTAGTTTCTCCAGCTTGGTAGATTAATCCTATCCATCACAGGCAGGCTCAGCCTTTTCTCTTTGTACTCTTTCCAAGGTTGCCTAGCCAATTCCAAGAGGAAGTAACTCCATAGCTCACTGAGCCTGGAGGCAATGGATGAAACTTTCCAAGGGTGAAGAAGTATATATAAATTTGAGCTACAGAGTATCTTTTTAGCAATGACTACAGGCTTTAACATGTCTATCTGTGAAAAATGTGCAACAATAACATTCAGGCCTTTTGAGTTTCAGCTTAGAGGAGGCCAAGATGCAACCTTCTGCTTTCCTGCAGACGGCTTCATCTGAGAGCAGCTCCCTACACTGTGCTGCTTGTTTGACCCGAGTGATTTCCAAGTCGCTTATCTGAGTTACACTGGAGGCCAAGTCAGTGCCTTATCTACCCTGGCCTCAAGATTGGTGATCTGGGTCTGTCTCCAGATGATTTTGCCAAGGTAACTCTTGATAGGTAGGTATTAGGGTAACACTGAAACTGACCTTTCCAAATAGACAATCCTTGGGTGGGGGCCTCTAAACTGATCAACTCCCTCAAGGAACTACCAAAAGATGAAAAGAAACAAAACAAAAAAAAAACATTAAATACAGTGAAAATATCTCTTTTGATAAGATTGTCAAAATTTCCTAACAGATACATCAATATTTAGCCAGAGAACTCTCTAAATTCTTTAAAAAGATCCTAGAGATTGCCTCATCTGTAGAGCACAAGTTGGTAGTTGGTTGCTACCACATTCATAACATCAACAGATGACATTAACAATGGTTCAGTGGGAAGAGGGTGTAGCTTAGTGGTGGAGTCCTGAGTTCAATCCCAGCTACCAAATAAACAAAAGAAATAAAACCAGTGGTATAATGGAATGCCCAGCTAATTATGAAGTACAATAAAAGATAATGCAATAACCAAAAATATTCATTGTAACATGTACAGATAGCCATTGAAGCTGGAGATTGATCACTTAAAGTGCTATAAACATGCATTTACATGTACATAGGGATAGAAGGAGTGATGTTTGACTAGGCTATATTGTTAATTTATTTTTGGTATCAGGAATCCAACTCAGGACCTCACACCTGCCAGGCAGGCACCTGTGCTGCTGGTCTTGACCACTAAAAGACAGAGAGGCAACTTTCTGAGTGTGTCTCTGGGGTCAGCCTGCTATCCCCTCCCTATCCTCAATCTCAAGCTACAGAATTGGAAGGCGCCACAGAGATTATGTGGCCTGAGGCTTGTACAGTGCTTGAATCCCTACGGCAGTATTCCAAACTGAGTCTCCAGTCTTAGTCTGCATATTTTCAACACAAGGAGTCAACTCTTCTCCAGCTGCTCTTTCCATACTGGATGACTCTGCCATCAGGAAGGTTCTGAATATAAACTCTGGTCAAGCCGTTGAAGATATTATCTTTCGTTCTGTCTTGTCCTCATTCTTACTGATATAATTCAAGTTTGGGGTGCCATCTTTCCTTTTCTTGGTCACTGGGCTTCAAATCATTGAATATCATTGGGCACTGAAGGTATAGATGAATGAGATAGATCTTGCTCCTTAACATTCATACTCTAGTGGGGAGAAAAAACATAAAAACTATAACAAGAATAGAGGTAGTAGAGACTAACTTGGTCTGAGGTGGAGAAGAAGTATTGTCTTGGTTAATTTTTTCTCATTGCTGGGACAAAATACCAGACACCCAAAGTTAAGGACAGAAAGGTTTATCTAGCTCACAGTTTGTAGAGGTTTCAGTTCCCTGTCAGCTGGGTGGCAAGGCAGAGGGGCAACAACAGTCTTTGGGGGTGGAAAACAAGAGTAACAAGGAAAAAAAGAGGGGGAGAGCATGCCTCTTTTCCTCCCTTATATTGTAAGCAGGCTACCAGCCCCAGGGCAGGTAGAGCATTCATACCATCTCTGCACCCTCCTCTTGCATAGGATGAGGATGTTTACAAAGTGAGGACACTGGACCCCACTGAGTCACTTAGTTAAGCTTCTAAACTTCTCAAGTTGACACAATAGATCCATGATTACAAGTATCTTTCAGGGAAAAGTCCTAGGAAGGAAAAATTCTTGAATTGAGTCAGAGAGAGAGGTAACTCAAAGTCTGTGCTTCCTCCTTGCCCCACACATTCTTGTGCTACGTCCTCAGTTTCCCATTCTCTTCTAGCTGGCTAAGCACAGAAATTCAAAGGAAAAGTGCAGGGAGCTGTTGAAGCTGGAAATTGATCACATGTATGGGACTAAAGCAAGACCAGCCCTGAAAACACAGAGTTCAAAACAAGCTACAGAAACAAGCTGTTCCAGCACCAAGAAGGCAAGGGGCCCAAGCCAACCAGGCAAACAAACAGCCAGGCAGTGGGGTTGAAATTTACCTCCTTCTTTGGAGGATATAAACAAACATGCTACAGTGGTTGAGAAGTTCCTTCGCTTCTTTATTTTTTCATCCTCTTGCAGTCTTTCACCCCCAAGAACCTTAAGAGTCATATGGGTTATAGCAGAGAGGAAGAACTTAGACTTCTCAGAGGCTGGGGCAGAGTCAGGCAGAGTTTCAGACAGGGCTGAGGGATAGGAGATGCCACTACAGGAGCCCAGTATTGAGTGAACCAAGAGCCTTCAAAATGTCCATGGGGCCAGCCCTGTTTTTAACCTCATATAGTAGAGGTCCTGAAGCAAAGGAAGGGCCCTGTTGCTGGCTCACTAGAGAATTTGTAGGACAATGAGGTAATTTAAGAGGCAGTTGTAAACTCTGGATCCCAGGAAGTTTACACAATAAACCTGGATCAAAGATTTTGAAAAGCCATTGACCTGGTCTAACAGAGCAGCTTCTGACTTATGGACCCCTGCTTTGGGCTTGATCTCCTAATAACTGCTCTCTGGTAGTCCTAGTAGTCCTTTAGCATTCCCAGAGCCCAGGGCAAGTCTTGGGTGCTATGGTCACATCAGCCTCGTCTGACTGGAGAAGACTCTGGGGTGCTAAAGAGGAAAAAAAAAAAAAAAAGAAGAAGCAAGAGGGTTACTACTGTATCAGGAACAATGCTGTATATTGTAAGATTAAGACTTTAACCCTCACTGATACTCTCAACTTCAGTATGTTTGTAAGGAAACATATACGTTGTTAAGAGCATTTATTTGTGATGGGTAAAACATTAGGAGATTTTGCTCAGTGATTAACAGAATAGTGTGTCATCAATAACAAAGTATTTCTAGCAGCCAAAATATTATCCGTCTCCCTTCTGTGTGTGTGTGAGTGCATATGTGTGTCTGTCTGTGTATACTGAGGATCCAACCTAGACTCTAACTCATGTTAAAAGTACCCTCTTAACCACTGATTTTCACTCCCAGCCTTCATTTACCATTTTTTAAGTAAAGGATCTATTCCTAGCATTATAGACCTGACTTCTGTCCACCTTCTCATTCTTCCCGTGGTAATGTACTGACTTTTCCAGCTGGACAGTTTGGAAGATAAGTTCATTGCATGAAGTTCAGCCTGAAACTCTTCTGTCTAGATGGATGCAAGTTTCAACAGGAAACAGGGAATACTAGTTTCCTTTGCTTTTCTCTGCCTTAATTCTACAGAGACAGTCCTGCCACATAAGCACATTATCCAGTCAGCCTAACCTTTCCAGTAATTAAGATGATACATATTCTTTATTTGCCATTTCCCATGTCTCATTCCTCAAATGAATTAGGAGTAGGAAAGAGAAATGTTAATTTTGGGCCTCCTTCGAACTCCCAGTAGTGTAGTAGAAAGAACACTGAAACAGGAGATAAATGGCCTGGTTTATAACCCTAAATTTCCCCCTTAGGATTTGTGCCCTAGGGCAAATCACTTACAAATTTCTTATCTAATGGATGAGTCTATGTTCTTAATTATAAGCAGTAGAACTAAGTCTGGTTATTTTAAGCCAAAAAAAAAAAAAAAAAAAAGGAAAATATGCAGTAAGGATATTGGTGAAGAATGATGAGAAGCCAAAATTAAAGGTTAAAACAACCAGCTAAAAGAGGGGTAAAAACAGCATGATCCATGTCATGGCTAATGCTAAGACAAACCTTCTGGAAAATTCTTTTAGTCTGGTTAAGATAAAAACTAAAATAACCTCCTAAATTATAAAGGTTTCATATACTACAAATTGCTTCTGTCTTACACAACAGCCAAAGTTTGGTGTTCTTGGTCTGGTGGCTGTCTATCAGCCAATGTCTCAGGGACCCAGACTCCTTCCATCTTGTGCTCCTCTGTGCTCAAAGAGTCCACTTTACTCAGCCAATGGTTGGGGAAAAAAAGAGCAAAGGTCATATGTGGAAGGTTTGTACAAGTCAAGCCTAATGTTTTTTAAAAAGAGAATAAAACAAAACAAAATAGAATAAAGCAAATCAGAACAGAACAGTGCAAGTGATACAGGACTTCAAAATAAGACAACATCAACAATGGCTACCATAATGTCTCTCATTTTTTTCAAAATAGCTGCCTGTAGCACCAGACACAGTAAAATCTACAAAACAAGACAGAATAAAAGCAAACCTTATAAAATTATGAAAGTGATACAAGAATTCAAATCAAGATAATAGGAAATTAACATTTATTGACATTTTCCCTTTTAGTGTTCCCTCCTCTATCACCTTCATAATATCTACTGTGCTTTTTGGATTTCATTAACACCTTCAGTTCTTTATGAGATAACTCAGTGTTCATCCATATGAGTCCAAACCATTTCATTCATGAGCATGATCTCCAGTTGCATCCATTTAGCTATAAGAGCCTCCAGATTATCCTGATTTATAACTGGATAGCTTTCCATTATATAAAAATACCATATCTTTCTTATACAGTCTGTAGTTGATTCGCAAGTTATCCTTGATTTTTTTCTGGTCTCCTGTCACATGGAACAATTGTTTTCTCTCCTTTGATTTTCAGTCTATGAATTTCCTTTTGAGTTAAATGTGTTTCTTGTATGAAGTATATTGATGGATCTTGTTTCTTGATCCACTCTCCCTGTGTTTCTTTTTATTGGTACATTGAGGCCATCTACATTAATGGTTACAACCAGCATGCACTGGTTCATCTCTCCCATGCTGTCCTTCTGCTGTTGGCCCTCCACTTTTTCCCTTCATGTTTCCCTCCATTTTTTCCTGTCCTGTTTGGTATATACTACAAGTATATACCTGCTCTGCTGCTGTTCCTGGAACCATGGTCATCCTTATCTCTCGCTCTAGAATATCCTTTAGCACTCTTTTGCAAAATAGCTGATTCCATAGGGTAGTAAAAAAAAAAATCAGTATGTCTTTGGAATATTTTGTTGTAGCAAAAAAGAAAGGATGTTTTAAGGATGTCAGGATCAGAGCCAAACAGACAAAGCTTAAAAGATGCATCCATTGGCCAAGTGTAACAATTTTATTTTAAAACACTATACTTAGATTTAATTAGAATAAGTCAAATCCACAAAAGAATCCATTCATACTAATAAAGTATACACAAAAGAGAAAAGTAGCTGCATGTGGTGATGTGTGCCTATAATCACAGCACTCTGGAAGCTGAGGCAGGAGGATTACAGAGAGAGCTGTATAGTGAGTTCAAGATCAGCCCGAACAACATAGTGAGGCCCTGTAACAAAGAGAGAAAGAGAGACAGACAGTCAGAGACAGAGAAGTAAACAAAAATAGCTTTAATCAAGAGAATAGTGAATATAATATGATATACTTTAGTAATGAGTTACACAGGTATCTCTGTATGAGGACAAGTATTTTTCTTTCTATAAAGGGTAGGTTGATGTTAACATATACATATAATTTACTTACACTTTCTATATATGCATTACACGTTTGGTTGAGAAAATAGGTAAAAATTGGTGAAAAATTGTAAGCCACAAACATCCTTTTTTAAAGTACTAGAAATAGAAAGGACCCATCAGCAGTAGTGGTTTCATTAAATGATTATAGCCAGATAGAAAGGGAGTCTATCACCAGATTAATAATAAGCTAGTAAAAATAAGAGTTCAACAGACTATTCTAAGAGTGAGAAAGGTAAATCACTCATAAGTTTTTAAAGAGACCAATGTTACGTAATGGCAATTGATTTAGAACAGTTGATTTGGAACTTCCTTCCAATCATGCAAATTTATGACCTTATATCATTTCTGGGATAGACATTAAATTTCGGAAATCAAAACATATAAGAAAGATGAGAGGGAAATGTAATAGTGCACACCTGTAATCCTAGCACTGTCGCTGGGTAGTTTCTTTAGAAATGGCTTGCCAGTTAAAAGGGGTAAGGGAAGAACTATCTCTGTAGAGCAAGCTTGGGCCAAATAAAGAGAGAAAAGGATAAAAGCAAAGACAAAAGTACAGGGCTACCATGAGGAGTCACCGTAGTGGGCTCCTCAAGGTGCTCTTTAATACCTTTCACTCTCACTGTGAGAAGTTTCACATAAGGGACCCTAGAAATTATTTTGGTGCAGTCCTAGGATCTTATAATTGATACATCCCACCCACTTTCTTAGCTAGATTTGCCACACTCACCTTGTATAACAGGGCTATGGGAAACTGAGGCAGAAGGATCCCAAATTCAAGGTATGCATTGTATCTGGGAAATTTAGCAAGACACTTTCTCAAAGTGAAAAATAAGACATGACATAGCAGGAACTATTTTGGACATTCTTTAACTTCTGCTTCTCAGAATACTGCGAAGAGGTATTTGGATCCCACTGCAAAGAAAAGCCATTGAAAGGTTACGATACTGTACTACAATTCAGAGGAAAGGAACAGAGCCAAATAATTGAGCAAATGCCTCCCCTCACAATGGATGTATCAGTCTCCACAGAAGAGCTAAAAAGTACAACACCTGCCTGGCAAGCGCAAGGTCCTGAATTCAATTCCTGGGACCAAAAAAAAAAAAAAGAAAAGAAAAAAAGAAAAAGACTTAGAAAGTAAGTACATCTTTCATAATGTAGGGTATTAAAGACATGTGCTCAGTGAAAATACAGATGACATTAGAGAAAATGCAAGATTTCTTGGACTTGTGACAGTTAAAGGATGTAAAAAGGAATTAATTACAAAATAAAACTTCTGAAGTAAAGCAAAACAAAAGATATTCTTGACAGAATACAGAGGGGAAAATCCAAAGAAATGAAGATATGAAAGAAAGAGGAAAATAGAGATATGTAACATGGATACTTGAAACAACAAAGCAAATGAAGTTGAAACAATTAAGGGACTAACTGAAAAAACTTTCCAGAATTGAAGAATGATGTAGACCTGCAATAAAAAAATTCACAGGGTACCCGAGGTAGTGCACACTTGTAATCCTAGCATTCAGGAGGCTGAGGCAAGTGGATCACTACCAGTTCAAGGCTAGTCTGGGCTATATAGTGAGGTCAAGGCCAGCTTGAACTACATAAGACTTTGTCTCAAAAATAAACAGACAAAAAACAAACAAAAGAAATACCTAGAAAGTAATAAACTTATTTCTAGTTCATTTATTCCTTAAATTTCGTTTTTTTTTTTTTCATTTTTTTATGGTGCTGGGGATCAAACCCAGTGCCTTATGCATGCAAGGCAAGAGCTCTACTGCTGAACCACATTGTCAGCCCTTCCCTAAGCTTTCATTAGTACATGTTTGAAGTATATACGATTACAATCATTGTAGGAAGTCATTGAATATTCATAACATACCTTAATACTTCTTCCATCTTCTTTCCCTTCTTCCTCTTCTTTCTCCCTCTATCTCTTGGTCCTCTTTCCATTTTCATCAATAACATAAGGGTTTGTTTTTCCCTCCAGTCTCACCAGCATTTATTATTATGTAACTTCTTTATGATAGCCATTCTTCCTGGAGTAAAATAGAAACTTGGTAGTTTGCATTTCTGTAATAACCAGAGATGTGAAACATTTTTTTTGTGTGTGTATTATTGGTCATTCGTGCTTCAGTATCAGTGTTAAGTATTTATTCATCTCTGTTGCTCATTTTTTGATTAGGCCTTTTATTTTGTGGGGGTCTACTCTTTTTGAGTTCTTTATATAGTCTAGATTTTAGTCCTCTATCCAAAGTGTGTTGATCAAAACATTTTCCCCTTTCTGCAAGTTCAGTAATAATTTAAACACTGCAAGATTATCAGAGCCCTGGCAAATGTCCCAGTCTCCTGTTTGGTGCTACAATGCAAGGCTACAAAGAAAAACTCAGAGAAAAAATAAAAGTGAAACATGGAACCGGGATGGTTAGTGTGTGATACTGTAAATACCCCCCAAAACAGCCACATCCATGGTATTTATTGGTTGTACAATCTATAGAACAGGGTGAGGAGGCCACATGTGGCTGCTGGGGATAAGAGCTGACACAAGCAGGCCTTGCCAAGGAGGGAACAAACTATTCTTGCATCAAGAACAGAAGACACCAAAAACAGGTCACGGTTAATGATTAACTCATTTTTCAAGTAAAATAAACTGAAATTCTGGGAGAGGAGTTCGGGAAAAGTCACTTGTCCTCTGCTGCAGGTTGTCGCACACAGAGCCCCACAGCTTCACGGACCCTATCTCTGGTCTCTGCTGTGGCCATTGGCAGTGCAGGGCTGCTATTCTGCACACCATCCGCAGTGCTCTTGTAAGTCATGTAGTAGCCTTCTGCCTGGCTCACTACTTAAAACAAGCCAACTGTGAGGTTAATGCTTTACAGCCTGCACTGTTTACAGCCTGCTCTGAGTACAACTGATAGGGAAGTCTCCTGCAGAAAATAAGATACTTGGAATTTTTGAAATGTTCTTAAATAGCCTTTGGGCATAACAAATGCTGGTTGTTTAAGTAAATACAATAATGAAACTATGATTTACTTGTTAGGACATGGCTGTGGAAATTTTAAAAACCAGAAAATTAAAACACTAAATGAAAATATGCACATAAAAAGCTTACTAAAATTTTTAAATCTTTCTACCAAAAAAAAAAAATTCTTTCTACCTTTCAAATGAGGAAGTTATTTGCCAAAAGTAGTGGCTTTACTCCCAAAACAAACTGATGCAAGTTTAATTAATAATAATAATGACTAGTGATAATAATGACAACAACAATAATAATAAACTTAAAAATTAAAATTCCTGGGGAGATAACTCAGTGCAAAGGGTTCAGGGGTTGGATTCCCAGGACTACAAAAGAAGGAAGAGAAAGAGGAGGAGGAAGAAAAAGAATATGAAGAAGAAGGAAAAAAGAAAGATCCTAAGAGACAAAGTTCTGTGGCACAATGATGTAAAAATTAATTCTAAAACCAAGTTTTAAATTAACTGTGTAAGTTAACTGAAGCAGCAAAACTAGATAATATATCCCAACCAAGAAAGAATTAGTTGACATCAAAGATTCTGTAGCCTCAACTGCTTCAAAATTTTCTTTTTCTAATAGCATTGATAAGATTTCTGAAATCTCGGAAAATAATCAGTGTATTACCAAAACTTTATGAAGATTGCAAGGTAAATATAGATAATCTTAGGATATGTTAAAAAAACAGTAAAAAATTAATGTGGAAATATTTAGCCTATGGCATTAAATAGATTTAGATATAAGCATATCATTTTATAACTTTTGCATATGCATATCATCTGCTGGTATTTAAGGCATTTGAATTTTTCAAAAGTATCAAGTACAGTGATTTTAATTGCAGTTTAAATTGGTTAAGGAGCCAGGCATGATGGAACATGGCTGCAATCCCAATACTCAGTGATCTGAGGGAGGAGGATCATTGCAAGTTTGTTGCCTAGACTACAAAGTGAGCCCAAAGCCAGCCTGAACTGCACAGTGAGACCCTGTCTAAAAAGACAAATAAATAGATAAATAGGTTAAGGGAATTAAGCTAATCAAATATGTTTCAATATTTTGTATTAGAAATATGATTTAGAGGTCGGTTGATAGCTCAGTGGCATAAGCACTTGCCTAGCAAGCAGTTGATTTCAATTCCTACTACCAAACAAAAAGAAAAGAAAAGGAAGAAAAAAAGAAAAAAAAACAGAAAAGAAAAGATATATGATTTAGTAAATCAGACATTAAACCAGAAAAAGCTGTTATTTCTCTGCAGACACGAAAGCTTCTCAAACATGAATAAATCCATAAAAAATACTGAGTCATAAGCACAAAGTAGATAATGTGCTTTTACTACTCCTTAGGAAGAAAGGGCAGTAATAAGAGGAGGGAACTGAAATGAAGGGTTGTTGGAAGAATTTGGGAGACTGTGACACATTCACTTTCTGAAAAGAAAGACAGACAGCCAATAGATAATTAGTCTACAGTGTGGTGAATACGACTAAAAGTGTCTAGGGAGAGTGGAAGGAGAAGTTAACCAAATTTGGGTTAGGAAATGAGACAAATAACTGTACGCACTTGTTATATACCAGTCATACTACACCATAGAATACCATCTAAATGACTAGATATTTTTCTAATAGATATTTATAACAAGGTATCATAAAAACTTTATAACAGTTTTAACAGCAAACTTTTTATTTTTTATGAGACTTTGAACTTACTACATAGCCCAGGCTTGCCTTGAACTGGCTGTGATTCTCCTGCCTCTGCCTCCTGAGTGCTGGGATTACAGGGCTGGCCCAAATGTTTTTCACAATGAAAATAAATCAGATTAGCCATATCTGTATATCTATCAACTATACTTAAATGGTAGGACAATCAGGAAATCTGTTTGCAAGGAATTTCTGGAAGAGAAGTGATATGAAAGGAGAAATAAGCCAGTGGGTCTAGCCTAATCAATAATTTCAAAGACAGAGGAAATAAGATGGAAGAGAATATAGTGTCTGTCACTTAGATTTGATTTAGCCTCAATTCAAAAGGAACCATGGTTACATGCAGGGAAAAGAAAAGAACAGTGAAACAGTGAGGGAAAGGTATCAAAAAAGAGCAATAATCAAAATAAAAGTTTTGAAATTAAAATTCCTAGCAGACTTTAACACTCTCATAGAATGTGACACAAAAGTGGCAGGAGATCAACTCTTCACTTTATTATAAATAATCTACAGGTCCATATAACTAACAAAAGAGCCAGAGAAATGCTAACCACAAAAATCAGAAAAGAGGTCTCAAGCTGAGTGGAATCCCAGCCCTCAGGAAGGTGAAGCAGAAAGATCACTGTGAGTTCTAGGTTAACCTGAGCCCCATAGAAAAACCCTGTTTCAAAAAAAATTGCGGGCTCGGAGATACTAAGCAGATTCTGCAAGGTATTAAATTATAGAAGTAGTCTCTGTGTCAACAATCATTCTGCCCTCTCCATCCTTACCCCCAGGAGCAACAGCTAGTGGAATCTTTAAAATGCATATCTGAAAAATAAAATAAAGTGCATATTGACCAAGTGACTTCCTTGATAAAAATTTTTGTCTTTCTAATACCCTTCCCACTTCCTACTCTGGTTTATAAGGATCAACAGGCTGGGATACTATTTCCAGCCTTCTTTTCCTGTGATACTGTGGATTGAATCCAGTCCTTTTACAAGGACCTACATCCCAAGCCTTATTTTATATTTCATTCTGAGACAGAGTCTTACTAAATCCTTGCATGACAGATAATTTGCATGGTAAGTTTTAATAATGTTGAATTCATTTCAATTCCTTGAATGCTTCAAATAAATGCTTTCTTGCCTCTGAACCACTTACCATGTTGTTTCTAAATGCTCTTCCTCCTTGTCATCATTTGGCTCCATCCTACTCAGCTTTCTTCTATCAATATTTATGTAACTTACTCTGAGAAGCCAAAACCTTCAAGTCCAGGATAAGTGGCCATTCCACAGGCCTCATAACATACTGTGTTTCCTCTATCAGAGCCTCATGCTACCACCATCTGTTTACATGCCCAGCCTGCCCAGTTGAGATCCATGAAGGCAAGAACTGTATCTATCCTGGTGCTTTTTATTAAAAAAATAATAATAACACTTTACCATCTAGTATAGTAGCACATATATACCCTACCAATGTTTGTCAAATACTAACAGCTATTTAACACTCAAGTGAAGCAATTTCTTTACACTGTTTCACAGTTTTCTTAACAACCCCCAAAAGAAATTCATACTCTATTGCTATTTTACACATAAAGGGAGAGTCAGAAAGTTTAAGGCCCAAAGTTATTCAGCTAGTACGTAAATGGCTAGTACTCTGAAGATTATATCCATATACATCAATCTTGAGAATGGAAAGATGAATTAGCAGAAAAAGAATACTCCACGCTGACCCTTAATCTTAAAAACTGAGAAGAGTCCATATTTCACATGTTACTAATTGCCTCAGATTAAGCGATCCCAAACCTTCCTTCATGAAAAGATTGGGGAAGAATTCTGAATTTTGTGGGTCTGCAAAGTTTGGTATTTGCTTTTTAAAATTGCCAGTTTCAAGGGAATGTTTTTAGCACTTGGTCACCTGGACTCATAGCTCAGAGACAGTAATAGTGAAAGATAGAAACAAAGGCTTCTTAAGACAATTATGTTACACTGAGCCATCTGTTCATTAAAAAAATATTTGTCCAGTGACAATACCATCTCTGGTAATGTCTTGAATAGTAAGAGAGAGATGCAAAATAAAGTATAGATCAAGCAGAAAGAAATTAAGACCTACACATAAAGTTTCATTTGAGTTTGTTTGATAGCTAACAAATCCCAAAATTATATTTCAAAAGCTACTCTGAGGGTGGAATGCAAAATCAGCATGCTTTCAATTTTTTTTCTTTTAGTACAACGAGCCTTGAGGAAAGAGAAGACAAAGAAAATTACAGTTCATTCTTATTCTTTCTGATGCAGATTATTGTACTGACTGGCAATTAGCTGTGTACTATCTTCTGAAATCTCATATTACTATTTTGTGTCATCACCTGACGTTATCTTTTTCCCAATAAACTAGGGATTTTTATTTCCATTATGAAAGTGATACATAGTTATGGCCAGGGATTTATATCTAGACCTAGATATTGATGTTAGATACATACATTTAAGTTAAAACATAAGAAAAAGAGAAATCTAACCTCAGTGTCATAGTCATTTTGTTGTTGTTGTTTTGGTTTGGTTTAAGGTTTTGGATTGTCATTTGAGACAAGGTATTGCTATGCACTTCAGGCTGGCCTTGAACTCATAATGTAGGGCATCCTAGTCTATAACTCACAGTGACCATCTTTCCTCAGGCTCTTGAGGATAAAGCATGTGCCACTAGGCTTGGTTTCTCAATTCTTATAAACAAGGTTACTAAATGCTTTATTCTTTGCCAATTTGTTAGTTGAAAACTGTAGTTTACTGCGAAGGCTTGTAGTTTAATCCCCAGGACAGTGAGTAGTATGAGGAAGAAATTAGGATATTGAACTGAATAAAACTATCAAACTACTGGGTCTAGTTTACACCCCTCCTACCAGTCAAACATACATTCTTTTCAGGTACAAAAGTAACATTTGCTCAGATAGATAATATCCTGGGTCAAAACACAAACCATAACAAATTTAAAAGAATTGAAAAACAAATATTTTTCTAAACATAAAGAACATAAATTGGAAATCAATAGCAGAGAACTAACAGATGATCTCCAACCAATTGAAAATTAAACAACATACTTCAAAAAGATTTAAACATTATATTGTGGAGCAAAGAAGACTCAAAGGAAACTAGGAAAT
Source organism: Cavia porcellus (assembly GCF_034190915.1). Taxonomy (NCBI): domain Eukaryota; kingdom Metazoa; phylum Chordata; class Mammalia; order Rodentia; family Caviidae; genus Cavia; species Cavia porcellus. Next base: position 27,337,176 of record NW_026947508.1, read on the forward strand.
ATTCTTAATTGAACATGAAACACAAAACTTATCAAAATTTATGGGATGAAACCAAAGCAGTACATATAGGGAAATTTACCTATCAGATGTTTACATTATAACAAGAAGTAACCTTAAATCAATAGTCTAACTTTCTATGTGAAGAAATTAGAAAGAGAATAAAACAAATGCAAAGCAAATAGAAGGCAGGAAAGTTTAAAAAGTAGAAATCAATAAACTAAAAACAAACCACAAAAATTAATAAAATCAAAAGCTGGTTCTTTGGAAAATTCATAGCAAAATTTGTAGCAAGATTGACAAAGAAAAGTGATAGAGTAGCCACACTTGCCAACATCAGAAATGAAGGAAAGGGACTAAGAATGTGGTCCAATGGTAGAGCACAGGTTTGACATGCACAAGGCCCCAGGTTAAATTTTTCAAACATATACATACATACAGAGAGAGAGAGAGAGAGAGAGAGAGAGAGGAGGAAGAGAAAGATTATTGCTGCAAACCCACAAACATTAAAAGGACAAAAATATTACAAACAACTCTCTATATAACAATTTAATAATTTAGGGGCAGAGGATATAGCTCAGTGGTAGGGTGCTTGATTATGCAACCCCCCAGCATCGATAATAATGATGATACTAATAACAATTACTAAGGTTCAAAAGCCAAAAATTAACAAAACTCATCCAAGGTTAAGTATATAACTTAAATTATAAGAAATAAAATATTTACTACATAGTTTAAAATGTTCTGAAACAGGTCAGACATGGTGGCATATACCTGTAATCCCAGTATTTGGGAGGTTGAGATTGAGACAGGCTGGGCTACATAGTGAGTTCAAGGCCAGTTTGAGCTACATTGAGAGACCTTTCTTAAAAACATTTTTTTCAAATAAAAATTTCCATATAATTTTTGTCCTTGCCTCTGTTTATATGGTATATTATATTTATAGATTTATGTATATTGAACCATCCCTGCAATCCCTGGGATGAATCCCACTTGATCATGATGCACAATCTTCTTAACGATTTGCTGCAGTCTGTTTGCCAGTATCTTATTGAGAATTTTTGCATCAATGTTCATTAGGGAAATTGGCCCATAATTCTCTTTCTTAGTTGGGTCCTTCTCTGGTTTTGGTATCAAGATAATGTTTGTTTCCAAGAATGAATTTGGAAGTAGTGTTTCCCTTTCAATTTCATTAAAGAGTTTGAGAAGTAGTGATGTTAAGTCTTCTCTAAATTTCATGTAGAATTCAGTAGTAACCCATCAGGGCCTGGCCTTTTCTTTGTTGACAGGTTTTTAATTACATCTTTGATTTCACTGATTTATATTGGGATATTTAGCATTTTTACATCTTCCTGATTCAGCTTCAGTAATTCATCTGTATCTAGGAATTTGTCCATTTCTTCCATATTTTCCACCTTATTTGAATACAAGGTTTCAAAATAGGGATAGATGATTTTCTGGATTTCTGCAGGATCTGTTGTAATTTCACCCTTTTCTTTCCTAATTATGTAGATTTGAGTCTTTTCTTTCCCTTTTTTTTTTTTTTTTTTTTTTTTTGAGAAGGTCAGCTAAGGAAGGGTCTGTCAATTTTATTTAATCTTTCAAAGAACCAACTCTTTGGTTCATTGATTCTTTGGATTTTTTTTTGTCTGCAGTGTGTTAATTTCTGCTCTGATCTTTACAGTTTCTTTGTGGGACACAATGAAAGTAGTCTTAAGAAGAAAATTTATAGCAATAAATACCCATATCCAGAAAACAGAGCAAGCATATAAAAACAATTTATAAACATAAAACAGGCTAAGCCAAAAGCTCTTACGAGGGAGGAAATTATAAAGATGAGAACAGAAATTAACACAGTGGAGACTAAAAAAGAAAAAATACAAAGAATCAATGAATTTAAGAGTTGGTTCTTTAAAAGAGTAAATAAAATTGACAAACCCTTAACCAACCTTCTTTTAAAAAGGGAAGATGCTAACCCACACAATTAGGAAAGAAAAGGACAAAATCACAACAGATCCTGCAGAAATCCAGATCATTTGTACCTATTTTGAAAACTTGTATTCTAATAAGGTGGAAAATATGGCAGAAATGAACAGATTCTTAGATATATTACTGAAGCTGAATCAATAAAATGTAAAAATGCTAAATAACCCAATATCAATCAAAGAAATCAAAGATGTAATTAAAAACCTGTCAACAAAGAAAAGGCCAGGCCCAGGCACTGCTGAAATTTAGAGAAGACTTAACAGCACTACTTCTCAAACTGTTTAATGAAATTGAAAGGGAAGCACTACTTCCAAATTCATTGTTGGAAACAAGGTTTATCTTGATACCAAAACCAGAGAAGGACCCAACTAAGAAAGAAAATTATAGGCCAATTTCTCTAATGAACACTGACGCAAAAGTTCTCAACAAGATACTGACAAATAGACTGCAGCAAATCGTTAAGAATATTATACACCATGATCAAGCGAGATTCATCCCAGGGATGCAGGGATGGTTCAATATATTATAAATCCATACATGTAATGCACCATATTAACAGAGCCAAGGACAAAAATCATATCATCATCTCAATAGATGCAGAAAAGGCTTTTGACAAAGTCCAGCATCCATTCATGATAAAAACTAACAGAAAAATTGGAATAAATGGTCTTTATCTTAATCTGATAAAAGTCATCTATGACAAACCAACAGTCAACATCATACTAATAGGACAAAAACTGAAAGCTTTTTCTCTAAAACCAAGAACAAGACAAGGATGTCTACTGTCTCTACTCTTATTCAAAATAGTGCTGGAAACTTTAGCTGGAACAATTAGACAAGAGAAAGAAATCAAAGGAATAAAGATAGGAAAGGAAGAAGTTAAACTACTGTTTGTAGATGACATGATACTCTACTTAGAAGACCCCCAAAACTCCATCAAAAGACTACTAAATTTAATAAGCAAATTCAGTAACATAGCTGATTACAAGGTCAACATTCAAAAGTCAAAGCTTTCCATACACAAATAACAAACTCACTGAGAAAGAATTCAGGGATACAATACCTTTTACAATAACAGCCAAAAGAATGAAATAGCTAGGAATCAATCTAACAAAGACTTCTACATTGAAAACTACAGTACTCTGAAAAAGGAAACTGAAGAGGACGTTAGAAAATGGGAGATATCCTATGCTCTTGGGTAGAAAAGAACCAATATGGTGAAAATGGCCATACTTTCAAAACTGTTGTACAAATTTAATGCAATCTCAATCAAAATTCCAATAGAATTTCTCACAGAATTAGAGAAAACAATACTAAAATTCTTCTGGAACCAAAAGAGACCTAGAATAGCAAAGGCAAGCCTGGGTAACAAAGACAAGAAAGGGGGTATCACAATCCTTGACTTGAAATTATACTATAAAGCTACTGTGATTAAAAAACAAAAAACAGTGAGGGACTGGCAAAACAAAAACAAAAAAACACCAGACCTGAATATCAATGGAAAAGATTAGAAGATGCAGAAACAACTCCAGACACCCTAAGTTACCAAAGTTACCAAACACATTCACTGAAAGAAAGACAGCCTCTTTAATAAATGATGCTGGAAAAACTGGCCCTACACATGCTGAGGATTAAAACTGGACCCATATCTTTTACCATGTACTACACTAAAATCAGAATGGATCAACGATCTTAATATTTCAATAGAAACATTAAATCTGCTGGAAGATAGAGTAGGTAAAATTCTTGAAGACATTCGCGTAGGCAAAGACTTTATGAACAAAACCCAGATTGTAAAGGAACTACTGCAAAGAATCAACAAATGGGATTTCACTCTACTGAAAAGCTTTTGCATAGCAAGAGAAACTACCAACAGGGTGAAGAGACAACCCACAATGTGGGAGGAAGTGTTTGCAAGCTGTTCCTCTGACAAAGGATTACTATTGAGAGCATATAAAGAATTAAAAAAAAAAAAAAAAAAACACCAGTCCTCCCAGGTTTAAAGGCAGAGTCCAAAAATGGGCATCTGAGATGAAAACACACTTCTCAAATGAAGAAGTATGAACAGCAAATAAATAAGTGAAAAAATGTTCAACATCACTGGTCATTCGAGAGATGCAATTTTTTTATTTTTATTTTTATTTTTATTTTTTTGAGACAGGGTCTCACTATGCAGTTCAGGCAGGCCTTTAGCTCATTTTGTAGCTCACTTGAGCTCACCCAGGCTGATCTCGAACTCACTAGGATCCTCCTGCCTCAGACTCCGAGGGCTGGGAATACAGGCGTGAACCACCACAACCGGGTGAGAGACGCAATTTAAAACAATACTGAGTCTGTGATTTTGATACCTGCCTCTGCAACGGCAGCACTGTCCCTTCCTAGTGCGGGTTGCCATGCCTACCCAAATTCCCCTATTAGCCCACAGGACCAGACTCCTAGCAACACCCCAATATCCAGCTAAGTGTTGCCCCTACCCCAACAAACAGGATTGAAGCCCAGATTCACTGTTGTCCCAGCTCTGGGCCTTGCCACTCTTCAGAGTGGATCTTCACCACTTTCTCTAGCAACCCTTATAATAAAATTACTTTGCTTTGTACTGGTCTGTTCTGACTCTTCTTTCTAGTCAGAGAGAGACAGAGAAGCCAGGCAAAAGTAAGTGTGGGGATCCCTAGACACCAGACCTGTGGAACATAATAGAACTTCTTTCTTTTAGTTCTTTGATTCCTCTTTCTTTCTAGTCCCACCAAGAACTGGGAAAAGCCAGATGCATGCCTTTAATCCTAGCAACTCCAAAGGCTGAGGCAGGAAGATCCAAAGCACTCCAATAAATCTTCTTGAAAATTTAGCTCTGGCAGATATTGTTTCTGTTGTTTTCTGAGGTGTTTTGTGACCTTGGGTGTTAAAAATTTCTAACAGATTTTGATTCTTGTGCAACAAAACCTATTTCTTCTGATCTGAACACTTTTCCAGGGGTTAAATTGGTAGGAGTGACACTTAAGATTCAATGAATGGTAACCTTGGCTTCTAATAGCAGCCATGTAATACAGATAGATGTAAGACATAAGAGACTGTGAGTCAGATCTAATCCATAGAGTTACTTTTGGTATATTAGACCCATTGAAAATTTTGTTTCCAGGGGCTGGGGATTTAGTTCAGCGGCATAAGCACCTGCCTTACAAGTATGTGGTCATGAGTTCAATCCCCCGGTGAGTTCAATCCCCAGTACCGATAAAAAAGACAAAGACCAAAAAAAAAGAAAGAAAGAAAATTTTGGGGGCAAACTCAGGGCCTTGAGCATGCTCTGAAAGCCCTGTGCCATTGAGTTACCCCAAAACCAGGCTATTTTCAAACTTTACTTTGGCCAATTTTGGGGGTTTGTTTTTGTTTTTTGAGACAGGTGCTTGCTATGTAACTCAGGCTGGCCTCAACTTCATGGCAATCCTCCTGCCTCAGCTTCCTAGGTGCTGGGGTTACAGGTCTGCACCATTATGCCCAGCAAGCCAATTGTAATTAACTTTGTCTAAGACACTACATTTTCCCACTTACAATATAGTTCTTGCTGCCCTGCGAGACAGTGTATGGGAACTACTAAGAATAGAATAGTTTATTTAGGTTGGAGTACCCCATCAAGAGGATAGCAGACAAGTTTCCAAGGAAGAGATGGAACCATCAAGTGGAAGATGGGTTTTTACAGGCTTTAAGGGTATGAGAGAGAATGGTGTGAACAAACAAGTGTCCTAGAAAGGCTTTCTTTGGGTCAGTTTGCACTCTGATGACCTCACAGGAATAACTGTGTTATGTCAAGTTATACATTAAAGGAGCTAATTTGACATGATCCATTACTCTAGTTCACAGAAGGCCCTTAAAGACCCTTAAGGCTTGAATACATCAACTCCACCCACTGAGAATAATTATGTGTGTCCCACATCAAAGACATATTTACATTTGCTCTTCTTTACAGCTTTGCAAAGCGATGACATCCACGATGAAGGCCGAGACCGGAGCTATCCAGTATTACTTTGTTAACTATAACCATTTTCATAATATAATTTTTGCCACACACTTTTGGGCTTAGTTTAATATCTAATATCCCTAGAGCACCCCAAAAATGGCAGAATTCTGTGCTTCTACGGGTAAGTGTACTGAGAATTTACTCTGCACCTGACTCTTTGCTAACATTGCCTGATATTCACAAACCTATGTAGCAACCACAGTAATTACCACCATTTTACCAATGAAGAAACTGTCAAATCACTAATAACTTCCAAGTGACGGAGCCATCATCTCAAATCAGCAAATCTTATCAACCTTAACTGTAAGCTGTTTGAAGCTACCAGTCAGAGCACTATTGACTTTTTTTTTTTTTTTTCCAGGCTCTGAATAGTTGCAAGGATCTCTGCAGGGATTGGAGGAACCAGCTCAATCTTGGCATACTGACAAAACATGGCCAATAGAGGCTTCTTTCTTTTTTTTTTTTTTTTTTTTTGTGTGTGTGTGTCTTTTTCCTTTTTTATCGGTACCGGGGATCGAACTCACTATGCCGTTGAGCTAAATCTCCAGCCTCCAATAGAGAGAGGCTTCTAACAAGTCGCGCAGCGTTCGCCAGCGCCGGGGCCTCCTTCGCAAGGTTACGACGAACTGGACCACGGTACTCAGGTGAAGGGCCGCAACTACGACAGGCTGAATGTCACCCCCGTTTGCACGTTTTCAACGGACCCAAATTGGCTGGCAGCTAAAGATGACTTCAATGACAAAAGACTAACCCTAGGAACGGCCTTTTCCCCTCCCCCTCTCCCACCACCTTGCCTAAGCAAGGTCGTGCTTCCCAAGGTACGGAGACCTCGCCGGGACCTGCCGCACTGCGCATGCTCAGCCGCAGAGGACGGCGGGAGAGGGGCGGGGTCGGCGGGCCCGGTTGGTGTGGAAGATCCTGTGAGATGCTTGTTCGCTGAGCTTCCTCCTGAGAGAAAGTAGTAAGATTCCGTTTGCGGCTTTCGGGCTTTTCTGCGGCGCGTTACTAGAAAGGGGCAGATTTCTTTTGTCGGAGGGAGGATGCCAAGCTTGATAGAGCCGGGATTGTAGAGACGCAGGCTTCCATCCGGATTCTAGAACCTGGGGGTCGGGAACTCCAGGCCAAGCCCAAATTTGATTTGCCGGTTAGCCCTTCAACGTTGTCTGCAGAGAATCGGGATCATTGCCCCCTCTTCTGGCGATTCGTGGCGTCTACTAGCTCCTGCCTCCTCACTTGAGCGGCCTTCCTTTCACAAACACTCATCCGATTATACCTGTGATTCTCATTAAGCAGTGATTTTTCTAAATTTTTTGACGTTTTTTGAGACAGGCTCTCACTATGTTGTTCAGGCTGGCCTTAAACTCACTTTGTAGCGCAGGTTGGCCTCGAACTCGCAGGGATCCTTACTGCCTCAGCCTCCCTAGATTTTTCTAATTCAAAAAAAAGCCATGAAACAGCTTTTGCAAACAGAATTGTCCACGGAATTCGGGCTAAAGAGACGAAGTAATTATAAAATTTTTTATTCCTGAATTGGGATTTGAAATTCGGATTAGATGAAGGTGTGGTATTTAGCTTCAGTGTGCAGGATTGAGAATATCTTGGTTTGCATACATTAATGTTTGCAAACGTAATTTAATGAACATTCACAGAATGCAGTGGCAGCACACATAATATAAACTGAAACAGAAGCTTAAAAATGTGGGGGTAGGGAGTGGGAATGTAGTTAAGGCCCTGAGTTTGATCCCTGTCTGCGCCCAAAGAAAACCAAAACAACGAAGTGAGCAATTTTTGCTTTAAGAGTTGAACTACCAATGATACTTGATGGTAACTTGTATTCCTCATCATAAATATATCAGAATCCAATATTTATAGCAAGAACTTTACAGCACTCCTCATTTAACTCTTTTTTTTTTTTTTTTTTTTTGTCTTTTTCCTTTTTATCGGTACCAGGGATCGAACTCATGACTGCCTGCCTGCAAGGCAGGCGCTTATGCCACTGAGCTAAATCCCCAGCCCCTCATTTAACTCTTACGTTGAGGCAGAAGCATTAAAGGAGTAAAGTACTTGCTAAAGTAGTGAATTTAAGCCTAAGATTTATGTGAGTGAATTTAAACAAGCGCAAATCCAAAAAAGGACTAGTGCAAACCTGTCGTTATCCTGATCTATACCAGAGCTCAATACAAAGAACTGAACTGTATTCACTCAGTAGAAAAAGCTACTGCTTCCTTAACGTCTGTGTTAATCTTAACACGTTATTGTTTTGAAAGTAGCCAAAATACTTCAAACACTTTTGTTTTGAAACACTTCAAATACTTTTGTGTTAGTTTTCAGCACTACTGAGGGAGTATCATGACTTTATTAGCTTTTTAAAAGTAAATATTACAAAATGTAAAGTACAGGACTGGAGATGTAGGTTGGTGGTAAAAGTGCTTGCCTAGTACAGGTGAGCCCCAGGGTTCCATTCCCAGCGTCACACACACACTCACACAAATTATATTAGTATTATTAGTAGTAGAAATAATGCAAAGAAATAAGAGAAATATATCTTTTGTGGCTTTATTTTTTGTTGTGTTCATACCATACTTCCTTTCTCCTTTTCCCTCTTGTTTCCTTTCCCCCTCCTCTTCCTGCTGGGGACTGAACCCAGGTTTTCACCATGCTAAGCTCTTGTGCATTGAAATACCTCCCCAGGGCTATTCTAGGTTCTGTATATATACATTAGAATTACCAACTGGGGTTGGAGGCGCACTCCAGTAACCCCAGCACTTGGGAGGCTGAGTCTAGAGGATCCTTGCAAATTAGGAACCAGCCTGGGCTACAAGGTGAGCACGAGGCCAGCCTGAACTGCCTACTGAGACCCTGTCTCAAAAAAAAATGAAGCATTATCTTGCAAGTTCCACAAAAATTCCTACAGGGATTTTGATCCACAACTTAATTCAGGGAAAATTGACCAAAAAGTTAAGTCTTTGAATAACATTATATTTCCATTTGTTTTGATCTTTAATTTCTCTTAACGGTGTTTTGAGTTCAGTGTACAGGTGTTGACCTTTTTCATTAGATTTATTTCTATATTTTGTGGGAATTTTTTTTGTGTGTGTGCATGTCTGGATATTGAATCCAGAACAATATGCATGCTAAGCAAGCTCTACCACTGAGTTACAAGCCCAGATCCTGTGTTTGATATGTATAATGCCATAGAAAATAGTTTTTAAAAATACTTTTACTGCAGAGAAATATCATTTTTTAAATAGACCTTGCTAAATTTATTTACTTACAGTTCTCAGAGTTTTTATGTACAATCATGTCATCTATGAATAATGACAATTTTGTTTTTCAAGATTGGCCTTTTTTTTTCTTCCATTATTGATTTTAAACACCTCTAGTATAATGTTGAAGAGATACAGTAAGAGAAGAAATTCTAAAATAATCAATCTAGTATTGCTAAATTCTTATATTAGTCCTCCCCATACTTGTGAAACATAACTTTCTAATACTCCCAGTGGATTCCTAAAACCTAGGATAGCACCAAACCCTGTATATGTCACTTAAAGGAAGCACTTTGAGCTTCTCTTTGGCATATCTGAATTGCCAGCATTGCCATTCTTCTGCATTGAGTAAAATAAATATTACTTGAACACAAGCGTTGTAACAGCACCAAATAGGCAGTCTGCAAACCCATAAGGCTTATGAGAAGGCAGATGCTTTCAACATGCAATTTAAAACTTCAGAATTGTTTATTAAAACTAATCAATTGTATACTTTTGGAATTAACTGAAACCAAGGAAAGTAAAATTTTTTTGTCTTTTTAAAAAATAATTCCAAAAGTACACAATTCATTCATTTTAAAGAAACTGAAGTTTTAAGGAAGAGTTAATTTACTATATTCTATTAGTTGCTTTTGTGTGTGTGTGTGTGTGTGTGTGTGTGTGTGTGTGTGTGTGTTTTTATCGGTACCAGGGATCAAACTCACGACTGCCTGCTAGCAAGGTAGGCGCTTATGCCGCTGAGCTAAATCCCCAGCCCCTATTAGTTGCTTTTTTAAGGCGGGAGTTGAGGGGAGATTCCTTAGAGTTTCTATATACATTCTTTTCCGTCTAAAACTAAAATAATATACTTTTTCCAGCGTTTCTGTCAAATTCCCACATACTATTTCACTTTAGCTTAAAGAATTTTCTTTAGCATTTCCTCGTTATAGGTTTGCTGGTGACAGATTTGTTTGAAAATGTCTTTGTAACTATTTAGAAAAAAAATGAAAGACATTGTGGTAGCCCTGTTGACTTTCTGTTATCTTGAAGTCTTGTGCTATTTGCATTGTTTTACTCTGATCTGTTTTGGTTTGGTTTGGTTTGGTTTATTCTTTTTAAAATAAAAAGAAAAAAGAAAAAATGTCTTTGTTCCCTTTTTGTGTGTGTGAGATAGAACTTGCTATGTACTTCAGGCTACCCTTGAACTTACTGTGTAGTCTTGGCTGGGCTCAAACTGTGATCTTCTGCCTCAGCCTCACTTACAATTTTGAATCCTTGTGTTTTAAATTTTTGTTTTAGTTTTCAGCACTACTGACTGAACCAGAAATGTTTGCATTGAATTACAGTCTCCAATGCCTCTGCAAACCTTTTATTTTTTCTTTTGAGGCAAGATGTTAAATTGTGCAAGCTGGGCTCAGATTTTAAGATTGTCTGCCTCAGCCTCACAAAGTGGTGTAATTACAAATCCATGCTAGGATACCACACTCAGAGCATATTTTTTATTGGATATAGAGTTTAGGTGGAATTTTCCATAGTACTTTATTACTATTTTTGTAGTACTGCATATTAAATCTAGGGCCATATACATGCTAGACATGTTCTTATGCCTCAAGCTTCCCAGTACCCTACTTTAAACGTGTCTCTGGCTTCTGGCCTTCATTGTTTCTGACACATTTTTAAAAATTATGTTTATTGGTACATTTTAGGTATACATGGTATAACTTGGTTTGGTTTTTTGTTGTTTTTGTTTTGTTTTGAGACAAGGTCCCATTATGCATTTTGAGGTGGCCTTGAACTCACTTTGTAGCCCAGGCTTGTCTCAAATTTGCAATGATCCTCCTGCCTCAGCCTCCTGAGTGCTGGGATTTTGGTCATGCACCACCAAGACTGGCAACTTGATTCTTTTTTTTTTTTCCATTCCTTTCCCCTACCCTCCCTTCCCCTCCCTTCAACACCATTACCCCTCCTTATTTACAAAAGCTTTGTTGCATTTTTCCGCTTTTCTCATTTTTTTCTTTTCCGTCCTTCCTTTACCCTTTGTTACTCCCTAGTTCCCCTTTCCATTTGAACATTTTTTTTCCTGTTTCACAATATCTGTGATACACTTTGGTCCTTGTTTACACTTTTGATTTCACACACCAGAAAAATGTGGTATTTATACATGTCTCCAATTTATTTCACTTAAGAATATGGTTTCAAGGTTCATCCATTTAGCTAGAAATGCCAGAGATTTAGCTCAGCGGCATAAGCGCCTGCCTGGCAAACGTGAGGTTGTGAGTTCGATCCCCTGTACCAAAAAAACAAAAAAAAACTCAAAATCCTTTTAGCTAGAAATGTCTCATGTTCTTTCTTTATGGCTAAATGGTACTCTATTGTATAAAAAGATCATATTTTTATTTTTCATTTGTTTTTATTGCCCTGTGCATAGATTTTTTTTCTCCTTTCTCTTGCTGCTTTTTAAGATTATCTTTTCATTGTTTTGACCAATATGACTTCATATACAGTACTTATGTTTTCTTTATATTTATTGTGTTTGTGATTCATAGAGATTCTTGAATTTAGGTAGTTTGCTGTTTTTCTTCAGTTTTGGGATATTGTCCAGCCATAAGTCTTCAAATACTATGTGTCTACCTCCTTTTTCTATTTGTAGTACTACGGTTTGAACTCAGGGCTTCACACTAAGTTAAACTGTCAGTTTTTTTAAAAAAAAGTTTTTAAAGATTTGATACAAGAATTCACTATATTGTCTGGGCTGGCCTTGAATTTGTAATCCTCACGCTTCAGCCTCCCAGAATGCTAGGGTTACAGCTGTCTACCTCCATACTGGCTTTGTTTTTGTTTTCAGTTTGGGGACTTTTATTATTATTGGCTTACACATTTTTATTGTGTTTTGTATTCTGCTCGTGATGGATGAAAATTCTTAACGTCTAGATGTACTTCCTTTAGAGAACTGTATTGCATGTAGGCAGACAGACAGCAGATTACATTGACCCTGCTGAGGTTTGGCTTTTTTGTTTGCTTGTTTGCCGTGATGGGGCTCAAACCTAGCCTTTGTATAAGCTAGACAAGTATGCCAGAACTGCGCTGCAACTTGAGGGCTGGCTTTAGAACTTGTCAGAGATGGTTTATTTTGAATTGCCATTCTTTCAAAGTAGTAGTCTTTTTTCCCAAGATGGGACCCTTCTAGTACCTTACTGAAATATCAAGTCTTGGGGGTATGGGGACTGAATCCAAGGCTTACTCTCTGAACTACATCCCCATTTCTTTTTGAGATAGGATCTTGCTAAGTTGCCCATATGGGATACTAACTGATTTGGAACCTCCTTCCTCAGTGTCCCATAGTGCTGGGATTATAGGCATATTCTACCTGCCCAGCAAAATACCTGTTCTTAACTAAACAAGCTCCCTTTCCCTTTGCTAGTCTTAAATTTCACCTTTTAGTTTTGACTAGCTTCTGAGGTATTAGCTCTTTTCAGATCATTGGCCTCCCAACTACCATTTTCTGGTGGGTTTTTGGTTTGGTGTTTGGGTTTGGGTTTTGGTACTGGGAATCGACACCTTGCACTTGCCAGACAGGCACTGTTGCCAGGATTTTTAGAGTCTCATTCTGCAAGTAAGCATTGTAGGAGTCAGCCAATGACTTGCAGGATTTATTTGTAAATCTAGGGGCTTTTTTTCTTTTTAAAAGACAGGATCTCACTAAGTTGCCCAGAACCCAGGACTCCAAATACTTACCTTCTACTATTTTCTGCTTCACTGGTCGTCGCCCCCGCCCCCTGGCCCAGAAAATGCCCTAAATTCTTGCCAGTGTGATAAAATACATAGCTGAACTGGTTTACAAACAAGCAAGATTTGAACATAAGATTTTTGCAGGATGGAAAGTAGTATGAACACTAGAAGATAAGAATTGAAAAGTTAGCCTGAAAACTCAGATTTAACAAACAGCAATAAAGATATGAAAATCATTTACATCACTGGTCATTTGAGAGATGCAAATTAAAACAGCACTGACATTTCACTTCACTCCAGAAAGAATGGCTATTATCAAGAAATCAACCAATAACAAATGCTGGAGGGACTGTGGGGAAAAAGGAACCCTTTTCCACTGTTGGTAGGCATGTAGACTGGTGCAACCACTGTGGAAATCAGTGTGGAGATGCCTCAAAAGCTAGAACTAGAGTTCCCATTCAACTCAGCTATTCCCCTTTAGAATACCTTCCCAGAAGAATTAAATTCATACCACAGCAATATGTGTGCACCCGTATTTATAGCAGCACAATGTGTAATAGCTGGATCTTGGAAACAACCTGAATACCTGTCAACAAAGGAATGGATAAAAAAGATGTAGTGTTTTTGCACAATAGAGTACTAGGCCATAAAGAAGGACAAACAGAGATGTTTATCGGTAAATGGATGCAACTTGAGGCCATACTCCTAAGTGAAATAAATCAGACATGCATGTGTAAACATCATATTGTCTCACTAGTGTGAGAAGCTGAAACAATGTTGTGTATGTATATGTCTATAATAGTTAAGATAGTTATATTACTGATTTCTCTGAGTTCATTGAAGAGAAAGATTTGTGCTAGTATTCAATTGCATGCGGATGTCTTGTACTCTGGGTGACTAATTTAGGGATGGCAATGCACAGTATATGTACCATTGTTGTCCCCTGATTGTCATGTTTTGAAATTTTGTTTTATTTTTTGTTTTTCTCTTTGAAATAAAATGGATTTTTAAAAAAAACATTTATATAAGTAATATTGTACTAATTTTTCAGGAGGAAAGTGTATGAATTCCTTCTGAAGATTTGTATGTGACTCTTGATAACTTGCAGTTTTTTTACCATCTTGTTTCGCTTTTGAAAGAGAATGTAAGTTTTGTTGTCTGTTTCATAATGTGTCCCTATTTGATTTAACACATTCCTGCCAGCTTGAACCACCAGTGGTTCCGAACTGCCTGGAAAGCAGACATGTGTACTAAGAAATGAAAATAAAAAATTTTGCAGTGCTAGGGAATAAACCTAGAACTTTGTGCATGCTAATGATACATGATTTTTTTTTTTTTTTTTTGGTTTGTTTGTTTTGAGTCTTTTGTTAGTTTGTTGGGTGGGTGGGTTGGTTGGTTGGTTGGTTTTTGAGACAGGGTCTTGCTACATATCCCAGGCTGGCCTTGAACTCAGTGAGATTATATTGTCTCAACCTTCCAAGTGCTGGGATTACAGACCGGTGCCGCCACTACCTGGCCCATGTTAATCAAACGCTTTACCACTGAGTCATAGTCCCAACCTCTTAATGAAAGTATTTTTAATTACTTACTATCAAGTAGTATTGACCAGCAGGAAAAGCAGCCACAATTATCCTTTGACTAGTAGTACTGTAACATATTATAATTTAGCCCCATTTTGGAAAGATGGGTAAGACAGTACTTAAAAACTAGTCTTAAAAGTTATTCTAACATGCATTTTGTTGTTCATATTTTTTTTTTAATTACTGGGCTCAGAAATACTGTAGAACAACTGATGTTTTTCAGCTTTCCATTGTTTCCTAATTTGTGCAATCACAAGGTTGAAGGAATACCAAGATAACAAAGGTCATAGGTGCTTTATTTTTCATCAGTGGTAGACATGTATAGTATATTTACTTTCAAGTAAGGAAATCTCCTAAATAACAATATAGTAATTTTCAGTGAGTTTGTGTGCAATTCTCAAGTGGGCTAAATAGGTGTAGTAGCCACATGACATACATATATACTTACAGTCAGGCCTTGTTGAGTTAATATTTCATTTTCTGCCTTGGGATAGGAGCTTTTCAGTAAAAATTGAATTAAACATGAGTTAAGAGGAAGTGGCAGAACTGCAACCTCAGAAAACAAATAGCATAAAAAATAATGGCATAATTTCTTTTGTTTCATGTAGTAACTCCAAATGAAATCATAGATGTGGATTACTTCGATAACAGCTTTAACTTTTCCTTATTTGTGTTGTGTTAAATCTAAGGTTTTGACCACAGAGCGAGTTACACCTACTCTCCATAATCATCCTAGGAGGGAAAGAGTTCCTAAGAATTTAGAATCAGGAGGCAGCAGCTATCAGTCAAGTATAATGGATAACACGGAGTCCCAGTCTATAATTGAGAAAGAGGCCTTGGAACTGAATAATCACAAGGGTCCTGATAATTCCTCAAAAATCATAAAATTTAAAAATTTTTCTTTCCTTTTTCTTTTATTATGTATGGGGGCAGGGTGGTTGCTGCTGGAGACCAAATCCAGGACCTTATATCTTGTTAAGCAACCAGTACTGCTGAGTTAATAATTCCAGATCCTGGAATTCTTTAAGTTTAAATATGCTACGATCTTTTATATTGTGATTTTGAATTTTAGCTGTCTATGTGCCAAATCCATTGATTTTTGTGGGTAGAAAGAAGTAAGCATGATATATAATGGGAAAATAAAAGAATCCAGACATTTAAAAGGTAGACTTGATCTAATTTTTGTGATTAGATTTTAAGAAGAATAATTTAGAACTACAAGATTTCTGGCTGAATAAATTCAGTATATAATAGTGCCATTTGACAAGAAAAAGAATATATGGACCAGACGTGGTAATGCATGGCTGTGATCCTAGCCCTCAGGAGTTTGAGGCAGGAGGATCTCCATGAGTCCAAGCCAGCCTGAAGTATATAACAAGGCACTATCTCCAAAAAGGAAAAAAGAGACTATATTTAAGCATGTTTGTTGTATATGTGTGGCTATGACAGTATAGTTTTTAAATCTGAGTTTGAGGTATATATCCAAGAAGAGGTATTCAATACTGGGCTGGAGCTTGGGATTGTAGAGGAAAATCCGTGTATAAGTGATAGTTGAATCTCACATTGTACCCATATAGCAAACAAGAGTACTAGGGAATTGTGTTGTGGAAGAACACAAATATTTTAGAAGCAGGTGAAATAAGTGTTTGCAAAAGACCTGGCAAAGAAGAGAAATGGAAGATCCTAGAGTCATGGAACTACAGAGTAGTAAGAAAGGCAACAAAGATTAAGAAATCGAGTCCCCCCTCTAATCCTAGATCCTTGAATATATTTTTTGTTTTATTGTTTGTTTATTTTTGACACAGGTTCTCCCTGTACAGTTCAGGCTGGGTTTGAACTCATTTAGGTTGTCTTAGCAATAATTCCTCTGCCTCAGCCTCCCAAGTGCTGGGATAACAGGCATGTGCTACCATGCCCAGCTCCTTGAATGTGTCTAAATGCTATCAGAAGAACCAATAAAGAGGAAGAGAGGGGATAACTGGAAGACAGAGTTGTTATAGTGATTAGAAGTGATTGAATAATCTCAAAAGACTACATTTTAAACCAGAATGGTGATGCACACCTGCAGTCCCAGCACTCTGGGAGGCTGAAGCTGTATGACCTCAGGTTCTAGTCCAACCTGGGCAATTTAGCAACTTAGTGAGACCCTGTCTCAAAATAAAAAATAAATAAGCAGGCTGGAGATATAGCTTATTGCAAAATGACTGAGTTTATTTTTCAGTCCCTACTACTACCACTTTACATTTTCTAAGACTATTGATAAAAATCAGTCTGGGGTGTGACTCAGTTTTAGAGCACTTGCCTGGTTTACAAGTACCCCTTGCCCTGGGTTTGATTGCCAGCACCACAATAAATAGATAAATAAATCCTCTTATAGGTATACTGGCTTTATTTTGCATGCAAGCCTCAGGGAAAAGAAACAGAAATTAGTTCTAGGAAAAAACACAGAGCTGCCAAAAATGTAAACCAAAACTATGCTGAGTAATGGGTGAAAGGAAAGAAGCCAATTGTGATACGAAGGAACCTTGGTGCCAAGTTATCTAAACACTTTTTTGTGGTTCCATAAACTTCATCATATTTGAAAGTAATAATTTTAAATTTAGACTCTTTATCAGTGTTTTATTGTAGGAATCTGGAGGCCGTCCCCCGAGAAGAAACCCATTAGTTTGGAGCTGGAGGATTCCTTTGCATCAGATACTAAAATGAAAGAACCGCTGTTCGATGGTGAATGTGATGAGGCAATGACACTGCAGTTGGGGCAGCTAAGTGAAATTCAGACAGAACCTGACAATGCCCAGGTAAATATTTTACCCTACATTCTTTCTTCCAAAGCAACATTTATTACTAAAAGTGCTAATTTATCAGTTGAGAATTCAAGTTCTTCTCCAAAGGAGTTAATAAAATAATATAAAGTATATGGTGTTGAGTACCAAGAAAATGATTTGAAAGAAAAATAGTCTATGGGCTTTTAGGTCAGTAAAAAGATTGCTTAGGGTGTATTTGACCTTGTTAAGGTTATCACATTTTTGTTTATCTTAACTTGAAATAATACAAATAACTAATTGTGTGTTTATGCTACTGCCTCCAAGTAGTAGTACAATTAATACATTATGTAAGCTTTTTGTTTGAGAAGGGGTCAGAGTCACCTTAAGTTGCTAAATTTTCCGCTCTGGGTTTGAACCTGCTGTCCGTCTCCCTTAGCCTTTGAGTGTGCTGGAATTACAGGTGTGAATTATCATGTCCAAAATGCATTTAGAACTCATAAAAGATTTTCTTCATAAATTTTTAACCCAAATTAATTTTAATGTTCACATTTCTTTTTCCTGGTGCTAGAGATTTAACACAGAACCTTTAACATTCTAAACATATGCTATACCAGTTTAAAAAACAAGTTTTTGTTTATTTGCTTCTTGATTTTTCTGTTTTTTTTTTTCTCTTTAAAATAAAATTTTTTAAAAGAATAATTTAAATTTTTTTTTTTTTTTTTTTTACTTTTTGGGCTTTTTGAGACAGGGACTTGCTGTGTAGTTCAGGCTGGCCTTGAATTTGCAGCAGTCTTCCTGCCTCTGCCTCCCAAGTGCTAGGATTACAGGCACACACCACCATGCTGAGCCAATGGTGGGGATGGGTATCAGAAATAAAACTCAGGACCTCACGCTTGCCAGGCAGGTGCTATGCCTGGAAGCTATATCCCTGACCCTAAATTTTTAAAAAACCTTTTTAGATATACTAACATAGTCAAGACATGGTCACAGACCACCATAGGGATAAACAACAAACTCCTGGGCCCTTACCCTAATAATCATCTAAAGACATTCATTTGTGTTTTTTCCAAAGACAGTAACTAAAAGTAGACCAAAGCTTGACCTTCATTTTGTAAAACTCTGGGTCCTTCTCAGTTCTGCATATACACATTCGTCATTTAGGGATATGTATATTAGACCTGAAGTATACCTAGCCTATCTTTGTCACTCTATAAAACTGAAAACATCTATATTCAGCAGTTTTGACTATGCCAGTATATCAAAAGACTGAACCTATGGTGACCTTGGATTCCAACAGAGCCTCAGATCATAAGGACTGCTCCTATGGGAGCCAGATTGCCCCAAAAGGATGACAAGGATTCAACCTGAGATATGAAACCAACAGTGAGATAATAATTAGCCAGACCTCAGCTACTCCTTAAAAGTTTGCTTCCTGCTTTTGTGGGAATGGCCAGTCTAAATCCTTGTAAATCCTTGCACTAAATCCGAGTGCCTCCTACTCAAGCTGGAATCTTTTCCTGTTTTCTCTTACTTTCCAATTAAAGCTTTTTCTGTAAATTCATGCTTTAGTTTTGAGTTCCATTTCATGAATACAAAGGCCCATACCAGCTAGTGACAAGTACCACGTACTAAAGAACCTATGAAGGCTCAAGCTTTGAATATTGTGAAAGATCAAAGTTCCTTAGAATGTTTTTAAATGAGGTAACTGAAATTTCTGATGAAAGAGAAAAGTAAATCATAGAGTTCAGTTTTACTTCCAATATTCCACCGTCGTCCAGCTAGGGAAGCAGAAACAGGAGGCTCACTTCAGCCCAGGAATTTGGGCCAACCTGGGCAATATTAATGAGTTGCTATCTTTTTAAAAAAAGAAAATAGAAATAAAGTGGATCATTATTAAGTGAAGGTATTATGGCTCTTGAGTTGATCACACTGGAGAGTGTTATCCATGTAGGAATTACCAATTGCTTCTTCAACTAGTGGACATTTAAATCTTACAGATAAGTTTAGACATTGTTTTAGTCATTTTCCTCCTCACTGAGACACAACACTTAACATCCACAACTAAAAGGGAAAAAGGTTTTGGCTTATGTTTTTGTTTCATTTTGCTTTGTTGTCTTTTTGAGACAGGGTATCACTATGCAGTTCAGGCTGGCCTTGAGCTCACTTTGTAGCCCATGCACGTCTCAAACTTGCAGCCATCCTCCTGCCTCAGCCTCCCAAATGCTGGTATCAGAGTGCACCACCATGCTCAGCTTCGCTCACATTTTTTAGTCCATAGTTGGCTAGTTCCAAAGCATAAGGCATAGTAGAAGAAACTGGAAAAGGAAAATTGCTCATTTCATTGCAATCAGAAAGCTGAATACAAAGGGAAGAGCCAAAGAGAGAGGGATACACCCTTTAAGGTCACACCCCCAGTGACCCACCTCTTCTGACCCAGCCCCATCGCTAACAACAGCACATTTAGCTATAAGCTTAGTAGTGCACTAACCCACCAATGATTATAGCTCCCCCATGATGTACTCACCTGCCAAAAGCCCCACCTATGATTGAATGAGGATTTTGGTGGAACATCTATATATAAACCATAATAAACACGTTGGCTGTGGAATTGCCTCATGTTCTAGAAAAAGCCTCCTTTGTAAGAATCATTCGGTCCAATCAAACAATTCTGGGTGTAAGGTCTTTATGAAGACAATTGGCTATTAATGATTAAAACAAGTACATAGGGACAGTAGGTGTCACAGAGTGTACCTATTCTCTATTGGTAGTGAAAATTGTTAAATATTATTGAAGGCCAATGAGCTTCAGACAGACCAAGATAAAAATTGCAAGGAAATCACTAAAGTTTCATGTCACCAAACTAAACCTAAACTGTTTATCTGACCTTCCAAAAAATCTGGATTAGAGCAAAAATGTCAGAATTTCCCAAACAGGAAGGTTTCAGTTGGCCTAATAATACAATTCTGTCTACCTAATCCTTACACAAAAAAGGTAGCCCAAAGTAAGTTCTTATTAGTGAGAACTATTTTTGTATTATTCTGTCTGTCTCCACTTTCCAAGGAAAATAATTTTGGAAGGATCAGTCCACTTGATTTTTGTTTATTCTTTCTTCAGCCCTTTTTCACCTATAAAACCAGCCTTCCCTGCTTGATTCATTGGAATACTTACTCTTTTTCATGGAATTAACTGTTGCCCAATTCTAGAATTTAAAATACAACTAGTTTCCTGGGACAGGGGGCACCAGCAGAGACCACCAGGCTTGTGAGGGAGACAACGTAGTGTGGAATTTATTGTGCCTGGGTACAGGCAAGCAGGGAGCTATAAGGCTATTTGCCCTACAGAGAAGTGTGAACCTTTTATAGGGATAGAAAGAAGGCAGAGGACATTAGGCTGGAAGGTTTTAATAAACACCTGAGGTAAAGTTCCCTGATAGTATTGAATCTCAATGCACAAAGTCCTTAAAGTATCTAGTATAAATTTTCAAGTATCTCCAGATGTCCCAAAACCTGCGAAATTTCATGCCCTATATAATCTCTTTCCCATCATGTGCTGGCCATTGATAACTATACTGAGCTGAGTTCTCTGCGGAGAGTAGTGCCTCTGCTGCCTAGCAAGTTGTGGCCTGGGGGAGTCGGGTCCAATTCGAACTTTAGAAAAACTAATTAAGATTGCTAAACTATTACTGTATCCTTAGACACTACTAAAAGTCTGTTGACTGTAAAGTCACATTCAAGTTCTATGGAAAACTAGTATTGTCAGCCAAAGGGTACCAAAAGGAGAATGCTTTCCTGTATACCTTGGTTCAAGTCAGTTATACAGTTCATTTAACAGACTTGAGAATAATTTATCACTTTCTGTTGAATGATGCTCTTAAATACATGGTATTCATTATTTTCTGTTACTTTTTAGGAGTATTGTCGAGCCCAACAACCCAAAAATCAGGAGAATGAACTGAAAATAAACACATTTTCCGACAGTGGTAATAGACTTAATTATATTTAATAATATGTATGATATGCTAATTTCATTTTTTTAAATGCTTTTGACTGTTGCCTAGTTGGGGGTTAGGTTTTAAGTCCAAGAAGTTACCTCTGAAAATGAAAGAAGACATACTTAATTTGATGAAAATACTAATTATTTTCTTCTTATTTTCTTTTTATAGCTTCACATTTGAATACAGGCATTCAGCTTTCTCCAGCATCATCTGGCACGAATAAAATGCTTCCTTCGTTTTCAGCTGCAGCTATTCAGGTTTCCTGTGCTGGTTGTAAAAAAATTCTCCAAAAAGGACAAACTGCTTATCAGAGAAAAGGATCTACTCAGCTTTTCTGCTCTACCCCATGCATCACTGAATACATTGCATCTGCCAGTGTACCAGCTTCTACCAAGACAACTTGCTCAAACTGCTCAAAGTATATAATTCTAATTTATGCCTTTTACTTTCCTACACAGATCTTGGCCAGAATCTTAGTTGTAATTTTCTGTTTTCATTTTTTTTTCCTGAAGATGTGTCACCTTGGTTTAATGAAAAGAAACTGTTTCTGCTTATAGATCTTCCAAATGTAGAATTATACTATTTCTCGTACAATGGCAAAGAAAGTGATTTAATTTTTTTGTTTGTTTTAGTTATTTTTTAAAAAGTTGGATGGCCATAGATAGAACATACATACATGTGAATAATAATTTTTTCAGAGGTTTATGTTAGACTGTGATTGAATCAGTAGCCCTGAGCTGTTAATATTCATTAAATGCTAATTGCCAAATTTTGTTTTTGTTTTGTTGAGATAGGGTTTCACTATGCAGTTCAGACTGGCCTTGAACTCACTTCGTAGCTCAGGCTGGCCTCAAGCTCGCAGTGATCCTCCTGCCTCAGCCTTCTGAGTGCTGAGATTTCAGGCAACTAATGCCAAATTTTAGCTTTTTGTTTCAGAACGAGAAAATTCACAGACCACCAGATTTGCTTCTAAATATAATAAATTCCTTTCAAGGGCTGAGGATGTAGCTCAGTGGCATAAGCATCTGCCTTGTGAGCGTGAGGACATGAGTTCAATCCCCAGTACAAAAAAAAAAAATTCCTTTTCAAATAATATCTTAGAATTAAATTCCTATAATATGAATGTTGCTTCTTCCATTTATAGTAATATTTTTCTATTCAAAGTATGTTCCCTAACCAGCTATATCAACATCACCTAAGAGCTTGCTAGAAATGCAGGTTGTCAGGACTCAGCCAGACCTAATGACTCAGAACCGCATTTATCCCCATGTGATCCATACACATGCTAAAGTTTGAGAAGCATTGAGAACTTCTTTGTTTCTCAGCATTCCCAACATTCATTTGTTTGTGAAATATGTACATCAGAATTAATGAGAATTAAATAATGTATATAAGTGATGAGGACAGTACTGGCATGTAATAAGAACTCAATAAATGTTAACTATCACTGTTAATGTTACACCTTTAACTCACAATCCCTTTTTTATAGATTGCTTTTAGCTCATTTGACTGCTGCATCAAATATTACCTGTTGCTTTAAGTCCTGTTCCTCAGAACTGTTTTCGTTTCTCTTTTGCTTTTTCAACCCTTCACTACTATACTTTGTCTTTTTTCATTGTTGCTCTGGGCTATGTGGCACTGTCTTCAGCCTGCTTTCTCTCTCTGCAGAATCATAAAACTGGAAGGGACCTTAGAGAACACCCAGTCCAAACCTTTTCTTTTGGTTTTAAAGAAACTGAGGCCCTGGGAAGTTAAGGTATCATCTTGCTATGTTTGGCGTATGCTAACTACATTTCTTTAACACCAGCCTAACTACATGTCAGACATATTTAGAAAGATCAAAGCAGGAAAAACTAAGCATGTAAGTCACTCTCTAAGGCATAAAAATCTAGTATGAGCAAAAATACGAGGTGAGTTTTGCTTCTGGAATAAAATTTTTCCTAAAAATTACATACATTGGCCGAAATGTAGTTATAATGCTTAGGACTAAGGGAGGCTATCATTATTCATGCTAACCTGTGCTTTTATTAAAACTTTAAGATTTTTATATTCATGTGCCTCATTTAGTTCTCAAATTTATGCTTCAGTTCTAGTAATTTTTGCAGTTTCTTTTATAGCAGGTTTTTTTGTTTGTTTGTTTGTTTTTTGGTACTGGGGATAGAACTGATGACCTTGCAGTTGCCAGGCAGGCACTTAGACCACTGAGCTAAATCCCCAGCCTTTTTATAGCAGTTTTTTTAAACATCTTTTGGGGTTAGTTTTTATTCTGCTTCCAGAACCAGTGAAAGCTTTAAATGAGACATTTGAAATTTTACTAGAAAAATTGTGACTTATTTTAGGCAACTATATATTTAAGAAGTATTACTTATTTTAGTATGTTTTTATTTTGCATTTCCCTGAAGACTAACAATGAAGTAGTATCATTTCTACACTTTACTATCATAGTTGGTTCAAAGTCCTAGAAATCCTGCAGCCAACCAAAAGTTCAAAATAGGGCTATGCACTAATGGCTGATTTGTGTATAGGAAAGTTGTTCACATCTATGCTCAAGCCAACTTCAGGTCCTTCTAAAAGAATTATTTTTTAAATTCTTTGTTAATAAGCCTGTAGTACATTAGAAACCAGCATTCTAATATGCCAAAAACAGTAAAAACTCGTAAGCATTTTCAGATTGCCATGGCTTTTCTGGTGTAACTGCTCTGCTCTTTTCCTGTTTGGCTAATTCTTTCTGCCTTAAAATTGTGCCTCAAATATCTTTACCCTTGTCTGCTCTCACACTGTCCCTCACTCTCCTTTTATCACCGCCTCCCCAGACTGAATATTCTGTGGTCTGCTTTGATATAGTACTGTGTACGCACATCTCATCCTATTTAGACAGTGAGCCTCTCAATATTAAGGACCAGAGTATAGTCATCCTTTTGTACCTTCTAAAAGCCTAAACTTGCCTAGAACACTGAATCCTGTCAAATAAACTATAGGAATAACATTGTGGCTAGAGCTAGCTGTATTTTAAACCAGTAAAATCACCCGTGTGATAATGGTAACAAAACTTGTACTTTAGATTAAGAAATTGGAAAGTCCTTAAAAATTTTTTAATGTTGAAATGTTTCACTTTCAGGAAAAGTTCATCTTAAAAACTTATGCTTTAAGATTAATATTCTGGGGACTGGGGATTTAGCTCAGCGGCATAGGCACCTGTTTGCTAGCGCGTGGTTGTGAGTTCAATCCTGATACTGATTTTAAAAAAAAAAGGATTAATATTCTGTAAAGACTCTAGGAATCCAGATATCTTGATATTTATCATTATGGCACTTCTCAAACATTTTCATTTTAGGAGCCCTTTGCACATTGTGGGGCAGTATTTATGTGTTTGTTTAATGGGATGAGATTTCACTATTTCCCAGTCTGGCCTGGAACTCCTGGGTTCCAACCATCCTCAGCTTCCCAAGCCACTGGGGCTACAGGTTCATGCCAGTGCTTATGGGTTCTTTAACACTCTGAAAAATTATTAAAGGTTTCATCCAGGTGTAGTGATTTATACTTGTAATCTCACCTGGGAGGCTGAGGTTAAGAGGATTGCAAGTTTGAACCTAGATAGGACAATTCAGCGATTTAGCAAGACCCTGTATCAATTTTTTTTTTTTTTGTCTTTTTCATTTTTATCGGTACCGGGAATCAAACTCACGATCGCCTGCTTGCAAGGCAGGTGCTTATACCGCTGAGCTAAACCCCCAGCCCCCCGTATCAAAATTTAATAAGGGCCAAGGATGTTGCTCAATGAATAAGCCTTGGGTTCAATCCCCAGTACCACCAAAAATAAATAAACAAATTATATATATATCTCCTAAAGGGCTGTTGTCATATAAGTTATATTCATCAAGTTTACTATGTTAGGAATTTAAAATTTTAATGAAAAATGACTATATCTTTAAAGGTTAGAAAAATGAATTTTTGGCCAGGTACTGTGGCACAGTCCTGTAATCCCAGCACTCAGGAGCCAAATGCAGGAGGATTGCTGCAAGTTCAAGGCTAACCTGGGCTACAAAGTGAGTTGAAGGCCCCCCTGAACTGCACAGTGAAACCCTGTCTCAAAAAGACAAAGAAAGAGAGACAGAGAAAAAATAAAAACAAATTGTTTTACTAACCACTTTAATGACTGACTGGATTTTCATGTTTGTTTTGCTAAGAAAATATCACCTTACTGATAAGTAATTTGGAAAAAGTTTTTGGAAAAGGACAAATGTCTTATTTTCATCATCCTGTCTTGTTCTTTGAATGTATGCTTTAACCATGAATGAATGATTTTTGTGACATTTTGCTGTTATCATTTGGAAAATAATTGGTTCAATGAGTTCTGGAGAGCTTCCAAATGTTGACACATTTCATTATATGCAGTATTTTATAGATTACAACCAATCTCATCAGAAAACTTCAAATGTTGGGAAGTGAACAAGCTAGAGGTGGCAGCTAAGTTTTCCAAAAATTCTAATTTTTACTTGAAAGTTTGAATTTTATTACTGTCAGTTAAATAGTGTCTCTTTGTTTTCCTTGAAATGGCACTCTTTTTTAATTTTCAAGAAATTATCTGCAGATTTCCACTTCTGAATAAGAGTTTGTCTATATGTTCAAATGAAAATGTGATCCATGAAAAAAGTAGTTAATTCGGATTATAACTGTATTCTTCTATAGGCTTTTTGTTGAGACAATCATCAACTCTTGGATGGGCTGGAGAAGTCCTTCATGGCTATGTCCCATTTTTGTCACAGAGAATATTAAAATAATATACTCCAGGATCACAGTATTTGAGTTAAAAAAATATTCAGTAGGGACATCCTTAATTGAACTGACATGGTTTGTTTTACAGCAAATGTGCAGAAGGGAATAACATGCATATAGGTACATTTTAGTGCCATTGCCTTGATATAAGCTGAAGCCTGGGCAGTTTTACCTATCAGTGCTTTTATCTTTTCCCAATTCGTTGTGGGGAAATCCATGTAACAAAAATTAATCATTTCATTGGCATTTAGTAGTACTCAGAGTGCTGCCTCAGACAACTGCTACCTCCACCTTATTCCAAAATTTTCTGTCACCCCAAAGTTAAGGTGCTTTATTTATTGAGCAGTTTCTCCCCACTTCTCTTTCCTCCCAACCCCTAGTAACCATCAGTCTATATTCTTTGTATGGACCTGTCCTGAATATTTTATATCAATGAAATCATACTACATGTGATTTTTGTACCTGGCTTTTCCTTAGTATGTTTTCAAGAAGCATCCTTGTTGTACTTCATTCTTTTTTATAGCTGAGTAATAGTCTCTTGTATTATTTACAGTTTGTTTATCCATTCATTCATTGATGAATGTTTGAGCTGTTTCAACTATTATAAATAGTGGTAGTAGTTATGAACGTATGTGAATAAATACTTGTCTGAGTGCCTGTTTTTAGTTTTTTTGTGTGTATATATCTAGGAGTAGCATTGTGGTGTCTTACTCTTGGCTTTGCACAATCAGTTAAAATGTCAATACAGTGGATAAAAGGTAGTATTTTAATGTTTTATGAAAACTAGCTTTGATGTTTTATTCCCCCTCAACATATCTGGAATATACCACCTCTACCTTCAGGAATTGCAGACTATGCTTTTAATACAATCTGTTGACAGATTCCAAAGTGGCTCAGATATGAACATGGGACTTATCATTATCACTGTGTTCTCTTAGTAGCATCAACTAATACAGGCTAGTACTCAGGGATGGACTATGAAATATATTTTATAATCCTTACTGTAGATGAAGATATTAACATGTAGGGAGTGCAAATAATTTGTCCAAGCTTGCTTAATGTAAATGATAGAACTGGATACCAGATTTAGGTTTTGTTGTTTCAAGGCTGATGTTACTACTGTTGTTTCATAGTTCTTTGAGTAAATTAAACTCAAAGAGGGGTCATTTTATGAAGAGCAAAATAATAATATTGTGGTAAAGGTGTTTCATGGTGTCCTTGCTACTTATTTTTAGAGACATTATAAATCTGAAGGATGTCATCAGTCTCCAACTGGAAGATAATGCCTCTAGCAAAAATTTTTGTAGCCAATCTTGTCTTTCATCATATGAAGAAAAAAGAAAACCATTTGTTACCATATGTACTAATAGCATTTTGACCAAGTGCAACATATGTCAGAAGATGGCTACTGTAAGTTGTAATTTTTTAACATTTAAAAGGATTCTGATTCTTCTTAAATGGCAGTTTTTATTGCATCTTTTTTTTAAATCCTAGATTCAGTATGAAGTAAAATATCAGAATGTGAAATACAATCTTTGCAATAATGCCTGCTTTTCAAAGTTTCACTCTGCTAACAACTTCGTCATGAACTGTTGTGAGAATTGTGGAGCTTACTGTTACACCAGCTCTAGTCTATTTCAAATACTTCAGAGGGATGGACAGTCTCATTACTTTAGTAGCTCAAAGACTATTGCAGCATCTGAGAAGGTATAAAGAAACATTATTTCTTCTATTGTGTTATGAATGGTTCTACTTTGGGATAATGTGTGCATGTAGTTTTTCATACCACTGAGAATAATTTCTGCTGATAAGTGATTGTCTTACCCAGGAGAAAAGACAGTCAAGTGGAAGTCTTATTTATAAACTACAAATAAAAACAGTAAAAATAACCATAATCTATTGGTTGGTAAATCCCAAACAGAAAGTGTTTTTATTTTGAATGCTATACGTTTTAACTCTTTCACCTAAGCAGTGTAAAATGATCAAGAATATTACATGCTTTTTCTAAATCAATCATAAAAAGAAATAATATGATGAGAAATAATCCCCTCTTTTTGATAGGAGAGCCTTGGCTGGCCCTCTATTGGTGGACCAATATGAACACAATTACTAGTTTAATCCTTTTTCATGAAGTAACACTGTTGCATATCTTGTTCATATGATGCTTACTGATCTTAAACATCCCTATAAATTCTTCCTTAAAAACCAACAACTGGCCAGGTGTAGTTTTGCACACCTATTATCACAGCTTTCAGGAGGCTAAGGCAGGAGGATCATTGTGATTTCAAGGCCAGCCTAGACTACGTAGTGAGTTCAAGACCAGTCAACTACATGGCAAGACCCTATCTCAAAAAAAAAAAAAAAAAAAAGCCAGCAACTGACCAAACCTGGTGGCATATGCCTATTGTAATCCCAGTACTGGGAAGGTGAGAAAGGAGCTTTACAATTTGAGGCACAGCCTAGGCAACTTAATATTTACCAAGAACTTGTCTCAACATGTAGGAAAGGGCCACAGTTATAGTTCAGTATGAAAACCCTGGGTTAAATCCCTAATACCAAGAGAAAGAAAAATTGAAAGTAGGAAGTCCAACAAGCCACAATTCAATTTCTCTGGTAGAATGCCCTCACCATGACAATGTCTTGCCTTGGGACCAGAGTAGGAGGATAGAAGGCACAGAAACCTCCCTCCAAATCTAAGAAATACTGTTCCTTCCTTTTATTCTTCTTGGCTCATACTCAGTAAATAGCCTTTTTCTTTTTATTAGCCTATATTGAATATCCAATACTCAGCCTGTGTGAGGAGGCAGGGCTACTGGGCAAGCCAGTTAACAAGCACATAAAACTTTCTGATGTAAGGTGTTGTAGGACAGTAATGATATAAGATACACATATTATTAGTGAATTATAATCAAAAATTGGAAAAGTGTTAAAATACATGAAAATCTAGGGCTAGGGATTTAGCTCAGCAGCACAGCAACTGCCTGGCAAGCATGAGGTCCTGAGTTCAATTCCCACCAAAAGGTAAAATAAAATATATGGGTCTAAAAATGAGTTGGATTTTTATTGTAAAGGGTGGAGTATTTTATACTGGCACAATAACCTGTCCCTATATCCCAGCACTCAAGTCTAAGGCAGAAGGATTGTATGTTCAAGGCAAGCCTAGGCAACTCACCAAAACCCTACCCCCAAAACAACAAAGTAGATTATTTGATATAATTGTAATTATTTGTTTGTGCCTTTTGTTTTAAATTAAGTTATTGAGTTGTCCAGGCAGGGATCAAACGTGTTACCTTCCTGCCTCAGCCACCCAGAGTGCTTGGATTATAGGCGTGCACTACCACCGTGACCCTGCTTGGCCATTTCTGTTTAATGGAGTATATGAAGTATTGATTCTCATGTGAGTGATGACTGATTTATAAATTACACCAGTTTTATGGTTTGGATACTGGGATTGAACTGAGGGTCTGTACACTGAACTGCATCCTCAAGCCTTTTTTCTTTTTATTGAGACATTAATTTGCTAAGTCACTAAGTTGCCCAGGCTTTCCTTAAACTTAATATGCACCTGCCTCACCTTCTCAGTACTTGGATTACAGCAGCTACAACAGCTAAAATAACTTAGTAAACAGTGTAAACAGTGCTAAACTAAAAATATATTTTAAAAAATTCCTAATAATAATATCAATTTGCTGGGCATGGTGGTGCATACCTGTAATCCCACCACTTGAGAGGCTTAAGCATGAGGACTGCTGTGAGTTCAAGGCCAACCTGCACACATAGTTCAAGGCCACACTAAACTACATAGTGAGACCCTGTCTCAAAAAAACAAACAAAAAGTTTGTGCTTTTATTGTTTGACCAATTATGCATGCCTGTATCATGAGCAACTACTTTGAAAATAATAATGTGCAATATATTAAACACTGTTAATTTCCCATTATCTTGTTTTGAAATTCTAAAGCAGGAGGATAGCAAAACAAACAAACAAAAAAAAAGGCTGAAATTTGTTGTCTGCTTTTTTGTTTCATTGTTCCTTTACCAGTATTCCATTCTTCCACCAAAAGAAAAGAAAATGCATATTTTCATTTGTCTTTGCAATGTGTATCTAAGAAAGCAGTTCTGTCCCATTATTGCTATCAAGTTATAAAACAGTAGCCTGGTGTTGTGGCACACTTCTATAATCCCAGCACTCAGGAAGCTGAAGCAGGAGAATCATGAGCCCAACCTGTACTACATAGCAAGACCTTGTCTTAAAAACCCAGAAAAAGAAAGGGAGGAACCAAGGGAGAGATAGTGATTCTCATAGTTTATATCTTGTTCTTTTGTATGCTTTACTGCTTATTGAATTCTCTGTAGCCTGTACTGCTTATATCATACAATACTTACTGTAAAGTTAGGCTAGAAACACAGTGATTCCCACCCTGTCTTATGTGTTAAGCACCCTTTTCTAGTTTCTCCTTAATACTAGTAGGAGGTTTTGTCTAATTGATATTCAGAGACTTCTATTTTATTACTATTATTGCTTTTAAATATATCCAATGAACAATAAAATTCTTTTCAAATAGATTTATAAGTTTTCTTCATTGCAGTCATTGCAATCTATTGCCTCTTTTTTTTTTTTTTTTTTTTTTTTTTTGAGCCTGGCTTTGAACTCATCATGTAGCGTAGGCTAGCCTCATACTCAAGGCAATCCTCTTGCGTCAACCACCTGAGTGCTAGGATTATTGGCTTTTACCACCACTTCCAGCTTTTTTTTCAAGAAAGTATAAAAATTGGTTTCATTCTCATTATTTGTAATACTACAGCTAAAAGCAGTGGTTATTGATATGCTTTTGTTAATATATGGCATATGCAGGGATGTGAATTTTATTTTAATCTCTAAACAGAAACCAACCAAAACACTTACATCTTTTCCATATAAATCATTGAAACCATCAGATGAAATGATTGAGATTACTAATGACTTGGGGAAGACAGAGATTTTCTGCTCTATTAATTGTTTTTCTGCATTCAGCAAAGCAAAGATGGACTGTTCTACAGGTAATGTTTATTTTGCCACTTGAGTTTTACCAACAGTTGAGAAATACAAATACATTTTGCTTTTCATTTATAAGCTTGATTCATTTCCAAACTAAGCCAGTTTATAAGGCAAAATAGTCTAAAACATGTTGCAAAGATCTGTTTTCTTATTTTTTGTTTGTTTCTTTTTATAATGCTGGAATAGCGTAAGTGCCTGCCTGGCAACACGAGGTCATGTGTTTGTTTCCCAGTACTCCCTCCTTCCCCAAATGTTATTTTGAGATAGGGTCTATGTATTTCAGGCTGGATTTGAACTCATTGTTTAGTCCAGGGCAGCCTCAAACACAGCGATTATCCTGGCTCAGCCTTAGTCCTTTTTATTTTGAGACAGAAGCTAAGTTAGCCAGGCTAGCCCTTAAACCTGTGATCCTCCTGCCTCATCCTTTTAAATGATGGGATTATGGGCCTGAGTCACCAGGAGTGATAACTCCTAGTATTTTTTTATGTAAAAGGAAGGTTACTGTATCAGAAATTTAATATTTATTTATGAATATTGTTGGGTTGGATTGATACAAATCCTCTTTAAAACAAGATTAGCCAAGCATGGTGAATCAAAACCATAATCACAGCATTTGAGAAGCTGAGCCAGGATAATTGCTGTGTGAGTCTGCCCTGGACTACATAGTACAAATCCAGCCTGAACTACATGGACCCTGTCTCAAAATAACATTTGGGGGTGGGGTGCCAGGAATCAAACTCATGCCATTGTGCTTGCCAAGCAGGCACTTATGCTACTGAGGTATATATATACCTCAGCCCCTCAGAATAACTTTTTTTTTTAAAAAAAAAGATAAGATTTATGGGGAAAAGTTGGGGATACATATTTTTATTTAGATCCTTTAATACATTTGTATATTTACAGTTGTGTACATTGGACATGAAGTGTAAGACTTGGTTCGTAGGAGACACTAAATCAATATTGAATTTATTCAGTACATTTATAGTTAGAATAGTTCTTTTAGAATGTAGGTTAGCGAGGTGTAGTTGCACATATGTAATCCCAGCACTTTGGGAGACTCAAGCAGGAAGATCACAAATTCAAGCCTACCTTATACAACTTTCCAGGTTAGTTAGACCCTGTCTCAAAATAAAAAATTAAAGAGGGTTGAAGCTGGGAATGGTGGCTCACACCTGTAATCCCAGCACTCAGGAGGCTGAAGCAAGGGGATCATCCCAGCTCAAAGCTACCCCGGGCTGCTCAGTGAGTTCGAGGCCAGCCTAAACTGTACAGTAAGATCCTATCGCAAAACAAAATTAAAAAATAGTAATTTTAAAAATAAAAGTGTTAAGGATATAACCCTAACCAAAAGTATTGTAGTTCCTAGTGCTACCTAAACTATTTGATCATTTGTTCCTTGAAATATACTTAGTTTTTTTATATGGTTGGGGCTTTGGTTTGGTTTGGTTTGGTTTTTTGGAGCCGGGGATCTAGCTCTGGGGTTCATGAATAATAGGTAAGTACTCTTTAACCACTGAGCTATATCCTTAGCCCGAAATATGTAATAAACACTACTTTCTGCTTGACTGATTCTGGCCAGTTTATAAGAAGTATTTTTGTTTATTTTTATCAGCAAATGTTTCCACAACACATAGTGTTTCCATGGAGCAGCACCTTTCTCCAAAGAAAGATTTAATCCCAGTCATAAGCAATATAATGTCATTAGCAGATAATCATATTGCCCTGCCCATCATGAACACGGAGTTCTTACAAGGTAAACCTTGATGTAAAGACTTTTGACATAAACAGTTTTGTCATGCTTGATGAATCTGTTAAATTTTGGTTTTATAGCTTGATAAGAAGTAAGTCTTTACAGTTTACAATTCTAACTCGTAGATGATAGTATGAAATCTTGAATTTATGCTTTAATTTATTTTAACAGATACAGTTTCTTCAGTAACAGCAAATGTCATGGATGTAAGTTTTATCCTAATTTTTTTGGCTATTTGTCTTTGATAAACAGATTGTACATACATGTATATGTTTATAAGAATGTTTACACAGAAGTCTTATTAGTCATATCTCCCTTGTTGGGAGATTATATTTATTAAACATTTCTAGGCATCCAAATAATAAAAATTTATTTTAAAATTACATACCAGAAGGTCTTTTTAAACATTTAATAATAAGTCTAGATTGCAAACAAATCAGTTATAAGTAATTATTAGTCATACCCATCCCCCCAAAAAAGTTCACACAGTAATTTAATTAACTATGTTATTAGAATAGACATATTTGATGTTTTGGTTATTTGAAAACTGCTAAAATGAGTGTTATTTTATCTTTTTAGCCAAAGATCTCAAAGAGTTCACCCAAAGAATCAAGTAGTGATATTGCTGATGGTATGGAACAGCCAAGCCTTTTGCCATCATCTTCAGTACTCAATCACCACACTGTTGATTCCAGTATAGAAGTACACAGTGGTGAAGTATTAAACCAGGATCCTACATACAATATGAAATCTGTGAAAGTAAGTAATGGACTCTGTCATCCAAAA
This sequence comes from Cavia porcellus, assembly GCF_034190915.1. Lineage (NCBI taxonomy): Eukaryota > Metazoa > Chordata > Mammalia > Rodentia > Caviidae > Cavia > Cavia porcellus. Next base: position 27,370,833 of record NW_026947508.1, read on the forward strand.
TTTACATCTAAAGTGCAAAATGTTAAATCACAAAATATTAGAAAATCTTGGCGTACAAATCGTCCACAAGTAAATAAAAAAGATGTAACATTTTGTTATTCATGCCAGTTGTTCTGCCAGAAAAGTTTTAGCTCTGGAGGAGAGTCATTTGCAACCCAAGGAACTTCTAATTGGAAAAAAACACTGGAAAAATTCAGAAAGCATGAAAAAAGTGAAATGCATTTGAAGTCCTTGAAGTTTTGGAGGAAATACCAGTTTTGCAGTGAAAACAGTGATAATTTATCTAATCATCCAAAACAGATTGAAGAACAAAAAGAGTATCTAAAGCTTATAGTTGAAAATATTTTATTTCTTGGGAAGCAGTGTTTGCCTTTAAGGGGAAATGATCATTCTGTTTCTTCTGTGAACAAAGGCAATTTTTTAGAATTGTTAGAAATCAGGGCAAAAGATAAAGGAGAAGAAATATATCGACTTATGAATTCACAAATTGATTTCTACAATACTACACAGATTCAAGCTGATATTTTTGAAATAATAAAGATGGAAATGTTGCAGGATATTGTGAATGAGATCAATGTTTCCTCAGCTTTTTCAATTATATGTGATGAGATAACTGGTAATACCACCAAAGAACAGCTTTCAATTTGTGTAAGATACCCACAGAAAACATCAAAGGCTGTTGTAATTAAGGAAAGATTCTTGGGTTTTGTTGATAATGAAAAGGAGACTGGGATCCACTTACACAAGAAAATCAAAACTTACCTACAGCAAATTGGAGTTGATTTTAATACAATTTGTGGCCAGGCCTATGATAGTACCACTAATTTGAGGGTAAAATTTAATGAAATTGCTGCAGAATTCAAGAAGGAGGAGCCAAGAGCTTTGTATGTACATTGTTATGCACATTTTTTTGATTTAGCAGTAGTTAGGTTTTGTAAAGAAATAAAAGAACTCCGAAGTGCTCTAAATACTCTCAGTTCTTTGGTCAACACTATTTATACATATGGGGAAATGCTGGAAAATTTTCGAGATATTTGTAAGCTAAGTCAAAACAAAACATGCAATAAACATACATCACAGTCATGTTGGATAGTACACGATCGTACATTGTTATCTGTGACTGAAAGGCTTCCAGAAATTATTGAAACATTGGAAGTTGCATCAAGTTGCCATTCCTCAAACACAAATTTGACTGATGAATTGAGTGATTTGTTAACACTGGTTTCCAAATTTGAGTTTATTTTTTGTTTAAAGTTTCTTTATCGAGTGCTAAGTGTTACAGGAATTCTTTCCCAAGAGCTTCAAAGTGAAACCATAGACATTTTTTCTTTGTCTTCTAAAATAGAAGCAATTGTGGAATGTTTATCATCTGAAAAAAATGATGTATATTTCAAAACTCTCTGGGATGAAACAGAGGAAATATGTAGTAAAATTATCAGTAAAGGTTTTGAAGTTGAAAAGCCTTCCCTTCAAAAAAGGAGAAAAATTCACAAAACAGTAGATCTTGGCAATTCAGAAAATATGTTTTTTCCTACTTCAACAGAAGAACAATATAAAATTAATATTTATTACCAAGGATTGGATAGTATATTACAAAATCTAAAGTTATATTTTTCAGAGTTTGATTATTGCAAAATGAAGCAAATTTCAGAGCTATTACTTAAATGGAATGAACCATTAAATGAAGCAACAGCCAAACATATTCAAGAATTTTATAAACTTGATGCAGATATTATCCCTGAACTTAGATTTTATCGGCACTATGCAAAGCTCAACTTTGTCACTGATTATGCTTCCATCAACTTCATTACTCTTGGCTATTTGTTTATTCAGCATGGTCTTCACAATAATATTCCTTGTATCTCAAAGCTATTACATATTGCTTTGTCTTGGCCGATTACTTCAGTAAGCAATGAAAACTCCTATTCTACACTGCCTCGTCTCAAAACATATTTATTTCATACTATGGGACAAGAGAAGCTCACTACCCTCGCCCTAATGGCTGTCGAGCAGGAATTGGTAAATAAATTGATGGAGCCTGAAAGGCTCAATGGAATTATAGAAAAATTTATCAGTCAAATGTAAGAAATATAATACCTGCTAATTGGGACTTAAAAGAATTTTATCTGCTGTAATCCTGGTTTTCCTGTTTTGGTTTTGATTTGCTTTTTCTTTTGCTTTTTTTTTTTCTTGAGATGAGATACCACTATGTTGCCCATAGATGGTCTGGAACTTGTGAGTTCAAGTGATCTCCTGCTTAAACCTGCTAAGTAGCTAGGACTGAGGCCTGACAATGTGTGCTGCCTGGAATCCTGATTTTCATCTCAAAATGATTTCTATTAAGAAAAAAAATTATTTTTTTAGAGTATGTAGTACATTCACCTTCAAAAGACACAGTGACATACAATAGAAAAGTTTTCTCCTGTTTTTGCATTCTTCCTAAAGTTTTATTAGTTCCTTAAATACTGTCTTAGAGATATTCTCTGTAGCTGGTACTATACAGTGTACACTAGTCTTCAGCTTGTACTGTCTCCATAATAGGATATTTTTTGAGATTGTCCCATGTCAGTAAATGATTATTTTTTTACAACTACAGAATGTTATATTGTATTAAATATGCCATAATCTAATACCTTGTGCAAAGGTCATTTGTACATAATAAATTACTGTAAAATGTAAAACTAGAATTCCTAGTTCAGTAGGTTTGTGCTTTTTTTTTCCTTTTTACTGAGATGTACTATGTTTCTCCTGCTGGCCTCAAACTCATGAGCCATCTGCTTTAACCTCCCAAGCAGCTAAGATTACAGATGTGTGTTGCTGTACCTATTTTGTGTATTTAAATTTTTGAAAGATATTAGAAAATAACTTCCTTAAAAGAATTGTGCCAATTTATGGTCCTACCAGTGATGTACATGTGTCCCCATTTCCTCAAATCTGTTTGTATATTATTTTGGAGTTTTTTTGAGACAGTCTCACTACACAGTTCAAGCTGGCCTTGAACTCATTTCAGTCCTCCTGCCTCAGCTTCCTGAGTGCTGGCATTACAAGTATGCACCACCAGGCGTAACTCCTCAAATCTTCATGAACAAAGCTATCAAATGTTTTGGTCTTTGCCAACTTACTAATTGAAAAGTGGTATCTTAATTTCATTAGAATTTTCATTTAAGAATAAGGTTAAATATTTGTTTACGTGGACCATTTGTATTTTCTTTTTATGCACTGTCACATTTAAACATTAAAATGAAAAGATTGGTGTTTTTGACACAACAAAAATTATTAAGTTGTGTCATGAAAATATGGCTTTTTTTTAGAGAAAAAAGCAAAACAAAAGGGTAGAAATAATACAGAATTTCAAAAAAATAACAGTAAGAAATCACTAGTTGATAAATTACATATTGTTATCTTAGAAGTAGTTCAGATTTTTCAAAAAGCATAAAAAGATAAACAATGACAGTATAAACTATTGTTCAGTAAACTAACAAATATTTAGTAGTATGGTTATCTCGCACACTTAAACATACTTACAGTTATATCTTTTAGCCCACTTTGTCTATTACACATTTTGGATCTTACTACTTTTTATTATTATTTTTTATACAGGAGTTACAAATATGAGTCTGATTTATTTGACTTATGAGGATAATCTCAAGTTGCCTCCATTTACCTGACTACTTAAGTCTGAGATTTTTGAGGAATATTTCTCTGGCCCCTTTCTCTAATAATATATCAATTTTAAAATTGGTGATTTTTCTACAAAGGGAATTTCTTTGAGGCTTTGTTTCAGAGGTATTTGCTTAGAGTTGTGGAAAGTATTCTTAATTTCTTCAGTATACATATTTGTTGCTCTTTTCCAAATTTTGGTGACTGAGCCCAGGGCCTTGCACATGTTCAGCAAGTACTCTACCACTGAAATACAGACCCTCCCCCTTTTCTTTAAGACAAGATCTGAGTTGCCCAAACTGTCTTTGAATTTATGATCTTTGTGCTCAGACTGCCTGAGCAGCTGAGATTACAGATGTGCACCACTGTGGCCAGCCTCTTCATTCTTCATTTTATCTGTCCTGCCTTTATTGTTTTTTTATTTTGTTCTGTTCTGTTTAGTTTGGTACCAGAAATCAAACTCATGACCTCACAGTTGCCAGGCAGATGCTTTTTTTCCTACTTATTTTAATTAAGGTTTTTAAAACCATATATAAAATTTAATATGTACATATTTAATGTATATAAGAATATGAAGATCATAAAAAAAATCTAACCTATTAAACCATAGATGGAACTGAACCCTCTTGTAAATGTTTTTGTGTAATCTTTTTGTTTTCCTCAGAGGCAACCATTATTAATTTATATTTAATACATAGTCTGGGGTTTTTTTTGTTTGATTATTTTATTTTGTCTGTCTTTCTTTTTTTTTTTTTTTTTTTGAGATGGGGGTCTTGCTGTGCAGTTCAGGCTGGCCTTGAGCTCACGTTGTATACCAGGCTGGTCTCGAACTCACAAGGATTCTGGGATTAAAGGTGTGAGCCACCACGCCCGGCTCATTTTATCTGTCTTTTGAAACAGGATTTTGCTATGCAGTTCAGGCTAGTCTTGAACTCATTTCATAGCCCAGGCTGGCCTCGAACTCAGCGATCTTCCTGCCTTAGCCTCCTAAGTGCTAGGATTACAGGTGTGCACCACCATGCCTGGCTTCGTGGTCTAGTTTTATGTTAACAGATTTTATATAAATTGTAGTATACTTATTTTTCCGGATTTTTTTTTTTTTTTGTACCAGGGATCGAACTCACAATCTTGTGCTTGCCCAGCAAGTGCTTGTGCTGCTAAGCTACATCCCTAGCCCCTGGAATTTATTTTTTCAGTGTTACCTTTGAGGTTTCTATATGGATATCTAGTTCATTTAATGACAATAGTACTTCATGTAGTTATACAGGTAAATCCTTTATTAAAATGGGCAATTTATATAATTTCTTTCATTAAAAATAAAAAATAAAACCAAAAATGAACAGAAGAAAATAAAAATTAAAAAAAAATCCCTTATCAAACTCAGCATTTTTCATATAGATTAACATTTTGATTTTTACATTTCTGTAAAAATAACAGGCTCAGAATAAATAGTCTAACCAACTTTGATAAAGGAACAAAATTAGAGCTCCAGCAGTACCCAATCGCATGACTTACCACAGTTACACCAATATGACAACAGCATTGATATCAAGATAGACAAACCAACAAAGTTACCAATATGAAGTCCAAAATAGATACCCACATAGCATACATTTGATTGGCCAAGATGCAAAAGCAGTTAAGTGGAAAAGAATCGTACCCTCAATAAATATACTGGAACAACTAGATGTCCACGTGCAAAAAATCAAAATCTTATATCACATCAATTTCTTAAATCATCCAAAAGTCAACTCCAAATGACTTATATTGGATCAGTTAAAATGAAGACAGGTGTGGCCTGAGTCATTGCTTAGCTCAAGTCATTCTCTCTGGGACAAAATACATGTTTTTTTCCTTATACTAATGAAACAATGTGATAATTATGTTTGCATGACATTTCATAATATAAAATGTTTTCAAAGCACACCCATTTACCTATAAAAATGTCCAGTTTATCATTCTTTGTGGCTGAATAGTATTCCATTATATAAAAATACCACATCTTTTTTATCCATTCCTCAGTCGATGGGTATTTAAGTTGTTTCCAAGATCTGGCAGTTATAAACTTTGTTGCTATAAACATTGGTGCACATATATCACTGTAGTAGGATGTTTTTGTTCTTTTGGGAAGATACTTAGAAGGGGAATAGCTGGGTTGGATGGGACCTCCAACCTGGTTTTATGAAGAATCTCCACTGATTTGCACAGTGGTTGCACCAGTTTGTATTTTCACCAGCAATGAAGAAGGGTTCCTTTCTCTCCACAGCCCCTCCAGCAGCTGTTACTGGTTGATTTCTTACTGCTGGCCATTCCTTCTGGGGTGAGGTGAAATCTGTGTTTTAATTTGCATTTCTCAAATGGCCAGTGCCGTTAAACATTTTTTTCACAAATTTACTTGTTGTTTATACTTCTTCATAATACAATTTTTTATTGCACTTAGGGATGGCCCAGAATATCAATGAAACTTAGTTTTCTAATGTAGTTATCCATCAAGATAGTAAAAGAGATTGCTTGCCATCATGGGCATTGGTGATTGTATACAAAAGAATACTCACATGCTGTACTTGAATAAAATAATGCAGTCTGGCCATTTCAGGCCTCACCCAACCACCCACTCAGTATTCCAATTCGGAAGATCTGTTCTAGCATACTTAACCTAGAAATAGATGTGGAAGTCAAGGGGGTATGCACCTTCCACCTTAGACCTCGGGTGTATCAGTTTTTTCTATTCCTCCCAATGCATGAGTGTTTCTTTTGCCCACATTGTTACCATTATTTGGTGATATTCTGCCTTCTCATTACACTGACTTCTGTCTTCAAAACCAAGTTAATTATCCTGCAGTATTGACTGCTTGTAGAATTTATTTTTTATTCTTTTGTAATTAGGTACTGAAGGCTGTAAACTTACCTATGAAGTCAATTTGTTTGCTTTGGGGGTTTGTTTTGTTTTGGTACCAGGGATCAAACTCATGATCTCGCGCTTAGCAGGTGGGTGCTTATGCCACCAAACTAAATCCTGGCCTAGAAATTGTTTTTTCAGTTTGGTATAATTTGGTTTTTTGAGACAGAGTCTCGCCTTTAGTTCAGAGAAATCTAAGTAACCTAGCACTTTTCTTAATACTTGTGTTAGTCATTTAGTGTTCTCAACAGCTTATTTTACAAAGGAAACTAAGAAACAGATTATGAATAATACAGTTATTAAAAGGTGAAAGTAGGATTTGAAAACAAGTAGTTTGGGCTAGGGATGTAGCTCAGTGTCAAACAGAGTTACTGTCACTTTTCTGTTGTTACTGAGACAAAATACCCAAAGTTAGAGGGGGAAATGTTTATTTAGCTTACATTTGTAGAGGTCCATAATCAGCTGGTTGCAAGGCAAGGTGGTATGGCAGTGGGGTGCTATGTTGGTGGAAGACATAAGAGCCAAAAAGGGAGGAGCAAGCCTCTTTTTCCTCCCTTAAATTGTGTGCAAGCTACCTGCCCTAGAGTGGGTGTAGCACTCAACCCCTATCCCAGCACTAGACAACCAATCACAAACTCTGGATTCAGCTGCCTCTAAAAAGCCTGTCCCCCATGACTGCATGAGGCTTTGGGAGGACATCCAAACACAAATCATAACACCATAGAGATGTGGGTTTGACTCCCAATCCTGGGGCTGGAGGGAATGTCTACCATCAAAGTGCATCTTTTCAATCACCATTTTCTGCTACCTCATAAAGCATTATCACAAATACAGTATCCCTATATAATAAAAATATTAACTACCAGAAGTGTAAAAGATACCATAGATATCTGTATCATATTTTAATCTCCCCGAAAGTGCATAAATACAGCAACTAAAATATTTAAAGCAGAAACTGGTTCATAGCATCTAGAACAAATCTTGGTGATTGATACCCCACAACCCCAAACCCCAAAATACAACCCCACAACCCCAAAATATAATCAAATAGTGAACTTAAAAGTAGCTATAAGACTATATATTATATTATTGACTATATAGAAGGCAGTGGAGAAAAGACAGTAGAATATCTGATATGCCTAAGAATAGAAAAGCCATAGTTTTTCAGTGAAAACCATTATCAAGTCAACCTCAGAACAGCCAAAACAAAGGAGATTTCTATGGATACAGGTTTGCTGGTAAATTTAAAACAACTATGCTAAGTTGTGAAATGTTGGAGTGGGCTAGGTCCTTATAACACTTCAAAATCTTATTAACAATATATTTAGGGGGCTGGGGATTTAGCTCAGCGGCATAAATACCTGCCTTGCAAGCAGGTGTCGTGAGTTCGATCCCCGGTACCGATAAAAATGAAAAAGACACACACAAAAAATTTCAATTTGAGCAGGGTAAAGACAAAGAGAAGGTAAAGGTAGAAATAAAAACAGGCAAAGCAGAGTTCAAGAAATACTAGGCTATTTATTTTAGTTACTTCATGAAAACTAACAGAATTTCATGAGCCTTAAGGCTAACGTGCTATTCCATTCCTTTGCTCACTCAAAAGTATTTAAAAACTTTAAGAATAGATGGCAGCTGAGCATGTTGGTGCATTCCTATAATCCCAGCAGTCTGAGAAGCTGAGGTAGGAAGTTTGAACCCAACCTGGGGAACTCAGTGACTTCACAAAACCTTGTCTCAAAATTTGAAACTGCTGGGAACATAGATAAGTGGGAAGGTGTTGGGTTCAGTTCCCATTACTGAAGAAAAATTTTTGATGATAAGGGAAAAATTCTTTAGGAGCCCAAGCAATATCCTCAAGTAACCTAATGACAGGTAAATCTGATAATTCTTTTCTTCTTCCTTTCCTTTACCTCCCTCTCCTCCACTCCTCTCCCTAACAGGGTTTTACTAGTCCAAGCTCACCTCTTAACTGTGATCTTGCCTCATCCTCCATAGTGCTGGGATACAGGTGTGTGTCACCATGTCTAGCTATGATTATCTTTGTACTTTTTCATGATGCTACTCTATGTCAGTTTATTCTGAAAAGGATAAATACTATTGTCAAATTAAAATTTAGACCTCTCCAAGAAAGGTGCATTGCTCACTGGTGCTGATGTCCATCAGGAAGTGAACAGTGTCTGGTCATCTTAATATGAGCAACCATTGATCACTGCTTCGATTCATTAAAGGGTGCTATTTCAATTTTACCATTTCGTTTTCATTGACTTACTGAGATGAAGTTACTTAGAATTTCATATCCAGTTCTGATTTTCTGTTACAAAAGCCATGAACTATCATCAGTAACTCTTGGGATACTGTTCCTACGACCAATATCTGCAAAGTCTGAGAATCAGAAAACTGACCAGAGAGGTATTAACATAAGAAATGATAAAATATCACTCCATCATCATATTATAAGACAACCATTGTGCACTTCCTAAAGGACATCAGTACCAACTAAGCAGTGCACATGCTCAGACACTTCTGAATTTCAGTTGCACAGGAATCCATTCTTGCAGGTCTCTTAAATTTTATTGACTCGCAGGGAAAATATTTCTTCTCAGTCTCAGGCCCCTTCCTTCAGTTGCTTCTGCTATGATACCTTAGTGCTCTCTTTGTGCTTTTTAGTTCCACAGTACCTTGTTAACAGTTCTCCCTGTTCAAATAACTTGATTTTTAGTCTTCTGACTGGACCCTTACTGATAAAGCACCAGCCATAGAGTACTCTTAGGGAAATACCAAGAGCCCATGTATCATTGTTGACTCACTGGGAGTATAAGAAGACAGAACCACTAGACAGCACCATTAGGATGTAACACTGAAAGCTAAATACTGGTAAACTACACAAGATAGACAATCCCCTTTTTTTGTCTCTCCCTCTATTCTTTTCCTGTACTAAGTGTTAAATCCATGACCTTGACACTGAGTTGCATCCCCAACCACTGTAATTTTTCTGTTTTGAGACAAGGTCTCACTAAGTTGCCCAGGCGGGTATTCAAATTTTAGATCCTCTTGCTTCAACCACCTGGATTACAGGTACATGCCACCATGCCTGGCTGCCTCCTGGATTTTTAAACTAAAGGTTGGAGAATAGGTTTGAAAGCATAGTTATGTTTTTAAATGCATTAAAATAAATGAGCTGGGTGGGGTGACATACACGTAGGCATCTTACTCATACATAACCCTAAACCTAACTGTACAACTCTCTTGCATACAACCATAAATACAATATCATTCTCCAAAGTTAACAGTTCCAGCATTTTTCAAAAGTCCAAATCTCTTCTGAGATGCAAGGCAAACTCAACTGTGAACTTCTGTAAAAATCAAAAACACAGTCCTGAGGTATAATGGCACTGGTAAACATTTCCATTCCAAAGGGGAAGAATCTGGTTAGAAAAAAACAGGACCAAAACCCAGCAGCACAAACATTAAGTCCTATAGCTGTGTATCCAGAGCACATGGCTGTGAGACGTGAGTTCAGAGGGCTTGAGTCACCTCACCTCACCTCACCTCACCTCTGCGCCCTTGCAGGTTGCAGCCCTTGTGGCCTCTCTCCTGGACTGAGTTCACTCACAGCCTGTAGTTTTCCTTGGAAGATGCTCCATATTCCTGGCTTTCTGAGGTCTGCCCTGCACTTTTGGCTTCATGCACTGTACCATCAGGGAGGGTTCCTTTCCTGGCCTCTCAGGCCATCTATTGAAATATGGCCCTCCAACTCTTGCATTCTGCATACCAGTATAACTAGCATCGTGGTTGACAAAATTTATCAGACACAAGAGGTTAACATCTAATAAGAGAATAATTACAACAGTACTACGATAAAAGTTACGTAAAACAAATTATTTCTGGAATTTTTTCATTTAATATTGTTGGACTGTGGTTGACTGCAGGTAACAAATCACAGAAAGTAAAAGGGGGATAAAGGGAACTACTGTGTTACATGAGTCCATGTATATGAAATATTAACAATAGGCAAATTGAAAGAGACCAGAAGCAGATTAATGGTTGCTAGGCATTGAGGCAGGGCTAATGCAGAATGACAGTTGCAAGTTTATCTTGGGAATGGGGCTACTAGAGACTGAATCCACGGCCTGCACACTAAACTATATCCCCAGCCTTTTTTAAATTTAGAGACAGTTTCAGTAACTTGCCCGAGCAGGTTTCAAATTTGTGATCATCCTGCCCCAGCCTCCAAGAGTGCTGGGGTTACAGGTGTGTGAATTATATCTCAATTTTAAAATATTTTTAAGTATGGAGGGTTAATAAAGAAAAATCTACACAAATACATCATAGTGAAATTGCAGAAAATCAAACATGAAGAAAAAAAAAAAAAACTAAGCAGAGGTGAAAAGAGATGGCCATAACAGGAATAATAGACTAATGCTGAATCAGGAAAAGCATGCAATAATGGGGGACTTGGGAGCAGAGCAGCAAAGAATGGTTTCTGGGTTCTGCACTGCTTTGCTAAGGAGCCGGACCTGAGAGGAGACAGGCAGGAAACGCCCTCTCTGGATCCATCCTGAGGCTGCTGTCTCTGAGTCCTGACACTGCAAGGAAGTGAAGAGCAGCGGAAGCAGGACTTGTGTGTGGTCTCCATATACCTCCAGAGCCCGTTCCACGTCGTAAACTCTTTCCCTTTTCCTCAGATCTTTCACTTTGGCCCAGGTCAGCTATCTGCCTTCCCTCATGGAGATCTTACTGAGTTCTCCTGCTCCATCGTTGCCCCTGTTAACCTAGTCACATTCCTCCCACAGCTGTATTTCTAAAGGTCAAATAAAATCTGAACAGGTCACTTCACTGCTGAAACTTCTTTCACCGCTACCCATTTCTCATAAGGATAAAATCAAAACCCCCTTTCACTTCATACACAAGATATTTCCATTCTGGATTCTGCCTGCTCCCGCAGCCCCACTTCAAGTTCCTGCTTCCGGTGCTCCTGCAACGCTGAGCTGAGAGGTTTCTCTGCGCGCGCTGTGATTATTCCGGATCCTGAACGCCCCCCAGAAAGTCTCCAATACTCTCTTCACACTACGTATTTTTCAATTACAAGAGAATTTTGTGTTATAATTGTATAATTGTTTGCGTGCTGCTTCCATTCTAAACCCCTTAAATTGTTTGCCTGGTTTGGGCGTGGGGTGAGGGTTAGGCTGAATTGTTTCAACTTGAGTGGCTTGGAGGCCTTTAGGGGATTAGAGGGTTTAGGGTTAGGGTGAGGGTGTATGTGCATGGGTCATGGAAGCGAGACCTTTGTCTCAGGTCCCTGTGCCTGCATCATCGTTCCCCAGTCTGCTTCTTGGCCACCATGAACTAAGTGACTTTGCTCAACGGTGGTGTTTCTCCCTTGGAACCTGCTCATCATGGACTGAATCACCTTAGAACCAGAGCTGAATTAAACCTTGCCTCTTTTAAGTTGTAAGAACCAAGTATTGTCCAGCAGTGGGAAAGCTGGATAATACAAGAAGAGTCTCTTTATTGTTGTCATGTTATTTTTAATTGCCATTTTAATAACTTTGAAGTATACTGTAATAATTGCATTCACAGTGTTGTATAACAATCACTACTATTTTTTATCTCTCCAAATGAAATTCCTTATTCTCCCTTGTCCCCCACTCCTAGTAATCCTCACTTACTTTCTGTCTCTATGAATGTCAAGTTTATTTCACTTTTTAAAAACTTTTTAATTTTTTTTTTTGTCTTTTTCGTTTTTATCGGTACCAGGGATCGAACTCATGACTGCACACTTGCAAGGCAGGCACTTATGCCACTGAGCTAAATCCTCAGCCCCAAGTTTATTTCACTTTGTATAATGTTTTCAAAGTTGGTTCCAAACATCAGAACTTTATTTCTTTTTATGGCTGAATATTATTCCATTATGTAGCTGTATCACATTATATTTAGGCAGTAATCAGTTGATGGGCACTTGAGTTGTTCTATTTGGCTATTGTGACTAATTCAGTAATGAATATTGAGTTATAAATGCATTTAAAAAAATTTTTTTTGTCTTTTTCTTTTTTCAGAGGTACCAGGGATCAAACTCATGACCACACACTTGCAAGGCAGGCACTTATGCCTCTGAGCTAAATCCCCAGCCCCTATAAATGTATTTTGAGCTGGGCATGGTGGTGAATGCCTGTAATCCCAGCATTGGGAGCTGAGGCAGGCAGATAGCAAGTTCCAGGCCAGCCTTGGCCAAAGAGTGAATCTAAGGCCAGCATGAATCACATAGTGAGACAGACGGTCAAGACTGGCCTGAGAATAACCTAAGAGAGACTTGGGCTGCCCACTGTAAAGGAAGGACTCTCCATTACTGACAGTAGCTTGCCCGTGGTAAACAAGTAGCGAGGGTAATAAAAAGTTTAATGTGGCGCTAAGGTCACCCTGCAGCCCCCTGATACCAGCTCTGTGTACCAACCTGGACTGATTGCCCCTACAGCCTTAAGCTCAAACATTTTATACAGACGTTTTGAGATTCCTTAAAATTTCACCCCCAACCTTAAAACCTGCATATACTCAGTCCCCACTTTAGATACTTGTTGATATTCACTATGATATTGGCCTGCCTGTGGGTGGAATAAATCTGATCTTTCCCGCAGTACCATTATTACAAGACCCTGTCTCAAAATACACACACAAAATGTATGTTTGACTCCTTTTTTTTTTTGTCTTTTTGAGACAGGGTCTCACTACGTAGTTCATGCTGGTCTTGAGCTCACTTTGTAGCCCAAGCTGGTCTTGAACTCGCAACAATCCTCCTGCCTCAGCCTCCCAAGTGCTGGGATTACAGGTGTGAGCCACCGCACCCGGCTCCTATTTTCAATTCTTTTGTATAGATTTTCCTTATCTGCTAATGCTAACAGGTAAGTCAATTTAGGATTCATTTATTTTCTTCAAAATGAGTAATTTTCCTCCTTTGCGTGCCTGCTAATTATTAACTGAGTGGTAGAAACTGTGAATTTCACCCTGTTTATTACTGAATATTTTTGGATAATTTTAAACCTTTTTGTTCTGGAATCCAGTTAAGTTTCTGGGAAGTTGCCTGCTTGATCTTTCTTGTTCCTGCTTTCACAACTTGGCAACTCTGAAACTGTGCTCAATTGGTAGCTTACTGATGAGAGGAGAGCTTGCTGAGTAGTCTTCCAGGGATTGGTGAGTTACAAGTTTTCATAGTCTGGCTAATAGAAATGGCAATTGTTCTTAGCCATAATGGTCTGGATCTGAAATCCGCCCCTCATGTGTTGAAGTCTTGGTTCCCAATGCAGCAGATCGGCCTTTGATAGGGAACCAGCACAAGGGCACTGTGATCTCATCAATGGATTAAACCATGTACGAATTCATAATGTAACAGGCTCCCGGGAGGTGGTGGAAAATTTAAGTAGGTCCTTGGGCGTGTGAATTGGAAGGGAGGGGTTCGTTCTTTCTCTCCCCCACCCCTTTCTGAACAACATGAGGCAAGCAGCTTTGCTTTACTACATTTTCCCCACTGTGATGTTCTGCCTCACCATCAGCCCAAAAGCAATGATCATGAAATAAACTCTCTGGAACTGTGAAACAGAATAAATCACTTCTTTAAATTGTTATATCTCAGATACTTTGTTACGGTGACTGAAAGCTAACGCACAAACCCTCTGTGAATGTTAGATACTGTTCACTGTTCCCTAACCCAATCTGCTGGTTTTGTCTTGGCCTCAGGAAGTTTCTCACACATGACTTGATCACTACTCTGCTGAATATTTGAGATGTGCAAGTTTACAATTTAAGCATAAAGAACTTGGCAGTCATCACTTCTCACACCAAGAAAAAAAACTGAACAAATTGAAAATCGACTACACTTAGATCTATTAGAAAGTTGACGTCACAAGGTAAAATCTTCTGTCCCCAAATCTAGAGAAACAGACACATAGAAGATCACAGGTTAATGGAAGTAGAAGCTCAAGAGAAGAATCCTACAGCTGAAGCCATTACTGATAGGAACCACTGAAATTTAATTAACAGGGGCTGGGGATTTAGCTCAGCGGCATAAGTGCCTGCCTTGCAAGCAGGCAGTCGTGAGTTCGATCCCTGGTACCGATAAAAAAACGAAAAAGACACAAAAAAAAAAAAAGAAAAGAAATTTAATTAACAAATTGGAGTGTGGGCAGCCTTGGGAGTTAAAAACTGGGGTGGGAGCCATCTACATTTTGAGTTTTACCTCCATTATCACTACCAGGTTTTCACCGTGAAGCTGGAGGAAAATCCTTAGGAGGAGAGTAAAAGCAACCAAGTAAAATATTTCCAGGTGTCCCTGTTTTCCTTAATAATGTCTGAGCTCAAAAGAAACTGTTTACTGGAACGTAGCCCACTGAGGTTTTACTAAATCCTAACAGATCTGAGGGAAGAGAAATACCCAACTCCTGCCCACCTCCCTTTCAACCTGGCTCACTAAAGATAGACCTATTCATAGGATCATATGCTGCCTACACTCCATTTCACTCCCAAATCAAGGCTCCTGTGTAATAACAAGAAATTATAACTAAAAACTTCAAGGCAGCCAGGTGTGGTAGTGCATACCTGCAATCCCAGCATTTGAGAGGCTGAGGCAGGAGGATCACAAGTTCAAGGTCAGCCTGGACTACAAACTAAGACCCTGCCAGAAAAAAAACAGAACTGCAAGGCTCAGAGTTTAAGGAGTTCTAGGGACACCCAAAGCAACAAGAAGAAACACAACAAGGACACTAGGCACCACAGCTACACAGATAATAAACATAAAATCTCAAAAAGAGTGCACTGATGTTTGAGCGGCCAGTCATGGAAGAGGTGTCCAGGTCCTGCTTCCACGTGACTGCAAATGGAGATATTGCACCCATTGCCACAGCTAAATTCTCCAACTCTAGGAACCTCCTGAGTCTTATTTGATGTGGACATCAGTGGGGAGTGAGTTGTTCAAATTATTTTAGAATTGTTTGCAGATGCTGCAAAACTGCAAAAAGTTTTCGTGCATTATGTACAGGGGGGAAATGGCATTGGACCCAGGACTGAGAAACCTCTGCATTTCAAAGGATACCGTGTGCATCAAATTATTAAGAAATGGTATGATTCAGCGTGGAGACTTCTCAAATCAGAAGAGAAGAGGTGGAGAAAGTTTTTCATGGTGAAAAGGGTTTTTGTTCTGCTTTGTTTTGTTTTTTGTCTTTTTGAGACAGGGTCTTGCTATAGAATTCAGGCTGATGTTGAGCTTATGTTGTAGCCCAAGCTGGTTTTGAATTTGCAATGATCCTCCTGCCTCAGCCTCCCAAGTGCTGGGATTATAGGGTGTAAGCCATCATGCCAAGGCATACGAATTTTTTTTTGTACTAGGAATTAAACTCAGGACCTCACGCTTGCCAGGCACGGGCTGCGCTGCTGAGCTATATGCCTGGGCCCCCCAAAAGTTTGAAGATGAAAACTTTCATGATAAGCACATTCAAGAAGTTTTATTGAGCATGACAAACACAGACCACAATGCTCAGGGCTCTCAGTTCTGTATCACAACAATTCCAGTCCCTCATTTGGAAGGGAAACACGCTCAGTGTTTAGCCAAGTAATTGAAGCAATAGGTATGGCGAGGATACCTGTATACTGGAAAATGTAGAAGTAAATGGTGAAAAGCCTGCCAAATTGTGCATTATTCAGAATGTGGAGATTTGAAAGAAGGTGACAGTTGGAGGATATTCCCAAAAGATGGCTCTGGTGACAGCCATTCAGATTTCCCTGCAGACACAGATGTGGATTTCAAAGATGTAAATAAAATTCTATTAATGACAGAAATTTGTAAAAAAC
The DNA here is from genome assembly GCF_034190915.1 of Cavia porcellus. Taxonomy (NCBI): domain Eukaryota; kingdom Metazoa; phylum Chordata; class Mammalia; order Rodentia; family Caviidae; genus Cavia; species Cavia porcellus. The sequence goes on from NW_026947508.1 coordinate 27,387,226, forward strand.
ATCGGACATATTTTTCTCAAGTCTCAAAACTGAGAGATGGCCATTAAAAAATACACAAAAGTTCTCAAAGGCTGTTGTTACTAAGGAAGCGGATAGATGCAGGCTGCAGCCTATGGCCTTAAACTGTGTACGGAATATTGGGGCTTATACACGGAAGCTGTCACATCTGTAGGGAGCAATCGACAGTTGTTTGGAGGACCTTGAATTAGGTCCATCAAAGACCGAAGCCCAAGGATGGAAAGGGTTAAAAGAATGTGATCAAGCACTGACTGATCTTAAAAAGCTCAAGAGACAGCAGAAGATAAAGCTATTCAGGCCGAACTGCTGAAAGTCCAACAAAGGATAAAGGCTCAGAAACATAAAGGAAAGGCAGTGTATGCGAGAATGGTTCCTTAATAGGATCGAACTCACAACCGCCTGCTTGCAAGGCAGGTGCTTATGCCACTGAGCTAAGTCCCTAGCCCCATCTTTTTCTTTTCTTGTTTGAGATAGGGAGTCACTGTGTAGTCTAGGTTGGCTTTGAACTCATGGTGATTCTCCTGCCTCAGCTTCCCAAGTGCTAGAATTACAGGTGTGCGCCACCGTGCCTGGCCTGGATTCACTTTCGCCTTAGAATCACATATGGATTGTTTAAGGCAATAAGACAGTGTAAGAGTCCCAGGGTATTTCCTTTGACACTTCAGTTCCTTATTGTTTACAGTTTAGAAATACTGATTGTTTCCCTCTTTAAAACTGTTATAAAAAAAAAAAAAACATAAAGCCTCATGCTGGCCTCAAACGGAGGCCTATCTACCTGTTTCTTTTGCCAGTGCTAGGGTTTCCCTGAGTAAATCTCTTTTTTCCCATGAATTCTACCACCTTCCTTCCCCATCTCCCACATGCAGCCCCTCAACTCAGAATCCATTGGCTCCACCTGGCTTCCCTCTTCCTTCTCCCAGCCTGGAGGCTGTCGAGGACTGCTGGAGCCATCTGAGGCTTCCCTCGTTTGTTCTGCATCTCTCAGGGGTTATCTTTTGTTGCCTCATGCCCAGTCCCTAGAAAGCCATTATTTCATATGTTTTGCTTGGGCAATTAGTTTGTCTGTCTGTTTTAGTCTGGAGAGTAGAAGTGAATTTTGTCAGTCCATCTGGGAAGAACTGGAAGTCTTTTTCATTTTAACATTTGGAATAGATTCTTTCAAAGTGTACTTGCTTCGGGGCTGGGGATTTAGCTCAGCGGCATGAGCACCTGCCCTGCAAAGTGTACTTGCTTCATCTCCAACGGCTGATACTAAACATAACGGGACCACCCTATGCAGTAACTTCCTTCTTCAGTGATGAGAAAAAGATAGATGACTTCTTCCCCCATATAAATGGCCCCAACCTACCATCTTGATTAGGTGATCTTTCTAGTTTTGTAGCCTAAATGGCTCTGTACTTCATGTTTTAAAAAATTTCTTTTTATTTTAAGGCTTCTAAGTACCTGCTATGGCAGCAGGCCATGTGGATAAAAAGATGAGCAGAATCTGGTTTTACTGAAAAAATTCATATTTTCATATACATATTCATAAAACAAATTTGATATCCTTGATGAAAGCTATGTAAAAGCATCATGGGAATTGTGAGAAGCAACCAATTGATTCAAAGTACTGGAAGAGGGTTGGGGTTAGTAAATAAGGGCTTGGAGAATGTTATGCAGAAATGGTGACACTTGACACACACCTTAAAGAGCAGAGAGTAGGGGCTGGGGATTTAGCTCACCGGCATAAGCACCTGCCTTGCAAGTGGGCAGTTGTGAGTTCGATCCCTGGTACCAATGAAAAAGAAAAAGACAAAAAAAAATCCAGTTAAGTAAAACAACTAATGCAACAGTTTCAATGTATGACCTAGTAAGATCTGTTTTGGAATTAATAGATCGTTTCCTTAGATCTAGGTGTACAGATGGTCCCTGACTTTCAAGGATTCAAATTTAAAATTTTTAAGTTTTGTGATGCTGCAAAAGTGACAGCACTCAGTACTTTCAAATTTTTGTCTTTTCCAAAGCTATCGATGTGTGGTGTGATGATTCACACAACGCTGGACAGCAGACAACAAAGACTGCAGTGTACAGTGCTGCTGAGCTATGGTTTTTCACAGGTTAGTCATGTTAACGCAACGTAGAATCCTTTCAGCTTACAGTGGGTTGTTAGGATACAATCCCATCATAAATCAAAAAGCTTGTGTTTCGAAATTGTGAAAAGTATGCCCATGGTAGACCACATACAAAGGTATTACTTAAACTCATTATCTTAAAAAAAAAAAAAAAAAAAGAAAGGAAAGAAATGGGGCCGGGGATATGGCTTAGTGGTGTAAGTGCCTGCCTGGCAAGTAGAAGATAGTGAGTTCAATCCCCGGTACCAAGATAAATAAATAGATAAAGGAAGGAAAACAAACCATACCTTTAGGCCATATTTTAAATATATTCTACATATTTAAAAAATATATGCCCCATGACAAGTTCTGGATTTTGTTTTCCTTTCTACTCAATAAGACAGGGTCTCACTATGTAGTTCAGGCTGGCCTCGAACTTGCAGCATCCTCCTGCTTTAGTCTCCCAAGTGCTTGAAGGCATATGCCTATAATTCAGTTTAAATTCTGGATTTTAAAGCACCACTATGAATAAAATAGCAATGCATACTAATATCAACTAATACATAATGGAAATAATGAATTAAATTCTAAAGGCTTCTAGTTGTGGTACAGAAGCTGTAGGAAAAATTCCCAACAGTTAACTCTAGCTCTAGGACATCCTGCTTAGATTTTTTCTGTTTCTTCACTTTACTGCTATGAGAACTTAAGTATTCACTTAATTTTCCACATTTCTGTTTCTCTATCTATAGAAGAACTAACTCCATAGTGTTGTTCAGAGGATTCAATAGATTTAAGCCACACAAAGCATTTACCAAACACATTATAACCCTAAATGATAGCTATTTTTCTCAAAACCTACATGTCACCAATTGTCTTTCTATAAGCTTGTTCAATTAAATTTTTTTTGCAAGGAGATACTTCAGAAAAAAGGTTTTTTTCTGTGTTCCTTCTTTTATTGCTCTTGAGCATCAGTTGTCAATCCTGGCAAGGCAAGTCACTAGCTTTTCGAGTAGACTTCATATTCTGTCTGTGGAGACTGTGAGTCAGTGTGTCCCAGGCAGAGCTCATGAAATACTTTGAAAGGCTGTAGAGGTGACTGTGATGAGTCCACCCTGGGAATCGGTTGTTTCCTTTCAGGTCTCTTGAGTTTGTCTGAACAGGAGCCATAGTAGTTTGGAACCAGATATCAACTCTGGATCTCAGGAGCCTCATGCCCAAAGGAAAGGTTTGGACCAATGACCCCGTGATCCTCTCCTATTTTGTGGCTCAGTACATCTAATAAAGAAGCCAGCTCAACTAATGTCTTCACCAAACAAAACATAGTAAGAAAAAAAAGAAAGAGAAAGAAGTATGAAATGAAAATGAAAGGCCACAACAGAGAAGAGGAGAGAGGTCTAACCAAAGTGGATAACTATTTTCTTTCTTTCTTTTTTCTTTTTGGAGATAGGATCTTGCTATGAGGTCCAGACTGGCCTTGAGCTCACTGTGTGGTCCAGGTTGACCTCGAACTCACAGCAGTCACCTCGGCCTACTGAGTGCTGGGATTACAGGTGTACACAACCACGGCCAGCCAAAGAGGCTAATATGAAAAAGGGTAAACAGGTTTGTTATCCGGGGAAGAAAGGAAAGAGAAGAGGGAGGCTACACACAGCCTGTGGGATTACGGCAGTGACACCATCGCATGCGGAGTTCAAAGGGGAAAACAAGACCAGCAGTCAGTGAATGGCCAGGAAGTCAGGTGAAGGGCCAAGCAGCCAGGAGGACATGCCAGAGGGCGAAACACACGAGAGGGAGATGGAAGATCCTAGAAGTGAAATGCAAAAAAAGTGATGAAGGATCAGATCAAACATAAGACTAACACTCAGTGTTGCACATAGATAAAATCACTTATTAGTAGATTTTTTTTCTTTAGGATTTTTCTTTCTCTCTTTTTTCCCCCCCTTCAGTTTTTGAGACAGGGTCTTGCTCTGTGATTCTGGCTGGTCTTGAACTCACTATGTAGCCCAGGCTGGCCTCTAACTCCCAGCAACCCTCCTGCCTCTGTCTCCCAAATGCTGGGGTTACAAACATGTGCCGCCACACCTGGTGACTTTTAAAACCTCCAAATTCATATAGAATACAAAGATATGCTGTTGGAAAAACATGAACAAATTAGATGGAAAGAGGAACAATTAAAGTTTTCTGAATTTCTTCTAATTATTTCTTAAATAGTGGCTGAGTCAAGGAAGAAAATATTTGCTTATTACACATCATATAACAATCAGAAATATTAACATTTTAGGATGAAAAAAACTAAAGAAATAAAATTGAAAGTCAGATATATAAAGGAAAAAGTAGTACTGCAAATAATTCTTTTGTGGTAACTATAAAGCAAAATTAACAATTAAAAAAATTTTTATTAAATTGGTACCAGGGATTGAACTCAGGACTGCTTGCTTGCAAGGCAGGCGCTTATGCTGCTGAGCTAAATCCCCAGCCCCAACAATTTAAATTTTTAAAATTCAATTAAAAATATAACAGTCTAAGCTAGGGGAGCATAGCTAAGTGGCACAGCACTTGCCTAGCTTACGTGGACCCAGATTCAGTGTCCAGTACCACAAAAAATAAAAATAACTTTAAAATTATTTAAATATAACAACCTATACAATGTTCAAAAAGAAGATATAGGGAAAAACTTGAATTACTGTCTGAATGAATAGAGTTGGCAAAGATTTCTTAAACATGATATAAAAATCACAAACTACAAAAGGGAAAAACAGCAAATTGGGCATAATCAAATTTAAAAATTTTTTTGCTGTTCAGAAGCCTTCATAAAACGGCCAAACATGGTGACACATGCCTATAATCTCAGCATTCTGGAGGCTGAGGCAGGAGGATCACTGGAAGTTCATGGCCAACCTGGACTACATAGTCAGTTCAAAGCCAGCATGGAACACATAGCAAGACCCTGTCTCGAAAAAGCAAGCAAAAAATAATAAAATAAAAATGAAAAAACAAGCCACAGATTGGGGAGTATTATTTGCAAAACATATCTAATAAAATATTTGTATGAAGAATTTATAAAGAGATCTTATAACTCAGCTTAATTTTTTCAATTAGCAAAAGCTATGTTTCAATATAGTGGTGCATGCCTATAATTCCTGCACTTGAGAAGCTCAGGCAGGGGGACCACTATGGATTTGAGGTCAGCCTAGGCTACATGAGTTCAAGGCCACTCTGAACTGCATAAGAGGACCCTGTCTCAAAGTGTAATATGTAATGAACTAACATTGTAAAGGGAATTTTTAAAAGTCATCTAACCTTGACATCCCTCACAGCAGTTGCAACTTGTAAGATAAACTTAACTCAGCCAAAAAGTACATCTTGTGCTGATTTGCTTCAAGGACATACTGATTTAGTCTAAAACACTGATGATTCTTCCTGTTCACCCAAGACCCTGACCTTAAGAAACCCTGTGCAGCCCAGAACAAGTCTGCCTGACAACATGTGACACAGCCTATGTAACCAATTATAAAATAACTGCTGTCATCTTTTTGTGCTCCCTGCTTAAAATGTATATGTGTGTATTTAACCACAAGATGGAGCTGTTGATTTGGAGCTCAGTTGCATCCTATTTGGTCCTGGTTTTTCCACAACTACTGTCAAGATGTATGGATGGTAGGTACATGAAAAGATACTGACCATCATTAGTTATTAGAGAAGTGCAAATTAAACAATGACACAAGCAAATAGAATGCTTAAAGTTAAAGACTAGCCACATAAGTGTAATGCCAGCATTCTGGGAGGCTGAGGCAGGAGACTCAAAAGTCCAAGTCCAGCCTGAGCAATTTAGTGAGTCGTTATCTTTTTTTAAAAAAGCCTAAAAATATAGCTCAGTGAGAAGATCCTGGGTTCAATTTCCAGGACAAAGACAGAGACAGATTGGCCATATCATTGGACAAGAATATGGAGCAATTGAAACTCTGCTATACCACTAGAGGGAATGAAATGGTACAAGAACTTTGGAAAAAGACTGAATTTCTTAAAGCATTTAACATTCACCATACAACCTGGCTATTTACTTACATAAGAGAAATGAAAGGTTACATTCCAAGACTTCTGTACAAGTTCATATCAGCTTGCCAGGTGTGGTGGCACATGCCTGGGTCCCAGCACTTGGGAGGCTGAGGCTAGAGGATCATTGCGAGTTTGAGGTCAACCTGGACCACATAATGAGTCCTTGTCTTGAAAAAAATTCTTTAAAAATCCACAGCAGCTTCATTGAATTAGCCCAAAAGGATTTCTCAACCTCATGATGTATGCCATACCCGTATAAACACTCTATTGTCCACTTTCAGTGCAGTATTCAACAGATTACGTGAGATTTTCAGTACTTTATTCTAAGATAGGCTTGTGTTTGATGGCTTCGCCTAACTGTACAGCACATTTAAGGTAAACTAGGCTGTACTGTAATGTTGGCTAGGTTAGGTATATTAAATACATTTTGACTTATGATGTTTTCAACTTACCAGGGGTTTATCAGGCTGTAACCCAGAGTCAAGGAGCATCTGTATTCATACAATGGAATACCATTCAGCAATAAAAAGGAGCAGATTATTGGTACACATAACTACATAGATTCATCTTAAATTGCTATATTTAAATCAATTTCAGGGTGAGTATATAGCTCAGTGGCACAGGACCTGCCTGGTAAGTGTGAGGTCCTGAATTCAATTTCCAGTACCAAAATTAGTAATAACAATAATAAAATACATCAAATTCTAGAAAATTCAAAATAATACAGAGTGACAAAAAATCTCACTGGCATGCTGTGTGGGAAGAAAGATATGGGTTACATGGGAGCAAGAATTCATATGTATTTATTTATGGTACTGGGCATCAAACCCAGGACCTTGCACATACTAGGCAAGTACTCTGCCAATGACCTATATCCCCTAAAGAATTTTTTTTTTTGTCTGAGACAGAGTCTCACTATGTAGTCCAGACTAGCCTAGTGGTCATGGCAATCCTCCTGCCTCAGCATCCCCAAAGTGCTAGGATTACAGGCATGAGCCACCACAACCAGTTTTTAAATACTCCATTTTAATGCTAACTTGAATACATAAAAGGTGTTATTCATTTAAGGAAGTAGAGAAAAATTCTTGATAGATTTATCTAGGGATAAAATAAGAACGTCATTATGTTCTTATTCTAAATCAGGCACATTGGGCTAAGGACTTGGCTCAGTGATTGTGCAAGGTTGTGAGTTTGATCCCTGGTACCACACACGAAATCAGGCACATTGGGCTGGAAGTGGTTCAGAACTTAGCCAACTTCTGTGAGGCTGTGGGTTCAATTCCCAGCACCCTCAATTTAAGAAAAATAATAATAAAATCAAGAACTCTTGCTTTAAAAACTCTCCCTGTTTACTGACACTTAACTACATGCAGAAGTTTTAGAACTTGTAGTATCTGAGGACACTAAATAACCAGAATACACAGATCTTCTTCAAACACTCAGGGTGGAGAAGATTCTCTACAAATTAAATGTGTGACTGCAGTAGTGCAGACGTGGTCCCTTTCTACATCAGTGTCCTTACCCATGGGAGGCAGCAACAGCACCCTCTAAAATAATGATGTCTAGGGATGTTGGAAGATACATGTCTGTGATTCATGTCTTTCTGTTATATTCTGGCATTTCTGAACTAGAGCACAATGGTTTACTGAAGGGACAGATGGATGTGGCATCACTTTGACCTAAAGGTCTAGGATATTTTCTTGATTTTGGTACCAGGAATCAAACTCAGGACCTCATGCTTTTGCCAGGCAGATGCTGTGCTGCTGAGCTGTATCCCCAGCCCAATGTCTGTTTTTTACATACATGCATAAAGTTCTGTCTTCAAAAGAAATAACTTACCACATCGTGCTCCAAAAGAAGCTTATATTTTGGGGGACCCCCAAAATTCCCCAGCCTTTGTTAAATAATGGATGATATTTAAATAGTAGTTGTCTACAAGAATAATTCTATACTATTTTTATAAATAATAAACTACACTACTTTTATAAATAATTTCAACTGAAAGAAGTATAATGAAATGACTATAGTAGCTAGTCATATTATTTAGCCCTGAAGACAAACAAAACTTAGCACTTTACAATCTACAAATCCTCAAAAAATCTTTATAAGGAAATCTGGTAAGTTTAAAAGCAGAAGTAACATAATTGTTTTAAAGTGACATTTCCTCAGAAACATGAAACTGTAGAATATTCTAAGAACATTATACACAGAAATAAAATAAAGGAATATAGACTTTGGAATTCTACTTTAAGAAACTTGGGCAAGTTTTTTGGCTTTTGTTTTTATTTTTTGGTTTTGGGGAGTGTGTTGGTTTGTTTTGGTAAAATTTGGTGAACTGCTAGATGAAATCTGCTCCAGAATCCATAGGAAGGGCAGGAGATGTAGCTCAGTGGTACAGGGCTCTTCTAGCATGCACAAGGCTCTAGGTTCAAGGCCCAGTACCACTAGTAGAATCCATAGTGTGAAAAAGCTTTCAGTATAATCCTCTGATAAACAGCTTATTCCTGATAATTCTATAATCTGAACTACAAACCTCCATATCTCTGCATGGTGTTATAAACAAACCAAGTTTTTATTCAAAAGGAGAGAAGCTGGGTATGGTGACATATGCTTGGAATCCCAGCACTCAGGAGGCTGAGGCAGGGAGATCACTGTGAATTCAAGGCATGTGCCACCACATCCAGCTTCAGTGTTGAAGTGCAATATTATATTGAGTATCTTGTCTAGTGTTTGATTTTGAGACATCACTAAATTCCTTAAAAATTAAAAAAAGTGGGGAGTGGGCAGGAGCTTAGCTCAGCAACGTAAGTGCCTGCTTGGCAAGCACGAGGCTGTGAGTTCAATCCCCGGTATGAAAAATAATTAATTAATTAATTAAAAAAATAAGCCAGGTGTGATGAGACATTCCTGCAATCCCAGTACTCAGGCACCCAAGGCAAGAGGATTGTTGTGAGCTTGAGGCCATTTTGGCCTACATAAGTGAGTTCAAGGTCAGTCTGGAAAGTCAGCCTGGACAACACAGTTGAGTTCAAGGCCAAACCTGAGCTATATAACAAAACCCTGCCTCAAAGCAGCAACAACAAGAAAATTTTAAAAGATAATCAGTATATCAATATAATGTATTGCATTTCTACATATGTAGGTATACATCTTCACATTTAGACATTGACCCAAGTCATGAGTTATATTCCCCTCATTCTTTCAGTAAACCAGGCACTGCATTCTAGACCAGCAGTGCCTGCAGAAAGACATCCATTCCCTGTGCTGGGTAAATATGCAAATATCAGAACCAGTCATAGCACAAAGGCCAGACTTTAGAATCCTCAACACAATGACATGGACTGTCATTTAAGTGCCATTAAAAATTGGAGTTGGCCTGTGAAATAAAACTTAATTTTCCATTCCCACTTAATGACTAATAGGTTCTCTATGTACAAAAACTCCAAAACCAAAAATCAATAGTTTTCTGAGTTTCATTTAAAACTTTGTATTAGCCAGGCATGATAGCTTACACTGGTAATCCCAGTACCTGGGAGGCTGAGACAGGAGAATTGTCACAAGTTTGAAGCCAGTATGGGCTGCATAGTGAGTTCAAAACCAACCTGAACTACATAGCAAGACCTTGTTTCAAAAATAAATTTTTGCCAAGAATTTAGCTCAGAGGCATAAGCGCCTGCTTTGCAATCGTGAGGCCATAAGTTCGATCTCCCGTACAAAAAATTTTTTTAATTTAAAAAAATTTACATATATATTTATATATTAACTCAATAATTTAATAAATGTTTACAAATGCAAAGTGCTTTAAATATGCTTGACCCATCGCAGGCAACCTAAGTGTTTATGCTGTGCTGATTGTTGAAGTCTCAGGCAGTGGGGAAACAGCAATAAACCAGACAGATAAGATACCCTACCTTCCCCAAAAGTGACTCTTTTGGTGAGGGGAGGCTCACAATAAACAATAAATAAGTCAATTATCTAACGTATTAGAGTATGATGGAGGCCTTGGGAACAAAGCAGGGGGAAGAGTAGGGAGTACCATGTGACCCAGCCCACTCCTTGGTACCTACCCAAGGAAGCTGAGAGCGTGTGCATCAGGGACTTGGCCAAGATCCCCAGCTGCCTAGATGAGAGGTGCAGGGAAAGGGTGACATAAGAGATGAAGACAAATTTAGTAATGCATGATGGGGCCTGGGAGGTCCCCAGGAGGGGCAAAGACAATGACACCCCAAGCTTGCCATTTTTTATTGGGTGTACACGATAACCAGAGGGATTGTCGGATGACTCAGAGGGTAGCCGTGACATTATGTTAATGGGGACCTTCTGCTGATGAGGACAGTGGGGAGAGATTTTGCCTTTTCACCAAGCTGAAAGCCTATTTTTATGACTCAAGGATGTTTTCAGCAGATGTGATGTTGCCCGGGGGTGGCACAGCATCACAAGATCTTGAGTCCTCAACTGTGACCCAAAGCACATCGAGTTATTTTTCCGCATACCATAACCAGCCTGCATGGCAAGGCACGAGGACTCAGACAGCCCTAATCACAGTTTAATTATGAAATTACTTTTCCCCTAAAATTGTATAGTATGGTCCTCGACACGTATGTTCTCACTAAGCCTTGTACCTGATGTTTAGTTTAAATACCCCAGTCAGGCATGGTGGTACACTCCTGTAATCTCACCACTCTGGGAGGCTGAGGTAGGAGGATCACAAATCTGAGCCCAGATGGGCAATTTAGTGACTTAGTCAGACTTTGTGAGACCCGGTCTCCAAATACTAAGCTTTAAAAAGGACTGGGGAAGGCTGAGGCAGGAGGATTGTTGCAAGTTCAAGACCAGGTCTGGGCTACAGAGTGAGCTCAAGGCCATCCTGAGCTGCATAGTGAGACCCTGTCTCAAAAAAGACAGCAGCAGCAGAAGAAGAAGAAAAAGAAGAGGAGATGAGGAGGAGGAGGAGAAGAAGGAAGAGAAAGAAGAGGAAGAGGAAGATGAAAGAAAGAAGAGGAGAAGAGAGAAGAGAAAAAAAAGAGAAGGAAAAGAAAAAATGTCTGGAGATATAGGACTGGGGAAAACCCTGGATTCAATCCTGAAAAAAGAGGAACAGGAAGAGCAGGAGAGGAAGAGAGAAAAAAGGAGAGAACCTAATAACAACAAAAAATAAACTATTGATGAATACACTTAACAACAGAAGAGTCTAAAAATAATTTATGTTGAGTGAAAGAAACCAGACCAAAAAAAGAAAGAAAGAAAGAAAGAAAGAAAGAAAGAAAGAAAGAGTGCAGCCCTGGGCTGGGGATTTAGCTCAGCAGCATAAGCACCTGTCTTGCAGGTACATGGTTGTGAGTTTGATCCCCAGTACCAAAAAAAAAAAAAAAAAAAGAGTACAGCCAAATGGTTGCACTGTGAAGTACAGACCAGTAGATAGCAGGGAAAAGCAGGCAGGTGGGGGACAGGACAGGAGTCAGGGCCACAAGGAGTCTCCTGGAGGTGATGGGCGTTTCAGTATTTTGATTGTGGTAAGGATGTCATAAGTGTACACATATCAATATTCATCAAATTTATATTTTAAATGTGCAGTTTGTTGTGTTTGCTTTTATCAACTATATCTCAGCACAGCTATTTTTTTAAATGTTCATTATGAAGCCCAGGTGTGGTGGCACCGGCCTGTAATCCCAGCACTCAGGAGGCTGAGGCAGGAGGACTGCTGCCAGTTTGAGGCTAACCTGGCCTACATAGTAAGTTCAGCGAATCCTTGACCAACATAGTGAGACCCTGTTTCAAAACAAGAGGCAAAAAGCAAAAACTGTTCATGTTCTATGTAAAATGAAGATTCATGTGACTATTCATAATTTTTCCAACTTGTTCTGTCCTCTGTTGAATCTGTTGGATGCAGCTTCCCACTCAGACAGAGGAATGGTGTCAAATTTACCCTAATGCTGCAACTTAGAAAATTGAAAAAGTGAGACAGGCATGATGGCACACACCCGTAATCAATCCCAGCACTTGAGAGGCTAAGTAGTAGGATCATTGCAAATTTGAGACCAGGCCTGGGCTGCAAAGTGAGCTCGAGGCCATTTTGCATTGTTTAGTGAGATTCTGTCTCAAAAGCCACAAACACACACACACACACACACACAGAGAAAACTAAAAAAGTAGCATATGAAACAGCGGCTGTTTATACATCACATGATTTGACTGCCCTAACAAAACACCAAAGACAGGCTGCTTAAAAACACAGAAATCTGTTATTCATAGTCCTGTAGGTGAGGAGGTCAACACCAAGGAGTTGTTAGGTTTGATTTCTCCTGCGGCTTCTTTCCTTGACTTGAAGAAGGCCACCTTCTCACTGTGTCATTATATGGTACACTCACCCATGGTGACTACTACCACTGTCCTTCTCTGAAACAAAAAAATAAGCCGCCCTGGGACTCCCACTCCAGGGGCTCCACTCTGAGTCCTGCCGGTCAGGTGAGGCTCCATTCTCACCTCCAGTTTCTGGATCCTGCCTCTGTTCTCTCACTCCCCCTGCTTCAGAGTGCTCCCTTCCCATGTGAGACTCACTCCTCACACTTACCTTGCTGCCCCCCTGCCATCCCATGGGAGCTGCTTCGAAGTCCCTTGTTACCTGATTTCCTGTGTGGGTGGCCTGCCTAAGCCAACCACAGGTTGTAAACCTGTCACCTTTAATGAACTGGTGAGTTTGTTTAACTCACCCCTTTCCCACTACAAACCCAGTATAACAACTTTCCCAACTATGTATTCCTGGCTGGTCTTGAATTTACCCTAAGCTAATGGCAATCCTCCTGCCTCAGCCTCTCAAGTGCTAGGGGAGTTGGATGAGGCTAAAACAGCTCATGCAATTTATGGGACAAAATACTAGAATGGAGGAGGCTAAACCAGGCATAGTGGCTCACACTTATAATCCCAGCATGCTAGAAGCCTGAGGCAGGAGGATTGCAAGTTTGAGCTGAGTTTGTGCAACGTAGCAAGATCCGGTCTCAAAAAGTGTGTGTGTTTAGGGGATGTAGCTCAGGGTAAAGGCCCTGCATTCAATCCAGTTCCACAAAAAAATGAAAAATTAGGGTCAGAGATATAGCTGGCAAACATGAGGCAGGGAGTTTGTGTCCCAGTATCAAAAAAAAAAAAATAATAATCTTTTTAACTAAAAAGGAAATAAGAAGCCAGGTGTTGGGGCACATGCCTGTAATTCCAGCACTCACGAGGCTGAGGCAGGAGGATCACTGTGAGTTTCAGGCCAGTCTGGGCTACAAAGTAAGTTCAAGACCAGCATAAAATATATAGCAAGGAAGCTCTGAGATAAATAATTCTTAGAGAGCTTAAACATGGGATACTATCCATTCTGACTGTTCAGAAAAGAAGACTCGGTTAAATACCTGGGAAACCCAGTAAAGACTCTAGAATTAACCTTAGGAAAAAGACCACATATTGGGAGTCTTGGTCTATCCCCCACCTCCTAGAATAAGTGGATGGAAAACAACTTAAATAAAAGAGAACAGTAGTATCATTTTGGGGGCTCGGGAAGGTCAAAACTCCCTGAGAGTTGAGACAGAACTTCTCTGGGCAGTAGTGTTTATTTGGTTATCAGACAAAGGATGTGTGATACGAAGCCAAGCAAGGAACTGAGCAGGACCTTGGGGAGTTAGTTCAAAGACTTCTCCAAGGAGCAAGTTTTGCCAGTTAAGAGAACTGTTTGATCTCTAAGGTTGGCAGCTTTATTGCTCGGAATAGGGGTGTCAGCAGTGTGTCTTCACTGCCTCAGACATGGTGTTATCTGCAGAGCTACCAATATGAGCTTTTCCAGCACAGCCAGAGGTGCCCAGTACAGCCCCGTCTCCAACAGCCATGACTGACTTGCTCTAAAGTAATTTAACTACCTGCCAAAACAAAGCCAAATATCCTTAAAAGGAAAACACTTGGGGCAGGCCCAATGGCATGTGCCTATGGAACCAACTGCTATTCTTGGAAAACTGAGGCAGAAGATTTGCTTGAGCCCAAAAGTTCAAGAATACCTGGGCCACATAGATAGATCCTGTCACAGACAAACAAGAAAGTTCCTAGTCATAAATTGGGCATGGTGGCACATGCCTGTAATCCTGGCACCCAGAAGGCTAGAGGATGGCCCCAAATTCAAGGCCAGCCTGGGCTACATACTGAGTCTGCCTCAAAAAAAAAAAAAAAAAAAAAAAAAAAAGAAAGAAAGAAAGAAAAGAAGAAAAAGTTCCAACTAATGTAAAGAAAGACAAAAATGTGACCTGTAGTAGCAGGCAAGCCAGGAAAAGAACCAGTCAGCATCTCCCGAGATCCAGCCATGTTGGAAGTTAGGCGCCTGAGTAAGAAAGCAACCTGCCCTGCTTCCTGGTGGGCAGCCATGGTGCGGGTGAGCGACCAGTGAGTCAGGAAGAAAACCAGTCAGCGTCTCCAGTGAGCCTACCGACACGCGGCTAAAAATCAAACATCCCACCCAAGCCCCTGTACTATATAGTGAGACTCTGTCTCAAAAAATCAAAAACATTAAAAGCAGTTACAGAGAATAGATACATTATAATAAAACAAAGATTAAAATGACAAGTAATTTCTTATCAGAAATAATGCAAGCCAGGATACAATAATATAACTTTTTTGGTTTTTTTGGTACTGGGAATTGAATGCAGGACCTTAAGCTTCTTGGGCATGCACTGTGCCTCTGAGCTATTTCTCCAGCCCTAACATCTTTTAAATGCTGAAAGAAGATCCATTAATTTAACATATATCCTATACATATGCAGTTACTATATCCTTCAGGATAAAGGCAAAACAAAGATATTCTCAGACAAACAAGAGGTCATCACCAGCCCTGCAGTACAAGCAATGTTAAAGAAAGTTCTTCAAACTGAAGTAACACTAAACGAGGAGATTAGGGCCTGGTAAAACTGGCTGGGGAAGAAGGTGTGACCTGTTAATTACTAGATCCCTGGATGTGCAGAGCAGTTCTCAGAGTGCTGCATGTGGACTTCTCACACAATGGCCTAGGCCTTAGACCAGCCTGGGATGTGAGGACGTGCCTCTCAGGGCCTGTAGGTAGAAGTTCTTACGGGTTTCTTAAGTATCAGGGATCAAACTCATGACCTCGCGCTTGCTATGCAGGTATTTATGCTGTGGAGCTATATTCCCAGCTCCTTAAAATCTGGACAGAATAAAAGGACACAAACCCTGAGGAGATCTTGCTATGGTGACTTCCCTCGTGCTAGTCCACCCTGTATTTTTAAGGGTATTATCTTGCTTCTTCTTCTTTTTCTTGGCCCAAGCTTATTCCAAAGAGCCAGCTTCTCTTTCTTCGCTTTTCCTGTTTCAAATAAACTTTGACATTGCTTTTTGTTCATTTCATTCAATGTTTTGTTTGGAATGGGAAGTCCCTGGAATCCAGCTCCAGAAGGAGAGGCAAGCAGCCCAAAAGCAGGTAACATTTAGCTGGGCAGTGACTTTTAGAAGAAGCTATCTGATAAAAGTACCAAGTGGAAATTCAGATCCATGTAAGTAAAGAGTGAAAAAAAATCTATACCTGTATGTCGATATCTACCTTGTTTCCCAGAAAATAAGCCCAAACTGGAACATAATCCATGCTCTGGTTTGTCTCTTTAAAGCCTCACATGGTCACAGGTGGAGCTTCTCAGAGGTGGCTGGATCTGGGGTGTGTGATGCTAGGGCTGATTCATGGTGTGATGCTAGGATTAGGGCTGCCCCGCTCTGGGCATGAGTGCTACCTGCCCTGCGGTTGGGTAGTCTGGATAAAAGGGGGTCAGTTCTAAACTGAATCTCTCCTCCTGGATGGTTGGTCTCTTCTTTGATCAGATTGGCTTTTTGGTTGTCAGCTGTGCAACCCTGTGCTGTAGAAAACCCAAGAGCAGAGCTGGCTAGAGTTTGATAGTTTCCTGCTCTCCCACCCAGGTCTTATAGGGCACACAGTTCCTTGGTCCTCCTGCCTGCATACAGGGGTGGGTGGACCTAATTTTAAACTTCTAAATTATTGAGATTACTTTTCAACCTCAACAACAAGGGTATTTTCTTCCCTATTAGTAAGATGGCAGCTTTGTAAACCTGTTGTGTCTTCCCAGTTGGAGAAAAGAGTCAAATGATGGCTAATAGATTTTGGAAGCTCTATGTTTAGGTAAAATCAAGGCAGGTAAGGCCTCCTGATGTTAAGCAGACAATTTCCTTCAAAACCTTTAGGCTCTGGATGGGGGATGGGCTGAAGAAAGACCATTCCACCATCTGTCGCCTTCTTCCTGAGCGTGCATCTTTGTGTGAGTCTCCCTGGAGTCAGAAGAGACCTTATCAAAGTTAACTTCTTCTTTCTCTTGACCTACTTTTGTATTTTCCCTCTTTCCCCATGATTCCGTTTTTTAACTATTAATTAAGTTTATTGGTACATTTTACATACATACTCACACTCCTCATAGGAAATTTGTGCCTGTACCTCATATAACTTGATTTGTTTTTTCCATTCCTCCACCTCTCTTTAACTCCTCTTCCCCTTCTTACGTACAAAAGTTTTGTTTTCATTTTTTCTTTTCAATTCCTTTCTTTCACTTCCCCCTTCCTTTTTTCCTTATTTGAATATTTTCCTCTTATTTCACAGTATCTAGTACATACATTTAGATCCTAACTTACACTCTTGATTTCTCACACCAGAGGAACAATGCAGTGTTGAAACGCATGCTTGATTTATTTCTCTAGAAACAATATGGACTCATCTTGTGATTTTCCATTTTTCCCCACCTCAAAACCACCTCACCTTGTGGTTGCTCTGTAAAATCCCTAGAAAAGGAGAGGCCTTTGGCAACCTGCTTGGAAACTCTTCCGTCTCTTTCTCTGACAGAAGCTTTCTTTCTCTCAATAAATATATTCTGCTTTTATGAAAAAAAAAGTACAGTCTCAAGGTGCATCCATTCAGCTAGAAATGTCTCCAGTTTATCTTTTTTGACAGAGTAGTATTCCATCGTATAAGAAAACTACATCTTCTTTATCCGTTCACCAGCTGAATGGCATTTAGGCTGTTTCCAAGATTTAGCTATTACAAACTGTGCTGCTATAAACATGAGTATGCATATATTGCTTTGATCTGATGCATCTAATTCTTTCATTTCCCCAATATTCTAAATTTTGGTGTTATCATATTTTTTTCCTGTGTACTCCTGATGTACATAGAACTCTCCTCCTTAAACCCCACCAATTCACTGGATTTGCTATCATTGTAACCTTGGTTTCAGTTTTTTTGAATGATTTCCATTTTTTTCCCTAAATTTTAATGTTTTTCTAAATTTTGATTTTTAAAAATTTGTGTAATTTTCTATGCTAGGTAATTTATGGCTCTTAAAAAAATCACCTGAGAATTTCTTTTTATCAAACCTAACGACTTCTACTACTCTTCTTTCAATACAGTATCTAAGAACACTAATAACGATAGACAAATACTGTGCTAGTTTCTGTGAGTCCTACACTAGCCCCTTCTTACAAATGAAAAGAAGGCTGATTAAGAAATCCAACCAGGGCAGTCAGTTTTAGGGGCAGTTAACATTTGAATTCTACTCATTCTGACTCCATTTTTATAGCAGTATTTTACATGATAGCTTTAGTTTATGCAGGCTTTACCACCCTGGTATCCCTTCTTCTACCAACAGATTAAGAATCTTTTTCTCTCTCTCTCTCTCTCCTCTATTTCTTCCCCTCTCTCTCTCTCCCATTTTCTCTCAATTCTCTTCTCTCCCGTCTCCCTCCTTCCTATTTTAATGCTTCTTATCAATAATTTCTGCCTTTATTAGAACAGGTTAAACTGCTATAATAAATATACTCCAAAATTACACAACAAATTTTGAACCATAAATTACCTCACATAGAATATAAATTAGTTTCTTGATCATACACTGGCCTAGAGGAATTATTTGGGCCAGTTGACAGTTCCTACTTTATCTGGCACCTTTGTGGTTCCTCATCCTCTGCATTTAGCCAGCATAGAATCAGAGCACAAAGGAAATCATTTGGGAAGGATTTGTGGACCAACAAGAGTGATTTCCATTGCTTTCATTTGCTTAACAGGAGATACTTTTGTTATTTGACATAATCTAATTAAAAGGAAATCAGGAATTGTTATCTAATTGTATGACCATAAATAGAAAAGATTTTAGATAATAGCTAGCTATCTCGACCACAACCCTCAAGTAACCTGCTTTTTTTTTTTTTTCCACACCAATGTCTCAGTTACTTTTCTCTCTCCTTGTTGAGACAAAATACCTGATGCCCAAAGTTAGGGAGAGGAAGGTTTATTTCTTACAATTTTGGAGGTTTCAGTCCATACTCAGTTGGCTCCCTTCATGGGTGCCAGGAATAGCAAGGTGCAAACCAGCAAGAGAAAGACACACCTTCTTCTCTCAGTTACACTGTATGCTGGCTCCACCCCTGGGTGGGTGTAGCACTCATACAACCAATCCAAGTTCTAGACAATCACAGATGCTAGATTTGGCCACATCCATGATTGCATGAGGCTTGGGGGGCCACTGACATAAACCATGACAATCAATATTCTATATCTATAAAACTTCCATAAATTCATTCAGATGGTATCAATTGTCCCTTCCATACCCATATGATCATGACCAAAATAGACCATGAATGTGCAAATGAAAAAAGCATTACAATAAGAAGCACATTATGATTAATCTTCCTAAAAATAGTCCCCTAAACACTTATATTCCATTGTTCTTGTCACTTTCTGAAGTTCTTTTGTGGGTGGAGTTACAACATGTGATAAAAATACAGTGAATGCTGCTGCTGAGTTTTTCATCCAATGGGAAAGCAGATTCATAAAAATGTTACTGTGTATCCTCATCACCTTTACGCACTGAATGTGGCACTGCAATTTTTGACTTGTTCCCAAATTCAAAATGGCTATGAAAGGTAAATGTTTTGAATTGATTTAGGGCATTGAGGAAAGCATGACAGTGCAAATAAAAACATTCATTTTCTTTTGGTCTCTGAAAATCATGCAACAATGTATCATACTTATAGTCAGGTTTTTTTTTTCTTTTTCTCCATGGCTTCTTCCTTGATATTACCTGTTAGATGCACTTCTATTCCTCATCTTGTAGATGCAGTGATTATTTCCCAACATTTCATTTTTGAATCACTATAGTTACTAGCTGCATTTGTATGTATTTTTTGAGACAGGATTTCACTGTGTAGCCCAGGCTGGCCTCAAACTTGCAGCAATCCTCCTGCCTAAGCCGCCCAAGTACAGGGATTGAAGGCATGTGCTATCACAGCTGGCTGTATAATTTCCTTTTCTGTATTGTGTTGAATGTTATAACCATATGTAACTACTTACAGTATCATATTTATTTTGTTCTTATCTTAAAAATTAAATGATTCCTTATTCCCTGAAATAACCTAAATATTTCTACTGGCTCCTTAAACCCATTACAAAATGTGTCTTTCTGTCACTGTATATGTTGTAGTAGCCATTAATAAAATGTGGTTAGAAATCTTAGAGACTGCTGTGAACAGAAAATACTGGTGTGTTAGCACGAAAGGGTCCCAAATGGATGGCTAAAAATAGAAAGAGTATGTATTAGGGAAACTGTACAATCCAATGATATTGTGCAAGGCATACTACAGAGAGAATACATTGTCTTTGTCCTTAAAGATTTTACAGAGTAACTAGTTTTTTGTCACAAATTAAGAAAACATTTTCTACTTTGAAGATGGGTCAAGTCTAGGGAATATGCAGGTAAAGGGGCCTACATTTACTGAGCATACCTACTACACAGTAAGTCTTTAGTAAATACAGTGAAATACTGACAGGAATATACACAAATATACATATATATAATAGTGACATAGATTATGATGTAATTTTTAATAGTGAAAAATCAGAGACAACCTAAATATTTTTCAATGGACTGAATTGAAATATTTTTCAATTTTTCAATATTTTTCAAATTGTGGTAGAATTTGGTGGTAGAATTCTGATGGAATGCATGCAGTTGTTAGAATGAGATGACTGGATGTGGTGCTACACACCTTAATTCTAGCACTCAGTAGGCTGAGGCAGGAGGACTGCCATGAGTTCAAAGGCACCCTGAACTTCATAAGGAGATCCTGTCTCGAAAAACTAAAAGAACAAAAAGGGCAAAGGAGAGAAGAAAATAAAGATAGAAGAGAGAGAGAGAGAGAGAGAGAGAGAGAAGAAAAGAATCCAAATACGCAAGCACAGGAGTCTCATAAGATATAATTGGGTTTTAAAAAAACCAAAACAACAGGTAGCTCAGTGGTAGCATGCTTGCCTAGAATATGTGAGGCCCAGGATTCAATCCTAGCAATACACTCTTGCATGCACCAGTTGTGCTTATTGTGATCCCTAGTTTTGCTTACCATATACAGGATGTATATATTCAAATATATATATATATATATATGTATGTATATATATGGATATATATACATATATATATGAGGGAAATGTAGATACCTCTAAAATCTTTAGTGAGAGGAGTTTCAAATAGTCCTTTTTAGTCAATACATCGACTAAATAGTATCTTACATGTATTTACTGGAGAGAAACCTTATGGATGTGAGCTCTGTAAGAATGTCTTTAGCCTGAACTAACATTGGAGAACTCATGTTAGAGAGGAACCTTTTATGTGCAATGATTGCCAAAAGCATTTTTCCAGGTTAAATATTTTAGACAACATGCTATTATTCATTCTGGTATAAAACCTGGTATTTGTAATAGATGTGATAAAAGTTTCAGCCATAGCACATACCTAACTCAGCACCAGAGAGCTTGTATTGGAGAGAGATCTTACAAGTGTCACAAATGTGGGACAGCCATTATCCAGAGAATGTCTTTCTATCCATGAGACAGTCCACACTGAAGTGAAACCATACGAATGTAGTCCTTGTAGCAAACTCTTAGAAATGACTCACCCTTTGCTAAACATGAGAGAATTCATACCAGAGAAAAACTTTATTGTAATGAGAGCAGAAAAGCTTTAGTGGTGCTAATATGAAGTACAGCCAATATCAAAGAAACTGTTAAAATAAAAGCTTCTAAACCACTGGTTCCCTGACTTAGATTTCAAGAACAAATAATTTTTTATTGATTTGATACTTTGCCAACTATTCATTTTGCCATATTAAAAATCAACCACCTATATTGGAATGGTTTCTGGAAATAAAAGATATTTTAGTGTTTGAAAATGTAGAAATTTGTGACAAATTAGTGTAGAAAATGTAGAAAGTATATAATCATAAATAATAGACTTTTACATTGAATTAAATAAATCATATAAAAAGTTCCCAAACTTGTATTTACTTTGGATGTTTCACTATGGACCAATGAAAATTTCATGGCAGGTCAGTGATCCGTGGATTGACATTTGAGAATCATGGTTTTTTCTATTCCTTTAATGAATCAATAAAATATAGTATAGCCTTTTTACTGTCCTTTTAATGAATCAATAAAACATAGTATAGCCTTTTATCCTAGTTCTTTATATGGCTAAGAGAGGTGTAATTAAAATGTTAGTGGCTTATTTCTAGAAGAGATAATGTTAAAGGGAATCTTTTACAATCTACCGGGTAGTACATGAGATAGTTGTTCATATTTTTTGGTTTCCTAAAGAGCAAGAATTGGCACCTTTATCTGACAAGGCGAGACAGTTTATATATTAGGTGTTACAGTTGGGTTTGGTCTCTGTTATAGCTACTCAGTTCTGCTGTGTGTGTGTGTGTGTGTGTGTGTGTGTGTGTGTGTGTGTGTGTAAAAATAGCCAAAAACTTTATAAACTAGGATAGTGGTGTGCCATCACGCCTGGCTGTTCTGATGACTTTTTAAAACTATATATACTGAGACTGGTGCAAAGCTATTGGTGCAAAGCTGTGGCACACATGTTATTTGTCTTTCTTTTCAGACAAAAGATGTAATGTATGAATTGTTCTTTCTAAACTAAAACCTCACTGTTCAGGTTTATTTGCAGTGCTGGTGCTTTGCAATGAATAAGTGCGTTTTGGGATGTACTTTGAGCATTCATCTCTAAAAGGTTCACCATCACTGAGCTAGGGTGTCTGAAACCTGGCACTGTTATTTAGAGGTACATAATGTTTGGCCATGTTCAAGAGTGTCTTGTGCATTGAGGGATATTTAACTGCGTCCTTGGCCTCTTCTCACAAGACGCCAGGAGCTGCTGCCTTCTCCAATTGTTTTTTTTTTTTTTTTCCTCCTCTAATTGTAACTATCAAAAACATCTGCCTGGATGATACCTCATGATTTAAATGAATGGGTTTAATAGTATTTCAATAAACTTTGTTTAAAAAACAGGGTTTGGGTTGCATTTTGCCTGGGGGCTATAAGTTTTCACCCCATATAGAATATGTAAAGCAATTAGTAATTGTAATTAGTAATTAGCAATTAGTAATTAGTAATAGCCTATCATTTGATTTCAAAGTACTATGTCTCCTTTAGTATTACGAACTAGTACTTTTTTTTTCTCATTTTTAATTCTTTTTTTGTTTTGAGACAAGATTTCATTATGTAGTTCAGACTGGCTTGAACTCACTGTGTAGCCTGGAACTCGCAATGATCTTCTTGCCTCAGCCTTCCAAGTGCTGGGATTAAAGGGGACACTAACACACCTGGCTTTATTTTTCTGTTTGGTCCAATACTTTTTTTTAAAAATCAGTACCGGGGATTGAACTCACGACTGCATGCTTGCAATGCAGGCGCTTATGCCACTGAGCTAAATCCCCAGCCTCCCAATACTTTTTTTTAAAATCACATTTTTATTACTGTCTGGGGAGTGGAGGAATTATTTTGGAATATTTATGTAGATCTCAGTCTATAATGTTATTTTTGTTTATCCATAACACTTTGGTATGTACCTCTAAAAGGTAAGCACTCTTTAAAACATTAAAAACAGTGCTATTATTACATTTTAAAAACTTGACCATAGTTCCTTAATATGTCCTGATACTTTTTAAAAAATTTATTTTGAAGGTAGTAAAATACAACAGAACAAGACAGAACAAAGCCACTGAAGACAATGCAGTGAAATTGGTACAGAACTTCATAGCAGGATACTGGGATAACAATAACAGGTACCGTAGTATACCTCAAACACAATCCACCTCTCTTCACAATAGTTGTCCATTCAATTAGGTATAGCAAACTCAAACCAAAACCAGAACATTATAAAACCAATTGAAAGAGAATACTGAATAGAGCAAAACAATTAATCAGAACAAAGCAAAACAGTGACAACAATATTGGCCTTCAAACAGAAAATACAAGGAAATCCCCCATATTGGCTGTATTCATATGGTCATCCTCCCAAGAGGTGCTCAGACCTCCGCCCCCACTTGCTAACGGGGAGGGTTTGGGATGTTTGATTCTCAGCCTGTGTGCTGGTAAGCTCACAGGAGACTCTGCCTGGTTCTCTACCTGGCTCACAGCAAGGGCGCTTACTAGGAAGGGAGGTGAATTGCTTTCTTGCTCAGCCCTTTAAGTTCCACCATGGTCGGATCTCAGAGATGCTGATTGGTTCTCCTTTTTTTTTGGCTTTTTGAGACAGGGTTTTGTTCTGCAGTTCAGACTGGACATACCTAGCCCAGGCTGGCCTTGAACTTGCAGCAGTCCTCCTGCCTGCCTCAGCCTCCCAAATGCTGGGATCACCAGTATATGTCACCACATCTGCTCTTCTGGTATCTTTTTAAAGACAGAGATATTGAGATCAGTGCAAGTTAAATTTTTTAACTTTTCCTTTACCAAATATACAAGATTCATTTAAAAATGTGCTTCTGTCAGGTAAAGGTGATTTTAAGATAGCCCCTAAGAGAATTACATCAAAGAACCCTCCAAAAATAGGTGACTTCAGGTGCCACATTAAGACAGAAATATGGAAGAGGAAGTGGAGCAATTCCTAAGACTTCACTATAATTAAAGATACTACAATAAGTATTATAAACATAATTTTCCAGATATAATTGGAAGTTAAATTCAACTCTTTTTTTTTTTGTGGCATGATACTCAGGATTGAATCTAGGGATCCCTGAGCTATATTCCTATTTTATTTTAAAACAGGGTCTTATCAGTTTTCCAAGGCTGTCTTCAAATTTGCAGTCCTTCTGCCTCAACCTCGCAAGTAGCTGGCATTACAGGTGAGTGCCACCACCAAATACAGCTTCTGTCATGTGTGGAAATATACCTATCTAAATAGTTAAATTCTCTGAGCATTGTCTATGTAAACTATCCCAAATGAAGCTATGAATTTAAAATATATATCTCTAGATTTTTTCTGTTGTTAAATTTATTTTTTAAGAGAATTATTCCCGTTAAGTCCCTGTATGACTTTGGTGGGTGAGAGAGTAGTAGTACATATTGTTCCTTAAATTTGTATTATCATGCTTCTGTAATCTTAGATTTGCCCTAAATTTGTATGTTTCTGATTGACTCTTTTTTTGGTGGGGGGATACCAGGGATTGAACTCATGACCTTGCACTTGTCAGGCAGGTGCTTATGCCACTGAGCTAAATCCCTGGCCCCATCTGATTGATTCTTTTGATGAAAGACATGGCTTTTTTCTATCTAGGTTTCCTACTCCAGTGTCTCCTATGGTCTTAGGATTTAAAATACAATACTACCTTGATTTACTCACTGCTACATTCACATCTCTACCTCTCTCCTGAACTCCCGCCTAGTTTCT
The DNA here is from genome assembly GCF_034190915.1 of Cavia porcellus. Taxonomy (NCBI): domain Eukaryota; kingdom Metazoa; phylum Chordata; class Mammalia; order Rodentia; family Caviidae; genus Cavia; species Cavia porcellus. The sequence goes on from NW_026947508.1 coordinate 27,412,139, forward strand.
GCTTATGGGCCTTTGAACTACCTGTTCTAGACACCCTGGCTTTTACCTTCTCATTTTTGTTCAGATATTGTCTTTTCATGAAGTCTATCCTGATCATGCTATTTAATATTCACCTTGTCCTTCAACTCCTTTGCTATACTTTTTCCGTGTCACTTTCCAGCACAGTAGACAAATCTTTTTTTCAGTGATGTATTACAAGTGCCTGGGACAGGGCGTAACACCAGTGGGGACTAAAACGCTTGTTTTGGTTTGAAGTGATTTAAATTATATATCAGTGATGCAATGTACTACACGGACAATTTCCCTCTATCCTTTAATTACAGTGATAACATACAAGATTATTTTTGTTATTTTGAGTCCACACAACTTTTAAATGATTGGGGTTTTTTAGGTGCCTTTGGAATTGTAACTGTTTTTTATTCTGTGTCAAGTTGTTTTCAGAACTTGTTTGAGCATTCATAGCCAAATGGTAAGAGTTGAGCTTAGGACTTATAAAAATAAGTCACATTCCAAGCTCTATCATTTTCTTGGCTTGTATTAGTCACATGACTTTTTCATACTCTTATTTTTCTATCTACAAAGACACATTAATAACAAACTTGCTATGTCAGGCATATATAACCACTCAAAAATAAAAAGAAATATTGTTTTATTTTGTGAGTTTTAAAAATTTTTTACCATAATGCCTCTTGGTATCTTCAAAATAGCTGCAGATACCTTCAGACATAGTAAAAATTAAATAGAACAGAACAGGGGCTGAGGGTTGAGCTCAGTGGCCTAAGTGCCTGCTTAGCAAATGCGAGGTCATGAGTTCGACCTCTGGCATCAAAAAACAAAACAAAACAAATCCCAATAGAATAGAACAGAGTAGAACCAATAAACACAAAACAATGAATGCGCGATAAAGGACTTCAAAACAAGCCAACAGTAAATCCAAAATGGCTACCATAATGTATCTTGCTATCTTTGAAATAGCTGCTCATGCAATCAAATATAATAGAATCAAACAAACCAGGAAAAAACCCAACCCAACAAAACGATAAAAATGATATAGGACTTCAAAACAAGATAATAGGGAATTAACAATGGCCACCACTTTCAGAAGGAGATCCCCTCTGGATGCCACAATGCCTACCACTATTCTCTGACCTGATGATCAGACCACTGGGCCTAGACCTGCAAGGTTAGTGAAACACCAAAACACCATGGGCATCAACAGCCTGTGTTCCTTCAGATCAGCCAGTCACTTAAGGCGGGGCATGGGGGCCAGGGTCGGCTCTTCTTGTTCGCCAGCCCAGCGCCAGAAGGCGCTGTAATCTGGCTGTTCACCCAACACCAGTGACCTGTACCTGGTGCTGGTTCCCAGAGAGCCTGCTTCTTGGTGAATCCTTGTTCTCTTCCACTGCAGTCTGCAAATGGCACTGATTCATGGGGAAAGGCTGGGGTCCATTGTGTAAGTTTTTAAACCTTGTTATAAAAAGTAAATATTCTAAGCTGACCGTGATAGTGCACACGTTAATTTTTGTACTCAGGAGGACAAGGCAGGAAGATTGCTGTTGAGTTTGAGGCCAACTTAGGCTACAAAGTAAGTTGAAGGCCAGCCTGAACTGAGTAGTGAGACCTGTCTCAAAAAGACACACACACACAAAGGTAAATATTCATTAATGAAAGTGAGGAGATGTATAAAGAAAATCCATGCAGAACCCGGATATTATCCATGTTAAAACTGATACAAAGGCCAGGGACCACAGCTCAGTGGCAGAATGTTTGCTGCCTAGCATGTGTGCTTGATCCATAGACGCATCCACACATAAGTATGTAAAACTTTATTAAATTAAGATACTTGAGTTAGGGGTTTAGCTCAGTGGCACAAACGCCTGCCTAGCAAAAGTGAAGTCACGAGTTTGATCCCCAGTACCCCCCCAAAAAAAAGATACTAATGCAAAAAACTATATTTATATGTCCTCTCATCAGCAGAATCTAAAAGGTCTGGTTCTTAATTTTAATACAGGTTAATTGATCAAGTTTTCTCTTATTTAAGTTTTTTATCCCATGTAATAACTGTGTGCCTACTTCAAGGTCATAAAAACATTTTCTTGCTCTCTTCTAAACAGGCTTATTGTTTTACCTATCATATTTAGATGTGTAATTTACTTGACTTTGTTTTTGTGTATGCCATAAAGTAGGAGTCCATATGATTACCCAGCTGTCCTAGACCCAATTTATTAGAGACCCTCCTTTTTATCCTCTTATCTTAAAGTCTTCATATTCAGTAATATGTCAGCTAAAAATATACAGATTTACTTGTCAATATTTAATGCTAGCTGGGTTTATAACTCAGTAATAGAGTATGTGCTAAATATACACTAAACATAAAAGAGAGCTTGAGTTCAATCTCCAGGACCAAAATAATAATAATAATAATAATGTTAATGAATATCTCTCTCCTACTCCAAGATTGTGCTTAAAACACTTTAACTCCATTCACCCCTTCCTGATCTGTATGCTATTGTTAAGTGTTTTAATTGAATTCTAAAAACCTCAAATTATTAAAAAGTTTTTAGTCAATATTATTAATGCTCATTTACAGTTATATATTTTTTGTTTTCTTTGTTCTTTCCTTTTTGCATTTTTGTCTTTTTGTTTTGGAAACATTTTTTCTGCCTGAAATTCAACATGAAAATTTCATTTAATGCAGTCTTCTAAGGACAAACTCTGCTTTGTTTGAAAATGTCCTTATGTTGCTTCTGTTCTCAAAGCATTTTTAAAAACTATGCATTGAATATGGGTTGTCAGTTATTTACAATACTTTGAAGACATGATTCCACTGTCTTCTTTCTTCCATTGTTGCTAGCTAATAATCATAGGCAAAACAATATCACTTGTATTAACAGTAGTTTTGCCACTGTCTTGGTTATTTTTCTTTCCCAAATGAAGAATGGGAAGGTTTATTTAGCTCACTGTTTGTGGAAGTTTCGGTCCATAATCAGCTGGCTACAAGGCAGGGTGGCATGGCACTGGGGCAGCACTTCAGGACAGCAACAACAGCATAAAGAGGGGAACAAGCCTCTTCTCTTCCCTTGTATTGTACACAGGCCACCCTGCCAACCTCCAGGGAAGGTGTAGCACTCACAAAACCTCTGTGCCCTTCCTCTTGCAGGGAATGAAGATATTTACAAAGTAAGGATCTTGGTTCCCTACTGAGTCTCTCAGTTAAATGTCTAAGCTTCTCTACTTGACACAATGTATCAACCATAACAGCCACTGTATTAGCTATTGATTGACAAATAACAACCCTATATTAGTTGTTTATTGATGCATAACAAAAATAAACATTTTAGTAAGTGTGGTGGTGCATGCATGCCTATATTCCTAGCACTTGAGAGCCTGAGGCAGGAAGGGTGTGAGTTCAAGGCCAGCGTGGGCTACATAGCAAGACCCTGTCTCAAAACACCAACTAAAAATAAATAAAAATAATATTACAGTTTTCATGGGTCACAAAATTCAGAAGATGCTGAGATAAAAGGTTCTGGCTGCAATCAAGATGTCCACTGAGACCGAAATGAAATATGATGAAGTCTTAACTATGTTCACTGAATAGGCTTCCAAAATGATGCACTCACATGACTCTGCTGATGCTGATAACTTTTCCCGTAGGTATTAATTCAAAAGTGTGCAAGGCAGAAATGGCAGCGTCTTTCACAACCTGACTTTGCACATCATCCTTTCTACATTCTGTTCTTCAGGAATAAATCTGCCTCACATCCAAAGGATTCTCCATCCACACTTAAACATCTTCCTTGTCATTAATGTTTTGCAGTTTTGCTATGATGTGTCTGGGTGGATTTCTTTTTATTTATCCTATCAGAGAATTGTATGAATTCTAATATCTTGATCTGGTTGCTTTCATAAGTAGTATAAAATATTCATTGTCTCTTTAAATACTTTCTGGCCTTTGTGCTTCTTGTGTTAGATCTTCTTACAGTTTCCTCTATTTTTGCCTCTTTTTTATAGATTCTATTTTCTTTTTTTGTAATACCTGGAGTTGAATGCAGGACCTGGCCACAGAGCTACATCCCTAACCCTTTTATAAATTATAAAAAAAAATTTTTTGTGACAGGTTTTCACTAAGTAATTCAGGCTGAGTTCTATGAGCCAAGCTACAACTCACAAAATCCTCCTACCTCAATTTCCTGAGTGCTGGGATTATAGGCATGACCTACCACAACCGGCCAAAATTTTAATTTTGAGACAGGTACTCACTAAGTTATGTGTGCTGGGCATGAACATGTGAGCCTCCTGCTTCAGCCTCCCAGAGTACCGAGATGACAGACATGTACTACTATGCCCAGTTTCCTTTTCCCCCCATTAATACTGATGGAACAGTGAGCTCCAGGGCCACAGGGATGAGGAAATAAAAGGGCGCAGCCCAACCACCCCTAGCTTTTACTAGGATGGCACCTACCACAAAGACACCTATGTACTCCCTGATGCCTTCCTGAGTGGCTGCCTGGCCCGTGCTCCCATTCCCCCTGCTGTGGTTTTCAAGGCATATAAACTCATGCCTTCCTCCCCTTGGGGTAGCTCTCTGTCCTCCAGACGGCCCCTCCCCTGCACCGTTCCAACTTGCTGTTTGCAGCCACCATGCAGCCCAGACATGCCTGCCTGCCTTGGAATCAACTGAGTGTGGACTGAAAGCTCCAAAATCTTGACCTGCAGTAATAAATACATGTCCTTCAGGAAACTGAGTCTGTCTACATTCATAGAGAAAAATTGTAGAATCATAAGAAGTGAAAATGGGAAAGACCAGAGAAGTTTTCTTCAAGCTTTCATGTGGAAAATCTAATATGGAAATCTGAGCTGTAAACAGCCACCACCGCCAGTCCTTCGCCCTCTGCCCCTTCACAGACCTGTCACTTCTTCATTGGTACAGTGTCTCCATCGCCCTGTGTCGGTTACGGTCCCATTTACCTTTCGAATACTTCATCATTGCACATATTTTTTTTCTTTTTGGTGTTGGGAATGGAACTCAGGACTTTGCACCTGGGAAGCAAGTGCTGTGCTGCTGAGCGCTGTCTCCAACCATTTACTTTCCTTTTGTGTTCTCTATTGAGCTGTGTTTAATCTGCTGCTATATCCACTCACTGCATTCTTAATTTTGCTGCCATATTTCTCTATCATAGAATTTCTATTTAGTTATTCCAGATATCTGTCAAAATTGTCCAAGTTATCTTTCTTTCTTTCTTTCTTTCTTTCTTTCTTTCTTTCTTTCTTTTTTTTGCCCGAGGATCACACTCACGACCTCTTGCTTCCCAAGCAGGCAATTAAGCCACTAAGCTAAACCCCTGGCTCTCTGTTTCATTTCTTTAAATAAAGAAAAATTGTAGTTTGTACCTGGTAACATCAAAAGGAGTTTTTTTTTCGAACTTTTTCAGAGTTTATGTATCTGCTGTTTCTCATTGTTTTTTAAAATTTTATTTTAAAGAGGGTTAAACTAAACATAGCAAAACAGAGCAAAGATCAGAAGAAAATAATGTAAGGGACACAGATTTCAAAGCAAGACGACAGGAGATCATCACTGTCTATCATATTGTCTCTTGACACAAGTAGTTGTCCATATCTTGTGTGAACAAGATGAATTCATACAAAACAAAATAGTATTAAACTGATCAGAACCAGACAATTTCTCATGGTTTATTTTTATTTTATTCTATTTTATTTATTGTCTTTTTTGAGACTGGGTCTTACTATGCTGTTCAGGCTGGCCTTGAGTTCACTTTATAGCCCAGGCTGGTCTCAAACTTGCAACAATCTTCCTGCCTCAGTTTCCCGAGTGCTGGGATTATAGGCATGTGCCACCATACCTGGCCTCATGGTTTCTTTATACACGTGTAATTGAAAGTGTTTTGTCCTAGAATAAATTATAGCACATTATGGCGGTGGAAGGCCAAATCAGGGATGTTTACCCTGAGGTCACTTCCTCCTTCTCCTATTACAACTTTCTGTTATAACTTGGGCCCCGGTATAAAATCCAAGGAGGCAAGAGACCGAAAATTTAGGTGGCAAAGGCTTTATTTCCAGACCTGGCGACCAGTCTCCGGGAGCCAATTTGGAGACTGTCCCCCAGAGACTGAAGGGAGGACTTTAAAAAGAGGCTGGAGGAAAAGGGTGGGGGGAGACAAAGAAACCTGCAGAGCCATCAAACTTGTTGATCCGAGTCTGGAAACTTTATTGCTGTCCACTTAGCTCTGACAATCTCGGGAGTTCCTGGTGTTTCTCAAATTACTCCCATCCTACAGACTGACACATCTCGGAGTGGCACATCTGCAGCAATGTTTGGAGAAGAAAGTGGGGAAGTTAATTATCCCAGGACAGCTCGTCTTCGCTAGTGAGTGTGAAGGGGTCACGAGTTATGAGATGCTGGAACTTAAGTTTTACAAAGATCTGATATCTAACTCATTTGATACATACAGAACAAAAGGAAAGCACCGTTCGGGGTTTGGGCCATAGTATTACCCGGTAATTTCTTTGAAGCTAAACAGTTCTTAAACTTTGGGGCAGGCTCATTTTATGACAGATCATCACCGGGTCGGGAACAGGTCACCAGAAACCCAAATTCTTTATGGCCTAGATAGATAGGTGAGGGGAGAGGGAGGCAATAAGGCGCCATACAGAACAGAAAACGGCGGCGGTTATGTGTCAAGGTCAGGGTAAAGGGTTAAACTCATACGCAAATCTCTCTGCACACAAGCAGGTTACTTTAAACAAATGTAAATTAATTGTCATTCTAGTCTTCTTTAGCTCTTTAGCGGAGAATAGAGGCGCCTAGCAGTGATTAACAACCCTTGTTAGCTTGTTTTAGCACACCTTCTGTAGTTTGTAGAGGGCAACAATGGTTAACATATCAATTAGGTGAGATTCGTGCAATTCTTTACAGAGGAGAGTGTTGCTCAACATATCAATTAGGTCACTTAACATATCAGTTAGGGAAAAAGGATAAAACAAACACATTTAGTAAGCCACTTTACAGGTTTGCTATAATGCACATATAATGAAGCTATTTTCTTAGAGTACAACACTTCCCTTTTCCCTTCCTGTGCACAAAGAAAATTCCAAACAGTTCCTTGTGAGTCATCAATGCCCACCCTAAATACCACCCTGGTCAAAGGTAACATATGTCTCATACCCCATATCCCAGTTGAAGCAGCCATGGGTTGCATGTTTCCTTCCACTTCCTCACCTCAATAAACCTGTTCAAACCTGTTTCTGTGTGCATGTGTTTGTGTGTGTGTGTACTGAAACCCAGGGCCTTGGGGCTGGGGATTTAGCTCAGCAGCACAAGCGCCTGCCTTGCAAGTGTGCAGTCCTGAGTTCAATCCCCAGAACCAAAAAAAAAAAAAAAAAAAAAAAAAAAAAGAATCCCAGGACCTCATGCATGCTAAGCACATGTTGGAAGAATTGGTTGGGAGGCTATGATTATAATGCTTTCCTCAGATCTTTGATTTTGCTTTTGCCAGGCACCTGGTGGCATTGCAGCCAGAGACCACTTTACACTAACATCATGATTTAAGACACGAAATTTTATTCTAGACTACAAATTTCTATGAAGTGGTTCTACTTTAAATTCATCCTTTATCCTATATGGGGCTCCTCTATTGTAAGAAGGGTCTCATATCACTTCGCACTAGTTATGTGCCTTCCTCTTTTCTCTTTTTTGGAGGGGGTACTGTGGAGTACACTCAGAGGTGTACTACTGTTGATGTACACCCTCAATCCTTTTATTACTTTATTATGTTTTGTTTTGAAACAGGGTCTCTATAATTCCTCAGGCTGGACTGAACTTTCTATCCATCTGCCTCGGCTTTCTCAGTAGCTGGGATTACATCTGTACACCACCATCCTCATTCTCTCTCTCTCTTCCTCTAAAAGGTTTTCTGTCTCCAGTTGGATTATCTTCCTGGTTGCTGATTTTTCGGATTTTGGTCTGATAATTCCCTATTGTCTTGTCATCTTTTAGATGCTTTGTAATTGGCTCAGTTTTGTTCCCATCAAATTCATATGATGGCACTGATCCCCATTAATAATGTGACTCTTCAGAGAGAGCTCTATAAAGAGGTAATTAAGTTAAAATGAGTTTATTAAGATATGCGTTAGTGCCAATCTGTAAGGAGACTGAAATAACGGCACATGAGGAACCACACAGAGGCTGACACAGTGGGGAAGAACAGATTTTACTCCTCCACCTACAGGCAGGCTGATATCAGAAAGAATGTCAGCAAGGATCTAAGGCAAGGACTGAATATATTATACGTTTTTAAGGTTGGGGGGGTGCAACTTTAAGAAATCTCAAAAAATCTGGATAAAAACGTTTACGTTTAAGGCTGTAGGCAATCATCCCTGGTTGGTACACAGCTGACCTCGGGACTGTAGGGCGACCTTAGTCCTACATTAAACACTTTATTGCCCTTGTTTCTTGTTTGCCAGGGGCAAGCTACTGTCAGCAATGGAGAGTACACTGTTTGTATTGGGCAGCTCAGTGTCACTCTCAGGCCAGTGACGGTGACCTTATAAGAAGAGGAAATTTGGAGCACAGAGACCCTGAAGTTATGCAGGTACAGAAAGAGAAATCCGGAAGGGAGGCGATGGGTGGATGGATGGATGGATGGATGGATGACAGAGACGAGCTTCCCCACGTCACAGCCGGCCGACTGCGAAGTCCATCTGACCCTGGGGGAACGCGGGCCACCAGGCCGGGCACCGCCGCTGGATCAAGGATGCCGGGAGCGCGAGCTGGGAACTCTGCGGCTTCCGGCTTCCGGGTTCTCGGGCGCGCGCTCCCCGAGGCGGCGGGGCGGGGCGGGGCGGGGCGGGGCAGCGGGCGCGCAGAGCGGGAAACAGAGCCTGGGGCAGCGTCCACCCGGGATGCGTGGGGCTGGGCGAGCCGGGGCCGCCGGGGCGCGGGCGGGGGCGCCTGGCGGGAGGGCGCCACAGCGGAGCAGAGCTGCCGGGCGCCGCCGGACTGCGGCCTGACGGGCTCAGGTGGACCTGGCCGCTGATGCCGGCCCGGCATTAGAGCGTCGGCCGGCGCGCTGTCCTCGCCCAGGTTGGCGGGGCCCGGTGGGGGTCGTCCTGCCATTCCCCGCCCAGAGCCCCCCGCCCCGGCGGTCCTGGGTGGAAATTTGGAGAAGACTCCCGTCCTGTCGGGAGGCCAGGGCTCCTCGGGCGACAGAGCGCGGTCTGCGTGCGCGCGGGCGCTGCGGTCTGTGCCTGAAAGCCGGGCGGAGAGCGGCGCTGTGACCCCGGCCGGCCCTCGGAGGAGAATTCGGCGTGGCGGTCGCTGTTTCGGAAAGAGGGCTGCACCTCAGTGGGAAGTTTCTGCGCTTCGAGAATCAGATTTTTTATCTCGTCTAGGGCAGTCTGTTTACCAGAACTCCTATCTGTAGGTTGCCCGCAGTCACGTCCCTTTCCCCTTCCCCAGAAACTTCGGAAAGTCAGCCCGGCTTCCTCCCACGGCCCTAGGACCGTGGGGTCACCGTGACTGGACCTGGTGCCGGCGCCGCCGTCTGCTTAGATGCCGGTTCTTGGAAGAAATGATGGATTGGGGCGGTTCTTAAGTTTGCCGGCCGTAGACAATTCTGCAGTAACTCTTGACTGTGTATCCTCCATTTGAGCACATGCCTCCTCCCCCAGTTTTAACGTTTCTGAAACCAGGATTCTTTTGACCAGCTGTTGAGCAATAGCAGATGTGGTGAGTTGCCTTGTACTGGCCAAAATGCAGTTAGGTGATTTTCCATCAGTTGAGATATGCGAAGTGAAATTTAAATTCAGATTTCTAGTTATTTTTGTAAAAATAATTTAAAGGTAATGCTATAATATTGCATTAAAATAAAAAAATTTAAACTAGCATAGCGCTTCCCACGTGTAATTACCGCTTTCTGGCAGGCAGAAGCTAGAGGGTCGAAAAGGTTGAGCTCATATTATGCAATTTAGTGAGACACTGTCTCAAATTTTAAAAAAACTTAACGGGTGGGGTAGCTCAGTGTAAAAGCCCTGGGTTCTGTCTCCTGTACCATCAAAAATGTATAAAAGAATGTAATCTCATAGATGATCACGAAACTGAAGCTCAGAGAGTTAGCCTCACAGCTTCTAGGTACAAGTGTCAGGACTCCAACCATCTGATTTGAAAGCCTGTCTGCTTAACTCTCAAGTCCGTCTCTAGGCAGAAGATGCCTGTAGCTCACAAGATGGGAAGACAAGGCAGAGCTTGCGCTTGTTTTTACATCTTTGGGTGTTTATGTGTCTTTGTGTCCATACATATGCAACTGGGAGATAAAGCTGTAGCCAAGTAAATTGATTATATGACATGTGATCAAAATAATACCTCTTTTTTTATAACTTTATTACAGTAAAAGACACATTGCCATTAATACTCCTGAATACTCCCTGTCACCTCAAACACACTCATCCCATCATTCTTACCATTCTGAAGCAGTTATGCAAATCTTTTGGTGTTTTTATAAAGTGTAACAAAAAACACAATGAATCCTGCTGTCAAATGCCATTCAAGAGAAAGGCAGGTGTGTAAAAACATTGTATGTCCTCATGCACCTTGTTCACTGATGTGATACCATGCAACTTCGGCTCTTCCTCCCAAAGTCAAAATGACCATGAAAGGTAAATGTTTTGAATTGACTCAGGACATCAAGGCAACCATGATAGCCCAGATAAAGACACTCATGAAAGAAAATGTTTCAGAAAATACTGAGAATGATGGAATAAGTGTTTGAAGGAAAGGGGAATATCTTGAAGGGTCTGGTTGCAAAATCTTTTCTTCTAATTTTTTAAAAAAAGTTTAAACATTAATCATATTTTTAGATCGTACTTTGTACTCCTGGGTTGATGCTGCATCTTTGTTTTATATCTTTTGCAGGTTCTGGAGTTCTGGACATATGACAGGATCTTCTGGACTGCTCCCCTCCTGCCTTTTGCTCCTCTGGAACAGTATAGAGGCATGTACTTAAAACAGCCCACCTCTCAAAGAAACAACCTGAGTTTTTCAGAGTTGTTGAAAGTCACACCAACCTCGAGGAGCCCCGTGGTCCTCACGCTGCAGGGAACGTGCCAAACTCCTGAGGGCAGCAGTTGTCATCTTAGGGGCCCATCTAGCTGTGAAGCCTCTTGTCAGAGGCCAGAACAATTTCCTCACCTGAAGTGGACAAGCTTGGTCAGGCTGGCATCATCATGCCACAACAGCTCCTGATTACCCTGCCCACTGAGGTCGACATGTGGGTGAAGTTGCACCATCCAAGGAAGGCCAAAGAAGGGGCACCCCTGTGAGAAGACGTGACTAAAATATTTCAAGGAGAAGGTGAGCGTAAACCGAAGGAGGGGGGAAGAGTTCTCACTGTGGAAAGAACCTTTATGGAGGTGATTTCGTTTGGGAGGAAATTGGGGGCCAGGCTTTTAGAGGATGTTATCATCTTGTCACTGTGATAGAATACCTGATACAAACATCTTAAACTGGAAAGAGTTATTTTGGTAACTTTTCAAAAGTTTCAACTGCCTTCATTGCTTTTAGGCTTATGGCAAGCCAGAAACATGGCAGAAGGATATGGCAGTTGAAAACTGCTTGCCTCATAGAGCCAAGAACCAGAGAGAGGGGAAAAGCTATAAAGGACGGGGCTGGGGACCAGACGTGGTTCCCAAGGTGAAAACTCCATGATCTCCCCTCAACTACGCCTCATCTCCTGCTTCACCTCCCAATAAGGCCTTCAGATTATGATCTCAGCCTGTAATCAAGCCTTTAGACAATGAGTTTTGGGGAATTTTTCAAATTTAAACCATAACAGAAGAGTTACATTGGTGGCTTTTAGAAAGGGGAGAACTATGAAAGAAAATACTAGTCTTGTGTCCAGGACCACACTTGATTTAATGGTCTGGTGAGGAGTAAATAGACAAGGGAATTTATGTCTGCTGTGCTATCTTTAATGCTTTGTAATCCGCCAGTATTTTTGTTGTGTTCTAGCAGTATCAGACCGGGACTTTAGTACAGTATCTCGACAGATGGAAAAATGAATAAGTTTGTCTAATGCTAATTATTAATTGATCTAGATAGTCAGATTGAAATAATAGAAGGTAGTCTAAGAAAAGCAGTTTTTGAATACAGGAGACTGGAAGCTTTCTTCTGATTGCATAGATAGGAGAGATTTTCATAACACATGTAGCACTGAATGACCTGGAAGAACTCTTTTAGGTTTTTTTTTTTTTAATAGAAGATTTAGAGAAAAGATGGAAAATTAGATATCTTGGGGAGTGGTTCAGAGAATAGGGAATATTTAGTCTACGTGAGGATTAGGATTATGGTACAGATGATGTCTCGGGCTTAAAGGGGAAAGTTGTCCTTTCCACTGACCATGCAGCTTCAGGAGGGACACAGGGAGTGGTGAGAGAGGTAGAGGGCAGCTGCCTAACCAGCCAAATCAATTCTGGAAGTTTGGAGATGACCATTACTGAGAAACTATGCCTCAGGCAGATCACAGAATGCCTTGAAGTCCATGGTGAAGATTTTAAGTTACTCTTGTCAGTGAGGAGCCTTTGAGGATTTTTGAACAAATGGGTAGCTTAATAGATCTGGACCCACATTGGCTATTGGGAAATATGAAAGCTCAGAGCAGTACACTGTAGGTCATCCTCATAAAGGGAAAGCTTCAGCTGCGCTGAAGTCATCTTAAAGGTCCTTTATCAGTGTTTTCAGAGAGAAGCCTCTTTCCGGTGCATCTGCAGGCAGTTTTTGCGTGTGAGGGATGTAGGTCTCATGGTTCTTTTCCTTCCCCAGCTCTGCTATCTCAGGGTACTGGTGAGACCCAGGAAGAAAATTTAGAGGATGAAGTGATTCCTGGACTCCTGACAACAGAATCCCAGGTATGTTGGTGTTTTCTGTACCTTTCTTGATATTGTTTCTTGGCTTTTAAGGATATTGTCTTGGCTTTTGGTGGAGGGGTGGGTAGGGGTGAATCAGACTAACAGAATCAACCAAGGGAACTCAGTACAAATTGCTCCCCAGAAAACTGGACTTCTATGGTGACAGTTTCCCTGTTCATAGTAGCTTCCCTCCCTGTAACTTGTTACTCTTGATAAACTGCATCTAGATATGATATCTTATTAATTTTGGTAGAGAAAACAAAGTGAGTGATATTGCAGTCCCTAAAAAACCAACAAATACCATTTTAGAACTAAGGTAAACGTTCGTCAAAGCTCAAAAACAGTATTTGTAAATGAAGTTAGGCATGATGACGAATGCCTGTAATCCCAGTCCTCTGGGAAGCTGAGGCAGGAAGATTTTAAGTTTGAGCCCATTGTGGGCAACTTAGTGACTTAGTCTCTGTCTGAAAATAAAAACCAAAGAAAGGGCTGGGGTGTAGCTCAGTACAAAGATTTTGGCTTTCAATCTCCAGTACCAAAATAGAGAACTACAAGAGAGAAGAAAGTTGTGACATTCTTAGTGATACTTAGTGGACTATAAGAGATACCCTTGGTGTAGTATTTGAGAAGAAGCCAAAGGAGAAATAACGTGAAACAGAAATGATGAGACTATGCTGCATACCCCTTCAGTAGGCAAGGCAAGAGCAGAAGAGGCCTGAGAGCAGTCAGGACTGTCAGAAAGTAGCCTTTACTATCTGGCAGAAATGAGAGTGAAATAGAAGGAAATTATCTATGTATTTGTTTATATGGATATTTTATTTATTTATGTACTTATTTATTAGTCTTTTTGTTCTTTTTCTTTTTTATCGGTACCGGGGATTGAACTCATGACCACACACTTACAAGGCAGGTGCTTATGCCGCTGAGCTAAATCCCCAGCCCCTATTTATTGGTCTTTTTGAGACAGGGTCTCACTGTGCATTCAAGCTGGCCTTGAGCTCACTTTGTAGCCCAGGCTGGTCTTGAACTCACAACAGTCCTCCTGCCTCAGCCTCCCAAGTGCTAGGATTATAGGCATGCACCACGGCACCTAGCTTTTTTGTTTTTATTTTTAAGAGACTAAAACCAAATAAAATAAAACAGAATAAAGCTAGTCAAAACAAAACAGTGAAAGGGATACAGGACTTCAAAACAAGATAATAGGAAATCAACAATGAGTACCATAATATATCTTATTATCTTCACAATAAATGCCCATATCATCAAATATAATAAAATCAAGTCAAACGAAACTGAATAAAACCAATCAAAACAAGACAAGGAAAATGATACAGGACTTTAAAATAAGATAATAGAGTATTAACAATAGCTACCACCTTCTTTTTTTAGACATTTCCTCCTTTTTCAGACTTTCATTTTCACAATATCTGTTGTACATTTTGGATCCCACTAACTCCTTCAGTTTTTTTGTACTAAAGAGGTAACATGATGTTCACTTATGTGAGTCTGAACCATTTCACCCAAGAGCAAGATTGCAGGTTGCCTCCATTTACCTGCAAGAGCTTCGTGGTTATCCTTCTTTCTAGTGAGTAGCTTTGCATTGTATAAAAATGTTTTATCTTTCTTATGCAGTCTGTGGGTGACGGACAATAAATACTTTACTCCAATCTTTTCTTGAGTTGATGGTTTGGGTTGAGAAGTCTGTCATGATTCTGATGGTTTTTCCTTTATAGGTAATGTTTCTTTTCTCTAACAGACTTTAATATTCTGTTTTGGGGCTGAATTTCTGGGATTTTGATTGTTGTTTGTCTGGGTGTAGATTTATTTTGGTTATGGCTAGTTGGAGTTCTACGTGTCTCACTTACCTGCATGTCAGGTCCTTTGCTCATGTGTGGAAAGTTCTCTGCTATTCCTTTTATAAATAGTCCTGTGTCATATATGGTGACTCTTGCTTTTTTGCTGACATCTGTCACTCTTAAATTATTTTTCTTTGTGTCATCTTGCAGCTGTCGAATTGTTATTTCCTGGTCCCTTGTTATTTTTAAGAGATCTTTCAAAAAAAAAAAAAAAGCTTTCCTTTTGCAATCACTAGCTGCCAAATTATCTTCGAGGTCTGAACATTTATCTTCAGTTTCTTTCAAGTGGTTTTGCCAGCCTTCAGTGGAGTTTTTAATTTCTTGGATATCTCTTTGAATCTGTTTCATGCATTCCAATTCTTCTCTGTATTGTTCATTAAAGGTTTCTGTCATTCTCCTATGCTCCTCTTTCGTTTAATCTATGTCCTCTTTAGATACGCTCAGCAACCCTTTTATTATGTTTGTCACTTCTTTTACCTGAGATATTATTTCTGTTCTGATTTCTTTTTTTTTGTCTTTTTCCTTTTTATCGGTACCAGGGATCAAACTCACGACTGCCTGCTTGCAAGGCAGGCGCTTATGCCGCTGAGCTAAATCTCCAGCCCCTGTTCTGATTTCTTTTACAGTCTCGTCAAGTAGTTTCTTTATTTCAGTTGCCATCATCCCAGAAATTTCAGGTGTACAACTTCCTGTTTCTTTTATGTCCATGTTTCCTGGACTTGTTCTGTTTGGGCTGGAGGTCTGAGATTGCCTTTTGCTCCTTTGTCTCGACATTTTCCTGGGTTCCTCCAGAGAAGCAGGTTGTGAAGTCTCAGGCCCTTCCTCATTTGGCTACTCATCCACAGTGTAGGAGGGTGGATCAGGCACCTGGGTTTCTCCTAACCCAGGGAAGGGGGGGGGAGCGGGGCTGGCTTCCCCAATGCATTACTGGCTCATTCTCTTGTCCTGTGCAGGCTACAAGGCCTTGAAGGTGATGATGGGGCTGCAGACTTGTGGGGATGGGGCTGGCTGTTTCTTTTGCCCTCACACGCTGAGTTCCAAGGGTAGCCTTAATGTTCATGGGGACTGGGTTGGCTGCTTATCCCAGCCTGTGAGGCTGCCTGCAGGAGAATCCCGATGACGGCCACCATGAATGCAGGGGCTGGGCTCAAGAAAGACCTTTTTAAAGAGAGACCATTATAGACAGAAGACTTTTAGGTGAAAAGAAATTGAAATCTAAAATTAGTACATTTGATTTTATCTGAAATTAGATAGTACAGGATTTGATTTATCTTTGGGCAGTGGTTTTAGCTCTTTACAATCTCAGTTATCTCAACTAAAAAGTTTTAGATAATAATATCTGCCTCCTAGGATTGAAATACATGCCAGAGTTATTTATAACAATAAGTAGTGGTCTGATTATTTAGAGTTCTCTATTCCACATATTCAGAATCCCTTCGTGACATTTATCAGATACTAGATTCTTAGCATTGGTAAAGGATTACATTTTTAAACACTGAAGTACAAGTGACATGCAGTAAATTACACATAAAGTATATAATTTTGTTTCAGTAGATGTATGTACCATGTAGCCAATCAACAAATAAAAACATTCCAATCATTTGAGAATGTTCCACTATGCCCCTTTCAAATGGGTATTCCACCTTACCTGCTAGAGTGCATGAAGTCTGTATTTCTTATACTGCATTTGTTTCTACAAGTATCATAAAAGAGTTTAATTTAAAAAGAATACATATTCTGTAGTAGTTACAGTGTTCTATAAATGTCTGCAAGTTAAGTTCATTAATATGTTCAAATCTCTGATATCTTTGATGGTTTTTGTCTATAGATCCCTTTAGTTTTATTAGCTTTGCTTTATTTTGGAGTTCTGTCATCAGATGTATGAATACTTATGATTGTTGTCCTCTTGAATTGACTTCCTTATGAAATGTCTCTCTGATGTATGCTGTACTAGTGGTATTGTGGGATTCAAGGAGTATGGAATCCCTGACGGATTCTCAGGATAAGGCTCCTGCTTGGATCAGTTCTTGACCATTCAGAACATTTGCACCAGAGAAGAAAAATAATTGTGGAGAAAACATGAATTTCAGAAGTGGAAGATGAAGTGTTTGAAGTACACACACTTGAGCCCTGCACGAAAGCTGTGGTTAAGGGACTCAGCAAGGTTCCTATGAGTCAAGAGGGTGATAATGTCTGGCCACATGGGGAGGCAGTCTGTAGAAACCAAATCCATGTAAATTATCCATTTTAGCCACCACCCTTGTTAATACTAATTTTGATAAGGAGAAGATTTGCATCTAGACCTTGACCAGTAATAAACTGGGAGAATTAAAAGACTTGAGATCCCTGGCTCAGCTTGGGAACTGAAGGACTCAGCATTGGAGCATCTCTACCATGGCCTGGGCTCCTCTCTTCTTCACATCACCACACTCTGCACAGGTGAGATGGGGCAAATGGTCACTGTCTCCATAGAGAACATTGTTGCCACACCCAGACTCCAGCCCTTTCCTTCCTCCTAGAACAATTCCCCTGTCTCCCAAAGGGATTCTTAATGGAGGTCTGTGTTTCCAGGGTCTCTCTCCCAGCCTGTGCTGACTCCGCTGCCCTCTGCATCTGCCTCCCTGGGACAGACACTAAAACTCACCTGTACCCTGAGCAGTGGCTACAGTAATTACTATGTGGACTGGTTCCAGCAGAGCCAGGGGAAGGGCCCTCGGTTTGTGATGTCAGTGGGTACTAGTGATATTGTGGGATCCAAGGGGAATGAAATTTCCAACCGATTCTCAGTCTCAGGCTCTGGCTTGGATCAGTACCTGACCATCCAGAACGTTCAAGAAGAAGATGAGAATGTCTACTACTGTGGGGCAGACCACGGCAGTGGCCGTAGCTTTGTATAACCCACAGTGACACAGTCAGAGGGAAAGTGAGACAAAAACCTTTGACTGATCTATCCTGTGCTTTCTTCCTTCCCCACTGTCCTGCCTCAGACAGGTCAGAAGAAGCCTCCTGATCCTGCTTGAGAAACTCTTTATTTCTAGATCTCATGATTGGCCTGAGTGTGACCTCAGAGTGTCTTGGGCTGTCCATGACAAACAATGCACTCCGCATTGCTGGCAAACGTTTGCATGTGGTAAACAAGAAGCAAGGGCAGTGAAATTTTAATGAGGGACTAAGGTCACCCTGCAGTCCCCAGATGCCAACTCTGTGTACCACCTGACCTGATTCCCTTACACCTTAAGCTCATACCACATTGATTTGAGATTTCCTTGAAACTGCACCTCCAACCTTAAAACCTTCTGTATGCAGTCTGCCCTTTAGATAGTCATTGTTAGTCCCCCAAATATCAGCCTCCTTGTAAGTAGAGGAACAAAATCTGATCTTCCCCACGATTGAGTCTCTGGGTGGTTCCTCATGTGCCATTATTACAATAGAGAAGATTTAATTTTTAATACACGGTCCGCTACTCATAAATATTTTCTTAGAAGCATTTTATATATTTGAGTTTATACATGGAAATCTGTAGTTGTTTTCACTCACCAGGGTCCTGAAAGAATTTTATTTTACAGATGATAGAGCTGATCACAGGTGTATTCACAACATAATACGTATCCATATCCTTTTGTCTGATTTTTCTATATTCAATACTGTGGCTGGTAGTCAAATTGTAGCATGGAGAGAAAAATAGTCCACCCTACAACTTTAAGAAAAGGAGGTTTCATTAGGCCTCATATAGTTTAGAGGAGGTGCTTCATAGTCAGGTAATTTCATCGCAGGAAGAAAATGATGAAGGACCTGAGAGAGGAAAAGATGATCATCTCATGGATGCCTGGAAATAGAGTGAAGAAGGAATCTGCAGAGAAAGATCCACCCTTTAAAGTCCTGTCCCCAGTCACCTGCTTCTAACCAAGCTCCACCCCCTAACAGCACACTCAGCAGCTGAACTTATTGCTAGATGAATCCACTAATAAGTATAGCACCCTCCTAACCTATTATCATTCTAAAAGTCCCATCTCTGAGTGCATGAGAGTTTCAAGGAATATTTCAGATCTAAACCACATCAGTGATCTTTCCAAAGAAAGATAGCTCTGGTATCCAAAGAAAGATAGCACTTACCAGGAGTTTCCAGGGCTTGACCTTGACTCATAAGGTCAGATGCACACACATGATGCATATGGGCTTCACCCAAATTGTTAGTTCACATCATCCACATCTCCCAGAGCTCTCAAGATATGCTGTGTGATGTGTGTTTGTCTCTCTTGCTTTCTCTGTCTCTATCTTTTGTCTCTCGCTGTTCCTTTGTATGTGCATTTATTAGAAAATGAGTGAGAGAGAGAGAGAGAGAGAGAGAGAGAGAGGATCTACAAAGGAAGATGGGCCACTCTGATCTTGCTCTGGACCTGAGCGCCTCATTGCTCTTCACAGAGTGGATTTGTTGATGCAACTTTGCAAAATTCATTGTTAGAGCTTATGCCCTTTCCTTGTAAAATGTGTCAGTTTCTTATAAGTAACACATTTTCTTTCCCATGAATAAAGACAAAGATGTAATTTCCTATGCATTCATAAATTTCACTGTTTAAACAGGCAAAGATACATATGTATTTTAAGTTCCAAACCATTCCTTGCCAATAGAGAGCACACTCATTTTTGTGTGCATACTTTGACATTTCCTGCCTATTAAATCCTTTGTCCTTTATTAAAATATATAAAAAATTCTTTTGCCATGATAGGAGTCAATGAACCTGAAGATTATTCTATAAGTAATGTGAGGCTCTGTTCATCACCACTTTTGAAACTCCTGAAACTTTGTCTGGGAACTAATAGGTTACATGGCTATGATTTCACACAGCTATTTCTCAGGAGCATAGGAACTCATCTTGAGGGATCTATAGAAAATCCCAGATGAAGAACCGAGAACTCCACTCTTGTAAAGAGTTCTTAAAGAACAGAATAAGAGATAGATGACAGGAAGCAAGGAAATAGTTTTATGCAAGTAGGAAAGAGACAGAGATAAGAAGGGAAGAGTGATTGAAGTGAAGGAAAAAATAAAAAATTAAGATGCAGAAACTAAAAATTAAGCTGACTGAAGTTGAGAAAATTTCATATGTGATCAAAATCCGTGTATATATTTAATTTTTATAAATGTCCCCAGTTAAAGACACATTGCCACACATCTCTCTTGAAATGTTTCTCTTACTTGAAACTCACATCCCATTTTTCTTGCCATTTTCAGAAACACTTTTAGAAGCCCCCTTTTGTGTGTGTGTGGGGAGGTTTGTTTTTATTTTTTTGCACTCTTGTGGCTACTTTTATGTACTAGAATTACACAACATGTTTAACTTGAATATTGTTTTGATTTTGGAAGGGAACAAAAAAGCTTGGTGCTGGATTTTCCAAGTACATGGGTGAAAATGACGCACCATGACGTTTTTGTGGCCTGCCTTTCCATGGAATGGAACTCAGCACCAGGTCACAGGAATTTGGATCACACCTCATAAATTTATGAAAGACTACGTCCTGATATGCTTCAGAAGGTGACAAGAATCATACCAAGTGGGTCACATGTAAAAGAAGTATTTTGTGAGGAATTAGTTGTAGTTGTGTTTTAATGTTTTTTTTTTTTTAATTTAAAGGAGAAAAACAAAACAGTATAAGGGTACAAGTAATACAGAATTACAAAAAAAAAGGTAGGAAATCAATAGTTAATAGATTACATATTGTCATCTTAGAAATAGTTGTTCAAGATACAGGATTAAAGCATGCAGTGTGGACATGCAAACAGTGAGACTGCAAACAGTTGTGTTCAGTGCTCTAACAAAACCTCAGTAATATGGTCATCTATCTTTACACACCTAAAACACACTTGCAGTTGTATCCTTTAGAGCACTTGTTTTTCCTCTCTTTTTTACAACAATTTACACATTTTGGATTTTATTACTCCCATAGTTCTTATTACTTTTTTTTTGGAAAAGAACAAAACCAATTATGACAAAGCAGTCAGTCAAAACAAAGAATAGACATAGCACATGATGTAAAAACAGAATACAAGGTTATCAACAATGGTTACCATAAATGCCTCTTGTTTCCTTAAAAAGAATCGCCTATATCATTAGGTATATTAAAATTGAACTGTGATTTTTTAAAAAAATAATTTTAATGTTCAATTTCTACTCTGATCAGAACTCATACAGAAGTCCCTTCTTTCATAGGGAATGGCAAATGGAACTTCAAACTACAGTAACATTTCTATTATTAAGATCCTCAAAAATGAGATACCTTGTTCAGTCCAACATCTGTATTAAAGAAACTACAAAACCAAAGTGAAATCAAGTTACCAAATAAATGAGAAGGAATTCTTGTTCATAGAGGAGAAGTTTCAATATTTCAAAATGTTGTATCTTCCAAATATGATTCAGTGTAATTTCAAACAAGATTTCACTTCTGCAGACATCAGTATGATGACTCTGAATATATGGAGATGAAAACAAGCTTATAGAGTTAATATAGCATTGAACAATAATAAGAATATTGGAGAACCGACATTACCTCACCATAAGACCTATTTTTAAACTATGGCATTCAAACACTTATAAGCAGTGCAACACATCATATGCCAGTGTGATATTGATAAATAGATATAATAAATATGCAAAAGCAATAGAATAGTGAGGTCAGAAATACACCCATGAATAAAGTCAAATGTTCTTTGAGAAAAATGCAGACCATATAATACACAAAGGATAGTTTTTAGCCAAGTAACACTAAAATATATAAGCACAAGCAGCAAAGTGAATTTAGATACAGAAGATATACCATGCTGAAAATTAACTAATACTGAATTACAGATCTAAATATAGGCATCAAAATACAAGACAGCTGGAATTTAATAATGAAAAATCTAGCTGACCCAGAGTTGGTTGTAGTTTTAGATATGGTACTAAAGGCGTGTTTGTTAAAAAATTGATAACATGAAATGAGCTAATACTAAAACTTTCTTTTCAGTGAAAATCAACACCAGCAAAATGAAAAGAATCCATGTAATATACTGAAGAAAACTACTTAAGTTTCTCATTTAAAGTAGCATAAATTCATAAAATATGTAGGAAAATAGACATAAATTGTATTGTCCTATGTTCATAGTTTCAGTAATTTTGGTTCATAGTATACACACAATGCAATATCTGCACATACTTTCTATACAGAAAACAATATCTGTACACAAAAATGCATTCAATTATGTCAGTTGAAAATGAAATAAAACTTAAAAGCACACATCCATAAATGTGCATTAAACCTAATGCCAAAACATAAAAGTAGAAGTAAGCCTACAATAGGACATGTATATCTTAGTAGAAAACAGAAAAGATGCACAGATTCCAAATAAGCATATAGAAAAGTTAGTCAGGCCAAATATCGTGAAGGAATAGTAGAAGAAAACTGTAAGACCTATCATTGCATTTCCACTAAAATAACCACAAATCAAAATAGCAAAAGCACCAAATTTCAATGCACATGTGGACGAGCATCAGAAACAGAATGGTGGTCCTCGTAAAACACTGCAGTTACTTGAGGAAACACTTTGGTGTATTTTTACAAACATAAGCATACTTACCTCATGTTTTAGTATGCCAATTCTTTAGTGTTTAAATCAATTTTTTGGAAAAAATGCACACATGTGTTTACAATAACTTTATACGTGATAGCCCAAAATGAGACTCAACCATGATGGTTTTCTGCAGATAAAGGAATAAACTTACATCTATCCAAACAGGGAAATATTAGTCAGCCGACATGTAAGTGAAGGGAACTAGCAAAGTGTAAAAGGCACAGAGAAAACTCAGGTGATTAGTACTACGTAACAGAAATCAGTACAACAAAAGGGTACATACTGTGTGACTCCAACTCTACAGTGGGCTGGGAAAAACAAAACTGTGGAGGGAGTCAAGTAAAAAATGGTTGCTAAAGAAGACAAGAAGGGAGAGAGAGGTGGAGGAGGAAGAATGGTGAATGGTTCCAGAAGAGATAAATAGAAGGAACAGAGTAATTTTAGGACCATGAAAGTACTCCGTGTCATATTACAATGATGTATGTATCATTCATTTTTTCCTCAAACCCAGGGCGTACATACTGAGAATGAAAGTCAATTTAAACTGTAGACATTGAATCAAAATAATGTGTTAAGGTAGGATTATCAATTATTAAAATGACATAGCTCCTTTTTAATAGTATTATGTTTATTGCAGACCCATTCTCTTTGACACTAACTTGACTGCTAAACTGAACAAATTTCAAGTCATTCATCCTTGTCCTTTGCTGATGACTCTCAGTGTGGTGTCTGGATAGGTGCACCCAGCACAAACTGCAGCTTGGTGATGGAGCTGGCTTGAAACCTCTTCTGGCCTCTCAATTAGCTCACCACCTTTAGAGTCGGCCCTTCCAAATTTTAGTTCATGTAAAAACTCAAGACAAGTTCTTGGCAGGGATGCCACTTCCAGTTCCTTTTCCAATGGAATTTCCATGTCCATTTGAAACCTCCCAGTCCTGGTTTGTTCTGTCCTTATTTCTTATAGCTTTCTGCCCTTCTGATTTATCACCAGTACTGCTTATCAGACTCTTTACTTTAGCATTCTAAAGGCTTCTCAGGCCAGCATCTCTAAACCTTTCCAAATTTCTCCAACAGATCAGTTCCAGTGTCTTCTAAATTGTATGGTCAGGAAGAGTCACATCGATGACTGAACTTTTCTGGTTCCAATAGTCTGGTTTTGTCACATTCCTTTTGCTGGGACACAATACCTGATACCCAACAGTGGAAGGCGAGGTTCATTTTGGCTGCTGGTTTTAGAGGGTCCCATCTGTGCTGACTTACTCCGCAGCACAAAATCATGGTGGGGGCATGGTCAGCATGAAAAGGTATTCATCATCGTCCTCATGATGGCAGGAAGCAGAGAACAAGAAAGGGGGAGGCTTGGACAAGGGAATACCTTTCCCTGTCACGCCCTCTGTGACTCACACCTCCCACTAAACCCAGCTGCTAATATTCTAACCAACTATCATCTCATCAATAGCTCAGCTCCCTTCTTAGCATAGCATCCCCAGGCTACAAGCAGTCCCCCAAAGCCTCACCTCTGAAGATAGGAAATTTTGGGTGGTCTTTTTACATCAAAACCATAGTATTCCATCTTGTCCCGCTGCAACATCTCAGGTCAACTTTTCTATGCAAAGTGCTTTTAGTCTTTCTAGAGAGTTAAAAAACACCTAACAATTTCAGCATTTTCCAAAAGTACAAGTTTGAAGTTTCCTTGAAGGCTCATGGTGAGGCTTAGATATCACTTCCCTAAAACTCAAAAATTAGTAAGAAATGTTTCAACATACAGTGTTGCAGGGTAAATCTTTCTTTGCTATTCTGTATATCACCTATAGCAACACCCTGAATTAGAGTGATATCTTACTTTGTCTAATATAGGTAAAATGATTCCAAGAATTCTTGATTTCTCTTATTGAGATATCATTAGAGGTACATGTTTGTTTAATCATTTGCTTTTGTTCACTCCATCTTTTGCTGTGAAGCATACTAATGGTAGCAAAATATTTCAGTGAGGTTAAGCTGATATTTCACTGATGCCTAATATTCTACTAAGAAGTATTTCTGACATGCATTGCTCATTTCCTTAAGAGTGCAAAAACATGTTCTGTATGTTTAGAAAAATGATTTAAATGTGTAATTATCACATCTCTGGAGCCATTTGGTATGAGTTATTGCGTATAGAGGTAAGAATATTGAAATCTAGTTTCCACATAAATGTTTTACTCCTTATAATTTATTTAAAAATATATCTGGTGCCAGGGATTTAGCTCAGTGGTATGAACACCTGTCTGGCAAGCATAAGATTGTGAGTTCAAACTCTGGTAAAAAAAAAAAAAAAAAAAACCCAAAAAACAAAACAAAACAAAACCCTCCATTTTCTTGAATTGGTTATTTTTCTGAAAAATACTTCAGTGATATCTCAACTCTGGTTTAACTCAGTTATTGATTTACCCTCACACCAATATGAAATCACTTTCACTAAATAGATTTGAAAACAATTGGAATCTAGTACTGTAAATCAACTCATTGCTCATGTTTGCCCAGACTGCTTTTTAAACTTCTAAACACTTGATACAAACTGTAAAATTAGAAAATTTTAGATCAGCAATCTAATTTCTTCTAAGTAGCTGCTGCAATATTGCCAGGTACTGTGTTGAATCTGTAGACTCATACTAGACTTATTAAGTCTTCCTCCACTTGAGGAACTTTTAAACGATGTTTTTCACTTAATGAAAGCCTTTTTTGCTGACACTTAGCTGTTTTCAGCTGTGCAGCATAGTTTGCACAGTTGAATCCATGCTGACATAGTTAGATTTGTTGTTAAGATTTGATACCCACTGCTGCTTTCTTTGTTACCGTTCAAAAAGGTAACAAAATACCAAAGATCTAAAAGAGTCAAAATTAAAAGAAGTACAAAAATGATGGAAGGTTATCCCCCGTAAGGTTGACAAAAACAACTCCCTCTAGGTCCTGCCACTTGGAAACTCTGACCTGTATTTATGGGCGAACCAGAAGTACATCTGTTCACCCAACAGAAAAAAAGCGTTACTTTTTAGGTTGATGAGATTTAAAAGCTTAAAACAGTGGATTCCCTGAATTATTTCTAGAGTTTTGGCAATTTAAAAAGACAGTAAAAATAATGAAATGCTTAAAAAATATTTAGCATGTGAAAATGCTTTTCATTATCATTTTGCTGTATAACATGTTAGTAAATACACTATAAATACACAGTGTATTATGTCTTGCTTTGCTTCTCTTCAACTGAGGTCCTTGACACTGAGTCACATCTACAACTTGTTGTTTGTTTTGTTTGTAGACAGTATCACTAACTCAGGAAGTTGACCAGGTTGGGCTTGGTCTTTCCATCTTCCTGGTTCCAACTGTCCGAGTGCTGGCCCCAACTGTCAGTGTGCCACAGTGCCTGTCAATATTAGATTTTTTTTCCTATTCTCTTGACAACTTGAATATTCCTCTATATTTTCGAAGACTCAGTTTCTTAGCTATGTGCCAATGTCTAATGTGCCAGTGGGGTTTTACTAATAGAGAAATTTTTTCCAAGTCATTTTTCTTCTGTCTTGGTTTTGGGGGATTGATCATGTGATTTTTTTTCATTTATTATTCCAGGATTTGGTTGAGAGTGCTTCCCCTATCCAGCTAGAACCTCCACAAAAGGTAGGTGGTGTCTGTCCTCTTACTGTTAGGTGAAGGCAGCTCCACTTTGCAGTTACAGCTGCCTGAAAGAGAAGAATATTGAAATTTATGAGCAGCATGAGTCAAAGCTCCATTTGGATTGGAAATAAATGTTCAAAATAATTTTTTTCTGATTTTTCCCAGTGTGCCGCTTATACTGCCAGGATGCAGGACATTAAGAAGATCGGATGTGTAAGAAAAGACATCATAAAAAGAAACTGCTGAGAAAGTCCGCTCTTTAGGTACATCAGTCTTCATTGTGACGTTACCATCATGTCTCAAACCCCTCCAAGTTTAAAAATGTCTTACTGACCAATACATTTATTTGAAATTACTCCTGCTACACATTTTCAGGATATAATATTTATTTAAAATCATTCATGCACATTAAAGCAAAAAAATCACCAATTAGTTGTTAAACCTATAAGGTAGCTAGGCAAATATATTTAACTGAATTACAGCCCCAGTCTCTTCAACAAAGAATTATTGATTTTCATTTGTGTAGTTTATTATGTAGTCAAATGTGAATTAGAACTGGTTAAATAATATTTTCTAGGGTATTTTTATTATTTCATTAATCACTTTATAATTGCTAGCATTTTCATTAACATCATGTATCAAAGTAAAGGCAAGTAAAGTTTTATTTAAATAATATTCTCTCTATATAACTAATTTCTGAAGTCACACAATTTTGTTACTAATACTGGGTTAATTCAGAACAAAATTGGCTAGGTCAATTATAAGTACTTTTCGCACTGACCCATGTATATAGTTTAGCCAAAATATTTTCACAACTCTTTTTACTGACCTTTTCAAATTTGTCTCATTTTTGAGTATTTTTGTTCCATTAATATTGAATGTGAATAAAATACAATATTAACAATTAGAAATCTTCTTATACCTTAGACAACTTCAAAAACTAAATATTGAATTTCAAAAGTAACTTTGTATGTTACTTGAAATCTTATTGCTAATTTTAACACTTTTATTCTTTTTAGAAATAATTTCAGTGTCACTATCAACATATTTTAAGACCATTTTTATCTTTACGATTCTTAATTTAGAGAGTGTATTAATTTTCCATTGTACTCTACCAGAGTTTTTATTTGTGTTTTCTTTATAAAAACTAGTAAAGCTTTTCTTTATGCTGGAACTTTGAAGTATCTTTGAGACTGGGTCTCATTAAATCACTAATTTGCACAACCAGGTTCGAAATTGCAACTATCCTTCTTCTTCCTCACGTAGGGTTACCATTACAGGAACTCGTCCACTCATCTAACTAAAAAGTATTGTTTCTTGGGGCTGGGGATTTAGCTCAGTGGCATAAGCGCCTGCTTTGTAAGCAGGCAGTGGTGAATTCGATCCCTGGTACCGATAAAAAGGAAGAAGACAAAAAAAATTATTGTTTCTTATAATTTATAGAGTGTTGTAGTCATCTGGTCACAAATAGGGTTCAATTTCCAATATTTGTTTCAAAGGGCAAAAGAAAATATAAATGTAAAATTGAATCCATATTTGATTTTATAAAAAGAAGCATTAAAATATAGGAAAGATAAAAAATTTACTGGTAGAAATCAGCTGAACCTGAGCAGTGCATTTGATGGTAGTGCCTAAAATGCTTTTCAGTGTAGAATTTAGGGACACTTCTCTGCAAATTTAAGATGTCTTACATATCATAAGGAAATACTAGACCCTGAAAGAACAACATAAATAAATACAAAAATTAGTAGAAAAAAGTAGATACCTATGTCATAGGAAAAGAAACACTAATGTTTCAAATTAAAGAAAGAAAATAGTAAAGTATGATGGTTCTTCATAAGAAGTGTTAGAACAGAGAAGCTGTGCAAGGTGAAAAATAGTTCTGTATGATAAAAGCTCTAAGTTTTAATGTAACACCATAGAATTACTTCTGGAAAGACATACAATCACAGAATCACACCACGTCTGGAGAAAAAGTTGAGCCCTTACAAAAACCAATCAGTAGCAGAGTGTATTTGCAGATTAAAAGCAAGAAAATCAAAGTCAGATTAGCATTTGGAGTGTCATTCCATCGGTGATGATTGTATTAATTTTACAGAGGTGAGGGAGTGGGCAGTTTCAATGGAGAGGTCAGTTGGAAAATACAGAAACTGAATGACGGGGAGCTGCACTGTAAGCCAGGAGAAAGGGGCATGGGAAGGATTTGACGAATGGGGAAAATTACTGCAATAAAATCCCAGAAGTTTGTGGGCTATTGGGAAGATGGAGAGAGATGACCCTGGATTCTGATTTGTCTGTCAGGAAGGAAGGTGTCATTAGCCAAGACTGCAAATACAGAAGGTGAGAAAGATTATGATGTGAATAAACTAAATCAGATTTAGACAAAAGACAGCTTCACAAGACAGCTTAGTGGAAATGCACTTCAGAATCACCAAGTTCATGAAATTCTAGGTGGAGGAATGGTAAAACCCGGAGAGAAAAGAGGATTAAAGAATGATATTCACCAACACTGGAAGATCAGACTGCAGAGAGGAACAAGCCAGTGACAAAGAGGGGATGGTCCTGATGGTGAGAAAGAATGGCTGGATGAAGAAAATCACCAATAACAAATACTGGAAAGACAGTGGGGGGAAAAGGAACTCTCCTGCACTGTTGGTGGGAGTGTAGAGTGGTGCAACTATTGTGTTGGTCAGTCTGTTGTTTCCTCAGAAAGCTGGGATTGGAAGTCCCATTTGACACAGCTATTCCACTTCTAGGCATATTCCCAGAAGAACTGGAAACATCATAGCACAGTGATATATGTGCAGCCATGTTTATAGCAGCACACTTTGTAAGAGCCAGATCTTGGAAATAAACTTGTTGCCCATTAATTGAGGAATGGATAAAAAGATGTGATGTTTATATAATGGAATACTACTCAACTGTAAAGCAGGATTACATTGATGCTTTTATAGGTAAATGGATGTGACCTGAGAGCATATTCATAAGTGAAATGAATCAAACTCGCATGTGTAAATACTACATTGTCTTCCTAGTATGAGAAACAGAAAGAGCAAATTAGATACAAAATCTTCAATAAATATTGTGAAAGGGTAAGAAACTGCTCAAAGAGGAAAAAATAAGTCAAAGAGGGAAAAGAAGAAAAAAAGGAAAAAGAAAAGAAGTTTTAAGTGTGTATGTACGCACTTAAGATAGCTAAGATGATTGTGCTCCTGATTCTTTTAGTTCTTTTGAACTAAGCAGTTAACATTTATAAGACTGGATCGACTTTGCATGTTTATATCTGGTAATCTGAGTAGCTCCTTGAAGATAACTATGCAAAATAGCAACCTCAGTTATGTTCCTACCACCTTGTTTTGAGGACCGATATCATCATTGTTTTGAGCTCTTTGTTGTGGGGTTTTTTTTGTCTCTTTTGGTTTTCATTTTTCTAGTAATTTGTTTTGTTTTGGATTTGGTTTTTCTCTCTAATGCAAGAAGGGCAGATATACATGTACGGACCTATATATGTCTAGAAATTCTCCTAAAGAATTTATAAGAATGATTTTATTGTGTGTGATGGTAAGAACAGCTACTTGGAAGAAAATGGGACATTATGGTTTCCCTTGCTGATTTCCTATCACCTTGTTGTGAAGGCCAGTATAGCTTTCATTCTTTGTTTTGATTGATTTTAGTCTGTTTTGCATTATTTAATTTAATATGTGAAGGTATGGACAGCTACTTTGAAGAGAATAAGAGATATTATTGTAGCCATTGCTGATTTTCCTATTGTCTGGTTTTGAAGGCCTGTAATGCTTTTATTCTTTTCTTTTGATTAGTTTTGTACTATGTTGTCTTGTTTAACTTCATTCTGTGACAATACGAACTGTTAAAAAAGAAAGAAATATTGGCCACTGTTGATTTCTGTTGTTTTATTTTGAAATCCTGGGTTACTTGTATTATTCTTTTCTGATCTGCTTTGTGTGTTTTGCTTTATTCTGTTCTCTTTAAAATAAAAAAAATTAAAAAGGCTTATGAAATAACTATCACTTGTTTTATTTATTTAAAGAGAAAAAAAGAAAGGAAATAAAATTTTAAAAAGCAGTAAAAAGGTACAAATAATACAGAATTTCAAGGAAAAAATACAGTAAGACATCACTAGTTAATAGGTTACATATTGTCATCTTTCAAATAGTTGTCCAAATTATGAAATTAAAGCACGTAAAGTGAACATTCATACAATGAGATTGCAGACAGTGCTGATCAATGATCCAACAAAAGTTCAGTAATATGGATTTCCATCCTACACACTCAAACATATATGCAGTTATATCCCTTAACCACCTTCCTTTCCTCTCTTTTTAATAACAATTTCACTTTTTGGGTTTTTTTTGCTACCACAATTCTTATTTTTTTGGAGAGAATACAACCTAACATGGCTAAACAAAACAGAGTCAGAACAAAAGGATGGGCATTAGCACATGATGCAAAAATAAAACATCAGGTGATCTAAAAGGGTTACCATTGTGCCTCTTGCTATTTTTTTAAAAAGTTACGTATATCATCAGGTATAATAGAATTGATCAAAACAGTACAGAACAAGACCAATAAAACCTACCGTGGAGACCTTACAGGATTTCGAAAGAAGGTAATAGTCAAGCCATAATGGACATCTTAGTGAATCTTATTGCCTTGAAAGTGGTTGGCTATACCCTCAAACTTGATACCATCAAACAAAAGAGAATATAGTAAAATCTCATAGAACAAGATGGGGAGAGTAATACAATACTGGGGTTCATATCAGGTAAATAGGAAAACAAAAAAATTACTATAATATATCCTGCTATTTTTTAATTTAGTTTTCCCTTAATTGGAAAAAAATGCAAGAAAAAAATAGATTAATTTTAAAAAGAGTGGGATTGAGGTAAAAGAGGACATTGTATTAGAACAACACAGGTCAGAACCGAACAATTTAAGCATCATTGGTTTCACCCCCAGATAATCTAACATAATAGTAGTCAACATAGTGCCTCCTTCCTTGAATTATTTGAATATAACTTCATATGCTATTCACTTGTTTTATTTAACACACATATTTTCAAATTGCAACTTTACTAGACATGAGTATTGTAACCATTTTAGAAAATAGTTCACCAAATCTCTTGTCAGCCTGCCAGCAGCACATGGCAAGCCAATTTTGACTTTCCTCTTTGTTTATATTTTTATTATTCACATTGTAATAAATATCAGTTTTCTTGCTTAATTTTCCATTTCAGGAGTTGTTGTTAAATTTTTTATTCAAATACAGTAAATAGTAGAGATATTAAGCACTTTCAATTCCATGTATGATTGATTATTTTTATCAGTTTTAGTAAATATATGTCATGAAATATATATATAGTACATTTAAGTCATTAAGATACACACTAGAGACATTATGGTTTTGTTGTAGTTGCCGATAAGTATTTTTATTCTGTTTTAATGGTTATCAGCTTACATTTAAATTATTAATATTTATACTTTTAGTTTATAAGTGGTTGCTATATATGCTCTTTCAGTTTTGATTGATTTTTCCCAAAAGTTACATACAACTTCCATTTTAACTTGCAGTTTTAATTTTTTAAAAATTATTTATTCCACCTTCCTGACAAGGTAATTAAGGGAGCCAAGAGTCATGTAGTCATGGAGACGGCTGAATCCAGCATGTTTTATTGGCAAATTGTCTAGCACTGGGATTGGTAGTATGAGTACAGCACCCTCCCAGGGCAGTGCTGACATGTAATATAATATAATATAGTATAATAGGAGTTTTGATTTCCCCCTCTTTGCTCTTTCTACTTTGGGCTGTTTAGGGCCAACATGAACAACTGACCCTCGGCCATGCCACCCAGCCTTGGAGCCAGCTAATTATGCATTGAAACCAACAAAACTGTGAGTTAAGACAATCTTCTCTTTCATAAACTTGACCATCAGGATAGCAGTGAGAGGAAAGTAACTAAGATATAGCTTGATTTCATTTTTAAACAATATTAAATAATAAATGTTATGGTTGCTCTTTGTATCTTACATACAATTAAAGAATTTTAGATGTTTTTAGAGTTTATCATCACACGTAATTCTGCAACTGAATATTCATCACGTTAATGGAATTTAGATGTACACAATAAAATACTCTAATTAAGACAGTCTTTCTTATATGCCTTTCTCAGCTGTTTTATAGTCTTACATTTAAAAGCTGTAGGTCAACACTATATTAATGATGTAGAAGCTTTTTTTTCAGCTTTCTCCTGTCATCTCTTGTATATAAATTTTCAAAATGTGATCAAGTCTAGCTTCTGAGTATCTACTCATTGTGCCATAGTCTCAATGAAAGAACAAAGAACATGTGCCTTTTAATCAATGTTCCTGAACATTTAAAAACCATGTATTATTATAACTCATTAGCTGGAACTTAGTCACATGAGCATACATTGCTTTTTGAGACTCTAGAAAAGATGTGTTTATTCTAGGCAGTCAGATACCTAGTTCTAGCTCAAAGGGTTGCTTTGTGAAATAAAAAGAAACAAATTAATTACGATTTAGTTAATTTGGGCACAATTATCCTCTGTAGTTACACACACACACACACACACACACACAGTGAACTTCACATTTATTGTGCTAAGGAGAATATACTTACCCTTTTTCTATCCCAAATATTGCTTCTTATATTTCAAAATTCATCCCATTTTCTGAAGTCTGAGACTGTAATGTTACGTATTCCCCCTACATATGTAATATGGATGATGAAATGGAAACAAAGGATTCTAAAGAAACAATCTCTGGTGAGGAAAATGGGCTAAAAAAAGCATAAGTTGATAGTTGTCTATGATGGGACTCTCATTCTACACTTTCTTATTTGTGTAGATTCTATGCTTCAGGGAAATGCAGTCTTTTTAAATCACAATTTAGAAAATCTTCTTGTAATCTCGCCAAAGAACTTCTTTGTGTGGTGCATCCAGGGGTCCACAAGTCAGAAGGCTGAGAAATTCATTCTTTTCTTGATGTCTCTCTCTCATCTACAGTGATTTTAGAGGGTTAGGGTTAGGGTTAGGTATGCATACAAAATAGAGTATATCCAGCCATAAAAATGTCACTTGTCAGAAAACGGATACAAGTGGACATTGTTGTGCTTAATAATATGGGAGACTTGGAAAGATAATTCATCATGTGTTGTTTCTATTATGAAGTACATTTAAAAAAAGATATGAAAATAGAAGTGACATTACTATTATATAAAAGGAAAAGAATAAAGCTTTCCAGAGGCATTCGTGAGGTTGGATATCATCAAGATATATTATACACATTTATGAAAATAGCACAAATCTCTTATATTTTGAAAATTAATATGTGCTGATAACATACATCTACCAAGTTAAAATATTACCATGTAGTATTTTACCTGATGAAAGTGCAAGAGCAAAAATGCTGAGAGAAAGCATATCAAGCCACAAGTGAAGTTTCCTCCGAATCTGAGGATACGTGTACCTATATCTTGCCATGAGAATATACTTAATTAATGGATTTTAGAATAATAGTGTCTTTCTCAGAGTTGTAGCTTGGCTATTGAAAATTTATTTCTAGAATTTTGGAAAGACACGACATAAAGTGATTATCTGAGGGCTCATTTGTAACCTACTCTTATTATTGTCATTTTTCACTGTCTTACAAGTAAACCCAACCATGATTTTTGAAAGACGGTTAGGCAGGAATAGACCAATAGAGATTTTTGCAACCTTCGAGAGAAAATTTAGTCATTGAAGAAGAGCCAAATCCAGTTCAGTTTTACCAAGTGGAAAAAAATCTGTGTAGTCTGTAGAGTCAGTTGTGAAGGCAGCAGCATGTCTGCTTGTCCTAACACAATACACCCTTCCTGGTAGACCCCTAGGGCTCAACCTTACTATCCCTCGTGAAGTGGTGTGCAGAGTACAAGTTACGCTCCAAGACAATGTGGTTAAGGTAGAGCATAAAACAAAATAAATGAATTGATTTAAGAAGAAACCATATAATGTAGTTCCGCTACTGTTGAAATTTAGAGCAGATGCAAGATTATAAGTATAGAAGCTTAAGTTGATTTGTAAACATCAAAAGAACTAACACACTATAATCAATGTAAAAATCTGTTGTCAGAAGATCTTTTTTAAGAAAAAGTAATTCTCTGTTTTTGGGAGAATATACAGAAAAAAGTATTGTTCAATTTGGCTACAGAATTGGCCTAGGGCAGCCACTGACTCAGTGGCTCATCTTTGATCTGAAACAAATGGAGAAAAGAACATGCTGAAAGCTGTATGTTAGCGGAAGGTTAAAGAACATCTGTCTTGGCACTGATATGCTCCTCATGCCTGCGTCCTCAGACCTCGGCAGACATTACACCTCACAGCTGAATCCATAGCTGTGATAGGATCCTTGAAAATAACCCTTTTAACCTTCTGAATGCTAGATGAAGTGCTGCATTTGTTACCACTGGATCGCAATAATACCAGGATTGGTTAATTCTGCATATTGCCAGAGATGCTCTTAAGTAATGTACCACAATTTATCTTTCCTCTTCAGAGGATTAATCTCCAGGAAGGAGTTTCTGTTGTGAATTCAGGCTAAAGATGCTTTCTACAGTTATGTAAGAATACACAGGATGATTATTTGCATTGAAAGAGTCTGTGAGATTCAGTCTATGTTCAATGTATAGGTGGACATCTGGGCCCAGCCTCAAGTTTTTATTCAAGGTGTGAAGTTCAGAAAGTCATTCCTGCCTGGAGGCACTGAGGACTGGTCAGTCATAATCACTGCAGGGTGAATTCCTCCTGCCCATGAGGTCAAATTCAGAGAACAACACAAAAAGCACATCCATGGTCCTCCCTGTCCTTTGCTCTACCTATCCCTTCCCGCAGGCAATCATTCCCTTGCCTACCACTGCAGTCCTCTCCCACTACCAATTTTCCCTTCATGTTTCATTTGTCAACCCAGTTAAGAGCAGAGATTCTGACAGAATAAGACAGAACATGAGCTCCTTGTCTAACTAGAAAGCCATGCTGTCCCTGGTTTTACTCATTTAAATTGTCGCATTTAAGAGAATGCAAATAAATATGTAAGGCATTCCCTGATTTCAGAATTCTCATTGGTACACTACAAATGGAACTTTCCTTGTTATTTTATAATGGCACACTGGAAACGGTAAGGTGATGAATTTGCTTACATGTAGTCTTGCTCTGCATGGCAATGTGCAATGGCAGAAAGACAAGATACTAAACTATACCATGTTATTCAATCATGAGATGGGAGCAGGATATTCTGGAGGTTAGAGAAGGAGCAGGTCACACAGGCTTCTCAAAAAAATATGCCTAGATGAATGAGAAAATTGATGCAAGTGAGGACAAATTGATGTGGAAGAAAATTCTAGATTAAAAAAAAACATAAGGGTCATGGCAAGACCTGAAAAAAAGAGACAGAGACAGAGACAGAGAGGTAGAGAAAGAGAGAAAGAGACAGAGAGAGAGAGGAGGTGAGGGGAAGATGGATACTGCTTGGGATAGTCAGAGGCACTGAAGAAGGTCTTTAACATGAAAGGAGTCATATGGGGCTGGAATTAAGGGATGTCCAGGGATGGAGGTATACGTGTGAGAGACAGGAAGTGATAGTTTAAAAATGCACAAGTTGATTAAACCAGTCAGGAAGGGAATATAGAATGAGAACAACACTTCAAATAAGGAAGTCAAAGAAACAAATGAGCCAAAGGACACTAAATCCAAGAAGGAAAATGAATAAATTGAGAGACCAAGAGCACACACAAGAACATGTGGTATGTGGACAATTAAAGTGTGTAGACATCAAGGTGTATAGATAAATTTGGCATTAAAATATCTAATGATGGCAGAAGAAACCATCCTGGTGAACAAAGGACTTTTCTCCCTTGTCAAGATAATTTCAATGAATTATGAGATATGTGGTCTGGTAGTGTTTTAGGCTGTGTTTCAAAAAAGCACTTCTTAGACATTGGGGGACACAGCATACCATTATCTCCACATTGGTTTTCCTTCCCCACCCCCACTTAACACCATCATCCCAGAGGTAACCAATGGGAAGTGGTGGGGCTGTCAGGATGGGCACATGGCAGGCTTCTGGGGATGTGTGGCACTGGGTTGTTCCAGGACAGAGAGCAAAATAAGAGCCCCTGAATATCTCTCAGCACAGGGAAACTGAGCCCATGATGCTTGACAAATCGTGTTTCCGCGATTTCCTCTCAATTCACCCCCTAACCAGCTCAGCAGTGGGCCACTCCCGTTGCTAAGGTTCTGGACCAAACACTGAACATTCCAGGCCAGTACTGTGGCTCAGCCAACTGGTCACGCAGCCTTGCGTGATGTAGTGGGCAGACACTATGAGTCTTTTGACCCTTCTTTGGATTTCATGGAGAACTTTTTGTTCTGTTAGAAGTTGGTTGGCAGTGAGCAGAGAAAAAGGGCTTGCTCTCCAGCTCGCAGGACTCATGAAAGAAAAGTGCCAACTCTTGGACCAACTCGGCCAGCTTCAGAAAGAATAGGAAGCCTTAGAGACAACTCTCAAGGAGGCCGGCCCAGAAGAGGAGGCCAGGGCAGCACAGCGTTGGAAGGCAGCCAAAGAGAAGGTGTTGCTGTTGAGGAACAGATCGAAGATTCGAGGGCAGGTAGACCGCCTCCTCAAAGAGCAAAAAGAGCATGTTCGACAACAGCAATCAGAGATGGCAGAGACAGCAAACAGGATCGGGTCCCTGGCAGAGGAATTAACATCAGTGACTTCGGAAATAGCTAACATGAAATTCGCCTTGTGGAACATGGGCAAAGAGCGGCTCCAGAGAGAAATGACAGTTGCTCTGAGTGAGAATGCCCAACTCCCCGAAAGCCACTCACAGCTTTCCCAGGAAGCTCAACGGGGAAAGGAACGAGGGGCTGAAGTCAAGAGCCAACTGGAAAATGGTCCTGTCTCAGGTCATCAGCCAGTGTCTTTGGAGAAACCAGTGTATGGTGCTCGATTAAATGCGTCCTTAAAGACCACGGAAGAGCAAAGAAACCAACTTTGCACTCAACTCTGGGAGGCAGAGAACACTGAGAAAGAACTGAAAAAGTCTCTGTATAGTCTCCAGACTCAGAAAACATCTCTGGAGTCAGCCACGGCACAGCTGCAAGGCGAGCACCAAAAGCTTGAGCAGAAGGTCAGAGTGATGGGTGAGGTTCACCACCAAACTGTGCCGCCAAGCCACACCAAACTGAGACAGCAGGCCAGAGTCCGGGCAGAGCAAGGAAGGAAACTGCCCATACGGGAAGAGGAGGTGGGCCACACTGCTCAAGAGCTGGAGACCTACAGGAAAATAGCCCAGGACATGCAGGAGGAGTGGGAGAAAACCATTCGCTCTCACCAAAGGCAGCTGACCTGCATGCAGAAAGAAGCCCGCAAGAACTGGGCTGCAGCTGCCACTGCTGGAAGCCTGCTCCGGGAGTTAAGGAGGGGAAATGCTCGCACCAAAGAGATCCTGCGTGCCATGGAGATGAAGGCTCCCCACTTGGGCCAAGATCCTGACACGCATGGTGTGATGAAGAGCTCAGCTAGAAGACAGCATTGCCTGCGTGGTCCTTCCCGTCGAGGGAGGCCAGGCTTAGGAAGGAAATCTGCTCACCTTAGTCCTCCAACACTGTGGGAGGAGCCGCTGGCATGCTAGGCTTCCTCCCAGTAGGTCCAGGAAGCCCAGCCTGGGGCTTTGATCATATTGTAGTATATAAGATAGTACATGTCTAAAATTTTATTTATGTATAAATGTAGAACTTATGATGTTTGTAGAATTCTTAAGCCATTGTGATTTACTTAAATTTTACTGATACCCTTATTCACATTAAGCTTTTGCTTCTTTATCTACAGAATATTTTTGATAGCAAGTGGACACAGAAACTATAAAGCATACACAATAGAAATTCAAGCTTTTCCATATTTCAGGAGATATGTTTAGAGATGATAAAACTGTGTAGTCAAAGCTCATTTAGAAACAAAGCTCTATACTTTTAAATGCACACAACTTAAATTTGAATTGTATTTCAAATTCATGGAATACTTATGGATGCCATAGAAACAAATGTGAGTTTATTGTGTTAAATTAAGTAAAATTATGGACAAAATTAGTAGAGAACACTTCAAAATGGCCCCAAATATTCTTAGCCATTCATAACATCATATTTTACTGTTGACAGGGGTTTTTTTCATAGAAAAAGCAGACTGATTGCTTCCTATCTGCAGATTTTCAAATGTATAGGATCCTATCCTATAACCCTTTTCCCAGATGGTTGGAAATAGCAATTTCTCATGTGTTCAATTTTGTATTTCTCTATGACTTCATGTATTGACTATTTCCTTTTCTTTTCGAAACAGCAACAAAAACTAAGATATATTCCCTTTCCTTAATTTCTAATGAAGTCAAAAAGGTGAGGATTTGCTAAGCAGTAATATCACATTCATTAAAGACATGATAAGGCTTTCAAAATAACTTTTGATGACTTCATTAAAATTTTTGATGAAAAAAAAAGCCTAGAAAATTCTAGCAATACTCTGTCAACCCTGAAAAAATTTTAAGTTCTCATAATAGGACTCATTAGTCAAATATACTATTCTTGAGGAAATAATGTAGAAAAGAAAATAGAAAAGACTATGTTGGAAGCAAGATAGTGTGTTCAGAATATGTCTGTAGGTCTAATTTGTAGTTGTCTCTGCATTTTTTGTGTTGGACAATGTAGCGAAATTACCAAGCTGCCCTTTGATAAATTGTTTCATTTTCTGATATAAGATATATAATTCTAAATTAGATTGTTTATTTAATTGAATTTTATTATTGTTATAGTATGTATCTAGAAGACATCATTCTTAAGCATAAGAGAACATATCTATCTGTGTTTTCAGTTCTTATTGAAACTAGGGTGTCATTTTATGCCAGAAATGCTCTGCAACACTGAGCTACATCTCTAGTCCCAAGAGTAAAATAAAATACATAATAAGTCCTATGAAGTAGGAATTTTTTTATTACCGGGAATATTACTGCTGTAGAACAATATCTGAACTCAATTAAACAAGGAGATGTCATTTACACTTGGCTCCCAACAGTAAAAACCATTTATTAAATGTTAAAGTCCTACTCAAACTTTTTAAATTGAGAAGTAGAAAAATTACAGGCTAAGCACAAAAATATCATAACAGTTTTGTGTGTCTATCATTTAATGTAGTATACAATGAATTTCAAATGCTTCCAAATAGAAGCTATTATTTTTTATAAAATATCTCTTGTTTAATTGTTTTTAAATAAAATGGTATACAGAAAATTGATCTGATGTGCATGCTTAATACAAATACTAAAAAATAAACCCTTTATCATATCTTAGTGCTATATTCAGGTTATATTGAACAGAATTTAATTTGAAATTTTCTGTTGTTTCTCTGACACCCAAAGTTGATAACATATTAAAATTTACAATTCAATTTCCAAAAATGTACCAAGTGAAATAGGGAAAAATCATATAAATATTTAAGTCAGGTGTAGACCTTGAGACATACAGGCATCACGCTTTAAACCCATTAGTTTTTTTTATCAATATTGTGTCAGAAATGTACTACGCTTCACATATGACACTAATAAGATTAGAAATGAATTTAAAGAAAAGCAAAGAAATAAAAACATTAAACACTATTGTACCTTGCCATGGTTGGTAGTAATTCATTACCAAATTTCACACAGTCAACAGGTATCTAAAATGAATATTTTCAAAGAAATAGTGGCTCAGAAACTAGCGGAAGTATGAGGGTATGAGGGTCGCAATGGCCGCGTCACTTAGTAATAGTAAACTTATTGAAAAGCCTTTTTGAGGGGCTGGGGATTTAGCTCAGCGGCATAAGCGCCTGCCTTGCAAGCAGGCGGTCGTGAGTTTGATCCCTGGTACCGATAAAAATGAAAAAGACAAAAAAAAAAAAAAAAGCCTTTTTGAGCAAAAACTGTTGCCTCTCGGCCTCTCCATATACAAGGGAGTGTGTCTTCTGCTCAGCTAACTAAATCCTCGCAAGGACAATCATGTGCAGGTGAGCAGGCAGAGCTGGTGTCACAGGACTGTGCGTGAGTTCATGCCTAGAAGGACCTTCTGTGTGATTTAATGTTCTTCTGTGCCACTTTGGAATTGTTACTTTTTCTTCCCTGAGAAACTCACATTTTCATTTTCCCTGGAGCATCCCCTCTTATGGACCTTGTGGGCCTAGGAGGTGCCTTTGCAACCTCTACTGGAAACACTCACGGGCTCTCCTGGTGTCTCCAAAGCTCACGTGGAGCAGTTGAACTACACAATCAGCAAGACCCACAACTGAGAGTTCTCCCATATTCCATGGGTTGGACACTTTGATGACACCTCTCCTCTTGATGCACACTGTTCTCTCATCCATCTGCCTCAGCAACTGCCTCAGCCATAGAGAAAGGAGCTGCCTAACAGAAGATCATAGCGAGAATGGTGAGTAAACTCTTCCCTTCTCTCTTTGTTGAGAGAAATGGCGCAACCCACCGTGTTCCCATATGACCCTGGCAGAGTCTTTGCCTAGGACAGCCAACTAGCTTGTTTTCTGAGAGCAGAAAAGATTTGTTGGACACCTTACCTTCTGCTGTTTTCCCTCTGTCACAGACAAAATTACAACAAATTTAGCTTAAAGATCTCAATTGGCTTTTATTTCATCCTCTCTAGTCAGGCAACACCTCATTCCATAAAATACAGAGAGGGCTCCAAAGAGACAAGCTGAGGAGCTGGATGTACAGACAGGAAAGGGCCGAGGGAAGCCACCAAAGAGAACAAAGGAAAAGTCGTCATTTTGTAAAAGGTTAAAAGGCAAGAACTTCCCAAAATAGGCAGTTTAAGAAGTTTGACTCTTTTCTTTCTCTTATACTTCTTGGAAGTTCAGATAAACTACTGTTTTGTCTTTAAACCTCAGCATGAATGGTTTCATTTTGTTCTATTTTGACTGATACAGGAGTTCTTTACAAAATAATTCCTGTACACATTTATGATTATTTTGGATTGCTAGGGGTTGAACCCGGTCCTCACACTTCCTTAGTAAGTACTCTTTGTCAGTAACTGACAATAAGGATTCTGCTTCTATGAATCTTGTTTATATC
The DNA here is from genome assembly GCF_034190915.1 of Cavia porcellus. Lineage (NCBI taxonomy): Eukaryota > Metazoa > Chordata > Mammalia > Rodentia > Caviidae > Cavia > Cavia porcellus. The sequence goes on from NW_026947508.1 coordinate 27,453,342, forward strand.
TTTGCAACTAAGCAGTAATACACATACAGCATTTTGCTACATTGAATTTTTGAAGGCATCTAAACTAAGATTTCTCTGAGAACACAGTTAAGAGCAGAGCTTCTGATTGAATAGGACAGAACACAATCTCATTGTCTAACTAGAAAGCCTTGGTGTCCTTGGTTTTTGTATTTAAATTGTATTAGTTAAGATGATTCAAATAAATATGTAATGCATTTCCAGATTTTAGAATTTTGTTGATATTTGGACATTCCCAAGAAGGGCTGTATCTCATTGGTAGATTAAAATGATACTTTCTAATTATTTTATAATAGCTACTAGAAAGTCCCCAGAAACAATGTCCTATAACTGAGTAACATGAAGATTAAGGATGCATACAATTTGCTTGTAAGAATATATATATATATATATATATAGATAGATAGATAGATAGATAGTAATACTAATAAAATGTTTTTAAATATTTTTGACATTTTGTAAAACTTTTCAAATTCCATAAAATGTTTTTTTTAACTGTAGATATTTTTTCCCATTTGCTGCTTTAATTTGTAAACTCTCATTGATTTTATTTCCAGACCATTTTCAGGAGCTGCATGGAACCAAAGCACATAAAGGTGCAGAGCCGATAGAGACATTTCAGAATTTATACAATAGAAGGATCAAATAAATTTCTGGGGACAAAATGTAAAAAGCATATGATGCAAACTATTAAAAAAAAGAAAAAGAAGAAAACACTTTTAGTGGATATTTCAAGTCACCTTTGTCACTGGTCCAAAATTTTGTGTCTCTGAAATAAACACAAAACAGTGTCAATACATGGCTTTGAGACTGAAGCGAATGTGACTAACACCTCATTATTTGGTCATGCTTTTCTTCATTCTGGTTGACCTTTTCATTTCCAACATTCTTTAATACTTGCAGTTTAAGAATCTGGTCCATTTTTGAGGAAGAGCAAAAGGAATAAAACATGAAAGTTATAAAGCATCATGTGCTTTTCACATTTTGTCCCCAGAAATTCATTTGATCCTTCTCATTGTATTCCATTGTTCAGTAAATCCTGAAATGTTCATTATAGTGTGCATACACAGTCAATAAAGTAAATATAACATATGAACAGCATAGATATATTCACATACAGTTACCAAATGACACAGCCATATGTTTCAGGTTAATTTAAATGAAGTATTCCTTTATGTTACTCATAAATACTATCCAAAGTCATTTCCTAACTTTTTAATAAGAACAAGAGCAACGATGAACCTCACATGAAGATGACCAAAATGTTTCTCAAAATGTGTGTCTCAGAGTTAGGGAGTGGAATTTGAATACTTAAACTTTTGTGAATTTATTCTTCATAGATGACCATGGTTTTTACTAAAATTGTTCATGTTTTGTAATACATCTGTCATTCTACAATGTTTAAAGAAAGACCGGAACTCTTTAAGAGAGTATTAACTCTGAGTAGAGAAGCCAAAGCCACAAATAATCCCAATATGTAAGGTGCCACACAGAGCGCTTATGTGTAGGATGGCCAAGCGGGGCTGACTGCATGCAGTCACTGACACAGTTTGGACGGAGCCTGGTGTTTCACCTTCTTGTGTGTCTACCCTTTCTCTTCAGTGTCTCTATCGGCTCTGCACCTTTATGGGCTTTGGTTCTATGCAGCTCCTGAAAATGATCTGGAAATAAAATCAATGAGAGTTTACAAATTAAAGCAGCAAATGGGAAAAAATATCTACAGTTAAAAAAAAAACATTTTATGGAATTTGAAAAGTTCTTTCCTAAGTTGTACAGAATGAGAAGAAGATTTGAAGTCATTCTTGAGAAAAAAAAGTCATCGCACAAGTCTACATCTATCATACAGTTAAATGTATTATTAGTAGCACCAGGCCTCGAGTTCAAATCCCCAGTACCAAAAAAAATAGTTTTACAAAATGTCAAAAATATTTAAAAACACTTTATTAGTATTATTATCTGTATATATATATATATATATATATATATATATATATATATATATTCTTACAAGCAAATTGTATGCATCCTTACTCTCCATGCAACTCAGTTATAGGACATTATTTTTGGGGACTTTCTAGTAGCCATTATAAAATAATTAGAAAGTATCATTTTAATCTACCAATGAGAGACAGACCTTCTTGGGAATGTCCAAATAGCAACAGAATTCTAAAATCTGGAAATGCCTTAAATATTTATTTAAATCCTCTTAACTGATACAATTTAAATAACAGGAAAACCAAGGACACTGAGGCTTTCTAGTTAGACAATGAGATTGTGCTCTGTCCTATTCAATCAGAAGCTCTGCTCTTAACTGTGTTCTCAGAGAAATCTTAGTTTAGATGCCTTCAAAAATTCCATGTAGCAAAATGCTGTATGTGTATTACTGCTTAGTTGCAAAGATATAAACAAAATTCATAGAAGACGAATCCTTATTGTCAGTTACTGACAAAGAGTACTTACTAAGCAAGTGTGAGGACCGGGTTCAACCCTCAGTAGTCCAAAATAATCATAAATGTGTACAGGAATTATTTTGTAAAGAACTCCTGTATCAATCAAAATAGAACAAAATGAAACCATTCATGCTGAGGTTTAAAGACAAAACAGTAGTTTATCTGAACTTTCAAGAAGTATAAGAGAAAGAAAAGAGTCAAACTTCTTAAACTGCCTATTTTGGGAAGTTCTTGCCTTTTAACCTTTTACAAAATGACGACTTTTCCTTTGTTCTCTTTGGTGGCTTCCCTCGGCCCTTTCCTGTCCATACATCCAGCTCCTCAGCTTGTCTCTTTGGAGCCCTCTCTGTATTTTATAGAATGAGGTGTTGCCTGATTAGAGAGGATGAAATAAAAGCCAATTGAGATCATTAAGCTAAATTTGTTGTAATTTTGCCTTTGACAGAGGGAAAACAGCAGAAGGTAAGGTGTCCAACAAATCTTTTCTGCTCTCAGGAAACACAGCTAGTCGGCTGTCCTAGGCAAAGACTCTGCCAGGGTCATATGGCAACATGGTGGGTTTTGCCATTTCTCTTAGCAAAGAGAGAAGGGAAGAGTTTACTCACCATTCTCGCTATGATCTTCTGTTAGGCAGCTCCTTTCTCTATGGCTGAGGCAGATGGATGAGAGAACAGTGTGCGTCAAGAGGAGAGGTGTCATCAAAGTGTCCAACCCATGGAATATGGGAGAACTCTCAGTTGTGGGTCTTGCTGATTGTGTAGTTCAACTGCTCCACATGAACTTTGGAGACACCAGGAGAGCCCGTGAGTGTTTCCAGTAGAGGTTGCAAAGGCACCTCCTAGGCCCACAAGGTCCATAAGATGGGATGCTCCAGGCAAAATGAAAATGTGAGTTTCTCAAGGAAGAAAAGGTAAGAATCCCAAAGTGGCACAGAGGAACATCAAATCACACAGAAGGTGATTTGAGTTCTAGGCATGAACTCACGCACAGTCCTGTGACACCAGCTCTGCCTGCTCACCTGCACATGATTGTCCTTGCGAGGATTTAGTTAGCTGAGCAGAAGACACACTCCCTTGTATATGGAGAGGCCGAGAGGCAACAGATTTTGCTCAAAAAGGATTTCAATAAGTTTACTAAGTGATGCGGCCATTGCGACCCTCATACCCTCATACTTCTGCTAGTTTCTGAGCCACTATTTCTTTGAAAATATTCATTTTAGATATCTGTTGACTGTGTGAAATTTGGAAGCAATTAATTACTACCAACCATGGCAAGATACAATAGTGTTTAATGGTTTTCTTTTTTTGCCTTTCTTTAAATTCATTTCTAAACTTATTAGTGTCATATGTGAAGCATAGTACATTTCTGACACAAAATTGATTAAAAAAAAAAACTAATGGGTTTAAAGTGTGATGCCTGTATGTCTCAAGGTCTACATCTGACTTAAATATTTATATGATTTTTCCCTATTTCACTTGGTACATTTTTAGAAATTGAATTGTAAACTTTAATATGTCATCAACGTTGGGTGTCATACAAACAACAGAAAATTTCAGATTAAGTTCTGTTCAATATAACCTGAATATAGCACTAAGATATGATGAAGGGTTTATTTTTTAGTATTTGTATTAAGCATGCACATCAGATCAATTTTTTCTAGCATTTTATTTAAAAACAATTAAACAAGAAATATTTTATAAAAAATAATAGCTTCTATTTGGAAGCATTTGAAATTCATTGTATACTACATTAAATGATAGACACACAAAACTGATATGATATTTTTGTGCTTAGCCTGTAATTTTTCTACTTCTCAATATGGAAAGTTTGAGTAGTACCTTAAACATTTAATAAAGGGTTTTTACTGTTGGGAGCCAAGTGTAAATGACATCTCCTTGTTTAATTGAGTTCAGATATTGTTCTACAGCAGTAGTATTCCTGGTAATAAAAAAATTCCTACTTTATACTACTTATTATGTATTTTATTTTACTCTTGGGACTAGAGATGTAGCTCAGTGTTGCAGAGCATTTCTGGCATAATATGACACCCTAGTTTCAATAAGAACTGAAAACACAAATAGATATGTTCTCTTATGCTTAAGAATGATGTCTTCTAGATACATACTATAACAATAATAAAATTCAATTAAATAAACCTGGGCTAATTTAGAATTATATATCTTACATCAGAAAATGAAATAATTTATCAAAGGGCAGCTTGGTAATTTCACTACATCGTCCAACACAAAAAATGCAGACACAACTACACATTAGAACTACAGACATATTCTGAACACACTATCTTGCTTCCAACATAGTCTTTTCTATTTTCTTTTCTACATTGTTTTCTCAAGAATAGTATATTTAGGGCTGGGGATTTAGCTCAGTGGCATAAGCGCCTGCCTTGCAAGCAGGCAGTCATGAGTTCGATCCCTGGTACCGATAAAAAGGAAAAAGACAAAAAAAAAAAAAAAAAAGAATAGTATATTTGACTAATAAGTCCTATTACGAGTACTTAAATTCTTTCAGGGTTGACAGAGTATTGCTAGAATTTCTAGGCTTTTTTTCATCAAAAATTTTAATGAATTCATCAAAAGCTATTTTGAAAGCCTTATCATGTCTTTAGTGAATGTGATATTACTGCTTAGCAAATCCTCACCCTTTTTGACTTCATTAGAAATTAAGGAAAGGGAATACATCTTAGTTTTTGTTGCTGTTTGGAAAAGAAAAAGAAATAGTCAATACATAAAGTCATAGAGAAATACAAAAGTGAACACATGAGAAATTGGTATTTCCAACCATCTGGGAAAAGGGATATAGAATATGATCCTATACATTTGAAAATCTGCAGATAGGAAGCAACCAGTCTGCTTTTTCTACCAAAAAAAAATCCCTGTCAACAGTAAAATACGATGTTATGAATTGCTAAGAATATTTGGGGCCATTTTGAAGTGTTCTCTACTAATTTTGTCCATAGTTTTACTTAATTTAGCACAATAAACTCACATCTACTTCTATGGCATCCAAAACTATTCCATGAATTTGAAATACAATTCAAATTTCAAATGTGTGTATTTAAAACCATATTGCTTTGTTTCTAAAAGAGTTTTGACTACACAGTTTTGCCATCTCTAAACATATCTCCTGAAATATGGAAAAGCTTGAATTTCTGTTGTGTATGCTTTATAGTTTTTGTGTCCACTTGCTATTGAAAATAGGCTTTAGCTAAAGAAGCAAAAGCTTAATGTGAATAAAGGTATCAGTAAAATTTAAGTAAATCACAATGGCTTAAGAATTCGAGAAACATCATAAGTTCTACATTTATACATAAATAAAACTATTAGACATGTACTATCTTATATATACAATATGATCAAAGCTGAAACAGAAGTAATTAAAATATAACTCCTGATTTCAAGAAGTGAAAAAATAAGCGTCAGCATGTCTCAAGTTCAGCACAGCAAGAAAAGACATGTCAGAAGATGCAAACTGAAAGAAAAATATAGTGCCTTCCTGACTAATCTGTGGGTCCCAGAGGTTCTGAACTCTGCTCAGCCAGGCAAAAGGTCCCAGGCACCAAATTTTAGGGGTGTGTCCCTGCTAGCTGCTTGGCATCCAAAGGATCCAAGCCCTGTCCAGCCAACATCCCAGCACTGTCAATCAAGGGAATACCCAACCAGCTGCACAGGTCAAAGAGGTACTGAGCCCTGAACAACCCAGAGACCAGGAGGCATCCATCAGGGAGAAACCAGCCTGGGTGATGAGTGCTGGAGATTTTGAGCTCTGCCCATCAGAGTCAAGGCCTCAGTTCAGGGATGCACCCAAGTTAGCCATGTGGGTATCAGAGGAGTGAAGCTTTGCCTAATCCAGCATCCCAGTATAATCCACAGAGAGGGTTCTTGACCAGTTGCAGAGTTCCCAGGGGAAAACTACTAAGTGAAAGACAAAATGCAGTCTCAGTCCTGCAGGACATCAAGAACAAACCCAGGAGACAATGAAATGGAAGACAATGGAAACTGTGCCACTGAACTCTCTGCAATGAGAGCAACTGAAGTAAAGAAACAACTCCATGAAGTTAAGGAAATCAGGTAAGAAGTAATCCCTCACATTATAAAAATAAGAAAGGACAAACATATGAAAGAAATATTGAGTATCTAAAGAAGATGTAGATTAAAAAATAGAGCAACATGAGAAAGTGGTGAAAATTCTGAATGAATAATATAACAGAATTATGATACATGGAACAGATTCAGAGGGATATTCAGGAAATGAAAAATTTCATTGAAAGTTGGCAAAACCACAGGAATGAAGTGGCAGATACACGCTCAAACCTTGAACACACAATGGGCACTTTCAATTTTGAAAGAAAAGACCACTTAAAAATAACAAGGAACTAGGGAATAATTCAACAGCTGCAAGATGATATAAAGAGAAATAATGTAAGATTGATTGGTGCCAACAAAAAAGCAGGGTCAACACAAAGGACAGAAGAAGACCATTCGAGGAAATGAGGGCAGAAAACGGGTAAAGAATCCGATCTACAAATCGTTAGGAATAAAGAACTCCAATTTGCCATAATCAAAACGAATCTTCACCCAAACAGACAATAATTAAGATCCCAGCATACTTGTGGGTTCAGCACAAGTATAGAATACTAAAAGATGCCAGAGAAAAGAAATTTCACCTATGAAGAAAACCTATCGAAATCACAGCAGTCTTCTCAAAACAAACTTTCAAGGCAAGAAGAACTCGAGTGAAATATTTCTAGTCATAAAAGATGAAAACATTCCAACCAAGAGTGATGTACCATGCGAAGCTATCTTTCAGAATTGATGGAGAAATAAAATACTTCCATGACAAACAACAGAGGAAGAAAATCATGACCACCAAGTCAACACTACAAGGAGTACTGAAAGGTACTTTAGAAAGAGATAAAGATGAATACAATTCCGAGAGCAACAGCAGATGGAAACTACCAACCACAGCACACATTAAACAGAGAGAAAAGTTAGAGAACAAACAATGACAAGATATTATGACAAACATAAGTCAGTACATGCCAGTTACACCCACAAATGTAAATAACCTCACACCAACAATAAAAAGAAACAGACTGACATAGTGGTTTAAAAAATAAAAGTCAACAATGTGCTGCATAAAAGAAACACATTTATCTCAAAAAGAAACTCACAGAGTAAAAATCAAAGGAAGAAAAACAACACTCCATGCAACAGGAACCCAGAAAAAAAGTGAAGGTAACTATTCTGTTTCCAGACAATGCAAACGTCAAACAAGAATGATCCAAAGAGATAAACAACATCACTACACACTTGCTAGGAAAAAACTTCATGAAAAAGAGATAACATTCATAAATATAAATGCAAGAAATATGGGAGTATCCCCCAATGTAAGATGTATATTAATAGATATAAAAGTCAAACAAACAATAACACAGTTATAAAAGGGGACTTTAACACCCCATTATCCCAACAGTCAGATAAACCAAACAAGAAATCAGCAAAGAAATAACATTACTGAATAAAATTTGTGAACAAATGGAGCTAGTAGGTATGAGCAAAGTGTTCCACCCAACAACATCAGAATGCATAGTCTTCTCAGATGCACATGCATCATTCTCTAAAACAGACCATATAGTAGCCCAGAGAATGTGCTTAAGTAAATGCAAAGGAATTGAAATAATCTCATGCACAATATCTGACTCTAGTGCAATAAAATTTGCAATTAATGACAAAATGCTAACAAGAACCACATAAAAACATGGAAATCAAATATCACTCTCCTAAACAACCAATGGATCACAGGAGAAATTAAGGAAGAAAGTAAATAATATTCATAATCCATAATCAAAAGAAAATGCAAATATAAAGTATCAGAACCTGTGGGACAAAATGAAAGCCGTGTTTAGAGGGAAATTTACAATACTAAATTCTCACATTTTGAAAATGGGATGAATGAAAACAAGCTAATGCTGCACCTCAAACTTCTGGAAACCAAAGAGAAAATCAAGCCCCCTGTCCAAAGAAGGGAGGAAATTATGAAGATCAAAACAGAAATCAATGCAATCAAAACTAAGAAAACAATAAAACAATTTAATGAATTGAAGAGTTGGTTCTCTGACAGAATAGATAAAAGTGACAAACATCTGGCCAACCTTATGGAAAAGAGCAAAGAAAAAACTCAAATCCATTCAATAAGGAATGAAAAGCATAAAATCACAACAGACCCTGGGGAAATACAGAAGATCATCAATATCTACTTAAAAACATATATTCTCACAGGTTTGATAACACAGAAGAAATAGATTCCTAGAAACACATGAATAATCAAATCTGGATCAAGAAGGTGTAAAACTGCCAAATAACTCAATTTCACTGAAAGAAGTTGAAAATACAATTGAAACCTCACCAGAAAGAAAAATCCAGATCCTCATGGATTCACTGCTGATTTCTACAAGAAATTCAGGAAACATGTACTGCCAACACTCCTTGAATGTTTCAATGAAATTTCATGGGAAGCAGTTTTTCCTAACACATTCCTGGAGACAAATATTACCCTGATATCAAATTCAGAGAAAGACTCAACCAAAAAGAGAATTACAGGCCAAACTCTCTGATAAATATACCTGGAAAAATCCTCAGTACAAAAATGGCACACATAAGGCAACAAATTATCAAAAGTTTTAACAGCAAAATCAAGTGGAATTCATCCCAGGAATGACAGGGTGATTCAACATAAAGAAATCAATAAATGTAATACACAAAATGAACAAAGCTGAAGATAAGAATCCCATGGTCATCTCAATAGATGCAGAAAAACCTTTGACAAAATCCAGTACTAATTTATGGTAAAAACCCCTTGGAAAATTCACATAGCTGCTGTGTTCCCAATCTGGCTTTTATATCCATAAATTATAAACCAATTGTCAACATCTTACTCAAGAAGAAAACCTTTGACTTAAAATCAGGAAAAAGACAAGGACTCCACTATCACTGTATATTATGTACAATATAGTTCTGGAATCATTAGAGAAATTAGAGAAGAGTGAGAAATGAAAAGAAAAAGTGTGGGAAAGGAAGAAGTCAATTATCATTCTTTGCAGATGACATGATGCACTATGTAGAAGACCCCAAATTTTCATTGAAAGACTTCTAGAAATAGCATCCGAATTCAGTTATATACCTGTAAACAGAATGAACAACTAAAAACAATAGCATTTTATACACAAACAGCAAACTCACTGAGGGAGAAATAAGGGAAAAGACACCCATCAAAATAGCACCCACATAAATTAAACACTTAGCAATAAATCTAACAAAGGAAGCAACAAAATGTATACCTTGAAAAATACAGTACTCTTTAAAAAATAATTATTGAGGATTTCAGAAAATGGAAAGACATTCATGGATAAGCAGAAGAAACAATGTGAATCTGTACATTCTCCCAAAATTATTATATATATTTAATGGAATTCCAATCAAAATGACATTAGCATACCTCCTATATCTAGAGAAATCATTCCTAAAATTCTCCAGGAACCAGAAGACAGCTAGAATAGCAAAGGCAGTTCTGGACAACAAAACAAAGACAGGAGACATCACAGTCCTTGACCTGTTCTGTGACTCTGTTTTCGGGAGAATCCAGTGGAAGCAATGGCATCATTTTCATGACTATGGGAAGCTGTGACAAGGCCGAGGAGTCCTGGTATATGACGGAGTCACCAACTCTGTAGCCTTTGACAAGTCTCTCCTAGAGCCAAACATCACTCACTGAATGTAACCTCCAGATTTTGATGCAGAGGGAACTAGAATTGGATTTTTGAGATTTAGATTGAATATTCACTTAGCTGAAAAAGCTGATATTTAGAATTACTTCTTTTATTTTATTTAGACGTTTTGTTTGCTTTGTTTGAGATAGGTTGCCCTTGCACAAGTCAGGCTGGCTTTAAAATCATTTTGTAGTCCAGGCTGTGCTGAAACTCGTGGAGATTCTCCTTCCTCAGCATCCAGAATGCTGTGATCACAGGCTTCAAGGCCTGGCTGATAGCATGTAGACACTGCTTCTCCCTGAGAGCTTCTGGTGGTTCCCAGCTGACTCCATAGCTCAGAGCCCCTGATGTGACTTCCTGTCCCTGGAAATGCCTGTTCCTGAAGCACCACCTTTGCTTTTCTGAACTAATAAATTTTAGATAATATTTTGCATGCGTGTTTAATACCTTTTTGCTTCCGTTTTCTTTCCTCCTGTCACAGAAGATTGCAGTTGAAGATTACAGATTCCCTGCTTTTATAAGCAGTTGCACAATTGTAGTAACTTTTCAAATATTGGTTTCCAAATTAGTATTTTCAAATTTCAGCCATATTGTATCTGAGCTACTGAGTACAGAGACATAGTAACTAAAGGTAAAATGTGTTTGATTACTTTATCTACTGTCAAATTGCCACTTCGTCTACAGTGTTTTCTATGTTAGTGTGATTGTTGTCTGTAAATGGAAATCCTTCTCTAAGTTTTAAAGGAGGCTACATATTCGAAATGTACTAGTTCTTAAACTGTCTTAGTAAGCCTTAGGATTCATTTGTTACTTTTATAAAAGGTCAAGTAAAAGCACAGTGACAGTGTCAGTAAAAATAAATAAATGGTATGTATTTTGTCATGCTGAAGCTGTAATGCTCTTTTGTATCACTGCAGACTCCAAAATGTCCCTGGATGCATTTTCAGTTATCAGTAGGTTTTTTCTAAGGTTAAGTATTCTATCTTAGTGTCTCCTGAGGAAAACTGAGGATATCCGTATATTAATAAACAAAACAAAGCAAAACAAAAAAAAACAAAAAAGCTCCCTATCCCCTGCTGGTAGTTCTTACTCCTCATGTCTGTTACAATCCACTTTGTTGTCTTACTCTTTCTGATTCGCCTGGTCCTCGAGGACTGCGAAGCAGCAGCCGCAGCCAGTGCCCTACATTTCTTAGTGCAGACCACCTGGCTACTTCATCTTGGATGTTTCCTGGAGGCAAAAAAATCCAACTGGAGTAAGGCACAGCGTGCCAGGCAGAAGGGTGTTTGAATCCATTCCCTCCACTTCTAGTTTTGATATGCCCAGGTGATAACTGGAATGTCTTAGTGGAGACTTACAAACTGAACTCAGGTGTGTGCTTCCCACAGCTGTGCTAGCCTGGAGTGAGGCAGGAGGGGAGTTCCCTGTGGGGGTTGTCAGTGTATACCCTGTAAATGTACACTGTATTCCTGTTTATTAACTTGTATATAATACAGATTTAGGAACTGAGCAGCTACAGTTTTTGGTATTAAATTCTCTTGATTCACTAACTACTAATCCGGATCAAGAGCAGAAATGCAGACAGTGAGGGGGAATAGGTCACTGGGAAGAGACTTTTCTCATGGGAAATGCGGGCTGTGGGTTGGGGAGGTACCTATGATGTGGAGACTCTCTTGGAGGAGGCAGAAGAGCAGGAGGGAGCTTCTGAGAATTTGGCCTCTGGGAGGGGTTAGAAATGGTGGTGGGAAGGCTGGAGGAATCAGGCTCTGTCCAGTGGTTTTGCTTAGGACAGGCAGAGCTGAATGTGGCCTTTCTGAGAGCCCCAGGCTGGGGTTCCTGGACCTTCTGGGAGGAAGCCTAGCATGCCAGCGGCTCCTCCCACAGCGTTGGAAGACTAAGGTGAGCTGATCTCCTTCCTCGGCCTGGCCTACCTCGGCGGGAAGGACCACGCAGGCAATGCTGTCTGTCAGCTGAGCTCTTCATCACATTATGGGTGTCAGGATCTTGGCCCAAGTGGGGAGCCTTCATCTCCATGGCACGCAGGATCTCTTTGGTGCGAGCATTTCCCCTCCTTAACTCCCGGAGCAGGCTTCAGGCAGTGGCAGCTGCAGCCCAGTTCTGGCGGGCTTCTTTCTGCATGCAGGTCAGCTGCCTTTGGTGAGAGCGAATGGTTTTCTCCCACTCCTCCTGCATGTCCTGGGCTATCTTCCTGTAGGTCTCCAGCTCTTGAGCAGTGTGGCCCACCTCCTCCTCCCGTATGGGCAGTTTCCTTCCTTGCTCTGCCCCGACTCTGGCCTGCTGTCTCAGTTTGGTGTGGCAGCGCAGCACAGTTTGGTGGTGAATCTGACGCATCACTCTGAACTTCTGCTGAAGCTTCTGGTGCTTGCCTTGCAGCTGTGCCTTAGCTGACTCCAGAGATGTTTTCTGAGTCTGGAGACTATACAGAGACTTTTTCAGTTCTTTCTCAGTGTTCTCTGCCTCCCAGAGTTGAGTGCGAAGTTGGTTTCTTTGCTCTTCCGTGGTCTTTAAGGACGCATTTAATCGAGCACCATACACTGGTTTCTCCAAAGACACTGGCTGATGACCTGAGACAGGACCATTTTCCAGTTGACTCTTGACTTCAGCCCCTCGTTCCTTTCCCCGTTGAGCTTCCTGGGAAAGCTGTGAGTGGCTGTCGGGGAGTTGGGCATTCTCACTCAGAGCAACTGTCATTTCTCTCTGGAGCCGCTCTTTGCCCATGTTCCACAAGGCGAGTTTCACGTTAGGTATTTCGGGAGTCACTGATGTTAATTCCTCTGCCAGGGACCCGATCCTGTTTGCTGTCTCTGCCATCTCTGATTGCTGTTGTCGAACATGCTCTTTTTGCTCTTTGAGGAGGCGGTCTATCTCCCCTTGAATCTTGGATCGGTTCCTCAAGACCAACACCTTCTCTTTGGCTGCCTTCCAACGCTGTGCTGCCCTGGCCTCCTCTTCTGGGCCGACCTCCTTGAGAGCTGTCTCTAAGGCTTTGTGTTCTTCCTGAAGCTGGCCGAGTTGGTCCAAGAGTTGGCACTTTTCTTTCATGAGTCCTGCGAGCTGGAGAGCAAGCCCTTTTTCTCTGCTCACTGCCAACCAACTTCTAACAGAACGAAAAGTTCTCCATGAAATCCAAAGAAGGGTCAAAAGACTCACAGTGTCTGCCCACTCCATCACACAAGGCTGCGTGACCAGTTGGCTGAGCCACAGTACTGGCCTGGAATGTTCAGTGTTTGGTCCAGAACCTTAGCAACGGGAGTGGCCCACTGCTGAGCTGGTTAGGGGGTGAATTGAGGGGAACTCAGGGAAACATGATTTGTCAGGCATCATGGGCTCAGTTTCCCTCTGCTGAGAGATCTTCAGGGGCTCTTATTTTGCTCTCTGTCCTGGAACAACCCAGTGCCACACATCCCCAGAAGCCTGCCATGTGCCCATGCTTAGAGCCCCACCCCTTCCCATTGGTTACCTCTGGGATGATGGTGTTATGTGGGGGTGGGGAAGGAAAACCAATGTGGAGATAATGGTGTGCTGTGTCCCCCAATGTCTAAGAAGTGCTTTTTTGAAACACACAGCCTAAAACAGTACCAGACCACATATCTCATAAGTCATTGAAATTATCTTGACAAGAAGAAAAGTCCTTTGTTCACCAGGATGGTTTCTTCTGCCATCATTAGATATTTTAAGCCCAAATTTATCTACACACCTTGATTGTCCACATACCACATGTTCTTGTGTGTGTTCTGGGTCTCTCGATTTATTCTTTTTCCTTCTTGGATTTAGTGTCCTTTGGCTCATTTGTTTCTTTGACTTCCTTATTTGAAGTGTTGTTCTCATTCTATATTCCCTTCCTGACTGGTTTAATCAACTTGTGCATTTTTAAACTATCACTTCCTGTCTCTCACATGTATACCTCCATCCCTGGACATCCCTTAATTCCAGCCCCATATGACTCCTTTCATGTTAAAGACCTTCTTCAGTGCCTCTGACTATCCCAAGCAGTATCCATCTTCCCCTCACCTCCTCTCTCTCTCTGTCTCTTTCTCTCTTTCTCTACCTCTCTGTCTCTGTCTCTGTCTCTTTTCTTGAGGTCTTGCCATGACCCTTATGTTTTTTTAAATCTAGAATATTCTTCCAGGTCAATTTGTCCTCACTTGCATCAATTTTCTCATTCATCTAGGTATATTTTTTTTGAGAAGGCTGCGTGACCTGCTCCTTCTCTAAACTTCGTGAAGTAGTTTCTGTGTAGCTCTTGACAAGATCAGAATGCAGAAATTTTGACTGTTCAGTGCATCAGACATTATTTCTGAGTGCTTCTCTAGTCTTGTTAAGTCCCACTTCCCCATTTATCCGTCTTATTTTGTTTTAACAATATGGCCCACCAATGTTGTAATCTACACTATGGATAGAGCCAGCTTCACCCCCAGGATTGATGTTGGAGATGGTCAAGGAGTGCCCAGTCCCAGAGCTGGAGCCCGAGAAGCAGTCATGAATTCCATCCTCTTACTGAAACTTCCATGTCTCTTAAGCCACATCACACATTGAGGAGCCTTCCGCAGTGCGGAAACAATCCAATGTCCTAGGCTTTGTGCTCACTATGCCGGATGCGGTGAGTCAGGGTCCAGTGCTCTGCCCAGTCACACTTTGTGTGAATAGTTCTTTCCATACAGCTGTGCAGGACACAGGGCAGTCCTTTCACAGTCTGGCCAATGTAGTGAGACCCTGTTCACCAGTAATAAATACAAAGAGCTGAGATTTGGGTCTCTGGTAGTATAACCAGGGGCCTAGGCCTAGGACAAAAACAAACAAACACACAAACAAAAACCACAGCATACTATTAAGTGATCCTGACAATGACGTTATCCTAGAACCACAATAAATAAAATGCTAGAAACTTGCTGGATAGTAACCACAGAAATATGTCATTCAACACACAGTTTTGGAGGTCAGTCATCCAGAACCCACAGGCAGGCCGTGTTCCCCTTGAGACTTCTAGCAGACTCCTTCCTTCCCTCTATCTGGGTTCCAGTTATGGTGGCCTTTGGTGCTCCTTCACCTACTGCTACATAAAGTCAGTCTCCTTCTCCGTTTTCTCATGATATTCTATCTATGTATCCCTGTCTCCGCAGGGCATCTGCTTATGTAGACTCCAGACATAATGTACTAATTAATACTTTCTCTAACAGCACCTCTTCTTACTGACATCTGGAATGATACTAAATTTTAAAGAGATCAATTTATGTAATAATTGACAGTGGCATCCCATCATGTCTTCTATAAGGAGAGTTTTTGCCATATAACATTAGAAAACAAAAATTTTTCCCAAATTTTCATAGGTTTTAGTATTTTATAATGTTACCTCCTTGTTTGCAAAGCCTATATTATAGGTTTGGGCTGTCAGTTATTTTTCTTTGTCTCTCTTGTTCCTCATTTTTCTTGTATTTTCTTTTATTCTTCCTTCTAGTACAGAAAGGATAGATGTACTTGTATAGGCTTACACATGCTGCGAAATTCTCCTTAAAGTGTTTACAAGAATTGATTTCCATATGTGTGAAGATATGAACAGCTACTTGGATGAAAATTAGATATTAGGTAGTCATTGGTGATTTCCTATCATCTTGTTTTGAGTCAAATAATGCTTTTATTCTTTGTTTCAATTGATTTGAGACTGTATTCTATTATTTGATTTCAATATGTGTGAAGGTATCGACAGTTATTTAGAAGAATTCACGAGGCACTATGGTGGCCATTGTTGATTTTCTATTGTCTCATTGTTAATACCCGTAATGCTTTCATTCTTTTGTTTTGATTGGCTTTATGTGATTGTGTTTTGTTTGAATTTATTGTGTGTGTAGGTAAGGACAACTATTTAGAAGAGAGCAAGAGATATTAGGTAGTCACTGTTGATTTCCTGTTGCCTTGTTTTGAAGTTGTGTTACTTGCATGTTCTATTCTGAACTGCTTTATTTTGTTTTGTTTTGTTGGATTGTCCTTAAAATTATAAAGACAAAAGTCATGCACTGCCTTTGTAGTAAAATGAAAATTAATAAAATGCAATTTATATTAATATCTTAAGTGTGGTAGATTGTTTTCTTCTCTCTTAGATGTGAAAAAGACATTACTGAAGCTGATTTGAATAGAAAAATACAGTGACTTCAGTCTTCAGATCTTAAAGCACAATCACTGTTTTTTTGGAAAGAAAATTAAATGACTAAATTCTGTTTTTGTATGAACTATGTCAAATGGAACAATTCATGCACATCCTTCTCCTTCAGAATCAAACATCAAACAGCATCAATGAAGACAATTTCCTATACCTTTCTCATCACAGACAGTCAACAGGAGTCTGCCAGATTGTTTAAAGTGAGTCACATGATCCTCCTTGTATTCAGGCTTAGTACAATCTAGGTTTATGTCTTAATTCCCCGTCTGGGTCTTCATGTGTGAGCAGTACTGTCACAGAGCATATGACAGCACTTAACTTCATCTTAAGGCTGCATCTCAAGGGTGTTAAGTGGACTCTGCCATGAGAGGGAACATGCAGACCTGACAGGTGACTAGGAGTCCCTAGTGTTTGTGTCGAAAATCATTGTGAGAGTTTCACAAATTTCTGATTGAGCCAGAGTGGAGTATGACCATCAGTGCTCTCTACAAAACAGTAGCCACAGTGAAAATGACAGATACTCGACAAATAGAGTATTTGATGGAACCAGGATAACCACAGCCTGAGAACTGCGGCCAAAAAATAAAAATCAACACACATGAGAGATGAGCAAGAAAGACAGAACATTTGCTCCGAAATCAGCTGTGTGAAATCTGTATGAATCCGGGCAGGGAGTGAGGAGAGATGGAAGGAAGAGCAGACATTTGCAGGCAATAGGGGGGCTTTTCAGGTATTTCTGAGCACCTGCAGCTGCTGATGACTTTGAGATGATCCTTTTACATCCCACTCTGTGCTTGAGGCCTATTTCTTTGGTGTCATGGACAAATATGAATCGTTTACCAAAAACCTTAGTACAATTGTTTACAGGATCATGACTTCAGGATTCTGCTCTCCTGCCAGTGACGTTGGGTGTTATGAGCTTTATGTTTTGCCAAATATACAGATGCTATAATCCATTGTATAATGTTGTATTTTTCTCTGTATGCAATCTATGAACATCTTCCTGTGTACTTTAAATTACCATTATAATATTTATACTACATAATTGAATGCAAATATCTTATAAATAATTGTTATACTGTACTGTATGGGGCACACTGATAATAAAAAAGGCAGCATAGCTCCATGCAGCTTAAAAAAGTGGATTATGAATGATGGCAAGTATTTCTTCGTGAATATTTCTTATTTATGTTTTCTCTACTGTATGTAAGTTCCAATTTGTAAGTTTAAAAATTTCTCCCATTATGTTTTGGGGAAAATGATACAACACAAAACATAGCTATGGGTATGTTACCATATAAATTATTTCAGGATTGTAAATGATACCATAGGACTTTAAAGGAAAGACTGAAAAAGTTAACCTAAGAAATTACATTTAGTTTGATATTGCTCACCCAGCGCCAGCCTGTTGCGGGTAGGGTAGAGGCATTGTCTCAGTGGGGGCAAAGCTGGACACTAGGACTGTCACTGGCCAACACAGGATGTTATAAGAGAGAAGATATGATAAGGAATCTTGCAGGTCCTGGGACAATGGGGTAACCCAGAAATATACACCAGACTACCTAGTCCTGACCTAGATCCCCAGTCTCTTAAATGGCCAAGGCTTCAATAAAATGAGACAAGTGGCATGATTTTAGGGCCCCAGGAGGGTCAAACCCATTTAATTAAGACTCTGGGAGGTAAGACAAAAGACTTCTCTGGACATCCCAAATTTATTAGGTCCAAAACAAAGAGTGGGGAAACTGAGGAAAGTGCAAGAAATGAGCAACACCTTGGGAGTCACTTCAAAGACTTCTCCAAGTAGTAAAAGATGCCAACTTAGAAGAATCATCTTAGCTCCAAGATGACATTTATGGTAGCAGTAAGACTTCAGCAGTTAGATTCCTTCAGCTGTAGTATTTCTTTACTTGATTAGTGCAGGAGCCAAGGTGTCCTCAGCTGTGGCCTACCTTGCACTTTTAGGTATCTCTGGCCTCACAGGCCACTCCAGGCCTCAGCCAGGACCAGTGATTCATAGTTCACTTACTATGAATCAGCTCCTGTCACCAGGTAAGGGGCTGAGGCCTAGGACAGACAGAGATAAACATAGAAAGCAAATTATTGAATTTTAACTCATACTCAGAGCTCCTTCATGGTGGTTTCCAACACTGGAAACCTCGAGGACGTTGCGAACTGAGGTGCAAGACAACTTAAGAACTTTGGCAACTGATGTTTCTGAACATCTCCTAAGTCATTAATTGATTCCTGAGTCCTGAAAATCTATATATTCAATACAATTCTCACTCTGGTTAAAGATTTCAGAGATACATAAATGGGCGAAGATAAAATTCATTGTGAGTTGTTGCAGTGGTTGACACACAAGATCCCCTTCTCAATCCCCAATGAGGAGCATCTCTCTCAGATGCCAGACATGATTCCTAGTCTTGTGTTTGCATGAAGGAGGTACTGAGGAGCACAGGGTGAGTCTGCACAAGGGTGTTTATGTCTCACTTCCGCATAGGCTGTATCACTGTGGAAATGGTTCCTGTATCACCGGGCACAGTAATAGGTGGCCTCATCTTCCGTCTGGGCCCCTGTGATGGTGAAGGCAGCCTTCTCTGCAAGTCAGGAGCCTGTGAATCGGGCAGGAACCCCCGAGTTTCGGTTGCTGGTATCATATATTAGCCCCTTTGGTGTTTCAGAGGGTTTTTGTTGGACCCAGGCATCATAGTTACTGGTTGTTACAGCTCCAGTACTGGAAGCACTGTGAGTGTGACTGTCCCTCCAGGAGAGATGTACAGTGAAGATTCCTGAGTGACCACAGCCTGGGATTCGACTCCTGAAAATAAGTGAGGACCCTGATGCTCAGGAGAGGAGACAGAGGCAGCAGTGCTGCCTTCCACAGCCCCAGGCAGAAAATCCCTGCTGACCTGTGATGTGAGCCAGAAATGTGAGCAGGAGAGGAGCCCAGGCCATGGTGCACACAGCCAGGACTGTGCTTTACAAGTCTGCTTAGCACACAAGCTGCCCTCCAGCTTGCATTATAAGTATTAACACCTTGCTGGGGTGTGGGGGAGGAAAGGTGAAGGCAGAGTAATCATGCAAATGAGATTGCCCTGCCAAGGAGTTCATCAGCTTGCTCAGGTCACACCTACTGAGTTAACCCACAGTGACTATTTGATCAATGAACCTACAACCTAGAAAGATTTTGAATTGCTACCTTTTGTCCCAGGGCTAAGTCCCTCACGCCCTCTAGTGTCAGCAGTGTAAATATCACTGATAGAAAGTGTTACTGCTGCACAGTTTCCTACTCAATAACCACTTTCATTAGATGTGGAGGTTTCAGTTTTTTCAGTACATCAAGTTCACTGCCTGGATTTCAGGGGAACCTGCATGGAGACATTCTGGGCAGTGGTGCGCTGAATAACTTACTCCTTCCTCCAAGTCATAGACATCAGATCACTTGAGTAGAGGAGTGATATTGTGTATTCTTTTTGTCTCTGAATTTAAATTCCTTGGAAACTCACCTAACAATGAGCAACTTTAGAAGAGCATTTTTACAATTTTTTGGTCTTTTTCAGATAGGGATTCATGATATAGTTCACACTGACCTTGAATTTGGTTTGTATCCTAGATTAGCCTGTAATTCGCAGTGATCCTCCTGCCTCAGCCTCCCAAGTGCTGGGATTGCAGGCAAGTGCCACCATATATTGGCTTTCATAAGATCACTGACACATTCTATCAGGTCTGATGCATTTCTGAGCTTATCTCTGAATGATGTCTATGTGTTGTTATTGAAATATATGGTGAATTGTTTAAAAATTAATGAAATAAAAAACACACTTTATCCTCCTCAATACATTTCTCCTTCCCTCCAATTCACTTCTCCGATCATTCTTGCCCTTTCTGAAAATCTTCTTCAGTGAAAGTTTAGAAGTTTTGATGAAAATATAGTGACTGTTGCAGAAATGCAGGTCCACAGAGGGACATGCGTTAAGGTGTGTCCTTAATCCACCTCTTCTGTAGATCTGACTCCAGGTGATTTCTGTTCAAGGTGACCAAAAGTATGACAGTTATAATGCATTCAGGACATCAAGGCAGCCATAACAGCCAACCAGGAACATAAAAGGAAACTTACAAAAGTAGTTTAAAAAGTGGCAAGGATGATATGATAAGTATTTAAAACAAAGTTGAATATTTTGAGTGATTTAGTTTTTCTGTGTTTTCAAAATAGTGTACAAATACACTGATTTTCACTGAAAACTTGATCAGCCTTCACATCCACACACAGTGTGTGTGTATATGTGTGTGTGTGTGTGTGTGTGTGTGTGTGTGTGTGTTTGCTCATATGGCTCCCATGGCAGAACTGTCTACATCACAGTTTCAGGGCATCTGTCTTCTCTGGACTCTTAAACCCAGTAAACACCTAGTAATCTGCTGGAGCAGTGCTCCCAGCCCTGTACCATGAACCTCCAGAAGTTGATGAGCCCCATTCAGTGTGAGGGTGGATTGTGAAACCCAATCATTTCAATTCCTGTGGAAGGAATGTTTTCTCATGTCTTGCCACATGCTAAAATTCCCCTAGGACCTCATGAGATGATGAGCTCCTGAAATTTCACTGCTCGTCTCCTATGTAGATCATTCATTGAACTTATTGACTCTTGCATTTCTGTTTTGCTTAACATGATCCCTTCGATGGAGTGTGTAGAATCTCTATACCTCCTAAGGTAACAGAAGCGGAAGTCAGTGTAGCTGTAGGACAAAAGGTTTAAAGTACCTTTATCGGTTCTATGTGTGTATACTACGTTAGATTTTCTGTCACTTTTTTTTTACATTTTGTTTCTTGATATGAATGAGAAAATATAGATTTGCCAAGTCATCAGCTATTTACATTCAATGTAGCTATCCTATGTTGGGCTTCATAGAAAAAAATCTTTGAGCTGGAAAATCTCATGCAGGGATTTTATTTATAATAATCTATCAAGGAGAGAGGCAAGAGTATCTCAAAAAAGGATGCATTGACCTGTAGTGTAGTCATGATAAAGATTTCAGCTCATCCTTTGTAAATTAATGGAGATGTGATGAGAGTTCTCGCCGATACTTTGCAAATTTGATCAAGGTGTATATTGTACTCATAATAAGCAAATCCTTTGCGTGGGTCTTCCAAAGTTAAGGTTGTGATGATGGGGGGTTCAAGCTTTTTAATCAGAGGAATCTCCAGAGAGCATATCACGTGGTATCCATCAGCACGCAACACTCCTGACAGTTGGAGGAAGGAATGTTAGGGAGCTGAAGGAGCAACTGGGGTCACGATAATATATATCAGGTTCATACTAGATACGAGGTTCACAGCTTAACAAGGCTGTGTTCCTTAAGTGTTAGCAGAGCTTACAGAGAGGCAGGATACAGGTAAGAATGGTATCAGGGAAAAAAAGCTCCCAGCAAAGTCCTGTGAGTTTAGCTTCCCTTCGAATTGAGGGTTTCTGCCAAATGGGCATGGGAGAAATGTCTAGGGATTTGGCTGAGCCCTTCCCCTTCCTAACGTTCTTAGAACTTCTGTATTTTTGCAAGGGAAGTAAAGACTGTCCATAACCTTCTGTCTGAGCTCAAGAAGACCCTGAATTTTTGTCAGATAATTCACTGCTCATCCTGATTTTCAGGAGTCATGAACTTTTTGCCTTGCCCAAGATGAGCCCTGGTCCTGGAGGCCCAAGTCTGTAAAGTGAGCCATAATTGGACAGAGAAAGAAGCAGCACATCTCAGTGGACCCTGGGACTTTGGCAGAGTTAACAACATGTTATCAGGTACAGATTGGTTATCGTGTCAGAAAAACCAGTGGAGACAGACTGTAAGTAGATAAAAATCACATGAAAAAGGAATATATTAAAATTCTAGGCCACAAAAGATCCTGCTATAATTAAGGAAAATTATGTTTAGGAATAAATTTGGAAGGTACATTCACAGGAAACTAAAAGTTCCGTTAAATGAGCATCTCAAAACATAAAATATATATAAAATTGGAGAAAAGTGAGAAGAGATTTAGTGATTTATCCAGCTGTCCTTATATAAAATTGAGCATTTCACTGGATGTGATACCAGGTGCTTGTAATCCCACCTCTCTGAAGGCTGAGACAGGAGGATCACTGTGAGTTCAAGGTCATCCTAGGCTACAAAATGAGTTCAGTGTCAACCTGTATTAAATAGTGAGAACTCTTCTCCAAAGGAAGCAGAGGAGGAGGAGGAAGACAAGGAAAAGGAGAAGAGGAAGAGGAAGAGGAGTATATCAGAAAAACAAAGGCTAGCATATGTTGTTTAGGAAAAGTTAAATACCAAAACTTAGCTGCATTGAATCGAGTATTTAAAATTGTTTTATTATGTGTCTGCAGTACATAATGATTACTATCACAGTGGGACATGTGGTACAAACATCTAACACATCTTAATTCTTTTTCTTACACCCATTAATACCATCCATCTCTTGGTCTCCTGCTTTTTGCAAATACATATCTGCCCATTTCCAGTAATCATTCTTTCAACTGCTCTGTATTTATGATTTTGGTTACTCACATAAGAGAAACTCTGTAATATATAATAATATATATAAGCCTAAGCCTGATTTGTTTTACTGAAACATGTCTCAAGATTCATCTATTTTCCCATACATGACCTATATGTATCATTCTTTGCAGCATAATAGTACATTACGGCGTATAGACAGCACATTTTCTTTATCCATTTATCTGGTTATAGACATGTAGGTCACCTCCAAGTTTTAGGTATCATGAATTGTGCTGCCATCAACATGGATGTGCGTATGTTACTTCAATACGATGTTTTAACACTGTTGGGAAGATTACAAATAGAGGGTGTCATTTGTTTGTTTGTTTGTTTGTCTTTTTGAGACAATGTTTTGCTGTGAAGTTCAGGCTGGCTTTGAATTCACTTTGCAACCCAGATTGATCTCAAACTTGGAATGATCCTTGTGCCTCAGCTTCCTGCGTGCTGGATTTCAGGAATGCACTACCATGCCAGGCTTTGAAAGAGGAATTTATGGATGAAATATAATTCCTTCTTTATTCTAGGACTATCTGTACTGATTTTTATAGTGGGAGTAATACTACAAAACATAGCAGTAAAATTAAAAATAAAAATAAAATGATAGTGTACAAAAAATATTTTGCTGAGGTGCTTAGTTTGATTAGAGACAGATGATAATATCGATTAATTTAAATTTCATGTTAAAAACCATAGTGAGATATTAGTATATATCTCTAGAGTCACTATAAGGTAAAAGATTGAACACACATACCAATAATATGCAGATACTATAGTCCTTTACATAATATGATGCAATATTTGTGCATAATCCATGCAATCTTCCTCTATGCATTAAATCACCACTAGATTGTTTATATTAGTAAACTGTACTGATGTATAAAATAGTTATTTTATTGCAACGTTTGGCAATACTGATAAGAAACAAGGCAGCTTATTTCCATGCAGATGAAAAAATTACTTTATGCCTGATGGGAAATAGTTCTTTAGTGAATATTTCCTATTTATATTTTCTATATTGTGTGTATCTTTAAATTTAGAAAGATAACATGAGTCCCAGTATTACTGGGGAATATGGACATTATATATAGCTTACTGACAAGTTTGTAATCATGTAAATTACTTTTGCTATGCAAACAAAATTATACGAGTTGAAAGGAAATGTTAATGAAATTCACCGAAAAAACATTTCGTTTTTTAATGTTTTACAATGTTGGTAACACAATGTATAGTTTTATATTACAAAGTTGCTATATTGTTGTGATAACCAGTTTTCCACATAGTTGCCTATAAAATTCTTTTTTTTTTTTTTTGAGTCAGATCCTCACTATGTACTGCAGGCTGATCTTGAACTTATAGTGACCCTACTGTCTCAGGCCCCTTAGTGCTTGGACTGCAGGCAGTGCCATTGTGCCTGGTTCTATACCATTTATTTAATTAACATAATTTAGTTAATAAAAATAATAATTTGTATAAAATATTTGGTCCATAGTGTGTAATATGCTGATGTAAAACCTGTGTGTAAGCCATACCAAATGTAGTATTTTTCACAAGGAGTAGATATTTATTATGTCCTCATGTCTTTATCTAGTTTTACTTAATATTCTGCATGCACTTCAGGGTATTAGAGTCCCTCTCTTATGAGCTGGGAATGAAGAGCTCAGAATCATGCATAGATTTTTTTCATTCTTTTGTGCTTAAGTGTTGCATGTCACATACTCTATAGGATGAGCTTTTTCCCAGAATCATTGCTCTGTGTAAAAAATATGAATGTCTTTTATTTACTGAGCTGAAAATTTAGAAAATTTCACATTATGTAGATCATGAGCCAGTCCCTTGACACATCCTCTGGAAGGGCTCAGTATGTTCTTGTGGAGGTGCCCCATAAGCATGGTAAGTGTCTCAGTCTCCTACTTCAAGATTCAAATAATGTAGATTTTAATCAGCTTTTAGTCTGTTACTCTGGAACAAGTAATTTCAAAATTAAATGATTTAAACACTTAGCATCTCTTAGTTTCCGTGAATTGGAAATCAAGGAATTACATGGTGCTGGATGGATCAGGCTGAACATACTCACTTCAGTCAGAGACAACCTGTCATCAGGGCCTGCATAATCTGAAAGCTTGGCTGGAATGGGAGGGTCCGCTCCTGATTTCAGTCACATTGTTTTGTGGCGGCTTTCTCTTCCTCCATCACTGTGTGTCATTTTCCAGGGCAGGCAATCCAAAAGATGCAACCAGCACCAGCTATAATCTTTATAATCTGATTTCAGTGGTTGATTCCCAGTTGTTAATTATTCTACTGTTAGAAACCAGTTATACAAAAGTGTTAAAAATTACTTCTGTTTATTGACTCCCATGTCCTTTCCTACGTCATTGCAGTTTGAAACCATTGAGTCATACCTGCCAGAGTCTGAATCAAAGTCTTACACATGATATTGCTTGAAACTTAGACTAACTGCATAGTTTAGCCACGTGGCACCTGCCTGCTTTACAAACAAATACACCATGAAAGGGGATTTATCATTCATTAATGAAACATAAGAAATATCTTTGGACTCAAAACTCAAATGCTCTCATCTCTTCTACTTCAGTAGCACTCAGATTTCTGACTGCATTGCTGAGTGACATGTCCTAAACACACAAATGCTTCTCCAGTTCTTCCCTAGGAGTTCTCTCCTCCCTGTCAGGGTGGTGGCCTGTGCTACTGATTGTAAACAGGCACCAGGTTGAACTCACTCTGCTCCTTAGCTGGGCAAAGCACAGACCAAATGGAGCTACTGTCATCTCCTAAGTTACGTGTTTTCTTTAACTAATTCCTTCACCTTCACATTTACTACACCAGTCATTCAGCACAGCCCGCACTCAGAGAGGGGTTACAGAAGGGCATACACTGGTTAAGGTGGAGTTCACTGGGGCTCTTGCAGTGGTTGTTTCCCGCGGTCCCCTTCTAATTCTCTCTCAGATAGCAGACATGACTCTGAGTCTTGTGTTTATATGAAGGAGGTGCTGAGGAGCACAGGGTGAGTCTGCACAAGGGTGTTTTTGTCTCACTTCCCTAGAAGCTTATTCACTGTGGAAATGGTTGCTGAACCGCAGGACACAGTAATAGGTGGCCTCATCTTCAGTCTGGGCCCCTGTGATGATGAAGGCAGTCTTGTCTCCAAGTAAAGAGCCCATGAATCAGGCAGGAACCCTGGAGTACTGGATGCTGGTACTACATATTATCCCTTTTTGGTGTTTTCTAGGGCTTTCATTGGACCCAGACAGCATAGTTACTGGTTGTGACAGCCCTAGTACTAGCAGTACATGTGAGTGTGACTGTCCCTCCAGGAGAGATGTACAGTGAAGATTCCTGAGTCACCACAGTCTGGGATCCACCACCTGAAAATAAGTGAGGACCCTGATGGTCAGGAAAGGAGACAGAGGCAGCAGTGCTGCCTTCCACAGCCTCAGCCAGAAAATCCCTGCTGACCTGTGATGTGAGCCAGAAGTGTGAGCAGGAGAGGAGTCCAAGCCATGGTGCAGACATCCAGGACTGCGCCTTTCAAGACTGCTTAGCACTCAAGCAGCCCTCAGCTCTCTCACCCTTCTGGGGCAGGGTTCTCATACAAATCAATTTGCCCTGCCAAGGAGTTGAGCAGCTAGGTCAGGTCACACCCACTGAGGTAACCCAGTGTGCATATGCATAATGGAACTCACTGTCTGCAAGACATTTCATATTTTACTTTCACTTTGGCCTTATAGTGTTACATATCACTGCCCTCAAGTGTTGTCAGTGATAATACTACTAATGAAATACTACATTTTTGCTGGTCTCTTTCTATTCATCCTTTTTTCTTTTTCTTTGGGCCTGGAAGTTGTAGTTTTCTCAGTAGGTCAAAGTTAGTGGCTCAAGTGGAAACAAGGTAGAGAAATCTGGATGTGAGAGAGCAGAGTAAATTACTGGTTCTCTGCTTTCCTCCATATCATAAACATCAGATACTTTGAGTAGCTGAGATCTTGAATTCCTTTGGTCTCTGAATTTAGGTTTGTAGGAAATTCCCATACTATATTTCCCAGAAAATTAGACCTAACTGGGAAACAAGCTGTATTCTCATTGATAAGGATTTTGTAATATAAGCTGTACTCCCCAAATGAGCTCTAGTTAATTAAGATTGCCAGCCAGACAGATGCATTTGATATGTCTGTTGCAACACAGAGAAGACATAATTAAATTATACAATATTAATAGTAGGATGTTGTACCCCAAAAACAAGTCCCCAAGACGTGGTTTAAAAAAGGGCAATACGTTGTTGAAAAGAGTGCTTCATTTAAGCTGTCACCAGTGGAAGGAACAGTGCAGTTGGAGTTTGCAAAGCTGTGCAACTGGGTTAGAGTTTTGACATACTTTTATAGCAATTAAACCACAAAGGAAACAGTGAAATAATGTCAGAAGGAACGGGGAAGGCCTCTGTTTCCCTTGGCTTGTGGTCAGAGATGTTTTGCAGTGGGTGGTAGCCCTTTTTTTCCTCACAGGAACTCACAGCCCTTGGACTGCTAATTCTAGGAACATTAGTCTCTGATTGCTGTAGTCAAAAACATTCTGATGGCTCTTCTTTTCAGTCCAGCATCCCAGTATAATCCACAGAGAGGGTTCTTGACCAGTTGCAGAGTTCCCAGGGGAAAACTGCTAAGTGAAAGAACAAAATGCAGTCTCAGTCCTGCAGGACATCAAGAACAAACCCAGGAGACACTGAAATGGAAGACATTGGAAACTGTGCAACTGAACTTTCTGCAATGAGAGCACCTGAAGTAAAGAAACAACTCCATGAAGTTAAGGAAATCAGGTAAGAAGTAATCCCTCACATTATAAAAATAAGAAAGGACAAACATAGGAAAGAAATATTGAGTATCTAAAGAAGATGTAGATTAAAAAATAGAGCAACATGAGAAAGTGGTGAAAATTCTGAATGAATAATATAACAGAATTATGATACATGGAACAGATTCAGAGGGATATTCAGGAAATGAAAAATTTCATTGAAAGTTGGCAAAACCACATGAATGAAGTGGCAGATACACTTTCAGACCTTGAAGACACAATAGGCGCTTTCAATTTTGAAAGAAAAGACCACTTAAAAATAACAAGGAACTAGGGAATAATTCAACAGCTGCAAGATGATATAAAGAGAAATAATGTAAGATTGATTGGTGCCAACAAAAACGCAGGGGTCAACACAAAGGACAGAAGAGACCATTTGAGGAAATGAGGGCAGAAAACGGGGAAAGAATCTGATCTACAAATCAGTTAGGAATAAAGAACTCCAATTTGCCATAATCAAAACAAATCTTCACCCAAACAGACAATAATTAAGATCCCAGCATATTTGTGGATTCAGCACAAGTATTGAATACCAAAAGACGCCAGAGAAAAGAAATTTCCCCTATGAAGAAAACCTATCGAAATCACAGCAGTCTTCTCAAAACAAACTTTCAAGGCAAGAAGAACTTGAGTGAAATATTTCTAGTCATAAAAGATGAAAACATTCCAACCAAGAGTGATATGCCATGCGAAGCTATCTTTTAGAATTGATGGAGAAATAAAATACTTCCATGACAAACAACAGAGGAAGAAAATCATGACCACCAAGTCAACACTACAAGGAGTACTGAAAGGTACTTTATTTTTTTTTTAATTTTATTTAAGGAGAAAAGAAAAAAAAAGCAGGGAAAGGGTACAAGTTATACAGATTTACAGAAAAAAAATGAACAGTAGGAAATCACTAGTTAATGGATTACATATTGTCATCTTAGAAATAATTGTTCAAGTCACAAAATTAAAGCTTGTAAAGTGGACATTCCATCAATGATACTGCAAACAGTTCTGTTCATTGATCCAATAAAACTCTGTGATATCATTTTCTATCTTATACACTTAAATATACATGCAGTTATATAGTTTGGAGCACTTTCTTTTCCTCTCTTTTGTACCATGACTGTTACACATTTTGGGTTTCATTGCTCCCACGGTTCTTATTACTTTTTTGGAAGAGAGTAAAACCAATTGTGACATAACAGAACAGAATCGGTCAAGTCAAAAGGGTGGACATAATAGATAATGTAAAAACATAATACAAGGTGATCAACAATGGTTATCATAATGCCTCCCGCTATCTCTAATAGAATTGCCTATATCGTTAGTTATGATACAATTGAACAAAACAGTAAAGAATAAAACCGACAAAACCAAAACATTGGAGACATTGTAGGTCTTCAAAAGTAGATAAAAGTCAACAAGAATGGGCGTCATAATGAATCTCATTATCTTCACAGCTGATGCCTAAACTTTCGAACCTGATACTATCCAGCAAAACAGAATAGGGGAACATCAGTTAAAAACCAGATGGTGAGAGTAATACAGGGCTTTAAATCAAGGTAATGAAAAGTCGAAGTGGGTTACTATAATATATCCTGCTATTTTTTTTCCTTTGATTAAAAGGATAAAGATAAAAAAGTAAATAATGGAGTGGAGATTGAGATAAAAGAGGGCATAACAACGAAACAGCGCAGATCAAAACATAACCATTTAAGCAGAATAGTGTTTCACTACCAGATAATCCTAACCTAAAAGTAGTTACCATATTGTTTCTTTCTTTGAAATCCTTGAGTACAACTTCGTATACTGTAGCACTAAGTATATCAAAACAATGTAAAACCATTCAAGAGAATGACAGCATTACAGAGTATTTAGAATCGACTAACAGAAAATGAACAATGGTTTCTGTATAATCTCCTTGTCTTTAAAAGGTTTTTGCTTATACTATCGTACATAATAAAATCCAATAAGATACAGCCTATTTAGACCATTGGAGACAGAAGGACAAAAGCTAGATGAGACTTCAAAACAAGATGATACTAAATCAGTATTACCTATTAAGATGTCATTTTCTCCAAAATAGCTGTTCCTATCATCCAATCTTCTCTGCCTCATTTCTGTTGAGCTCTTTTTCTGTCAGTAGCTGTCAGTTTGTCTTCTTCATTTTGTTCTCTGCTCCATTCGTTGTGGCCTCTCTGCCATTATTTCTGGATTCTTTGTATTTTTCTTTTTTTTAGAATATCCTGCAATACTCTCTGTAGAGTTGAATTGGTGGTTGCAAATTCCCCCAGTTCCTCTTTATCCTGGAAGCACCTTGTTTTTCCATCAATTTCCAGGGACAGTTGTGCAGGATATCTCAATCTTGGCTGGAGATTATTATCTTTCAAAGCTTGAATTATTTCCCCCCACGCTCTTCGTGATTTGATGGTTTGTGCAGAGAAATCTGCTGTAATTCTGATGGGTGTTCCCTTGTAAGTGGTCTGTTTCTTGTCTCTTACAGCTTTTAATATTCTGTTCTTGTATTGAATTTCTGGAATTTTTATTATTATATGTCTGGGTGTTGCTCTGTTTGGGTTGTAGGTAGCTGGGGTCCTGTATGCCTCATACATCTGAGTATCTTTACCTTTTGCTAAATTAGGAAAATTCTCCTGGATTATTTCTGTGAGTAGCTTTTGTAGTTCACTTGTTTGTGTCCCTACTTCTTCTTTTATGTTCTTAATCCTTAAATTATGGATCCTCTTATCATCTTCTTGTCTTTGTATTATTGCTGTTTGTTTCTTTGTTATTTTTAAGAAGTTTTTCATTTCATTCTCCCATATTACAAGTCTGCCCTCCAGTTCAGATAGTCTGTCCTTAGTTTCTTTCAAGCTGTTATTCCAGTCTTCGATAGACTTCTTAGTATCTTGGTAGTCCCTTTGAACCTGCTTCACGTATTCTATGCTTTCTCTGTTTTCTCCATCAAACAATTCTCCCCTTTTTTTTTGTTCTTCCATTCCACCACCTGTTTTTTCTTGGGTGGTACTTAGCATTTCTCTCACTATTCTGCATACTTCTAGCTTCAGGTCGTTGATAACTTCATTCCTGAATTGGTCTATGAGGCTCTCTATATGGCGCCTTATGTGTATTGGTGCGGTGTCTGCTATTGCCTGATTCTCAGAATTGGGGGCCGAGGAGCCTTTCTTGCTGCTGCCTCTTCCCATGCTGCCTCTTCTTCTCTGTTCCTTATATATGCAAGCTTATATAAGAGGCCCAGCTTCTCTCCCAGTCAGCCACAGCCTGATCGAATTGCGCCAGTTAGGTGTTCCCGCTCACCACTGCACACCAGGGAGTTACGGACCAGGCAGCCTACCCGTCTCCCCTCCCGGCCACCGTCAGGCTCTGGGATCTGGGTTGGGACAGCCTACCAGGTCCGCCGGCAGCGTCACGCAGGCCAGGCACTTTTCACCAATCCCGCCCGAGAGGGGGATGTGTGGCTGGAGTCACCACCGCGCCCTGCTCCCGCAGGACTGCTCGGGCCCAGAAAGTCCTCTGCTGGAGTCAAACTGTGGTAGAGTGTCAGTTTCTCTCACTCACCTCACCACAAGTCAGTGCACGCCTCCCTGCCGTTCGCAGATTGCCGTTCTCAGAGCTTCTGCGCGTCTCTCCTTGCTGAGCCACTGTAGAGGCAGCCAGCCGCCGCGCGGCGGGAAACCCAAATCGTGGCTTACAATGGCGTGGGGTCCAGCCTCCACACCGAGGCTTTTCTGATTCTGTTTTAGCGCCAGGACTGCATTCCAAGTTGGTTTCTCTCAGCCCAGTTCGTTCCTGAGTCAGCAGAGCATATCTCCACTTGCTTATGTCTCCTTAGTCCGCACCATTCCTGGCTTCTTAGCCGAGTCTTTCAGAGAGCCTCCGGTAGTTGCTGTTATCTGTCCGCCATGTTCTCCCGGAAGTCCTGAAAGGTACTTTAGAAAGAGATAAAGATGAATACAATTCCGAGAGCAACAGCAGATGGAAACTACCAAGCACAGCACACATTAAACAGAGAGAAAAGTTAGAGAACAAACAATGACAAGATATTATGACAAACATAAGTCAGTACATGCCAATTACACCCACAAATATAAATAACCTCACACCAACAATAAAAAGAAACAGACTGACATAGTGGTTTAAAAAATAAAAGTCAACAATGTGCTGCATAAAAAAAACACATTTATCTCAAAAAGAAACTCACAGAGTAAAAATCAAAGGAAGAAAAACAACACTCCATGCAACAGGAACCCAGAAAAAAAAGTGAAGGTAACTATTCTGTTTCCAGACAATGCAAACTTCAAACAAGAATGATCCAAAGAGATAAACAACATCACTACACACTTGTTAGGAGAAAACTTCATGAAAAAGAGATAACATTCATAAATATAAATGCAAGAAATATGGGAGTATCCCTCAATGTAAGATGTATATTAATAGATATAAAAGTCAAACAAACAATAACACAGTTATAAAAGGGGACTTTAACACCCCATTATCCCAACAGTCAGATAAACCAAACAAGAAATCAACAAAGAAATAACATTACTGAATAAAATTTGTGAACAAATGGAGCTAGTAGGTATGAACAAAGTGTTCCACCCAACAACATCAGAATGCATAGTCTTCTCAGATCATTCTCTAAAACAGACCATATAGTAGCCCAGAGAATGTGCTTAAGTAAATGCAAAGGAATTGAAATAATCTCATGCACAATATCTGACTCTAGTGCAATAAAATTTGCAATTAATGACAAAATGCTAACAAGAACTCCATAAAAACATGGAAATCAAATATCACTCTCCTAAACAACCAATGGATCACAGGAGAAATTAAGGAAGAAAGTAAATAATATTCATAATCCATAATCAAAAGAAAATGCGAATATAAAGTATCAGAACCTGTGGGACAAAATGAAACCTGTATTTAGAAGGAAATTCACAATAATAAATTCCCACATTTTGAAAAGAAGCTAACGCTTCACCTCAAACTTCTGGAAACCAAAGAGAAAATCAAACCCCCTGTCCAAAGAAGGGAGGAAATTATGAAGATCAAAACAAATCAACCCAATCAAAACTAAGAAAACAATAAAACAATTTAATGAATTGAAGAGTTGGTTCTCTGACAGAATAGATAAAAGTGACAAACATCTGGCCAACCTTATGGAAAAGAGCAAAGAAAAAACTCAAATCCACTCAAAAGGAATAAAAAGCATAAAATCACAACAGTCCCTGGGGAAATACAGAAGATCATCAATATCTACTTAAAAACATATATTCTCATAGGTTTGATAACACAGAAGATATAGATTCCTAGAAACACATGAATAATCAAATCTGGATCAAGAAGATATAAAACTGCCAAATAACTCAATTTCACTGAAAGAAGTTGAAAATACAATTAAAACCTTACCAGAAAGAAAAATCCAGATCCTCATGCATTCACTGCTGATTTCTACAAGAAATTCAGGAAACATGTACTGCCAACACTCCTTGAATGTTTCAATGAAATTTCATGGGGAGCAGTTTTTCCTAACACATTCCTGGAGACAAATAGTACCCTGATATCAAATTCAGAGAAAGACTCAACCAAAAAGAGAATTACAGGCCAATCTCTCTGATAAATATACCTGGAAAAATCCTCAGTACAAAAATGGCACACATAAGGCAACAAATTATCAAAAGTTTTAACAGCAAAATCAAGTGGAATTCATCCCAGGAATGACAGGGTGATTCAACATAAAGAAATCAATAAATGTAATACACAAAATCAACAAAGCCAAAGATAAGAGTCCCATGGTCATCTCAATAGATGCAGAAAAACCTTTGACAAAATCCAGTACTAATTTATGGTAAAATCCCCTTGGAAAATTCACATAGCTGGTGTGTTCCCAATCTGGCTTTTATATCCATAAATTATAAATCAATTGTCAACATCTTACTCAGGATACAAGAAGAAAACCTTTGACTTAAAATCAGGAAAAAGACAAGGACTCCACTATCACTGTATATTATGTACAATATAGTTCTGGAATCATTAGAGAAGAGTGAGAAATGAAAAAGTGTGGGAAAGGAAGGAGTCAATTATCTTTCTTTGCAGATGACATGATGCACTATGTAGAAGACCACAAATTTTCATTGAAAGACTTCTAGAAATAGCATCCAAATTCAGTTATATACCTGTAAACAGAATCAACAACTAAAAACAATAGCATTTTATACACAAACAGCAAACTCACTGAGGGAGAAATAAGGGAAAAGATACCCATCAAAATAGCACCCACATAAATTAAACACTTAGCAATCAATCTAACAAAGGAAGTAAAAAAATCTATACCTTGAAAAGTACAGTACTCTTTAAAAAATAATGAGGATTTCAGAAAATGGAAAGGAGCTTCCGGGAGAACACGGCGGACAGATAACAGCAACTACCGGAGGCTCTCTGAAAGGCTTGGCTCAGAAGTCAGGAATGATGCGGACTAAGGAGACATGAGCCGGTAGAGATATGCTCTGCTGACTCAGGAACGAACTGGGCTGAGAGAAACCAACTTGGAATGCAGTCCCTGTGCTAAAATAGGAACAGAAAAGATTTAGTGTGGAGGCTGGAGCCTGCGCCATTGGAAACCGCGATTTGGGTTTCCCGCTGATCGGCGGCTGGCTGCCTCCACAGCGGCTCGGCAAGGAGAGACACGCAGAAGCTCTGGGAACGGGAGTCTGCGAATGGAGTCGAAAACAGGATGGACAAGGAGGCGTATACTGACTGGTGGCGAGGTGAGTGAGAGAAACTGACACTCCACCACAGTTTGACTCCAGCGGAGGACTTTCTGGGCTCGGGCAGTCCTGTAAGAGCAGCGCGCGGTGGTGACTCCAGCCACACATTCCCCTCTAGGACGGGATTGGTGAAAAGTGCCTGGCCTGCGTGATGCTGCGGGCGGACTTGGTAGGCTGGCCTAACCCAGATCCCAGAGCCTGATGGTGACCCAGAGGGGCGACTGACTCCCGCGTAGGCTGCCTAGTCCGTAACTCCCTGGTGCGGTGCGGTGGGCGGAAACACCTAGCCAGCACAATTTGATCAGGCTGTGGCTGACAGGCAGGGAAGCTGGGCCTCCTTTGTAAGCTTGCATATATATAAGGAACAGAGAATATGGGGAAGAGAAGCAACAAGAAAGGCTCCTCGGCCCCCAATTCTGAGAAACAGGCAATAGCAGACACCGCACCAATAGACATTAAGTGCCATATAGAGAGCCTCATAGACCAATTCAGGAATGAAGTTATCAACGACCTGAAGCTAGAAGTATGCAGAATAGTTAGAGAAATGCTAAGCACCACCCAAGAAAAAACAGATGGTGGAATGGAAGAACAGAAAAAGAGGGGAGAATTGTTTGATGGAGAAAACAGAGAAAGCATAGAGTACGTGAAGCAGG
Source organism: Cavia porcellus (assembly GCF_034190915.1). Classification (NCBI taxonomy): domain Eukaryota; kingdom Metazoa; phylum Chordata; class Mammalia; order Rodentia; family Caviidae; genus Cavia; species Cavia porcellus. Next base: position 27,488,597 of record NW_026947508.1, read on the forward strand.
TTCAAAGGGACTATCAAGAAATTAAGAAGTCTATCGGAGAACATGGCGGACAGATAGCAGATACTACGGAGGCTCTCTGAAAGGCTTGGTTTAGAAGTCAGGAATGGTGCGGACTAAGGAGACATAAGCCAGTAGAGATATGCTCTGCTGACTCAGGAACGAACTGGGCTGAGAGAAACCAACTTGGAATGCAGTCCTGGTGCTAAAACAGGAACAGAAAAGTCTCGGTGTGGAGGCTGGACCCCGCGCCATTGGAAGCCGCCGAGCGGCAGCTGGCTGCCTCTACATCGGGCTCGGCAAAGAGAGAGACGCGCAGAAGCTCTGAGAACAGGAGTCTGCGAACGGAGTCAAATACAGCACGGACAGGGAGGTGTACACTGACTTGTGGTAAGGTGAGTGAGAGAAACTGACACTGTACCACAGTTTGACTCCAGTGGAGGACTTTCTGGGCTCCAGCAGTCCTACGGGAGCAGGGCGCGGTGGCGACTCCAGCCACACATTCCACTCTCGGACAGGATTGGTGAAAAGTGCCTGGCCTGCGTGATGCTGCTGGCGGACTCAGCAGGCTGGCCCAACCCAGATCCCAGAGACTGACGGTGGCCCGGAGGGGTGACTCCCGCGAAGGCTGCCTAGTCCGCAACTCCCTGGTGCGCTGCGGTGGGCGGGAACACCTAGTCAGCGCAATTCGATCAGGCTCTGACTGACAGGGAGGGAAGCTGGGCCTCCTTTGTAAGCTTGCATATATAAGGAACAGAGAATATGGGAAAAGGCAGCAACAAGAAAGGCTCCTCGGCCCCCAATTCTGAGAAACAGGCAATAGTGGACACCACACCAATAGACATAAAGCACCATATAGAGAGCCTCATAGACCAATTCAGGAATGAAGTTATCAACAACCTGAAGCTAGAAGTATGCAGAATAGTTAGAGAAATACTAAGCACCACCCAGGAAAAAACAGATGGTGGAATGGAAGAACAGAAAAAGAGGGGAGAATTGTTTGATGGAGAAAACAGAGAAAGCATAGAGTACATGAAGCAGGTTCAGAGGGACTACCAAGATACTAAGAAGTCTATCCAAGACTGGCATAACAGCTTGAAAGAAACTAAGGACAGACTATCTGAACTGGAGGGCAGAATTGTAATATGGGAGAATTAAATGAAAAACTTCTTAAAAATAACAAAGAAACAAACAGCAATAATACAAAGACAAGAAGATGATAAGAGGAGCCATAACTTAAGGATTAAGAACATAAAAGAAGAAGTAGGGACACAAACAAGTGAACTACAAAAGCTACTCACAGAAATAATCCAGGAGAATTTTCCTAATTTAGCAAAAGGTAAAGATACTCAGATGTATGAGGCATACAGGACCCCAGCTAACTACAACCCTAACAGAGCGACACCCAGGCATATAATAATAAAAATTCCAGAAATTCAATACAAGAACAGAATATTAAAAGCTGTCAGAGACAAGAAACAGACCACTTACAAGGGAACACCCATCAGAATTACAGCAGATTTCTCTGCACAAACCATCAAATCACGAAGAGCGTGGGGGAAAATAATTCAAGCTTTGAAAGATAATAATCTCCAGCCAAGATTGAGATATCCTGCACAACTGTCCCTGGAAATTGATGGAAAAACAAGGTGCTTCCAGGATAAAGAGGAACTGGGGGAATTTGCAACCACCAATTCAACCCTACAGAAAGTATTGCAGGATATTCTAAAAAAAGAAAAATACAAAGAACCCAGAAATAGTGGCGGGGAGGCCACAACGAATGGAGCAGAGAACAAAATGAAGAAGACAAACTGACAGTTACTGACACAAAAAGAGCTCAACAGAAATGAGGCAGCGAAGATTGGATGATAGGAACAGCTATTTTGGAGAAAATGACATCTTAATAGGTAATACTGATTTAGTATCATCTTGTTTTGAAGTCTCATCTAGCTTTTGTTCTTCTGTCTCCAATGGTCTAAACAGGTTGTATCTTATTGGATTTTATTATGTACAATAGTATGAGCAAAAACCTTTTAAAGACAAGGAGATTATACAGAAACCACTGTTCATTTTCTGTTAGTCGATTCTAAATACTCTGTAATGCTGTCATTCTCTTAAGTGGTTTTACATTGTTTTGATATACTTAATGCTACAGTATACGAAGTTGTACTCAAGGACTCCAAGGAAAGAGTCAATATGGTAACTACTTTTGGGTCGGCATTATCTGGTGGTGAAACACTATTCTGCTTAAATGGTTATGTTTTGATCTGCACTGTTTCGCTGTTATGCCCTCTTTTATCTCAATCTCCACTCCATTATTTACTTTTTTATTTTTATCCATTTAATTAAAGGGAAAAAAATAGCAGGATATAATATAGTAACCCACTTTGACTTTCTATTATCTCGATTTGAAGCCCTGTATTACTCTCACCATCTTGTTTTTGACTGAGGTTCCCCTATTCTGTTTTGCTGGATAGTATCAGGTTCGAAAGTTTAGGCATCAGCTGTGAAGATAATGAGATTCATTATAACGCCCATTCTCGTTGACTTTTATCTACTTTTGAAGACCTACAATGTCTCCAATGTTTTGGTTTTGTCGGTTTGGTTCTTTACTGTTTTGTTCAATTGTATTATAACTAATGATATAGGCAATTCTATTAGAGATAGCGGGAGGCATTATGGTAACCATTGTTGATCACCTTGTATTATGTTTTTATATTATCTATTATGTCCACCCTTTTGACTTGACCAATTCTGTTCTGTTATGTCTCATTTGGTTTTACTCTCTTCCAAAAAAGCAATAAGAACCGTGGGAGCAATGAAACCCAAAATGTGTAATAGTCATTGTACAAAGGAGAGGAAAAGAAAGTGCTCTAAACTATATAACTGCATGTATATTTAAGTGTATAAGATAGAAAATGATATCACACAGTTTTATTGGATCATTGAACAGAACTGTTTGCAGTATCATTGTTGGAATGTCCACTCTACAAGCTTTAATTTTGTGACTTGAACAATTATTTCTAAGATGGTAATATGTAATCCATTAACTAATGATTTCCTACTGTTCATTTTTTTCTTCTGTAAATCTGTATAACTCCTACCCTTTCACTGTTTTTTTTCTTTTCTCCTTAAATAAAAAAAAAGAAAGAAAGAAGAAAAGAAAAAAAAGAAAAGAAAAGAAAATGGAAAGACATTCCTTTCTCATGGATAAGAATACGAAACAATGTGAATCTGTACATTCTCCCAAAATTATTATACATATTTAATGGAATTCCAATCAAAATAACATTAGCATAGTTCCTATATCTAGAGAAATCACTCCTAAAATTCCCCTAGAAGAGAGCTAGAATAGCAAAGGCAGTTCTGGAGAACAAAACAAAGACAGGAGACATCACAATCCTTGACCTGTTCTGTGACTCTGTTTTCAGGAGAATCCAGTGGAAGCAGTGGCATCATTTTCATGACTATGGGAAGCTGTGACAAGGCAGAGGAGTTCTGGTATATGACGGAGTCACCAACTCTGTAGCCTTTGACAAGCCTCTCCTAGAGCCAAACATCACTCACTGAATGTAACCTCCAGATTTTGATGTAGAGGGAACTAGAATTGGATTTTTGAGAATTAGATTGAATATTCACTTAGCTGAAAAAGCTGATATTTAGAATTACTTCTTTTATTTTATTTAGACGTTTTGTTTGCTTTGTTTGAGATAGGTTGCCCTTGCACAAGTCAGGCTGGCTTTAAAATCATTTTGTAGTCCAGGCTGTGCTGAAACTCGTGGAGATTCTCCTTCCTCGGCATCTGGAATGCTGTGATCACAGGCTTCAAGGCCTGGCTGATATCATGTAGACACTGCTTCTCCCTGAGAGCTTCTGGTGGTTCCCAGCTGACTCCATAGCTCAGAGCCCCTGATGTGACTTCCTGTCCCTGGAAATGCCTGTTCCTGAAGCACCACCTTTGCTTTTCTGAACTAATAAATTTTAGATAATATTTTGCATGCGTGTTTAATACCTTTTTGCTTCCTTTTTCTTTCCTCCTGTCATTGAAGATTGCAGTTGAAGATTACAGATTCCCTGCTTTTATAAGCAGTTGCACAATTGTAGTAACTTTTCAAATTTTGGTTTCCAAATTAGTATTTTCAAATTTCAGCCATATTGTATCTGAGCTACTGAGTACAGAAACATAGTAACTAAATAATAGTAAAATGTGTTTGATTACTTATCTACTGTTAAATTGCCACTTCATCTACAATGTTTTCTATGTTAGTGTGATGGTTGTCTGTAAATGGAAATCCTTCTCTAAGTTTTAAAGGAGGCTACATATTCGAAATGTACTAGTTCTTAAACTGTCTTAGTAAGCCTTAGGATTCATTTGTTACTTTTATAAAAGGTCAAGTAAAAGCACAGTGACAGTGTCAATAAAAGTAAATAAACGGTATGTATTTTGTCATGCTGAAGCTTTATAGCTCTTTTGTATCACTGCAGGGCCCAAAATGGCCCTGAATGCATTTTCAGTGGTCGGTAGGTTTTTTCTAAGGTTAAGTATCCTATCTTAGTGTCTCCTGAGGAAAACTGAGGATATCCGTATATTAAAAAACAAAACAAAAACACTCCCTATCCCCTGCTGGTAGTTCTTACTCCTCATGTCTGTTACAATCCACTTTGTTGTCTTACTCTTTCTGATTCGCCTGGTCCTCCAGGGCTGCGAAGCAGCAGCCACAGCCAGTGCCCTACATTTCTTAGTGCAGTCCACCTGGCTACTTCATCTTGGATGTTTCCTGGAAGCAAAAAAATCCAACTGGAGTAAGGCACAGCGTGCCAGGCAGAAGGGTGTTTGAATCCATTCCCTCCACTTCTAGTTTTGATATGCCCAGGTGATAACTGGAATGTCTTAGTGGAGACTTACAAACTGAACTCAGGTGTGTGCTTCCCACAGCTGTGCTAGCCTGGAGTGAGGCAGGAGGGGAGTTCCCTGTGGGGGTTGTCAGTGTATACCCTGTAAATGTACACTGTATTCCTGTTTATTAACTTGTATATAATACAGATTTAGGAACTGAGCAGCTACAGTTTTTGGTATTAAATTCTCTTGATTCACTAACTACTAATCCGGATCAAGAGCAGAAATGCAGACAGTGAGGGGGAATAGGTCACTGGGAAGAGACTTTTCTCATGGGAAATGCGGGCTGTGGGTTGGGGAGGTACCTATGATGTGGAGACTCTCTTGCAGGAGGCAGAAGAGCAGGACGGAACTTCTGAGAATTTGGCCTCTGGGAGGGGTTAGAAATGGTGGTGGGAAGGCTGGAGGAATCAGGCCCTGTCCAGTGGTTTTGCTTAGGACAGGCAGAGCTGAACGTGGCCTTTCTGAGAGCCCCAGGCTGGGGTTCCTGCACCTGCTGGGAGGAAGCCTAGCATGCCAGCGGCTCCTCCCACAGCGTTGGAAGACTAAGGTGAGCAGATCTCCTTCCTCGTCCTCGCCTACCTCGACGGGAAGGACCATGCAGGCAATGCTGTCTTCCAGCTGAGCTCTTCATCACATTACGGGTGTCAGGATCTTGGCCCAAGTGGGGAGACTTCATCTCCATGGCACGCAGGATCTCTTTGGTGCGAGCATTTCCCCTCCTTAACTCCCGGAGCAGGCTTCCAGCAGTGGCAGCTGCAGCCCAGTTCTTGCGGGCTTCCTTCTGCATGCAGGTCAGCTGCCTTTGGTGGGAGCGAATGGTTTTCTCCCACTCCTCCTGCATGTCCTGGGCTATCTTCCTGTAGGTCTCCAGCTCTTGAGCAGTGTGGCCCACCTCCTCCTCCCGTATGGGCAGTTTCCTTCCTTGCTCTGCCCGGACTTTGGCCTGCTGTCTCAGTTTGGTGTGGCTTGGCGGCACAGTTTGGTGGTGAACCTCGGGCTTCACTGTGACCTTCTGCTCAAGCTTCTGGTGCTTGCCTTGCAGCTGTGCCTTGGCTGACTCCAGAGATGCTTTTTGAGTCTGGAGATCATACAGAGACTTTTTCAGTTCTTTCTCAGTGTTCTCTGCCTCCCAGAGTTGAGTGCAAAGTTGGTTTCTTTGCTCTTCTGTGGTCTTTAAGGACGCATTTAATCGAGCACCATACACTGGTTTCTCCAAAGACACTCTTGGCTGATGACCTGAGACAGGACCATTTTCCAGTTGACTCTTGACTTCAGCCTCTCGTTCCTTTCCCCATTGAGCTTCCTGGGAAAGCTGGGAGTGAGCCCTTTTTCTCTGCTCACTGCCAAGCAACTTCTAACAGAACAAAAAGTTCTCCATGAAATCCAAAGAAGAGTCAAAAGACTCACAGTGTCTGCCCACTCTATCACACAAGGCTGCGTGACCAGTTGGCTGAGCCACTGTACTGGCCTGGAATGTTCAGTGTTTGGTCCAGAACCTTAGCAACGGGTGTGGCCCACTGCTGAGCTGGTTAGGGGGTGAATTGAGGGGAACTCGTAGAAACACGATTTGTCAGGCATCATGGGCTCAGTTTCCCTCTGCTGAGAGATCTTCAGGGGCTCTTATTTTGCTCTCTGTCCTGGAACAACCCAGTGCCACACATCCCCATAAGCCTGCCATGTGCCCATCCTGACAGCCCCACCCCTTCCCATTGGTTACCTCTGGGATGATGGTGTTATGTGGGGGTGGGGAAGGAAAGCCAATGTGGAGATAATGATATGCTGTGTCCCCCAATGTCTAAGAAGTGCTTTTTTGAAACACACAGCCTAAAACACTACCAGACCACATATCTCATAAGTCATTGAAATTATCTTGACAAGGAAGAAAAGTCCTTTGTTCACCAGGATGGTTTCTTCTGCCATCATTAGATATTTTAATCCCAAATTTATCTACACACCTTGATTTCAGTGCTATGACTTGATTTTCACATGCCACGTGTTCTTGTGTGTGCTCTGGGCCTCTCTATTTATTCTTTTTGCATCTTCGACTTAGTGTCCTTTGCCTTAGTTTTTTTCTTTGATGTCCCTATTTTAAGTGTTATTCTCATTCTATTGTCCCTTCCTGACTGGTTTAATCAACTTGTGCATTTTTAAACTGTCACTTCCTATCTCTCACATGTATACCTCCATCCCTGGACATCCCTAAATTCCAGCCCCATATAACTGCCTTCATGTTAAATACCTTCTCTCAGTGCCTCAGACTCTCTCCCAAACACAATCCATCTACCCATCACCCTCTCTCTCTCTCTCTCTCTCCCTCTCTCTCTCTCTCTCTCTCTCTCTCTCTCTCTCCCCCTCTCTGTTTGTGGCTCTTTCTCTCTTGTTTTCATGACTTTGCCATGACATTTATGTTTTTGTTCTTATCTGGAATGTTCTTCCAAAGTCAATTTTTCCTGACTTTCATCAAGTTTCTCATTCATCTAGGCATATTTTTTGAGAAGCCTGTGTGCCCTGCTCCTTCTCTAAAGTCCTGTGTAACCTGCTCCCATCTCATCAATGAAGATCATGGTATAGTTTAACGTCTTGTCTTCCTACCATTACACAGTGTGTTTACACAGAGCAAGACTACATGCAAGCAAATTCAGCATCTTCCTCTGGATATTGGAGCACAAGTGACAAAGGCCTGATTGTCATGCAATGGGAAAAAGACTAGTCAAATCTGGACAAGAACCCTTGCTGGCAAGCAGCAGCAACTGCACACCTGCTTTTCACACATCAGTCTGCTCCTTTCATGTACCAAAAGCTCCATGTAAATCCGAGATTCAGGTGCCTCTGTGAAATCCTTACCTTGGAGCTCCCCTCCAAAACTGAGGGGTTTTCCTTGTTCTTTCTAATGATGCACACCTGTTGTGTTTTCCCCACTGCTGTTTTGTTGACTTCATTCTTCTGCCACCCTTGGGACTAGAGCCTGCGAAGACAAAGCTTGTTGCATCTTGGTGCCCACCATGGGGCTCGCCTTCTTTGTGGAGACAAAAGCGTGGCAGAACAGCTGGATCCCACACATGGTCTCCTTCCCTGTCCTTTTTACATTCTAAGAAACAGCGCACTCTTCTGGGCAGTTCAGTGCTACCAGATCAGCTGCAGAGGATGGGCTCATCATGTCCAGCCTGTATTCCTCCATGAGGTGCGAGGTGAACTCTCTTGGCACTCTCCAGCTGTCCCTTTTCCAGGGTGACCTGAGACCATGCCACTTGAGCCTTCGTGGAAGCCTCCATATATAGAACTGAGCCACACCCTGGGGCTTTTCTTTCTCTGCTAGTGTGACAGATCCCACCCCTTTTTCCAGATGGATCTTGATAGTTTTATGGGGCCAGAAGCTGCCTAGGAAGAAGCCTATATACTGTGCTCCTCCGATCTCTGATGTGGCTGTCACCTGGGCCCCTGTCCTAACACTCATAGAGCCAGTGTCTACCCAGCAACCTTCTAGATTCTCTTTTGCTTTCTCCCAAATTCATTTTCCTCTTTCTGTTTGTTTTATCACATAAATATAGTTTGATAATTGTAAGCTTTATTCCTCCATTGCATGTCTTTTAATTTTTGTTTCAGTTTCCACAATTTCTTTTGACAGTAACAGTACTAGCTGCACACAGTGTCTGTGGATTCTAATCTGCTCTCATGCTGACTGACATTCATGAAACTCATACCCCAGTGCACGTAGCACACATGTCAAGGTTGTACAAAACCAGGTAATAACAAGCAGGAAGTCGACATCTGGGACCCCAGGATTTGGAAATAAAGGTGCAGGATGGAGATGGCTTCCTCTTTAACAGCACATAACATAGGCAAAGGGCTGAGAAGAATACTCTAGAGAATTTGTGAGATCTTGCTATCCTTTCAGGCCCATGTTGTATTCCATTTTGGAACCATTTTGTACCAGCTAACTCAATATTTGATTGACATAAAGATGGAAAATAAAACACGTAAGAAAATAATGATATCACTTAGGCATCAATTATTACCTAAGTTTGCAAAATCATTAGGCTTTTAGGTTTAGAAATATCAGATAACGCTGAAATTTGGTTTGTGACTTTGGCTGAGACTTGTTGTTGTTGAAATACATAAATGTACCAAACTTCTGATGCAGAACTGCAAAAACACCATTTCTCAGTGGGCACTGTATGCTCCTACCTATTGAAAAATAGCACAGTGGTTACTTGAGACTGTACAAACAGTGCTTTTCATTACTGACTCGCCTTAGTGTTTTATGCCACTTAGAACTTCATTTTCTCCATATGTCCTGAAAATTTCAACATCAAATGTTTTTAGAATAAGGTATACTCTGGTGAATTTCATGCATGTGGAATGCAAAAATATTTTTAGCTCTTTAAATAATAATTACTTTTACTGTACAAACAAAAGGCATGAAGTGTGAAAACAGTGCATGTATACAATTTGTAATCACATAGTTCATATTTCCTAAATCATTAGAACACTTGAGTAACATATGTATGTAGTTATGAAGCACAGTATGTTGTGTTAATATGTATGTCTGACATATACTGATCAAGTCAGGAAAATCATTAATGCCATCTCTTTATTTATGTTTGCATAATTGGGGCTCCTCTCTAAGTCATGAAATACCTGAGAGGTTGTGCACTACCATTACCTCACTCTGCTATACAACTTCTCACTGGATTGGGATCAACCTGCTGCAAACTTCTGCACTATAATCCTGAGCTTTAAATAACTACTACTTTATAGTCAGATCACCATTTCTCTCAACATGAAAAAATGACAGAAAACACGCTGCACTTGTTTTTTACTATACATGACTTTTTGCAAAGTATTTAAACTCTTGGCCTCATCCCAGAGCACTTGTTTTAGAGTTGACAGTTACTCAATATGGATTTATCTAAAGACTTGTGATATTATTACACTTTTGCATAACAAAACATAAACTAACATTTCATGGAATCTATACGGGGTTCTGACGGCCAACCTATGAACCCTTACAGACAGGGCCTATTTCATGTAGGTTCCAGACTTGCCTCTTCTCTGGTCAATCCCATAGTTTGAGATACCTCCAATCCCACCTGCACTGCCCATGCCATGCCTATTTTAATTCATCTCAGGGATCCTTCAGTTCTTCCTTGTGTTCCCCAATATCCATAGCTTCCAAACATTTACAGGAACTTAAACCTATAATTAAGTCCCTTTTAGACAATGGTTTTCTTAAGTTTACCCATTCACCCTATAATACTCCTGTTCTTCTGGTACAAGCGTGATGGGTCTTACCCTCTAATACAAGACCTTAAGATACTCAATATGCTGTTACCCCAATCCACTCAGTGGTGCCAAACCCTTACACCATGCTCTCTCATATCCCTCTCTCCACCACTCACTTTACAGTCCTAGATCTTAAAAAATGCCTTTTATTCCTTTGTATTTATGCAGACTGACCCAGATACTCTGAGGTCTCAACAGCTTACACCTGTTATCTCTAGTAAAACCTCCCCTCAGGGATACATAGCACCCCCTTCCTTTCCTATTCATCAATTTCTCAAACACAACCCTGGTCAAGACTGACAGATAAATCTTACACACATGCCCTGCCACAAAACTCTCAAATATCTTCTCACCGTTGTTTGTACTTTTTCAGAATAAATAAAATCCTTTCCCACAACCAGGGAGACTGTTGATATACTTACTAAAGTCCTGTTACATGAAATCACCGAAAGGACTACAACCAAGGTGGAGCGGTCTAAACCTGGTGTTCTTGGCAACCTCAACAGCGGTCAAAGTTGCTAGACTGCCATCCTGGTTTCACATCACTCAGGCTAAGTGGTGCCCTCCCAGCCCTAAATCTAACCATTCTGAGTGGTCATCTCATCTTCTGTGGCCTACCCATCTCTGCTTCACGTAGGCCCCACAGCCACAACTCTCAGGCTAAGTCATGTTTTGTTATCCAATTTGGTTTCTAATTTCTTACGTTCTATTAATTATCATTTTTACAACAGAACTCTTACGGTCTTTCCTAAAGACTCCCACATCATGCATAAGGTCATCTTCATATTGTCCTACATGACAAATGTCTTAGTTCTCTCTACACTCAACTGTGTGGTCAAACGTTAAATCCCTAAAGGCCTAGACTCTTACCTTCCCTATAATGGCACAGCCACGGCCTTCCCCACTCCTCTATTCTTTCCAGCTCAACTCCTGGACCAGAGACAAGCCTTACGTACCTACCCTCTTAACTTTTACCCTTTCAGAATAGTCACCTCTCATAACTTCACTCCTCCTAACCCCACACTTATTTTTCAGGATGGGAGGCGGAACCAAGGGGCTCTATCTTGAGGTCTTCTTCCCTGCCCCTAGGTAATTTACCTGTGGTGAGAAATAAATTCCAATGGGCTACTTGTGCATCAGTAATGCCCCTTAGGCACCACCCCAAACCTAAGCTATATATGTATGCCCCCATACCACATGTCCGGCAGAAAGAAAAGCCAGACCTCAGTGGTGGTGGTGGTGGGGCTTTCTCTCTCCACATTCTTAAAATAAAGGCCACTTTTATTTCATATTTCTATCTTTTTAGCCGTGCCAGAAAATTCTATCAGTATTCATGCTAAAATGTACTTATTTTAATCAGTTCTTTTAGTCAGCAAAGGTCCCTGTACTCTTTTTCTTAGCTTTAGCCCCCTTTGAACCCTTATTTCTTAATTACCACTGTCAGAGTTAGCAAGACGGTACACTGTATCTGGAAAACTTGACTAGAATCTCCAAGCATCTAGACAAGATTGAAATAACTTCCTTAACTCTGGCCAACAAACATATTTGATATTCGAGAACCTGTTCAACTGCAAGGACTTATCTGTGAACTTTACCCAGGAGGAGTAGAGGCAACTGGCCCTGCTTATATGAATCTGTACCTGGAGCCGATAGAAATTATGGGACCCTGGTGTCATTGGGGGAGGAAGTATTCCTCTTTTGACTCGAACCTGCCTGCTAGAAGAAATCCTCATTTCACTGTTAAACACTTTGCTTGGGCCCTGAGTTCTATTTTAGAGATTCTATTATCTTCTGAACTTCGTATCAGTGTTGCTGTGGTGAGTTCTACCCAGGTGATTCAACTCTGTCAAAAGATTGAATACCAAAGGAATATTTTTAAATTCTTGTGCTGGGGTTTGCAGATTCTTTGGCCCAGGGCTCTTTTCTTTAGGAAGGAGCCACAGTGTTGTTTACTGTTCTCGGGTGATCTATCTATTGGCGTAGAGACAAAACTAGTTGTGAACAACTACTGTATCAACTTGATTATAGTAGTAAAGTCAATGACAACAATGATACCAAATATTAACTGGATATTGACAAACCCCAGGAACCCCTCATGAACTGCCTTAATCAAAACAAAGAAGTCTGTGATTGTAGTGAAGACAATTAGGCCATCCACATATCAACCTATTGTAATTCTGACCACTAATTTCTTCCCAATGGAGGCAGCGGTGCAACAACACCTCAATCATACCATGGGCTAAATGCCTTCTCCTTCAGGTCTGCTCCGTCTGACAATTATACCCACTAAATCTGCCTCCTGCAACAAAATATAGCTCCTGTGATCTTTGTGGTCTAAGCCTGGGCCTCGTATGAGGTCCCAGGAGATCCCCATTAGCTCTCACCCCTCAAAGCCTGTCTCTCAAGGCTGACTTGAACCTGGTCACCTGGTGGTCAGGTAGAAGATTAGGGCATGGTCAGACATGGCTAGGCAACAGGATGTAAACTGTCAATCATGGGCAGCTGAGTTGCATGTACAGAGCAGCTTTGGGCCCTGTGTGAGATGGCCAAATCTGACCTCAAAAGAGGATACAAAAGATAGCAGCCATTGATTGCATGGCACAACCATCTTGTTCTGACAGTGGCCTGCCATGTGTGCAGAACATATCCTCTCTTCCTCCCCTTCATTCAATAAATGTTAATCTGTTGCATTTATCAGTTGTCTCTGTCCAATTCTTTGAAAGAGACAGAGCTGAGAACCACTGGACACTACACTCTACATCAACAGTAAGGTATATAAGGTATCCCTGCTGGCCGCTTGCCGCTTGCCGCTTACTCCCCCTCTACTTCACTGCTGTGTTGGGCCTGGGGATTTAGCTCAGCGGCATAATCGCCTTCCTTGCAAGTGTGCAGTTGTGAGTTCGATCCCTGGTACTGATAAAAAAGAAAAAGACAAAAAAAAACTTCACTGCTGTGCTGTCCTCCTATCTTCTGCCCATCAGGAACTGTTTCTCCTCTCTGCCACACCACCCTGCCTCAGAGCCACCCCGCCTGACTATGAACTGAAGCCTCTAAATAAGCCTTTCCTAAAAAAAAAAAAAAAAAAAAAAAAAAAAGCCTTTCCTCCTTTAGCTTTGGGTGTCACATATTTTGTCAAACCAATAAGAAAAGTATCCAAGACAGTCAGCCTTAAAAATTAGAGATAAAAAATGCCATCCCAATCATCACCTGGCTTCACTACCTGTACAGAGTAGCCAGTGAACAAGAGAGTAATAAAGTATAATCTTCAGCATGGGACATCATCACAGTAATGACCTATGCTTATTTTCTAGTTCTGTCTTATTTTGAGGGAAATATGGTATATATTTATCTTTCTATTTCCCTAATTGTGAAATTAATTTAAAAGATATTCAAGCACTCAGGAGGCTGAGGCATATGATAAGGGGTGATATAGGATCTCTGAATAATCCAAATAACATAAAGGGAATGAAAACTCCCAGCCTGCTAGATGTTTGATATGCCAAATATGTGCTCTCTAAAGCTGAAGAATGAATTCTAGGAATAACAGAGGTTCAGGGTAAGAAGTATTTATTGAGAGAAAGAGTTTGTGTAAGGACAGATGGGAGCTCTGAGATGTTCTCCAGGGAACTTGCTTCTGAAGGGAGTTTTATAGGGTAAAACCATGAGGTGAGGTGAGTATACGGTGGGATAAAACTATAGTTAACTAATATGATTCAAGCATAGTGCTTAGGTAATACTTAAATTCTTTTTTTTTTTTTTCTTTTTATCGGTACCAGGGATTGAACTCACAACTGCACGCTTGCAAGGCAGGTGCTTATGCCGCTGAGCTAAATCCCCAGCCCACTTAGGTAACATTGACCCAGTGGAAAATCACAGCTGGGTGTGAAGTGGAGCAAAACTATGGTCAACCAGTAAGGTTACAACAATATAGTCACTTTGGTAAGATTGATTCAACTGGGATCCAATGGGGAAGCAGGACGTATAGCAAGCATGCGTGGGGTGAACAACTTTCCTGGAATGGGTGAATTAAGAAAGGTTTTGGTTCTCCAGCATGGTACACGCCTGTAATCCCAGCACTCAAGAGGCTGGGGCAGGAGGATTGATGCAAGTTTGAGACTAGTTTAGGTTACAAAGTGAGCTCAAGTCCAGCCTGAACTGTACAATGAGACCTTGTCTCAAAAAAGACAAAAAAAAAAAAAAAAAATCAGTTACTGCTGTTCATTTGTCCCCAATGAATGTACCTCCAGCCACAACTGTCTTCTGCACTGACCTCTGGAGGGCGCAGCACTGTCTGATTGTCTACAATATTTCTAAATAACTTAGCTATCTACAATACCAGCACTTGAGAGGGCTGAGGCATGAGCATCATCCTGAGCTCAAGACCAGGTTAGGTTACATAGTGTGTTCCAGGCCAGTCTGAACTACATAGCAAGATCCTGTCTCAAAAAACCAAGAAAAAAACTTTTTTTTAGAAACAAGATGTTTGAATGTCTAAGCAAAAATAACTTATTGGGGGGTGTTGTAAGTAGAAGTAAAGAATGGCATTAATAATGTTGCAGGAAAATTCCTAAGACAAAGGGAAAGGAAAACTCTTTGCATAGAGAAGATAAAGCAGCCTTTAATCTTTATACCTGTGAAGTATTGTGAACTATTGCAGAATCATTCCCAAGGGCAGCAACGCTGGTTTTACAAAGAGTTTAATTTATATAACATTTAGAAGTGAGAAGTACAAAACAAGTAACAAGTTACATAATTGGTCACATGCATGGAGCCATATATTAACAGGCAAGCTAGTCTTGAATAGGTTTCTTGAAACAAAGGAATTTACCATAATATAGAAACATTCCAAGAACAAGGAGAGGGACCGTACAGCTTGAGCACAGTTAAAGGTGTCCTGACTATCCCAGGGTGTCTTAAGATATAGACAGTTACTCTGACTCCGTGCTCATCAGAGGTATGCAGCTGGGCTTTAGACACTGTCAGGGTCGATTGAATTTGGCAGAAGCAGCAGAAACTTGATCAGAAACCTCTAATTGCTTTCTAATTCACATCATGAAATACCTACAAGTTTGCTATTTTATAAATGTGTTCTTATATTATAATTGTGCACAAACAATAACAAAAAATTTGGGAAAGAGAACTGTAAATATTATGGCTTTGAGGGGGGTGCTGGATAGCTCAGCATCACAGTGCATGCCTGGTAAGTGCAAGGTCCTGAGTTCGATTCCCAGTGCACAAAAAAAAAAAAGACTGTTTTATAGTTGAACAGAACTGGTTGCAGTCTCACTGTTTGAATCCCCACTTTATATGCTCCACTTTAGTATGTTGAATAACTATTTGTAAGAGGACAATCTGTAATCATCAACTAGTGATTTTTACTTTTTATTTTTTATTTGAAAGTATGTATTATTTCTACCTGTTTTCCGTTTTGCTTGGTCTTTCTTTTTTTTTTTTTTTATCTTTTTCCTTTTTTACCGGTACCAGGGATCGAACTCACGACTGCCTACTTGCAAGGCAGGTGCTTATGCCGCTGAGCTAAATCCCCAGCCCCCTTGGTCTTTTTTTAAATAAATTTTTTTAAAAAGACACTACAGTACCCAGTGCTGATTCCAGAGTGTCATGATATGAAATCCAGCAATACTATTATTCTTTGTTCAGAATGATTTTAGCCTGCTTTAGTTTGTTTAATCTCAACATAAATGAAGATATTGATAACTGCATGTATGTTTAACTCTATAGGATTGATAACCATATTACTAAGATTTTGTTGGATAGTTGAACAAAACTGTTTGCAGTCTCGCTGTTTGAATTCCCACTTTTATATCTTGAACAACTATTTGTAAGAGGATAATATGTAATCATCAACTAGTGATTTCTTACTGTTTATTTTTTCTTTGAATATATGCATTATTTCTACCCATTTTCTGTTTTGTTTAGTCTTTCTTTAAATAAATTTTTTTTAAAAATGACTTTTTTGGGGGAATTGAACCCTGGGCTTTCACACTGAACTACATCCCCATCCCTTTTCTTATTTTTTGAGACAGTGTCTCACTAAATTGATACATATCTGTAATCCTAACACCCAAGTTCAAAACCAGCCTGGGCAATTTAGCAATGTAAGGGTTTTAATTTTTCTCTTTTCTTTTCTTTCCTTTCGTTTCTTTCTGTTTTCTTTCTCTTTGCCCCCAGTACTGGGGATTTAATCTAGTATAGTCAGAAACAATGGAGTTGAGGAAGTCATTCCTCCCCACACTTTTAATTTTAAACAGCACCAGGAGGCCACTCCTCCTTCCACTGTATTCAGAAAGGCCGAGAACCTCAGCCATCACCAGGTAATCTCTGATGCTGCAGGCAGGAGACATGCTCATTGGATCTCCTACCCTAATCTTTGTCACCTTCACCCTACTCCAACCTTAAATATACCTCATGCATGTAACTAAGATCAGAGTGGATTCTGGGGTGTGCATCCATGTTGAGAGCTGAGATGACACAGCCCCTGTCAATCATACCTCAAGACTCAGGGCTCCTCTGGGTTGAGATGCAGATCCTTTACATTTCACGATGTGTCTGGGAGGCTGCCGCGTGCTGTGTGCTGTGAGCTGTGTTCTGTGTGCAGTGCTTTCATTTTCCTGTCGCACTGGCGCCACTTTTCTGTTCATGCCCTTTTTATCAGCAGTCTTGCCTTGACCACAACTTTCTGTGGTCTTCAACAAATGTAGCCACTTCCCATTACCCCCAGGTGTGGAATCTGTGACACAGTAACAACTCTAGGACCTTCACAGTGAACTACATCCCCAGCCCTTTTTATTTGATTTTTAAACAATTTTTGATACACAGTCTCACTAAGTTGCTAACTTGTCCAGACTGAGCTCAAACTTGTGATCCTGCAATCCCGGGCTCCAAGAGTGCTGGGTTCATGATCCTGCACCACCACAGCCAGGTAAAGCCCTTACTTGAGACATATTTAAAGTAAACAGTGATAAGTTAAAGAAGCATATTGTAGCCCTACAGAGACCACTAAAATCATTAAACCGAGAAGGATAGTAAGTCAATAGAGAGGATAAAGCCAAATACTAAGCACATGCAATTAGGCCAAAATGTAAGGAACCAGAGAAAAAAGGAACAAAGAGAAAACAAAGCTTAAGTCTAAACATATTAATAATTACATCAAATGTATGGTCTAGTTGGTTTTTGTTTTTTTGAGACAGGGTATTGCTATTTGGTTCAGGCTGGTCTTTAACTCACTATGTAGCCCCAGAGTAGCCTTGAACTTGCAGAAATCCTCCTGCTTCAGCCTCTTAGGTGCTGGCATTACAGGCACGAGACACCACACCTGAGTTAAATATATGGTCTAAAGTTACCCACTGAAAAATTGGGATTGAGGACAAAACAAGACTTGTTGGGTACTATATGAACAGGTACCTGTTGTCTATAAGAAATGAACTTTTTTTTTTTTTTATCGGTACCAGGGATCGAACTCACGACTGCCTGCCTGACTGCAAGGCAGGTTCTTATGCCGCTGAGCTAAAGCCCCAAGAAATGAACTTTAAATATGGTCAAAGAACTGTAATCTCACAGGGATAGTAAGACTGAGAAAGAGGACTCAGCAAGCAAACTGGGTAGATTAACATAATCTCATGTGTAAAACTAGAAGGCTCAGCAAGACAGGTGTTTTTGCTCATAACACAGCAAACAGCAGAATGCTCAGCCTGGTAAGGCCAGGTGTCCTGCTTCTGCCTCTGGTATCAGCTGTAGAAAACTGGTAACATATGTAACACATAGCAGGAAGGAGGGAACCAACAGAGACCACCGGGCTTGTGTAAAGGCAACATGGCATGGAATTTACTATGCCTGGGTGTGAACAGAGAGTGCAGAAAGAATGTCTTTTATAAGAATGGAGAAAAGGCAGGGGACATTGGGCAGGGAGATCCCAACATGCATCTCAGGTAATCTTGCATCTCAGTGGGCAGAGTCCTTAAGGTGTCCCGTATAAATTTTGGTGTGTCTCCAGAAGTCCCAGGAGCTGCAACATTCCTTATCTTACTTCCTTTCCTGCGCTTGCCATGACAGGGAACTGAGCTAAGTTCCCTGCTGATGACAGTTTCCTGCAGAGAGCAGTACCTAGCCTGTAAGCAGGCTGGGGCCTGGGGGAGTCAGGTTCCATTAGAACCTTAGGAAACCCTTCTGTGCAAAGTTAAGCCAGTTCTTCACATCCAGACTCCAAAACTGTTCTTTCTGCAAAACACTTCTACAGATTATCTTCTCTTCTGGAGCTAATTGTTTCTCTGCATCCTGTTTCTTAGTCTCTTCAATGAACTCTTCTTATACTCACTCCTAAATCCTAGGGCTCTGAAAGGTCCTCACTTTATACTTGCTTTCTGAACTATCTTATTTATGCCTTTACGTATAGCTTCGGCTATTCCCTATATGCTGGGTCCCACGTGTGTATCCCAGCCCTGTGGCCGCACCTGAGCTGCAGGTCAGCACGTGTGTTTCAGACACAACCGTCCCCAGCAGGCCTCCCCTTCCAGAGGGAGGTGCAAGCCCCCCGCTGTTTGCTCCACTCCTCTCTGGGGAATGTCCTTAGCCCACAGCAGCCGCCTTACAGGTTTCTTCTCGCCTTCCTCATCTTGCCCAGAGGCAACCCAGATCAGGTGCCTCGTGGATGAGAGAAATGAATGTGGCTCAGTGGTAAAGCCCGTGCTGAGCATGTGTGAAACCCTGAGGTCAATCTCCAGCACAGCAAAAATTAAAAAAAAATTAAAAAAAAAAAAAAAAAAGAAAGGGCTGGTCCCCTTATCTTCATTTGCAAAACTCCAAAGGGCCATTCCAACTCTGGAGCTCTCCAGGGATTACATGAGACCTCTGTTGTAACCACTTCACAGGTCAGCATCCCTATCTGTCCAGTCCTGCTCTCTCTTTATCTTTTACAGATGTTATTCTTGAGCACACTCCCCAACAGATCTCCAATTAAAACACCCAACTGCCTACACCATCTAGATCAGACTCTCTTGTCTCCACATCTTGGCATAGGTCTAGGACTAGCAAGGGTTTTATTTTCTTTTTTCTTCTTTGGTACCGGGGATTGAACTCACAACCTAGCGCTTGCCAGGCAAGCGCCTATGCCACTGAGCTAAATCCCGGGCCCCAAATTCTGCACATATTTGGAACACATAAAAATGTTTTTCAGCCAGACATGGAAGCAGATGCTGATAATCCTTGTACTCTGCAAGTCTTAGAAAGGAGGGTTCAAACCCAGTCAGGGCAACTTAGTAACTTAGAAATATAAAGTCAAAAAGGATTGGGGGGGCTGGGGATTTATCTCAGTGGCATAAGTGCCTGCCTTGCAAGCAGGCAGTTGTGAGTTCGATCCCCGGTACCGATAAAAATGAAAAAGACAAAAAAAAAAAAAAAAAAAAACCACCCACAAACTCTTCACACTCCTGTCATGAAGAAGTGGGAGTCAGCAGGCATGGTGGCACACACCGGTAATCTCAACTCTGTAGGAGACTGAGCCAGGAGAATTGCAAATTCAAGTTCAGCCTGGGCAACTTGCTGACTTAGCGACCCTGTCTCAAAGTAAGAAAACAAACTTTATAAAGGCTGGGAAACCAGATTGATGTACCCTGCAAAACTGTCTCTAGAAATTAATAGAGAAATAAGATGCTTCTATGACAAAGAGGAACTGGGGGAATTCGTGACCACCAATCCAACCCTACAGAGAATACTGAAGGACATTCTAGAGAGAGAGAGAGGAAAAAAAAAAGGATATCAGGAACAGTGGCAGAGAGGCCTCAATGAATGCAGCAGACAGAGGAATGAAGGAGAAAGTAGACAAACAATGGCAGAAAAATAGCATAGCAGAAATGAGGCAGAGAAGGTTGGCTATAATCTCTAACATAGATGGCCTTAATACACTAAGAAAGAAAGAAAGAAAGAAAGCAACACAGGCAGAGTAGATCAGGAGATAGGGTCCACCGAGATGCTCTGTATAGGAAATATAATTAACCTGAAAGAGGGTTTATGGACCGAAAATCAAATATGAGAAAAACAATGCTCTAGGTGACAGGGAAATAGGGGCAATTTGACCAGCCCCTGCAGAGAGGTTGGAAAGACAGGATACTTATGTGCAACAGAGAACTACTTAGCTATAATGAAGGAAAACCTTGAGGCTTTTGTAGGTAAAGGAGGACAACTTGAGATCAAGTCTCAAGATCAAGGAGTGAGAAGGTTCAGAACCATTTAGGTAAATAGCAGGTTGCCTCCCCAGTCTAAAAACTGAAGGAGTTGGTGGGACCCAAAATGTGCAGTGTACACAATGTGAGTGAAAAGGGAGGTATACCCTAAAAAAAAGAAGGCAGAGGATATTGTCAATAGTGTATCAGGACTTAAAACCCACATTACTCACACTGCTCTGTTTAGTTTGATTTTATTCTGTTCCTGTCTGCCTACTTGTACTAGATTTGAGGGCACAGACAGCTATCCCAAAAATAGCAGGATATAGTACAGTAATCATTCTTAATTTCCTATTAACTTAACCTGAAGCCCTGTATAATTTACACTGTTTATCATGACTGGTCTTAGTTGAATCTGGTTTGTTAGATTGCTGTTTTGTATTGACAGATTTTATTCAAATCTGTTATGACTAGGGGCTGGGGATTTAGCTCAGTGGCATAAGCGCCTGCCTTGCAAGCAGGCAGTCATGAGTTCGATCCCTGGTACCGGTAAAAAGGAAAAAGACAAAAACAAAAAAAAACAAATCTGTTATGACTGACAGTATCAAGTCTGAGAGTATGACAAGATTCACTAGGATATCCACTCTGGTTTGATTATTGCCTGCTTTTGTAGTTTTACACTGTCTACAATGTTTTGTTTTTATTAATATTGTTATGTACTGCTATATTCAGTTATACTATGCCTGATGATATAGACAATTCTATTGACGATAACAAGAGACAACACAGTAACCATTGTAGAACACCTTGTACTGTGGCTTTATGATTTTTCATGTTTTTACAGGAATTTGTTTTGTTTTGTTTTGTTTTTCCCTCTAATACAGAAAGGATAGAAATACATATAGAGACTCAAGCATGTGTAGGACCTATAAACAATTTATGAGAACTGATTATATAACGCATGATGAAATGAACTACTTTAAAGATAAAGAGACACTATGGTACCCAGCACTGAATCCACAGCATCAGGATATGAAATCCAGCAATATATTATTCTTTGTTCAGAGTAATTTTAGCCTGTTTTGTTTAATTTCAACATACATGAAGGTATGAGCAGCTATTTTGAAGAGAACGAGAGATACTATGACAGCCATTGTTAGCTTCCCTGTTGTCTGATCTTGAAGATCTAAAACACCTTCCTCATCTTGTTCATATCAGTTCTATGCTATGTTGTTTTGTGCGAATTCTCTGAATGTGAAGATATGGACAACTATTTGGAAGCGAATAAGAGACAATACAATAGATAGTGAAGATCTCTGATAGTCTTGCTTTGAAATTTATGTCTCTTACATTGTTTTCATATGTTCTATTTTGTTGTGTTTAATTTTACCTTCTTCTAAAAAAAAATTGGTTGGGCATGTAGCTCAGTGAGAAAGTTCTGGGTTCAATCCCCAGTACCACACATGTGAAAAAGGAGAAGAAAAAAAAGGAGAGAGGGGGCTGGGGATTTAGCTCAGCGGCATAAGCGCCTGCCTTACAAGCAGGCAGTCATGAGTTCAATCCCTGGTACCGGTAAAAAGGAAAAAGACAAAAAAAAAAAAAAAAAAAAAAAAAAAGGAGAGAAAAGGTAGGAGGAGGAAAAGAAGGAAGGGGAGGAAGAAGAGGAGAAATAAGAGAAGCAAGGGGCCTATTTCCTTTCCCCTTGAGTCTGGTGGGATTGTGGCTGCTTGGCTCATAGAAGTATGGGTAAAGATGATTCGTTACTGAAAAGATCATACAGTCTCTGCCAGGCCCCTTGAGGTGCTCCTTGGGGAATCTAGCTGTCAAGGGGAAAGTTTAATACCCTGAATCTGTTGCATCAACAACAGACGTGGTGTGCAGAAACTACACAGCTGGGGCTGGGGGTTTAGCTCAGCGGCATAAGCGCCTCCCTTGCAAGCAGGCAGTCGTAAGTTCGATCCCTGGTACCAATAAAAACGAAAAAGACAAAAAAGAAAAAAAAAAAAGAAAGAAAGAAACTACATAGCTGTCCCAGCACAGCTCCTGGCCAACAGTGAGCATCTGCCAACAGCGTCAGCAAACCATCTTAGATGTCAAGCACAATGTATTTTCAGGATGATGTTTCATTTTATTTATTTGTGATTTAGTTTTATTATTTTTCCTCAATAACCTTTTGATGTCTACAGGACCTACAGTAGTGATGATATCTGCTGCTGTTTCTTTCCTTTTTTGATGGGGCTTTTTTTTTTTTTTTTTCCTGAGACAGAATCTCACCGTGTAGCCCAGGCTGGCCTCAAACTTGGAGCCATCCTCCTGTGTGCTGAGATTACAGGTGCACTCTACCTTGCCTGACTTATTATTTATTGTGCTGAGGATTGAACCTAGGGCCTCCTATGTAGTAGGCAAGCACCTTACCTCTGGCTATCCTCACCCCTAAGCATAGTGAATTTCAGATGACTTGAACAGTAGCCAATTGACTGCAACGTCATGAGACCCTCAAGCAAACTTTGCAAAGCCAAATCCAGACTAATTTTCTCTTTAAAAACTGTGACAAATAAAAGCCAGATGTGGTGGCACACTCCTGTAATCCCAGCACTTGGGAGGCTGAGGCAGGAGAATCGTTTGTAAATTTGAGACCAGCCTGGGCTACAAAGTGAGCCTAAGGCCAGCCTGAACTGCATAGTGAGACCCTGTTTCAAAGAGACAAAAAAACTGTGATAAAAATAAAATGGAGTAACTTATTCTTATTATTATTGGAGGGAGGATTTGAGACAGGGTCTCTCCATGTAGTTCATGTTGGCCTAGAACTGATTATGTAGTCCAGGCTGGCTTAGAGCTTGTGGTGATCCTCCTTTCCTTGGCCTCTCCAGTAGTGGACTACAGGTGTGTGCCACCTCACCTGCTGGAGAAATTAGATGGCAGTATTCACCAGAACAATTCCTATTTGAGATGTATGGATCTATTCAACATATTTGATTTTTTTTTTTTTAGAAAGGGTTTTGTTGGGGCTGGGGATTTAGCTCAGCGGCATAAACGCCTGCCTTGCAAGCAGGCAGTCGTGAGTTCGATCCCTGGTACCGATAAAAACGAAAAAGACAAAAAAAAAAAAAAAGAAAGGGTTTTGTTATGTAGCCCAGCCTGGCCTTGAACTCACTATGTAGCCAACTAGCCCCAAACTCACAGCTATCCTCCTGCCTCAGCCTCCCAAGTGCTGAGATTACAGGCATGCATCACCATGCCTGACCCCTTTAATTCCTTTTTTAAAAAAATAAACAACTTCAAAATGTACATGTCATTTTTATACAGGGAGGCATGCTATTCTGTATTGTTCTAATTTTAGTATCTGTGCTACCAAAGTTTGTACTACTTAAAGTTATAGGCCGTAGACACTGTAATGGTTTAGATCTAAAATCCCATCTCATGCACGTTGGGAGGTTAAGGCAGAAGAATCTCAGTCTCAAGTTCAAGCCCAGACTGCACTGAGCAATTTAGTGACTTAGTGAGACGGCCTCAATTTGTGTATGGGCTCAATGTGAAGACTCGGTGTAAATCCCTAGCACTATAATAAAATGAGATGTTGCCCCAAACTCTCATGTGTTCAGAAAGTGATTGACTTACATGGGAGCTATAATCATCAGTGGGTTCATAGCTGAATGTGCGGTTAGAGGTTAGCCCTGGTTGAAGGACTTGGGTCAGGGGGAACTTCCTGTGCCTTGGAGGTTACAGTGCTTGATCTGACCCCACCCCTCCACCCCACTTAGGGTTGAGCAACTTCCTTCCTCCATGCCCTTCCACAGTACCATTTCCCCTTTGAGCCAGTACACAATGAACTGAATTCTCTGAAACCAGGAGCCAAAATAAACCTCTCCTTTGTTAAGTTGTAGCTATTGGTTATTTTGTCCCAGTAAAAGAAGTGATTAGTAAAAAAAAACAAAAAACCCCAAAATTTTATACAGTAATTTGCCAGGGCCAGAGCCACTAAGTAGCCCAGACTGGCCTCAAACTCATGGCTATCCTCTTGCCTCAACCTCCTAAGCACTGGATTTAAAGGATGCACCACCAAACCCAGCTGCATACTGGTTTTTAGCAAGTTCATAATTATGTACTCATCACCAATTTTAGGATAGTCTCATTATCTTTTTTTTTTTTTTTTTTTGGTCTTTTTCATTTTTATCAGTACCGGGGATCGAACTCACGACTGCCTGCTTGCAAGGCAGGTACTTATGCTGCTGAGCTAAACCTCCAGCCCCTGTCTCATTATCTTTCAAAGAAACCTGGCATCTTTCAGTCATCACCCACCTGTTCTCCCATCACTTTCCTGCTCCCAGTCCTAAACAAGAGCTAATCTACTTGGTAGATTTTCCTGTGCTGGCCATTTCATATGAACAGAATCCTAGAGTGTTTATATTGTTTTGGTTTTTTAACACAGGGTTTTACTGTGTTGTTCAGGTTGAGTTCAAACATGCACTGATCCTTCTGCCCCTGCCTCCCAATTGCTGAGATTACAGGTGTAAACCATCACACCAGTGTTTTAATGTGTGCAATTTCTTTTACTTAGCATGTTTTTCAAGTTCATCCATATCATAGCATGCATCAATGTCCATTCCTGTTTAGGACTGAAATATATATATTATGCATAAATGCGTTGTTTTTTGAGACAGTATCACTGTGTTGCCCAACCTACTCATTGTAGGCTTTAGAGTGGGAGCCCTGGCCAGAAGTAAATGATTAAACTGTTACAACAAAAGCACAGAGGTTCTACAAGGAGTGGTTTAAATTATGGGGCAAAAGCACACAAACAGGAAAAAGGCATGCAATGTAGGCTCCATGAGAAAAGGCCATGGGGCAAAAAGCCCTGTGAGAACCAAATGGTTGGCTAAACAAATTTAGATTGTGCATATTGTCTGCCATTTGTGCTTCCCCTTTCCCCAAGAAAAACTACTTAGCCTTGATAGTGCCTGGACCTAACTTTTTCTCCTCCACTGATAACATAAATAAGATTATGTCGAGTTCTCAGCTTGGTGGCTTTTTTCTCCCAGTCTAATGACTGCTCTGATGAAAAATAGCCCCTCTCCCCTCTACATGACTGAACTGTCTCCTGGTAATCATCTTCCACACTGCCTGAGGTCACATACTGCAACACTCAAGTTATCTTTGCACCTTAGCCTTCCCAAAAGTAGCTGGGACTAAATATTGTTATGGATATATTGCACTGTAATCCATCAATCAGCTGTTAAGACATTTGGGTTGTCTCATTTTGGCTACTGTAATGCTGTTTTAAACATCTTATATACTGTTTACCAGTTCTGGGCAATAGGTGTATCACTGAGCTCCACCATACACCTCTGTACTCAGGTTTTTACGTGCTTTCACTTATGTAATTGAATTGCTGGGTCATACAGTTAAGTGTTCACATTTGCAGGCCAGTGCTAAGATGTCTGCAACATTTCAGCACCCTCCCGATTTGTCTTTGCTGCCATTTGACTTTAAATTTTCTATGTATTTCTCTGGTGACCAATAATGCCTAACTTTTCATACCACTTACTTCTTGTGTTATCTTGGGAAAATACCCAATTACTCTAGTTTTCAGGTATCAGGCCATTTGGGTGTGTACGGGAATACTGCCCAGGCTGGCCTGATTTGGAATCCTGCTTCAGCCTCCATCGTGCTGGGACTTCAGCTATGTGCCACTACACCCGACTTCTTTTTCTGAAAGGTACTTCTATGGAGCACTCCTAATTCTGGTAAACCTGTTTCTTGTTTTTCACAGGTTAAGAATCCTCTGCCAGACTCAAAAACCTAAGTTTTTAAAATTTTTGTTTAGGGCTGGGGTTTTAGCTCAGTGGCACAGCACCTGCCTGCCAAGCACAAGGTCCTGAGTTCAACTGCCACCCACTCCTCAAATTTTTCTTTTTGTGCATAGCATAGGGCCTAATCTGTTGTCCCACCACTTTATCAAAAACTATTCCTTTTCCACTGGCTGATTTTTTGTCTGCTGAGAACTAGTTGACCACTAACATGCGTTAATTTTGGTCTTTTGTATGTTTCACTCATCTATGTCAATCTTTGTAATTTTGAAATCAAGGAATCCTACTTTTACATTTTATTGTTTCTCACAATTTTGTGGGTTTTTTTTTTTTTTTTTTTTGAGACAGGGCCTTATTATGTAGTTTAGTCATAATAATCTCCAGGTCTCAGCCTTGTAAGGCCTGAAATTACAGGTGTGCACCACTATGTCCAACATTCTATCATGCTTGCAATCTAATCAAGGAGCGATATGTGCTTTGAAAACTGCTAAAATAATGACACAGTAATCTTAGGAATTATAAAGACAATTTTAAAATATTGGTGGCAAAACTGGCACTCTGAGGATGATGTTCAGAGTAGAGTGCCAGTTTAGCAAGTGCAAGCCTATGTATCAATCTCCAGCACCATCCAGGGGGTGGGGAGAAGATAAACCAAACAATCTTTGTTACCTAGAATGAAGTTGAAGACTTATCATGAATGACAGAAAAGAGGCCTACTTAAGAGACAAACAGATTTTAAAATGTTTTTATTAAAGGCAAATAAGCTCTTCACTGCTCTTTGTACTCTTCCTTTTCTGGTTTCCTTGACACAGCTCACCGACTCCTGCCAAATAAAGGTAAAATTAATCCCAATGATCTAAAAATCAAAGAGGATCACACCAAGTTCTCAAACATAATGTTGCAAGCAGAAAGTAACCCCCAACGGGAGCAACAACAAGAATAACTCAACTTACCCAGACACCTCTGTCAGTTTAACAACTTGGGGCTTTCCTTCTTTGCTCATTCTGAGTTGATGTCTTGAGAATAAATTATCATATCCACCTATAGTTAAAAATATTTCATTAAAAATAACATTTCAGCCAGGTGTGATCACACGTCTGGAATCTCAGCACTAAGATGGCTGAAGCAGGACTGCTGGGAGTCTGAGGCCAGCATGAATAACCAACATAAGATCCTGTTTCAAGGACAAAATGAAAAGTAACATTCCACCCAGTATGGAAATGGACACCTGTAATCCCAGCACCCAGGAGGCTGAGGCAAGAAGAGCACTGCCTCAAGTTTCAGGCCATCCTCAACTACATACAGACAAGACCCTGTCTCAAAAATGAGAACAACAAAAAAATCAACATTAAGTAGTGTTCATTTTATTCTGATATTGCAGGAGCCAAACTCTGCACATCATTTCAATCAAAATTTATTTTCTGCTGACTTATGCCACATCAAAAATATGTATATTCTACATTTCCTCCCATGTACTTAAAAGGAATTTTTTCACCTCCTAAAGAATATGATGGCGATTTTGTTAAATGGGCCTAAAACCAAATTTAAATAAAAGTGCAGTATTTCTCCAGTTGAAGTTCTCTTTTCTGTTACATAATCATGCATTTTTTGTGAATTGTTATTTTTATAATAAACGTTTTACTTTCCCTCACAATTATTTTTCCTTCACTGCTAGAAATCAGGCCCAGAGGCTCTTGCATGGGAGGAAGTACTCGATCCCATCCTCATTGAGCTATACCCCTAACCCCCACACTGCTGTTTTTCTTTTTTTATTTTGACAATATACATATGTTGTATCTTTCAGTTTCTCACAATATTGGTCCTCACAACTTTTAAGAATAGAAGATTATCATATTAGCAATCAAATTATTTTTGCCTCTCAATAAAAGATACCAAGTCCCAAATCCACTAGATGTTAGAATTTCTAAGGACACTTACTTCAAGCGAATTGGCACTCCAACATCAGCCAACATCAATCATTCGTACCTAAAGAATAATATAAAAAAGTTAATATAAGACAAAGGTTTAAGACAAAGGTTTGAAAATGCTAGTTAACTTTAAAGAGTAAAATTCCAGAGACAAAAAGATTGGGATAAGTTACAGCATAAAAAAATAGAAAGAAACTTCATGGGTGGGGGGGAATCTAAAATTATTCTAAGTAGACTCTAGAATTAGAATGAAAATTTTATCTTCCTTAAAATGCAAAAGCCTAACTCCTACTTTCACCAGTCTGAGCACAATGAAGTTTTGACTGCAACCCAAAATATACTATCCCTTATGTGAAGGTATGTGACAACGTTTACCTCACCCAAAGGAGTTTTTATTTATCAGCTCTCCTCATACAAAGTCCATACCCTGCTCACTCATTCAGATAAGTCTTCCATTTTCGGTGGGCTAACCACCTTCTGCTTCAGCAGGAGTTCCTCCCACAGTCCTTTTACCCTTTTCCCACAGTACACACACTGCAGCTATTGCCCTGCAATCCTAGTGTATTGCCTCACACTTTCCCTTTCAAGTCCTCAGTTTTAAGTTAGGGCAAGAAAGCTATGCCTTACTGAGAATCACAGCAAGGAACCCAAGTCTTTCTGAGGGAGAAAGACATTCACCTTCACTACATACCTAGCAGGGCCACAGTGCACAGAAAAATTCAGGTCACCTTAAATCAAGTTCCCCATATTTCTTCTTCCCTGTAACATTACTGCCACAGCTACATGAAATAGAATTCCCTGTTGCACATGTACCATCCATAAGGGATACTATATTGTTTTGCGTTCTTTTCCCCATTCTCCAGATTATTCTTACTCTGTTCTACGTCCAGCCCCTTTTTCACCCTCAAAAAGTAAAAAACAAAAACGTTTCAGCACTGGTGTTCAAATGCAACTTTTGTTTGGTTTATCACCAACTGTGAGATGTTCACAGTCTTAAAAATTGCCAATCATTATCTAGCAGCAATGACAGATGATTAGAAACAGTCAAATCCTCAATTCTTTCCCTAATAGGCAGCCATTTGAAAACTGCACTAGCTGACAGCACTGAAACATGATCAGCTAAAGCCAAAACCAAGTGAAGGCCCAAAACAAACACCCCATCTTTCTAAAACCTGTCCAAAATCATTGAGGAAAAAGCAGAAAATTGCAGGACTGTGGATCTTGTCACTGCAGCTGACAATGATTAACAATAGGAAACATGCAACCCCCATTAAGGTTAAAAAGTCCAAAACTAGTCACACGCATCTCTATTAAGGAAAGTGAGACTGTTATGCATTTTTTTGTGCAGATTTGCAACCTTACATGAAGAGTACCCACTGCATTTCTTTCATCTTTCAGAAAGCACCGGTATCTGTTCCAAGGGCCTAACAGTACGAAATACATTCTGACATCACACTTCTGAACTCAGACTCTTCCCATTGAAAAGAATTTTGGTTGGTAGAAAGGTTATGAAATACAATGCAAGCACCTCAGTATATATCATGATTACTGAAACCCACTTAATTCCCAGCTTTTTAACGCCACTGCTCTACGAGTCACAATTTATAGCTACATAAAATTTTAACTATTGATTCAAATAGCTTCTCATTCTGAAAGGCAATAACCTAATCTTGAGGTAAAAGCAGAACAAAGCAGAATTTAACTCCCACCCCAATGATGTTCTTTATACATTATACCAAGTACATTCCCTAGAAACTGTCACTATTGACTGTTAAGAAATAAATCTGAGCTTTCATTTCTGAATCACTAAACCACGGCAGCAAGCACTGACTGCCGATTTAAGATTATGACACTGCAAAGTTCCCATCAGGGTTCTATGCAATTTAGTGATACTCATATCATTAACAGTGATCACTGTTTGATCTGCATTATGTTAATATGAAGCTAAACTCATCACCATTGACTCTTTGGAGAGTAAGTTATTCACCTGAATGGATTACATATTTGAATAGGAATGTGTCCCCACCTTGTGACCTGCTTACCAAAGAGTAAGCCATTTCTTAAAGAGAATGGAAGAAAATTCTGAGTCATGAAAATTTCACTGGCATTTATGCAAGGTAAACCAACCTTTTTATTACAGAGCAGAAAGCATTAGAACTAAAAGCTGTTTCTCATGCATGCTAACTAAAAACCACCTCAGAGACCAAAGTTAAGTTGAATTGAGGTCTGAAAGTCAATGCAAAGCTTTTTCTAAAGCAACAGAGAAGATGCTTTTTAGAAGACTTACGTTTTTCTTGTCATTAAACATTTTGGACTGTAACATCAAACCCCTAAGGCTAAGAGAACAAAGTTCAAAAAACTGCTCTGAACAAATGCAGTCATTCTACAGAATGCGACGAAGTCTTATAACTGGGAATGATTCCAACATGTAATCAAGTGTAAGCAAGTCAATGTTTCATACCATTTTCCCCAGGTTAGAGTATAAACATTTTGAAACAAGTTATAACCTGAACTATTCACATCAGATTCCCATCTAAACCCATTAGTAGTAACAAAGGTGTCCATTCCCATAAAGCACATGTTTGAAAAAATCTCCAATCACATTACAAAAAAAAAAAAAAAACCTGCAGTTTTACTCTTAATTCACTCAATTTACAGAATTGTTACCAAGATTGCATAATGAAATTATTAATACTGCTGACCTGTAGGCAGATCAGTTTGCTACCACAGAGACTAATTGTCACATGCTATACAGTCCGTACTAAGGTGCTAGGAGCACCCTCATTTCCAAGTATGGTTTGGTTCCCTCACCCCCACGCCACTAGTATTCCAAGTTATCCTCAGTTACAATGCAACTAAAGAAAACCACACAACTGAGTCAGATATGCCAAAGAATCAGAAGTTTGCACTTTTTATCTGAGAACTACAAGAGCACTGAGTTCTACCTAATGAATTACAATTCTAACCCCAGACCCACGCAGTTTTGATGTAAACTAACTTTACATACAAGTGTTAGGTGCTGCACTGTAATTTCATTGTCAGAAATGTGATGTCAGAATGCCCACGGATAAAAGTACATAGCAAGTCACCAAGTTAGATTATATTGCTTGTTACCTACCTGTATGCAGTCGGCAATGAGAATCTTGGAGCAAGCAGGAATACTACATCCGGGTCCTAATGTCCATTGCCATTTGCGGTACTACGTTCCTCACAGTTACGCACTGCAGAAATGCTGGCTAAATGCAGTTATGTAGCAGGCCACTACTTTAATAGTGCATAATTGCAGTCCAAGAACACCGCAAAACATTCTGCCACAACTTGGTGGCTTGCCCAAGCCAAATATCTAAGTTTTTACCTGCCATTCATATGCCACTTTTAAGAATTGCACAGGCGTAACATTACAATTTCCCAAATCATTACATGTTTATATTAGTGGTATAAAGACATCTATATATAGAGTGGTGGGGTTTATCATACCTCTTAAAGAAGCTTAATGTTCTAGGGAAAAAGGATTATGGTTTTACTAAGTAATCCGAGCCAATGGGTTAAGCTTATAATATTCCTATTAAACACAATGGTATCTTAAGAGAATGCAATTTTTAAAGATTAGGAAAGTTTTTAAAATGAGTGTTCCTCTGAAACAGAGAAAAGTGAAGAGGAGGAAACAGGGGCAGGTGGTCTCTTAAGCGAAGAAAAAAAAATGGCTAAAATACTTCAATATTATCTTCCCTCTCCCACCCCAAGTTTCATTGTCAACTTTTAGAAAACGTTATTTAAATTCCCATAGGCTAAAAACTGTTACGTATATGTATTGTAAGACTTACTGCAAGTCTACAAGTAGCTTACAACCTTGGTATACTGCTCTTTTAGTGATCAAAGTCAAATGTCAGTTGAAACTAAGCAACATTATTTGCTAAACAAAGTTTAGCTCTCTACAGCCCACAGAAGGCTATCAAAGCCACAACTTTCAGGAGATTATCCATTAGCATCCTTCACCACTCTTCAAAGGTACAGTACTACCAAAAGCTTATTTTAGGGGTCTGTGCCAGCATCCCTTATAAAGAAAGGCATGTAATCTGAAAAATAAACTGAAACATTAATTTTATAGGCAGATTTTCCCATTTCCCCTCCAGCCCCCACCCACATACATTCACAAGTTCTCCCCTGGTGGGTGTCCCATGAACACCCCTAATTCTCTTATCATTCTTAAAGAGTTCCTATTGAACAGTTCAACCAAATTGTAGTAAGACTCCCTTGAGACTCTTGTTCCCATACAGAAAAACCTCGTATTACCAATTCACATAACCTGGGGCAAAACTTCCTCATTGGTATAATTATAGAAAAACTACTTATTTCCAAATGTGAATGGAAACGAGCACATTTTCTAAGGAGATTCTCTTCCTTAATTAGCACACCATGTACCTACCTATCATACAACCAGAATTTGGTGACATGCTTTTATATTCCACTAATGTTTCCCTTTAAAATACTCTCATTTCCTATGAAGAAAGTACTAAATAGGTCTCCTTGTGTACTTAGACACAATACTAAACTTCACAATGTAAATGAAAGTTTCATTTATAATTTTTCTTTTGCCAATTAGCACCAAGAACGAAGGTGAAAAGGATGAAGACATTCCATAATCCAATGTATAATGCTCAGACTTGAATGGAAACATAACTAAGAACAAAGCCAAACCATTCAATTTCTTTAGCTTCTGTTAGGAAGTTGTCCCTCTAACATTTACACGGGGAAATGAAGCTCCCATTGTACAGACAACAGTAACACTCTGATATTGAATTATAAAGTCTCGTGTTCTAATGGAAGGAGATTCAATGAAGTTGACAATTAACTGACAACACCATCGAAACATCCCAAGCTATATGGTTTGAGAAATGGGTGTTTACACATTATGCAACATGAGCAGCTCTTCAGATTTAGGCTACCCCCAACCCAAAAAAAGTAGAAACAGGAATAATAGTCCTGGCAACTGTGTGTTGACAGTCACCACTAGGTCTAAGAACCTAAAGATTTTTGTAGTCCTATGGATTTCGCCCAAGAGAAGTAGCACGGAGATATAAAGTTAATAGAATAAAAGTATAGAGGTAAATCTACTTTTTAAAAGTAACTAGATCTTACTTCCAAATTGAATTTTTTAGACTAAATTCCATCATCATAAATTACTTTGAAGTAATACATGTAAAGGCTTTATGTTTAACAATCTTTAATTCAAATGTAGAAGTTCAATACAAGCCATTTGTAGGGCTTGGGATTTTGTTCTTTTAAAAACAAGAATAGGGAAATGTAACAAAATTGTCTTTCCACTGTTCAAAAACTTTAAGGAAAGGAAAGATCATAGTGCCATAAAGGATGCATTTAACCAAACCCACTTTCTCCCCCTACCCATCTTACACCCAACTCCACAATCTTAATACATATTCCTGAATGAAGATTTACAGTTCAGCTTTGCTTACATACCATTTAAAAAATACTTAGCACCGGCTTGCTTCCTATAATGCCAAACAAATCATGAACTACTTCAATATGTATTTCTTTTTTAAAACAATAGAAAGCAATACTTAGCCTCCAGATACATTTCCCAGAAATGGCATATGCCATTCAAAGGCCTAAACACGCTCATGCTGTCAAAGTGGAATATCTAGCCTAATGTGCATTGAAGCATGAATGGCAAAGTTGAAGATCAGTATTAACTATTTCTTCTATTTATTTGAAGCACAGTAAAAAAAAAAAAAAAAAAATTGGTACACTGGGAATTCAGTGGCACAAGGTACACTGCCATTAACTTGAGGACATTATACAGTTTTTAAAAAAAAAAGGAAATAAAAATGAAAACTTTCTTCTCCTGTTTCGAACACTGCATTACATAATTTTACCTGCCCAAACAGACCATTTACAAATAATTAGGTCAGTAAACTGCTAACATCCATAAAAAGATAGCTTTCTTACTAAAATGCAAGAATTTAAAAGTGGTATCTAAACAAAAGACAAAAACAAACTGGAATGAAAGCCTAGATATCACATCTAAAATCGGGGTTTTTTGTTTGGGCCTTCATACTCTTCTCTCCCTCTACCATATCCTGCTGGAGTTCCAGGGCCCATTCCTCTAGGACCTTGGCCACCCACAGGCCCCGCACCTCCCTGCCCAAAGCGCTCAGTACGCTATTGGAACAGTAATAACAGTTCATTATATGTAGTTGATGTCCATGTGTGTTAAGTAAATATTTTAGAAGGTTCCGTAGTCAACGTTCGTCGATACAATCACCAATGAGTCGATCCACAGGTACCGGGAACATAGAAAGGAAAAAAGGGTAATTTGAAAATTAGTTTACGATAATACATGCCTTCTGGTATGTTCCCACTTGAGCCATTCTCATACACCTGTTTCAAAGAATAGATCTTCCCTGCAGTGCTAAAAAATTTAAGAATTAGTGCAGATGTGAAAATCCATTCCAAAATGAGTTCTAAAAAATTTCACATCAGATTAATCCAGTGGAAAGCTTGCAAACTCACTTTCAAGGTCTGAACAGAAAATTTAAACTCCAAGTAAGCCTAATAAGCCTAACCCACAGTCAATTCACTAAATGAAATGACAAAGACCTACTCACCAGTTAGTGGCATGTGCTGCGTAAGAAACCTTGTGCTTTTCAAGATCTTAAAGACACATCTGCTAAGTTGCAGAAAAATCTTAAAAAGGTTGAAAGTTTTAATAAAATGCTACCAGACTACAAAAACAAAAAGCATTAAATAAAAACTAACAGATTTCGTCATTTAAGCGCACAATAGCTTGATTAAAAACATGTGTTGCCATTTTCTCACAGGTATACTACCTTCAAAGCCATCACTATAAAAACCAGACACAATTATGCGCTCACAGTACTATTCTACATTGTTGCAAAGTGACCAAACGGCCCACCTGTGTAACAGCCCAGTTTTTCCCTAAGCCTTTGAAAAGGAAACTGACACTTTGCTATGTGCTATGGTCCCATGTTTTATACATCTCCTGAAACAGCACTGACATCAAACAACAATGGCTGCAATAAAGCAGTCCATGTCTCCCTTAATCCATGTAGTTTCAGGTACGTTGACTCTAATTAGAAACATTATGTACCCAAACAAAATCCCTAAAGGTATATAGACAGCAGCCTATGCTCTTCTTAAATTCCATTTAAAATAGCCCAATTACCGAAAGTACTATTCCAGCGGGAAAAATACTAAAATGGCAGCAGTGTTTAATTGTTCCTATATGTAATTTCTCACTACTTTTTTTTAAAAAACACAAAACAGTTGAGGATTACTTCAGAAGACAACCTCAATCCTTTAGAAAAATCTTAGAAACTACCTGGCTTTATGCATTGTACTTTATATATATCTCAGATTAAAAAGGAAAAGTTGAGGGTGTTTCTGGAATTTTAGTGGAGAACTCAGTGATTATCTAGAACATGATGATCCTCAACTATGGCAAGCTGTCAAACTTGTGTTTATGAATTTGATATTAACAATCTATATGAAGCATGTAAGCCAAAATGTTACCCAAGTACTTTAATAACTCAATTCCATGACAGCTAATAGTGAATTTAACCCATCCATTCTAATTCTCACTTGATCTTGGCCAAAAGGCCAAAATGTGGTATCTAACTTTACTCCTCAAAAAGTCATACAGTGATTTTAAATCATTAGGTCTCATACTAGTCCTTAAAGTTTCTGGTTACAAAATAAATATTGTGAGCTACACACAAAGCTTTGTCAAAGCCTATAGACAAATTAATCCGATTCAATTCAGCTGAGAAAACGCACTCTCTAAAATTTCTAAACGCACCCACCAAAATTCAGTCCTAAGGATTTGTAAAGCCCTGATGCAACCACTCATACCAATTCACTATGATTGTTCTAAAGCACCTGACAGGCTGTCTATACAGCTAAAACATTTATACCCTCAAGAAGGTTCAAATCAAATGCACACCATTAGTATGCTTAACATTATTGACTTGTTTCTCTAGGAAATAGAGATGCCAGTTTATTTCGGGTATACCTACAGACAGGCCCAACAGGTGAAAAAACGACGAGTCAAAACACTAAACAATTCCCTTTTCATGGCACAGAAGCCACACCAAATATAGGTCAAAGTCCTACATATCACTAAAGCATACCTAAAGCTACAAACTGCAAGTCTGGTTCCTACTTATGGCAAATACCAGCTTAATGAATGACTTTGCCATGTGATTACTCACTTGGGTATAGAATAAACATATGCATTATCTACTTCCCAGAATTTGGATTTGCCATGCACTAGAGTTCAAAAGTGCACAAGCAACACAATGAAAACACCTGTATCTACTTATTGCCAAAGAAAATTCCACTTATTACTAACAGCATCAATTCCTCATTGGCAATCTTATCTCTTTCGGTTGCCACACTGATTTCTTCTACGTTGCCAAAGTTTTCCTCAATATCACGTATTACATATATAGGCAGAACTAAAAGGTCCAGTCACCTACTTTAAAACAAAACGGGGAAGGAAAAAAAAAACCACACATGTAAAGTCACGAAAATGAGAGCTTCCTTTGTACTACGTCCCATAGGATACATTACCATGTCACTTCCCATCATGGAACCACTCATGGTTGCTGGTGGAACTCCGGGATTAGCTTCATAACCTATGCCACCACCACCACCTAGAGGTGGAAATTTCTGGCCTCCTGAACCATATGGATCTAGGAAACAAAGATGATGGTTACAACTACTCTCTAGAGAGAATACTGCCCTCTAATGATATTGTTAATTTATATCCATAACTTACCTCCCATGTTCATTGCTCCTCCACCACCCATTCTCATGTCTCTTTCTCTCTGAAAGAAAATAATTTCATTCATCACTTACTCTACAGTCATACCAAGCATTCCTTCTCCTGAGTGCTGGGATTACAGGTATGTCTACCACACCAGCAACACCAAGCCTTCCTGAGTAACAAGAAAATGTGAGGTGCAAAGGTATTTTTTCTACTGACTATATAACTTGGCCTGCAAGCTCAGCACTGAGGACAATGAAGCAGGATGACTCTGAGAGTTTGCGGCCAGGTTGGGCTACATTTTAAATTCAAGCCTCAACTGGATGGCAGAGCTAGATCCTGTCTCAAAACACATAGAATTATTGTTTTGAAAACTTGCGAGACTCAATTATCAGAAGATCTGTATGTACATATGGTGGTACACATATTTAATTCAACACCTGGGAGGCTGAGAGCAGCAGGATCCCAAATTTGAGCTCAGCCCAGGCAACTAAGAGATCCTGTCTCAAAATAAAAGGTCAGAGATCTAACTCAGTGCAAAAGTGCTGGGTGTGGGGGCTGGGGATTTAGCTCAGCTGCCTAAGTGCCTGCCTTGCAAGCAGGCAGTGGTGAGTTCGATCCCCGGCACCGATAAAAAGGAAAAAGACAAAAAAAAAAAAAAAAAAAAAAAAAAAAACGAGAGAAAGTGCTGGGTGTAATTGCCAGTACTAGGGTAAAAAATGACCCGTGAAATACTTTCCAATCCAATTGCTTTGACCCATACAAGGAGTTAAAAAAATGAGAACTCATGGCAAACATAAATACACACCACTATACCAGGAGATAATTTTTTAACATAACTTGAGTAAACTTTTATTCTAGGTACCTACAAACGTCTATACAGAACTCAGATTGTAGTTAATACTAGACTTACTGGGTCCATGTAGCCCATTCGGCTGTAACTCTCCTCTCTTTGGCGTCTCATCTGTTCTTCCATCTCACGTTGACGAATCATCATCTCTTCCTCCCTTCTACGTCGTTCCTCCTCTTGCCTGGAAATGTTCACCAGGCATGTAAATAAACCAACCCACATCTCTTTAAAGATCAATTATAAAAAGCTCACAGTTTGCCTGTTACCAGTTAGCAAGTCCAGGTTACAGCAAAAAACACAAAGGCCTAGATTAGCCTGAGTCTAGAAATACAGCAATAGTAACATGCTGGCAAAGAAAAAAAAACTAGCTTTATTAACAAATACAAGATCAATTTTAGAGCATGTACAAAGCCAATGCTACCCAATTACTTAAGCTCTCTAGGTTCACCTGATTTACACCTGGGAAAGTTACTGAATCTTGTCTAAATGTCAGAACTTTAGTGTAGAAGTGAAAAGTTACCTCAATTGCATTTCTTTGCGTTTCTGCATTTCTTGATTGTGAAGTTCCTCCATACGTCTTAATTCTTCCTGGCGTCTCATCAAATCTGATTGTTACAAAATGTTTTACATTCACATTACTAAGGTTCTGATGATCTTCAAAAGTAACTGATACTATCAGTAAAACTTATGGACTATCTTACCTTGGCGTAAAAGATTTGCCTGATGCTCATGATAGGCATCTTCCATTTCACTTTCCAATTTGTCTTTTGCATCCTTCATGTTTTTTTCAACTTGTTCCCTTTGCTGTTTCTCCATTTCATCCAATGACTTCCATCGCTGAGAATATTCATACTCAAAGGTGCCATGCTGAGCAAAACGAGGTGGTGTTTCCCTCTCCCTGACAACACACAAAATTTAAACATGAATCAATTTGTAGATGCTTTAAGCAATACTACCTCATTTGTTTTCAAAAAATTTGGTCTTGAGCTAAGAATGCGCTTCAGTGGTAGAGCAATAGCGCCTAATGGTTAGCAGGCGGGATTACCTCCCAGGCACAAGGCCTGGGTTTGATCCCCAAAACTGTGGAAACATCAAGCAGGGTTTTCCCTTGCCTAGCACTTGAATACGAATAAAAATGACCTTGGTGCACAAAACCAATACTACCAAAACAATACTGTAACAAAAACTAAAACATTTTCAGCATGGTACCAGATTATTCCTTTTAGAACAAAACATGCACTGACAACTTTGCTGGATACTGCTTATTAGTCCCTTCAAACTCACTGCATACTTCTGCACCCCTTACTTTTTCCTCTCCTGTTCTTGCTACTCATTCTAACAAATAACAAACACAGTGGTTATTTATCCAAACGGCATCCAACTTAGTATGGACTAATAAATCACTACATATTTTATTTTAGAAAAAGACAAAAAAGCCGGGTGTGGTGGCTCAGGCCTGTAATCCCAGCACTCGGGAGGATGAGGCAGGAGGATCCATGTGAGTTTGAGACCATCCTGGGCCACAAAGTGAGCTCATGGCCAGCATGTACTACATAGAGACCCTGTAGCCTAAACTGGCCTCAAACTCATGGCGATCATCAGCCTCCTCAGTGCTAGGATTACAGGCATCAGCCAACTATGCCCAGCTCACCTTGTTTTCCTCTAGCTAACTGCCTAGAAAATGCTCGTCACACACACAAAAAAACAGTTCAACAACAGATTCAAAATTTAACTTTCAGCAAGCTCTTTTACATTTTATTTATTTATTGGGGGAGGGGACAAAACCTTGTTATACTTAGTTCAGACCAGCCTTGAACTGTAGCCACAACCTTCCAAGGGCTGGGATCACAGAAGTGCATCAATGCACCTGACTCTTTCACACTTAACCACCTAATAGTCAACCTGAGCAGTTGCTTTAGCAGGTGTCATTTCAATCAGTTACTGTCTTAAATAAACTGTCCTCTGTATTCCTATGTTATAAAGATGAACAAAAATATGTGACTTTGGGTCATCCTGTATTTAAACAATTAGACTAGTACAAGTGAAGTACTGCCAAAAAATTCAATCAATCTTACTTTTGATACATTGGATTCTTCTGGGCAAGTTTTTCAGGAAGACCATCTTCATCATCCAATTGTTCAAGAGGTTCCACAATGACTGGCCTAGGCGTCCTGAGAAGAAAAATGTTTTCATCTTAACTTTATTCTAGCCTTTACTGCAATATCCTCAGTTACCAAAAACAGTATTAGAATAAAGACAACTTACGTTGTCAGTAGAAAAACACCTTCACTGCATCTTTCAAATGCTTTCCTTGCTGCTGGTTTAGAAGCAAATTCAACTATGCCCTTCCCTGTAGATCTTCCACGATCATCCACAATTACAACAGCCCTTTCAATAGGACCAAACTGGCTAAAGGCTTCTTCCAACAGTTCATTGGAAACATAAGGTGAAAGATTACGAACAGACAGGGCAGCAGCATGTGTAGCAAAACGAACTCGCAGCTGTCTACCCCTCATGGGTGTGTCATCAAGTTCAGCTTTGGCAATTTCAGCCAAGGCTCTAGACTCCTGTAAATAAGAGATACTTACGTTAAAGGTGACAAAATTGGCTAAGGGTCACTTCCCCCAAATTGTCATAAGCCTTATTCCTATTCCCTCCAGGTCAGTTTAAGCATCACATGCAGGCAGGCAGTCCATCGCTGACACCAACCACGAAGGGTAAATATTCTACCAATCCCCACCCTGTACCAATAATTACACAATCCAACGGGAGTATTATTTTTAAGTCTGAAATCTTTGACAATTGCACTTACAAGCTTAATAAATCCGAATCCTTTGCCTTTATTGATAAAAACCTCTCCCGGCTCTCCATATTTAGCAAACAGTCTTTTAAATTCATCCTCCGTGATATCCGCAGGTAGATTCCCAACAAATAACCGGCAACGCTGAGTATAAGTTTTCTCTCCTGGCCTCCTCAACAGAGATAAGTTGGCTTTAAACCCCTAATAGAAAAGGGAGGAATTCAAACACCAGTAACTTCCATTAGTAAAATTCAAACGCCAGTAACTTCTATTAGTAAAATACAAATCCTCACAATTAATTTTTGCTTTTCCCGAACTGCACAAATTTACCAATGGCTGTTCTGCTCCGTTTAAAGTAAAAATCAAATTTTACTCCATTTGTGATACTTCCAAAATCAATCCTCAAACACCTGGCATGCTCTTAATAGTAGACACACACCTTCCCGTCCACAAACTACGACTCATCACGAACCGTAAGCCACATAAGCTATGCCGAAGCATCGTTCACAAAAAACAATCTCGGGGCAGGGAATGCAGCTCGGTGGCGCAGCGCCTGTTTGGCAAGCGCGCGGCCCTGAGATCGAATCCTGGGGCCTCCAGAAGTAAACACAAAAACACCAAAACACTGAATGTTAGCAGACAGACACCGCAAGCGCCTGCTCCCCCTAAACCGTGTTTCGGGTCTGCAGAACTCCGGCGTCCAGGCCCAGAGCTCCCGCCCCTCCCTCCCCCGCACGCGCAGGCGCCCTCCCGTCCGCCGACAAAATGGAGGCCGCGGCGCGGCGCGGGCGGAGGGCGCCGCCATCTTAGGGAAGCCGACGCGCCGC
The DNA here is from genome assembly GCF_034190915.1 of Cavia porcellus. Classification (NCBI taxonomy): domain Eukaryota; kingdom Metazoa; phylum Chordata; class Mammalia; order Rodentia; family Caviidae; genus Cavia; species Cavia porcellus. Next base: position 27,529,970 of record NW_026947508.1, read on the forward strand.
TCCCGGACTCACCTCTGAGTCGGAGATCTTCTCTTCGCTGCGGCCGCCGGGGCCGCCAGGCGGGGGTCCCTGGTGGTGCTGCTGGTGGTAGGGCGGGTGATGCTGGCGGCCCCCGCGGGGCTCGCCACCGCCTCGGTGCGGTGGCTTCGGGTGCCCGCCGGGCGCGCCGAGGCCCGGGCCGCCACCGGGCTTTGGCCCGCCGGGCATCTTCCCGCCCTTAGGGCCGCCGGGACCTGGACCTGGCTTCGGTCCGGGGCCGGGCACGGGGACGCCAGCAGGGGGAGGAGGCGGGCCCCCGGGCTGGGGGGGAGTGGTCGGGACCCCGCTGGTCGGCGGCGTAGGCGGCGGCGCCCCGGGTGGGGCCGAGGTGACAACGGGCGGTGGGGTCGGCGTGGGGCCCGGACCAGGTGGTGCCCCGGAGGTCGGTGGGGTGGCGGGCGGGGCCGGGCCGGCGGCCGGCGGCGCGCTGCCCACTCCGGGAGCCGGGCCGGGCCCCTGAGGAACGACAGGCTTTGACGATTCCTGCGGCGGCTGCGGCGGCTGGTGCGGCGGCGGCTGTGGATGCGGCGGAGGTTGCTGGTGTGGTGGGGGCTGTTGCGGCGGGGGCTGCTGCGGCTGCTGCGGTGGAGGCTGCTGCGGCTGCTGGTGTGGAGGCGGCGGCGGGATCGGAGGTTTGGGGCCGCCCGGGCCCGGGCCCATGGGGCCGCGGTTCTGATTCAGGCCCATGCCGGGCGGCGGAGAGCGGAAATCATGGAGGCCGCCTCGGCCACCGCCTCCTCCGCGTCTGTGGAAGCCGCCACCGCCACCGCCACGACTCCGAAACCGATCCCGAGACATGTCCGTAGTCAAGGGGCGGTCGAGGCAGAAGCGAAGAAGACGTTCAGGGAACGTGGAGGCCACCTTGCTTCGCACAAAATGGCGGATGACACAGGCGGCGCGCCGCCTTTGTCCTCTGCTTATATAGGCCAACCTGGTATGGCACCACCCATACATCGATCGACAGCTCCAACAGCCAATTGTAAGAGAGGTACTTGATGACACAAAGTTACAAACGGAAAATCTCTCCTATTGGCTGAGGGTTGAGAGGCGGGAGGCACCCTGAGGCTGAGGTTTCCAGTTGGCAAATGAGCGGAAAAGTCGTAGGCTAAATGTCACTGTGATTTGCTAGCAGAAATTTGAATGAACATGCCAAGACAATTTTCCGGTGAAAGCAGATAACAGAGGGCTCTATCAGCTCTTGGGGAGAGGAGTTGGAGGTCTCTTGCTTGATTTCCTCTATAAGCTTTTTTTCCCCAGAAAAACAGATTTTACCTTGTTTAAAGTTATAAACTGAGTTCCTGCTATCTTTCCTGTTCCGTGCAGGGCCAATGAAATTAAAACTGTAGTAATTTCAAACACAATGTTGCTGCTTTGTATCCCCATAAGAATACATTTGCTGAGGTATAAACTTTATAGTAGGCTTGAGTGGGTGGGTACACCCTATTCAAAAAGAAAAGAGCCTTCAGTTGTCTCTGTACATAAATGATTTACAAATACAAATCACAGGAAGAGGTGGTTTGGGGAATTTAGCAAGACCTCTTCTGAAAATTAAAAAAAAAAAAAATTAAACATAGAGGCTGGAGGATGTAGCTCAGTGTGAAGACTGGGTTCAATCCTCAATATCACACATACACACACACACTTTAAACCCAGTTCACACAGTGCATGGCAGTGTGCGCCTATAATCCCAGGACTGGCCTACATAGTTGAGCCAACCTGAACTACATAGCAAGACTCTGTCTAAAAAATAAATAAATAAAAAATTTTGAAAAGGCTCGACTTGATGCATGTCTGTAATCCTAGCATTAGCATTAGAGGATCCCAATTTCAAGGCCAACCTGGGCTACATGGAAGGTTTGATGCTATCCTGGGCTATGTGGTGAGACCTTGTTTCAAAAAAAAATTGTATATAGGGCTGGGGATTTAGCTCAGTGGCCTAAGCACCTGCCTGGCAAGCATGAAGTCATGAGTTCTATCCCTGGTACCAAAAAAAAAAAAAAAAGATTAAACTAGTGTGGACCTGGGATTTAGCTCAGCAGCATAAGCGCTCCCATGGCAAGTGTGAGGTTGTGAGTTCAATCCTCAGTACAAAAAAAAAAATTGTATATATTTTTATATATGTTTGTCCTCACATATACTAAGCATGCCGTCTACCACTGACCTACATTTTTGGCCCCTCTGTAGCTTCTTTGCAATCCACTAACTATATTCATTAGTACCCCTCGTGTCATCTATGAGTAGTAGTCAAAAAATACACTAAATATTTTAATGCCCCTCACAGTGCTCCCCACCACCACACACACTTATCCCACTGTTCATGCCACTTTCTGAAGCAGTTCTGGAAATCCTCTTTTGTGTTTTCTTATATGCTATTATGGCTGTCTCAGTGTCCTGAATTTACTCTCCAGACTCAGGATCTCAGGACCTCATGCTTGCCAGGCTGCTGTATCTATGCTAAATGTTTATATTTCACGTCATCTTGAGTGTGATAAAGAGCCAGAAATTGAATGGTAATAGGAACAGAGAATAAGGTAGATGAGGACACATTGTAATATTTTTGATAGAAATTAGTGTAAACTTTTCATCATCGAGGTGTAATCACAGATATGGTGAATGTTTAAATTTAAGAATTTGTCACAGCATGGTGATGTGATGCACACCTGTAACCCCAGCAGTTAAGAAGGCTGAGGCATGAGTTCAACGCCAGCCTGGGCTACATAGTGGGTTTAAGGCCAACCTGAACTACACAGAAAGACCCTGTCTCAAAAAAAAATTAAAATTAAATAAGTAAATAAAATTTATCGTAGTAGAAGACACATTACCGGGACTGGAGGTTTAGCTCAGTGGCATAAGCGCCTGCCTTGCAAACAGGCAGTCTTGAGTTCGATCCCCGGTACCGATAAAAAGGAAAAAGACAAAAAAAAAAAAAAAAGAAGACACATTACCTTTAATCCCACCCAAAATATATACTGAAAATACTCCCCTAGCTCAGACACCAATCATCTTCTTGGCAATGGTCATGTCTGTGTGTGTGTGTGTGTGTGTGTGTGTGTGTCTTTTTGAGACAGAGTCTCACTATACCATTCAGGCTGCCTTGAGCTCACTTTGTAGCCCAGTCTAGTCTTCACAACAATCCTCCTGCCTCAGCCTCCTGAGTGTTAGGATCACAGGCATGCACCACCACAACTGGCAGGCAATGTGTCTTTTAAAACTGCACCAAGTTTTTTTTTTCAAACCTGCACTGTATTTCTCAATTACCCTTTCTGATATATCATTCCCTTTACTGTATTAGCTTATTGTCTTCCTTTCCACCTTTCATCATTCAGTCTTCTCATGTATAACCCACCCAGCATCCTCTCAACACCAACACTCTTTCTTTCTATCCCATTTTGGTTTTTCATTCCCTCATCTCTCCTGCATTATGGTCATCTCTACAGTCACTCTGGCAACTCACCACCACTACCTCTAAAATCTCTAGTCCAAACATCCTTGTCGTTGATCATCACTTCTTTTCCTTTTGACTTGCTTATGACAGTGACCTGATGATTTTTTGAGTTCATCAAAACCTCCAAATCATTGGCTATTACTTTTTACTATTTCTTACATTCTCATAGACATAATTTGCCTCATCCATTTTTTGTTGATGTTGTCTTGAGACAGGATCTTTATATATATTTCAAGCTGGTCTTGATGTCACTATGGAGTTCAAGCTGGCCTTGAATTTCCTGAGATCCTCCTGCCTCAGTCTCCTGGGTGCTGGGATTACCGATGTGCCACCACACTCAATTTGTGTATTTTACTTGATTTTATTTTTTTGTCTTCTTAAGACTGGGTTGATTTGAACCTCAGCACTGCATAAAATAAAAATAAAATCTTTTCCTTTTTTCTGTCTTCCTACTTCTTAGCTTCTCTTTGCATTGAACTCCTGAAACAAGGTGTCTACATTCATGGTCTCCATTTCGTTCCCTGATTTCCTCATCAGTCCACCCTAATCTTTCCTATTCTTCCTTAGCTGTTGAAAAGGAAATGAACAAGCCATATTTTGCTACTTCCAATAAACTCTTGTCTATGCTTATCTTTTTTTTATGCTTATCTTTTTTTGTTTTTGTGTTTTTGAGGAAGGGTTTTACTATGTAGCTCAGGCTGGCGTAGAACTCATATAGCCAGACTGGCCTTGAATTCACAGTGATCCTCCTGCCTCAGCCTCCAGTGTTGGGATTACAGGTATGTGCCACTACACCTGGCTCTATGCTTGTCTTTTTTACCTGTCTTTCAAGAAACACTTTGCCCTCTGTCCTGTAACACTATACTCTTTTTTTTGCACTCTGTAGTACTAAGAATTGAAACCAGGGCCTTCATACTAAGCTACATCCTCAGTCTTTTCTTATTTTTTATTTTGAGACAATATCTCATTAAGTCAACCAGACTGGGGCTCAAATTTGTGGTCCTCCTGCCTCAGCCTCGCAGAATGCTGGGATTGCATGTGTGTACCACTATGACTAGTTTCATTTTATATATATATATATTGGTAATGGGGGTTGAACTCATGACCTTGCACTTGCTAGGCAGGTGCTTATGCTGGGGTTTTGCTATGTTTCTACATTCATTTATTGTCTTTCTCTCATTTAGACTGGGCTATACTACCGGTACTTAACTAGAATTTAGATACTTAATAAGTATTTTGTCAAATGAATGAAAACACATTGGTAGAGAACAGGCTTCAGTTTCTTTTTATCTTATTTCATTTTATTTTTAGTTTTAGTTTTAGTTTTTTGGTACCAGGGATTGAACTCGCAACCTTGCACTTGCCAGGCAGGTGCTTATGCCACTGAGCTAAATCCCCCGCCCAGGCTCCAGTTTCATTCCTCCTCCCTTTTGTTTTTGTAATAAAAGCTGGATCAGGATAAGTCTGGTTGAATGTTGTCTAGGAGTCGGCCCGTCTTGGCTCCTCTTCAACAGACTATGAATAGAATAAGGAGAAACACACAGATTACTCCAAGTATACCAATGTAAAGCCAGAAGTGTGCCTTCAGATAGTTGAATGGGTTTAATTGATCTAAAGAATCAGAAAATTTGCCTCATCAAAAATTTGTTCATCAAATTTTTTAGTTTGGCTGGGGATTTAGCTCAGCGGCATAAGCATGTGCCTTGCAAGCAGGTGGTCGTGAGTTTGATACCCGGTACTGATAAAAAAAAAAAGACCAAAAAAAATTATTTAGTTAAAATTTTTTAGTTTGTTGGGACACTGACAACACCTCCTTCTGGAGAACATCAGTACCCATGGTAACATTTTGATGGATATCTCCTTGTATGCATTTCTTTGTATCCTCCTAAGGATGCATAGATTTTTTTATAAGGCAAGGGAGTCATGCAGAAATGAGTGGCCTTGTAATGGCACTTAATTTAAGAAGTCAAGTCTAGTTCATGTAAATCTCAGGTGGAGAATCTGCCCAAGTAATGAGTCTAAGTAATGGTGAATTAGGGACATAAGTCAACTACTCCACTCCTGAGACAGGTGTCATATATACAAATACTGCCAGCACAGCCATTAAGGCAACCAAAAGATTTTCTCATGACTGCCTGCTTGCAAGGCAGGGGCTTATGCCACTGAGCTAAATCCCCAACCCCCATTCTTCCTCTCTTTTGGTCTCTCAGGGGAGCTGGAGGTGGATTCTCTGGCTGATAGGCAGGTCTCTCAGGCCCCAGTTGGCTGAGTCATCACATAAGGCTGTCTTCAGCATTGGTTGTGTTTCCCATCAATGCTGTATATTTCTTGTGGCTCTTTCACCTGTTAAGATACAAGCATAACCTCACTTCCACATTATTGAAAGGTTTTGGCCCAGGCAGGACACTGTAGCCAGGAAAGCCACAACCGGAAGCAGGAAGCCCCATCTTGCCCTGCCCCTAGGAAGTTACCTGTGACGCCATCTTCCCGCCCCTGGGAATTTACATATGGCGCCAAACCTAGGACCAATGGGCTACCTGTGTATCCCTAATGCCCGCCTTAGGTTCCACCCCAAACCGAGGCTATTTACAGGCCCCCACGCCGCGTGTCCGCCGGAGAGATCGCCGGACGCCAGCGGTGGGGGTTGCCAGTCATCTCTCTCCGTGTTCTCAGAATAAAGGCCGCTTTTTATTTTATATTTCTCATCTTTTGTTAATATTTTTCATCTTTTGGAAATAACTCTATCATTTGGTGCCGTGACTCGATTGGCAGGCAACTGACTCTTGGGCCACATACCCAGAGTCTTCTAGCCAATAACCAGATAACATCCTGGATTAATCCCGAGCTTTTTCCTCCCCCGAGACGTTCCTGTCGCCAGCCGCCTGCACTCCGCATCGGCCAGACTGATTTCAGGTGAGCACTCCCCGGGGAACTTTTCACACTGGGCAGCCCCAGTGGAATGTTCTCCCCGTCTGCGTGGGTCTGTGCATTTTCACGTCCTTAGGACCGCCCAGGGCAGGGTTCTTTCTGGGCAAACCTGCGCCCACAAAATCTCTCAGGTTCTTTGGGTTCGGATAGCCCAAAGCAGAGATTTTTGGGACCGCCCACACTGAAAGAATGCCTCACTTCCCTTAAAGCCTTGCACTTTCACGGGCAAAACTGTTACTGACCCCACGTAGACTCCATTCGTAAATCTCTCAGTGACGACTGGAGTTTACGGTTTGGAACCGTAGCCGCCGCGTAGTACCACAAATAAGTGACGACTTTTTTCTGGACCTCCGGTTTTTTTTTCTTGCCTGAATCAGTCATGGGGAACGTATTTTCTAACTCCCAAAAGACGCCTTTACGATGCCTAATTTCCAATTTACGTACTCTAAAACTTAAAGGTACCATAAAAACTAAACAACTAACTTTTTACTGCCAGGAGGTCTGGCCAACCTACCCGCTTATCGGCAAGCCTTGGCCTCAGCAAGGAACATTTGACCCCTGCATTCTCAGGAACTTGTATGATTTTTGTCAAGCTGGCAACAAGTTATTAGAACTCCCTTATGTCCAAGCCTTTCTTATTCTGAGAACACGCCCATCTCTCATTAAGTCTTGTGCTCCAGCTGAGATACTTTTAGCTAAGTCTACTGCGCCGCAAACTTTTCCGTCCTGCCCTCCAGTGTTTTTCCAGCCGCCGCCTGCCTACCACCAAACTCGTTCCCTGCCGTTACCTCCTGCCGGACCGCGCTTTCCTCCCCCTATGCCTGATTCTCCCAGCAACTCTAATCCCTCTCCGTTGCAGATACCTCCCGCCGTGCGATCATCTCCCTCTCTGCCTTCCGGGACCCATAACTCTCCCAGCAGCTTTAATCCCTCTGTTAGTGCTTCCTCTCAGTCTCCGACTTCTCCTGAGAATTCTGTATCCCCTACAGCATTCTCACCGCGCGCCCACCATACTAGGTCTCGGTCGCTATGTCCTTCCAGCAGGTCGCGTGATTATTCCAGCTTGCGCGGGGAACAGTCGCCATGTTGCAACCCTCTGCCACGTGGCATGGCGCCGCCATGTTCAGGAGGGCCACATGGCGACAGGGCGCCGCCATGTTTCAGGCCACGTGACAGGGCGCCGCCATGTTTTGGGTCATGTGACAGGGCGCCACCATGTTTCCAGGACCCTCACTGTCAACAGGCATCTCCTTGTGGCTCCTCTTGTGAACTACAACAGCCGCCCTGTTGCAGTGCACATGATGCTTCATTGTGCTGCCGACAGCAGTCCTCTCACTGCAAGGCACACAGTGAGACGCCATCTGCTCATGTTTCCCAGGGTGACCGGCAGCAGCTCTGTAGCCGCTCTACAGATGATTGCTCACATGCGCCTACCGGAAGGATGGCTGCTCAAAAGCCCTCTGCTCTGGAATCTCCTCAGGCTCTACTACTGCTTCAGGAGCAAGCTGGCCCCGAGGGACTTGTTAACATCCATGTGCCTTTTTCCCTTTCTGATCTATCTCAGATTACCCTTAAATTAGGTAGCCTCTCTGTTGACCCACAGAATTATATCAAGCAATTTAAATTTATTACTAATTGTTATGATTTACATTTTAAGGACGTTTATAATGAGTCTGGGCCTATATCTGTGCCAGAGCAGGACAAGCATACTAACTATAACTGATAGAGTTATTTCCAAAAGATGAAAAATATTAACAAAAGATGAGAAATATAAAATAAAAAGCGGCCTTTATTCTGAGAACACGGAGAGAGATGACCGGCAACCCCACCGCTGGCGTCCGGCGATCTCTCCGGCGGACACGCGGCGTGGGGGCCTGTAAATAGCCTCGGTTTGGGGTGGAACCTAAGGCGGGCATTAGGGATACATAGGTAGCCCATTGGTCCTAGGTTTGGCGCCATATGTAAATTCCCAGGGGCGGGAAGATGGCGTCACAGGTAACTTCCTAGGGGCAGGGCAAGATGGGGCTTCCTGCTTCCAGTTGTGGCTTTCCTGGCTACAGTGTCCTGTCTGGGCCAAACCTTTCATATCCCGTCTTATGGTTATTATTATGAAAAGGGGCGAAGATTTCTCTCTTTAACTACTTCCTGCTGGCAAAGGGCGCTGTACTGGAGCCTAGGGGAGTCGACGGGATGAAGGTTGATGCCCAGGTAGACGCTGGTGCCAGGTGTTTTGGCCAGGACAGCTTCACTGGTGAATGCACGTATGTCAGACTGGAAAAACAAAGAGACAAGATGTTATGAGGAGATATGGCACTGTCATATTTAAGGACCCAGGTGAGGTAGAAGGCTGCATTTGATTTAGACATGTTCCAAGGTAAGGCAGAATTCTGAAAATTAAACGTGGGGTTAGGAGGAGTGGAGTTATGAGAGGTGATTACTCCCCCATCTGAAAGCATAAAAGTTAAGACAGTAGGTTGGTGAGGCTTGTCTCTGGTATGCATGATATTGGAGTCTGTAGGCAATACTGTTAAAGAGTCCTGCTGTAAAAATGATCATTAATAGAATGTAAGAAATTAGGAACCAAAGTGGATAACAAAACATGACTTAGCCTGTTAACTGTGGCTGCGAGGCCTTTGTGAGACGGAGACAGGTAGGCGACAGGAGATGAGATGACCACTCAGAATGATCAGATTTAGGGCTGGAAGGGCACCTCTTAGCCTGAGTGATGTGAAACCAGGATGGCAGTCTAGCAACTTTGATTTAGACATGGGTCGCTGCAACCTGGTTGTTGTCCTTGGAATGATTTGCTGTAACAGAACTTTAGCAAGTATGAGAAAGGCTCTTATGCATCCTGAAAAAGTATAAACCAAGTGAGAAGACTGGGACCTGCACAAAATAGGCCCTGTTTGTAAATGGCATAGGTTGACCATCAATACCCCATCATAGAGATTGAGGACTTAATATAGCAGCCTGAATACTCAGGAAGAACTCTGTATATATGGCCTCTATGTCCACAAATATAGAGAATGTCTTACCTGAGACTTTAGTACGACTTGGAATCCGAGACGGACACCTTAAAGGGGGCTGTTGTTGCCCTGAACCCCCTCAGCCTCCAGCAGCGATTTTCTGTCGGTGACGAATCTGGCAGTGTCGACATTTCCTGTGAGGACTAGAACTTAGGATGGCTTACCCACTCTCTGGTGGCTAGGACAGTCCAGCGGCCCTGGAGTAAGGTCTCAAAGAATGCCAGGATGGGGCATTTTCTTGTCCAGTATCTTCTGCTGCATTTGAGCGTGGTCCATGGAGGGGGCAGGCAGCTCCACCTTGTGTAGGTTTACCTGTCTCAGAACTCCAAGTGTCACAAGTGTTAAAAATATGAAAAACCATATTAAGATCTCTATAAGGTTTGAAGGTCAAGTTTTGTCTTTTTGTTTGGGATTTGGACTATAGTAGAATTAAGTAAATATGCAGGAATATCACTTTTTTTTTATAGGGTGACACGTAGAATTAACAAAGCTTTAGTCTGCCAAACAAGGCTTTAATGGAAACGTTTTGCAGTAAAGGTTTAGCAATCTTATGAATAAATCAAAACTGATCTAATACTGTCAAATTCTGAACACATTTACTTTTAAAGTTGTTATTTGCAGTAGTATGAACCAAGACAAATAAAATAAAACTTTGAAGAAAACCCTTGTCTTGAAAGAGAGCTAGTGGTTCCCAGCAAAAAGGAAATTTATTACCTTAGTTGTTAAACAGGAGATTGGTGAAGGTTTTGATTGATAAACAAGGCTGGTAAAATTATCAGGTGGCCAAAAACCTTGGTTAAATGGTTTGAGAATTGTAATAAAAAAGCATCTTTTGAGCGGAGCCAAATTGTAGAAAAGCATGCCTGAGCAGAGCCGCTGAGCTGCTGTTTCTCGGCGCTCCGGCAGAGCACGCCCAGTGGGTGGGGCAAGCGCTGGGATGTAGCGCGCAGGGGCGGGCTCGGACTGCCCCCGGAAACGTGTAAGGTGGCAGCGGCGACAATGGCGCATGGGGGAGGGAGGGGCTGGGACGGCGCATGGGGGAGGGGCTGGGAGGCGGCCCGACACAGCGCGCGAAGCTGGAACTGCTTGCAGGGCTCGAGGATTAGAAAGCCAATTTAGGAACACAGCTGGGTTTTGATTAGCCTCCTGGACCTGTTTTAAAAGTTTGTTATAGTTAGTATGCTTGTCCCGCTCTGGCACAGCTATAGGCCTAGAGTCATTACCAGCAGTGTTTACCTCATGTCTGTGATCAGCTTTTTCTCGAACTGCTTGCCACAGCTGATTCCGTTCTTGTGAGATGAGAGAGGTATTTAGAATCCCATAAACATCCTTAAAATGTAAATCATAACAATTAGTAATGAATTTAAATTGTCTGATATAATTCTGTGGGTCAACAGAGAGGCTACCTAATTTAAGGGTAATCTGGGATAGATCAGAAAGGGAAAAAGGCACATGGATGTTAACAAGCCCCTCAGAGCCAGCTTGCTCCCAAAGCGGTAGCAGAGCCTGAGGAGATTCTGGAGCAGAGGGCCACTGAGCAGCCATCCTTCCGGTAGGCGCATGTGAGCAATCATCTGTAGAGCGGCTACAGAGCTGCTGCCGGTCACCCTGGGAAACATAGGCAGATGGCATCTCACTGTGTGTCTTGCAGCTAGAGGACTGCTGTCGGCAGCACAATGAAGTGTCATGTGCACTGCAACAGGGCGGCTGTTGTAGTTCACAAGAGGAGCCACAAGGAGACGCCTGTTGACAGTGAGGGTCCTGGAAACATGGCGGCGCCCTGTCACGTGACCCAAAACATGGCGGCGCCTGGGAACATGGCGGCGCCCTGTCGCATGACCCGAAACATGGTGGCGCCCTGTCGCCATGTGGCCCTCCGGAACATGGCGGCGCCATGCCACGTGGCAGAGGGTTGTAACATGGCGACTGTTCCCCGTGCAAGCTGGAACAATCACGCGACCTGCTGGAAGGACATAGCGACCGAGACCTAGTATGGTGGGCAGGCGGTGAGAATGCTGTAGGGGATAGAGAATTCTCAGGAGAAGTCGGAGACTGTGAGGAAGCACTAACAGAGGGATCAGAGCCACTGGGAGAGTTATGGGTCCCAGGAGAAGGCGGGGGAGAGGATGGAACATCGGGAGATAACTGCGACACAGAGGGATTAGAGCTGCTGGGAGAGTTATGGGTCCTGGAAGGTGGAGAGGGAGACGATCGTACAGTGGGAGGTATCTGCAACCGAGAGGGATTAGAGCTGCTGAGAGAATCAGGCATAGGGGGAGAAGAGAGCGGTTCGGCGGGAGAGAACGGCAGGGAACGAGTTCCGTGGTAGGCAGGCGGTGGCTGGGAAAACAACGGAGGGCAGGACGGAAAAGTTTGTGGCGCAGTAGACTTAGCTAAAAGTATCTCAGCTGGAGCACAAGACTTAATGAGAGATGGGCGTGTTCTCAGAATAAGAAAGGCTTGGACATAAGGGAGTTCTAATAACTTGTTGCCAGCTTGACAAAAATCATACAAGTTCCTGAGAATGCAGGGGTCAAATGTTCCTTGCTGAGGCCAAGGCTTGCCGATAAGCGGGTAGGTTGGCCAGACCTCCTGGCAGTAAAAAGTTAGTTGTTTAGTTTTTATGGTACCTTTAAGTTTTAGAGTACGTAAATTGGAAATTAGGCATTTTAAAGGCGTCTTTTGGGAGTTAGAAAATACGTTCCCCATGACTGATTCAGGCAAGAAAAAAAACCGGAGGTCCAGAAAAAAGTCGTCACTTATTTGTGGTACCACGCGGCGGAACGGTTCCAAACGGTAAACTCCAGTCGTCACTGAGATTTACGAATGGAGTCTACGTGGGGTCAGTAACAGTTTTGCCCGTGAAAGCACAAGGCTTTAAGGGAAGTGAGGCATTCTTTCAGTGTGGGCGGTCCCAAAAATCTCTGCTTTGGGCTATCCGAACCCAAAGAACGTGAGAGATTTTGTGGGCGCAGGTTTGCCCAGAAAGAACCCTGCCCTGGGCGGTCCTAAGGACGTGAAAATGCACAGACCCACGCAGACGGGGAGAACATTCCACTGGGGCTGCCCAGTGCGAAAAGTTCCCCGGGGAGTGCTCACCTGAAATCAGTCTGACCGATGCGGAGTGCAGGCAGCTGGCGACAGGAACGTCTCGGGAGAGGAAAAAGCTCGGGATTAATCCAGGATGTTATCTGATTATCGGCGAGGAAACGCTGGGTATGTGGCCCAAGAGTTAGTTGCCTGCCGATCGAGTCACGGCAACAAATGATAGAGTTATTTCCAAAAGATGAAAAATATTAACAAAAGATGAGAAATATAAAATAAAAAGCGGCCTTTATTCTGAGAACACGGAGAGAGATGACCGGCAACCCGCACCGCTGGCGTCCGGCGATCTCTCCGGCGGACACGCGGCGTGGGGGCCTGTAAATAGCCTCGGTTTGGGGTGGAACCTAAGGCGGGCATTAGGGATACATAGGTAGCCCATTGGTCCTAGGTTTGGCGCCATATGTAAATTCCCAGGGGCGGGAAGATGGCGTCACAGGTAACTTCCTAGGGGCAGGGCAAGATGGGGCTTCCTGCTTCCAGTTGTGGCTTTCCTGGCTACAGCGTCCTGTCTGGGCCAAACCTTTCAATAACAAACTTTTAAAACAGGTCCAGGAGGCTAATCAAAACCCAGCTGTGTTCCTAAATTGGCTTTCTAATCCTCGCGCCCTGCAAGCAGTTCCAGCTTCGCGCACTGTGTCGGGCCGCCTCCCAGCCCCTCCCACATGCGCCGTCCCAGCCCCTCCCTCCCCCATGCACCGTCGTCGCCGCTGCCACCTTACACGTTTCCGGGGGCAGTCCGAGCCCGCCCCTGCACGCTACATCCCAGCGCTTGCCCCGCCCACTGGGCGTGCTTTGCCGGAGCGCCGCGAAACAGCAGCTCAGCGGCTCTGCTCAGCCATGCTTTTTTTTTACAATTTGGCTCCGCTCAAAAGATGCTTTTTTATTACAATTCTCAAACCATTTAATCAAGGTTATTGGCCACCTGATAATTTTACCAGCCTTGTTTATCAATCAAAGCCTTCACCAATCTCCTTTTTAACAACTAAGGTTATAAATTCCTTTTTGCTGGGAACCACTAGCTCTATTTCAAGACAAGGGTTTTCTTCAAAGTTTTATTTTATTTGTCTTGGTTCATACTACTGCAAATAACAGGTTTTAAAAAACTAAATGTGTTCAGAATTTGACAGTATTAGATCAGTTTTGATTGATTTATTCATAAGATTGCTAAACCTTTACTGCAAAATGTTTCCATTAAAGCCTTGTTTGGCAGACTAAAGCTTTGTTAATTCTATGTGTCACCCTATAAAAAAGCAATGTGCCATCCAGATAAAGCCTGCTTTCTAATCTAAAATGCCAATATTAAATTCCTGCATACTTACTTAATTCTACTGTAGTCCAAATCCCAAACAAAAAGGCAAAACTTGACCTTCAAACCTTAGAGAGATCTTAATATGGTTTTTTATATTTTTAACACTTGTGACACTTGGAGTTCTGAGACAGGTAAACCTACACAAGGTGGAGCTGCCTGCCCCCTCCATGGACCACGCTCAAATGCAGCACAACATACTGGGCAAGAAAATGCCCCATCCTGGCATTCTTTGAGACCTTACTCCAGGGCTACTGGACTGTCCTAGCCACCAGAGAGTGGGTAAGCCATCCTAAGTAATAGCCCTCACAGGAAATGTCGACACTGTGATTCATCACCGACAGAAAATTGTTGCTGAAGACTGAGGAAGTTCAGGGCAACAACAGCCCCCTTTAAGGTGTCCGTCTCAGATTCCAAGTCGCACAAAACTCTCAGGTAAGACATTCTCTATATTTGTGGACATAGAGGCCATATATACAGAGTTCTTCCTGAGTATTCAGGCTGCTATATTAAGTCCTCAATCTCTATGATGGGGTATTGATGGTCAACCTATGCCATTTACAAAAGGGCCTATTTTGTGCAGGTCCCAGTCCTAAATCTTAAAATGCCTTTTATACAGGCTGACTTAGACACACTGAGGCCTCAACAGCTCCTACCTGTTGTTGCTGGTGGACCCTTCCTCAGTGATACAGACCACCCCCTTCCTTTCTTATTCACCAATTTCTCAGGTAACCCTAGTCAAGACACAGATACATTTTTGTCTTCTCACTTGGTTTATACTTTTTCAGGATGCATAAGAGCCTTTCTCATACTTGCTAAAGTTCTGTTACAGCAAATCATTCCAAGGACTACAACCAGGTTGCAGCGACCCATGCCTAAATCAAAGTTGCTAGACTGCCATTCTGGTTTCACATCGCTCAGGCTAAGAGGTGCCCTTCCAGCCCTAAATCTGATCATTCTCAGTGGTCATCTCATCTTCTGTCGCCTACCCGTCTCCGTCTCACAAAGGCCTCACAGCCACAGTTAACAGGCTAAGTCATGTTTTGTTATCCATTTTGGTTCCTAATTTCTTACATTCTATTAATGATCATTTTTACAGCAGGACTCTTTAACAGTATTGCCTACAGACTCCAACATCATGCATACCAGAGACAAGCCTCACCAACCTACTGTCTTAACTTTTATGCTTTCAGATGGGGGAGTAATCACCTCTCATAACTCCACTCCTCCTAACCCCATGTTTAATTTTCAGAATTCTGCCTCACCGTGGAAATGTTTCTACCTCAACATGGTCCTGATAGAATGATATGTCTAAATCAAAGGCACCTTTCCTTCTACCTCACCTGGGTCCTTAAATATGACAGTGCCATATCTCCTCATAACATCTTGTCTCTTTGTTTTTCCAGTCTGACATACGTGCATTCACCAGTGAAGCTGTCCTGGCCAAAACACCTGGCACCAGCGTCTACCTGGGCATCAACCTTCATCCCGTCGACTCCCCTAGGCTCCAGTACAGCGCCCTTTGCCAGCAGGAAGTAGTTAAAGAGAGAAATCTTCACCCCTTTTCATAATAATAACCATAAGACGGGATATGAAAGGTTTTGGCCCAGGCAGGACACTATAGCCAGGAAAGCCACAACCGGAAGCAGGAAGCCCCATCTTGCCCTGCCCCTAGGAAGTTACCTGTGACGCCATCTTCCCGCCCCTGGGAATTTACATATGGCGCCAAACCTAGGACCAATGGGCTACCTGTGTATCCCTAATGCCCGCCTTAGGTTCCACCCCAAACCGAGGCTATTTACAGGCCCCCATGCCGCGTGTCCGCCGGAGAGATCGCCGGACGCCAGCGGTGGGGTGCCGGTCATCTCTCTCCGTGTTCTCAGAATAAAGGCCGCTTTTTATTTTATATTTCTCATCTTTTGTTAATATTTTTCATCTTTTGGAAATAACTCTATCAATTATTAGCTTCAGTAGTCCTTTAAAGTTTAGATTATGCGTGGAAAAAGCAAAACTTGGTCTACCTGTGGGAAAAAGAAGAATGTTAAAAAGCAATCTTTTAAATCAATTATGATGAGAGGCCAGTCTCTGGGAACTGCAGTTGGGTCCAGCAGTCCTGGTTGCAGCGCCCCCAGAGGAAGTAAGCAAGCATTTATGGCTCTTAAATCTTGTAACTGACTTTTTTGGAATAACAAAGACAGAAGTATTCCAAAGGCTAACTGAACTTTCTAAATGTCCTGTAATTGCTCTTTAACTAATTTGTGCAATTGTGTTAGCTTTTCCTTTTTAAGAGGCTCTTAAAGTACCCAAACAGGCTCCTTAGTTTTCCATTGTAAAGGCAGAGCTGTTTTAGAGGGAGAAGCATCAATGGCCCTTATCAAGATTCCTGCTGATATCCAATAGTTTACCTGTCATTTTTAGGTATAATCTTAACAGGCTGATTGATTCCCTGTAAATTTTTTATAGTCCTTTGTCTTTCTGATATATCATTTTCTTAATTTTAAGATCTGAATCTATTTGTTCAATTTCCAAGTTGGAACTTATTTGTTTAGCTTTAAAAAATCAGAATCATTAGTCTGCATTAATTTCCACTTTTGTAACAAATCTCTTCCCCACAAGTTAACTGGAATAGCTGCTACATAACGTAAAAAGAAATCTTTTTGTTGGTCTAATCCCTCAAAAGGCAAAGATGAGGCACTTTGTAACACATGCTGAGGGGTTCCCGGTCTGATAAGGGACATAGGAGCCCTTTGTTTTGGCCACGTGGCAGGCCATTGTTCTGATGCAATTATAGACACATCCATACCAGTGTCTATTAGACCTTCAAAGTATTTTCCATTAATCTTTATAAAACACATAGGCCTGTTTTTAGTCACTTTCTGTGTAAAATAAATTTCTCTCTTTGTAGTTTTGCTCTGAGGATCTCGCTCCCGCTTGAGCTGTTTATATTTAACAAAAAAAGGCTTCTCTATAGGTAACAAAATTAACTGTGCCACATAGTCTCCCTGTTCAAAGACCCGGAGATCCATAACACTTGCAAGAACTTGTATCTCATCCTAACAATCACCATCAATCATACTTGGCACAATAATTATTCCTTTTAAATTTAGATCAGCCTTTCCCAGCACAGGACTAACTGTTCCTTCAGGTGGGGGACCCCAAATTCCTGTAGGAATTGAGGTAGGCTTGTCACCTCCAATGAGAGTGACTCTGTAAGCTGCAGGAAGCTCTAATCCTGCACGTTGAATTGTCCCCCTAGTGAGTGAGTTAATATCTCTCGGGGGAGCCACCTCTGATGCTGTTCTTGAATTTGCTGCCAAGTTTGCACTGGGTAAAATTGACTGGCATTTTGACTTACAGGCTGTGCCTCCTCTATTGTTCTGCTGGCCTGAGGAAAGTTCCTCATCTCATTTTTTGCCATCTTTATGGAATTTAGAACAACAATATTCGGCCCAATGCCTCCCTTTTTGGCGTCTTGGACAGAGTCCAGGTGCAGCACTTTTTCTTGCCATGCTACAGCTGCAATGTCTGTTCTTTTTTTTTTTTTTTTTAGTTCTGGGGATTGAACTCATTATGCTACTGAGCTAACCCTCTGGCCCTTGTGTCTGGCCTATTAGATCTAACAAGAACTCTGCAATTTTTTCTAGTATGTCCCATTTTTCCACAGTTAAAACATTTCACATTACTCCTTTTTTGCATTTGCAAGACCAGCCATAACCTGAACCATCATAGTTGTCTTATAGGACTCAGTTCCAATGTCCTGATATGCTTGAATATATTTTGTTAAATCATTAGTTGACTTTACAGGATTTAAAGCCTGTTTACAATCCTGATTAGCATTTTCATATGCTAATTGTAAAATCAAAATGTTTGAAGCTTCTGTGTTTAATACCTGTCTGCAAATGGCTTTTTGTAATTTTGCCACAAATTGAGTAAAGGATTTCTGGAGTCCTTGCAGAATATGTAAAAAGGACATCACTGGATCCCCATTCTCTGAAATAGTTATCCATGTTTTTTTTTTTAACAAATTCTGTCAATTGTGGAAATAGCTCTTCAGCACATGGAATCTGTTCCTCAAGTGGTGCATATATTCCTGTCCCAGAAAGCATTTCCTCATTTATTGCTGGATGTGGATTGGGACCTGTCCTGTTTTTATGAGCCTGCTCCAAAACAGGAGTTTTTAGCTTTACATCAAAATGAAGGAATTGAGAAGGAGACAGGCATGTTTGTGCCAAATGTTTAATATCATAAGGTGTCAATTGATATGTATCCAAAATATTTGGTAAAATTCCCACAGTAAATGGACTCTGTACTCCATTGTTAACCACACTTTAAGATTTTTTTTTTTTGTCTTTTTCCTTTTTCCTTTTTATTGATACCAGGGATCGAACTCACGCCTGCCTGCTTGCAAGACAGGCACTTATGCCGCTGAGCTAAATCCCCAGTCCCGACTGTAAGCTCTTTAACAGACTTAAAACTGATTCCAAGTTGAGAACGTCTCAGGGGAAATCATTTGTTCTGCCCTGTGTGCCTTTTTAAGATTTTTTTTCGACTCTTTCCCAAATATCAATTTCTATAGCGCCTGTTTGAGAAAACCAGGGATTATATTTAGTTACTTCTTTTAACATTTTTGTTAAGTCTTTCTTTGGCACACAAGCCACTGAGCATTTAAGTAGGCTTTGGATCAGTCGTAAATACATTTGCTCTTTGACTGAAACTGTTTGCCCTGTATTTTGCTCCCAGATAAAACAGCTTTTCACAGTGGGAAGACTCACAGTTTTTCTTTCCTCTCTTCTCTCCAGGCATCCCTGGCAAAGTTTTCATCCTCTGAAGGCCTTTTCTGTATCCAAACCATTCCACTCTGGGTAGACTTGTTCAGGCTAAAATTCCTAGTGCAAGGATTTTAGGTCCCTGTTCAGGTGCCAGTTATGGGGTCCTGACTTAGATCCCCAATCTCCCAAACAAGTGAACAGGGAAGGTTTAAATATTTTAAGTGGTATGATTTTAGGGCTCCAAGAGGATCAAAACCCTTTAGCTGAGCTCGAGACTCTGAGGGCTAAGACAAAGAGTTCTCTGGACCACCCATATTTATTAGGTACAAAACAAAGAGCAGGGAAACTGAGGAAAGTGCAGGAAATGATCAGGACCTTGGGAGTCACTTCAAAGATTTCTCCAAGTAGTAAATTATGCCAATTTAGGAGAACTGTCTTATCTCCAGGATGACATTTATAGTAGGAGTGTGACTGCAGGAGTGAGATTCTGTCAGCTGCAGTCTCTATTTACTTAATTAGTGTTGGAGCCAAGGTGTGTTCATCGTGGCCTTATCTTGCCTTTTGAGGTATCTCTGGCTTCACAGGCCATTACAGGCCTCAGCCAAGACCAGTGATTCACAGAGGTTTACTTACTATGAATCGGCTCCCTTCATCAAGCAAGGGGCTGAGGCCTAGGACAGACTCACAGATAAACATAGAAAGCCAATTAGTTAATTTTAAATCCTGCTCAGAGCCACTTTGTAGTGATCTCCAACACATTCTACCTTCTTTTTTTTTTGGTCTTTTTGAGGCAGGGTCTCTCTATGCAGTTCAGGCTGGCCTTGAGCTCACTTTGTAGCCCAGGCTGGTCTCAAACTCGCAACAATCCTCCTGCCTCAGCCTTCCGAGTGCTGGGATTACAAGCGTGAGCCACCACACCCGGCTCAAGTTAGCTTATTTTTGAAAGTTTGTAGTGCATTATTTTTTTCTAGTACTGGGAGTTGAACCCAGAGCCTTCACACTGAGCTATATCCCCAGCTTTTTTGGTTTGGTTTGGGGTTTTTTGCTTTGTCTTGTTTATTTTTTGAGACGGGGTTTCATTGTAGTTCAGGCTGGCTTTGAACTCACTATGTAGCCCAGAGTGGCCTTGAACTTGCAACAATCCTCCAACTTTAGCCTCCCAAATATAGGGATTATAGGTATGCACTACCATGCCTGGTTTGGTTTGGTTTGGTTTTCGAAACAGGCTTTCACTAAATTGCCCCAGCTATACTCAAGCTCCTGATCTTTCTATCCTAGCCTCTCAGATTGCTGGGATTAAAAGCATGTGCCACCACCATGCCTGGCTAACTTCCTTTCTTCTTTTTTTTTTTTTGGTGTCAGGGATTGAACTCAAAACCTCAACCTTACCAGGCAGGCACGCCACTGAGCAAAATCCCCAGCCCCTAAATCTTTCCTTCTTCAAATTCTTTTTGGAAAACATCTGGGCACACTTTAATTTTCCAGCCCTCAGAAGGTTGAGACCAGAAGATCACAAGTCCAAGTACAGACTGACCTACACACAAGACCCTCTCGAAACAAAAAAAAAATTTTTTTCCACATTAGATTGTACCAGCCCCTCAGGTACCAGAGAGGCCAGGTGAGGTCCCAGAATGGGTGCATATTGGATCTAGCTTCATTCAACATTGCTACCAATTATTTGATAATAGGTACATTGTGTATTGACCAGTCATGGCCTGAGTGAGGACAGATATTCTGGAGGGAAAGCTGCTATTGTACAAGAATTGACAGGTCTTCTCTTCCAGAAAATCCAGCATAGCATCACAGTGTAGGAGCACAGCCCACAGGAAGTGGCTGCATCATGAACAGGTCGGGAGCTAGCTCAGAGCCAATGATGACCCCATCCCAGAGCTCCACCAGACATTCCTATTAAAGAACATTAAGGATCCTTGGTCCACACCAATGACAGGTGCAGGCTTGTCCAGTGAAACTTCAGCTGATCATCTTACGGCCAGATTCTTATGCTGTTTCCTCCTCCCTCCTCTCCCTGACCCTATCACACTCCTCTGCCTGCTCCAACTGTCACACACAGCAGCAGGGCCACCAGAGTGTTGTGCAAGATGGTGTTTGGCTGCTCAACAAGTTGTGTCTGACAGAAGTGTAAGTTATACCAGAACAGGCTTTAGACATACTTAAGGAATGCAAGAAGTTGTCCTTTTTTTTTTTTTTTTTTTTAAATCAGACAAGTTGCTCTAGTAACCCAAAGAAAGGAAGGAGAAAGTATCTGCCTTACCACCCAGATAGCAACTTGTTCAGATGTTTTGATGTTTCATATTACAATAAAACCATGGAAATTCCCCCAGCGATTAAAAAACTGTTCAGATTATACCAACCACACATTTGGAAATAAATGTGTGCTGATTTCTCACATTTCACTCAGCAGGGATTGTGTGGGGCTTTATATCAGGCACTCTATTATCTTAACCCTCTCAACAATCTTTTGAGCTATGTACTATTTTAATATGATTTTACAGATCAGAAAACTGGGACTTGCAGAAGCTGAGTACTTTTTCTAGCATTACACCGGTAATAAGAGATGGAACTAGAATTGGAATCCAGACCTCTTTGACTAAATTTCTAGCTCTCTGCCATCCTGCCATGCTTTCTTCTCTTTCATTTTCCATGTTGATGGTTAAGTTTAGTTACTAATTTTTTTTTTTCTGTGATGAGGTTTTGCTAAACTGCCTGAGCTGGATTTGAAATCTTTCTGCCTCAGCTTCCAGAGCAGCTGGGATTACAGAAGTATGCCACTGTGCCTGGCCATTTATTATTTTTGTTTGTTTGTTCGTGTTTGGTTTTCTGGCCTCAAACGCATGGCAATCTTTCTGCCTCAGCCTCCCAACTGCTAGGATTACTGAGATGCACTATGATGCCTGGCTCCGCCCTATTGTTAAAATTTGCTGTGTGTACCAAAAGGCTGATTCTTTCATATGATAAGAACTTTCTAGGGCTCAGGGATATGTCCCTCAGTGACAGAGCACTTAGGGAGCATGTGCCACACCCTGAGTTCATTCCCCAGAAATGCAAGAGAAAGAAAATCTGTCTCAAATAATAACCAAGATCATAAAAATAGCCAAATTGATCATTTATTTTATACCTGACACTACAGTAATTACTTAATATTGAATTCTTGCTGCAACCCTGAAGATGTATTGTTTTCCTCATTTTACAGAAGAAAAAAAGAGCACCATTGTCATCCAAACTAAGTTAGTGACAATTTCTTACCTAGACTTCTGCAAAAGTTTTCTAACTGATCATCACAACTGTTCCCTTCCTCTAGAGCAACCAAAACTCTCATTTCAAAAAACAAACCTGGTGCTTCCACTCCCATTTTTAAACTCCTCATTGGCTGGCCACATAGTGGTGGTGGTAGGTACCTATAGCCCCACCTACTTGGAGACTGAGGCAGGAGGATCATTTTAGCTCAGAAATTCAAGGCCAGACTCGGCAACACAGGGAGAGGCTCACCTCTTTAAAACAAAGTTTACATAAACTGCTCATTGTATTATCCTAGTCCTTGGAAATACAGCATCCTAAACTCCTAAGAACAACTCCTGGCCTCGACCTTCCAATGCAATCTTCTCTCTCTTTCTTGTGTTCTTTCCCATATTCAAATCACAGTGACTGCCTTTTCATTCTTTTAAGTTTTTCTTTTTCACCTGAAATATCTCCCCTTGGTCACTGTCTCCCCAGTTTTTTCTTTCAAAACTTGACTTACACCTGTCTGGAGGCCTTCTGTGCACCCAGGGACCAATGGCTTCATTTGATTAACATCCTGTACTTAGATTCTTAGAACACTCACCCCACTTTATTATAGAGACTTGCTAAATTGTATACTCAAAAATGTAAGATCATGAGGGCAGTGACTGAGATTCTCTTTTTTTAACCACCAAATTCCCATAGCCCAGTGCTAAGATACTCAATATATATTTGAGTGACTGAATGAAAAAAAAAAACATTTATCTTTCCTTTTCCAAGTCACTGATTAATTTCAGATATTATGCACAACTCTGTAGTTCAAATGGGGGGTAAATTATCATTCCTGAATGGTATGTAGAACAATCTTCACCTTGTAGTCCTTTGAATGTGAGTGAACTTACAATTCAAACACTATAATTACAATAAATGAAAGTTATAATTATCTTCTGGTTTGAGTTTTTATAGGCCTACCAGTGTAGAGGGTAGAAGTGACATGCTTGATGAAACACACTGACACTCTAGTGAATATTAATTAAATTACCTACATTTACATCTTCAGCTGTACCCCAGGGCTTGAGAAATTGTCTTGGTCAGCATGGGCTAAATTTGCTTCATAGTTCTCTTTTCCAGTTTTGTTAAGGCTATTTGCTTTCTGGATCTCTCAGCATTTGGCTCGGAAGCTCTACGCATTCACTAGAGATCTGTAAGTTATTTTGTTTGGGAACAGAAAAGAAAAAGATGGAAGGAGGACATCTAAATTTCCAGCTCCAAGTGCTTGGTTCTTGGTTGGGCCCAACTGGCACACTCTCTGATGCAGTGAAGATCCTCACCGCTAGGTGTCTCAGTGGCCGTGCCTCTTCCTTTATCTCCTTGGAATGCAGCTAGCTGCCCACGCTCCATTACTTCATTGTTACTGAACCTCCAAGCAAATAACCTTTCTGAAGGCTTCGGTCTAATGCCCGGTAAATTCCTCCAGCACATCAATCAGTATCTAGATCACCCCTATTAATAACAGACATACTGGATTAACAGCAGGATCTCACTTTTACTGCTTTCTTTTAGGGATAACCTGCTGTGTTTGTAGGACATTTATTTTCTCTGTGTGTATTTCTTTTTCATGGGGGTTGGTCTTCTTTAGTCTTAGCCTGTGATGATCACAATAAGGGATCTGATTACTATCATTGCTTACCCCCACAGTGAACTAAATGTCTTTCCAGGCTTTTTCCACACAGTACAATGTCTGGAAGGCATTTACCACTCCAGCTGCTCCTAAATTTTGGGCTGATTTTAAAGGTCAAAAAAGCTAGAGTCGGGGCTGGAGGTTTAGCTCAGCGGCATAAGCACAAGCAGGCGGTTATGAGTTCGATCCCCGGTACCGATAAAAATGAAAA
This sequence comes from Cavia porcellus, assembly GCF_034190915.1. Taxonomy (NCBI): domain Eukaryota; kingdom Metazoa; phylum Chordata; class Mammalia; order Rodentia; family Caviidae; genus Cavia; species Cavia porcellus. The sequence goes on from NW_026947508.1 coordinate 27,553,717, forward strand.
AGACCAAAAAAAAAAAAAAAAAAAAAAAAAGCTAGAGTCTAGGGGGCTGGGGATTTAGCTCAGCTGCATAAGCGCCTGCCTTGCAAGCAGGCAGTCGTGGGTTTGGTGCCTGGTACCGATAAAAAGGAAAAAGACAAAAAAAAAAAAAAAGAAAAGCTACAGTATAAAGCATTACTGAATGGAAGAAGATAGCTCAGAGACAGATCCTTTGTATATGAATTTTCACTAAGAGAACAGCAGAAATCAACAAGAAGGAAAGAAATGTTTAACAAATGGCATTAGACTAATTTCTAAATAAACTAATTCAAAGGGAATTAAAGAAATACACATATTTTTAAAATAAATTCTAAAGGAGAGCAAGAAAAACAGAAATGACTATTAGATTATTGTCAGGAATGGGAATTTCAAAGATTTAACATGTTAAAGCAAATTACAAAACAAAAATATCAAGTTTTCCTGCATGCAGGTTAAAACTCACATATGAAAAATGAGAATAAAAATCAGATTGAAAATGCAGTTGTAAAAAATTATAAGTGGTTAATATCTTTATTATATAAGGAATTTAGGGGCTGGAGGTTTAGCTCAGCGGCATAAGCGCCTGCCTTGGAAGCAGGCAGTCGTGAGTTCAAGCCCCGGTACTGACAAAAAGGAAAAAAGACAAAAAAAAAGAAAAAAAATTTATACAAATTCATAAGAAAGATCACAATAGTCAAAATATATGAACAAACATAAGGATAATATTCAGCCTCACTAATACAAGATATCATTTTTCATCTAAGTGAATACAAATTGAATTAGCTACTACTGACATAAATCTTTTGGAAAATAATTTAACATACTCTTTAGCTAAACCACCCCACCCCATTCATTCATTATTCAACAAGTACCCTCTGTGTGCCTGGTAGGTGTTGGAATCCAGCCCAATTTTAAAAAGAGAAAAATATGTAAGTACAAATCTATAGTCTCAACATGATCAGTAGTAGCCTTGAACTGAAAACATCCTCCAAAGGCAAGGTGACCAAATGTCCTGTTTTGCTCAGGACAATCTTGGCTTTTGCCTGATGTTGCAGTGTATTTTGGAACTGATGCTTCTCACAATTTTCTGGCCGGTAGTAGATAAGCATTCTGAGAAGACAAGCTTTTCTAATTTGTAGAAAAGCACCATGGGGATCAGCCACTATGTCCACTGAGTTACTAATGTTGGGTGACTTCTGTTTTTAATCTCTAATTCTGTATCTCCAGATTTTCTAAAGTAGATTTTACATACATTAGCTCATCTAATTTTCCTTTTGTTTTGTTAACTCATGTAATTCCACAACACCCTACATATTTCGTATTTTTCTTTCTTTCTTTCTTTTTTTTTTTTTTGAGATAGGAATTCACTGTGTAATTCAGGCTAGCCATAAACTCTCAGCGATCCTCTTGCTTCAGCCTCCTTAGTGCCCGAGTGCTAGAAGGACAGACATCATGGTTTATGTCTGTGGTCCCCAGGCCTCATGAGTTTCCATTGTGCATTTGTTATTTGTTCATTGTCTACTGCTTGGATTGATGGTGTCAGTGCTTGACCCACAAAGGGGTGGAGCCAGGATATGACGTAATGGCAGGAAGAAGGTGTGTCTTGCTCTTTGCTGGTTCCTGCTTGTTTTTTGCAGCCGCCACAAACTGTGGCCCAGTCATGCCCACCTGCCTTGGAGCCAACTGAGTGTGGACTGAAACCTCCAAAAACTGTAAGAAATAAACCTTTCCTTTCCCAACTTTGGGCTTCAGGTATTTTGTCTCTGCAACGAGTAAAAAGTAACTATGACAACAGGCAAGTACCACCATGCCTAGCTTCATAACTGGTTTTTTTTCTTACTTCACCCCTTTCCCCTTTAAGATAAGAAAATTGAAATAGTAGGAGAATAAGTCACTCAGAAGGAAACAGTTATTACAAAGTGACAATAGGATTTGTATGCAGTTTGTATCCAGGCAACACTGTTATTCTGCCCATAATAGGACAACTATATATAGTTGATCTCTTTCTTCAGCTCGAGGGGAGTAAAGATTACCTATACCTATGAGTGTCACCTGAAAAATGAATACAAATAATAGCTCAAAAGACCTTATCTCTTAGAAACCAAATCTGTGTTCACTAATTAGAAACACTATAAACATAGTTGACTTTAAAAAATATTATGCAAGAAGTCATAAACATAAAATGTAAGGACCCCAAATCCAATTTAAGAATTTGCTTGAGGCACTGGGGATTGAACTCTGAGAGCACTCAGTTACATTGCCCTATTTTTTTTTTTTTTTTGGACAGTGTCTTTAAATTGCCCAAGCTGTCCTTAAAATTGCAATATTCCTGCTTTGGCATGCCAACATGCTGGAATTACTAGTATGTACATAGAAGGACAAATATTTTTATTTTTCTTTCAACTTTTTGATACAGGGACTTGCTGTGTGGTTCAGGCTAGTCTTGAGGCCATGCTGACCTCAAATTCCTGGTGATCCTCCTGCCTCAGCCTCCCAAGTACTGGGATTACAAGTGTGCACCACTACATCTGGCCAATAATATTTTTCTTACATTGTTAAATTAATGTAAATTAAATTACATGAAGACATTTTAAAAATTGTATTTCACATTTTACTGAAGATTTGTGAGTTTAAGTATATAATGCTTTATTGAAAATAAACCTAAATGTATAATCCTGCCTTTAATTATGTTAATTTAAAATAACTTATTTCAACCTAAAATCACTACAAAAAACAAAGTAACAAAAATTTACATTATCTCATTAATTAGGCCCCTGGCATAACCAAGTATCAACTCACTTGAGTTGTATTTTGCAAGTACTAATTAAATTCCCTTTAAAGAGACTTGAGTGTTCTCAAGCCTGCCCAGCTGTTGATCCACAAGTTATGTTGAAGGTAGACAGAAAATGTCTCATTAATTAAGTATTAATATTTGCTAGTTTCATTCTCAGACATCAAATCTACACAGGATGAGTTTGGAATAAAACATTCAGTTCCATCCCAGCTACCTCTGGCCATTTGTCCCTGGGCAAGTCTCTGAAACCCTCTGAGCTTTATTTCCTTCATTTATAAACTGGTAACAGTAACAGTATCTCCTGTGTTGGCTTGAGGATTAAGTAACCTAACCTAACACAGGATCTAACCTTTGCTAAATTCTCAGTTAAAGTTGGTTATTGTTAATATCATGACATCCAAGTTCTAGGGATTCTAACAGGCTAATTCAGCAGTGATGCTGGTCTTGCAGGGTCAGGTTTGAAAATAATCTTGCTGGCTTGAGCAGGGAAGGACATGGTGAAGATCCCACTTGACTAAAGCTTACTGAAAGAACATGAGGAAAACATCTGGAAGGGCCAGGCAAAGCAGGCAAGATCACCAAGGCTGGTTATTTTGGGCATGGATCCTGTGCACTACAGGGGAGTTGGGGGTTTGCTGCTTCCTTCAGTGAAAGGCAGGCTGGCCACTGGCCACTGCGTTTGTGCCAGATCAGCTTGACCCTGCTGCCTGTCTTCACTGGGCCCCAGAAGAAGGCCTGCGCCATGACTCCAGGCTTAGTACCACTTTTGGGGGCTCTTATTATCACTGTGTTATGTGTCTGTGGCTCCATGAACATAGTCCTACTCAGGCGGCTACAGCAAAGGAGGCACCATGCCAGGAAATCCCTTTCAGAGCTCAACTCAAGAGCAAGGTTGTGAGGATTCGGTGTGATAATGCATGTCAAGTGCAGTGTCCAAGCGAAATGTTAGCTGTCACTCTTCTGTACCACTGTGTTTCACTTGACTGTAAATGTGGCGGGCATCGATTCATTCATGGCCATCCCCACAGACTCTGCAGTTAGGACCCATACTAGTTTCCTTAATGACCCCAGTGCAACATTGTACTTATCACTCCACATTATATTTTTCTTTCTTTTTTTTTTTTTTTTTTTGGTCTTTTTCCTTTTTATCAGTACCGGGGATCAAACTCACCACTGCCTGCTTTCAAGGCAGGCGCTTATGCCGCTGAGCTAAACCCCAGCCCCTCCACAGTCAGCTTGCTGACTTATGCATTTCCTCTACAAGGCTGTGAATTCTTTGAAAGTAGGGATCATGTTTTTCATCTTCAAATTCAATCTGTGAATTCATATCTTAGATTTTTTTTTTACATATCTTAGATGTTTAATCAATTACTTTTTGTCTGTGTGTGATAATGTGGATTGACTCCAGGGTCTTCACACTAAGCTACACCTTAAAACCTTTTTTACTTTTCATTTTGAGACAAGGTCTCATTAAGTTGCTACTCTGCCCATGTTGGGCTCAAATTTGTGATCCTCCTGCCTCAGTTTCCCAGACTGCTAGGATTATAGGTGTCTTCCACCATGCCCAGCTGTTTCATTTTTAAATAAAGAAAAGTATGTGAAAAAATTTGCATTTTAGAATCTTTAAAAACTGGATTTGAATTGTAATCCTTCCGTAATACTTGTGTAGCTTCAGTATGTTAACTTCACTTAAAGTTTCCTTATCTAAAAATGGGTGACAGTAACTTCCTTATGGAATTGTTAGGAGGAAAAAACAGTACAATAGAGGAAAAGATGGAGACCCAGGACTTGGACAATTTTAGGAGCTCAGCAGATGAGTACCCTTCCTTTTCTGGGAGCTTACATCAATAAGCTAAAGAAATAAAAAGCAAGTCTGGAATCAAAGTTTCCTTCGTTTATAAAATTCTCATGCCAGTAGGAACACATGCAGTCAATGCAAAGTACTATGCTCTTTTTGGCTAAAGCAACGGCTGTGTTAGCTGAAGGAGAATTGTTATTACTAAGCTTAATTAAGCCCTCTGGGCCATCATGATTGAATAAACATCTTCCTAAGGTTAATTCGAGGCACACTACTCACAAGACAGTGAGTCTGGGCAGGGGTCCTTAGGGTGGCCGAGCTCCAGGGCCCCACCTCAGCAGCAGGATTTCTTCCAGGCTTCTTAGTACACACTCACAGACCCCGGAAAGTGTGGCCTCCTTCTGCACTGGGGCTTCTTTGTTAGTCACCCTAACCAGACCAGCTCTGGAAACAGCACTCAGGGTTCATAAAGCCAGTGGATGGCTGAAAACGGGCTAAGTCTGACAGCAGAAGCTGGATTCTAAGCAAACACAAATCTGATTAGACAGAGGGTAAAAGATGATGAGAGGGTAAGTGGGGAGATGTCCCCCCGGAACAGTCCTGGGAGCCAGATCCCAAGGCTGCCGTTCCCCTGCTCCCTGCCCCACCTGCGACCCTCCCCCACCGCCTGGCTTCTGCCTGCTGAATTTAGCCTGGGAACCACGTGCCTGCTGCTTCTTCAGAGCCCTCTGGGGAGTGAGAATCTGATGCTTGTGAAGCAGCCAGTGCTCTGCGATCCAAGCCCAATCCAACAATCAGCTCCTTTTTTCCAGGGAAGTTGGCTTCCGTTATTCAGTAGGAAGAGATAGTCACACGGAGATGCCTCTAAGAGGGATTGAAGACCTGGAACAGAACGGCAGATCATAAAACTGGACTAAGTAAGTCCACTCCAACCACCAGCCCGTTACATCTCTGCACTCATCCGCCTCATCCCTACCTCTTTTCCCTTCTTCATGCCTTCTCCAGGTGCCTACTCAGTGGCAAACAGCCTTTGCTACCCATAGTTGAGAAAAAATTTTCCCCCAGAAAATTATCTCAGCCTCCTCACAACTCTGAAATCCTTGATTCTAAAAATGCTCAAAAGTTCTTAATTCTAAGACATTAGAACCTCCAACCTCTTTTTCTAGGATGTTGCTATCCAAATCCATAAGAAAATTGTCTTATGCTTTGTTTTGTTTCTTGTCCTCTCACAATTCTCAAATCCATGCACTGTCTGAAGTCAGTTTCTCTTTCTCTCTGTTTCTTTCTATCTTTATGTATTTTTGGAGTGGATCTCACTGTGTGCTTCAGACAGGCCTTGAACTCGCTGTGTAGCCCAAGTGGCATGCCCTCAGATTCTCCTGCCTCAGCCTCCCCAGTGCTGAGACTACAGGTGTGTATCATCACACCCAGCCAGTTTTTCTTTCATAAAAATAAAATGGCAAAACCAAAAATCTTTCAGAGTTGAAACAGTCAGTCTTGAAAAAGCAATACAGCAGTGCATAGTGGGATAAGCAAGGCTCTGCGTTCTGTGTCCGGCACATCGACTTCAGAGCCAGATTGTCTACACAGGAATCCTGGATTTGCCACGTATCAGTTTTTTTTTTTTTTTTTTTTGTCTTTTTCCTTTTTATCGGTACCAGGGATCGAACTCACGACTGCCTGCTTTCAAACCTTTCCTCCTTTAACTTCGAGTGTCCAGTATTTCATCTTAGCAACAAGAGAAGTAACTAAGACAGTCAGGATATGGTTTGTTACCCAGTGTTTATGGTCTCCAGTGTGACAGTGTGTGGGGGGTGAACTTAAAGAAGTAGGGGCCTAAGCCAGGCATGAGGGTGCATGTCTGGAATTCTAGAACTCTGCAAGGCTAAGTGGGAGGATAGAAAATGTGAACCCAGCTGGTTGTAGTGGAACATGCCTGTAGTCCTAGCATTTGGAAGGCTAAGGAAGGAGGACTGATGTGAGTTCAGTGCCACCCTGCGCTACAAATTGAGTTCAAGGCCAGTGTTATAGTTTGTTTTTAAAAGTCTCCCCAGTACCTCATGCAATCATGTGGCAGGTTTCTAGAGTTTGTAATTGATTCATGGTCCAATACTGGGATTATGGATGTGAGTGCTACACCCACCCTGGTGTGGGTAGCCTGCATACAGTATAAGGAAGGGAAAGAGGCTTGCTTTTTTGCTCCTCCTCTTTTGGCTCTTATTTTTACTATCTTTTGCCACATTACCTCACCTTGTATACAAGCTGAGTATGGACTGAAACCTCCACAAACTGTTAGCAAAATAAACCTTTCTTCTTTTACTGTGGGTATGGGGTAACTTGTCTTGGCAGTGAGAGAAAAGTAACCAAGATAGAATTTGGTACAAGAGGAGTGGGGTTGTTGTTGTGACTGTATCTGACCATGTGATTCAAGAGCCTTTAGGAATGGCTTGTGGGAAGAGTTTGGAAAGGTCTAGAGATGTCACTTGAAAGAGCAGGGCTGGAATGCCTTAGGCTCTTCTGGATGGGATATTCTGGCCAGAACTCAGAAGGCCAGAAAACTGGTAAAGACCAGGTTTGGGAGGTTTCTGTCTGGGAAGAAGAACCCATTGGATGTTGGACTCAAAAAAAAAAAAAAAAAAAAAAAAAAATATATATATATATATATATATATATATAATGGATTGATAAAAAGTTTGTCTGCATTTTGCCTGAGGCTAAAATTTTGCCTGAGGATGAGATTAAGCGTAGTGGACTAACTAAACTGAAAGAGTACATTTTAAGACATTAGAATGTTGAGCCTGTGGCATGGCTATTGTTGAGGGCTTTAAGCCACATTTCTGTTGAGAATCAAGAACACAGATCCCAGAAAAATGATTTAAAATATTGTGAGTTTGGCCAGAAAAGAAGCTCCAATACAACTATGGACTGCAAAAATAGAGCTGAGGAAAATATCCATTGCTGGGCTGAGGATTTAGCTCAGCAGCATAAGTGCCTGCTTGGCAAGCATGAGGTCGTGAGTTCAATCCCCAGGACCAAAAAAGAGAAGAAAAGAAAAGAAACAAAAACCTGTGTCATTGACCTAGGGCCAGGGATTTAGCTCCATTGTAGAAGTGCTAGCCTGGCAAGTATGAGGTCATGAGTTCAATCCCTGGTACAAAAAAAAAAAATCCATTACTGATAAGGAACAGGAAAAGATGATCTTAGGGCATCACAAGAAGCAGTGAGTCTTGTCCCCTTTTCAGCCTCAAAACTGCAAAAGTGAAAGACTTTGTGTTGAGGAGAAAGCCACAGAGCACTAGTTTCTAGAATGGGGTGGCCTAGAGAATTTCTTTTTCAGAACTGGATTCACAGTGCCCACTAATCTGGGCACTTGATCCATGCCTACAGCCAAGAGAGAAAGAAGCCTGACTTCTGCTCCAGATAGCAGCAGATCTTGGCATTATCCTCTTGGCACCAGTTTTAGGTGAATGCAGAATACAAGAGTTCTGAGGTTAAAAAGGCTTCTGCCCAGATTTCAAAAGAAGTCCTGGGAGGCTGGGTGGTGTGCCCCAGGGAGGGCAATGTGTAAAAGTGTAAAGAAGTCAAAGGTGCAGTGGAGACCACAGAAGTTTGGAAAAGCCAGGAACATGGATCATCTAAAGAAAGCTACAAGAATTGAGTAGAGCAGGTCTAAGAGAGAAGCCCTAGGAGCTACAACCACCAGAAGTGCCATGTGGGTAGAGTTACACAAACTCTTTGGAGCTCACAACTTGCCACAGATTGTTCAGATGTTCCACATGGAACTTTAGGACTAAATGTTTGCCTTGTTGGATTTTGGACTTGCTTTGGTCCCATTCCTTTATATTGCCCTCTTTGTACCTTTTGGAGTAGAAATGTTTTTTGGTTTTTTTTTAAACTAGTCAAGTGAAGCAGTGGGAGTGGAGAAGGAACAAAGAAATCTGTAATTGGTTGTGATCAATTAGTTGTAAACACCACTGCACTCGGACCAGCCTGGAGTAGAAATGTTTATTCTGTGCCATCGAATGTTGGAAGTGAGTTTGCCTTAGATCTCAGAGGAGACTTGGACTTTTCAACAATGCTTAAATTGTTAGGACTTTGGCAACTCTTAGAAATGGATTAAATGTCTTTTTCAAAAGGAGATGTGCATGAGTCTTTACAGGAGGCAGGGATAGAATGTTATGGTTTGTGTCTGGATATCTCTACAAAGCCTCATGCAGTCCTGAGGGGGTGGGCTTTCGGAGGTGACTGAATCCAGAGTTTGTGATTGATTCATTGTCTAGGGCTAGGATTATGGCTACACCCACTCTAGGGTGGGTGGCCTACATATGATGCAAGGGACACAAAGAGTCTTCTCTCATGCTTTTCTCTCCCTTTTTACTCTTGCCACTTTTGCTGTTTCCTGGATGCCATGAACTGTTGTTCTCCTGCCACGCCACTCTGCTTAGGAGCCAGCTGATTATGGACTGAAACCTCCACAAACTATGAGCTAAATAAACAAACCTTTCCTTTCTTCCTTTCAGATGTCAGGTATTTTGTCTCAGCAGTGAGAGAAAAGTAATCCAGATGGCCAGCCTGAACTGCATATGCAAATCCTGCTTCAAGATGAAAACAAAACAAAAAAAAAAGAAAGAAGGAAAGAAGAAAATATGAATCTAGCTTGGGCAATGGTGATTTAGCAAGGCCTTGTCTAAAAATTTCAAAGTACAAAAAAAGGGTAGAGTCAAGTGGGAGATCCTTAGATTATTAGGGGTACACACTCAAGTAATTATAATGTAGTTCTCCTGAAACCCCAGTTAGTTCCCATTAGAGTAGGTTGTCATAAGAAAGCAAGTGTGGCCTCTGAATATCTCTGGGTTCCTGACTTGTCATAATTTCATCTACACATCCTCCTGCATTGCAATGCCATCCTTTGTGTTATAATAAACTCAGAAACAAAATATCTGTCACCTGAAAGGAAGAAGGGAAAGGCTTGTTTATTTAGCTCATAGTTTGTGGAAGTTTCAGTCCATGATCAGCTGGCTCCTAAGCAGAGTGGCATGGCAAGGAAGCAACAGGTAATGGCATCCAGAAAACAGCAAAAATGGCAAGATAAAGTCTGCCACAGCTAAGAAGATGCTGACATCATGCTCTTGAATTGTCAGAATTGTGAGCTAAATACAGTGATACTTCAGTTCACAAACTTAATTTGTTCCACAATTCTGGGGAACATGGACACATTTGTATTTTGATACCTAATGTAGAGTTCACAAACAAAAGCAAAATTTTGCTGAACACTTCTGTTCATGAATCAAATTGTGCTTGAACAGAAATGTTCATGAACCAAGGTATTACTATGAGCCTCTTTTCTTTATGGAGTACTCAGCTTCCGGTATTTTGTTATTGCAACCAAAAATGGACTACTAAATCCTTTTTCAATGTATGCGCCAGGAAAACAAGGAACCAGCCTTCTTTCTTGTTCATCTTTGAGTCTATAATAAAATTGTGCCCAACACATAGTATGCTGAGCAAATTGGTATAAATATTAACATAGAAAATAAACTAGAAGTTAGATGAGGTAGTACATGCCTGTAATCTCAGAACTCTGGAGACTAAGGAAGAACACTCTGATTTTGAGTCCAGAGGCAACTTAGAGACCTAGATAATTTGGGGGGAAAACAGCTGAGGAGATAGTTCAATCAGTGTGAAGGCCTTGGGTTCAAGTGTGTAATATATTACAGAAAAGAAGAAAGAAAGAAAAACAGAAAGAAAGAAAGATTAGGAGATATCACAAAATTTTTCAAATTTGTTTGAATTTTAATTTTTTTTTTGAGACAGGTTCTTTGTAGCCCAGCCTGGCATTGAACTTTCAAACCTCCTGTCTCAGTATCCTAAGTGATGGGATTATAACCATGTGCATCATACTTGGCTTGAAAACATTTCAGGGGAAAAAATGAACCAGTTGGGTCCCCTTTTTTTCCCTTGTTAAGGAAAGTTTTAGAGGCTTTTAATAAAAATGTGGCTTTCATAGGCTTGGGGCTTTTGTTCAGTGGTTAGAGCACTTGCCTATCGGTGAGAAACCCTTAGTTTGATCCCCCCAGTACTCACCCCCTTCTCCAAAGAAAAGGAGCTTCTTGCATCTCTTCCCAAACTACTCAATCTGACTTTCACAGAAGACAGTGCATGAATCTGCATTTTTTTTCTTTTTTGGGGGGGTACTGGGGATCAAACTCACAATGTTACACTCACCAGGCAGGTGTTTATACTGCTGAGCTAAATCCCTGGCCCTATGAATCTGCATTTTAAATAAGATTCTCTAAAGTGCACTAACTTTGCAAAATACTAGTTCAGTGAATAAACAGCAAAGAAGAACTCCTTCCTGTGAATGCCCATATTTTTGTAATTTTTATAGCTCATTAGCACTCTTGTCAGAGTCTGGGAACTAGGAAGGCTAGAATTCATTGTTCTCAATTATTCATTTAACAACTATGTATTGGATGCTTTCAAATGTGCCAGGCAAAAGAAAGCAAGCACATGGGTTTTGAAATGTATTAGAAGATAAGCAATAGGATCCTGGGAAGATGGCAGATTGATAGGTATCAGGGTAGAGAGCCTCTCTGATAAAAACAACTCAGACGCTAGAATTTAACACCATGGAGAAGACCAGATGAAAGGACAGGGATTCTCACGACCCAAAAAGAAACTGAGGGGGAAAAAAAAGAAAGGAAGGAAGGGAAAACGTGGACGAAAGGCTGGAACCAAATATACTCTCCCTGGAGTAGGTCCTGCATTGTGCTGGGCGCGCCTTGGAGTCAGACCATTCACGGTGGTGCTGAAGTCAGAGTATCACCCGTGGCAGGAGGATGTGGTGCAACAGAGAGCAGAACCAACGTAGGAAGCTGCATTGCCCATGGTGAGTGCTAGAAATTTGGTCCCGCAGAAAGGGTGACCAGTTGGATGACATATTGGAGTTGGGCAGGATGGGCCTGAACCTGGAACCACAGTGACATCAGTCAGCTGCTCCTGGCCCAAAGTGGGTTGGTGGGATCTGCTTGGGCCGAGTCACGCCCCTGGTTGGGACCCAATAGCCAGGGACAAAACTGTCCCTAACCTGTGACATCTGCATGGCACAGACTAACATGGTGAAGGTGCTTGTTGGTTGACTGGCTCAGAGGAGAGGGGCCAGCCCACATCATCCCTACGTGCAAATCACAGATCAACAGCAAACTGGAGAGGGCAGCAATCCCCTAGCCAGCACGCTTCAGAAAAACCATAAGCAATATGGAAAGGGCTTGAGACCACCACCATACACCTGTCTGAAAGAAACCAGAAACATGACAAGAGAAAGAAACCTCCAGCTGCTGACCCAGGGAAAGTAAGTGCAGGGGAGGTAAATACAGAAGAGATCAAGGGCAGCAAACATGCAATATTGAACACAGCATCAACGGACATAAAGAAATACCTTCATAACCTCATAGACGAACTTAAAACTAAAATTCTAATTCAAGAAGAAATGCTAAGCACCTCTCAAGAAGACACAGATGGAAGAATGGAGGAACCCAGAAAAAGGAGAGAAACCTTTGATGAAGAATGTAAACAAAATCTAGAATACATGAAACAGATCCAAAGAGAATACCAGGAAATTAAAAACCTTCATTGAAAGCTGGCAAAATTTCTTGACAGAAACTAAAGTTAGACTTTCAAAACTTGAAGATAGATTTGCAATGTGTGAACGTGAAAGGAAAGATCTCTAAAATAACAATACAAAGGCTAAAAGATGACAAGAGGATCTATAACTTAAGAATAAAAAATGTAAGCAAAGAAGCAGGAGTAAACACAAATGAAATAAAAAGGCTATTCACAGAAATAATAAGGAAAACTTCCTAAGCATAGGAGATATTCAGATATATGAGGCATACAAGACTCCAGGCAGCTAAAACCAAAACAGATCTACACACAGACATAGAATAATCAAGATCACAGAAATTCATCACAAGAACAGAAAATTAAAAGCAGTCAGAGAAAAGAAACAGATCACCTATAAAGGAAAACCCATCAAAATCATGACAGACTTCTCAACACAAACCATCAAATCAAGAAGAGCTTGGAGCTGAAAGAAAATAACCTCCAACCCAGATTGATGTACCCTGCAAAAACAGTCTCTCAAAATTAATGGAGAAATAAGATGTTTCCATGACAAAGAAGAACTGGAGGAGTTCATGACCAGCAATCCAACTCTACCAAAAATACTGAAGGACATTCTAGAGAAAGAGAAAAAAAATCACCAGAATTCCAGTAACAGTGGCAGAGAGTCCTCAATGAATGGGGCAGACAGTGGAATGAAAGAGAAAAGTAGACAACCAACAGCAGAAAAATAGCATATCAGAGATGAGGCAGAGAATATATAATCTCTATAACCTCTAACACAGATGGCATTGATACACTAAAAAAAAAAAAAAAAACACACAGGCAGAGTAGATCAGGAGATAGGATCCATCAAGATGCTCTAAGTAGGAAACATAATAAACCTGAAAGACAGTTAATGGACTGAAACAAAGATGAGAAAACAATGCTCTATGTGCCAGGGAACCAGAGAGAAATAGGGACAACTCGTCCAGCACCTGCAGATAGGTTGGAAAGTCATGACACTTTTGTGCAGTGGAGAACTACTCAGCTATAAGGAAGGAAAACCTTGAGATTTTAGTAGGTAACAGAATAGTCTCAAGATCAAGCCCAGGGATAAAAAGGTTCAGAACCACTTAGGTAGGTAATGGGTTGCCCCCCTAATCTAAAAACTAAAGGAGTTAGTGGGACCCAAAATGTATAAATCACCCTGAGAAAGAGAAAGGGAGGAATTGTCTAAAAGAGGAAGGCAGAGGACATTGTTAATAGTGTATCAGGATTTAAAAGCCACATTAGTCTTATTGCTCTGCTTAGTTTGATTTTATTCTGTTCATCTGTCTATTCACACTAGATTTGAGGGCACAGACAGCTATCCCAAAAATAGCAGGATATTCCATGGTAACTATCTGTCTTAGTTACTTTTTACTCCTTGCTGAGACAAAATACCTGAAGCCCAAAATTGGGAAAGGAAACATTTATTTCTTACAGTTTTTGGAGGTTTCAGTCCATACTCAGTTGGCTCCAAGATAGGGTGACATGGCTGGGCTGCAGTTCATGGTGGCTGCAAACAGCAAGGTGGAAACCAGCAAAAGAGCAAGACACACCTTCTTCCTGCCATTACATTACATCCTGGCTCCACCCCTAGGCCAGTGTATCATTCATACCCCCAATCCAAGCACTAGACAATGAACCAATGACAGATGCATAATGTAAATGCATGAGGCCAGGGGGCCACCAACATAATCCATGACATTCCACCCCTGGTCCCCAGGACTCATGTACATCCTTTGTACAAAAGACATTTAGTCCACCTCCAAGAGTTGCCAAAGTCCTAATAGTTTCAGCATTGTAGTCTCCTCAGATATCTATGGCAAACTCTTAACTGTAACCCCCTGTATAAATGAAACAAGATTAAACATTTCTGAAATGCAAAGGCACAAAATAAACATTGCCATTCCAAAAGTTACAAACAGGGGAATATAAAGCATTGGAAACAAAGCACTCCAACATTCAGCAGGGCGAACATTAAGTCCTAGAGTTCCATGCTCAGCATTTGAAGTAATCTGGTTGCAAACTCCAAAGGCTTGGGTGATTCCACCCCCATGGCACTTCCAGGGATTTCAACTCCCGCAGCTTTTCACTTAAATCCTCTCTGCTCTCCTTTTGCAGCTTTCCTTGGATCATCCACATTCCTGGCTTTTCCAAACTTCTGGGATCTCCACTGCACCTTTGGCTTCACCCTTAGATCTTTACAAATTGCCCTCTCAGCGGCACACTGCTTGGCCTCCCAGGCCCTTTGCAATCCAGGTGGAAGCCGTCTTACCCTCAGAATTTGTGCATTTTCCTTGCACCTAAAATCAGCACCTTGTGGATGCTGCCAAGATCTGCTGCCAGCTGGAGCAGCAGCCAAGCTTTCTTTTCTCTCGCTTGGCTGTAGGGGTCAATTGCCTGGATTGTTGGGCTCTGTGAACCTGATTGTGAAGAAAAGCTTCTCTATGTTGTCGCCATTCTGGAACTTCATGTAGCCTCCATTGCCATTCTGGAGCATGGTGCTCTGCAGCTTTTTCCTCTGAGCAAATTCTTTCACTTCTGCAGTTTTGAGTCTTCAAAGGGTTGGGACCTGCTTCCTGGGATGCCCCAGGGCCATCTTTCTTATCTCTGTTTCTCCTCAGCATCAAAGTCTCAATTCTGTCTTCATAATCCACAGCATTCGTGGAATTTTCCTTCTGGCCAAACTCACAGTATTGCAAATTATCCTGCTGGGCTCTTTGCTTTTGATTTGCAACATAAAACTGGCTAAAAGCCATCAACAATAGCCATGCCACAGCCTCAACATTCAACTGCTTTGAAATTTCCTTTGTGAGATTAATTAGTCCATGGCTCTTAGATTCAGTCTCAGACAAAGTCTCTGAGCATGAGCAAAATGCAGACAAACTTTCTGCCAAGCCATAATGCACATCATAGGGAGGCCAACAACCAATGCAGTCCTTCTTCCCAGCAGAAACCTCCTAAACCTGGTCTTTAGCATCAGGCTTTCTATCAGCCTTCTGGTCTCCTGAGCTCTAACCAGAATCTTCTCTACATAACAGTCTATGCTGCTCCAGCTTTATGCATCCAGGCAACATGTCAGAACCTTTCCAAACTCTGCCCACAAGCCATGTCCAAAGCCTCTCAATAAACCTGATCAGGTATACTCACAGCAAATGACCCCACTCTCAGTACCAAATCCTTTCTTAGTTACTTTTTACTCCTTGCTGAGACAAAATACCTGAAACCCAAAATTGGGAAAGGAAACATTTATTTCTTACAGTTTTTGGAGGTTTCAGTCCATACTCAGTTGGCTCCAAGGCAGGATGGCATGGATGGGCTGTAGGTCACGGTGCCTGCAAATAGCAAGGTGGAAACCAGCAAAAGAGTGAGACACACCTTCTTCCTGGCATTACATTACATCCTGGCTCCAATCCTAGGCCAGTGTATCATTCACACCCCCAATCCAAGCACTAGACAATGAACCAATGACAGATGCATAATGTAAATGCATGAGGCCTGGGGGCCACTAACATAATCCATGTCACTATCCTTAATTTCCTATTAACTTAACCTGAAGCCCTATATTACTTACACTGTCTTACGATGACTGATCTTATTTGAATCTGGTTTGTTAGATCACTGTTTGTCTTGATTGATTTTATTCAAATTTGGTATGCTTGATAGTATGAAGTCTAAGAGTAAACGTGACTACTCTGAAGATGACAACATTCAATAGGATACCCATTCTGGTTTGATTATTAACTGCTTTTGAAGTCCTATAATGTCTCCAATGTTTTGTTTTTATTAATATTGATATGTAGTGTTATGTTCAATTATATTATGCCTGATGATAGAGACAATTCTGTTGAAAGTAACAAGACACTGGGGCTGGGGATTTAGCTCAGCGGCATAAGCACCTGCCTTGCAAGTAGGTGGTCATGAGTTCGATCCACGAAACCAGAAAAAAAAAAAAGGAAAGAAACTAATGAGATTATAACTACTGTAGATCACCTAGTATTGTGGTTTTATGTGTCTTTTCTGTTTCATGTTTTTCTAGGAATTTGTTTTGTTGTCTTGTTTTGATTTGCTTTTCCTTCTAATATGGAAAGGATAGACATACATGTAGAGATTCACGCATGTGTAGAACTTCTAAACAGTTTACAAGAAGAGATTATATAATGCACGATGTAATGAACAGATACTCTGAAGAAAAAGAGACACTAAGATCCCCAATGCTAATTCCTTAGTGTCATGATATAAAATCTAGCAATACTATTATTTTCTGTCCAGAGTGATATTAGTCTATTTTCTTTTGTTTAATTTCAACCTGCATAAAGATATGGACAGCTATTTTGAAGAGAACGAGAGATATTATGGCAACCATTTTTGACTTCTGTATTGTCTGGTCTTGAAGACCTAAAATGTCTTCATCATCCTGTTCTGATCAGTTTAGTACTATTTTGTTTGTATGAATTCATTGTGTATGAAAATATGGACAACTGTTTGGAAGAAAACAAGAGATAATATGATAGATAGTTAAGATCTCCAGAGGTCTTGCTTTGAGATCTGTGTTTCTTAAATTGTTTTCTTAGCTGCTTTATTATGTTTAATTTTACTCTCTTTAAAATAAAGGGAAGAAATATATTAGAAGGAAAAACCAAAAGACTAGGGGACAGAAGACTTGAAAGCAATGGTCAAGAAGAAATTAGCTTTGAGAAACTATTTGAATAATTACTCACTCACCTGGACTCTGACTCTCCCCAGAAAGGTAGCTACAATAATCTGGAACTACACAGAAGGTGCTGGGTATGCATGGACTATCCTGTTATAGGACAAGAGTGCATCTACCTGGATATACTGCTCAAAGATAGACTGGAGAACAATTTCCTCTCTGCTAACAGTGGATAAGCCAGGTGTCTACTGTTCATCTTGCTGGGAAGGGATGCAAATCTACCTATGGAGTGGATCCAGATTTTGTAGGGACTGACATTGAGAGATTCTCTTCAAGAAAAATAATACAAAATTATGAGCACAATGTTAAGTATGCATGTGAATAGTTGTTTAGAATGAGAAAAGAAATCAAGACAAGTTACTGAAGACTGAGAAATGCCTCTTTCTTTTCTGAGATCTTTAGGCAATTTTCCAGAAATACTTACACTGAAATAAATGCTTCTTGATTGCAAATCTCTTCCTCCTCTTATCTGGAGCAGACTATGACTCCCAGCAGCTCCTACCTCCCACAGAGGAGAAGCAGTTCCTGAACCCAAGCTTCGTTAACTTTACAATAAATCCTCTTTCCCTTTTCCTTACCTAACAAAGCACAGTGTTTCATGGCTTTTGTTATGGGCTAGATTCTGCAGGTATGCTCAAGGCCAGTAGTTTCCATGACTTAGTTGGTGTCTTACTTATCTTTTTCTCGATGTTGCGACAAAATACCTGACACCCAAAGTTAAAGGAGGAAAGGTTTATTTAGCTCACAGTTTGTACAGGTTTAAGGTGGCTTCAAGGCAGAGTGGTGTGGCAAACAAGCATCACAGAGGAAAAACAGTGTGGCAGGCAGAAGACAACAAAAGCGAGCAAGAAAGAGAAAAGACAAGCCTCTTTCTGTCCCTTATTTTGTATTTGAACTACTGGGATTAGGGCAGTGTCACACTTACCAGTGGACTGATTTAGTAATCACCCACCCTTGTTCCAACACCCTTAATCCTAGCATTGCACTATGTATCAATCACACATTCTGGATTCAGCCACCTCTGAAAAAGGCCCACCTATGACTACATGAGGCTTTGGGTGGGACATCTGGACACAAACCATTACAGCTGGGAAATAGTCTTTGTTTTATGACAGGGTCTCATGCAGTTGAGGCTGACCTTGAACTCTAAAATATCCCCCTGCTTCTGCCTCCCACATCCAGCTGGGAAACTCTGACAATGGTAGGGTATAGGTAAAGGAAGTGAGTTACCCGCTCTGAAACAATTATCCCACCCCATTCACTCTGGGGAACCTGCAAGCAGCAAAGGGGCATACACAGCAAATGTATTCACTACATTCAGGCTGTGCAAGCCAGAAAATAATTTTTCTGCTTTGAATCTATTAATTTAGTTAGGTTGCAAGGTGTATCTCTCCAGTTACTCAGAAATCTCACAGACCATCATATTAGTAGACATTATGAGAAGGACAATAAATAATTTTTTAGCAAACACAACTTACTTAGTACTTACTTAGTAGCTAAAAACATAGTATTCAAGGACTAAATAGGAAAAATGTTGAGAAGTACTGAGTATCTAGTCCAAGCATTTATTTTGAGAGATGCCAAAACTGACACAAGAGAAAGGAGATGTGTTTAGAATCATATAGTCAAACCAGAGAAAAGAGATGTGTTTAAAACCATATAACTTTGAGCAGTAGAACAGATATATTAAAATTCCTTGTTCAGGGGGCTGGGGATTTAGCTTAGCGGCATAAGCGTTTTCCTTGGAAGCAGGCAGTTGTGAGTTCCATCCCTGGTACCGGTAAAAACAAAAAAGACCAAAAAAAGAAAAGAAAAGCAAAAAAAATTCCTTGTTCAGGCTTATTTGACCAGACAAATTTTCCAGTTCAACATCCTGGTCTCTGCCCCAGGTGGTGACATAGACCTACTATCCCAGTGTCTTTTAGTTACTTTTTACATCACTGGGGCAAAATACCTGATGCCCAAAGTTAGGGAAGGAAAGGTTTATTTCTAACAGTTCTTAGAGGTTTCAGTTCATACTCAATTGGCTCCAAGACAATTGGCTGGACTCCAAGACAGTTGGTGGCATGGCCGGATTGCCCTTCATGGCAGCTGCCACATTCACATCACCAATCCAAGCGCTAGACAATGAACCAATCAGAAACGCATAATTGCATGAGGCTTGGGGGCCACTGACATAAATCATGACACCCAGCTACTTGGGAGGCTGAGGCAGGAATATCACAAGTTTGAACCAGCTTGGACAATTTAGTGACTTAATGAGACTCTGTTTAAAAATGATAATAGATAGATAGATAGATGATAAATAGATAGGCTGGGAATGTAGCTCAGTTCATAACGTTGAATTCAATCCCCAGTATAAAACAAAGCAAGAAAAGAAATATACAATTAATTATTGTCAACTGGTTATCCCACTGTGCTAAATATTGTTATTCTTCCCCCTCAACTGATCTCTGTACCTATTTTTTTCTCTTTTCTTTTTTAACTTTAAATGACACTTACAGCCTTGTACAACTGAGGCAACTTCTGTACCATGGAGGTATATACATTTTTAGACCGTTTAGCGAGGCAGTGCCTCTTGAAATTGTCTAGACTGGCCTTAAACTTGTGATTGTCCTGCATCATTCCTGAGTTGCTGAGTTTGTTGGTATGTATCACCATGCGTGACTTCTTTGTACTTTTGTTTTGATGATGGGGATTGAATCCAGAGTGTTTTATCATTGCACTACATTCCTAACTAGTTTTATTTTGAGATAGAATCTTGCTAAGTTCCCAGCTGAGCTAGACTTTGCCATCTCCCTGCTACAGAATTCTGAGTAGGTAGAATTATAGGTGTGTGCTACTGTACCCTGCCTCTCTGTACATGTTGAAATGTGCAATTCAGTAATGTTAACGTTGTGCAGTAGGTCTCTAGAATTTTTTTTATTTCATAAAACTGAAATTCTATAATCATTAAATAATGCCTTATTTATCCTTTCCAAGCTCTGGGCAACCTCAATTCCATTTCCTCTTTCTACAAATTTGACTGCTTTACAGTATTTATCTTTTCATGAATGACTTACTTCACATAGCATAATGTTCTCAAGTTTTGTCCATATTATGGCATGTGTCAGAATTTGCTTCCATTTTTAAGTACATACTATATTTTTATTTATCCATTCATTTTTGGACAGAGATTTGTTTCTACTTCTTAGCTATTGTGAATAATGTGGTTATGAGCACAGGTGTGCAAATATTTTGAGATCTTGCTTTCAATTAATTTGCTGAATATATGATTTTTTGTTTGTTTGTTTTGTTTTTGTGATACTGAAGACTGAACTAAGGACCTTTACTCGCTACATCCCCACACCTTTTTAATTTTTTGAGATGAGTCTTGCTGAGTGGCTCAGTCTGGGCTCAAACTTGAGATCCTCCTGCTTCAGCGTACTAGAATCTGGCATTGCAGCTATACACACCACATTTGACGAGTATTTCTAATTTATGTTTTAATTTTTAAAATGGGGTCTTGTTATATTCCCCAACTTGATCACAAACTCTTACGCTTCGATTGTCCTTCTGCCTCAGTCTCCTAAGTAGCTGCACACAACTTCTATTTTCGGTTTTTTGAAGGAACCACCTTACTGTTTTCACAAGTAGTTGTACTATCGTTGCCTTTTGAGCTGTGTTGGTGTTTGCACTGATATTTCAAATCAATGGTGGATTAATCTGCTGACCTGAACACAGTGACCCCATAATGATTCTGTATTCATTGTGCTCCTTTCCGCCATCCTATCATAGTAAAACAGTGTTCCCAATGAAGCAGTAAAATATTAATCTTGATTTTGTTAAATCTGAACTCTTCATGCTCTTTTAGTAATCTGTTGACTAAAAGGGATATAGGCCTACAGTATTTCTGTATATCCAAGTACCAGGGTTCTTTCAAGGAAATGTCCTTGTGGAATTGAATCTAGTTCTAGAAAAGGAGCTAGCTGCTTTTGTTCATAGAACACCTCTTGTGTTTGAAAGAATGACTGGCAAACTGCAGTTATACAGACTGGGGTGTTTGGCAGAAATTTTTCTCCAAGTTGAATGAAGCAAGACTATTTCCCCAACAAAAAGAACCAATTGTTGCCAATAATAAAATCCAGGCTTTCACATGAAATAAGAACATTGGAAAACTTGTATTTGCCATCATGAGCTTGACAGCTTTGCAGTATTGAACACTTTTATGATGGGGTTGTGACATTAATGAATGACATTATTTATTTCCTTCCTTCTTTCCTCCTTTCCCTCCCTTCCCTTTTCTCTCCTTCCTTCCTTCCTTTCTCTCTCTCTTTCTTGCTTTCTTTCTTTGTTTCTTGGTCTCACTCTGTAGTTCAGGCTGACCTTGAACTCACTAGGTAGCCAAGGCTGGTTTCAAACTCATGGTGATCCTACTGCCTCAGTTTCCCAAGTGCTAGGATTATAAGCATGCACCACCATGCCCAGATTTCTTCTTTCTTTTTCTGTCATTCTTAATTTCTTTCTTTCTTTCCTGCTTCCTTCCTTCCTTCCTTCCTTCCTTCCTTCCTTCCTTCCTGTGGTTATGGTTTATATTTGGATGTCCCTCAAAAGCCTCATGAATTCATAGATGGGGCTTTTAGGAGTATATGGGTTATGGGTGTGATCACTGGATTAGTTTACTGATTGGTTTAGCAAGTCCTGGGTTTGGATAACAGGACGGCCCACCCTGGGTGTGGGTGGCACCAACCAACGGGCTTGAAGCCTGAATGGAATGAAAATGCAAAGGAAGACTCAAGGCTCAGTGCCTGCCACGCTTTGAGCTGTTTCTCCTCTACCGCACACGCCCCTCTGCCATGCTGCCCTGCCTTGCAGTCAGCCAATTCAGCTAAGAACTGAAACCTCTACAGACTGTGAGCTGAAATAAACCTTCCCTTCTTTATAACATGTGGGTGTTGAGTGTTACGTCTCAGTGATTAGAAAAATAACTAAATCACCTGTGATACTAGTGACTGGACCCAGGACCTTGCACATGGCAGGCAAGCACCACTGAGCTATGTCCCCAGCCTCAAATCAATATTTTTGACATAACCAGTACATGGTGTTACAAAATTATTAAAGGGTAGATCATCTAAATCATGAGGTCCTGGGTTAAATTCCTAGCATTACAAAATAAATAAAATATAAATATAAATATAAATATATTCCCTAGATTTTGCTGAGGAAGAAGCAGAGAAGCAGTTACTGCCATGTACAGCTAGCAGATGTACAGATTTATACAAAATATTAGGGTCTATTAATATTTAAAATGTTGACCTAGAAATTTATATTACATAGTCTGATATGGTGAAGCATAGTTATGGTCTCAGCTATTTAGAAGGCTGAGGCAGGGAGATCACTTTAGACCAGGAGTTTAGTGCTAGGATTATTTCCAAAAGATGAAAAATATTTCCAAAAGATGAGAAGTATAAAATAAAAAGCGGCCTTTATTGTGAGAACACGGAGAGAGATGACCAGCACCCCCACCTCTGGCGTCTGATCTCTCCGCGGACACGTGGCATGGGGGCCTGTAAATAGCCTCCCTTTGGGGTGGAACCTAAGGCGGGCATTAGGGATGCACAGGTAGCCCATTGGTCCTAGGTTTGGCGCCATATGTAAATTTCCAGGGGCGGGAAGATGGCGTCACAGATAACTTCCTAGGGGTAGGGGAGATGGGGCTTCCTGCTTCCGGTTGAGGTTTTCCTGGCTACAGTGTCCTGTCTGGGCCAAAACCCTTTCATTTAGGATTAGCCTGGGCAACATACCTGGATCCTATTTCTGAATATGTACATACATGCTACAAATATATGTACATTTGTTCAACAGTACATATATAGCAAAATGACGTGGATGTCCCCCTGAAAACTCATGTTGAAATTTAACTGCCATTGTAACAGTGTCGAGGAGTATGACCTCAGTGAGGCAATTACATATCACATTCTCTTATTTATGCCAAATGTACCTATAATTTATCAAATGCTTTTATACATGTATTTGCATAGTCTCTTTAATTCATACAAAAGTAAAACAGAACAACCATATGAAGCAGGTATTTCAACAGCCATTTCATAGGTGACAAGGTAGCTTTAGAGAGCTTAAGAAACATACAAAGCTAAACAGCCATCCAGCAGCAGAGACTAAACTTGCATGAATGCTGCTCTGATGCTCTGACCATGGTGTTGTTTCTATCTACCAAGCTGGTTTGAAACTTTGAGAAGCAGAGCGGACAGGCCTTGGATTTGAACAGACCCAACCTAACTTGGGTTGACATCCTAAGTCTTTTAAATCCTCGCTATATGACATTTGGCAAGCTTGCTTCATGTTTGTAAATCTCGATTTCATCCTCAATACCTAGTAATGAGGGTTAAATGCGAGGGCGCCTGATGCCTTAGCAGACTCACATGACAGCTGTTAGTAAATGGCAGCTAGACTGACATATTGATTAGACATGAGACGTGCTGGTTCAGTAAATCAACCATAAGGATTTTAGAGCTGGAATGAAGGAGGGAAGAATAAATTAACCTAAAAGCTGGCTAGCTAATGACACTTTGCCATAATGACTTTTTCAGTTTTTATTTTTAAAGGTATGTGTTTGTGTTACATACTAATGACATTCATTCTGGGGACTGGTGCATGCACAAAACACATCTCAATTATTTTTCATCTCCTTTCCGGTGATTACTTGCACCTCCCTCTGTGTCTAAATCCCTTTCCCTTATTTACACTTTCAGTTTCTCACATCAGAGAAACAATGTAGGATTTACAGATGTGTGCCCAATTCATTTCACTTAAGAGTATGTTCTCAGCTTAGAGTGGTGGCACATGTGTGTAGTCTCAGTACTCAGGATGTTGAGGCAGGAGGATCACCGTGCATTTGAGGCTGACCTGAGCTACATAGTGAGTTCAAGGCCAGCATAAACTGCATAGCAAGATCTTGGTTAAAAAAAAAAAAAGTATGTTCTCTCAACACACTCATTTACATAGAAATGTCTCAAGTTTGTCCTTCTTTATAGCTGGGTAGTACTTCATTGTATAAAACACAAGTTCTTTATTCATTTATCAGTTGATGACCATTTGGGCTGCTTGCAAGATTTAGCTAATACAAGCAGTGCCACTATAAACATAGCTGTGCATATATCTCTGATACTATGCTTTTAATTCTTTGGGAAGACATCAAGATTGGGAATAGCTGAGTCAAATGAAATCTTCAGTCCTGTGTTTTTGAGGAATCTCCACACTGATTTCCACAGTCATTGCACAAGTCTACATTCCCACCAACAGTAGAGAAGGGCTCTTTTTCCCCAGAATCCAGCATTTGTTATTGGTTGATATCTTGATAATAGCCTTTCTTTCTGGAGTGAGATGGAGTCTCAGTATTGTCTTAATTTGCATCTTTTGAATGATCAATGATGAACACTTTTTCATATATTTAATTTGCCACTTTTCTTCTTCATCTGAGACGTGTCTGTTTATCTCAGCTGCCCATTTTTGGATTGGGGAATTAAATTTTGGATTGGGTATTAAATTTGGGGGAGTCTGACATTTTGAGTTCTTTTATAAATTCTAGATTAGTCCTTTGTCTAAGGAGCAACTGGCAAAAATTTTTCCCACACTGTGGGTTGTCTCTTCACTCTGTTATTTTTCTTTTTCTTTTTTTTTTTTTTTTTTTTGTCTTTTACATTTTTATCGGTACCGGGGATTGAACTCACGACTGCCTGCTTGCAAGGCAGGCCCTTAAGCCACTGAGCTAAATCCCCAGCCCCTACTCTGTTATTTTACTGTGCTGTGCAAAACTTTTTTTTTTTTTTTTTTGTCTTTTTTGTTTTTACCAGTATCAGGGATTGAATTCACGACTGCCTGCTTGCAAGGCAGGCGCTTATGTCGCTGAGCTAAATCCTCAGCCCCCGTGTAAAACTTTTTAAGAAGATGAGATCTCAGTTGTTGATTCTCTGTGAATGTTCTTGTACAGCTGTGGTTTTATTTATAAAGTCTTTGCCTACATCGATGTCTTCATGAGTTCTATATATTCTAGCTTCCAGATTTAGAGTTTCTGTTTTAATATTTAAATCTTTGATCTATTTCAACTTTAGTCTAGTGCATGGTGAGATATATGGGTGTGGTTTTAGTCTTTGGTGGATAGAAAGCAAGTTTTTGAACCACCACATATTAAAGAGTCTATCTTTCTTCCAGTGAAGGTATTTGTCTCCTTTGTCAAATAGAAAGTGACTGAGTACATTTGGATTTGTATCTGTATCTTCAAATCTGTTCCATTGTTACTTTTTTTTTCAGAATCATACGTTTTTATCACAGTAGGTTGGTAATATAATTTCAAACCTGGATTATGACTTGCCTTTGTTTTCATAATTGCCTTTGCTATGTTAGGCCCCTTCTGCTTTCAAATTAATTTTAGGATTGCTTTCTCTAATTCTGTGAGACATGCTCTTGGAATTTTGTTTTTTATTGCATTAAGTCTGTATAATAATTGTGGGAATATGGGCATTTTCACTACATTTGTTCTACCTATGCAGAAACTTGGGATATCTTTCCATTTTCTGATATCTTCTTCAATCTCTTTTTTCAAAGTACTATAATTTTCAATGTAGAGATCTTTTATTTTGTTTGTTAGGTGGATTTCTAGGTATTTCATTTTTTGTATGCGATTGTGAAAGATATCATTTCCTAATTTCTCTCTCAGTAAGTTTGTTATGCATGTACAGACAGACTATTGGTTTTTGAGTGTTGACTTTATATCCAGCTATACTACTGAATTTGGTCATTAAATTAGATGACTTTTGGTGAAGTTTTTGGCATCTTTCACGTAGAGTAATATGTCATTTGCAAATAATGATAAGATAATTTCGTCTTTTCCTATCCTTATTTCCTTTTTTTGTCTAATTGCTCTAGTTAATGTTTCCAGAACTATGTTGAATAAGAGAGGTGACAAGAGAGGTCTTGTTTCTGACTTTAGAGTGAAAGCTTTCAGTTTTTGTTCATTTATATGATGTTAGCTATTGGTTTGTCATACATGGTTGTATTAGATTGAGAGTTTTTATCATGAATGTGTGCTGGACTTTGTCAAATACTTTTGCTGCATCTATTGAGATGATCACATGGCTTTTGTCCTTGGCTTTGTTGATATGGTATATTAGATATTGATTTGTATACATTGATCCATCCCTACATCTCTGGCATGAAGCCTACTGGGTCATGGTATACAATATTCTTGATGCTTTGCTGCATTCTGTTTGCAGTATCTTATTGAGAATTTTTGCATCTATATCTTGCTTTTTTTCTCATTGCTGAGACAAAATACTTAATTCACGGTGAATTAAATATTCATGAATTGGGCTGGGGATTTAGCTCAGCGGCATAAGTGCCTGCCTTGCAAGCAGGCAATCGTGAGTTCGATCCCTGGTACCGATAAAAAGGAAAAAGACAAAAAAAATTCATGAATTAAGGAAGAAAAGGTTTATTTAGCTCACAGTTTGTGGAGGTATCAGTCCGCAGTCAGCTGGATCCAAGGCAAGGTGGCATGGCATAGGGGTAACAGCTCAAGAGCAAAAGGAGGGTAAGGGAACAAATTTCTTTTCCTTCCTTATATTGGAAGCAGGCTAACTTCTGCCTCCAACCAGGGCAGAAATAGTGATCAACATCTCCCTGCCCACCTCTTGTACAGGATGAAACAGGATGAGGATGTTTACAAAGTAAGCATCCTGGATCCCTGCTGAGTAACTTAAACTTCTAAACTTCTCCAGCTGACACAATGTATCAAACATTACAATCCCACTCCCTTGTCAACTGGCAACCAGACACATTTTTAAAAACACTTTTCCAGATACAAAGACATGTTTATTCTTAACATTTCCTAAATTGACACAACATTATAACACAGGTTTAAATTTCAGTATTAAGTTTGTCAATAATATATTACATTAGAATCATAACATTTTGCCCCTGACCCCCCCCCAAAGACTCATGTGCATCCTTTTATGCAAAAGTCAATTAGTCCATCTCTAAGAGTTGCCAAAGTCCTAACAGTTTCTGCATAGCTGAAAAGTCCAAGTCCCAAGTCTCCTCTGATATCTAAGGCTAACTCTTAGCAGTGCGCTTCTGGGCAAATGAAAAGTTAAATACTTTCAACATTCAATTGGACAAGATAGATAGACATTTCCATTCTAAAAGTACAAACAGGAACACAAAGGAATGGGACTAAAGCAAGCTCAAAGCCAGCAGGGCAAACATTAAGTCCTGTAGCTGCCTGTACAGCATCAGAAGCATTCTGTGGCAAATTGTGAGCTTCAAAGGGCTTGAATGGCTCCATTCCAATGGCAATTCTGGAGGTTGTAGCTCCAAAGGTTTCTCTCTTAGGCCTATTTGCTCCCTCTTTGCAGCTTTCCTTAGATGATCTATGTTCCTGACTTTTCCAAACTTCTAGTCTCTGTTGCACCTTTGACTTCAACCACACAGCTGTACTTATTGTCCTCTCAGGGAGACACTGCCTAACCTTCCAGGCCTTCTATAATTGGGATAGAAGCTTTTTAAACCCCACAACTCTTGCATTCTGCATACACCTAAAACCAGCACCATGTGGATGATATCAAGTTCTGCTGCCATCTGGAGCAGTGATCAGGTTTTCTTGTTTCTTGGCTATTGGTGTCAAGTGCCTGGATTGCTAGGCACACTGAATCCAGTTCTGAGGAACAAATTTTCTATGTCATTGCCATTTTAAAATTGCTCTTTAACTTTCTCTTCAAAGAAAAAACTTTAACTTTTGCAGTTTTGAGACTGCAAAGGATGAAGACTTGCTGCCTCTTGTGATGCACTCAGGTCATCTTTTCTATTCTCCTGTTCTGCCTCAGCAGTGGAGATCTCCTTAGATCTATCTTTGTAGTGCACAGCTTTTCTGGATCTTTTTTTCTGGCCAGACTCATAGCATTTTAAATCATCTTGTTGGGCTCTTTGCTCTTGATTCTCAGCATAAATCAGCTAACATCCCCCAACAATAGCCATGCCACCACCTCAACATTTGACTGCCTTCAAATTTCTTCTGACAGATTAATTAGTTTTCTGTGTTTAATCTTAGTCTTGGGCAAAATCTTTAGACATGAGAAAAGTGCAGAGAAAATTTTTGCCAAGCCATAAAATGTATATCTCACATGGAGTCCAACATCCATTGAGGCCTTCTTCACAACAGAAACCTCCCAAACCTGGTATTTACCAATTTTCTGGTATTCTGAGCTCTGACCAGAATCTCCTATGCAGAATAATCTAAAGGCTTTTCAGCTCTATTCTTTCAGGCAACATTTCTGGACCTTGACAAACTTCCCACAGGGCATTCCCAAAGGATCATGTACCACCTGGTCAAGTATAATCACAGCTATGATCCTACTCCTGGTATCAAATTCTGTCTTGGTTACATTTTACTCATTCCTGAGACAAAATGTCTGGCATCCAAAATTGATCAAGGAAAGGTTTATTTATTTTACAGTTTGTAGAAGTTTCAGTCTGTAATCAACTGACACCAAGGCAGGGTTGTCTGTCACAGGGACAGCAGTTTAAGGTGGCAAAAGGCAGCAAAAACAGTAAAAGCCAAAGGAGGGGAGAAACAAGCCTCTTTTCCTTCATTATATTGGAAGTGGGCTAACCACCACCACCACCAGCCCTCGGCCCACCAGGACAGGCATGGGACTCACATCATCTTCCTACCCTCCTCTTGTAGAGGATTAGAATGTTTACAAAGTAAGGACCCTGGCTCCCTGATTAGTGGCTTAGTTAAACTTCTAAAATTTCCAGTTGACACATTGTGTCAATCATTATAATGGTTATAAAGGGATAGTTCTTTTTTTTTGGTTGAATCCTTTTCTGGTTTTTGGTACCAGGGTAATGCTTGCTTCCAGGAATGAATTTGGAAACATTGCTTTACCTTCAATTTCATTAAACATTTTGAGGAATAATAGCATTAGATTGTCTCTGAATTTCTTATAGAATTCAGTAGTGAATTCATCAGAATTTGAGCTTTTCTTCATTCATAGATTTTTAATTTCATCTTTGATTTCATTGACTAATATTGGTTTGATCAAGAGAGACAAAGAAAGTAACTACATCTTTGTAAATGAAACAATCCAAGAAGAAGAGATAACAATCATAAATATATATGACCCAAATATCACAACATGTAACTGTGTATGACAAACATTAACAGACAT
Source organism: Cavia porcellus (assembly GCF_034190915.1). Lineage (NCBI taxonomy): Eukaryota > Metazoa > Chordata > Mammalia > Rodentia > Caviidae > Cavia > Cavia porcellus. The sequence goes on from NW_026947508.1 coordinate 27,582,909, forward strand.
GCAAAAGCAAACAAGCCCTAATACAATTGTAATGAGGGACCTCAATTCACCACTATCACAAATATATCAGCTAGACAAAAAGTTGAAAATGAATTATTAGAATTCAACCAAACTTTGTTCTGCTTTGGTAATTCATATGTATCTAGGAATTTGTCTGTCTGGTTTTTTTTTTTTTTTCATTTTCTATCTTATTAGAATACAGGTTTTCAAGGTAGATGTTGATGACCTTTTGGATTTCTGCAGGATTTGTTGTAACTTCACCATTTGGATCTAAACTGCATGGATTTGAATCTTTTCTTTCTTTTTTTTAAAAATAAGTTTAGCTAACTGTTTGTCAATTTTATTTAATCTTTCAAAGAACCAACTGTTTGATCCATTGAGTCTTTGTATTGTTTTCATAGTCTCTATTGCATTAATTTCTTTTCTGATCTTTGTGATTTCCTCCTTGTATGAATTTTGGGCTTGATTTTCTGTTTTTCTAGAAGCTTATGGCTCGACATTAAGCTGTTTATTTGAGCTCACTCTGTTTCCTGATATGGGAATTCACAGTATAAACTTCTCTTGCAGGACTGGGTTTCACTGTGTCCCATAAATTCTAGTATGTTGTACTGGCTTTACCTTATAATTGTAGAAGTTGTCTAATTTCTTCTTTAATTTCATCTGTGACTCATTGGTTGTTGAGAAGGATATATGATGTTCTTGTGGTTTCTTAAGCCATTGATTTCCAATTTCATTGCACTATGTTCTGCTAATATGTATGGGACAATTCAACACTTTGCATTTACTTAAGCATGTTCTATGAGCTGGTATGTGGTTTATTTTGGAGAATGTCCCACATGCAGCTGAAAAGAATGTGTATTCTGTTGTTGTAGAGTGGAACACCATTTGTTCAAAAGTTTGGTTGAGTTCTAATATTTCATTTTCAACTTTTTGTCTAGCTGATCTATTTGTGACAGTGGTGAATTGAGGTCCCTTATTACAATTGTATTAGTGCTTGTTTGGTTTTTCATTCTGTTAATATTTGTCATACAGTTACATGTGATATTTGGGTCATATATATTTATGATTGTTATCTCTTCTTCTTAGATTGTATCCTAAATAAGGATGTAGTTACTTTGTCTCTCTTGATCAGTCTTGGTTTGAAATTTACTTTGCAAATAGAATTAGCTATCCCTGATTTTTTCTGGGTTCTTGTGGCATGGAGTATTGTTTTTAATCCTTTGAATTTTAGTTTATAAATTTATTTTTAAATTAAATGTGTTTCTTTTATGTGGTATATTGTTAGATCTTCTTTCTTTATTTATTTTTTCTTTTCTTTCTGTCTTTTTTTTAGGTTTAGAGTAGGAAAATTTATTGAAGAAAAGGAATGGGGAATAGGAAGAGCTCAGAGATAGGAAGAGTCTCAAATGGGTTGCCAGATCTTTCTTGATCCATTCTGCTTCTTTTGATTGTTAAATTGAGACTGTTAATTTTGATGGCTATAACTGATATGTATTGACTCATCCTTGTCATACTATTTTCCTGTTGTTGATTTCCTCCCCACCCCAGTTTAATTGCTTGCCTTGCCTGGTGAATTGATTCTGTTGGGGTTCATGCAGTTGTAGTTCTTGTAAGTCTTTCTAGAATATTGTTCAGAACATTTTGGAATACTGGTTTGGTATTCATGAATTTTCTCAAGTGTTCTTTGTCATGGAATTATCTTATTTCTCCATAAATTTTGAAAGATAGCTTTGTAGAGTATATCAGTCTGGGTTGGACATTTTTTTTTTTTTTTGTCTTTTTCCTTTTTATCGGTATCAGGAATCAAACTCATGATCGCCTGCTTGCAAGGCAGGTGCTTATGATGCTGAGCTAAATCCCCAGCCCCTGGACATTGTTTTCTTGATAGCTTCACTCCATGCTCTCCTTTCGACTTGAAAGTTTGTGCTGAGACATCTGCTGTGATTTTGATGGGCTTTTGTATCAGTCAGTGGTTTGTTAGAGAAATAGATGTAACACAAGACATTAGAAGTGTATAAGAAATTACAAGATCAGCTTACAATGTCCACCCATGGAGTTGGATGAGGAAGACTGCACACCAGAGGCCACAGATTTCAGTCCAAGGTCTGCAGTTCACTGAGTGCCTGTGCAAGTCTGCATCGGGACGCTGATGGTTCCAGATCAGAAGGCTGAGTACCTACACTGGAAAACTGAAGAACCTATCAAGGAAGGCTAATGGATCTGCAGCAGAAGCCAAGGAGTCTGCACTAGAAGGCTGAAGTGTCTATAACAGAAATTGAGGACTGCACTAAAAGTCAGAAGACAATGTCTAAACTGATGAAGACAGGAACTCCTCTGATGAGCAGAAGCAGATTTATCCTTCCTCATTTTGACTTTGTGTCATCCAGGTGATGAGCTGCCCAGGAATGAGTTTTCTAAATCCTAGAGTGGGTTTTCTACACCCAAAGTTGTAGAACTGTAGCTTCTAAACTTCTCATGTTGACGCAGTCAATCAACCACTGCAGCTTTACTTTATAGGTGATTTGGTTTTTTTCTCTAACAGATTTTGCTATTCTGTTTTTGTGAATTTCTGGGATCTTGTTACATGCCTTGGTATAGATATTTTCTTTCCCAATGATTAGTTGGAATTTCATATATCTCACTTCTTTTTTAAAATTTTTTTTTATTTTTTGGTACTGGGGTCAAACTCACAACCTTGTGTTTGCCAGGTAGGCACTTAGGCTGCTGAGCTAAACCCCTCAGCCCTGTGCCTGACTTCTTTGTAAGTCAAATTCTGTTTCCCTGCTTAGGTAGTTTTCTAACCTGACGTGTGAACAGGTTTTTTAAATTTTTTGTGATAGATCCTGGTTTTTTATTTGCTCCACTCAATCTTATTTTATTCTTCTTTGTATCATCTGGCAGCAGTTCGATTGATTTCTTGTGGTTCCTTGCAAATTTTAAGAAATCTTTCTCTTTTAAAATCACTAACCACAATGTTATCTTCTATATCTGAGATTCTGTCCTCACATTGGCTCATTCTGCTGCATTTATTTTCAATGGAATTTTTTATTTCTTAGGTATCTGTTTCATGAATTTCATTTTTTTGTTGTTGTTGGTTTTTTTTTTTTTTTTTTTGGTATGGGGGATCAAACTCACAACTGCACGCTTGCCACTGAGATTATGCTCAGCTAAATCCCCAACCCCTCCATTTCTTTCATATACTTATTTCATCATTTTGCTAAGCTCCTTTATTTATTTTATTTTACTTTATTTTATTTTATTACTCGGTATCTGCTCTAAGTCACTAAGCGTGTCTTTCATTATGCCCAACATCTCTGTAGTTATCTGAGAAATTATTTCTGATTTCACTTGTCAGAGAGCTTTGTTCATCTGTTTTGTTACCACTGTTACCACTTCAGAAAGTCTAGGTAGGTGGCTTTTGGATTGTTCTATCACATTGCCCCCTGGATTTTCCTTTGATAAGCTGGAAGTCTGAGGTTGTATCTTGTTTGAGTGTCTTTTCATTTTCTATATAGTTTTTAAAGTTTAATTCCTAGATTGCTGCTTGTAAGTTGCTTATGGTGAATAGTTTTGTTGCCAGTATTGAGAACCCTTAGGAGATGACTGCTTCTCACAGGTGTCTTCCAGGTATAGCAGGCTTTTGGTTTTCAGTCTGGTACAAGATTCTATCTCTTCAGTTTAGTAGGGGTGAAAAGTTGCTGCCTACTTGTCTGGTTCCTGGTTGTTTGGCTATGTGCTATAGTATTTTTTTCATCATCCTTAAGCAATCTCAGTCTTTTTTTTTTTTTGTCTTTTTCTTTTTTATCGGTACCGAGGATCGAACTCATGACTGCCTGCTTGCAAGGCAGGCGCTTATGCTGCTGAGCTAAATCCCCAGCCCCATCAATCTCAGTCTTGGTAAACTGTCACTTTGCCTAAAGTGGTACATGAACAATAATGCTATTATTAAACAGTCTAGAAAATGACTAACTGAGATAAATATTCATTTTATACCTATAACTGTATGAACTATATTTGTGATTATACAACAAAATCTAGAACAAACCAGAAAATTAAATGTATAAACAAGTCCTCAATATAGTAATTTTACCCTTAGGGGAGAAAATTTCTAAGGGGATTGGGGAAAGAATAGTGAAATAGAAGAGAAGGAAGAGATTAACAGCAAGGCAGGAGAATAAAGGAAGATCATGCAAACTTTGGGAAGCTCATGAAGAAGAAAGCACAAAAAGAGAGAAGGAAGAAATAAAAATAATAATACAACAAAACTAGAAACCATGTTCACACTCATGTAAACATAATAACAATCAATCAAGAAAAAAAATAAAAGAAAACAAAAGAAAAAACAAGACAGAAAGTAATATAAAAAAGATGTCCACTTCAAGGTGTGTCTCTGCTGTCACTGGTAGACAAAATGGGCAGACAAAGTCCAGATCTGAATTGATTAACCCTGGCAAGCCAACCATATCTTTCCAGTGGAGTAGTAGATAATCCCAGTGAACCTGTACCTTTAGTTCTGCTGAAGTTGGGCTGGTTTTCGGTCGTGAGGCTGGAACCAGACCTGTTCAACCCGAAGCAGTCCATGCACTTCCTCTTGTGTTGAACGTGGCTCCCCACTCTCTTGCCAACTTTCACTTGGCTTTATGACCCCAACACTGGGGGTCACTAGTTGGAGCCAGAAGTTGCTCTGTGTCCAGAAATTAGTTATCCCCTCTCCAATATAACTTCTGGCCAGTCACCTTTTCCTATAGGATGTTTGGACCTAAATAACTCATTAGCCACTGAAGTTCTCTGCATCCACTGTTTTGTTTTACTGGTACATTTCTCCATAGAGGCTTCTGGGCTCACCAGTAGTACGGCGTGTCTGGAGGTTTTTTTTTTAAGCATAAAATATTTTATTGTGTGTAAGGAGGAGAAAGGAGATATAAATAGAATGCAAATAGAGGGCATGATTGAGGGTAGCAAAATTAGATCCTAAATACAATTTTTTTAAATGTCAGAATGTTTCTATAGAATGTCTACTGATTTGAGACATATCTCCTTCATGGTGAGTTCAGGCTCAGGGAGAAAACATCGCCTGTCATCTCTTCCTTCCTGGTTGAAGTCTTTCTCTTTGCTTTCCCCAAGGGTTTTGATTTTTTTTTTTTTTTTTTTTTGTGGTACCAGGTATCAAACTCGCAACCTTGTGCTTTCCAGTCAGGTGCTTATGCCACTGACCTAAATCCCCAGCCCTGGGCTTCAATTCTTTTTTTTTTTTTTTTATCGGTACGGGGGATGGAACTCACGACTGCCTGCTTGCAAGGCAGGCACTTATGCCGCTGAGCTAAATCCCCAGCCCTGGGCTTCAATTCTTGATTGAGATCTTTGCTGCATCCTGGGGGCACACCTCTCTCCTTGTCCGCCTCATGTTGCTATATTCCAGTGCCTGGACAGCAAATCCTAGAGAAGTTCTTTCTCTGGTGCTCACCACTCTGCTATCTTCCTGGAAGTCCCTCCCTTTTCCCACTTGAAAAGATCTCACTTTATCTGTCTTTTAGATTTCCTTTCTTTATATTCTGGGTTTTTCATATAAGAAGAACTATATAATATTTAACCTTGTGAGTCTGATTTATTTCACTTAAATTATAGTCACATGGTACATTCATTTTTTTTTTCTTTTACAAATGACTCATTTGTCCTTCTTCCATTATGTATAAATACCACATTTCTTTATCCTGTTGATGGGCATATAGACTGTTTCCAAGAATTAGCTATTATGAATTGTATTGCTATAAACATGGGTATGAATGTATCATTGTAATATGATTAACTCTTTTGGGATGATACCTAGGAAAGGAGTAGCTAGGTCTAATGGAATTTCTGGTTTTAGTTTTTTGAAGAATGTCCAGACTGATTTCCATAACAATTGTAGTAGTTTATATTACCGCTGACAACATAGAAGGGCTCCCAGCATTCCCATCCTAGCATTGCCAGCAGCCTTTTGTTTTTCTTTTGCGATTTTGGGAATTGAATGCAGGCCTTACATCTGCCAGGCAACTGTTCTCTAACAGAGCCGCAACCCCAGTCCTACCATAATGGCTCTTGAAAGATTGAGCTACCTTTTAGTCAGTGACTCATTTTTTCTCCATATGACTTTTTCTCTTGAATACATGCTGGAAAAAAATGTTAAAAGAAAGCCTCGTTCAAAACTAAGATTGGAGTGATTAAGTTATATGAGAAAAGTGGGAAGATTTTGAAGATGTGGCAATGTCCCTAATTAATTGACTTTACCCTATCAAAAGGGAAATTATTCTGTGTGGACCTGATCTAATCAGCAGGTTCTTTTTATTTTAAAAAGATTAAGATTTAAAAAGGACATAACAAAACAGATCAGAACAGAACAATTTAAGCAACATAGTGTTTCACCACAAGACACCCCAACACAACAGTAGCTACCATAGTGTCTCTTTTCTTGAAATATTTGGGTATACCTTCATACACTATAGTATCAAACATAACAAGATAGTATAAAACAACTCAAGAGAATGAAAGTATTACAGGGTATTCAAAACCAACCAACAGAAAATGAACAATGGTTACTATATTATCTCCTTGTCCATAAAAAATTTTGTTTAATTATCACATATAATATAATCCATTAAGATACAATATGATAAAACCGATGAAGACAGAAGAACAAAAGCGTGATGGGACTTCAAAACAAGATGGTATTAAATCAGCACTAGCTATTATAATGTCTTGTTTTCTTCAAAATAGCTATTCAAACCATCACAGACAATAAAATCAAACAACCCAGAATAAAACCATTCCAACTAATGAATGTAAATATTAAAAGGCCTCAAAGCAATATAATGGGGAATCATGATTACCACATACTTTTATATATTCTTACCATTTCTTACACTAGGGAGACTATATGGTATTTATACATGTGAGTTTGATTTATTTCGCTATGAGTACAGTCTCAAGCTGTATCCATTTATTTATAAATATATCAATGTGATCATTCTTTATAACTGAGTAGTACTCCATTGTATAAAAATACCACAACTTTTTTGTCTATTCCTCAGTTGATGGTTTGAATAGCAGTCATAAGCAGACAGAAGCCAGAAAGATTAGAAGCTCCAGAGACTCCTGTTAGCTTTGAAGAACAAAACTGTCATGGTGTGCAGAAGGTCATATAGCCGGAAATGCTGGGTAGCTGCTAGGTGAGCCCAACAACTATAAAAAAATTTTTTGAATTTTGGCAAGACCCAGAAAACTTGGAAGAGGACTCCATACCTAAAATGAGATCACAGATCTGATTACACCTTGATTTCAGCCTGACAAGACCCTGATCAGAATACCCAGATAACCTATGGCTGGACTTCTCAGTCACAGAAACTGTAAGTTTTTTTTTTTTACCTCTGGGTCATGTGGTGTATTTCTGTAACTCAGGATATTGGGAGGCTGAGAAAGGAGAATCATTAAAAACTCAAACGCAGCCTAGACAACTTAGGGAAATGCTGTTTTTAAAGTAAAAATAAAAGGAAAGAGCAGGAGAAAGAAAAAAAAGAAAACTGGGATGCATTTTGGAATATTGTTTCTGGGTTCAATCCTCATTAGTAAAAACAATGAGCTTTTTCATCCATGAAGTTTCTGGTATTTTGTTATGTAAGAATAAGAAACTGATTAAAGGTGTGTAAAAATTATTTATTGCCACATTAATGCTGTTACACAAGCAGCTCAAAATTCAATATAGGAAGGGCTGGGGATTTAGCTCAGCGGCATAAGCACCTGCCTTACAAGCAGGCGGTCGTGAGTTCGATCCCCGGTACCGATAAAAAAGAAAAAGACAAAAAAAAAAAAAATTCAATACAGGAATCACTATTATTATTTGTCATGATTCTATGAGTCACTTATGGAATTTTGTTGATCTAGGCTAAAGGATGTTACTCTCACCTGGACTTGGACTCTTTTTTAATTCATAAATGGCTGGGCTGGCTAGAGGTTGGCTGGTTGAGAAAGGTCTCACCTAGGCAGGCATGTTGGCACCAGTGTAAACTAAGGAGGGAAACCCTGTTTTAAAAAAAGAAAAGAAAAGAAACGATCTCACATGAAATGACTTGGTTCCACGCCTCATTATCTCACTTGTCTTCACAACAGATTAGCTTGTGTTTGCTCTCACTGAAGTGAGAAAGAGTTAACAAGACAGGAAAAGATAATGCTTAGGCAATTTTTCCTTTCTTTTTCTTCTTTCTTTTTTCTTTTCTTTTGTTATTGGGTTTAGAACACAGGGCCATTCTCCAGTGTTTTTACTAAACTGTCCTGATTGGGTTTGAACTTATGATCCTCCTGATCCAGCCTCCAAGAGTTAGGCAATTTAACATGACACCTTGCATCAAATGTCTTATTGTCTAGTGAAACGAGTTACATGAGAAGAGAAATATATACACTTGTATGCTGGCCTCTTCCCCTTGGACCCATATCAAACGCCAGTTGGAAAAGGCTACCCATTATCAAGATAGAGGTAGAACTGTGCCTGCCTGTAGTCTCCAGCCTGGGGCTGTTGGCTCCTGGGAGAGGGATTGATGGGAGGGGACAAGAAGCAGAGCCTTGATCTAAAGGAACCAGAGTGCTGAGGAAACTGTTGATTGTGTTGGGAGTTCAGGAAGCTGTTGATTGATTTTCTGAGCTTTGAAACTACAGATGATAGATTAAGGGAGAAATGGGTATTCTCAGAGAATGCAATTGGACCACCAAAGTAAATGTTTGGAAGTTTTGGTTTTATGACTTTCTCCTGTGTTGAACAGATGGCTGCAGGATGTGGGGTGGTCGCTCAGGATTGACTCAAGTGGAGTGGAACCACTGAGAGCTGTTTTTAGAGAAGAGTCCCTAAAGCATGAAACCACCCCATGTTTTGAGACAGTCTTACCAAATTGCCCAGCTGGCCTCAAATTTGTGAATCTCTTCTCAGTCTCAGAGTAGCTAGGACTACAAGTGTGTGCCATCACACCAGGCTGCTGTTGTAAACTGTTGCTGATTATGATACTTAACATTAAATTGTTGTTCAGAAATAATTCCTCCGCCCATGTACTGGGGAAATAATCCAGGGCTTTCACACTGAGCCACATCACCAGAACTTTTTAAATTTTAAGACAAGATCCTGCTACATTGCTCAATTTCTTAGGCTGGGCACCAACTTTTTATCCTTCTGCCTCAGAAGGAGGTGAGATTACAGTTGTGCAGCCATCACCCCCCAGTTCATAAATAACACATTTTAATGAGCATAACTGTGAAAAATGACCTTTCTAAACAAACATTCAGTATGCTGGAGCAGGAAGAGACTGTGGAGATGTATCTGGCAGCCTTATGGGTTGCAGAGGAAACTTTGAAGTTGGTGGAGTTAATTTTGGTCATAGTAGAAACTTTGGATGAAAAGGACCCTGTGGTGGTGGAGGTGGTGGTGGCAGATATAGCTATGGAGGTGTAGATGGATTTGGAGATGGTAGTGGCAACAATGGTCACAGTCCTGGTCATAGCAGCAGAAGAGACTATGGTGGCCGTGGATGATAGAGGCTAAGGTGATAGAGGTGGTGGTGGAAGATATGATTACAATGAAGGAGAAAATGTGGCAGTGATAACAACATTGGTTGTGGGAACTATGATTTTGGAAATTATAGTGGACGATAGCAAATAATCAAATAATGAACCCATGAAAGGAGGCAATTTTGGTGGAAGATACTCTTTTAGTCACTATAGTGGTAGTTCTGGACCCCCAATGGTGAAAGTAGTGAATGTGGTAGCAGAGGGGTTTGTTTTGTTGTTGTTGTTTGAGACAGAGTCCTGCTATACAGTTCAGGCTGGCCTTGAACTCACTATGTAGCCCAGGCTGGCCACGAATTCACTGTGATCCTTCTGCCTCAGCCTCCCAAATATTGGGATTAGAGGTGTGCATCACCACACCCAGTTCAGCAGAGGGTTTGTAAACTAGTGGAAAAAAGCTACAGTTCTTTTGTAAGTAGGAGAATAAAGGAGTTATCAGGAAAGCTACAGGTTACTCTGAAATAATCATCCCAAGTACATGAGGAACTGTAAACATCTGCCACAGAAGGAACTCTGATCTATAATCAGAAAAGTTAACTGCAGTTTAAACAAGAAATCCAAAAAAAATAAAATAAAATAAACAAGAAATCCTTGTTTTGTGGACTATGAGCTGCAGATTGCAAAAGATGCAGACATTGATTAATGCAAAATAATATCAATTATATGTGCATTCCTGAGATCTTCTATCTATGGTAGCTTTCTCTTTCTTTTTATTATATTAGGTATATTGTCCTGTAAACTGATAGACGTTCCAAGAATAAGCAATGAAAGAATTCCTAACTTTGCAATAGTTGTATTTTTCAGTGTTTTTACATTTTAATACAGAAACTTTAATAAAATGAAGTTTTGAAGATGTTTCCTCATGGGTTAACAAGTAAAAATCATTTTTTATCACATTGTATGAATTTTGTGAAAGTTAACTGCAAAGAACACCTACAGACTTTCACTTTAAGGGGATGTTTTTAATTTTCAGATTCTGATATGAATGAGCACTTGCATAGGATTGAGTGAGTACATACTTGCAATATATGTATATGTATATATATACATATATATACATATATATATACATATATTGCAATGTGTATTTCTGTTAAGTAAGACTGAGTATTTTAATTAACACATTTGTGAATTTAGTTGCATAATGTTTCCTTTAAATGAGAAATCTCAAAAAATTTTAAAAAATACATCCAAAGACTTGTGTACAATGCTCACAGCCATTTTATTGAGCTAGCAACCAGAAACAACCCAAATATCTATCAGCAAGAAAAAAGAATGAACAAAATGTGACATTCACAAAATGAAATATTATTCAATAATAAAAGAATGAGTTGCTGATCTACCCTACAATGTGGCTAAATATCAAATACAGTATGTTAAGGGCTTGGGGTTCAATCGCCAGTATTGCAAAAAACAAAACAAAACCAAAACAGTTTGTCAAGCCAAAGAATTCAGAAACAAAAAAGTATATTTTGAGTGATTTCAATTTATATGAAGATATGGAACAGTTTTATGTAATGTACGATGTGAGAAATCAGGAGAACAGTTCTAGTGTACTTGAGGATTGAGTGGAAGAGAACATGAAGATATTATCTGTTCATGGAAATGTGATTTTTTTCTTAGCTGGTCTTGACTACCTAGGAACATAAATTTATCAAAATTCTTCAAATTGTACTCTTTAGAATTATGCATATCATTCTTTTTAAACTTTACTTAGGCAAACACTAGTGTAAAAAGAACATAAATAAGCACTGGTAGTAAAAGCTTTCATTTTAAAATCATGTCTAATTTCTAGCTGTGTAAAATCTTTTGATTCTTTACAGTCCTTAAATTTTTCATCTCTCAGGGGGGTGAGGTGGTACATACCTGTAATTCCAGTACTTGAGAGGCTGAGCATGCTGGTGAGTTCAGGGCCAGTTTGGGCTACCTAGAGAAACTGAGGCCAGTCTGAGCTACATAGCGAGACCCTGTCTCAAAAAAATTTTTAAAAAATTTTCATTTCTTGGGGCTGGGGATTTAGCTCAGCAGCATAAGCGCCTGTCTTGCAAGCAGGCAGTTGTGAGTTCGATCCCTGGTACTGATAAAAAACGAAAAAGACAAAAAAAAAAAAAATGTCATTTCTCAAACGGGAAAGTCATTCATTTCCCTGTACTTCCATTCTTGTGATACAATGTACTTACATGTATAAATGAAATTTTCCATTTTATCACACTTAAGTGTCCAGTTGTGGCATTAGATAAATGTTTTTTTTTTTTTTTTTTTTTGTCTTTTTTGAGAAGGGGTCTCATTATGCAGTTCAGGCTGGCCTTGAGCTCACTTTGTAGCCCAGGCTGGTCTCGAACTCACAACGATCCTCCCACCTCAGCCTCCCGAGGGCTGGGATTACAGGTGTGAGCCACCATGCCCAGCTCAATAAATGTCTTTTTCAAGTGAAATACTAGGAATCAAACTCAGAACTTCATTCTTGCCAGGCAGGCACTGCACCACTGAGCTAAATCTCTAGCCCCAATGTCTTCCTTGTGCAACCATCTAACTCTAGAATATTTTCATTTTCCCGACAGAACCATTGTACCCATTAACACATTAAATCCCCAAGTACCCTTCTCTAGCCTTAGCAAACACCATTCTACTCTTATCGCTATTAAATTGACCAAGTTGGGAACTTCATAAAGGTGAAATCATAAGGTTAGCTTATTTCACTTAGCATAATATTTTCAAGGTTCATTTATGTGGCAATGTGGCAAAATTTCCTTCCTGTTTAAGGCTGGAAAGTAATACCCTATTGCTTATATATCATGTTTTGATTATTCATTTGTGCATCGGTAGATACCTTTGTGGCTTCTACCTTTTGGCTGTTTGAACAATGCTGCTATAAATGTGGGTGTACAAATATCTGTTTAATTCTTGTTTGCACTTTGTGTGTGTGTGTGCCTGGAAGTGCATAAGCTACATCACATGGTAATTTAATGTAAATTATACTTTTTGGTGGTTGTTGTGGAGAAAAGTTATAGCATTTTCCAAAGTGGCTACAACACTGTACCTTCCAGCCAGCAATGCACAGTAGTTCCAATTTTCCCACAGCCTTGTAAATTTCTACACTTCTGTTTGTTTCGTAGTACTGGGTTGAATATAGTGTCTCACATATGCTAGTAAAGCACTGTACCATGGAGCTGTATCTCCAGCCCTTTTCTGTTGCTTTTTTTACTTTTACTTATTTATTTATCATGTGTTATTTATTTATTTTTGCAGTCTTTTGGCCATTATTTACATATTTCCTCCATCCTGTAATCTACCTTTTTATTTTTTAATAGCTGCACATGCTCACACCTGATATATTGATAGTGTTCTTTGATGCACAAAAGTTTTATTTTTTGTGGTATGGGGGATTAAACCTAGGAGCACTCTACCACTGAACCACTTTCCTAGCCCTTTTTAATTTTTTATTTTGAGGCAGCATCTCACTAAATTCATAATAATTTTTTATTTTGAGGCAGCATCTCACTAAATTCATAATAATTTTTTATTTTGAGGTAGCATCTCACTAAATTCATAATAATTTTTTATTTTGAGGCAGCATCTCACTAAATTCATAATAATTTTTTATTTTGAGGCAGCATCTCGCTAAATTCATAGGTAGAACTGAACTTTTTGTTTTCCTGCCTCAGCTTCGTCTAGTGCTGGGATTGAAAGCATATACATCTGTGCCTGGTTATAAGTTTTAATTTTGATAAAGTTTGATTTATCCATTTTTTTCTTTTGTTACTTGTTTCATATCCATGAAATTAATGCCAAATCCAATGTTGTAAAGTAAAGCTTTTATCTTTATTTTTATACCAAGAATTTCATAATTTTAGCTCTTCTGTTTCATCCATTTTGAGTTAATTTTTGTATACAGTGTAAGTAATTTTTGTAATTGGATTGGTTTAAACCCAATCTTCTGTTTCCCGGTAGTGTTTGGTGGAAAGACTTTTCCTTTTGATAGTCTTTGTCAAAATCTTTTGACTGTATATATAAAAATGTATTTCTGGATTCTCTATTCTTTTCTTTCAGTATTCTGTCTTCTTTCCAGGACCTCACTGTTTTGATTACCATAATTTTATAGTAATTTTTTTGAGACAGGGTTTCACTCTGTAGTCTGAGCCAGCCTGGAACTAACTATGTTGCCTGAGCTGGTCTCAAATTTGTGGTAATTCTTCTACCTCAGCCTCCCTAGTGCTGAGATTATAGGGGTGTGTCACAATGCCCTGCAATTTCATGATAAATTTTGAAATCAGGAAATGCAAAAGGCTGAACTTTGTTTTTCTACTTCAAGGTTGTTTGAGATTTCATATGAAATGTAGTGTCACTTTTAACATTTTTGCAAAAATATCATTGAGATTTTGACAGAGATTGCATTGAGTAAGTATATTTCTTTGAATACTATTGTCATTTTAACAAAATTAAATCTAATCTATGAACACAGGCTGTCTTCCTGTTTTGTTGTTTTCAATATAGAAGTCTCTCATTTCTTGGTTAAGTTTATTCCATTTCTCTCTCTCTCTCTTTCTCTCTCTCTCTCTCTCTCTCTCTCTCTCTCTCTCCTCTGTTTGTGTGTGTGTGTGTGTGTGGTGCTGGGGATTGAATGCAGTGTCTAATGTATGCAAAGCAAGTGCTTTACTACGTAGCTACATCCCCAGTCCAGCTTTTACACCTTAAGACAAGTCTTGCTAAGTTTCCTAGACACCTTTAAAACTGTGGATCCTCCTGGTTTAGCCTTCCAATGAGTTGGAAGCCACCATGCTTGGCTCGAGGTATTTATTTTTACTGATATTATTGTAAATGGATGTTTAAAAGATTTTCTCTTTTGGATTGTTCGTTGTCAATGTATAAAAGCACAACCAGTATTTTGATATTGATTTTTTTTATCCTGCAACTTTGCTAAGATGATTTATTAATTCTAACATCTTTTATTTCTTATTGTGTATGGGACCTGTAGCATTTTCAATATATAAGATCAAGTTACCTGGGGCTGGGGATTTAGCTCAGCGGCATAAGCATCAACCTTGCAAACAGGCAGTCGTGAGTTCGATCCCTGGTACCAATAAAAAAGGAAAAAGACAAAAAAAAAAAAAAAAAAAAAAGAGATCAAGTCACTTGCAGACAGGTCATTTTACTTCTTTTCCTATTTGGATGTTTTTTAAAATTTCTTTTTCTTGCCAATTGCTCTGGCTGGGAACCCCATTACTATGATACATGTAAATGATCAAAGTATGCTGAGCATGTGGCACACACCTATAATCCCAGCCCTCAAGAGACTGAGGCAGGAGGATCCCTGTGAGTACCAGGTCAACCTGGGCTACAGAGTTCAAGGCCAACCTGAACTGCCTAGTGAGACTCTATCTAGGAAAGAAAGAAAGAAAGAAAGAAAGAAAGAAAGAAAGAAAGAAAGAAAGAAAGAAAGAAAAGACAGGAATAAAAAAACCAATGAGTAAAATGTTGGCAATGGGTTTTCATATATGACTGTTATTATGTAGAAGTAATTTCCTTCTATTTCTTATTTGATAAGCACTCTTGTCATGAAAGTGTTGAATTGTATCAAGTGATTTTACTTCATTGAGATGATCGTGTATTTTTTTTTTTTTTGTCTTTTTCCTTTTTATCAGTACCGGGGATCGAACCCACGACTGCCTGTTTGCAAGGCAGGCACTTATGCCACTGAGCTAAATCGCCAGCCCCGACTTATAATTTTTTAATATGCCACTGAGAAATGTATACCAATGTTCACAAGGGATAGCGATCTGTAGTTTTCTTTAGTTTCTTTGTTTAGCTTTATTATTGAGGCAATGCTAGTTTAGAAGAATGACTTAGGAAATATTCCTCTTCAACTTTGTGGGAGATTGCTGTTAATTCTCCTATAACTGTTTGAAGGGTGGCCAGCAAAGACATCTAGTCCTGATCTTTTAAAAATGTTTTAAAATTTTTTTATTTTAAAGGGAATAAAGCAGAACAATAAAACAAAATGAAACAAAACCAAACATTGAGAACCCAATATTGGATTTCAAAAGTAAGACAGTAGAGAATCTACTGTAGTTACTCCATGAATATTGTTATCTTCTAACTCATATCTTTGGAAAAGTAATTCCTGGCTATTCTTTAGTTGTGCTAGGATTTTCCAGGGAAACAGAACCAGTAAGATATACATATATACAAAAAGAACCTTATATTAAGAAATAGACTCCCAGGATTTTAGAATCTGGCAAGTCCAAATCTGTGTGAGTTGGCCCCAGGAAAAGCCAAAGTTGTAGTTTTAAGTTTGGGCCCTCCTTCTGGTAGAAAGCCTTTCGCTTGGAGTTAGAAAGGCAGTCCATCTTTGGTCTCTAAAGTTCTTCCTCAAATTGATTGAATGAGCCTCACCCATTTTATGGAATCTGACTTACCAAAATTAATCCAGTACTTTAAGTGTTAATCTAACCCTAAATATCATTTCACAGATATTCAGAATAATATTCGATCAAATATCTGGGCCCTGTGGCCCTGAAAGTTAGGCCATATGGATCCAAAGTTGTACCCCCCAAATTAACCAGCATTATCTTTTGAAGGGCTGTGAGCATCTGGCAAGATCTAGGAGTCAAAAAGAAAAATAAAGGGAGTTGAACATGATGACACACACTTGTAGTCCCAGCGTGAGGGAGGCTGAGGCAGGGAACCAGCCTAGACTATATAGTCCTGAAACTTTGTCTTGAAAGAAAGAAGAAAAGAGAAAGATTTAGTTTTCTGGCCAGTTGAGTGTTTCTGGGACATATGGACTTTTTATGGGAGACAGCATGCCCACAGACTCTCTAAATCGCTTTAAATAAGGTTTTTACAGTGTGTAACACTTGGCTATTTGCCTCACCTCACACCAAGAAGTATTTATTCTAGGTTTGGTCATGGTGCAGAGAAGTAAAGTGATGAAAGCTAAAGAGGACAGGCACCCGTGTCCAAGAGAAAAGAAACGCTGTCTTCCATTTTATTTCTTATTTTTATATCAAGAGTTGGTGCCTGGTTTGTCTTTAGACTGCCTTTGCTATTCCTGTGAGGCTAAAAAGGGAGTGAACTATGTTGGCCTGGCTAGGCTGTCAGTTTTAAACATTTTCTTCGCCCAATGTCTGTCTGTAAACCTTGTCCTTACTATGCTTTAGTATGCTACTATATGATTTAATTAGGTTATATTTATTTGATGCTCATGAAAAAGTTGCAAATGGGGATTTTGCAATTGTTTCTTGTTGGCTGTTGTGGAATGTTTAAAACTATTTGACAATTGATGGCACTCAAAAATAGAGAAATTTGGGGGTAGGGTTATAGTTCAATAGTAGAGCCCTTGCCTAGCACAAGTCAGGCACTGGGTTTGATCTCCAGCTTCAAAACAAAACAAAAACAAAAACAAAACATCAAAAGGTATTTTTGTGGCCTATATATATATAATGGAATATTGTTCAGCCAAAATAAAGAATGAAATACTGGGACATTATAATTTTGCAGAGTCTTGAAAACAGTGTGCTAAAGAAATTCATTCACAAAACCATCTTGTTGTATAATTCCACTCACAGAAAATGTCCACAATAGGAAACCTATGGAAACAACCTAGATTAGTGGTTGTTAAGGTTGGAAGGTGGAGAAATAGGAGAGCTATACCTAAATTATATCTTTAAAAAATTTTTTTTGAGACAGGATTTCACTATGCTGTTTAGGCTGGCCTTGAACTCATTTCATATTCCAGGCTGGTCTCAAACTTGCAACAATCCTCCTACTCAATCTCCCAAGTACTGGTATTACAGGCATATGCCACCATGCCCAATGAAAAAAAAATTTTTTTAAACTTTTTTATTGTTAGAGAGAGACTTTACTGTGTTGCCCAGGCTGGCCCACTCAAGTGATGCTTCTGCCTCTGGATCCCAAAAACCCCTGACAGCAGATGCCTGCCTAGCTGAAAGCAGGATCTCAAAAAAGATACTTGCACACTCATGGTTTGTAGCAATGTTATTAATGATAGCCAAGAGGTGGGACAACCCAACAATCTACTGATCAAGGAACCGATAAAAGGTGGTGTATACATACCATGCAAGATTACATAGCCTTATAAAGGAAGGGAATTCTGACACATGCTACCACTGGATGACCCAGTCCACCTAAATATCTATCAGGTTCCTTCTCTTATTAGCTATGTGGCCCTATGCTGATGACCTAACCTGTAAGAGTCTGCTTTTTCTACAAAGTAATGTGGATAAAACATTCTTCATCTAACAGGCAAGATGAATGTGTGTGGAAGTACCTCATAGGCAATAAATTGTTGTTCATAGAGAAAGTATATTAAACAGCATTAGTTCCAATCCTATTGTTTAATGTATGCCTGATTTTTACTATTTCATTATTCTTTATTTTTTCATTTATTCCAGTACTATTTGTTTTAATCAGGGTTTTGAGGGTACAAATTTTAAACATTAATTAATTTTTTAAAAAGTAATGTAGCTGGCCATGGTAGTTCATGCCTGGAATCCTAGCACTTGGAAGAATGACGCAGGAGAATCACTGCAAATTTGCGACCAGCTTGGGCTACATAGTAGATTCAAATCCTGTCTGAACTACATATACATATGGAGACACTGTCTCAAAAAAAAAAAGAAGAAGAAGAAGAAGAAGAAGGCTGGGGGTGTGGCTCCATGGTACAGTGTTTCCTAACATGTGTAAAGCCTTGGGTTCCATACTCAGCACCACAAAAAATAAAAATTAATTTAAAAGTAGTACATTTGCATAGCTCACAAAGTAAAAATGTAGAAAATGAAGATTTTTTCCTCCTCAATTTTCTTTCATCTAGCCCCAAATATATAATTACTATTCATTTCCTGGGCATCTTTCTAGATTTTAAAAATCCATATGCAAGCATACATATTTTTTAGGGAGGGTATTTTAAAATATAAAACTTAAAAAAACTTTACCTTTGAAAAATAATTTGTGTACTAATAAAAGCAGTGTTGCTGTTATTGTCTTTTTGGGTTAGGGAATAAAAACATCTCATGATTGTTCAACTGGCCTACAATTACTAACTCTTGCCAGGCTATGCCCTGACATTCCAAAATATCTAACCCATCAGTATTAAAAATGCTCATTTTTAAATTATCCTTATTGCACTGAATTTTGTCTCATCCAGTAGGTTATGAACATAAAATGGTTCATAGAAGAACAACGATATTTACCTTCTCTAGCAGAAGGAAACCAGTATTTATGACAACCCTAAAGAATTCAGTTTCCAGGGATTACATGCCAAATGGAGTGCTGGCTCCTGAAGTTGGCTTGACTCCAGAACACATGATTTCCTCTTTTCAACTCACTCTTGTCATTTACTTCCTGGTTTTTCTGCACTGTTGCAGATTCATCCACAATTTGTGTTAGGTTGGAAGGAGAGGACTTTGAGCCCATGTGATCTATTGAAACTTTCCAATATACTGCATTTGGAGATGTTTTACTATTTTTAATGTGCCTTCTTAATACTCATCTTCAATATGTTTTTCTTGAGCCATATTCTCCTACCTTATTTCTCTGATTTTTTTTAAACAATAAAGTGTTGAAAGAATTGTCCACATTTACAGTCTCTATTTCTTTATTTCCCATTCCCTCTTCAGGCCATTCCAATGTGTTTCTATCCATACTAACACACTAAAATAGTTCTATTCTATATCACCAGAGACCTTCTAATTCTCTGGTGAGCTCCTGGACTTCATTTTACTTGTCCTCTCAATGACATCTGACTAATTAGCAATTGATCCTGCCTCTTGTAAGGCTTTTACCGGGTTTCCCAGACCACATACACTTCTGGTTTTCCTGCTGTTTTACTGATCCTCTTGTTCTTCCTAAGTTATAAATTTGAAGTACCTGAGGGCTCAGTTCATAGTGTACTCTGTAGGTAACCCTATCTAGTCTTTTGGCTTACATTAATCGCTCCCTTATTTCTATCGCTAGTGCCTTTGTCTCTTTTGAACTTCAGACTCAAATATTCATTCCACTTGGAATGAATAAAAGTGATCTCAGGGAGCTGGGGATTTAGCTCAGCGGCATAAGCGCCTGCCTTGCAAGCAGGCAGTCGTGAGTTCGATCCCTGGTACCGATAAAAAGGAAAAAGACAGGGAAAAAAAAAAGTGATCTCAAATTTAACATATGCAAGACATTACTCTTGCTTTCTCCTCTGGCCACCCCTTCAGTTTACTCTTCTCCATTTCAAAAAATGAGCAACACCATTAACCTAGTTGCTAAAGTTAACAAACAATCATTTATCCTTAAGTCATCCTTTTTTCCCCCTCTTCCAGTAGTCAATTTATCAGCAGCAAAACTACTTGTTAAACTTCTGTGGTAGCTAATTTTAACTGTTGACTTAATTGGATTGAGAAACACCTAGGAAGTTAGTAAAGCACACTTCTGGCTGTGTCTGTGAGGGTGTTTCTAAGTTGTCGGCTTGTGGGACAGCAAACTGAGTTGGGAGACTCAATGAATGTGGGTGGTATCACTCTGTGGGCTGAGGGTCTGGATAGAACAAAAGTGGAAATCATGACTCTCCTCTCAATATATGTCCCCCATTTCCTAGGCGCCATGAAGTGAGGAGCTCTCCCTCTGCCATCACTATCTACCATCATGTTTTTGCCTTGCCTATAGACAATAGACTGAAACCTCTGAACCTGAGCCAATATAAACCTTTCCTCCTTTAATTTGATTTTCTCAGGTGTTTTGCTATGGTGATAGAAGCTAACATAGCCTCCAAAATACATATCTTCAATTCTACTGTTTTTCATTATTTCCACAGCTAATGCCATAGCCCAGACTAAGCCATTGTCCTCTCTTATCTGAATCCTCACAAAGCCTCTTATGTTTACCCTTGTTCCCTTATGGCCCATTCTGCACATGATCTCCAGAGGGTTCACATATTTTTTTTTTCAGTCTCTAATGGCTTTTCATCAGAGACAAAAAGAAATTTAAAAACCCTTACCATGGGGGCTAGGGATTTAGCTCAGCAGCATAAGCACCTGCCTTGCAAGCAGGCAGTCGTGAGTTCGATCCCCGGTACCGATAAAAATGAAAAAGACCAAAAAAACACAAACAAACAAACAAACAAAAAACCCCAAAAAACCCTTACCATGGCCTACAGGTCTTTCATAATTTATCTTTGCCTACTTTTATGACTTCATCCTCTGTCCCTCTACTACTGGGTTCTATTAATATTGGCACATCTGGCTGTTCTTGAGGACTTTAAATATTTCTGCCCAGAATTTTTTATCCTTGTTGGTTCCTTTGCCCTAGACATTTGCACACCTGACTCTTGGTCATTATTTAAATTTTGAGCCCTGATGTCGCTTCACTGCAGTCACTTTTCACCCAATCACCCTGTTTTACTTTTAAAAATCTCTAAACTTATCTAATATATATGATTTGGTTTAAAACTTATTCATATCTAATCATTAAAATAGTAATAACCTCTTTTGGAAAGAAACAATCTTTTCTGTAATTGTGCTGTACTTCTGTGTGTGTCCTTGAAATGGTGTCATTGTGAATGAGTCATTATGACTGGGGAAGCCAGAAACCTTGAATGCATTTGGTGTCCCTGTACTATTCCATTTCTTCTCAGGATGTTCAGCAACCTGCTGTTCACATCTTGTCGCTTGGCCTCTTTGAGCTTTCTTAGAGCCTGGAGGCAAACCACAGCTTTTCCTGAGGTTTGCCTGTTACTGCTTTTTGTTTCCAGACCAGAGTAATCTACAGAGCCACTTCCTCCATATTTGCCAGTCAATATTCTTGGCTACAGTTTCTGTTCTTCTGCAGGCTATATGGGAACTTCTGGATATGTTCTATATCACACAGGTGCTAAAGGCCAGTCATGTTGCCAGCTCTTTCCAAGAGTCTGTATTTAATTTTCCAAATATAATTTTGTGTTCTTTTCTTAGAAAATACATAGCTCTAACATCCTTAAAACTTGGATTTACCTGTAGACTGAGGGTTCTCTATGAAGAAATTTCTTTCTTTTTCCTACAACACTGTGGCATCCCTTGTACCCAGATATGGCTGGCTGTTCTGTGATATAGGCATAACTGATGTGGTCTCTAACTTAGAATTCCAAACAGGAAGAAGAGCAGGAATCCTTACTCTTTTGAAGAGCTAGAAGACAAAAACACATGTCTTTCAAGTGATGTCTGTCTTACTGCTTGCTTCCTTCCTTTCTCTACCTTTTAATTAAGAGTCAGGCCTTTCCTTTCTCTGTTACAGCCTAGTGGCTTAGCCTTTCTGTGCTGCAAGAAGTTCTGTACATCTTTTGGAATGTGGGAGAACTCTGAGATTCTTATTATTTGCTGCACTTTACAGGTTAAGTGAAACCAAAAAAATTTGGCAACTTCTTTTTCACTCTAGTAAGCTTATTCTATTCTCTCTTGATGAGGGGAAAAATGTCTTGAGCTCTACTTTAAATAAGAGTCTATATTGGAACATAATTTTAAAAAATTAAAATGAATTAGCTTGATATTTATAAAATATTATCTCCATTGTATTCTAGTTTTATTTCAGAGAAGTCAGAAAAATGGGTTTGAGGGTGAAGTTTACTTTATTTAATTATTTTATTTTATTTAGTTATTTAATTTTTATTTAATTATTTAATTTTAAAATTTTATTTTATTATTATTTTTGAGATGGAATCTTGCTTTGTAGCCCAAGCTGGACTTGCACTTGCTATGTAGCCCAGGCTAGTCTTGAACTTGTGATCCTCCTGCTTCAGCCTCCCAAGTGCTGGGATTACAGAGCTGTATTTCACCACACCCAGTTTATTTTAAATGTTGGCATAAAAATTAAAACTCAAATAAGACAAAATAACACTCATAGTAGGAACTAAAAGTATTCTAAGAGCTTTAACAGATGTCAGCTATTTTTTCCTCCACTGACCCATTTTTCAGATGGAGAAATCAAGTCATAAATAACTTGATCAAGATCACATAGGTATACACAATACAAATATATATTTGTGGGACAGATTAGACCACCAACATGCAATCTTTAATTTATAATATTTCAAATATATAATCAATGAAGTTAGTCTTTGAATTCTGATTTGACATCTTTGCTTGCTGACCTTGCACCTTTATGAACACCTTTGAAAATTACAATTGGTTAATGTAATTAATATCACTTAATATAGGTTCTCTTTTCTCCTTCCACCATATGGATGATTATATTGAATATTCCCATTATACTTGTACATTATCTGGAATACCCAAGTCCTGCTGATAATTGAAGACCCAACATATTCTTAATATCAGTAGAAACAGTCTGATATAGGAGAAAGCCCCAGGCTGAGGTTGTTCTAGTCCTGATGCTATTACTAATCCTTGTGTTATCTCAAATAAACCACATCTGTCCTGGGTCTGTGGCTCCATCTGTAGATGTAGAATCGGGGTTTGGCTTAGTGGTAGTGTACTTGCCTGGTATGCATAAGGCCTTGGGTTTGATCCCAAGCACCATGCCTCCCAAAAAGTGGAACTGTGCTAAATCAATGGCTTGAAATTGTGTTCTGAGAACCCAAACATTTCTCTAATGGTGGGAGGGGTTATAAAAGAAGGGGTAGAGGGTAAGACAGTTTGGGTGAATAGGCTTGTGGACTCCCCACTTCTAATTGAAATTTAGCACTTCCACTTTAAGCCTTTAGATTTTATCAGAAAGGAGTATTCCACTGCCAATAAAAGAGGTGGTAATCACTAGACTTTTTTTTAAATTTTTTTGACTTTTTGAGACAAGGTTTCACTATGCAGTTCAGGCTGATCTTAAGCTCACTTTAGCCCAGGCTGGTCTCAAACTTGCAATGATCCTCCTGCCTCAGCCTCCCAAGTGCTATTACAAGTGTGCGCCACCATGCCCAGCTCACTAGACGTTTTGTGTACCTATATTTCCTGGAACTTACATTTTTAAAAAAAATTTTCTTCATGGAACTAAAGAATCTAATATTTTTTAGAAAGCCTGCCCAAAGTGAGTGTGTGTGTGTATATATATATGTATATGTATATATATATAAACATATATATATATATATATATATATATATATATATGTTTTGTCTTTCTTTCCTTTCATTTACCTAGCAGAGAAGTTAAACAGGCTTAAAGAAGAACCAGCATAGAAATTTCCAATAATTTCACAAAGTGTTCAGCAGGATGCCTCATTAGCAAATTTTTTGGGTTTGAAACAGCTTCCACATGATACACACAGAAGTTGCATCATACTATCTTGTGAATTTAGAAAAAAAACATTTCCATTAGAATGTTTAATTATGGGGACTGAATGGCCTACGAGAGGCAACTTCTTTGTATTTCTTATCATATGTCTCCTCACTGCTTTCCAATATCATTAAGAACTCTATCAGGGGATTTTTTTTCTCCGGTTGTGGTGTGGGGGGACTAGAATGAACATATGAGGTATGATTCAAGCCCTCATTCTCCTTAGCCATCTTCAGTTTCAGATCTAGTTCAGGTTTCAAGACAAGACAGACAAAATCTACTTTCTACTTTCCTATTTAGATAATAAGATGCTCACATGTAAGTCAAGTTCTCAAGCTTTTCAGTAAAGGAGAATGAGTACACATAGCAGCCATAAATAATCATGCACCTGGCCAGGAGTACTACAATATTCTTGGATTATGATGGTACCTTCATTTTAAATGTCCTCTCCTACCTTGCAGACCGTTTGATGCACTGAAAATTCTGGATGTCTGTGACTCAAATCTTGATTTTAGTTCCACACCAGGCACTAAGTATTTTGGAATAAATTACTTCCTCGGATCAGGCAGCAATTTTACCACCAAGAGCACCAGAGTAGAAAGTTTATGGGCCTTGCTCATTTTGATAGTCTAAGGACAAATTAATATTGAGAGAAATTGTCTTCATTTGTTGGTTCAGTCTTCAAAATCACCAAATGATCTGATTTTGAGGTTATGAGTTAGTCCTTGATATTCTACGCCTTGTCCTTCATATTAGGCTGTTTAAAAGTGGGAAAGTTGGTTTTTCTTGAGACATCTCATCTTATTGATTGGGATGCCTCATGTTGAGAGAGCCAATGAGAATTTAAGGTCATCATCTTCTCTTATCAATGGTATCTGTGTAGTCAACTGTAAGATGGTGATGTGGACCCCTCACTGACATTTCACTCAATCTTCCAAATTGCCCTTTCACTGAATTCTTTCATTATTCCTTCATCTCTGCGTCATGGTCCCTTTAAGGGAGCGGCCATATTTGAGTGGTGGGAGCAGCTGCTGGCAGCAAAGAGACTTGCAGGATTTGGCCTACCCTGCTCTACTCACCGCGCACGCTCAGGACCGGGGGCTTGGTGGGAAAGGTGGGAGGGACTTGTGGTGCGCCTGCGCATTAGGGGCGCGCGCAAGGGGCTCGTTTGTGATCCCTTTAAGAAACCGCAGGCGGAGGAATTTCTGAGAGAAAATAATCCTACTCACGGGGCCCCTTGGAGGCCATTAACCCCCGGAGTCCCGGCCCCCCTCTCCCGGGCAGGTCCTACCGCCCACGCGCACACTCGTGGGACCCTTGGAGCTGCGGCCAGGCGCGCGGCATCCGCCCCCTCTTTACTCCCGCTCCAGGCCCAGTTGGGTCCGGGAAAGCTGCGGCGAGGCGGCCGTGTCTGCAGTGTGGGCGGGGGCCGGGGGCCCGAGAGGTGCCGCCACCACCGTGCTGGGAGCCGCTGCGGTTCCGAGCGGGGCCCAACATGGCGGAGAGAGAGGTGGAGTCCGGCCCCCGAAAGAGGGTAGGTGAGGTGAGGCAGAACTCGGGCGGCGGGGGGCGAGGGGCGAGGGGCGAGGGGAGGGGCGGGGCGCGGCGCGGTCTGGGGCGGCGATGGGGCAAGCTTGGACTAGAGCTGGGGTCTTCTGCGTCCGGGAGGGAAGAGGTTGCGGGCAGGTCTGAGGCCACCTTGGGTCTGGAGCGCGTTGGTGAGTGGTCCTTGGGCAGGTGGGACAAAGATTTGTTGGTGGTGAGGAGGGGGAGGGGCGGGGGCTGTTGTTTGCTTCTGCTCCCCTTCTTCCTTCCAGTACTGGGGGAGTGTTGTCGGGGCCCGGAGAGGGAAGGTGTCAGATTCTTAACTACATCTTTACTGATCATGGATCAGTCTATGGAAGTTTAGCTGGGGAGAGGTCAGGTTGGGGTAGTGGTGGCGGGAATAAGTCTTGAAGGGGTCTCTTGAGGAATAACGGGAGGGCTTTTCAAGAACTCCATTGCAAATTTATTTTTCCTATCCCGCCCCCCCCCCCATATTCGTGGTGGGGGGACCAATGTAGAGGTGCTGCTCTTAATCTGTGAAGAGTGGAATCGTTGGCATGTCATGATTTAGATTTTGGCAACTACAGTACAGATGTCATGGTCTAGTCTAGCTTCTTTCCATGGAATTAGGAACGTGGAGGAGTGTGTCAAGTTTTGTCCTTACAGCGATGTACCCAACCAGCCTGTATAGGTGAAGCCAGTTCTACAGAGGAGTTGTCGAATTTGTTAAAAAGTTTGTGTTGAAACTTTTCTTATTTAATTCTGAGTGATTTTCTTCTGATGAAGAACAATACTACCCATTGATCAGTGCTTTTCAGATCCCCTTCCTTCTTCATGCTAAACAGTAAATTTGGTGTCAGGAATCTTCCTTTTAGGAATGGTCTCAGTCTATCAGTTAGTGTTAAAGTAAGCAGGTCAAAAAAAAAATTGCTTCTTAGTCTTTGTTGGGAATGCCCTTTCATCTTAGCACAAATTATCAATCTCTTAATGGTAGTATAGCTATAACGTTTTTTGTTTTGTTTTGTTTTGTTTTTGGTCTTTTTCATTTTTACCGGTACCAGGGATCGAACTCGCGACCGTCTGCTTACAAGGCAGGTGCTTATGTCGCTGAGCTAAATCCCCAGCCCCAACTATAACGTTTTAAGTTAGGGGCCTGAATGTGTTTACTATGTGCCTGTACTTTAGTGCGAAGTACTTTATTTGAAAATTTTAATCTCACAGTAACTGTAGAATACATTTATACATGAGGGAATGTAGGCATAGAGAGGTAAGGTAATTAGGATCAGAGGTAAGAGGTCTGAAGTGGGATTTGAATCCAGATTTGACCCAACTAGGGTTTTATGTTTCTGTGCTTAAAATCTTAAGTGATAAATAACCAAAGCAGTATCAATTCATTAGAAAATGTAATTATCCAGCAAGGTTGAAAATAGTGTTTCAATATTGGATGCATCCATATAGCTTATTACCAACGTTTTACTAGTCATTTGTTTTATCACATATTTATCCCATCTGTCCATCTTTCTGTCCTTTCCTCAGTCATTTTAATACTTTGCTGTCTTCTTTTTCTCCTCTTCTTTCTCCTCTTATTCCTCTTCTTTCTTGAGACAGGGTCTGGCTATGTACAGTTTAGGCCGGCATTGCTCTAGGATGGCCTCGAATTTTGTGCGATATTCCTGAGTCACCTCTTACGTGCTGGGATTACAGGCCTATGCCATGCCTGGCCACCTCATTGTATTTTGAGCAGTGAAAATTTAATGTTGACAGTATTAGTTTTATAAAATGTTTGGTTCTCATGCAGTTAATCATAGAGCAAGTTAAACTGTAAGTCCAAATAGTTCATTTAGGCCTGAGTTATAGCTCAGTGATAGTGCTTACCTGGCAGGCACAAGGTCCTAAGTTTGATTCCTGGTACCACAACAAAAACAAAAATAAAACAAAAACAAATAGTTCATTTAGTACAGATATTAGGCATGAGATGCATGTGTTTCAGAATTTTAAACTTTTTCAAGCTCTGATCAGTTTTAAACTGGATTCTCATTTGTTTTGACTGAATGCATATGGCATATGGCCTACTAATTAAAACATAGAATAAATTAGATGTCTAGTGTTAATTCAGGGAGATCCTACATCCAATTGCTACTAATGCTGTTGAGTGTTTTCAAATTTCTAGAATACATCTGTGTGCTTTGCATCCAATGGACTAGGTTTTAAGTACATTTTCTTTGTCTCATGTTACCTGTAAGAAGTGTTGTAATGTTAATTTTAACAATATGCAACATACACAGAATTCGTACAGGTTTTACTTCTTTTTTTTTTTTTTTTTTTTTTTTTTTGTCTTTTTCCTTTTTATCGGTACCTGGGATCGAACTCACGACTGCCTGCTTGCAAGGCAGGCCCTTATGCCGCTGAGCTAAATCCCCAGCCCCTCAGGTTTTACTTCTTATTTTGCCAGTTTCATTGCTGAGGAAAGTACTTGACTATGTTCTATGTCTCTTAGATCTGTAAACCATTTTGCTGTTGAGTTTGTTTTTGTTTTTTGTCTTTTTGAGATGGTCTTGCTATGCAGTTCAGGCTGGCCTGGAGCTCATTTTGTAGCCCAGATTGGTCTCAAACTTGCAGTGATCCTCTTGCCTCAGCCTCTCGGTTGCTGGGATTATAGGCATGCACCACCACGCTCTGCTTCTTGATGTTTGTTTAGAATGTGCAGCACAGTTTTTTTACATAGTGCAAATGTGCTCCCTCTCCCAACCGCATGCCTGCTGAATTTTATGTGGATTACATATGTGCACTCCAAGGAGGTTAATTGGGACTGTGGAATACAATTATTTTTTAAATAAATTGTTGGCCTTGGGGTAAACTATGTGCACAGACCTGGATGATAACTTTAGGTTATTTAATTTCTTTCTTTCTTTCTTTTTTTTTTTTTTTTTTTTTTTTTTGGTACCGGAGTTCAAACTCAAGACCTCATGCTTACCAGGCAGGCACTTGAGCTGCTGGTTATTTATTTGAAATTGAATTCATAGTATGATGTATATATGATGCTTATTGCCTTTTAGATTTGTAATCATAAGTCATAAGAAAGTTGTTGAGCAACTGTGCTGGTTGAAGAGCTGTGTGCTAGGCTTTGTGCTATGATGTTTATGATCATTCAGGATGATAAATGCTGGTTCTGCTAAATTATTTGAATTCTTTAATGGTGGAGCTTTTTTTAAAGGAGGTAGTACTGGGGTTTGAACCCAGAATCACCTGCACTGGGTATGCAAATGCTCTACTACTAAGCTGCATCCCCAACTCTTCAAATTTTATCTTCCAAGTTTTGCTAAGTTTCCCAGACTTGAATTTGTGATCCTCTTGTCTCAGTTTCCTGAGTAGCTGGGATTATAGTATGTGCCATCATGTCTGCTTATTTTATTGCTTTATTGCATCTATAATGCCCACGATCTCTAGGTAATTGGAACTCAAGGATTTTTTGCTGATTTCTACTAAGAAAATTTTACCTATTAGAGCAGAGACTATGGTTTGGGTACCAGGTTTTCTGCTTTGTAATTTTGGGGGCTTTGTAAACTTTTTGTGTGTGTGTGATACTGGGGATTGAACCAAGGGCCTTCAAGCTGAACTACATCTCTAGTCCATTTTAACGCTTTCATTTTGAACAGAGTCTCCCTAAGTTGCACAAGCTGGGTTTGAACTTGCAGTTCTTTCCTGTGCTTTCGTATTTAGGAATCTTACTGTTTGGGATTACGATTAGGTGGGAGAATGGCTGCATTTTAAGACCGTTTGGTTAACAACTTTAAATTCTGTGTAGCCTTGCCTGAGGTCTTATTTCGCTGCTTGTGGACAGCTAGAGCAATAAGATATTAATTAGACAAGTTAATTTGATTATATTCCCAATTTGTGAATGTGGGGGAGCTGAATATGTGGGTGGGTCAGTACATATATCATCTCTTTGATAGAGAATCAAATTCAGTATCCTACTGATTGTATATGAAGACCTCCCTCCACCGTATACACACGCCATACACACTCTCACTCACACCCTCGCTTGGTCACTTGTTCCCTCCATCTCTGTTTTTAGGGTCAGGATTTTATCTTTTTATTATTATTTTTTCCTGTTTTTCCAAATGCATTTTATTTCAAAAAGAAGAAGAAAAAAACATCCAGGATTTTATTTTTATGAAGTCTTTTAAGATTGTAAAATTTTTGTTTTCTAAAATAGGTTTTAAGATCCATTGGGTAATCATGTAATACATAGTTGAATTATTTATTCCTGACTATTAAGATGGTGTGTCTTGAATAAGATTTCTAAGTCTAGCAGCCATATTTTATTATATTTTTTCAAAGTTTACATGCAGTTCTTGTAGATGTGTTTATTTGGTCTCATAAGATATATCTGTATCATACTTGTCTGTGTTAAATTTATGAAAGGCTTAAAAACTTAGGATATGTATAACTGTATATTTAAATTTTTGTGAACTCAAACTGGCTTTTCTCCCCTCCCCACATGTGTCTATGTGTGCTTGTGTATGTATGAAATTTTTTTTTTCTTTTTGAGACAGGGTCTCACAATTGCAGTTCAGGCTGGCCTTCAGTTTACTTTGTAGCCCAGGCTGGAACTCGCAACGATCCTCCTGCCTTAGCCTCCCGAGTGCTGCGATTATAGGCACGAGCCACGATACGTGGTCTATATGTGTGAATTTAAGAGGAAGGGCCATTGTCATTAATTATCTTCTGGGAGTAGGAATGAGAATGGAAAGTATAAAAGTAAAAGTTTTGCAAAATGGAAAAAATGTGTTCTGTTAAATGAAAATAGACTATGAAATGTTATATGTAATGTTATTGTAATATATGAAAATTATATATACCTCTAGACAAGAAACAAAATAGATGAAAGCATTGATTTCATTAGTTGATTATGGAGTTCTATATTTTTGTTTTAATATTTTTTAATAAAATTATTGCAAAAGATTGATCATTTTTGATTCTTCAATGAACTGTTTTTTGGCTAAATATATTAAAAACGTGGTGGTTCAGCTCTTCGTTGAGTATTGGAAGAAGCCATTCTGAAAAAAAAAAAAGAAAAACAATCTAGGCTAGGGATTTAGCTCAGCGGCTCAAGTGCTTGCCGTGTAAGTTTGTGAGTTTGATCCCTGGGTACAAAAAAAAAAGGAGAAGCCATTCTGGTACTAACAAGATTCTCAGTTTTCACAATGCTTCCTACCTGTAACTACAAGAGACGTTTATAAATAATGATAATACTTGGTATTTATACCCCCCCCCCCCTTTTTTTCTTTTGGTTCTAGCTGGCCTTGAACTCACTATGTAGCCCAGGCTGGGCTCAACTCCTCCTGCTTCAGCCTTCTGAGTGCTGGAAATATAAAGTATATGCTACCACGATTGGCATGTTTCTTTTAAAAGAAAATACAAACTATTTTAAAGCGTAATTTACTTTAAACATGAAGGTTTTTTTAAAAGACTTTTTTTTAACTTACTGAAGAAATTATTAATAGCTAAATTGCAACCCCTTGTTCCTTTTTTTTTTGGGTACTGGGGATCAAACTCACAACCTCATACTTGCTAGGCAGGCGCTTTTGCCGCTGAGCTAAATCCCCCGCACCCCCCTTCTTGTTCTTGAAGCTCAAACTGGGACACTTTGCATGCCGGGTAGTACAGATAGTATTATATTCATTTGTACAAAATTTCTAATCTTTGGCCATTTGTCCTAAAAAATGGTGTTTTTTAATGTGGTTTCTTCAGTATAGTGTTGCGGTTGGTTTAGAGCCTGGACTTGTTGGTTAGTTTATAGTTTAGATTTGGTATTTAGTATTTTAGGGATAGTGATAATTGTTATCTGCTCATCCCATATTCACACAGTTTCCTATTCTTAGGGAATACTCACAATTTTTTTTCTTGGTATACTGAGAACTGAGCTTTAGGGACTTTGGACTGAGCTATATCCCTAGTACTTCTTATTTTGTTATGTTTTTAAAATTTTGAGACAGAATCTTAGTGGCTAAATTGCCCATTGTTGGCTCTAAGTTGTGATTCTCCTGTATCAGCCTCCAAGAGTGCTGAAATTAGAGGTATGTGCTACCATATTTGGCTTCAGTTGTCATTCTGACTCTGTAGAAGCTTTAACTATCTACCTTTGACCAAAATAATAACTTTTTATTATCTATCTAGATTGGAGTCTACCACTTCAGTAGGCTCAGAGTCAAGGATCTTATGTTCCTCTTTCATTACATGTCCCAGCATGTCTTATAAATGTATTATTTGTAATATTGACATCATGCATACTATGTAAACATTTTTAAAAAGTTTTTTTTTTTTTTTTTTGAGACAGGGTCTTGCTGTACAGTTCAAACTGGCCTTGAGCTCACTGTGAAGTCCAAGCTGATCTCGAACTTGCAATGATCCTCCTGCCTCAGCTTCCCAAGTGCTG